>NC_087513.1:198402473-199674232 GCF_963921805.1 Phalacrocorax carbo | reverse complement strand
CCACTTTGGGTTGTAACGTAATTCTTAACACTTAGGGGAATTGTAGCCCTGTAAGATATTAGACTTACATTTCCTTCTATAAAGTGCTAAACAATAGCCAAGAAAACAGAGTCACTGTTTTTCCTTCATGCTTTTCATTTCCTAGCTATCCAGGCTTTGCCAAGCTCAGTGCACATAGCTGTATTTAATTTAAATACAATGCAAATGCAGATGCACATAAAAGATCATCAGAATTAATTAAGTTCAGAGTGCTGGGACAGCCATTGGGAAGGTTCTCACCAGGCTGATACTCCCTGTCAGCATTTCCTACCCACTCTGCTGGGTCTGTAAGCTCTGGATGACATCTGACTCAAGCACTCCTTTAATTTATAGCACTGACAATTAAATGGCAGTTCTCCAGCCTCTGCCTGAAGGAATAGAGCTATAATAGGCTTTAGAGGTAAAGCTACTATATTGCAGGAATTAATTTTGTATAAAACCCTAATGTTAACACATTGATGCCCTTCAGCAAATATAGTTATTCAATAAGTTAAAGCTTTTTATGATATTCTTCTTGACATTTAATAGCATACTTTAATAAGTTAATGTACCTATGCAGATTTTTGTCTGCCAGTGTCTAGCGATCCAAAGTAGCTCTAATTTGCAGGTCTTATTTGCTGTGTTTGTGATGAACTAATAAAATTAATCGATCAAAGGCTCCAAACACATTGGAGGTTTGAATACTTCTTTGATTTCTGTAATCACTTATTTTAATGGGTGATAAACCAGAGCTGAAACAAATTTGGGTTTAGTGCAAAGAGTAGTGATTATACAAATGTTTTGTTGGTGCTTTGAGCAGTGGTCGCTGTTGTTCTTTGTGCATCTGCAGCTTAGCTAATCCACTGGGACCGATCCACCCATTGCTCTGAAAGTCCTTTAAAATTTAGTAGATGTAAACAGTTTGGGGTGTACAGAACTGTTACATGATTCTGTAGCTGATCATGGAAGAAGAATGTAAGACAGAGGGAGCCTTGGTGCAAAATTTTATGTATTTATTTGGGAGGAGTGTTAAAGGTGTGAAAGGAAAGCTGCAGCTGGGACCTTATTCTTTATTGCTTTATTCAGATAAGAACATAGGCAAAAAGCGGTGTTTGGTAAAAGGTACCATCCCCCTTTTGTGTGGCAGACTGCAAGCTGTTGCGGCTGCCGCCCCATAGTTCTGTGCAAGAGAGGACAGGTTTAGGTTCTCCATGTGAGCCCCAACGCTGGTGTTTGCATCAGGCAAGCATTGCATATTACCTCACTGTTTTCTTTAAAGCTGTTTCTGCCTAGCAGTCAGATTGTGAGTTGCTTTTCTGAGTATAGATCAGAATTGCTGGCTTGCACTGCAGTGATGGAGTCTATGCTGATTTTTTTGGAAAGATACCAGCTCTAAAATGGGTATTTGTCACTTACCTCATGTAGCTCAGAAACATTCATCACTGCATCGCTGTTATGTGTCAACAGGTGTGGTAGGCTGTCTCCAGGATGCTCTGTCCCCCAGCACTGGTGTGTTCTGTAATAGGGAATATTGATGAGATTGAATCATACTTTATAATGACTGAAGGCAAGTATCAGAAGGAAGAAAGTTAAAGATTTTTTCCTCTGCACTCTTTGTGTCCTTTGATATGGCTCATAACTGACAGAAAGTCCTTTACAGGGTCAGAGGGGCTACCTTTAAGACACTGGACTCCTGCAGTTTGGATATGTTTGCAGCTGGAGTTGGCTAGTGTGTGGTCTGACTGACATTTCTTTGGCCTCTTTCTGTTTAATTCCACCACACTTTACTTTGATCACGCTACCCTTTTCCTGTTCAAATTACAATGCCTTGAACATCTCTTGTGCCAGCTCTGAGCCACGCCTGCATAAACCCACTGCTGTGGGAAGGGGCCAACACCTTTAATAAAAAGCTTTCCAGTTCTGGGGTTCTGAAGAGAAGTCTGCTTCATCCTGAGATCCAGCTTTCCCTGCTAGATTTAAGCAGCAGTAACTCCTGTTTGAGCTATGCAAATGGAATCAGGGCCAAATGGTCTTTCCCAGCATTTATTAATTTCTGTTCTATTTTTAACTATTGATTTTGCAATCAAATCACACATGTTGCCTTTTGTCCAGTCAGCACTGCCCCCAATCAAGTCTTTCATTAAAATTCATTGTTGCAGTGCCAAAAAGTGAAATATTGTTCTTTACCTGAAGTCAAACATTTTGGCGATATAACCATGCTGGTTAAATTAATTCTTCCTGTTGGGGACAGCAGGAATGGGTGCCAACATTTTAAGTCTATTTCAATTTGCTTTAATTGGATGTATAATTATTTTTCTACAACTAATCAATTCCCACACTATAATTGCAATTATCAAATAATGAAAAGACTCTAGAAATTTTTGAAAGGCAAGACCTTGTTAAGATTTTGTTAAAGAAAAAATCTCTATTTCAATTTATTTTCATTTTGCCCCAGAGGAATTTTGCTTTCTGCCATCCTAAGTCAAAGGGCAAAATGCACAAAGGCAATTGGCAAAGATAAGTATATCCAGGATGATTCATAAGATCCAGGGAAAAGCATATTCTTGTCTGATTCAAAACATTCCCTGATGTCTTTCTGTTCTGGAGTAAGTGAAGGCTTGTAGATTGTGACTGCAGCTGGCATGGCACAAGGAGGGAAAAGTTGCTGTCTTTATCAGCAGTGGATAGAGGAGGAGGTGCATAAGCCAGAGGGAAATGTCTGAGACCAGTTTCAGACAATGTGAGGACTTGCAACCATGTGTCATCTCCATGGGGGCATAAAATCTGTTGGATCATAAGAGGGCAACGTGGTACTCTCATTCCTTGGACCATTGCTTTTCTGTCCAGATAGATTTGAGCACAGGCCTCAGGCTTTAATGGCCTGACCAAGAAAAACATTGACAATAAAATGCTAAAGAGGTAGTGCTCAGCATTTTCACTTGGTGCAGTAACGTCCCACCCAGCTGAACAGGAAAGCTGACACCTCTTGGGGCTACTGTGGCAGAGTGACTCAGACCAAAAACTTTGCATTCTTCACATTTGTTTTGTGATCAAGACTTGCCAAATGTATATTTACATGACAGCAGAGCTTCTGGGTCATCGTGTCACCCCAGGAACTTCCCAGAGGTGGGTAAGACCAGCCAGGGAATGGGAGTGGTGCAGAAGATGTGGCAAGGGGGTAAGAAAGCAGAGGATATGCTGGGCACTTTCACAGACACACAGCAGAAGAGCTGCACAGAAGAGCTGGTAACTTATTTGCAGCCTGAGACTGGCTATCATGTGGCTCAGAGTGTCTACATATCCCTGGTGTGAAGTTGGGTTTCGGTAATTGGTAGTGTATCAACCAATCCTCTTGTAAAATGTACCCAATTGACCGAATAGGAGGATGTTAAAAGCATTTGGTCTGTTGCATTGGAATATAAAGGAGGCCCAGTAAAGATAGTATCAGGTGATATGAAGCGCAGTAATGCTGGCGTTTTCTGTGTGATAATAACAACCCAGATCACAATCCTGCCAGCACCATCTCTATTTGATGTGGAATATTTAAGGCGTAGACAGAGGAAAATCTTGTCCAGACAATGTGTCACAGCCAGCAACTGAACTCAGAGCTTCTGCCTCCATGACATGACCACCCTGCAATGCACTTGCTAAAAGCTAGATCCCAGTCTGGATTTTTTGCTGCTACAAAATGATATTATTTTCCCTATTTCCCCATGGACACTGTGCTTCCAAATGTATCCCAACAAAACAACAGTTAATATCGGCACAAACTGACTAATACATGCCAATAATTGCCAGAAGGATAACCTGCATCCAAATCGGTAGATAATAAACCTGTCACCATGGTAATCCTAAGCTCAAACAAGAGTTTCCTTATTCACAGTCATGAAGACTAGAAGGAGCGTCTTAAAAGATGCATCATCCACATGGCAGAACGGAAAGAGAAAAGAGCAATTAAATGACATCCTGTCTGCAGACCAGAGAAGCTGGTTATCCATAACAATCTCATTGCCTGCAAGATGCAAGAGCAGGATTTGTGATGGTGTGAAATAATAACAAACAAGATGGGAGTGAAAGCAGAGTCTGGAGAAGACAAATCCTGTCATTAGGCTGTGACTATGAAGTGGAACTGGGGAAAAAAATGAACAGGAGAGAAAAAAAATCATCTGTGAAGCCAGAAGCAAACAATTGCCACAAATGGCTGCAAATGCTGGAAATTAACTTCAAAGCAATTTCTGGAGTAAATTAAATGATAGTCAACATTCATATCAATGGGTTGAGAGCTTTTCCAGAAAGGAAATGTGAGGAAAAAAATCTTAGAAATGAAGAAACCTGAACTTTTCATTTGAATGATTTCACATACAAGGTCCAGATGTTTCCTCAGAGCTTTGTATCTGGGTTTGACTGGATTTGGCCCCTTCCTTGGGCACCAGCCAACCCTGCTTCTCGGTGAAGCTGTGATGCATTTGGGCTCGGGAGCTGTGTGGAGTTTCACATCTCTATCAATTCTCTTCGCAATGTGTTTAAAATGCAAATGTGAAAATGCAAGAGATGCTCATAAACAGTATGGCCTTGTGGCAATGTGGTGCCCCAATGGCTGCCTTCAAGCTCTGGTAATGGTGGAGACTCCAGCCATTTTGGCTGGCTAGTCCACCCTTGGGTCCCAGAAACCTCTGCTAGTGATCGTACATGTCAAAGCACCCTCACATGTTGCCAGTTCCTTCTGGTTTCAGCATAGGCTGAAACATGAAAATAATTATTAAAATAAATGCTTCATACGTTGGGTAGATGTCTACTATGTTAAGTGACTTTGGTTTGTTGATTTAAATTGATTTGCACCACAGCAAAATGTGTGCTTTAGACCTCCCTAGCCCAGGCTACGGCTTGGCTTGCGGCATCCACCGGGTAGTGTGGTGGGGATCTCTGTCCGGCTGCGTAATGGACAGCAGGATCCTGTTGGCTGTCAGCAGGGCTCTAGCTCTGGGACACAATGTGATCCCTTGCCTGGTCATACAGAAGGAGCATCCTGGGAGGCTGCAGGCTCTGTATCTGTCCTCTGTTCATACCTTGCAATGACCTCTTTTGCTCTGGGACACATGCCTTTTCCTTGTGCCCGAACTTTTTTCTTCAGGTTTCCACCTGAAGGAGAAACTGGGTTCAAACCAGCAGCCCACCTACTGAGGAATTAATCTAATCAAAACCAAGACATCCGTGCTGCACAGACCTATGCTGTCTACCTATTAGTTTCCTGGTGTTTACAGTGTTTGGTTTGACCTATGCTATAAATCTTAAATAGCCTAGGGGCTGCCTATCAGCAGTGCCTCTTTCCATGAGCTGCCTGTAGCAGAGGCATTCCCCTGAAGGTCCTGATACTATTAATCTCTTCTCAAGAGAAATTAAAAAGTCCTAAAACCTTTCCTTGCTTCTAATCCTTTTGTTGTCTTTCTGTCATTCAGTTCACTTTCCATGTGATTTTGGAGCCAGAGCTGGCCAGAGCTGAAAGCAGTATATAATGAAAAGATGCTCCATTGGTTTATTTAATGGCATTAGGTTATGGAGGCTGTAGAGCGTACGTGTTATTTTCACTGATGGTCAGAACTGCAAAACCAAATAAAAAAAAGGCTGCCTGTAGTAGACATAACATTTTTTTCCTGGTGTTGCAGCCAGGCTATTAACAACCTAGGAATCTCTCCTGTCCTGTATCTCAGCTGATTTGAAATATGATAGAAAACAAGCTTCCAGTACTGCTAATACTGCATAACGTTTTAAGAGCTGCTGTGTTTAATCATAAATCTATGTATTTGGGGGAACAAGATAAGTGTCAGTGTGTGCAGTGAAATCACATAAGCACTGTTTTTTTTAAAATATTGTGAGGGTTAGAGAGGTGAAATGTGCTGAGGATTGAAAAAAACCACAAGATATTGTGGCTTAAAAAAGTTACTTTGCAAAGCAGTATTTCAGTTTTGCTTTCAAGAATTTGTTGTCCAGACTGTGGAAAAGAAAGTCTGGCTCCTGCCAGCAAGCCATGACCTGCTCATCCAAACCAAGCAATCATCTATCAATGTCAGAGCCAAGGAGGAATCATACAAACCAGTGACAGTGGTCAGGAAAGTGAAAGTGCTAGAGACAGTCCAGCTGTATTGAGAGGGGTGTTGGTCCCCAGCTTGACCAGACTCAAGAGGGTTTTGCTTTCCTTCTCTAGCCTTGCTGACTACAGTGGGGCTATGCCAGCCTTTGCCCTGCTCATCTCCCATTCTGCAGAGCACGGAAAGTGATATTTACCTGCTATGGATATTTTATGGAAACAAAACACTGATCCTTGTCCTTCCCAAGTCAATCAGTAGACCTTCCATTGGTCTTGAAAGGAGTTGTGCTGAGTCCTGAGCAGCCAGTGCGTGCAGTGCATGCTGAAGAGGAAAACCAGGATTCTTCAAGTTTATTTGCCTTTGTTGTATTACCCCAAGGCACTACAGTGGAGAATCGGTCCCTTTCCAAACTGTGCTGGAGGTAGGAATGTAATTACTGTTGCCTTCAGTACAGAAAAGCTTCTAAAAGCTTTTCCATTTCTGGGAACAATGGTCTGTGTATCTCTCTAGACTGATGATTAATGCATCTCCTTCTACATCCCTGTCACTTGATTCAGTCATCTCTCTTTCCTGGAATGTGTGTGCATTTAGCCGTATGCATAAAAGTATATAAAGCCTAGGCAAACCTCACCTGGCACAGACTGTAGGGGGCACCTCCAGGCTGTGTAAACACCTGAAGAGAACTTGCTCAAAACTGCTTACTTTTGGGCTAAAGCTAAGATTTTTTCCTTCGAGAATTTGACTGAGGGAGGGACATGTATTATCACTGTCTGAGGAAATCTCTGAGCTAAGTGGGGCTTGAGCTTTGCTGTGCCTGAAGAAGTAGGGTTTTTAATGCATAAGAAAACTGTTTTTCTTGACAGATTTTCTCAGAAAAGAATCAAGGCAAACCCCATAAAATCCTCAGTATTTTGTGTCTCTTATCAGTGGCAAGAAGTTTCTTACATTACTCACGTACAAATTTCATTTTGATCATCTTTATTATGTCTTTTTCACTATCTTTGGGCCAATGTCTGCTCCACATGGATTTTCTTGGGTTCTAGCAGCCTTTTTCTGTTGTCCTTCAGAGATTTTATTTCGCAAAATGGTCTTGGAATTAAATGCTGGTAATGATGCTTCTGTGGTCCTAACAGTACTGTGGGACATATGCAGGTGTAGACAGAAGGTCAGCACTGATTTTTCCTATGTCGTGTATCTATTGGAGCTGTCCTAGGAGCAGATGTTAGCTACAGGTTTGCATGAGGAGGTCATTTGTTGAGCTGTCAAGCCTTGTGAGCCTTCCCCAGGAATAACAACTTTATCACCATGACATTAGATGTGCCAAAAATATTTATTAACACAATCACCTTCTGTCTGAGCAGTTACGTTTTATGAATAGAGAGAATAAAATTTATATTTTTTGTCTTAAAGCAGCTTTTATTTTATATTAATGAAAACTGCAACCAGCCCTCTCCCTCCCACGTGGGAGATGCGTTGTCTGCCTGACAATCTGCAGTGATGTTTGAGAACAAAATGGCTGCAGCCTCTGTGCTTAGGTCAAAAATCTTGGGAACAGACAGGTAAATACGCAGGCATCAAAACCTTCACAGCATTCCTGGGCATCATGCACCACACAGGTCTCTGACATGTAAGATAGTGTAATTCTGTCCATGAGAGACAGAGGAAATTATACTGCTGCTAATTTTCTCTACATGAAGCCAGGTAACTGACTGGATGAAAAAAAGGCCCACAAAGTGAAATGTCTCAGAATTAAATGAAATATCTCGCATAGAAAATCTGACCCTCTCACATGAAGTATTTCTTTCTGCCCTACTGTACCCTGTGATATGCAGTGTCTTCAAAGGCACTGCTCCCAGGGACGGAAACCCACAGAGCAAAGCATTAAATAAACAAGCTTCTGAATTTTCAAACACGACAACCTACTTTCAGCCACTTGGCCTAGCACAGAGAAAGGAAAACAGAGAGTGCAAGATCCAGCATCCTAGAAATGCCTCTTACCTACCTTTTCTCTCCTTTATCTATGCACAAATAAAACATACTATTCCTGCAAACAGCAGAAGTCTGCAGATACCAACTGGAACATTTCTGCTTAAGGCAGTAGACCTTATCATGATCTGTTTGTCCATTAGGTGGATTTTTCTCTCTCAGCTGAATTAAGTATTGCACATAAGCACAGGCACAGTACAATGTCACCTAGTGCTCAGGCTGGCGTGGGTGGTATCCTGCTGGTGGTCACTGGGAGCACAAACAAGTGATTTTATTCCAGGCTGTTTCAGCATCCCAAGCTGAGACACTCACACATATGTCCCATATAGCTCCCAAACTCATACGGCTCCTAGACTCCTAGACAGCACCTAAACTAATTTTCTCTGATATTTTTTTCCTTTTGCTTTGCCCACAGTCAACTCTTTTTCCGGATCACAGGTAGTGCCTGGAAGTTGTTTTTGTGCAGGTTTCCTTGATCATAACATTTTTCTTAGAAACTTCACTACGTTGTCACTCTCTCTTGTAATTTCTGCCATTTTTTTCTTTTAGCAGACTTCAACAATTGTTGTTTAATCACATGCTTCTGCTCCTTCAAGTCTTCCTTGAGAAAGGGTCTGTTACAGGAATTTTCTTCCCTCAAAGAGTTGTACCTTTGTATCTATGAGATTAGCAGTGACGTTTTCATGGTGCAGAAGTTTGCCTAGGATATTCCCAAGAGGTTTGAGACTTGCCTTACCTGTTACCATGAGATTGCATATGTGCTCATCAAACTCTCCCTCTTCATTTTCAAAGGAAAATTATTTCATTTTTACTCTGAGCATGATTTTCCAGTGTATTGGTTTGTTCCACAGCAGATCTCCTTTCTACAGCATGTTTGCTCCAAATGCTGTGGAAGAAGCTTGTGGAAACATCTTTTGCTCTACTCTTTCTCTGATTTCATTGTAAACTTTTACTTCCATTTTGAGAGTGATGGTGTCCTTCACATTTTCAAAGCACTGATTCAGATCGCAACCTTGGTATCACTCATGATGTTTTTGCTCAGTCCTTGGAGAGGTGCTGTGATTTTTGTGGTAACATAAGCATAAACCTTGACAGGCAGGTCACCAACCAATTTTTTTTCAGAGGGTTATACTTCTCTTTTATTAACTACACTTACAGTGAAAGATTGGTCTGATGACTCTTTTTTCTGAGATGTGATTAAAACCAGTTTGTTTGTACTAATTTGTATTTTATGTTGCTCAGTTCTACCTTTTACTGCCATTTCTTGTGAGAACTGACCTGGCTTATGGATGGCTGTAAATTGCAATTCTTAGCAAATTTGCGATTTGACACAAAACTGTCTCCTCACTCTTCTGCAAATCACTTATTTGCCTCAGGTCTTGCAAAAAATCAACTCTATTAAAGCCTTCCACTTATCTGGGTCTCTGCCTGCCTCTTGTTCCAAGTCATTGTATATCACTTGCTCCAACAATCTGTATGTTTACAATGCCCACAGGAATGGAAAACTAGACAAGGTATCGTAAACTAAATAGTTTCCTAATTAACACATTTAATCTAAAACCCCCCAGCATTTCAGCTTGGGGGTAGAAAGGGGAAGGAGAAATGTGCTATCCTTGAGAATGCTCTTCCTGAGTTTATCTTGAAAGCGCAATTATTTGAAGCTATGCAAAAATACAAAGGCATAATGGTATCATAGTAGCTGGAGGGTTGCTTTAACTTATACCTCTAGCCCTCTGTCATAGTTTGAAGTGTGTCTTGCCGTACTCGTATCCCTTTCAGTCACAGCTCCTTCCCTTTTCACTGCGCTTTGTTGCTTTCCTTTCAGCCATTTAAGACCAAGTACTATTGTCCTCTTTGCTGCTGCTGCTGCTGCTGCTGAAGCACAGCAAGACTTTGAAACAGTCTCCATGACAATCAGAGATATGCAGCCTGGATCTTAATGGGGGTGATACATGACTGTGATTGCATCCTGTGGAGCAGGGGTATGTATATGCTGGTGCTGGAGGATATGGGTTAAAACCTGCTGGTCCCTCCCTTTTTTCAGGACTGTGTGTGGTGGTATGGGGAACCCTCTTTGCTCTATGCATCCACCACATCCCCTTGTCTGGAGATGTTCCCCAGGGGCTGATTTTATCTGGTGTGAGGTTTAGAAAGGGCTAAGAAATATTAACAGATGAATTATTATAATATCGTAGAAAATGGAGCTGAAAGTGCAGTGCATAGGGTTGAAAATGAAACACAGTAGCTGGGTCTGAGATTTTGAATGATATAAAAAAGGGAATTTATTCCTGCTTTTTAACTTACTTCTTGTTACCTATGGAGTTGAATTCTGGAAACATTAGTTCCTGCTTATTATGGCAGATGTTGTGTTTTGTTCAGTGTTTTCATGTAAAATGAAGTTTTAAAATACAAGAATTGCTAGTTCTATGGACATCAGTCATTCATACAGCACAAAGAATTCAAATGCTATGATTTACAAAGTACTGGATGAGAGTAGACCATTTTTTTTAACTTGGCCTTAAGATGTACAAATAAGGAGAAATGCTGCAGAATGAAAATGAACATGAATTCTCTCTGATTAGCAGGATGTGACTTTTTTCCAAGTTGTCCATGCTAATGTCTTTGCCCATTGTATAAAAGTGATAAAACAGCTTTAGGCTGATACTGTTTTAGTTATCATAAAATTCCCTCTTCAAGGCAAACTTCAGTCACAGTAGTCTGAGATTCCTTTATTACCAGGTTCTTTGTATCACATTTGAGCCAACAAACATAATCAAAAAGTATACTGAATGCTGAAATACTGGACATTCGTATGTCAGTTTTTAACGGACCCTATGCAAACAGCCATCTAAAGTTAGTGAAGGTGAGAACTGTATAGCATGACATATGGTGAATAAAATTGATAATATTGGAACAGTAATGAGAGCTATGTGATGCTCATGTATCTATTAATATCTGTATCCACATACACCCCCATGTATTCTAAATATATGTACAGTAGCTCTAACTTTCAGCAAGTAAAATGAGAATTCATAATGCAGTAGAATGGAAAGAACTTGAAAATGAAAACAAAGACAAAGCCACAATAAAACTGAAGCAATCAGAGGGAACAAAAGAAAAGAAGATACTTATTAAAATTCATTCTTTAAGAGGAGGATTGGGAATGTAGGGAGCTATTTCCAGTAAGAAAATATTTGAGGGAAGCTTCTTGGGTTTTCTGCAGCAGATGAAATATCTGACCCTTCATGTGTACTGTGACCATAAAGGCTGTCTCTTGAGAGAAAGGGAGTAAGATAAGGTAATGTTTGAACATTTTAGGATGAACAAAAAGCATTTTCTTCCTCTTTTTTTAACATGCCCTACCAATGTTTGTCGTAACCCTTTAGAAAATTCTCCATGTCTACTTTGACCTTGGCTCCATCTAGATGCTTTGGTCACCTTTTCTAGTGTGCCAGCTCTTATGTTTACTGACTTGTGCCAAACACTCCATAGGCTTCCTCTTTATGTATAATTTCCCTTTTTCTCCAGCACATTCTCTGACAGATTTTAATACCATTCTGAGGTTTCATCCATTTCTTTTCACCAGACTCCTATTCCTTATTTCACTAAGAACACAACTTTACCTGCAAATTCTGCATCTTCTTTCATGCTGGAAATAGGTTTGCAGAGAATCTCAATGAGGTCTATATAAGAAATATCCAGAAAAATCTCTTGAGAGCTTGAAATAATTCTGATGCAGAAATCGCTGTAAGTACTGTGTTGCTAGGAGGGGAATAGGTCCTGTGGAAATAGGTCCTGGTGGGAGTGAGATTTGACCTCCACATTATTGGATAGTATCTCAAACAAAGAATATGCACACCCGGCTTCCAGCCAAGAGACCTGGTTGGGAACAAGGCCAGGGCATTTGGAGGAAGAGCCAGGACACTAAGAACTGAGCACAAGGTACAACCAAAAGAAATAGGAAGGCTCAGCAACCCGGTACTGGCATGGATCTCTAGCCAAGTCCAAGCTGTGTAGCTGTTATGTCTATTGCACCTATAGTGACATTGGTCCAGAGATAAAAGTCCTCTGGATCCCTCTCATAAACCTTTTCTTGATGACTTTTTGTTCCTATTCCTGCCTCTATTTCCATTATTTTCTTGCTTAATGATTGCACCTTTTCATTCTTTATGTCACATTCCTGATCACTGCTCAACCTATGAATTTCTAATTTAATCCCTCATTGGGCACCAGCTCCTCTAGTGCTCTTACTTGTGCTGTAGTTCTTTGAAATCCCCTGTGATCTATGAAAATCTGACTAGAAATGAAGCAATATCTTATAGAAACCACCTTCCATGCTAATTTTCCTTTCTCTTGTTCTAATGTTCTTCACTGTGTTTTTCCAAGGTGATTCTTGTTTTGTTATTTTTGTCCCATGTTACTAATTACTGTAACCCCTCTGTCCTGTATCTCTGGCCTCCCTGTTTTTCTTGTCTGTTCTCAATTTAGTATCACCTGTGAATTTCATTAATATGTTGTTTACTCCTCTTTCTAGCTCATTACTGGAAGTATTAAATAAGGCAAGACCCAGGACTGACCTTAAATCACATTTAAATAACCTGTCCTCCCTATAAACTGGTATTCTGCAACATGTTTATTAGCCTTGTTTTGGTCCTTCATTCCAGACTTCAGACCGAATTAGATTTTTTTTGCATAAGCAGGTTCAGTCGAGCTTTTTAAGGACATTTATGTGAAACGTAGGAAGCAACCTTCTATTCTCATGCTGTCGAGTTTTATGTCAGCGTAGCTGCCTGTCTTTGAGGGAGACTATGATCAGACCAGTTGCTCAAAAAAATATGGCTTAAATCCAAGGTTATTACTTTTTTCCTGTTCCATTTATCCATTAATTCAGTGATTCTGTAAAAAAGTATTAGCTTTGTCAGGCAAGATCTATTCTTTATAAATCCTGCCTCTTATCTGCAAATGAAGCGACTATTTCTTAAGACTTCTTCTATTGTTTTTGTCAGGATTAGAAGCTAAATGTAAGGCGTTGTAATTAGTAAGGTCTTTCTTCTTCCTTTTATGAATGCTGAGATAGTGCCACATTTGCTTTTCTGTTCAGTGTTGGGAGAAGAAGGGCAGATAAGGTAGTAGTTGTCTCCTTTCCCTCTTTAGCACCTCCACATGTGATGTGTGATTCCAACCACATGATGGTGCAGAAGATGTGGTGCAGTCTGGCCAGCAGTGCTGCTCCTAAATCTTAAGACTTTGCAAAATAATTTATGATGAATGTTATACCAGCTTTCAAAGAATCCAGGAAGAATGAGTTGTATCATATTTTGTTTTCTTCGTGTCTTTGGTTTCAGTTTGTCAGGTGAAGTGCCAAATGTCCCCAAAAGGTGTGCTACCAGAGCATGAATGTCTCACGCCTATGAGCCTATGGCAGAAGATGCAGATATAAATGATCAGTGTATGCTTAGTTTAAACACTGCTAGAATTGTCCCAGAATTTATTCCTGACATATTCTGCAGTGGTGTCCAAATTTGTAGAATAAATTAAGCAATGCTTCTGACATTGCTTTGAATCTTACTACCACGTGAGCAATACAACTGTTTTTTCAGTTCCTCTGCTACACTGTACATTTGGACATCAGCACTACCGACATCAGCAAATACAATCTCAATTTCAGTGTAAGATCTTACATCTTAGCCCAGCCATTTAGAAAGTAAAGTAAGGTTGCCTTGAGGTAGAGAGGTGAAGGTGTCTAAGAGGCACAGTTGACTCCCTGGACTAGTTTGGACTAGTATGTGCTTCAATGCATTTAAAAGAATACATTTCTTATCTCCTATGAAAAATGTTAAAAGGCCTGGTGAACAAGTTCTTCCAGAGGTACATGTCCTAGAATCCTAATCTGGGATGTTATGGACTCATCTGAGTACTCATCTGAAAAAACAAGGTTTACATCGGAAGACTAGCTTTATTCCCCCAAACAATATCCAGTGTATGTAACTTAGCCATCTGTTTTATTGTTGGTCTTACTTGGTGGTGCTGAGCAGAGCTTTGCACTGGTGTCCACAGCATGCAAGCTGCAGCTGGGGAAGGACAAGGGCTTAGATTTTACTGAGTTTCTGTATCTGTGAATATGTCATTTTGTTTTGGCTTTGTGAGTTCTAGACATGACAGACATGTTCTCTGAACCATGGCTTCTCATTTACCTCACCATCCAAGCAGGAAAACCTACTCTTATTACTAAAGTATTTTTCCTTTCTGGTGTCCCACAAAACAAGAACTGTAACAGCAAAAAAAATGCAGTTAGCCACTACCGGGCTCACTGATAATCTCAGGGTGAGAAGCCACATTTAACGGTGGCTTTAGCTAGGATGGAGAAGTGATGGCTTTACTTTGTGTTATCAGGTTTGATAATTTTCAAGTGGATTTATACCTTGCTCAGTGTACCCTGATGTGGGAAGGACAGGGTATACAACTAAGGAAAGCACCCACTGCAACAATATTACCTAAATATATCACTGACTGTGAGCCGAGGCAGACTGGAACCTTGGCTTTCAAAACTATTAGAAAATGGTCTTTCAAATTAAATGTTTATTTCCATTTACACCTATGTATCTATCTATATATATTTATCTGAATTGAACTGCTTATTAATTAGAATCAATACAATGTTGTCCACCTCTGGTTCATTGTGTCTGTTGCCTTGTTCTGCACTCAAACCCTAAATACAAGTGAGTTCATTTTTCCTGGTAAGTGTATGATCAAAGAAAGATCAAAGCAGAATCTGAGTTCAGGCTGTATAGTTTTTGGCTGATCAGACCCAGATATTTTCTTCTGTGTTGAAACCAAGGTCAAAGTAAGTTAACTAACCAGCTATAACATTTCCTTTGCATTATCAATTGGCAGTTCAAAGGTCTCCTCCCAAATCAGAAATAAACTCTCTTTGCTACCATAGGCATACTAAACAAAGGTATCTTTGCAAAACAATCTCACAGGCAGAAATAGAGAGTCATACACAGTCCCTACCTCAGTCTGACAGTCTGCTTGGGAGTTTTTTCTGCCCCACTTCTGTCAGCAGACTTCCAGCTAAGTGGATTGTACTTGCAGGATAGGGGGCAAAGTGCAGCAAGAGCTGAAGTTGCTTGCACAGCCTCTGTGTTTTTGCATGTACTGCTTTCTCTAAAGAGGTAGTTGGATCCTAACACAAGCTGGGAACAGGGATCAGATCTATTGTCAGTCTCCTGCAGTTGGTGGTATGAGGTGATTCAGATGTAAGCATTATGAACTATGCAGTAGGCAGATCATAAGGCCCACACATTTGCTATTATTCTAATCTCTGAAAGCTAGATTGTTTTAAGACATGACATTTAACATCCCCTCTTGCTAATGTTGTTAGCGTTAACTGTTATAGCCCTAGCTATACTTCTTGTGCAAATAAAAAACCTTATTCCTCCTCTAATCTTGGTAAGTTGCTTAGACCCCAACATATGGGAGTACTCCTAGCATCGTAAAACAATATGCATTTTATAATCAGGAAGAAATGTATTTTGGTCAGCAAATATATTGACGTTTAAGCTTCCAAAGAGGTTATAAACAACAATGTGTGAAACAGGATATGTCTTAAGATGAGTGTATAACAGTAGCTTATAAAATGAACATTTGGAAGTAACTTCCCAACTATCTTCAGACGTGGAAACAGAAGTGGTAAAAATATTTCAGGCTCCACAAATATGAACACTGATTCAACCAGCTAAGAACACAGCTAGAGGATTGTAAGTAAATTAAGAGCCTCCAGAAGTTGCTTTAAATGCATATGACTGAGATCACATGTGTACATGTGTAGGGGGACACCCCAAAAATTCTTCAGGGAAGATCAACAGGCAGGATGGTCTCCTGACAGGATTATATTTCCCAGTAAATCCCATTAAACCTCTGAAATCTAATAGATTTCAGCAACTAGAATATCTAGAAAATATCTAGAAAATCTAATAGATGCCAGCAACTAGAACAAGGATAAAATGTTTCAGGTAAAATGACTATCAGAAAGTGGACGGGAGCATTACCAGGAGACTTAATGTTGCTCCCAGAACAAGGAAGGTGAAAATCTTGTAGTGTGGTATATAGTAAATGATCCACAGCTTAAACTTCCTGCAAATGCTAGTCTGAGCTCAGCCAGCAGTTGTTCAACCATTTGTCCTTCTGGTGTAGCTAGAGGCCATGCCCAGGCTATGCTTTAAGCAGCCGGGTCTCACACGGAGATGCCTGGAATCAAGTTAATCTCCAGCAAGGTCAGACTTGAAGAGGTCAAAAAAGTGTCCCTTGCCCTCACTCTGCCCATGGGTAACGGTCTGACTTGTGTTCCCATCATGAAGAAGATCCTGTTTACAGTATATTCTGTGGCCATCCAAAATGTGATCGTGTATGTTTCCTAAGCTGTCTCCTTCAGACTGCACCTAGGGAGGAGCAGGTGCAGAGAAGAAGAGTTTCTGTATTATGTGGAGCATTCCTAAGATTTCCCAGGAGAAGAATAAGGCCTAGTCTACAATGGGAAAAACTCCATAGCCTAAGTGCATGTGTTAATTGACAAACAGTGAACACATTTGGTAATTCCACTATAGACAATCACCTGTGGAATTGCTGACGTTTGCAGACAGAAAAGGTAACTAAGACACCTGCCCTGTTCCTGTTGCCTCTGCATCACATCAAGCATAGACTTTGGCACTTCAGAGAGAGTGTTTGTTTGTATCTTCCAGTATCTGAAGGTAAAAGGTTTTACTAAGAAAGTTCTATGCGAACAGTATATTAAAACCAAAGCAAAACAGAGGATTCATGATGTCTTCCGCATGTGCTTCAAGAAGCCTGCAGTGTTTAAAATCTATGAAGACTGAAGGATTAGAAACACAGCCAGAGCTCACCAAAACAACAAGAGGGCACTTTGGTACAGGACTTAAATTTCCCAATGGAAATAGAAGAGACAGAGTGCTTAGCTTATAAAGTACAGGCATTAATTGAATGTGATTATGTCCTGCTGCTTAATACATTACCATTCATCTGCTGAGGCTTCATAAGTGTATGTGTGCATGCTCTTAGCCCTCCCTGTCTGCAAGACAAAAAAATGTGTTAACTGAAACTACCTTCACAGAAACAAAGCTGGTGCATATTGGTTTTCAGCTCAGCAAGGAGCATGTGTATGCTCAGTAACAAGTGGTACCTTGTCAAAGTGCTATGAGCTGTTCACAGATCTCAGATTATACAGTGATAGGTGTACTAGAAGCTGAAGACACAGAAAACTTGCACTGAGCTAAAAACAGTGCAGCTCTATTGATCTGATGCCAGCTGAAGATTGAGCCTACCACATTTAGAGAACAGAGATACCTACTTTGGCTTCTCAAATTAAAAAAAAAAGTTCAAAACAAGTAATAACTACAGACCCTTTCTATGGCTTTCATTCTAAAACTCGAGAAAGCTGGTGAGGGACAAACAGCGAACACTTGGACAGACACGGATTAGTTAGAGACTATCATCACAGGCAGGAAAAAGAAGTTCAAACTTAGCCATCTTAATTAATCTCTCCCAGGTAGAGAAAGTGAGAACAGAACAGGGCTAATGTGTGGGCAGCCTTCACAAGGACCTCTAGATAGCTTTCAATGCCCACTGAGAGAGTAATCAGTAAGGTTAACAAATGAACGCTGATGAAGATATACTCAGTTGGTTTGCTAGCAAAAACCAGAGATGGTAAATGGGACAGAGGGGTAGAGAGAGACAGTGGGTAAGAGTGACAGGTGGGAATATGTTAGGCCTGTTCTGTTTCTGCTATATATAGGAGATAGCAGTTATCTTACAGAGGAAATGTAGAACAAGATGTGTGGATTTGGAGATGATGTGGAACTGACAACCTGAGAAATACCGTCCGTAAAGGAAGTAAGTCGAAGATGCTGAGAAATCTGCCTTATGTTTAGGATGTGAGGGATGAGCAGGCAGTGCAAAGCAAAGATGGAGAAACCAGAATATGGTGATGCGAACTGTATTCATTTGCTCATTTGAAATCTTGATCTTGCTGCAGGGAAGTGGCTCGGTAACCAAAGGGATCACTCGCTATGTATGCTGAAGGAAGAAAGCCCAAGCCCATATAGATCACCGGGACACATTTGCAAAGAGCTAAAAAGAGGAGAAATAACTTGGTTTTCAGAGAATAAAGAAAGTTCTTAAAGGACAGATGAACGAATGTCCTTGGAGACCTTAGTCACTTATGCGAAATATGCCAAATGGTTTTTCTGTAGTGGCAATGGTAATTAAAAGTGGAAGAGCAGCACGGTGCTGTAGGCTCAGCAGCCCCCCAAGCAGCTGGAATCGATACCTGACAAGAAGCTAAGAATGCATTTCAGCTGGCCATGATGGGACTCTGAAATTGTGTAGCTAATGCTTTCAATGCTTTTTCTTGGATATCAGCATTTTAGGACATTTTTTCACCTACCCCAGACCATATATAAAATACCATGTATGCATTGTTCAGCTGGAAAGCAGTTAATATTCCTGTGAGTGCATATATGCCATTCGCATGAATTGTGTGCTCCAGTGTAATTCAATCTGACTCCACTGTCTTGAAATCACAGACCTTACTCCTTTACAGATCAACAAATCTAAAGTGTATCCAAAATTTCAGATACAAAATTTTCAGAGTGGAGAGATTATCACTGGAGCGTGTATGAGATCCGGTGATGGGCACATGACACATCCAGCCTACACAGCTCTCCCATTCACACCACAGGGATCTGGGCTCAGACACAGGACCTGGAAACTCCCAGGGAGACTCAGCAGTGGCACTGAAAAGGAAGATGGGAGCAGTCAGGCCAGCTGCTTGCTGAAGACGCTAGGAAGAAGGTAAATGAGGTTTGTAGCAAGAGCAAAATGTCTTAGCTGTGACAAGGTAAAAGGAGAGCACCAGCCTGGACAGAAGGAAGGTACAGCAAATCTTGTGTAAGGCTTTTTTTTGTAAAATATTGACTATGTTCATTTGGATGCTGCCCAGCCATCCTCACAAATGGATGTTCTCCATTGACACTGATACTTCTGTGCCTCCTACTCAGCTTTTCTCAGAAAAATAGGCCATGGCAAAGTGAGGCTGAAAAAAAGGAAATCTGCCATTTTCTGAGCTGAGAGGAGCAGTAGCAGTGTCAAGATCAATACAGCATGAAACAATCATCGAACATGGCCTAACAGCAGTGTCTGTAGCCTTCATAGTAACCTTTCTCTGTGTTTCTGGATTGTCTCTGGAAGCAGAGGAATGACTTCCTTGTTGTTACAACAAATACCCATCAAAGAGATTTTAATGTAGAAAAACAAAAATGGCAAAGGCATTCTGAGGGGCAAACTGTGCAAACTCTTATTTCAGGTACAAATAAGGGAATTGATGCTTTTAACACTGTGGATTGGGAGTCCTCATATGTTCCTTTAGTCCTCACTGATTCACAGGCAAAAATTCTAGCAAACATTATGTTTAGGAAAACATCACAAATGGCTCTCTTTTTTATCCACAAAAGTTTTGTGGTTTTACATTTGATGTTTTACATCAGTTCTGTCTGGGTTTATCCCATTTGCTGTCCTCAGAAAGCTCTTCCAAGATCCCGCTCCCCAGTAATGTCGCTAACAAATCAGAGACATGGAGTACTTTCTGCTCAATTAAGAACAGAAAAACAACCATGCATTATCTAGCCTGATGCTAAAACTGGTGCTGATCAGTTCACATGGATGTTCAGGAAAGACTACAACAGGCAGCTACAGAATAATATCTCCATAAAATACATTTCCTCCTGATCTTTTTTATTCAGTATTGCATGGTCATTGCCCAATAGCATTTGGATTTATTTTTTTTAAAAGAGGACAGCTGCAGCAGTCTATGTGTGTTCCCTTCCACACAAATGTGAGCTTCTTTTGGACTCTGTCACAAAGTGAAATCTTTCATGAGGGAGAAATCTTTCAACACCAAGTGCTGCCCATCCTGTTCTTCCTTCCCTCTAACTCTCCTTGGGACCCTATGCGTTTATTCCCTGTCACCAGCTAATTGTTCTCCATCTCTGAAATATTCAATAGTGGCATGGAGATGTGCCTTTGTGGGGACTGCTCTGCCAGCCAACCCACTCTTGTGAAATGAGGAGGATGCCACTCCAGCAACCTGACTATCCAGAGGTGAGGGGGACAATGAGAACTAATATGGCAGGGCAGCTGGGTTGGTCACAGAATATTCACAGCTTTATAGCCTCCATTAGGTTTGGGCTGGCCTACCACTTAAAGCTGTGAGTGTTGTCTTTACACTCTGTATTTACATCACAGATGCTGCAATCCAGGGGCTGCTCTTCTACCACTGACCTTTTCTGTGGCCTTAACTAAATTGCTTTACCTCACTGGTTCTTCAATAGAATTGTGTTCTCGTAGAATATGGTCCCTCTTCAATGTTTCAGTATCATGATATTGACTTGATGGGCACTTTTAACATTGTAATATAATTAACAATAATCCAACTTCTATAGCTAGCTTAGAAGAATCAAACAGTTTTCTTATGGCCTTGAGTTAAAACATTTTCTGGTCCATGATGGTCTGAGAGGTTGCCATGTTTTTGAGGAAAATAGAAATGGATTTGTAATGTCATGCACTGGAAAAGCTTTCAGAATAATATATGCTTACACAAACGCTTTTAATATCATTTCACTCTTCAGGCTCCTGTAGTCTGCCAGTTTTACACAAATCTAGTCCTGACTAATTTTTTCCTACAAAACAAGCTATTAATAGAAGATGTTTTTGCTGCTCCTCTGCACTAATCATTTGTTTGCACACAGATTACTTAGACTGTTCTTGGTTTTTATCCGATTTAATTTGTTAAAAAAATCTAGTTGATTATCTAAAACAAAGAGACTGTTGTACCTTTGCAGCTGATTTTGACCTGCTTTGCAGAGTGATATTGTGCTGTGGTCTCCAAAGTTCTGTAATCTGTACATTTGCTTTTCGTTCTTATTCTAAATTTAGCTGCTTATATTACCTTTCCAAATCTACTGTTTCATTTGCCTCTCAGCAAGGGAGACTTCACCTTTCCAAAGTATCTTATCCATGTTTTTACTAGGTTTCTGTTCTAATACAATCCATTATTTTTGAAGGCTTTCAAGCAGAAGAATATCACTGTGCTCAGAGTAGACATCTGAACTGGGCAGGAAAATGATCGTTGGGGTTATATTTGACCATTTAAAAAGGCTTTGGTGGGGTAGATTTATAGTATAAAAAAATCTCTAAGTTCACGGATGCCTCATGAATTCAGCTTTCACTGAAGCAGTGAACCTCTTCTCCTTGTTCACATGCTCATGTTCTCCTGCCTTTCATATAAATGCATTGTTACACATATCTACAAAGAATAGAATAAAACAAGACAAGCTGTAGCCAGCAGTCACAGTGACAAGATTATTTTGAACTGCCTTTAAAGTTTCTCTTGTTAATGACTGGCAATTAGTTAAGTCTTCTTAAAAGCCTGGGTCCAATACAATGTAATGTCAACTGTGAAATATAATGATTTCCTAAATAAGCACTTAAAACAGGGGGGTTGCAGTCTCTCACATATACAGAGTTCATCTGTCTTTAATTTTAAAAGCCCAAAGAATGTTCGAATTATGGAAGCTGGTAGTCCCTTGTTAATTATACTTTATGTTTATATAGCAGCTCTACCTCAAAGATTTTTCCAAACATTAAGACTCTTAGCACTTCTTTTATGTAGGTATTACTATCTCTGTCATTATCATTATCACATTTTCCATTTTATAGGTGGTAAATGAGCAAAATCACACCGTGAGTCAGTAGCTGAATTGGGAATAGACTACTGTAGTCCTGACTTTGTCCCTTGCTCTAATTACTCACTAACTTGATTGTTATTTGTGGGTTGAAGTAATACAAATTTTGTTCAGTGTAAAATCTCAGCAAATAAGCAGCATGCTTTTGATTTGCAAGATTTTTGTTTATATAGCTTTCATACTAATATTTTTCAGCTGTTGGTTTGGCTTTAAGTAGCTAATAAGAGCTGCTGTCATCTTCCAATTAAATATATATAAATAAATTTTGTTTAGTATGAAACAATCTATGTAATAGACTGGAACAGCTCAAATGAAGCTTAGTCTATCAAACAGTGAAGTATTTAGGTATTTAGGTTGTGTCCTATTCTAGTCATAGTAAAAATCATTATGGTAATCTATGCAGAAATGAACTTTTGTAAAGTAGCTATTTTTTAAATGACAGCTGTTATTAATTAGTCTTTTTTTAATGTGAAAATACCATATGTGATGACTAAATTAAGGTAAAGCCACTTGTCAAATTATTTTTTTTAAAAAAAGAACAAAATTTGGCTGATATGAGACGCACAAATATCTTCAGCTGAAACACAATGACACCTTCATGAACTAGATGGTTAACCTCATTTTCTCTTTTTCCAGGAGTGTTTTAATCTGGGCAATCTAATCACTTCATTGACTCAAACATACATAGATCAACTTCAAAACACCCCACCACCAACATCCCACCCATTTGTTTCTTGGTCATCAAATGTCATAAGAAATCATAGAAAAAAGACTTAAAAATTGTCATGAGCAATTACCCAGAAGACCACAAGGTACAGTCCCATGAGAAACTGAGGATGCCCTGAGAACTGAAAGCATGGTCCTCCCATAAAGAATGTAAGACACTCTGTAAGACATTATGATTGTACAGGACTCCAGTTAAAGCCACTACTAGCGAAGGACATCTAACATCAGAAGTTAGGCTGATATTAGTGAGCAACTAGTGGCCTTGTATGACCAAGCTCTTTCCTTCCCCTCCTCTCTAATGCACCTTGTCCCTCAACCATTGCTCTCCTAAACAGCGCATTCAAGCAGGAGAGGAGTGTCCCTTTTTGTTTTTTTCCAGTACTTCTGGACCTTTTCTGTATTCTTCTTCCAAGAACTATTTACTATATAATACATAAATGGCCTTTTGAACATGGATCAGAACCCAGGTTTTAGATTCAGGTTGGTTCCCTAAACAGCCAGGCTAAAGAACGATATTTCTTGACAAATTTCCTATGCTGTGTACTTGGCTTTAGTCTTCTTGTGTCACTTTGTTTCCCTAATCATTGTATGCAGGGTGCTAGCAGTTAATGCTGGCTTCTGCAGTTCTGATCACAGGGCTGAGTATCTGAAAGTTGGGAAGCTCAATTGTTTACAGAGCCAAGCTCTTTGCTTTGACAACCACGTTACTGTTCTTAGGGCTGCAGAAATACTTGGTATCGATTGCCAGTGTTACCTTAAACATCAGACCAGCTTTTCTGATGCACAGTGGCCCTCATCCTCCTGACAAGTTGTCGTTGCACAGTGAGACATCATGCTTTTAATCATATTCTTCATCCCTGCTGTGTAATTCAGTCACTTACTACTCTTCCAGTGGCCCATTCCCAGCCTCTTGCCAGCTAAAAACTGGCCCAAGCTAGACTCTCAGGGTCTACACACTTTCCCATTTGTCTTTCCTTTATCTACACTGTAAAAATCCTGTCCTCTGTAGTGGTCTACTTGCCTACAGCTACAAAACTCAATTCTTGGTGAATCACTGTAGAAAGCCGTACTTCCTTCAAAGTCCATCTTTCCAAGGAAACAGATCCCCCAAATAAACATACAAAGCCCCTTTTCCTACCCTCTACTTGCCTTGATTATAAAATAAAAAATGCTTGATGGTTTCAACAAACAAGATCACTTTCAAGGTGATTTCTCAGTGCGAAGTTTTGGGGATACAGCAGTCACATACACAATCTTTATATATCTGGCAACTGTGGAGAAAAAAGTCCTAGCTGTGCAATTTGTCTCATTAGTTTTCTAATACTGTACTAATTTCTGTACTAATAAGGTTACAATTCAAAACATTTATTCTGTGCCATGTTGGCATTTTGCAGGCTGATCTTCAATTCATTTTTCTTTAATGACCTATCCATTTTCTTATAAACCAGACCTCCAGGTCTCCTAACTACTTTATTAGACAAGTTACAGTGTATTGTTTGCTTGCTTGCTTGCTTGCTTCCTCCCTCCCTCTGTTTGTTTGTTCCTTCGTTCCTTCGTTCCTTTGTTCCTTCCTTCCTCTCTCCCTCTCTCCCTCCCTTCCCTCTCTTTCCTTTCTTTCCTTTCATTTCTTCCCTTCCTTTTGTTTCCTTTCTTTCCTTTCCCCCCTATTCTTCTCTTCATAGAAAAGACTAAAAGCAATATAGCTTTTTATTCTATCTCAGCTGTGTTTCTACATTTCCCCTCATTAAGAATATATCCTGTTCTCCTAGTACCTGGCCTTGAGAGTTTATGATGTACTTTAACACACCCTTTGTGGTAAATGTTCAACTCTTTCCCAAACTGGTGTAGTAAATATGACAGGCTGAAAAGGACTTCATAGGACTGAAAGTGGCAGATTATATATATATATATATATATGTACATGAGAAATACCATAGCATTTCTCATTTTTTTTCATGCTATCACAGTTTACAGACTTTTAAAATGTGCATTCTCATTAGGATTATTACATACCTCTCTAACTAAAGCAGCTGACACTGCATTTAGTATCAGGTCCTTATAGGCCTGTGATTGAAATGACAAATGATGTTTTTATGTTGTATAATTTTCAGCTATGTAATTCCAATTTCTTGTAATCTCTCTTCTCACTGTTATGTGTTGCTCCCCAGATAATCGCTATTTACAATTGTCATCTCTACACTGTATGTCCTATGTTCCACCTGCTCTTCTTTATTCTGTAAAATGCATTCTTATGTTCATTTTTGCTTATTCTTTTGTTTTCTATTATACAGACTCAGTCTTCCCTTTGCTTTCCAAGCTTGTTTTTATTTGCATTGATGCTACTCTAGCATGACCCACAAAGGTGGTGAGAGGCGGGTTAGCTAAACTATACTCCTGAGTCTCTCGAGGCAAGCAAAAATACTTGTATCATAGCAATGATTTAGACACCTAATTTTGACTTCTGAGACATGAAGGTCAGAAGAAGTAGGAAGCAGTGTTGGCAGGAAAGAATGGCTGTACGTAAGATTCCTCCAAGACCTATACACTACAGACATGTCTGATCTAAGTACACAGAGAAAAGTTGTGTTATTGATACTGTCCTTGAGTATGTGCAAAATAGCTAAAAAGCCTCCTGCTATCATGCAAGAACATTGCCACATCCAAATATGTTCTTGTAGGGCTTTAAAAAGAAAAGGTCGTTCTTGTTGAATGTTTATTGCATTAATGTTTTTCCTTATTTCCAGCTGCTGCTGCAGTTGTTTTTATTTTATTTTGAAGAGAGCTTTATGTTCTTTCAGAGCATCTCCTGATAAAAATCAGATAATTCGGTTGCTTTCCCAAAACGTTTTCAGTCTAGTTTCAGACATGACATGGTGAAAAGCATAACAAAACTTAGCAGAAGGAGACAGAGAGAGAAAAACAAGGAGTTCAGTAATAAGAGATTACATGGTTCTCCAGCGGAGTCTAATGCACTCTGTGGTGAAGTAAGTTTAAAATGAAAACATAGTAAACAACTTCTTTCTTGCTGGTTTCACTGGAAAAACAAGCACTTCTAAGACAAATTATATTATTTTTATACAAATGGATTATTCACAGGCACATCCTACATGATATCAGGTAAATGCCAGGAATAACGAAGTGAAAACCTAGAGCTTATTTGTCTGTCAGAGTCGTTTCTCTTTTAAAGTCTGATCATATCATCACTCATAAGATGGAGACCTCTCACCATGGGAGGGACCATGCCTTTTGCAGCCAGGGTAGCTCCATTTGCCACATGGGTTTTTGGGAAAGGGGAAGAAACGCCTGCAAGGGGCTGTTGCAGAAAGGTGCTTGATCGAATCCAACATCCAATTAGTGGTGTATTTAGTTTTACCTTTCCTCTGGGCAGGTGCTTGTGTCCTGGGTTGGATTTGACTACAGAGCACGGTACCTCACAGAATAAGACCTTCACGTTTCTGATTCTAGTTTGGAAAACATGACCATAATGAAATTTAGGACTTAAGAAGTTTGGGGGTGATATTGTAATTAAAAATTAATATTCCCCCCCCCCCCCAATTATAGCCTCAGTAAAAAGCTGCAGTAGTATAAATCCAGTAAAAAATTAGATTTATGATTAAGTAAAATTTCTAAAATTAATTCTGATTTCTGTAAGAGGAGTGGAACGGAAGATGGTCGCTTATTGACATCCTGGCTACAAGCAGAGTGACAGACAAGTTGAAAGAACAGGGCTGTCCGCAAAGGCATTCTGCCTTGCAACAACATGAGAAAAAGGTATTCCCAACAGCTGGTATCAGGATTTTCTTTATTATTGCGATAGTTCATGTACCAGGAGTCTCTTGGGTGCCTAGGACCCAGGAGATAAAAGCAGAACAGAATAATAATGAGCGCTACTAACTTCCTTCTTCACACAGTACTTGATAAAAAAGGGATTATAAAAGGCCCTGGGCAAAATTTGAGCTATGTACTTCGCTGATGAACAGCGCAGTGAGCCTGGAGTTGACTGAGCATGGATTTTTTTCTGGTAGAGCTAGAGGTAAACGGCTTTGTCATCCATTACACTTTCCCAGCTTTCTTAGATTTCCTCCCTGGAACAAAGCCAGGACGTTACTGGGAGCGGGACGGTTGTTATGTGTGTGGAATGAACAAGAAAATCTCCTGTCTCAGGCTAAGCCACACACTGCCTGGATATGAAAGACCCAAGTCCCTTCTTTACCAGCCTCCTGCCTGCAGACAACAGCCACCAGACTGTGATCCTGTGTCTCCCTTTCACATTGTTGCTGTTCCAGTTTGCCTAAATATCCAGATGGATCCTACAAGCATCTGTCAGAACCGCTCTCTT
Organism: Phalacrocorax carbo; assembly: GCF_963921805.1. NCBI lineage: Eukaryota > Metazoa > Chordata > Aves > Suliformes > Phalacrocoracidae > Phalacrocorax > Phalacrocorax carbo. The sequence continues at coordinate 199,647,260 of NC_087513.1, read as the reverse complement.
CCTGGCCCATGGGGTAACCTATGGAATGTGTGGTTGGTTGTTTCTCTCCCTTGGAAGTTTCCTGCTTACCACCCACTGGTGGGATGGGAAGGTGCCCTGGATCACGCAGTGCGAGTGCAGCCTTGAGGCTGAACAAACCCACCATCCTCTGGGGCTGGATCTGACCCTGTCACAAGCTCTTTATCCCATATTAAAAGCTGGAGTGAATGATATGTTAAATTAGCTCTGAAATGCATTCAAACTGCATTAGGGGAAGCAGGTGAGGGGCTGTTAACATGAAATCAGATTTAAATTATGGATCTTTATGCTTAAACCTCTCTCCAGTCTAACTGAGTAATACAGGTTTCTTTTTTTCTCCCTCAGTGATATCCACTGGTACAGTCAGTTTATGTTTCACCAACCACTAGCTATGCTCTCTATTTAAAAATATAACTAAAGTCTGCTCTCTGAATTCTCTGAAAATTCTATAAACTATTAAGGACAGCAAAAAGAGAAAATCTGAAAGGTCATTACCCTGATTCTGCCTTTCTAAAATGTATTGTCTAATGAAAAAAAAAATTAGCATTTTTAATGTAGTTACAGGTAAAATCCTGCCCTTCTTTCCTCCCTTTGTATTAATTTTACCCAGATCTGCTACTTGTTAGTATATGTACATATGTTGTAGCTTTAGAATTCTGTTGTCATAATTAAAGCGGAGATCCATGTACTTGGTCAGGCATGCCCAATGTTGTCAATTTATTTCTTCATAGTCTGGACCCATATTCTACTCCTGGTGCCGTTTAACACCCTGTTAATTCAGAAGCAGCTTAGTAACCTTCTTCAGTCGGCATCACATGCATCCTTTTCTGTTTCTCACCATCCCATGTGGTATGTTTCTCCTTTACCAGGACAAGACAAGAATATTTTTATAAAGTAAGAATAGAAATTGAATATATAAACTAGTCCTTAAGCTTCATAAGGAATCAACTCCCGAGAACGAAGTAATTTTGAGCCCACATCACCCAGGCTATCCTCTTCTAGAAGGTGTGGGGAAAAGAAAGAAAAAGAATATCTGCTTCTGAGCTGGGTAGCCTGGAAAGCAGCATTGCCAGCCATAGTCAAGCTATTTCCAGTCAAATATCTCTCAAGGACACTCACAGTATTTTTGCAAGACAAATATTTACACATGCAGGATCTTAGCTGACCTACCAGTGCATATGAAACATAAATTATTTTGTTTTTAAAATTCATTCTATTTACAGTGCTGGGGTTTCAGACCATGTTTAAATCACTGGGCTTCACCTATAGTAGTGGGAGTATGTAGAGTTCTAAAAGGCTTCTATACAGATGGCCTTAATCTCATGGGGAGACTGCAAATTAATACAAGGGTCATTGGCATTCATTGAGTACTTGGTCTGTCTGGCAAATGATGACATCAATCTTGGTGCAAAAGGGATCATACATTATTCTATACGCAATCAACTGCTAAATTTAAACAGTGGTGGGACAATAATTTTTTTTTGTTCAAGAGGAGTCATTAATAGCTAAGGGCCTGAACCATTAAACCTTTACTTACATGAACAGTCTTTGCTCATACAGGTTATCTCATTAGGCAACTGCCTTGCTGAACAAGGGTCTTGTAATACAGAGTTTGAGGAATTAGCATCTGAAGGAACAACTTCTCTAATTAACAGATTAAAAAAAAATCCAGGCACAAAAGTCCGTTTGGGGGATTTGCAAATATGTATGCTGTCTGCTTCGTGATAATGTGAATCCAGAGAAAATTGGGAGTTATCAAGGTTGTAATTAATACAAACATTGTTTTAAATACAAAAACTATCCCCTTAACATAATATCCTCTATCACACAGTGGCCAATCCTACCTGAGCAAGGAACCTAACCTCTGTAAATATCATACTGCATATATACTATGGGGAAATCCACTATACCTAATGAGCAATTCATTCTTGAAAGAGGGCACTCTTGAAGGTATCACATCCTTTATTTTCATGCTAAATTAAGGAAGGGTTTTTCATGACCACATTATCTATCAAAGATATGTTCTTTTTTGTATTTTTGTATTAAAATCTAATTATGTCAGTTAATCAGACCAACGGAATAATGCACAGCTACTGGGCCATTACAATATAGATTTTTTTTTCCCTGATTTCTGAAACTCCTTGTATTCTGATCATGGGTATTTGAATCCATATACTTCGTTTGGCTGGCAGCCAGTATGAACCAGAATGCCAAGGTATATATAACTACAGTACAGTTATTTCCCCTCTTCTACACAATGCTTTTCTTCTGACTCTATCTCTCATTAATAATTGTAAAATTTGTTGCCAGCAAGAACTATCTCTGCTTTTCATTTCTTTTAGCAGAAATATTCCAAAATTGTACATGAACACAGACAGAAAAAGGGCTTAAACAGTAGGGAAAGATTTAAACATTTGTTAAGGTCTTGATCCTATCTGCCTTTCTCCACTCCCTGAACCCATCTTTCACTCCCTACAGTTTAGGAAAAACCTTATACTTGGAATAATTATCATGCTAATACATAAGACACATTTTCACTATCTGCTAATCCTAAAAGCGAGTGTAGCATTTTGAAAGTAGTAAGTAAAACATATATGAGTCATTCTGGGCATTTCAGCCCAGTGGTCTGGGTGAAAGTGGATGAGCAGAGACAGGGGCAGGAGAGACAGGAAGAGGCAGCTTGGAACATGAAGAAGGCAAAAGGTCAGTTTTAAATTTATTTAAAGCAATTTAACTTTCAGTAGCTTTGCGTTGCCTCTTCTGGCAAGTAAAACCTCAAGACATAATCAAATATTCTAGTGCAATTAGTAGTCCTATCTACTAACTTTTGTAATAACCACATCATGAGTAGGTAAATACTTCGGCTTTGAAGTTTATTCAAGCCACAGTTTGGTTATTTCTGACATAAGTAGGGCTAACTTCCAGAGATATTACAGCTGCCAATGCTGTTTTCTGTAAAAAAGGCCATTCTTAAGTTGTTTGGTTTTTTTTTTTCTGAAAACAAAAATTATTTCTATTCATCTGGTAAATTCCGAGTGGTAGTCTAAGATCAGCTTCTACGACTTGACAAAGTCACCCATGCTTTTGGGTTTAAGTGGTATCCTTGCCCCACCTCCAGTTTAAGCTAAAGGATTCAGAGAAGCCCAGTCAGGGAGTGCAGTGCTACTGGTTTTTACCACACCCTTTGTTGCTCCTGAGTGGGATCAGAGGTGTTCACCAGTGCCACAGGACATGATGAGCAGCTCCCATGCTCCCCACCCTGTTTTGCAGCCCCCCACCCAGCTGCTGCTTTACAGAGAATAGTTGGAGGAAAGAGGGAATGGCCTGAAGGTTGCTTTGCTGCTTTAGCCCGTAGTGGTCGTCTTCTCCCCTAAGGCAGCGAGCAGAGAGCATAGAGAATACATGAATGCAGACCTCAGATGTGCACGTGGGAAACAGGTATCGAGGAAGAAAGGGGTGCAGGAGTAATGTCAGCAAGGCTATGGAGGTGCAATTGGTGTGCAAGAGGGGATGTGCATGTGTGCAAGGAATGCTGGGCTGAGAATGCACGGGCGAGGTGTGTTTCGGGCAATGACACTGTGTATGCACCCGAGGGAGCTGAGTGAAAGGAGCAGTGGGCAAATGTGAGGTCAAGAGCTTGTTCTCCAGTGCTGAACTGAACTTCTTTCCTCTCTTGTCAGCCTCCACACCAGCCCTCTAAGCATCAGACTGTATCATTCTGGGGAGGGGAAGGAGTAATGGGAATCTTCATTCCTCTGATTTCAGAGAAAGCCTTTGCAAATGATTGGAACTATCCCAACTGGGTCGAAAGTAGTTCATACCCTGCAGTTTTACTTCTTTCTGTGGAACAATCATAGAGTTAATAGTGACTGGCCAAATTTCACAAGCTGCAGTGCATTTATCAGAGAGCAAAAGCAGTACAGAAGGAATCTATCTTGAAACAGTAAAGTGCTTAACTGCACAGCTTACTGGCTCCTACACACCTCTGAGACAGGTTCTTGGCTATGAGGGTCAACAGATCTAACAGATCTTTGTTCTTGAATGAAGATTTTCCCACCTCATGTCATAGCTCATCTTGTACAGATTTTCCTCCAGGCTTTTCAGGTGGCTTCAGGCCACCGGAGAAGACTGACACTTTCTATTTTTCTTTAAAGGCCTGTTACTGGCATTAGGGCTTTACAGTAACTCTGCTTCCAGCACCCAAGGAGTCTCTAGTCTAGCACACAGGACTTGGGACTGAAGGAATCTCCTGGGCCACCAGGTCTCGTCCTATATTACCATACACAACAACATCACTGCTCCTTTTGGAAGCGCAAGGAGCTCCATCTTAAAGGTAATTATTGGTTTTGTCCCATTGTCTCTACTGGAAGTGTTTTTCAAATCATAAGTTCTCTTCTGTTTAGAGATTGTCTGATTTTTAGCTTAAATGTATTAATGGGCAGTTCATGTCCATTTGTTCTTGAAGAAAACTCCTGCGTACACTGAGCTTTGATAAGGCAAGTTTTACCAAATATTCCGTGCGCCTGTGTTATCTGTTACGATTTGGTACAAGGGTCCTTGGCATTTCTGAGCTCCCACGGATTCACAGTGGGCTCACGGGAAATGGATGGGTGCACTGGCTGTGAGGTGAGACGGGCGCTCTGGTGGCCGTGGGGGATTTTGGTGCCGTAGGGGAACCTGGCCTTCAGGGTGCGGTGCCAATGCGAATGTGGCCTGGCGATGGGCGCACAAAGCAGCCAGGAGGTGCAGGCGCTGGGGGCGGCTGTGGGTGCCTAGGTGTGGGTGCTCTGGCCATGGTGTGTCTGAGTGGATGGGGATGCGGGGAAGGGGCTGGCTGTGGAGGATGGGGATGGGGCGGGTGGGGATGGGAAAGGCCGGTGCCTGGGCGTATTTTGGGGGAAGGGGCTACGGGCCGGTCTCAGCGTCTGGGGGTGTAAAGAGCGTGGGGGTGGGAGGGAGATGCAGGGAGGGACGGGGGGTGTTGGAAACCGCTGCAGGGACAGGGGCGACGCGCCGGCGGCAGCGCGGGGGGCGCCGAGGGCGTGCGGGGCGGCGGCGGGGTCCCCGCGGGGCGGCGGTGGCGGCGAGGCCCAGGCGGGGCCCACCCCCTCCGTCCGTCCCTCCCTCCCTCGCTCCCTCCGGCGCGGCGGGGCCGTGCGGGGCGGCGGCGAGCGGGCCGGGCCGGGCCGCGCGGCCTGACGTCACCGGCCGGGGCGGCTATAGGCTGCGGGCGGCGCTCCCCGAAGCGGCGGCGGCTCCGCTCTGCGCCCTCGCTCCGCGCTGCCGCAGCCCCCCGCGCCCGCGGCGCCCGGGCGCTCCCCCGCCTCCGCCGGCCCAGGTAAGGCGCTCCGCGGCGGGCACCGGCACCGCGGGGCGGGTACTCGCTCGCCCGCCCGCCCGGCCGCCCGCCCGCCTCCGGCACCGTGCCCCCGGCAGCGTGCCCCCGCCGGGGCGCGGGGGTCTGGCAGCCGGGACGCGGCTCCCTCCCCTCCCCTTCCCTTCCTCCGTCCCTTCCCTTCCTTCCCGCGGCGAGTAGTTGGGGTGAGCCGCCGGGCGGTGTTGCCCGGGCTGCCGAGTAATTTGCGAAGTCGCGATGCCCCGTCCCGCCACCCCCGGCGGGAAGCCGGGGCCGCTCGGAGCGCGGCCGTGGCGGGGCGCAGGGAGGAGGCTGCCGCAGCCGGCGCGCTGGTTTGGGGAGGGGGGAGCCGCGCAGGGTGGGTGCCTCGGAGCGCTGATGTGTCCGGCTCCCTTTGCAGGCTGCTCTGTCACTTTAGAGCGAGCGAGAGGCTGAGCCGGCAGCATCCCGGGCATTTCCAGTGAGCGCCTGCCAGCAGCCCGGCACTGATTGAAATTTAGGCGTCTTCAGAGAGGGGAGGAAGATCCTCGTCTTCCGAAGCCTCCTCAATGAGTGCCAAGCTCTCCAAGGAGTTGAGGCTGTCCCTGCCACATTGCCTTCTGAACAGGACGTCTGCCACCTTAAACACCAGCAGCACCTGCATCACGCAAGTGGGTCAACTATTCCAGTCCTTCTCATCCACCCTGGTTTTAATTGTCCTGGTCACCCTCATCTTCTGCCTGATCCTCCTCTCCCTCACCACCTTCCACATCCACAAGAGGAAGATGAAGAAGCGGAAAATGCAAAAGGCTCAGGAGGAGTATGAACGGGACCACTGCACCCGCAGCAGCAATAGCGGCAGCCAGCACCCTGGGACGGGGGTGCAGGGAGAGGCACCCCAAGGAAGAGACAGCCGGCTAGGAAGACCCCCCCAGGACTCGGAGATCCAGCGCCCTTCTCCCTCACCAGTCCCAAGCTCTCAGCAAGCACAAGCTTGTTTGGACACAGCTGGTGCGGGGCTCTTGCAGACAGTGATTTGGTCATGATGTTTTGGGGTAGACCTCGTGAAGGCGCTGGATGGTGTTTGTAAATACCTGAGTGATTATTCTAGTCCCCGAAGAAGAAGAAAACATTGCTAATTCAAATGAACGAACAAGCCCACGATCCAAGCGCATGACAGATCACATTGCGTTTCTCATTGACTGTACGAGGAAAGGATGCGTCTTTTTACTGGAGAAGGAGCTGCACACAGCTACCAAATATCACATTGTCCATCTGGAGGAGAGGGTCAGGGTGGGGTATCCCTTTTCCCTGGACATCCTTACCCTGAGGACCAGGACGATCCCACTCTCTTGGGATTCCTGCAGCACCCTGTGCCACCATTGCATGGCATGGGTTGGGGCTTGGGTGAGTGGCGTGGGGGAAGAGGCAGGTCTGGCGGGTACCTTGGGACGCCCTGTCCCCTCAGAGCAGGACAACAGCCCACCCTGGTCTCTCCTTTTGTGCTAGGACCTATGCCCCTCTCTCATCCCTCTCGTTTCTTTCCAGGACTTGATATTCTTTTGTGTAGAAATGGCCGCCCCTAGCTGGGCTTAACTGCAATCACCCTCTGGTCCCATGGCCCCGTGCCCCCCAGGTGCAGCACTGAGCATCCCACCCTCCAGGGGGATGGAGCAAGCTGCCTGCACACAGCGATGCCTGAGCTTTCCTCTCCCTCAGTCCCTTCATCTTCAAATGCCCCCCCCTACCCATGCCAAGAAACCTGAAACCCACACCCACTGCCGTTTTGTGTGGCAGAGCGAGGTGATGTGCAGTAACTTGCTCGTCCTCTCCCAGGGGAGGGTGTCCTTGTACCTCCTGTTGGTCCTGAAACAAATCCAGTTCTGCACCAGGCACCCTGCACTGAACGCCTGCGTTTACAGCTTCACCTCCCAGCAAGGAATCCTGCAGCAGTACAGAGCTGGCTTCTACTTTTTTTAGGTTGATATATATATTTTTAACCCTCCTAATCTAGTAGACAGTTAGGGACAGACAATACTTAATTTTCTCCCCTTTCCCCTTTTGGGGAGCAAACCACGCAGTTGTGCAAAATGTCCATTCCTAAACCCTGGCAAATATTTATTTCAGAAGTAGCCGGTGTAGTTTCTCCCTAGCAAGCACCAGGAGTTTTCGTGGGTTTTTTTTTTTTTTGTCTGTGTATGGCAGGTGTGAGTGACTGCTAGTACTGTGTGTGTTGGAGGAAGCAGCATCAGGTACAGAAAATGCAGCTCTGCTTAGCGATTAAATCAATGACCATTACTTGAAGGTGCCTTAATATAGTGCCGTATCCAAACTTTGAAACATCTTGTGTGGAATCATAGCAAAGGCAGCCCTCTACTGTACATACTAACATCGGAAAAATCAGCAAAGAAAAAGGGATCCTGAGGGATTTCTTCTTCTTTTTTTTTTTTCCTTTCTATCCCATCATTCAGAGCGATCTGAGGAGACAGTAGTAGTCCACAGTTTTCAATATTTTGTATACACTTATTCCCTCTGTGCTGTATGCCCAGGGTGGCTGTTAGGCTAGGAAAAATCCTAGGCACATGCTCTGGGAGGTCTGGGGCCCTGAGCTGGGAGTGAATGCCGTTAACCAATTTAAAATGGGGAAAGAGGGTGGCAGAAGGGCTCTGTAATCCTCTAATAGCCCCAAAATGCAGAGCTTTCAGGGCAAGGTTTTGGTTACCCAGTTTTACCCCTTTCCAGTCTTGCCTGGTCTGACAGGAAATTGCTGTTGAGTTTGGATCCGTGCCTCCAGCGTTTTAGGCAAGTACTGTATCATCCAGCTCAAGGAGCTGAGGTTAGTGTGGCAAGCGAACCTGCAACCAAATGGTGTTTTGCACGTTGCAGTTTGATGGGAGTGATGGCTGTCTCTCGCCGCCAGCCGGTATGATCGGATGCTAATGGCTACTTCATTGTTGCTGGGCAAGGAAATTGGCTTTGTTTTGTTTCCCCTACTAAAGGATGCATGAACTTTTGTGTTTAACCTCCTTATGCAACTGCGGCACAGTATTGCACCACAGGGAATAGATTTAGGACAATGAAGAGTGTTCAGTAAACAGTAATGGAGCTTCCTGATCGTTGATCTCCACTAAACAGAGATATATTACTTTTCCCTTTATTTTGTGCCTTTAAAACAAATAAACAAACCAACCCAGTGTATAATTTTGAGTTTTATAAAAGCAATAGGATGTTCCAAATCACTCCAGTGCATTTCTGGTTGATGATTCCACTTCTTTAGTGTCTGAAGTCAGATACTCTTCCTTCTGCCTTATGCACTCAAGGCATGCAATAATTCCCCAGAAGTGTACTGCTTGTCACATCTCATTGCAGTTATAAAATTGCCCTATTTTTGAAGAAAAAAAGAAGGATGGAGATATATATATATATATATATCTTTATATATATTATGGATATATAGGTATATATATTATTTATATAATCTCATGACACTAAAAGTAGTTGCAAAAATGTAACTAGAATTAAAATGTTATGTAAAACTCTATCCTCTGTTAATTAGCTTTGATTTAATATTTTAATATCTCTGTATTTATGTAAATCTATGTAAATTATGTGGTCTATAAGTAAAATTTCATACTGACTTTAATTTTCTCAGAACTGTGAGCTTCTTGTGGTGTCATTTAAGGTTTTGCATTTCTAAAGTTAAATCATGAGATACGAGAAGTTATAAATTCTTATTATCACACAGAAATACTGCAATAAGTTTCATACGTACTCCCAATACACAATCCTATCTTGAAGTACTGCAAGCTTATGAGGTTTAATTGACCGGTCTCAGGAGATCTAGCTGATACAAGCAGGACACGTAGGTTTTCATTTTCATGAAACAATAAGCAATCTAGGGAATAGATGTGGATTTTAAAAACAGAGTTTATGCTTGGAGGTTCTGTCAAATCAATTGCTTCAAAACCCTACAGCTACAGCTAAACTTCTGCACTTAGCATTCAGTATTAATAAGGCTGATGCTTCTTTCCCTTCCCCCTCCTACTTAAACTAGAAAAGTGTAGGAAATTGTTCATATTTCTAAAGCATACGTTTTCAGCTAACTGTGAAACTGCCCAAAGGGTTTTAAATATACATATTTTATGCAAGTGTAATATCTATGTATCTGTATCCATATATTTAAATATTTTTGTGTAACCTTTTCTACAATATTTGATAGAGATGCTGGGTAAATGCTTGTACCATTCTCGTATGTAAGGAAGGATTTATACCCTCTCGATGTGGACATACTTTTTCCTGTGAATTTGCACTGGTTTTGACAAGTTATGGATGGAGATGGAGACCTAGCAGCTGAGTGCTGACTGCTGGAAGAACAGACAGTCTTTCCTCTGTTAAGGGGCACATTCTCCTGCTGGATTTTTCTGGTTCTGAATAAGAAATTGGGGCCGGTTGCCCTCGAACATCCTGCATGTGTAAGAATAAGAAGTGCTGTGGCGCTCAGTTCCTGTTCGGTCCAGCCATTGTCCTGCGGAGGAAGCACGGCAGCAATGACTTGTTTTGTAGATCCTGGTGAGAACTGAGAGCCTGCCGCACGATGCAGTGCCAGCGCTGGGGCTGGGTCAGAGTCAGCGATGCCTCGTCCTGCACCCGATCCTCGGAGCCTGCTGCTGCCGCCCCAGGGCTTCGTCCAGCTCCCGCTGGCATCAACAGGAGTGGCTTCTACTAATTGCCAAGGGACTTGGATCCCATCTGTAGTCCACACAGAGGGCAACAGCTCTCCATGTCACCACCGCTGGCCCTGCTCTGTACCCATCCTGGCAGCCTCCGTAGGGATGGAAACCACGAGGGCTGGGATGCTTCAGCCTAGTGGGGATGGAAACCATGAGGGCTGGGATGCTTCAGCCTGGCAGCACCGGGGAACTTGCACTGCTGCTGTCAGCTCTGCTTCTACGGACTGAGGCATTTAGGTTTCTACATGGATCCTATGTGGATCATGGACAGGGAATGTAATTTCATTAAAATGTGTCATTCCAGCATTTTTTCTGTGGGGGTTTGTCTACTGCAAATGTAGTCTCAGATGAAATCTGCAGGCTCACCATGCGGAGATGTTTTAGCTTTTGATACATCTCTCTCAGACATATATCTGTATATATAGATATATATCTCGAAAGAAATGCTGGACAAAAAACAAAGAACAGAGACTCCACATAAGAGGCAAAACTGTCCCATGACTAAAAACTGGGGTGTTTTTTTGCTTTTAATTAATTTTAAAGGTTACTATCTTTAATGTAAATAGCAAGTTACTATGTGATTAATGTTTTCCTTAGCATTTCTGAGTAGTTGCTATATTGTTTCTGGAAAGCTATGTCCAGTGTTTTGAAGCAACTATGCTTTTCTCCTTCTATTATTATGAATATGGGTGCAACTTTTATGAAGGAGGAAAAAGAACATGATTTGACTCTTTAGACAGGACTGAATTATTTTAAATCTAGTTATAGGACTTGGTTGATTTTTTTTTTCTTTCTAGTGGTTATTCTTTCTGCACGTTTGTATTTTTTCTATGGGTACTTGAGACCCTCCATTTTAATAAGTAGGCAAGATATGAAGGGAAACATGAAAAATGAAGTAGGAAGCATTCTTTTTTCTTTTTTGTGTAAATAGCAAAATTTATAAGGACTTAGATACCATTTGATTACATTTCTCATCTACATAAAAGTTGGCATGACTCATATACAAACCTTTCATAAAGCTTTCATTTATGTGAAAAAGTAGAACTACTTTTATCCAGGATTGTCTTTCTCATCTTGTTCTGGTATCTAACTCTCTTTTTCCCTGAAGCCAAGTTTTCCATCTGATCGCTAAATAAATTTCTAGTAGAACAGAGCCTCCTTCTGTTTTTAGTCTTTTACATGTAGGTCTCTGGTCTGAATCCAGCCAAACTCAATAGTGTAGAAAGTTTGTTATGAACTTGCAGAAACTGGATGGTGTATGAGCCTTAAGGAGAGAGGTGACTGACAAATAAACAGGTGAAATGCCTGGCAATGGTAATAGTTACCTGTCCCATTTGGAGTTGTGGAAGTGAAGCCTTCCCCGTCCACTGGATGGACTGGGTGAAGGGTGACCCATTCCAGCCACAGCAGAGACACATATCAATCGCCTTCCTGATACCGTTGCTCTAAACCATCATTTTCTATATGACACTAGATCTCATCTCTGTAAATTATATGTAATATATTTCTTATTTAAATCAAAGAAGTTTTCATTGCTTCATTAGTACTATATGTTCTCTGTGGATAACTAGAGGAATTCATTTTCCAACCCTTTTAACCCAAGACCTCCACAAGCATCAATTTTGTATAAGTTAGGAAATAAATAAATATTTGGATCAGAACACTGTCAGTAAAAATTGCCTTTATTTATACAATCCGGTGTTCCAGTTGACTTTTCTTTGTTGTTTTCTTCCTTGAAATGGAGCAATATAATCTGTTCATTATATTACTTTTCTAAAGAGGACAAAGAATTTGAAGCAAGCACTGCAAAATACACATATATAAACAGGAAAAGATTTCACATTGTACAGCAGAACAAAATCCAGTACGTTTTGTTGTTTTCACAGTAATTCTTTGTCCTCTGTTTTTCAGACACCCCCCTCCACAATCAAGTATTTAACCTAAAATCTTCTGAGAAAACTCACATATAACAGGTAGATTGCCTTAGTTTTATGGTTTTAGCCTTGCAAAAAGCACTAACACAGAGTCATTGACAATGTACAGGTTAAAACATTCCAAATATCTAGTAATCTAAAAATAACAAAGTATCCTAGGGAATTATGAGTACTGTAAAGAAGGGGTAAATATAGAAGGTCAGAAGGAGAAACTATTATTTCTATAATACAGTAAACGCAACGTGCTGCAGGATAAGTTCATGATTGTAAACGAGTGCCTTTACATTTTATCCCTGGCTCTGTCGTTCACACATTGTGAGGCCTTCAGCTTCCAAGTTATTTATGTAGTAACCAATATATAATTTATCTGTTAAATAAAGACATGGAACCTGCAAATAAACATCTGTGAAATGAATAAATCAAGCCTCATATACATTAACAAAATACTGATACTGTAATTCAAATTAAGAGAGTCTTTATGCTAATCACCTGGCTTGGATTATTCAAGTGCTTACATTTGGCAGCAAGGTCCAAGTGGTACAGTGCACAGCTGGGAGACGGATTGCTGGGCAAGATGCTTGAACAGTCACACCAATAGGCTCAACTTAATTTTTAAGTTGAAGTGGAATATGTATTATGAAGGAGAGCCAAAATGACTAATGTTTGTTTTACCGTTTCATCCCTCGTAACACTTTTTTTTTCAGTGCAGAAAAAAACCTTGTGTGGCTTTGAGCAGAGTGCTGATTAAGGTAATAACAATATAGGAAAAGGCAATTTTTGGGAGTAATCCCATCACTAATGAAGTTCATGGCAAAACCTCCCTGAATTCAGTGGGGCCTGGTTTACGCCCAAGATGATACCACATCTTACTCCCTGCTGGCTGTCCATCCCTTGCCAGTGTCATCATGCTCTTGATTGCTGCAGTTAGTATTTCTAGGGCACCTGGATTTCCTCTTGTCTTTTGACTCACAGTCTGTACTCAGCTGCTCTGGGGACAGCAGAGGATCACCTGGAGGTTACCTACATGTGACATACTCATGGTTGCTTTTCTTTAGCTTTTTTTTGTGCCCTGTTATTCTCTCTGGATCTTACACCCCACTAGAAAGCCTGTCTGGTTAGTCTTTCCATAGGATGAGCTATGTTGGCCAGGCTTGTTTCTTCCTTCTAATGGGTAATCTCAGCCTATCTCTGACATTAGAAAATGTATTTCTTTAAGTGACCAGTTGATTTGATTTCTGCAAAGATACCATAGGACTTTGCCCTCATCTTGATCCAACATTGTCACACTGTCACCATTGTCCCATTGTCAGCATTGTCAGCCATAGCCCAGCCATATTGATATAGTATCAAAATCTCTGCAACAAGGCAGAAGCTTTTGAGAAAGTGCTGGACTTCCAACAGCCTGAGAAATCCCGGCATGCTTGCCGACATGGTCCATTGGCTTTGGAACATCACATTTCCTGATTAAGCTGCCAGCCCTAGACTACAGGCTGAAACTGCTGAGAAATCATCATTCTTTCATATCAAGAACACCACTGTAAGGAAAAATGTATCAGTTACTACAGAGGGGAGACTAAATAAATGGGAGAATGTGGTCATAATATGAGTATTAATATGAAAATATATATGTAAAACTTGTGAGACAGACAAGGTCAACTGAATGTCGAGTAATGGCTGACCACCCAGTCCACATTTTTTTTTTTTCTTTTAAATGAGATTATCACAATCCATTCTTTTACTTGTGATCTTGAATGCTATTAGACATATGCTTTTACTTTAGTACTCAGCTAGAAAAATCAGTGAGCCTCTGTTTCTGTATGAACCCAGCTGAACTGGTTAACGTCTATTTGTTTTCATTACAGAAATACAGTTTCTATTAAGCCATCCTTTGACAGACTTCAGCAATAGCATGGGGAAGCCTTTCACTTCTAGCACATGTGTTAGAGCTTGTTCAGTTTGGCAACAGCGATGTCTAAAGGAGGAAAACTGTCCAGATGATCATATGGGGTCACTGCAAAAATCTGTAAACAATGATTGCATTTGAACAGAAAACAAGAAACATGTAAATCCTGAGACAGCCATGACTCTTCACCGATCTATGGTGACACAAGTTCAAAACATCTCTGCTCACCACTTGAGTTATTCCAGATTTATATATCTCTGGAACTGAGCTGACTATATAGGTCATTACCTATCTGACAGAGCTCCTCTGAAGTCCTCCTCCTGATGTAAAGGGGTGATGATGAACCTAACAGAGGAGTGGAAAAGGTAGCTGAAATGTGACAGATCAGTTTTAGTATTACTGTTTATATAGCGCTGTAGCTGTATGGCAGGGATAAGGGCAGATTCCTTAGGCTGGTGTGCTTGCAAGTGAGAAGACATCACAGCGCCACACAACTCCTTTGTAATCAGACCTGGGTGTAATGTCTTTTATAAGTGAAAACTTCAGATACTGCAGTTTCCAGAGGAACGCTTGAGATTGCTACACTCCAATTAGGCCTTCTCTGTTTCTTCTCAGAAGATTTCTTCTAATGTTCTGGAAAGCAGAATCTCAAATGTAAAAATAAAGCAAGCAATGTGACCCTGTAATCCATGTGAGAAAGCTGTGCTTCTGAAGACACCAGGTTGACAAATCTCTATTTGTTCATAGCCTGGGCACTTCACCACCAGAAAGTCGTGCTTTTTCTCTGCTAATGTGCACCAGTTGTTGCAGCGAGGGGAACGGGAGGAGGAATTTAGATTCCCTGAGCATGCAGTCCTCACTCAGCTCCTTCAGACTGATGGAGGTGGTGAACTTGCAATGGCAGTAGCTATCAACAGGGAAATGGAGAGAAAACACTCACCTCCCATCATGTAAGGCATAGAAAAAAACAACTTTTGGAAACACAGAGATCTTACTGGTTTAACACTTGTGATTCGGTAATGAAAATTTCCAGGATTTACTTTACAGCACCTTGGCCTGAGTAACTTCTCAGCTTGAGGAGGTTTACATTTGTCTTCCTGTCCACTGCCAGCACTCTTCTAGACCACTTTATCTGAATTCAGTGTTAGGTCGTCACTAACTTATTTTACTCTGGATCAAGTTATGGTACACTTGCACAGATGGATAGTGAATGAGTTAGTGAGTCACAGGGGAGCAATGACCACTGGGAGGGCGATGGAATAGCATCCAGCAGCAAGGGGAAGGATGCAGGGGCACTAAACCCTTCAGCCCAGTTTTGGGAGGAAGGACTTATGAGTCCCAGTTAGTCTATCTCTTGATTAATATCCATGTCATAGATATCGGGGATTAAAATATAGACAGCCTGCTGCGGCTGTGGAGCTTCACCTGGCTCTTGGGTACTGGCACACCCCACTGCCACAAGACCCACAAGCCTGCTTCCCACCCCATGGTTTCCAGCTGCATTAGCCTGCTTTTCTCCCTGTACCCTTTGAATGAGTTCCTTCATGTTTCCTCAGATAGTCCCCTGCTCCTCTGTGTGTTCAGTCCCATACAGTGTCTGCAGCTCCCACTCCTGACCAGGTTTGCTTGCACGTGTTACAAATTGATCAGTTCAGACAAGGTCCCAGTTACCTCTGCCTTCCTCCCTGTGCAGCCACCAGCATCGGCTTCACCCCCAACCCAGCCACCCACAGGTCTCATAAGGAGTCAACTCCATTCAGCTCTCTGCTCTTCTGTCAAGTGAAGTTGGAATTAGCCAATGGATGCAAAAACTGTTGGGGGAGGACAACTGACAAGCAGTTGGGCAGCAAATGTTCCTGCACAGTAATGCAGGCACTACTGAAATAAGTTATTTTTCACCTCATGAATTGTAAGTAAATTTCAAGACTTTTCTAGTGCCTGACTCATAGTTTTGAAATGTTTGGATTTGGCAATGCTGCTCAACAATATCTCTGAAGCCCATCTGTGCTGTTTATATGCTCTTTCTTCAACCCCCAGGCATTGTCTGTTTCCTTTGGTTTTCCAGACTGTAATCTTTTGAAGCAAGAAATTAGGAATTTGTTTGATAATTGTGATGGTTGTGTGAAGCTTATTCAGAAGGTGAATCATAGATTTCTAAGACTAAAAGGGGATCTGGAGGCATATAGCTACCAAATGATCTACAGTCTGTCACAAACAGAATTTTAATCCAGTAATTCGTGTCTCCTGCCTGGTGGATCCAGCGGCACAGAAGCATTCATTTTTTAGAGAGTTGTAGCTGATTTCCAGCTTGCAAGTGCTGGTGAATCCAGTTCATGCTTTCATAAGTTGTTTCAGTGATTACAAAAGTATCCTAGAAATAAAAGGTTTGTCCCCTCAAGGCATGATTTTTAATATACAGAATGAAGATAGCATATGCAGTAGTTATTAGGACACTGTTAAAAACAGACATCTAGCAAGGAAGGTAAGCCATCTGTGAAAATGCAGTTCCTATTACATGTAATAACCCAAACAATGCCTCAGTTATAAATTCACAGCACTGGGAGTGTAAACAAAACTATGTCCTGGGGGAAAAATATGGGAAAGTGTTACATATGCAACTGTGTACCTACTTGGAAGGTGTCAGCTGAAATAAATGAGATGTTTGTGGCCACTGTGGAATTTAGCCTCACAAAATAAACTATTTTTATAGATTTACTCTTCCCTCCCTTCATTGTTTCCCCCTTATTGCAATGTTTCTTTAGCAAAAAAATCTTGTGCTGAACCTCCAAATAAATCTCTGCACTTCACTAACAGCAAAAGAGGCTGAAGTTTATTTGACCTGACACTGCATTGAATGGATCAAGGGCTAGACCGAAACCCTACTGAAGTTAATGGGAAGCTTATCCCTATTCCAATGGGATTTTGATTATATCACAAATATTCTTGATGCATATCTCATAGTTTTTAGGGTCTAGTGTACAACAGACCCGCTATATTTGGAAGTTCAGATGGCTTTTTACAGTTAAATATCTGAAGACTATTTTTCCTGTGGATTACACAAATTTATTTTCCAAAGAATACTTAAGAAAATAGAATTGTCTCATTATATTTTTTAAAATTACAATTAAGCCTGCCATTTTATGACATTTTTTAGGCTAAAGTTACAGGGATCTGTAACTGTAGAGGAGAAACAAGCCAAATATAACAAACATAACCTCCTAAAGGTACAGACAATTTAATTTTGCCTGAGAGTAGCCAGGTTTCTTCTCATCTGTCTTCCTGTGAACAGTGCAGTGGCTGTAGTGTTAGCAATTGCGATTTTTATTCATGGATTTAAGAGTTTTTGCAAAATAAAACTGTTAGCCTCTAGGGCTTTTTTGCAAATGAATGTCCCCTCCCTCCTCACCTCTGAGGGCAATAAATTTTCACACACAGGTTTTGGTCTGATGACTCCTCTTCAAGCCAAATATTCAACTTTCAAGTTAATTAGGCTTTCAGAAAAGTTTGGGGTTATTTGTTCTTTTCCAGTTGCTTTCATCTCTACCCTCAAAAGAAGAGAATCATCAGTTATTGAAACTTCTGGTTATTTATAAGAGTATGAGCAAATGGCGTCAGAACAATTCTTTTCTAGCTTAAGCTGAGAAGTAATCTTCATTTTGGTTTGTCCTAAAAGAAGGAGTATAGCATTCATGCTTATCAATGAATATTTACTAGGGTATCCATATAGAAACAAGGCAATGTACCGAAGGGAGGTGGCATTTTCCTTTTAATTGATAATTAGTTCAGAAAACAGCCACAGGATAGTGCAGGGAACATGCCTTCTAGTGAGAACCTAAAAAACTCAACCTGTTCTGCCTACCCAAGAAAAAGCTGAAAGGTGATTTGAGCACAGTCCTATGTGGGAAAGACATTTTTCATGGGGAGTAATTGGTTAGATAGATATAATATCTTGATGTGACACAAAGTGTGGAAGTTGATGCTGTATAATATGGAGGATATTTTTGATAGTAGAGATAATGATTGGGGCAATGGTAGATTCTTATCTTTTGAACTGTTTAAATCCACATGTTATTCTAAAATGTCATTACTTCTAAAGAAGTTACAAGGTTGATGCAAAGATTTTTGGTTAATAATATTAGTCAGGTGGTTTTCTACAGGAAATCTGACAAGGTGATTATATCACTTTCCTTTAGCCTTCAATGTGTTGGTCCACAAAATACATTTTTCACCATAAAATAGACTTTTTGTGTAAAGGACTATTCTTGCAGAAAATTGCACAGAAATTGATGATTAAAAAAAAGAATTTGCACAATTTTATGTCACATGTATTTTTATTGCAAGGCTAGCATTTCCCAGAGGCGAGGGTTTCTCTTTGCTTTCTCGTAGCACATCTTCACTACTACATGACACATTGAACTGATAGAGGACATTCAATATGCTTGACAAGCACTGTTAGGTGCAGAATGGTAAAGGCTGCCTCAGACAATACTCCAGTCTCCTCCACATTTCATTTCAAGACATGACCTGAAAAGTTAAAAAATGTGTAAAGAAGGCATTATGGGGAAAGAGAATGTCACTGGATTAACTCAGGGTTTTCAGCTATAATTAAGGTTGGTCATAAACTGAAAATATCGCGGGATTCACAAACACCCTTTCTAATGATCAAAGACCAAACTTTACAGGTGGGAACAGGATAGCAACCCTCTAAAAAGTTACATTCCCCTAGTGGCACTCTCTGCGTGCTCTTTGAAAGCTCCCAGAGCACTGGGATGTGTATGTGTACAGCTAGGCTTGAAGTTTATATGTAAAGTTTATATGTTTTATATGTTTATATTTATAAAGTTTATATGTTAGCATGGCTGTTTGGGCCTAAGGAACCTGTGTTCTTCCTTTGCATGATGTTTGTTGTACAGAGAGATAAAGATATTAGCCCATACCATACTAGAGGAAAATGGCCACCTGCCCTATAAAAGTGGGCTTGTTAGTACATATAAATTCATGTGAACTAAATTCAGTAGTATGAAGAAAGGCATTAAGTACTCTCGAGACCTTTGCTGCATCAGCTAACCTCATGGACGGATACAGAAATTGCTTGCTAACTCCGGACTGATGCAGGGCAAATTCAAAGAGCTAAAGCACTGTACATGCTGGAGGAAAGGAAGAAGTTATTTAAAGACTCAAAGCCTTTCTGCAGTAGGGTTGTGGTGATAAGTGGAAAGGAAGCTATGGGACAAAGAATGAAATAAAAAATAGGTGGGAAGCAACTTTCAGGCTTCGATTTTCCTGGTGATCTCTTTGACCCACTCACTGGTAGTCTCTCACGGCTGTGGGCAGAGGAGCAGCAGATTCTGGGTACTTGGGAAACATAATTGGCTTGATTCTTAATACACCTCCAGGGTTAAAAAGCAGCTAGGTGTGGGAATTTAGATATGCCTTTGGGGCTGTTACCTGCTTTAGCCACATAAATCCTTTGTTGGATGTAGCTGCTTAATAGAGTAGGGTGCAAGACCCAAAAGTTGCAGAACCTAGGGCTTTTATTGAATCTAGCTTTAAACATTTCCCCAGCATTTGACCTACTGAACCCCCCCTCCACCCCCACCCAATTCTATATTGAGGCAGATACACATATTAAAAGAGCAGCTTATATCCTTGCATAACCTCATATCCTAGCTCAGATTCCCTTGCAAAACAGATGTATTCACTCCCCACAGTTTTGTCTTGCTCTGCTTCCTTTTTAGATTCAAATCTATAACAAGTTTATAATGATGTGGTTAGCTATCTGTATAATTTAAACTATAAGCTCCTTGGGGTAGTGACTTTGTTCATATGTACCAGGCACACGAACAGTGCTGTGTAAACACAGGATATGCCATTAATTAATAACAGCTCAGTTCAGTTCCAAGGGTGTCTTATGCAAGTGGGGGGTATTTAATGCTAACTGTTTGCTCTGAGGACTGTCTTCTATGTAATACAAAGTAAGAATATCATTCTAAGTGTATGGAATTGTTTGTGACATTAATTCAGTCCCAAATGTGTTGAATTGTTCCAATATGCTAGGCTGAAAAGCTGAAGCCACTGAAAACGAATATGGTTAATGTGCTTGATTATAAGGAAATTAGAACACTTGTTGAAATGTTGTCAGCTGAGTTTAATTACCAGTCGATTTTTTGAGCATGAAACTCATAGATGAGGTTGCATTTTCATGGATTTTGCTTTTCCAGCAGCATTGTATTTCCACTACAGTATTACCACTGCAGGTGATATTTTTTTCTCACTGAAAACAGCAAAACATTTGTAAATGTCATTGTCCATGGGACAGTGAAATGCTCTTTTAAAGGTTCCTTTCTATAATGAGAGTGACTTTAATTTCTGTCACTGCTCATAAATGACACAACTCACAAGCTGTCTGTTCAGCTGCAGAGCTTCCAGCAGTGGCAAAACTATCTGTACTTGGGTGTGGAAGCACATAGTGTGTTGCCCTCCAAGGCACAGAGTAATGGTGATGTTGGTCTATAAATCACTTAATTAATGTAAAAAACACTGCACATTTTAGTGTGAACTGGAGGCAGGTGATACATTCACAGCTTAGGAGAATGAAGCCTCCAGTCAGTTCACTTGGCTGCTGCATCTTGTAGCTGCTCTGTGGAAATCAGCTGCCAGCACATCTGGTATCATACAAGGACACCCATTTGTGTGGGTGAAGAAGTTAAGATCTTCTGCTTAAGGCCAATTTGGACTTACAGTTTTCTCATTTATCTCTGAGATAAATGTCCTGTCCAACAACAACGACTGTCCTACCAACAAGTCATCTGTACCCACCCACTGTTGGCCTGATCTTGAAGCAACTGCAGAGGACTAGTGCCATTGAGCTTTGGTACTGTTGTATTCAGCCTCATGTTTTTGCATTGGATGTTTGGCAGAATGGTGAGGTGCATGAGAATGGGTGCTGTAAAAGCTCTTGGGCTGGATGAGGTTTCCCAAGCTATCTAGCTGTAAATTCTAAGGAGGGTTTAAGGTCAGGTAAAACTGCTGGAGGGCAGACTTTGGCCTGTTTAGGAGCCTGGTTGACAGAGCTCCTTGTGAGGCAGTCCTGAAGGGTGGAGTCCAGGAAGGCTGGACATTCTTCAAGAAGGAAATCTTAAAGGCACTGGAGCAGGCTGTCCCCATGTGCTGAAAGACAAGCCTGCTGGGAAGAAGACCAGCCTGTCTGCACAGAGGGCTTTGGCTAGAACTCAGGAAAAAATAAGAGTTTATGACTTTTGGAAGAAGGGGCAGGCAACTCAGGAGGACTACAAAGACATAATGAAGTTATGCAGGGAGAAAATTCAACGGGCCAAAGCCCAGCTAGAACTAAATCTGTCTAATGCTGTAAAAGACAATAAAAATGTTCCTATAAATAGCAACAAAAGGAGTGCTAAGAAGAATCTCCATCCTTTACTGGATGCTGGGGGAAACATAGTGACAAAGGATGAGGAAACAGCTGAGGTCCTTAATGCCTTCTTTGCCTTAGTCTTTAACACTAAGGCCAGTTGTTCTCGGTGTATGCAGCCCCCTAAGCTGGAAGACAGGGAGGGGGAGCAGAATGAAGCCTCCATAATCCAAGGGGAAATGGTTAGTGACCTGCTACATCACTTAGACATGCACAGATCTAAGGGGCCACATGGGATCCATCCAAGGGTACTAAGGAAGCTGGTGGAAGTGCTCACCAAGCCACTTTCCATCCTTTATCAGTGGCCCTGTGTAACCAGGGAGGTCCCAGTTGACTGGAAGTCAGCAAATGTGATGCCCGTCTGGAAGAGGGGCTAAAAGGAGGATCTGGGGAACCATGTGAAGGCCAATTGTATGAGGTTCAACAAGGTTCAGTGCCAGCTCCTGCACTTGGGTCACAACAACCCCATTCAATGCTACAGGCTTGGGGAAGAGTGGCTGGAAATCTGCCCAGCAGAAAAGGACCTGGGGGTGTTGGTCAATAGCCAGCTGAATATGAGCTGGCAGTGTGCCCAGGTGGCCAAGAAGGCCAACAGCATCCCAGCTTGTATCAAGAATAGTGTGGCCAGCGGGAGTAGGGAAGGGATGGTGACGTCACACCTCCAACACTGTGTTCAGTTCTGAGTCCCTCAGTAGAAGAAAGACATTGAGGTGCTGCAGCATGTCCAGAGAAGGGCAACTAAGCTGGTGAAGGGTTTAGAGCACAAGTCTTATGAGTAGCCGTTGAGGAAACAGGGGTCGTTTAGCCTGGAGAAAAGGAGGCTGAGGCGAGACCTTATCACTCTCTACAACTACCTGAAAGGAGGTTGTAGCGAAGCGGGGGTCGGTCTCTTCTCCCAAGTAACAAGCGATAGGATGAGAGGAAATGGCCTCAAGTTGCACTGGAGGAAGTTTAGACTGGATATTATGAAAAACTTCTTCACTGAAAGGGTTGTCAAGCATTGGAACAGGCTGCCCAGGGAAGTGGAGGAATTTAAAATACATGTAGATGTGTTGCTTAGAGACATGGTTTAGTGGTGGAGTGGGCAGTTTTTTGTTTATGGTTGGACTTGATGATCTTAAAGGACTTCTCCAACCTAAATGATTCTATGATTCTAAAATCAAATATTTAATCCAACTAGGAATCCTCAGGCAGTTAAGAGGCTTGTGACTGTCTGTGTCTGGAGCCTGCAGGCATGGGCTTCTACTCAGATGCTGGAGGGATGTTGGAAGAGTTACATCAGCCTTGGAAGAGAGTCCTCAGATGTTGGAGAGCTGAGTTCAAATCCTTCCTCAGGCTATTGCAATTTTAACCCACCAACCAGAAAAATAACTACCATGCTTAAGGGTATGCTGCAATGGGTCTTTCTCAGCTTTTTTTTTTTGACTGATTATCCCTTATTTTGCATGGCTTTATTTAATATTTTGTGACCTGGAATGGAAATTAAAGCAAAGTATATTATTGCTTGCATAAGAGAACTGCTCTCTTTTTAGTGCTGCTACTTCTGAGAGATAATGGATTATGATTAGATAGGTAGAATGCAGGGAACTTTATCTACTTGTATGGAAGTGAAGCACTGGGTAGAATGTCCCTTACAAAATGTCCAATGGAAACATTAGGTGAAGATGACAAGTATTAGTACAGCTCCAGGAAGGCAGATATGAAGTAAAGAATGAGGGTAGCTATCAGCTATTGGAGAGGTTGCTGGAGGCATTCTTCTGATATAGTGGTTCTCGAGTCATCCAGGGCATCTGAAACTGGCCTGATGGGCTCTGTGTTTGTGATGCATTACTGCTGTATTAATCCATGTAAGGGCTTCTAATGCTTGTCTGCACTCTATAAGTACCACCAAGTTTCTCCTTTGATGAATGTTTGGCTTTTTGGGGGGTCTTCTCGTCTCTCTCTAATGCATTTGACATTGATCATAGCTATGAACAGGATT
Organism: Phalacrocorax carbo; assembly: GCF_963921805.1. Lineage (NCBI taxonomy): Eukaryota > Metazoa > Chordata > Aves > Suliformes > Phalacrocoracidae > Phalacrocorax > Phalacrocorax carbo. The sequence goes on along the minus strand of NC_087513.1, from coordinate 199,623,930 downwards.
TAAGACCAAGGGGAACTCACCTGCGGCACAATTTAGGTATGCTGTGTCCTGCACTCATGAATAAACTGATTACCAGATTTGGGTTAAAGAGGAATTTTTCTCCAGGTGAGACCGCCAGATTGTCAGAGTTGTCCTTGTCCTATTCTGCACAGCTGTTAAAGCTTGGCTGGTTGTTTTATTTAACCACTTTTAAGTCTTTTTTTCCCCCATTATTCTAAGCCACTGGTGACATACTTGCTCTCCTGTGTAACTGCCATTTAAGATTGATCTAAGGTGATAGGGAGCACTCGGTGGCCTGTGGCATGGGGATGAATGTGTCACACCTTTTTAACCTGGATAATTGCTGTGTGGTTATCAGGGGTTGCAGGGGATGGGACTCAATGAGCCGGGCTTATATTCTTCTTTTTTACTCTGATCCAGAAATATGGATCCTGGTCCTTTAATTTACACATGGATACAGACTTGATTGTCTCCTTTGCCAGCTGAATGCCTGTGAGGTGAAACCTATGTGTAAGGGGTGCAACTGAGCAGTTGTTCTGAGACCAGGTACATAGAATCATAGAATCATAGAATGATTTGGGTTAGAAGAGACCTTTAACGGTCATCTAGTCCAACCCCTCTGCAGTGAGCAAGCACATCTTCAACTGGATCAGGTTGCTTAGAGCCCTGTCCAACCTGACCTTGAATGTTTCTAGGGATGGGGCATCTACCACCTCTCTGGGCAACCTGTTCCAGTGTTTCACCACACTCATAATAAAAAACTCTTTCCTTATATCCAGTATAAATCTACCTTCCTTTAGATTAGAACCATTACCCCTTGTCCTGTCACAAGAGGCCTTGCTAAAGAGGTTCCCCCATCTTTCCTATAGTCCCCCTTTAAGTACTGGAAGGCCGCAATAAGGTCTCCCTGGAAACTTCTCTTCTCCAGGCTGAACAACCCCAACTCTCTCAGCATTTCTTCATACAAGAGGTGCTCCATCCCTTGGATCATTTTTGTGGCCTTCCTCTGGAACAACTTCAACAGGTCTGTGTCCTTTCTGTGTTGGGGAGTCCAGAGCTGGACGCAGTACTGCAGGTGGAGTCTCACAAGAGCAGAGTAGAGGGGCAGAATCACCTCCCTTGACCTGCTGGCCATGCTTCTTTTGATCCAGCCCAGGATACTGTTGGCCTTCTGGGCCGCAAGCACACATTTTTGGCTCATGTCCAGCTTTTCGTTCACCAGTACCTCCAAGTCCTTCTCAGCAGGGCTGTTCTCAATCTCTTCATCCCCCAGTCTGTATTGATACTGGAGGCTGCCCCAAGCGAGGTGCAGGACCTTGAACTTGGCCTTGTTGAACCTCATGAAGTTCTCACAGGCCCACCTCTCCAGCTTGTCTAGGTATCTCTGGATGACATCCCCTCCTTCTGGTGTGTCAGCTGCACTACTCAGCTTGGTTTCATCTGCAAACTTTCTGAGGGTGCACTCGATCTCACTGTCTATGTCATTGATGAAGATATTAAATAGTACTGGTCCCAGTACGGACCCCTGAGGGACACCACTCACCACCGGTCTCCATCTGGATGTTGAACCATTGACCACTACCCTCTGGATGCGACAATCCAGCCAGTTCTTTATCCACCAAACAGTCCACCCATCAAAGCTGTATCTCTCCAGTTTAGAGAGAAGACGCTGTGGGGGACAATGTCAAAGGCCTTACAGAAGCCCAGATAGATGACATCCATAGCTCTTCCCTTGTCCTCTGATGTAGTCACTCCATCATAGAAGGCCACTAGGTTGGTTAAGCAGGACTTGCGCTTGGTGAAGCTGTGCTGGCTGCCTCAGATCACCTCCCTGCCCAACATGTGCCTTAGCAGATATTCTAGGAGGATCTATTTCATGATCTTCCCAGGCACAGAGATAAGTCTGACAGGACAGAGTTTCCCAGGTCCTCCTTTCTACCCTTTTTAAAGATTACAGAAGGATGCCTCAGCTTGCTAGGCCTGTGAAATAAATGTCTTGCCAGACAACCCTCAACTCAGATGTTTCAGTGCATGCCCTATGGGAGATGCTAGGGGATACCTACACCACCTAATCCCACACTGCTGCACTAAGAGGGAAATGTTTCATTGAATCCAATCAAAAAGGGATGATTTGGTGAGCCTGGTACTCCTTTTCCATCTTTGCCATCTGCCCAAAGACAGACCAGGCAGTCTCAATGAGAGGAAGACAAGGTGCCTACTTCAAGAGACTAAGAAAGATGGTGGAGCTACTGGAGTGCTTTGAAAAGAGATAGGTGAGGGTCATGTCTATCTTCTGCTTCCCTCCCAAATGAAGCTCATAGATTGTTGGGCTTGGAGCTTCAGCTTTTTCCATGGCCAGTCTAAAACCCATGTAATACTTCAGCACTTGAAGAAAGACATGTCACTGGCCTAACCATGGAATCATAGAATCATTAAGGTCAGAAAAGACCTCTCAGATCATCAGGTCCAGCTGTCAACCCAACACCACCATTCCTCCTAAACCATGTTGTGGAGTGCCACCTCAGACTGGCTCTGTCCCTTCAAAGCAGTAAACGGGACACTGTGTTGATCCTAGATGGGCAGAATAGCTCCTTGAGCTCCTGGAGCTATTCCTTGAAGTCTGTATGGTTGTTTAGGATGTGTCAATGTGTAAAAACCTTGGTTACCTCTGAAGAGAAAGCTGGTGCATATCTCTCATTGTTTCCTTTGTTCCTTGCTACTTCACTTGGTCATTCACAGCAACTTCTGATTGGTGAAAAGATAAGAAAACCAGTATAATTCCAGTTTCAGAGAACACACTTCTCTTTTAACATGTGAAACTTCAACTTCATTCCTTGAGTTGCATCTGCATGGCATGCTGAAGTCCTCGGACAAACTTCAGCCACGTAGCAACTCTCCCACCATTAAGTCATGTGTCTGAAGGGAGATGGAGGGAGATGAAGGCAGTCACAGCAGAGACAGGGACAGGAAGGGATGGAGGTGGGAAGGTGGGATGAGCAAAAGACCACCAAGCTCATTCTCCCAAACACATTGTAATTAAGACCAGAAACTGATGCGATAACAATAGTTTCTTATGCAATGATAAACACTACTATTTTACACTAATTTTGATGACATTTTTTCAGTTTCACTGAACACTGAGCAGAAAGCTTCTTACAAACAAGCTCTTAAGTGCAGCATGTAAAATTTGAGCATGCCAGAATAATCTGCTCATTTCAAAGGATCCGATGTACTGAGGCTTTTTCTTGCTAACTGCCTATGCAGGGCTTCAGGTTGCTTTTTAGAGCAATTAGGCATATAGAATATTAATAAGAAATATCATGTTTCCTATTAAATTAAACTAACATTTTAAAATTAAAATACTTTCTCTTATCTCCTTTTTTGAATTGTGGGCTGCTAATGGAGGAAAAACATATTAAAGGTGATTTTTAGATCATTTTTACAGGAAAACTAGTGCTAAAGGACAAGAACTTGAATCACTGCATTCCAGTACAATGTTAATGCAGATACTCTCCTGCATGGTCATAAAATAAGCATATTTATGATGACAGGCTGTAAGACTATCGCACTGTAACTGCCAAATTTAAAACCTGAATGGTAAACAAAGGAACTTATTTTAGGCATTTTAAAAAAGCTGTTTTAAAAAGACAGCTGTAATGAGGGCAAGTGTTCATAGATCTGTTCTGTATGCATGGATTTTCCATGTGTGATAGAGGAGTATAACCACAGAATAACAGAAAATAGGCCTGGAAGGAATATCACCAGGTCATCAAACCTGTGCCCCCCTCTTCTGCTATACCAGAACGAAAGACCTGTCTTTCATCAGTGAGCAGTTCATTAATTGCTGATCACATATCATGACACTTGGTCATTCTAATATCAGGTATAAATCCTTCAATAATTAACATGAGTAAAATGCAGGGCTTTATACAAGTTTGGAGTGTAATTTTACATGCCTTTTTCAAGGGCAACACAAGACTGCCTATTTGCAAGTGGCACTCAGCTTTGACAGAAATGTCCCTGGGGAACTGAAACCAATTTGAGAGGGAAGTGTTATAAGTTCTTGTCAGAGCCGGTCAACACAGCCATAAGACTTGTCTGTTGTAGTTCTGAGGTCAGTGCAGCTTCCTGCCAGCCTGGGGGCGTTTTAAAAATTATTTCTCGTTTCAGTTCCTGAATATCTGAAGTCTGGACCACCTGAAAAGAGGTGCTAATTTTGCATAGCTTTGGTGGGGAAGGAATACTGGTGGCATAACCCCATCCTTTCAGATAATAAGGGGTGGGGGCTCACATTTGGGAGGAAGACCTGAGGTCTCCACAGCCATTTACACTAAAAGACTGTGCAGATTTCAGGGGACTGCAAATTAGATTTGTGTTCCTTTAAAGGGTAATGCCAGAGGTGTAAAGACTCAATGGAATTTATCCGATCAGGTGTGATGCCTCAGTCTGTAAATGACACACACAGAGTGCATGTGTGGTTTTTTAATACGTTCCATGGTAGGCTCTAACAGCATTAACTGAGTCTGAAGACTTCGTACAGCCACCACTCTTCCTAAGTCACTCATTTCCTGACTTTTTCTCTGAAGATCAGTGGATTTTGATTACTTTCTGATCATGCCCCATAGGTTCCATTGGGACTATATGAGGTGCTGTGCAATAAAAGCCCCTAATCCTCTACAGTACCTTTACCTGAAGCTTGCCTTGCCTCCAAGTCACCTTCAGGCCATGGAGAGCTTTCAGTCCTGAGTTGCCTCTCACTCTTGCTCTGTTTCTACCAAGAACTTTTCCAAACAGCCCTCTCTGCCTATATCCTCTAGGGGAAGAGCCTTGGGAAAGGGTAATTCTTCTGAAGAAGCCCTCTCTGCACAGTAATGTTTTTGCTCAACTAGTCTGTGTTGAACAGGCACAGCACAGTCAAGACTCCTTTAATTCATTTCTCCCCCAGCTGCCTCAAACACAGCTCTCCCAAAGCACAGTGCAGAGGTGTTGAACCTGAGGGTGCCGTTTCATGGTCCATTTGATGTGACTGAGCCATCTACTCAGTTGGGGTTTTTTGTGTTTTCAGCTAGATCAGTTCCCTGATCTGACTCATTGTGCATCCATACAACACCTTTTGCTGGCACAACGGAGGGAACATGGCTGGGGTCAGAGAGAGGTAGGTAGAAATACCTTTTTAGATAACAGCCCAGACTTAGGTCAGCTCAAATCAGTTATGAAGCCAGGACTGGACCTTCAGGGACTCACAGTTGGTTCCATGGACACAATTGGTTGATAAATGGTGTTGACTTCCAAGTGTGAAAATACTGTGCTCAACCACTGCATATTTCAGTTTTGTCACACACAGCATATGATTACTAACACTTCCCTGTATAAGGGCTCTGCTGAGAAGGACCTGGGAGTGCTGGTGCCATGAGCCAGCAATGTGCCCTTGTGGCCGAGAAGGCCAACGGTATCCTGGGGTGTATTAAAAGGAGCGTGGCCAGCAAGTCGAGGGAGGTTATCCTCCCCCTCTACTCCATCTTAGTGAGGGCACATCTGGAGTGCTGTGTTCAGTTCTGGGCCCCCCAGTTTAAGAAGGACAGGGAACTGCTTGAGCAAGTCCAGTGGAGAGCTATGAAGATGATCAGGGGACTGGAGCATCTCCCTTATGAGGAAAGGCTGAGAGACCTCAGTCTGTTTAGTCTGGACAAGAGAAGCCTGAGGGGGGGATCTCATCAATGCTTATAAATATCTAAAGGGTAGGTGTCAGGAGGATGGGACCGGAGTCTTTTCGGTGGTGCCCAATAACAGGACAAGGGGCAATGGGCACAAGCTAGAACACAGGCAGTTCCACCTGAATATGAGAAGAAACTTCTTTCCTGTGAGGGTGCCAGAGCAGTGGAACAGGCTGCCCAGAGAGATTGTGGAGTCTCCTTCCCTGGAGACATTCAAAACCCGTCTGGATGCAGTCCTGTTCATCCTGTTTCAGGTGTCCTTGCTGAAGCAGGGAGGTTGGACAAGATGATCTGCAGAGGTCCCTTCCAACCCCTACTGTTCTGTGATTCTGTGATCTTAGCTTAGCTTTGAATAAGACACCTAGCAAAGCATCAAATTCGTGTGTATTGTATCATTTAAGCTTTTCACAGAATCACAGAATGGTCCCCCTCCTCCCGAGTTCCTCAGTGTACAGCCCTCCTCACCAAGTTTGCCAGCCTTCTGCCAAAGATTCCCTTGCCCCTTCCACACAGGTGGAGTCCATCCCTCCCTAGCAGCCTATGACTGTTGAAGAACGTCCCATTGTCATAAAAGCCAAAACCCTCACGTTGTCACCAACCATGTAACCAGGAGTTGATTTGTATTATTTGCCTATTTCGAGTCACCCATTTTTCTCCAACAGTTAGTATGGAGGAGAAGATAACTTGGGCACCAATATTTTTCACTTGGTTTCCCAGAGCTTTATAGCCTTGCTTAGTTCTGCCTAGTCTCTGTCTTGCAGCGTCATTTGTGCCCACGTGGAAGGGTAGCAGAGGATAGTAAACAGTGCTTTTGACAAGTTGTGTCACCCTCTCAGTGATGTCTCAGGTCTTAGCTCCTGGAAGACCGCAAACCTCTCGTGGCTCCCTGTCATGTCGGCAGATGGGTGCCTCAGTGCCTTTTAACAGAGAGTCACCCACTATGAGCACTTGTCTCTTCTTTTTGTGGTATCTGCTCTGTGCTGCTGGTACAGTTGTACCTTGTGGACCTTTCAACCATTCCACTCATGTGGCAGGTTATACTTTACAGCGATACTAATGCCTGAAATATTCAAAAGAACCTCTGGGAAGTACATGCGGGCTCTCTGACTCCTTTGCAGTGACTTGACCCATCCAAATTTACAATCTGGTTTTTTTTCTTTTGTGTTCCTGGAGTGCTGAACACAATCGGTGTGTAATTGAACAGCACAGCTTCTGTGTCAAAGTTAGTGCAGTAACAGTCATAAATAACAGTAAAAATAAACTCAGGTTCCTAATGGCCTGCAGAAAATGACACATTACAGTGCAGTAATATACAGTATGTGAAGTAGAGAAATTAAAGCTCTTCCTTGTCCATATCTTCCATTTTCCTCACAGGGCAAAAAATGATACGAATTTTCACGTCTTACATCTGAAACACTGGCCTCACACTTTTGTGGCAATGGTTTAATTCAGCTCCTGAATTAAAGATCACACTGGTGGATACAGAAGTCTCACAAGGTCAGGGGCAGCCCTTGTTGGCTATGCTGTGAGAGAGGTATTGTGATGAAGATTATATACTAAGGGTACAAGAGTGAATAGATTACATGAAATATAATTTATTTTTATATGAAATGCTAAAAATAAAAGGAAGCCTCTGTTCCTATTTGATTTTTTCTAACTGTGTGTTGAGCTCAGACTTTGGGCAACTTGGAGTGTGAAGGTAGAGTGATTATTGGCATGTAAAAGACAATATGACAAACCTATGTTACTGTAGAACAATAACAGAGGAAAGAATATCTTGATCTTCAAGTCCAGATCCCTCCTACTGCAGGTAAATGTGCCTTTTTCTCTCTTTTGTAAGCATATCAAGCTCAGTCAGTTTGTTGGTGAAAGCAAAGGGGAGAAATAGAGAAACCTGCAGCGTAGCTGAATGTTCCATTGTTCATTAAATCATCATTCATAATTTAATGGCAATGATTAGAATGGTTGGTAACAGGAGTTTGGGAAACATGTCAAAACAGAAATGACAGATAAAAGAAAATCTAAACAAAAAGCAAAATCATAGGCTTATATCTTTTGCAATACCACAGAATGGCTATGAGATTTTTGTTCAAATTCTTTCTTGCAGGTAAAATTTCTTAGATCTAAGCACAGGAAAAATTGAAAGAGCAATTTTATATTATATTTACAAAGGAACAGATCTATTAAATGCTTAGACCTGCTGAAGAAAATCACTTATCTAATCTAACCAATATACTGTATGGTCCTTTTTCCATGGCTAAGACCTCTGGTGGAAAAATAGTTGAAATATAAAGCCAGCAGCTCAGATTCCAGAAAGAAAATAAAGGAGTTGTTCATGGCCTTCTGTTAGTCCCAACTGTTGCCTGGTAACTGTCTAAAAATTAACTGTGCATCACCTGGCTTCTAAGGACCATGGCATCACTAGGAAACCTGGCATATGGTATATCTTACACTGAAAAGCAAAACTTCATGGCTTGGTTATTACAATTTTTTGTTATAATCAGAGAAGTTATTCAGCTACACAACTGATATGCTTATGGATGCTTATGGTAAAGATTGTACAGATTACAAAGCAGATGTTTTTAAAGTGTGGAAATTTCTCACAATTACTCCTGTTACTCTGTGGCATTCTACAGTTTATTCTTTCTTTGGGTGGTGTAGATATTGTCTTTAATTTCTTTCCTAATATCTGCACCTCCTGACCTTCACCCAAGCTTCACATGAGGTTAGGACATGAAAACCAAATGCATTGACAAAAGCTGTGGTATGGATATTCCTGAAATGGAAATCTGGCAAGCATACCTAGATCACCAGATGAACCTTGACCAGATTCATGAAAGAAACTGTGTTCAAAAGACTTCCCAGACTGCTTGATGCTCCATTTTTAACAGATTTTCGGGACAATTTGTACCTGCTATTCTAATGGCAATGCTGAGAAGAGTGTGAAGATTTAGATGGATATAGGTGGGAACACATGACACTGGTATATAACTGGGTTCTATAACTGGGTATATAACCTGTGTTCTGCAAATCATCAAATCATTCAGGTTGGAAAAGACCCTTAAGATCACTGAGTCCAACTGTAAACAACTCTATTGAATTGAGCAATTAACCTAGGACTGCAAGCTGCTCCCCTCTTTTACGCTTCTGGCCACTGAACACTGAATCTGAAGGCACTGCTGCAAAACTTATTTCAGTGCATTGGAAAATCTGGTCTGAGGTGAGGGGTTTTTTTATTTCAAATTGTTCACTTACAGAACTTGTGTCAGGTTGTTGTGTAATATTCAAACTAACATTAATTTTCTATGCTTAAAGTGCTCTTTGCAGAACCTCAGAGAGTCCTGCACACAGCAGTTAATTAAGCTTCACAATACCCATGTGGGTGCATTGTTTTATTGCCTTAATTGTACAAAAGGGAGAATAGAATCTCAGAGAGATTAAGCAGCCTAGCCAAGGTCACTTTGTTAATTAACATTAAAAGTTTATTATAAAAAAGAAGGTAAGCACATCACGAAGGTAAGTGAAGTAAAGTGAAGGTAAGCTTACTATTGCTTGGGATTTTTGGCTATCACAGAACTACTTAAAAACTCTTAAAATTAGGGATTTGGTTTAGGTAAGCTCCTAAAGGGGGAGCAGAAACAGGGTGCTGACTTTCCTCACTACAAAGTTTACTCAGGTATCCTGGTACTAGAAAGATCTTGACTCCTCTCCCTGTACTGTGCCTGGTCTGACTGGAGACAGCAGCCTATATGAAGACCAGATAAACCTATAGATATGCACTATGTTAGAGTGTCATTGGGCACAAGGGCAGGGGAGGGAGTCCCAGTAACCCACCAAGAGGCACGAGAATCTCCCCAGCATCCCTGGACTGTCACAGGGGACCCTCATCCCCAGGGGCTGGGGGACACCCAAGGGGAGAGGCTCTCCAGAGCACTTTTCAGACTGAGGGGCTCACTGCCTACAGGGTGGGTATGATGCAATGTGGGATGCTGGGGAAGAACCATTTTTGGATAGTACAAGACTTTTTATGGGGTATTCTGGGGAGGAAGCCAAGGTGGGGAATGGGAAGGGTCAGGGTGGTCTGGGGAGATATGAATGTGCAAAGATAAAGAGAAGGGGGATGAAAGGGGCACTTGTGTGTGAACAGCAGCTGGTCAGCACACATGTCTGGCCATGTCCTGCACCTGGTCAGCACAGCCTGATCTGCTTTCTCATAAAACTCCATTTCTAATTAGTTTCTTGACGGAGGGACTGTGTATTCTGTGCACGTGTGTGTGTATATGAGTGCCAGGGCCAGCCATGATAGAATCATAGAATCACAGAATAGTTAAGGTTGGAAAAGACCCTTAAGATCATCAAGTCCAACTGCTAACCTAGCACTGCCAAGTCCACCACTAAACCGTATCCTCAAGCACCACATCTACCCTTCTTTTAAATACCTCCAGGGATGGAGACTCCACCACCTCCCTGGGCAGCCTGTTCCAATGCCTGACAACCCTTTTGGGGAAGAATTTTTTCCTAATGTCCAACCTAAACTTCCCCTGGTGCAGCTTGAGGCCATTTCCTTTTGTCCTATTGCTTGTTACTAGGGAGAAGAGACCGACCCCCACTTCGCTACAACCTCCTTTCAGGTAGTTGTAGAGAGCGATAAGGTCTCCCCTCAGCCTCCTCTTCTCCAGACCAAACAACCCCAGCTCCCTCAACCTCTCCTCATAAGACTTGTTCTCTAGACCCTTCACCAACTTCGTTGCCCTTCTTTGGACACACTCCAGCACCTCGATGTCCTTCTTGTAGTGAGGGGCCCAAAAATGAACACAGTATTGGAGGTGCGGCCTCAGCAGTGCCCTGTACAGGGCAGTATCACCTCCGTGGTCCTGCTGGCCACACTATTCCTGATACAAGCCAGGATGCTGTTGGCCTTCGTGGCTGCCTGAGCACGCTGCCAGCTCATGTTCAGGCAGCTGTCAAACAACACCCCCAGGTCCTTTTCCTCCAGGCAGCTCTCCAGCCACTCCTCCCCAAGCCTGCAGCGTTGCATGGGGTCGTTGTGACCCAAGTGCAGGACCCGGTGCTTGGTCTTGTTGAATCTCATACTGTTGGCTCCGGCCCAACGATCCAGCCTGTCCATGTCCCTCTGTAGGGCCTTCCTGCCCTCCAGCAGATCAACACTTCCACCCAGCTTGGTGTCATCTGCAAACTTACTGAGGGTGCACTCAATCCCCTCAACCAGATCATCAGGGAAGATATTGAACAGGACCACCCCAACACTGACACCTGGGGAACACCACTCATGACTGGCCGCCAACTGGATTTGACTGCATTCACTACTACTCTCTGGGCTCGGCCATCCAGGCAGTTTTTTACCCAGCACAGAGTGCACTTGTCCAAGCCGTGAGCAGCCGGCTTCTCCAGGAGAATGCTGTGGGAGACAGTGTTGAAGGCCTTACTAAAGTCCATGTAGACAACGCCCACAGCCTTCCCCTCATCCTCTAAGTGGGTCACCTTATCATAGAAGGAGACCAGGTTAGTGAGGCAGGATCTCCCTTTCATAAACCTGTGCTGGCTGAGGCCGATCCCCTGGGTGTCCCGCATGTGCTGCGTAATGGTATTCAAGATGATCTGCTCCATGACCTTTCCTGGCACCGAGGTCAGGCTGACAGGCCTGTAGTTCCCTGGATCCTTCTTCCAACCCTTCTTTTAGATGGGCATCACTGTTGCTAGTTTCCAGTCATCTGGGACCTGCCCGGTTGACCAGGACTGCTGATAAATGATGGAGAGTGGCTTGGCGAGCTCCTCTGCCAGCTCCCTCAGTATCCTTGGGTGGATCCCATCTGGCCCTGTGGACTTGTGAACATCCAGGTGGAGGAGCAGGTTGGTGACTGCCACCTCTTCAACAACTGGGACTTCATTCTCCATACTATCTCCATCTCCCAGCATAGGGGCCTGACAACCCTGAGGATGATCAGTCTGACTATTAAAGACTGAGGCAAAGAAAGCATTAAGTACCTCAGCCTTCTCCTCATCTTTCCTGGCAAGGTTACCTTCTGCATCCAACAAAGGAGGGAGATTCTCCCTGGCCCTCCTTTTGTCACTGATATACTTATAAAAACATTTTTGTTATCTTTAACGGCAGCAGCCAGTTTAAGTTCCAGTTGGGCCTTTGCCTTCCTAATCTTTTCCCTGCATAACCTCACAACGTCCTTGTAGTCTTCCTGAGTCACTTGCCCCTTCTTCTAAAGGCAGTAAGCTCTCCTATTTTTTCTTGAGTTCCAGCCAAAGCTCAGTATTCAGCCAAACCGGTCTTCTCCCCCACCTGCTCGACTTATGGCACATGGGGACGGCCTGCTCCTGTGCCTTTGAGACTTCATTCTTTAATAACATCCAACTTTCCTGGACTCCTTTGCCCTTCAGGACTGCCTCCCAAGGGACTCTGTTAACCAGACTCCTTAACAATCTAAGGTCTGCCCTTCTAAAGTTCAGGGTACTGGTTTTGCTGACCCTCTTCCTTACTTCTCCAAGAATTGAAACCTCTATCATGTCATGGTCGCTGAGCCCAAGACAGCCTCCGACCACCACATCACCCACCAGGCCTTCTCTGTTCGTAAACAGCAGGTCCAGCGGGGCACCTCCCCTGGTTGGCTCGCTTACCAGCTGCGTCAGGAAGTTATCTCCCACACACTCCAGGAACCTCCAAGACTGCTTTCTCTCTGCTGTGTTGTATTTCCAGCAGATATCTGGTAAGTTGAAGTCTCCCACGAGAACAAGGGCTAGAGATTGTGAGACTTCAGCCAACCTCTTGTAGAGTACTTCATCTGTCTCCTCGTCCTGGTTGGGTGGTCTATAACAGACTCCCACCAGGATGTCTCCCTAATTGGCCTTCCCCCTGACCCTTACCCATAGGCACTCAACCTTATCATTAACGTCATTGAGTTCTAGACAGTCAAAACACTCTCTAACATACAAGGCTACCCCTCCACCTCTCCTTCCTTGCCTGTCCCTTCTAAAGAGCTTGTAGCCATCCATTACAGTGCTCCAGTTGTGTGAGTCATCCCACCGTGTTTCCGTGATGTTGACCACGTCGTTCTTTCCCTGATGCGTTGTGGCTTCCAGCTCCTCCTGTTTATTGCCCATGCTGTGTGCGCTGGTATAAATGCTCTTCACTGATCTATTGATCTTTTTTCCAACACAGGTGTGCCACCCCTAGGCTCATTCCTAGAGTCAGAGCATCCATGTGTCTGTAATGTCATCAATGGGAATAAGTAAGGGTATGTCTGTCAGTGTGGGATCACTAGCAAATATCAAGCTGGATGAGCTGGTGAAGAGGTGATCTGGGAGCCAGTGGTATGTGTGACCAGGAATGAGACAGCATGAGGAGTTGACCATTGGAGGGACCAGGGAGGTACAGGCTAACCACCCAAGAGGCCATGGGATCTGGGTAGATTGAGAGACCTGTTTGCATGTGTGTATGTTTCTGTGCAGGATGCAATGGAGAGAGTGAGGATCTGGGGTCAGCTACAGGATAGTTTGTGTCTAAGCCCAGTTACAGAAAGGAACCACAATCTGTGTGTGTACATGTGTGTGCGCGTGTGCGCAAGGAGGTCTGTACCAGCAGCTGGAGTGGGTCTGCAGCCTCAGGGGTTCATATGTGCAGGTGCCAGCAACTGGGGAAACTGGGATCCAGGGGCAGCTGCTGGGCAGACTGAGTGCCTCAGCCCAGCTGCCACATCATACGAATCTATATGTTTTTCCTACTAACAAACCTTCATCCTCGTCAGTCAGAGAGGGAACAGCATAAGGCCATTGTTGTTGAGTGTGTCTGTGTTGTTCTGTGTGTCTGGCAGCATATATATACATATGTGCTGTATACATACATTTGTGCATCTGCCTATGGGAATATATACTCAACATTGCAATTGGCTGGACTTGGAGGCGTGGGGTTGCAGCAGCTCACCTCTGTTAAGCTATTGATTCAGCAATCCCTGACAATAAATATGTATATGTGTATACATAGCTATATACTTATACGTGTATATATGTGTCTGTGTGCATATGTGTGAGCCACAGTTTTGCTCGTGAGTATTCCTGTCACTCAGCTGCATTTTTCAGATGGGAAGAGGGGAGAAAACTGTGAATTAGGGGCATATGGGAAAGCCAATCATCCACCTCTGTGGACACCAAAGTCCTCTATATACAGCTGAGCTATCTTTTAGCCAAAAAGGTGGTATCAAAGGACATAGATAATAATTTGTTTCAGGAAGGTCAAATACTGGCATGTGTGGTCTGTCAGAAAGCTAAAAAAGCCTCATTCTGCAGCACTAGGAGCCATTCTATCATATGGCTTTTAAAGCTTCCCAAGTGCTACTTTCTAGCATTGTAAATGACACTCATCTAAAATGCTTGGAGAGGAAAAAGTTTTGTCAGCAAGCTTTTTCTAACATCAAACCTTTAAAAGCAAGCAAACTGAACATTTTTACATTTCCAGGCTTGCTCTTTATGTGCAGGGCAGGGGGCATACTGCAAACAAAATGAACTCTTTTTCTCAGAAGGAGAATGGAAATCCAAATCTGTGCACATTCTTGCATCTTTCAAATTGTTAGCTGTGAGGTTGAAACCCAAAAATCATTATTGTCTTGAAGTTTGGAATCCTGTCTGTATCAGTACAAGCACTCTTTTTACATATTCTTTGCACAAAACCACTGATGACTATCTATGTGATAAATAAATTGCATCCCACTCACTTTGATTACAGCTTTCCATTTCTGTTTTGGAATGACTGCCCCAGTACTTTCACACGAGTGAACTAAAGGGCTGGAAAAGACAAACAGCTAAGGGGAAAATAACAAAGCAACAGAAATGGTGGCTGTAAGTTGACACAGCAAGTGAAGAAGGGTCATTCCCCATCACTGTGTCAGCTGCTGTGGAGGCTGATTTGAAACAGTTCCAGAAGAAGAGGACCAGGCCATTTTGTACCAGTTCTGTGCTATGGGCAAAGTTCTTGTTTACTAAGTAAAGTCCTAAATTTACATCTTCTTTTGAACTTTTGTGTGTTGCCACATTCTATATAGTACATACAGTAAGGCCTTCATAACACAAGATCTTCTGAAAATGAGGCTTGTTAGAAAATTGATTCAGATGAACTGGTTTCTCTGAGAAACAAATCCCCCTAGGGGAGGGTATCCCAAGGTCACACATCAAATCCTAAACTAAGCTGTTAGAAAATAATCGATTGGTAATAAATTGAGTAGAGCAGATGTACAACATAGGTCTGTGGGGCCATGCAGTGCTGTTCTGGAGCAACTCATGCTGAGCATGCTGCAAAAGCTGTGTGGTAGCTGCTCAGCTGTGCTGTGCCAGGACACTGTTTCTGATTTTGAGCTGTGACTAGGCTGGGTTGCCCTTCTGGCCTGGCTCAGGTCCTTGGGAATATGCCCATGGCAAGCTCAGGCATCAGTAGGAATATCCTGTGTAGCTGTAACCAGACACACCAAATTTTTTCCTGGTCATCAGCTGGTGGAACTGCAATCAGCCAGGGGGACCTTGAAAATTAGAGCTTGCATTAGCATTATGGCAATGGGATGCCTTTGAAATTTAGGTTTATTATTAACATTTTGGTGGTTCTATCCTGCTTTGTCACTACTGGAATGAGTTACTGATTAATTTTACAAGTCACGGTTTAACTATGCAGTATTAATATTACCCATCACTAACTCCTGGCAGATTCTTTTAGCAAGCTGTTGAAATTTATCTGATATTAAATGAGGAACAAATTGATGAATCAAGACCTAACAAAGTTTCTGCACTGTTTTTCTTGCTTCTAGCTGGCATTTGTGGCCACCTGGCATGGAAAAGAAGCCTCTGCTCCAATGCAGCAGAGTTTGAGGCCGTGAATGACAAGTTTAAAAGCATCTGATAAAAGTCTTTTTTGCATGTTTGGTTTTTGAAACAGGAAAGATGCCATTTTCCCACATAGGGTTTTTGAAATGAAGTAAAAACAATTTGGGCTTACTCAAGGCAAAGTTGTTGTGATACCGTGTTTGAGTGGGATCATTTTCTTAGACATTGACCTGTAAGGAGTATGCCACAGCTCGGGAGACATGAGTACATTGGAAGTAACCCACTATTCCACCTGTCAAGTTTATTTTAAATGTACAAAGCATAAACAAGCTTGCGGTCCAGCTGGAGTGCTACAGTCAGATGACTCTTAAATTTCTTAAAGAAGCAATGGATGGAAAATTACCCCAGCAGTCCAAGGGAAATTTATCAGATCTTGGCCAAAAAAAAAGGAATTATTTCTGTTTTGTTTTGTTTTGTTTAATACACTAACCTGTTAGCAATAAAAATGATCACATTGGTTTGGTGAGAAGCCCATCTTGGGCATCAAGGACATTTCTGCTCAGCATAGGCTGGAAGCCACACTCTCAGCCTAAAGATTATTTCTGTTCCCTTGAACTTTTGCTCCAGTTCCCCTGCCAGGCATGACCCATATTGGTGTAAGTTTGCTCCCCAAAGCCCATTTCTGTTATTTCAGTCATACACAGCTGAAACTATTTTTATGGACAGTAAACACATAGACACCATGGTGACACCTGGATTTAGGGCAGCATCCTGTGTTCATGGCAGTATCTAATAAGGCGGCAGATGGGAGCGTGAGGTGGTTTTTGATAACAGTGTGAGCAGAAAACCATCTTATTCTCATTTGATATTTCTCAGTGCATCCTGTCTACTATCTGTCATTTAGGTTATACATTTTCTGCCACAGAGGTGGTCTTTATTCTGAGTATAATACTGAATCAAACACATTGTTGATGTTATAATTTCAACTATATATTTAAGTGTTCTGTGAGTGGTGCTTACAGGAAGGAATGTCAAGGCTGATAGCTGATTTGCTCTATGCAACTGATTTAATTGTTGTTTGAAAAAATGAGCATTTCAGTAATGAGCTATTCTTTGTCACAACTCTGTCCTGTAGAACTTAAGTTCATTTACGAAATAGAAGGCCTTGTGCTCAAGTCAGTCTATTAACGTGAGAGTCATTATGGCTAAGACCAACAAGGAAATGGCCAGAATAGTGCCATGAACTATGTGAAAATATAATTCTTCAATAGGCTTTGTTGTTTTGGATTGTGTGTAGAGTTACCCTCCTAATAGAAGATTGTGTGGCCATAGAGAGTCACAAAAATGAGAAGTTTATATCACAAACCCTTCCCCAGGGGCCTTGCCCTCAGGTTATATAAAAACGAAGCACTACAGAGAGGACTAAGCCTCAGCAGATTGCACTCAGACTGTAGCTGCCAATGGTTTACTGTCAAGATGGAACCAATATCTTTGGAGACCCTGAGGGTGCTGGTCCTGGGTTCTAGATCTATATAAAATGGTAATAGGAGGATGAAGTGGAGAATGTGCTTATTAAATTCTCAGATGACAAAGGTATGTGAGAATGTGAAAGCACACAGAGATTGGGAATGGAATTTGGGATTATATGGATAAATTGGAGAAGATTTCTTAAAATAGATGGAGGTTCTGTATTCAGAAAGGACTAATCTGCTGCATAAAAACTGAATGGGGGAAACACAGGTTAAGTACCATTTCCATAGAATGGGACTTAGGGTTTGCCATGTTTTATAAGACAATCATGAGACAATATTTCTAGTCTATTACAAAAAAAAAAAACCCAACCCAGGCATCAGATTGGGACATAAAAAGGAATGCCTGGAAATAATCCTTCTATTCAGAATGCATGTAGTGTTTAGTTTGGGGCTCTATATTTTTAGGAAGATGTGGAGAAATTGCAAAAGGCTTCCGAATTACGTGGCCTAAGAGAAACAGATGAAGGAATTGTGATTCTTTATTGCAGAGAAGAAAAGGCAAGGAGGTGATATGACAGCAGTCTTCAAGCATGGAAAATGCAGTTGTAGAGGTGAAGACAAAGTGTTGTCTCTTATGTGCTCTCTATAGACAGAATAAGGAACAGTGGGCTTTAATTTCAGTGAAGGGAATTCAAATTAAAGGAGGACTCTTTAAAGTCTTTTCTATAGTGAGAATTAATCCCACTTTCAGGAGCGGGTGGCCTGCTGATAATGTTGTCTGTTACAATCCCAGGGCAGAGACATGGAAAAGCCTAATTTCCATCAGTGGCACTTACCCCTATTAATAACTGTTGATGTCAAGGCTACATGCCAATACAAATAACTCATTTTGGCAACCATGGACTTTTTTTCTTTTCAATTTTAAGCCATTTCACTTTGGGCAAATGATGTATGAACCACTTAGCTAGGCCGACAATGACCATGGTAGCCTGATGTGATTCTAAATTACCATGAACACTAAAGCAGGGATTTCTCAGAGGACAGACATCTGAACCTTAACTGCAGTGAAGGTAATGGTGTCATTTTCATGCCAGCAGAACATATCCTACATTATCCACTGAAGTGATGGATCCAAGGTAGTGAATAGCTGGTTGTTCCTGGTAGTTATGGCAGCCTCAGGATACAATTTGCTGTGCAGGGATGATGCAATCCAAAATGCCATAGCATATGCAGCTGACACTACACTAAGCTGTAACAAATAAGCCATCTCAAATGCCAATTATCCATGGAAATTAGATAATTTTTTTTGTGAAATCATGTTGATCTAATTTTTATCTGCTAAGTTAGGGAAAATCCTGACTTCATTAGTTAACCATAGCTGATCTGTTCCCTTTCTAGTGTACAATTTAACTCAGCAAAGATAAATAACAGTTGCTAATCTCAGCAGGGGAGTCTGTAACAACACAAGGGACTGTGGCTAACTGGGGGATTTGCAGTCAGCAGCTCTAGAATGGCTGGATATCAGCAGTCTGCGCAAGTCAATGCTTCTTCTGAGTCCGGTCTCAAATATTTTGCAATTCCTTTAGGTTTTTTTTGCTTTCTCTGCTAGCAACTGTCATGTGATACTGCTGGGAAATGATGTCAGGGTAATCCACCCTTGAGGCAACTGCATTTTGGAGACAGCCTGAACAGGGAGAAATAGCAAGAAGATCCCAAGCCTTTAATTTTATTTTTTCATATGACCAGGAGAATAATATCAATACATTCTTTTTATACTCCTTACATCACTTCTTCATTAATTTTAGGTCTGTTTCAAAATCTGAATTTAAGTTCAGCTTCAACCGATTTAATTGATAAAGATGAATAATATGCATGACTAATGCTAAGAATTTGCTCAAGTACTACTTTGAACATTGGCCTGAAATCCTGAGGTTTGAACCCACTAAGTTTTAGCTCGTGCATTGCTTTTAGAGGGCCTGTTAATGCAGGACCACTATGATCAGTGTATTGCAGCTACCCGTATGCAGTGACTTCCAGAGACTTCACTAGGATTAGCCACATACTTGAATCAGAGCTGAAGCATGTCAGGGGATTCAGACCATCGTGGATATTTTTTCCCTCTCTTCCCTAAAATCAGCCTTGGTGTCCTTATCTCTTAAAAACATTGAGCCAGGGTACCCATGCTGAGACATGGTAGGGATTGATGTAGAGGCAGGGAGACAGGGATGGAGGAAGCCCTCCAAATTGTGCTTCTCATACCGCAACTTAACTAGACATGTTTTTGCAAAGGTGCTTTTTGTTTGCCTCAAAACACTGTCTGCAAAGTGAGCTCAAGAAATTACAGTAATTCAACAGAAATTAAAACCTCTTTGCTGTCACTGAGGTCACTTTATATATCTGGCAGTATAGCAAAGCTTGTGGAGCAGTGAAGTTAATTCACTGAGAATCAGGCCCATATATCAAAAAGGTAATCGCTTTGTGTGTTCATTCTCCCTTTGCCCTCAAAGTCTGTTTTTACTTTTATTAGTATAAATCATCAGGATGATGGCTGCAGTATGTTACACTGCCATCCAGAAGTGTGGCTGTAGATCACGGTTGCATATCAGAGTATTGGAGATACATTTACTCTATTAAGCTGGATAACTCCATTCGCATAGTTATAAAAGAACCGTCCTCAGCCTTTAAATGCATATCAAGGGTCCTGGCTGCCTTTTCTTTCATGTACATGACAAACACTGCTGGCATGAAAAGATGAAGTAATTGATAATAAACTTAGAAATGGTAGGGAATAAATATGGCAATACTGTAGCTGTCATTAAATTGTTCTAGGCATGAAAAGTCCCATAAAATGCCACTGACCCTACAAAGCTACAAATTTCTATTTTAAAACAGCAGCTGTTCTCTGTTATTGCTTCATTACCAAATAAGACTGTGAAATGCTCAGTATTGTCTTGGGATCAGTTCACTTCTTTTATAGACCTGAAAAGGGTGCCCAGGAGTAGCAATTAGCATAGGCATCAAATGGATGCTGTATCTTCCTGAAGAAGCTTTCTGGCACTCAGTGTCTCCATCTTGAAGTGCATTGTTTCTCTTAAAGAAAAGATATAGCATAGGAGGAGAATAAATGCGATAGAAAACATAACCAAGCCTCATGAAAGAGTGATGCACAGGACCTCTTGGGTCAGAAAGCCTTGTCCCTCCCCAAACAGCATTTAATAACCTTTTCAAATGGTGGGGTCCCCACCAGACTGACCTAGCAGTACCAGTGACTTCACAGGTGATTACATGCAAATTGCTCAATTGATATTCAGACATCCAAGTTCCTTATTTAACCTCTTTAGGGATTAAAAGATATTTTGGCCTTAATGTCTTTAGACGAACAGCTGCTGTCTTCAGAATATCTCCTTAAAGTGAATAAATATCTCAATTGCTCCTTTCTTATTTCTGTGTCTAGAGTTCACTGTTTAATTCTAGATTATAATTGCATATTTTTCTGAGGTTTTATCAGTTCCTTGTACTTTACTGAACTCTGGATAACCACAGCTAGTTGAATTTAAATAGTCCAGTTCATTTTGCAAAGTAGCTGAGTGCAAGTGAAGGTTGCCCCTGGAGTGTTGCTCTTAGCCTGCAATAGGCCCAGGTATGCAGGGAAGTGGTTCAGTGGCTTGGAGAAAATCCTTTCCCCTTTCTGGACAATGATGTTCATTGGCTTTTTGTTTCAGGTGGCAAAGCTTCTGGGATGCAGAGTGGTAATGACCCAGAAGGAGCTGAGCTTATTTCAGTCTGTGGCTGTTGGCTCATTTCGTGGAGAGAAAATGCTCATGTTACGTATAGTGCATTGCATACAAGACATTGTTACCTATATGACTTTTTCTGGTTCTCAGAAGACTTCAGTGGAGGCAGAAAACAAACAAAGGAATGAAGCCCACAAAATGAAAACCTAAATCATGGGGGTTGCATATGCTTTTACACAAATGCGTACAAGATACTTTTGTTATTTCCTTTTAATGGACATATCTGTCTCTGTTCCTGCAGCTCTTTGTTGGGGATTAAATGTTTGATGGTTTGGCTGCAAGCAATATGGCCTCAGCAGCAGCTGCTTTGTGAACAGGGTCCACAAAAGTAGTAGCAAAGCAGCTGCTAATCAGGAAGAGCAACACACATCTATGAGGGGGCAATTTGTGTCGTGTGTCTCTAAATGCCATGTGGCTGGGCAAAGCATGAGTCAGGTCACTGAGCTGGATGTTAGTCTTTACAAGAAAGTATGTTTCCTCCTGGATAATCTAGAAGTGCTTGGTTCATGACAGGGTGCTACAGAAACTTGGCTTTGAGTGGACTGTTCTCCTTCATCAGCTACTATTACTCCTCTTTTTTGAGTCAAATTCTTGAAAAACCATGTCTGTTGTAATCTATAGTTAGCATTCATTTGCTTGGAACAGGAGAATGACCCGTATTGCCTCCTGAAGTCACTTCCAACCCAGTAATCTGTGATCTGTGCCATAAGACTGCTAAAACTGCCTGCTTAAAACATCAGAGGTTTTGCATGTAACACATACAAACCTCTGTTCTGCTCCTATCCCATAATCAGCTGAAAATCAGCAGTTGCTTTGCCACTAATAGTCTGTACTTTGATTGTTTAATAAGCACTGCGAATACATGTTTGTAAAGTTCATTAATCTACATGTGAAATTTATATTTTTACTGACTGCTTCAAAACTTGAAACTACATTGGAATAAATCTGTTGTCTTGCACTTCGATGATTTTTATTACATGGACTTTTTATAGCGTGTAATAACTTTTGTTTTCTTAAGTTTTTTACAAAGATAATCAAATGTTTCCTTTAATAAACGTCGAGGTTCACATCACATAGCTATTCTCCATACACTGTTTATTTTGTGCGTGTAGACATAATTGTGTTCATTATTTTTGGGATGTGCTAAGTCAGTCAAATGAGATGAAAAACTGTTTGGGTTTTCTTAATGGCAATACACATATAAAAAGCTTATGCTAAAATGGAGTCAGTATTCCTACAGTCTATAAATCAACAGTTAAGAAAATTTGTTCTGTAAATATTTCTCCTTCTGCTCACAGTTTGGAAATAACAAGGTTTTTTTGTGCCTTCCAGGTTGTTGTAGAAATTTTATCTAAAGAGTAAATAGCACTGTGGATTGTGTAGTGTAACTACTTATGTAACACTGCAGGCACAACTCTGATCCCACCGCTGTCCATGGAATGAGAACCACTGACTTTGGTAGCAAATAGTTTTAACCTTATGCAAGTACAACTAAAAAGGGGCGATCTTGTAAACTGCTGACTACCTTAAAATCCTATTGAAAGAAGTCCCATACAAATTTATTTCAATTAATACTTCATGGAGTTTGGCTCTGATTTCGTATCTAGAGATAGCTATCTTGAAATTGCTAGTATTTGTCACAATTGTTTTTAAATCTGAAACTATGGTAATACACTGTTTTAGGCAGCCACATAAACACCATCTGCGCAAAATATTTGTAATTATTTACAAACAAAACAATTCAGGGAAGTTTTTTTTGCAGCACCAAGCTGACACACTAATATAGCAGAATGTATCCCCCAGTCCTGTCCATATGCTGGTTGCTCTTAGGTCAGTGACGTCCACTGCAGTACCCGGCTGTTTTGTTTGTGCATGAAATTATTTTGGTTTTATGAAAAAATAAAGAAGCCTGAAGGACTGTGCCAACCTGTACGAAGGGAGATGTCTGGTCATCCCTAAATCAATGCTCTTCCTTTTTCCATGGAGAGCTTTTCACTGTCTAGGAAGCACACAGTTAAAGAATGTGTTTACCCTTGGAGTATGCTGCCTAGAGTTTGTTCTCAAAAGTCAGTGGCAGAACAACATCCCACCCACAGGCATCTTTAAATATATGTCACTGGATGGCCATGACAGCATACTCATAAAATCTTATCTGTGATAGTATGGTCATCCCATTTGAAAGGCTGACTTGCAATTTGCAGTATTTTATAGGTACTTAAAGAAAGCGACCTTCTCCTAGGGTTGTTAGTAATAACAGGGAAAAGCATCCACATGCCAAGGCACAAATCTCAGCCTACAGTACAGGTAAATCATTAAGCTGCAGCTGTCCAGGAATTTATTGCATTGAGCATTTCCAGATGCAGAAGGGCTGGCAACCCAGCTGCTGACCTGGCTGCTTCTGCCAGACTGGCCCTGGATCCAGTGGGATGTACCAGGTGTCAGCAGGACCACAGGCACCAGGAGGACTGAGGGAGGACTGCAGCAGTCCACGTTGCTGCTCCAGTGTGTAGCCCTTCACGTCGTGAATTTTTTTCCTCCACTCTTGGTGTTGCCAGAGGTAAGGAGACATATATAATCCTACCAGCCTGTGCCAGTCTCCTTGTTCCAAGCTGCCATTCAAGGAAGGGCAGCTGGAGCCTTTGTCTGCAAAATCATTACTGAATTACACAACCGCCTACGGTAATTTCCCAGAGCCCAATTTCCCAGGGTCCAATCCAAAGCTAGTGGCAGTCAGTGATCAGAGCCCTTAGTGAATCATGCACCATCTGTGCTTGTGGGCTGACTGTTTGTGTATGTAAAGTGTTGGGTAAATATGTAGCCACAGCACAGAAAGGCAAATCCCCCTCACTCCTGTGTAGAGTGTTTGTACTCTCTTCATGGCTCCGAACAGGTAGGGCAGGTTATGATGGGGTGTGTGTTGTTGCCCTGAAAGCTCATAGGTGCTGCTGATTGTCCTGGGTGTGAGGGGATGTATTTGTGGTGCTGGCAGTGGGTATTGGTGTTTGTCACTGAAAGCTCATAAGGAACAGGAGGAGGATTAGACAGAACCAAAACTGTGCCTGGGTCTACTCTCAGAGTAGACTGGATGAAGCAGCTAGGTAAGGAGGAAACTCTCACTTCCTTTGGTGCAAAATATGGAGCAGGAGTAGAGGAAGGTATGTCTGGTCTCCGTCCCCACCTCTGATCTGCTTAGCCCACTTTCTGAGTATCAGGATGGTATAAGGTGGTCCTTTGGTGTCGGATCTTTGTTTTTATGCAGGAGGCATTATGATGGGGCAGAGGCCAGGGGGAAAAAATGAGGGGAAGGGTCCTGCAGCCACCTTTATGGTGAGTAGGCTGTGGCAGTCTTGGCATGAGCCACAGGAGTGCCAAGAGGCAGTGTGTCTGCCTGGGTCTGTACTGGATAGATGCAAAGGTATGTGGTTTGTGTGGTCCCGCTCTGCTTTTTCTGAGGCACAGTATAGAAATTACTTCTGTGCTCCAAAGAGGAACCCAAAAGCTCTCTGGTATGGAGGTGAGCAGGTACACCTGCAAATCTGGGTGGCTCTGCCAGACAGCATCATCAAAGCTTCCCTAAGTACTTCACTGTTTTTAACAGTATGTAATGAACTCCTCTCCACTGAGGTTTCCTTTTATTCCCACTAACCCTCAGGTAGGTCACCAAAGGTAAATGCAAATACCTGAACAATTTCGCATGCTACTTCACAATAAGCATATGAGCAGCCAAAATAAGAGAAATTTTTGAATGTGTAAAGTGGTTCAATATATTATTTTTATTTCCATCTGGAGTCTGCTCTTATTTGTTGTACACAGCAACATGAGGGAATGCATAGCTCTGAGGATGAATGATGGCTTGTGGGATCTTCTATACCTAAGTCCCAGGGCTAACTATGACCCTTAATACCCAGGTAAATAGGGATTACAAATGACTAACATATATTAATAACTTTGTGATCTGGTTAAAGTGAGTTGATGTGATGGGTTTGGTCCATTTCCTAAAAGATGTATATATCACTGCCGCAAAACCTAAGTATGACTTATATACAGACAGTCAGAGATGATATCTAGAAATGACACATTTGACATAGGTTGATCAAACTCACTGGGTGTAAAAGGAGATGTACTGATTTTCTTAAAATGATCTGTTTGAACTCCTTGGCATTGGGTGTGGGGTGAAAATATGGATATGGGTTTACATGTAATCAGAAAGGGCTTAGGCAAATTCTAGGTAGAAAAGGCTATTGAAGCTTATTAAATATATAAAGTCTTCTCTGGCTGAGAAAATAACCCTCTGGAAAGACCACTGGACACACTAAAAAATTATTCTGGGAAAATACCTTTGTACATGCTTATCAGTAATTACATCCAAGACAGGCTACTAGGATAAACATGTTGGTCTCACTCAGTACAACTACTCTTGTCTTCTCATGCTGTTAGACCTCCTGGAAATAGCAGCTCTAGGTTATGATTAAGGCCATCTAGTGGTAGGCATCCAAGAGAGACCAAGTCCTGGTGTTGGCTCAGGTGCCCCATGCAGTTCCTCAAGTGCCTGCAGGTTTTGATGCAGGATTGAGTAAGGAGAGCTACTGCATGCAGATGAAGGCAGGGAGGAGGGAAAGAGCTGGTTTGCCTTTGAGGAGACATCATGCAAACGATGCTTCCCTGCAAGTATCTTGCCTGTCTGAGGAAGAGTAGAGCAAGTTATCTCCCCCTTCAAGTACAGCCATGGGATGCTGGGAACTTGGGACAAAATGTAATGTTGTCTGTGTAGCTCCTTTTGCTCTGCTATCCTCTGGCTGGATGCAGAGGTAGATCTGTGCTACCTGAGACAATGTAGTCACCTGGGCAGCCACAACCCCTTCTACAGGAGACCTCTGTGCCGTCTGCCCCCAGCCCCTGTGGGCCTGTACTTTTTCAAACTCTCCTACAGGTAGTCCAGGACCGTTTCTCCATCCTGCCTCTTCCCACTCTGGGCCAGACCCTGGACCTCCTCCACACACTCCCAGAAGAGCCCCATCACACTGTCCCCTGCACAGACACCCCCAGGAAATCCTGGCAGCAGGGCTCTCCCAGGTGTGGGCCCCTATGTGGTCTTGTTAAGGGGCTCCAGCAGCCCCTCCTGTGCGCTGTGGCTACCCGCAGGCCTGTGGATATGCCCTGTGGCAAGCTTTGGGTGCTGAAAGCAGCACCACACTTTGCATTTACCTCAAAGGCAGAGAAGAAGATGCTGTGGCCAGGGGTGGTGTATATCTCTCCAGTGGTTTGGGGTAGTAGATCTGCTGGACCATGAAGGCTGCAAGATTTCTATGACCAAGAAGCCATCCCAGATCCTCCTCTACTTCAAGCCAGAGTATTTTCACAGCAGGACCCACAGTTGTGTTCCCAATGGGATCCCAGGTGCATGCTAATCCAGACACAGTCAGGGGTTAGGGATTAGGAGGGCAGGGACCTGACCTGTGGTCTGCTGTGTCCCACCATGAGCAGAAGGACATGCTGCCTGGGGACAGACTGTTTAAACTGAGGTGAAGCATGTTCCCATCATCCTCTTGGGAGTTTCTCAGCTTCTAACTGAATACACAGTTCTTAGCTTGTGAAAGATGGAGAACTCCAGCCACTGATCTTTGGTCCCTAAACAAAAATAAATACACTGTAGAGGAGACAAAACATTAAGGAAAGAGGTAATTGCTTATTCTTGCATCTGGATTCTTTCCCTTTTGCTAGGTTGATTTCTGTCTGGCTATAGGCAGTAATTTTGGAGCATAGGATAATGGAAATGATAATACAGAATAATAGAAATACAGTGTAAAAGACTAATTATGTCCTTATATAAAACTGCCTGTACTTCATTCAAGTTAACTTTCAAATCATTGGAACAAAAGAGATTACAGACGTTCCTCTGTGAAATTATTCTTTAGTCGGGAAAATTTAATCATCAGGAATCTTTTCCTGATTTTCTTTCAAACATCTTGTTTGCTTAATATCCTTCCATTTCTTCAGATGCCCTCTTTAATCAATTTCTCATGCTTCTTTTTGTTCAAATCCTTTAGATACTTGCAAACACTGATAATGGTGGGGGCAGATTTGACAACTCGCAGACTTTAAGTGCTGCTTGACTGTTTCATTCTCATTTAGTTTTGGTTTATGTATTTTTTCCTTATTTATCTTAAAACTGTGACAAACTGCCAAATCCAGTAATAATAGATAACCCCCCTGCTTTGCCTTTAAATAACGAATGGCACATTTAAAATGGAAATCTCATGTGTCAAATGTCATGGGAAAAACCAGTAGCTGAGCTTTGGAATACATGCATAGCTCAGCCATTCATAACATCAGGTTTTGCATTAGAAACTTTAATCACTAGATTTAATCACACCATAAACTCCCAGAGCTGTTCATAAATACAGTACTATTTTCAGAACTGTATCATCTATACCTTTTAATAATTTCATGAGTCAGCGTATACCTGCTACTGATAACAGATGTTTAAAGGTTATTCCTTTCTCATAGATTCTGTTCTTACCTGTCTTCTTTTCCTGGACTAAGTGAAAACAATTACAGAAATTAGGGCTGTAGAAATTCTGCTTAATGTGGAGATTGTAAAAAGAGCAAAAAAAGGTTAGACAGTGATTCCCAGTACCATTACGAGGACTGGGTTTGTAAATCAGCATTTGCACTTTTGGTAATGTTTTACTTTGTTCTTAATTTTAATCCATAAATTGAAACTTACATTCCTGGTATTTTTCCATCACTGCAACTTTTTACAACCTCTCAATTCCCCAGCCTAAGTGAAAAGGTCATTATTAGATGGGAAGAAATCACTGGCAACAGAAAGAGGGCTCTATCCTTTGCTCTTTGTGTAACTTTCATCTCAGTGGACCTCCCTAGAAGTCTTAATGCATAATGTAAGATCTAGTAAGCAGGCAATAATGTTGCTCAGGCAGCAAACAAGCAAGAAAAGACCAACCAAACAAAAATGGAGTGTTTTTTAAATGGTACCTAATCCAGCTGTGGAACTTGTGGCTGAAATACATTCCAAATGGGATAGAGCAAACTTGGGGGGGAAGTCCATTAGGGCTATAAAACACAGCCCAATGGTAGTGTTCCTCTGTTGAAAGCAGAGTACTAAGGACTTGGAGAGAAAGGGAGATATCTACTTTTTATTAATGTTATTTGTTTCTGAATTCAGCTGCTTGGATTGTTCAAGCTGTTTGTATGAAGGTGAATCAAAAAGAAGTGTGGGCCAAAATGGGTGCAGAACGAAGCAGTGGGCAGTGACACACCACCTCCAAAGTAAATGGCTTTAAGGTAGCAAGGTTACCAAGGCTGGGCCAGATAGATTTGTACAGCTGATTCACTTAAGACTGGAGGATAAGGTCAAAGATGCAAAAGCAAAGATACAAAGTCAAAGATCTTGTCCCTTCCCCCTTCTCCATTTCCCCTTCCTCTCTCCACGTTTCCTTATTTCATAATTAATTCCTGGAATTAGATCGTTGCAAAGAACAATACTGTTTTTGCTTCCCTCAAATCACACCAATGCTGGCTGCAACTATGTGCAATCAGCTGAGAGCACTGCATAATTGATTGTTGGAAAACAGGTTTTCTTGTAGTGGCTGTGGTACTGAGGCTTTCTTGCATTAGAGGCAGGGATCTGTCCTAGTCTTTTTTTTTTTCTTCTTTTTTTTTTTTTTTTTCACTATATAGACCATATCTCAAATTTACTGGAATTAAGTCCCAAGGTGCTGAATATCAACCTTTGATCACAGAAGCTGGAACAAGTTAAGTGTCTTGTCAAGTTGTTGCTTGCTTTCTTGTCTAGAGCAACTGCTTGGGAGATTGTTAACGAAACCTCCTTCATCTGCATTGTTATTTCCCTATTCACCTGCTCACTCCAGTTGAAGGGAAACACCTGTGCGCTCTATACCATCCCTTCAGCTCCTGCTCCTAAGAGTTACAAACTCTGATATGTTAGAGAGCTGTGTGGAGAACAGCACGATGCAGCAGCTCCTCCTCACTGCCTCTTCTTCTCCAGCTGTACTTGGCACTTACACTTTGGGACCAGGCATGTTGCTGATGCCAGCAACAGGCACAGAAGATTAGCCAGGGTAGATGCTGTTCAGTGAATCCTACAACAACCAAGAGGCACCTACTTGCAATGGCAGAAGAGTGATACAGAGCCGCCTGTCAGAATCCAAATTCCGGCAGACCCACATTGCTGATGAGTCAGTCCTCTAGAGTAGCTTGAAGGGGTCTTCAATCTCTGTTTCCTTTCCCTCTAAGCAGACAATGGTGAAGATGATCTTGCTGCAGGACAGAGAAGCCAGGTCATTCACAAGCAGCAGTAACATAATTTATTATTTATTGAGTGCAGGCATCATACCAACATGAAGCAGTGGAAGTGAGACTAGAAAAATTCTGGCATTATTAAACCTCCTATTCTTTCTATGACTGAGTAAAGCTGAAGTTTGGCTTTGACCACCTTTTATTTTTCTCCGAAATGTTTCTTTAGTGTAAGGTATTTCAAGATATCAGAACACATTTTATTTTTCCAGAGAAATGTGAAATTAGACAAATAATTTTTGAGCGTTTTTTTCACCTTCAGTAATTCTCATTGCAGAAATGCTGTGATCTGTGAATCTCAGTACAGAAAGGCCAGAAGGATAATTCATCCCTAGGGTTTTAACTGTCTCGGATCCCATCCAGCCATTGGTCCTACTGCTGGAACTGCCTAGTGGCTTGCCAGTTAGTGCCTTTTTGGATGGCAGGATCTTTCATGTAAACGTCTGGTTAGGGAAATGTTATACAGGCTATCAGCTCTTTCCATGGCTACTGAATACTGATACACGAGGGACAAATTCTCCAGTGTGTTTAGGGATCTGGAGCTGCAGACAGGCAATCTGTGCATTTTCAAGAGCAAGTAGGTCTTTTTAAGTATCACTGTAAACCTGTAGGACATGGAATTTGTATATTGGAGTCAAACAAATTACACTAAGAACTCCTTTCTGAGCTTTAAGTGTTAAACACCTTGAAGAATTTGATCCAGGTAATTTCTTGGGGGGATTAAATTCAAATATATAGAATGTAGAAGTTTAATTGCTTTCAAAATATATCTCCTACAGACCTCAGAACTGTTCTTCACTCTGCTGCGTTGTCTGCCTCCGAAGTAATCTGTACAGAAGTAATGACATTGCATTTCTTTCTATAGCAACAGCTGCTTCTAGAGAAAAATATAAGAAACAGAATGCATTCAATTACACTCCATGGATGACCATTCATGTCATGTCAGGTAATTGAGTCTCCAAACAGGGCTGAATGAGGTTTCCTGTCTTCTTGGCAGAATACAGAAAGCATGAAGAACCTCTCTGCCAACTACAAATAAATACGGGAATATTGAAAGGAACACAAGATGAAGTCTGATCTAGGCAATTACTTCCAAATATCTTTATTGGTATTCTATGACAATTCATGAACACCTGTTTAAAAAGGTATTTCACAGCTGCTTCCAATATGACCCGTTATGTTACAGTGGTTTTATTCAGTGTGCCTTCTTTTTCAGCAGTAACCACTGGAAAAAACTCTCAGGCAATATGAACATTCTTTAGAAAATCTGTGCTGGGATAGCTTCTCAGGCTGCTTTTCACTGAAGTGAGAAGTGCATTTTTGAAAGAGCTAGAAGGTGAAAGCACAGCCTTAGGATCAACTTCCTGGGGGCTGGAGCCACAGTTGAAAATGAGGTGCTTTGAGCTAGAATTAGGGGTTCTGTTTTACAGATGCTCCTTTCCCTTACATTTCTATCAGTGTTTTCTAGAGCAGTGGAGCCTTTTCTCCTCTTTCACAGCTTAAGAACAAAACAGAGGTTTCCACAATCCCTAAAGGTGTATTAAATCCCATCTTTATCAACCACAAAGTCGGCAAAGCCCAAAGTAATGGGCAGGTTAATTCTACAGCGAAGGGCTAAGGTAATTTTTTAAGCTATAGAGATTCATGGTTTGTTTCAATGTTAGAATTTGGGACTTGTTTATGTGAGATGTGTGTATCTGGGAATGGAAACAGCTTCATTTCCTGATATGGCTTAGAATTATCTCTGAAGCCAGCCTTTATAGAAAAGCTCAGGTGAGCTTCATCCACTTGTAGAGCAAGCACACGAAAATATAGCTACAGGAAAATACAATTGCATAAAAGCATTATGGAAATCCCGCTGACATCACAAAAATAAGTCTTCTGAATATAATGCAAAGGGATTTACAGGTTGTCCTTTACACTCTGAGGTCATCATATACTACTTCCAGTCTCCAAGAAAAGTTTTGCCACCAAGCGAGAAGCAGAATTCCTGGTCAAATGCCATGCCACTTGTGCAGGCACGTAGCACATCTATGACTCCAGAAATGCCATGTCACAAGAACATTCCTTCCTTTTTCTTTGTATTGCAAAGGAAAACAAAATCAGATTTACTGTGGGTATTGTAGCTGCAAAATTAAATACAGAGGTGTTATTTCTCCATAGTGAACGAATGTGAAATATAAATCTCTAAGCTATTGGATGTTCTTAAATTCTCTCATTCTATCTAGCAAGTTATATGATGGCATTAATTTATTTAGTAATTTAAAGACTTCTTTATTCCTTTTTCTACTGCAAATGACTAATTCATCCCACTGGCAATTAGAAACAGCCTGGTGAGTTTTTTGTGTATTTTTTTTAAGTGCAAGGAAACTGATAGCAACAATCGTATTTGGATGTTCTGCTCTGCATTTGGAAGGAGAATCAGTCAATGACAAGTTTGCAAATGTTTTGTTTAAAAGGTTTCTACAATATTAGTAATCATTGCCTGGGATTTTTAAATTATTCTTGAACAGTATAGCCTGGGTATTGTAATAAATTGGAACCCTGTTTGCCTCCAAGTTTTAATTCTGTCTAATCCTTGTTTCTTTGTTTGACTTTTGAGGGAGAGGATAACAAAGAGTTTAAAGAAAAAACAGCACACCAAGAAAACATGTCCTAAGCACTGATGGATGATTTGCCAAGATTTTTTACAGCTCATAAACTCAAAGCCAAGGCCTATCTCTGTTTTATCATCTCAATACATTGCAAATTTTGCATATAACAGACAGAAGATGGCAATGAAAATCATTACACCTTAGTGAAGCAATCAAGATCTCCACAGTATTCAGTCACAGAAATGTGGCAAGTTAGTAAAAGTCAGTATAGCATGTTATATGAAAAAGAGAAAATAACTCTTATTTCCTTTTTCCCCATTCCTCTCTTTTTTTTTTCTGAAGATCTGTATACTGTTCATACCTTAGAGAAATATTCTGAATCGTAATATTTGAATGCAATAATTCAGTTCAGCAATTTCAAGTTTTGTCTGAAACATGCCGAATTTTGTTGCACCATTAGTTTATTGAGCAGCTTTAAAATCTTTTCTAATTTGCATTTTTGATAAAGAATTGAAGGCTTGCTCTTAAAAATAATTTGTTTTAATACTAAGACCTATTTGAACTGTCTATGAAAATGCAGGAGATGAAGCACCTGCCAGCAAGAGGGAGGGAGAATATCATGGACGAACTAGCAGGAAGAAAGAAATAGAGGAACCACGGGAGGAAAAACTGAAGGGGAAAAAAGAACACCTTACTGCACTGATACTCATAGTGTGATAGACACAATTAGGTCGATGATATGTTAGGGCTGTGGCAGACCTCTGCTCTCTGGCATGGCAGAGGCTGGGTGAAAACACTGGTGGCAGGACCTCCTCATGTGGTTATCTTCTCAATAGGGAGCAGGTCTCAAAAACCAGTGGTGCTGGCTTCTTCAGAGTCTGGCTGGCTGGTGAACAGGAGGAAGCTCCTCTCCATGAGCCTGGGCATTGATCTCACCCGTGTGACAGTGGTGATTTCTTTATGATCTAGTGTGTGTAACTGTTTCTCTATGAGGCAGTGAAGGAGAACCTTATGTCATTTTGCTTTCTTCTTAAATCCTTGAAGCCCTATCACATGGCTGTAGAGTAAACCTATAATTTCAACTTTTTTGATTTGTGGACAACCTAAACAATTTACTGGGAAATGTGAGGACCCTGTTCAAGGACTCTGTGTGAGCTGATGGAAAAAATTTTTTACTATAAGGGTGGTGAGACACTGGCACAGGTTGCCCAGAGAGGTGGTAGATGCCCCATCCCTAGAAACATTCAAGGTTAGGTTGGACGGGGCTCTGAGCAACCTGTTCTAGCTGAAGATGTCCCTGCTCACTGCAGGGGGGTTGGACTAGATGATCTCTAAGACCCCTTCCAACCTAAACCATTCTATGAATCTGTGGTAGGCTGCCTTTTCTTAGGGCCTTTCCTGGACCCTTAGAAATAGTCCCTGGACCTCCAAAGGTTTGGCAGAACAAAGATTGAAAGCCAAGATGTAGGTTTTTGAGGTGAAGATTTTTTGGTTTTTATAATCAAAACCAGCATAAAAGAGCCTGAATGTGTCACTACGAGTGGTCATTGCTGCACAGTCTGTAAATAATCACTGTTAAAGAAAGTAGGAGAAAGGCCCTGAAAAGAGAGAAGAGGCAGAGAGAAACAAACTGTTCTAACAAAAAGCAGAAGGCAAATTTCTGCTTTTTACATAGTTTCTGAGTTTATTAAGTTCCTGGTTCAGTTAACAATCGTACCTGCCAGCTCAATTGGCAACAGAAGAAATAATCTGTGCTGAGTAACATGGTAAAGGAGGAATCCCTCTGTCTCTTCCTGGTGTTTTAATTGCCATGGGAGAAGATTCACAGGGTTAGATTTAAGGAGCCTTTCTTAGGAAGGTGATGGTTGTTCCCAGTGCTCATCCCAGGTTAGCTGGTAGGCTGCTTTTCTGCCTT
Source organism: Phalacrocorax carbo (assembly GCF_963921805.1). Lineage (NCBI taxonomy): Eukaryota > Metazoa > Chordata > Aves > Suliformes > Phalacrocoracidae > Phalacrocorax > Phalacrocorax carbo. Next base: position 199,590,270 of record NC_087513.1, on the reverse strand, counting down.
TTGACCCTAAGGTTCACCCAGGGAGGTTTCCAGTGGTCTGTCTCTCTAATCACCCAGGTTGTGTGCTCCCCTGAGACATCCATGTGGAAGTATCCAGGGACTTTATTATCTTCTGGTGCTGATCTGAATTCTGATCAAATCCCCAAACCAGAAAAAAATACATCTCTAATTTGAATTCAAGACCAGTTGTGTGAGCAGTTAAGTCTCTGAGTGCTATAAGGAATCTGCTGTTGAAAAGTCCCATGTCCAAAGCTGGCAGTTAATAATGACTCAGAACAATAGTGAAAAGGGGGGCAAAAATCAATGTTTACAGAACTTAATTAGATGACAACAAGAAAGTATAGCTAGCCTGTTCTCCCTTCTCCCCTGAGGTATTTTACGAGGTAGAAAGAAATCAGTCATCTACAAATGTACAGGTTTAAGATCTGAATTACGGAATTAAATTTTTATTCTGAATAATAGAAGTAAGACTTTCTTTGAAATAACTGAAATTCTATTCTATGCTATTAAGAAGTCTTGGCTCAGGAGGGTCAGACCAAAGCCACGTTACTCTGTACAAGCCTTATTTCTTGTATCCTTTCTTAGCCACTAGTCACCGTCACAGACAGGATACTGGGCTATGTGGACTTTCAAGTCTGACACAGAAGGGCTCCTGTGTTATGTTCTTGAGATCCATTTCCTCCTCATTTGGTGTCATGCAAAATATTTCTGCTTGCTCAAATGACCTAGCTATTGACCCCAGGAAAGAGAAGGACAGTATGTTTTGAATTCTGGAATCACCAGCACCCTTCACAGAGAGGGGCAGTCCCTGCTGAAGCTAAACCCACATGTATTTCATATCTGGACCTTCTATATGAAAACCAAGCAGTTGCCCAGAAAGGCAAAACACTTTCTGCCAGATTGCTCCATGTGCCCACTCATGATAACTAAGCAGGATTAAATGTTTTCCTCTCCAGCAGAATACTTCCAAACTGAATAGGCAATCCTCAGTAATTACAGGCTAGAGCGTATTAATCCTTGTGGTGAGGACTGCAGTCAGGCTGTACTTCACAGTGGATAATTTGCTCGGAAACTCAACTATTTGCTGAAAGCACTGTACTACAAGACTTTACACCAGCCTGAATCTGTCCCTTAACCTCTTAACTCAGTGCAAGAAAGTCACCCATAAATGGCATAAATTTGTTAAATATACTGATTCTGTTTGACTGTTCATTGAGATTCTGTCTGGGTCTGTAGCTGCTCTGCAAACAGATCATCATGAATGTTTGCACTCTGGACTGCAGTTCCAGTTCTTCTGATTGGAAACACTGGTCTCCTGGGTTTTGAACACTGCTCCTTTTATAGCAGTGTCCAATCATTTAAATCAAAACAGTAAGATATATGTGAAACTGCTATAAATGAGAGAATTCCATCAGTTGGAAAGTTCTTCCTTTCTTCGGCCTGGTTTGACCGGTTGGCCTGTTCACTGAATGTCTTTTTTTTTTTTTCCTAAGTGGAAATAGACTAATTTCTAAAAATAAAAATAATATAAAAAACCCCCAGAAAACCTTGAACACATAAAGCCTGTAAATATATAAACTTAATCCCAAACTAAGTCGCATTGTGCAAGAAAAGAAATAGAACAAAACACCAAGTTGGATTTTTTGTTTAATGCCATCATAGTTGCTGGTAGGTGGAGACAATCATATCTGGGTATGTAATTATATGGACATCAGTTTAGTATGGAATGGACAGTCCCATTTCTGGTCTATCAAATGAAGCCATCAAAGGGATGAAGAAAACAACCTGCTCCAGTTCTCATCCATTTGCAGGCCTCTTAAAGCACAGTCCACAGGTTAAGCTCCAGTGCTCAACTATGCAGCCAGTCCCTTGCAAATATTATGTGAAATGAAGGTTACGTGAACAACATTTAACCATGGACCCATTTGCTACTGATGTGGGCAATAAATAACTGGCCAAGCTGGATCATGGGGAGCTGGATTGATCTTGATCTCCAATTACACCACAGAGGGGCTGACACTTCCCCCCTCTTCCCTAAGCACCAGCTGCAGTATCACTGGAAGCATGCAGCCCCACTGAAGCACAAGTGGAACTTCCTTAGTGGGAGTTCTGTTACCTGTAGCTTTACTTTCTGATTTGCCCCACCTCCTTAGTGTTGGAGATGGTTTCAGAGGTGCATAGAGAAAACAGTCAAACATTCTTTTTTATTTTCTGCAGCCTTCTTCCTCTAGTTAGAGAACATGAATACATGGAACAGCTGTACTTTGAAAAATTACTTTCTGAGTTCAATAATGAAAACAGCAAAAAGACCCTGAGTCATAAGCTTAACAGAGTTTCACTGTGGTCAAAATGGGGATATTTGACATATGTACATGTTTCATATTGAGAACTACTCCAGCTTGCAAGTGATGCTTGAAATAGGTTTTACATATATCATTACCTGTATGTCCTGACTAGGCCAGATCACTTCAGCCTCTTTGTGTCTTTAGTCTGTCATCAGCATTATCTACCCCAGCCCAAGAGCTCTCACATAAATAACAACACTCCTGTTGCATATAATTTGTCTGTCCAGCTAGGCCAATGTTTTCATGGACATGCTTTATCTCCCTGTACTTCAGGGTGCTGTAGAAACAACCATGCAGTATTTGTAGATTAAACATAGAGAGGAAATAACTTCCAGGGCATTAAAACTCCTTCTGTCCTTTGGACTGATGATTTCCTGAGGTTGGCCAGTTGCTGCAAATCCCTACTCTCAGATGAAGCAGGGGTTGTAAATAACCTTACTACCCTGGGCTATGGTGGGGGGAATTGCTTTCAGTGCTAGTGTGCAGGGCTGGGGCATACTGTGAGAACAAGTAACGTGTTCAATATTTTTGTGTTCAATATTTTGTCCTTCTAATGATCTGAATACAGTGGTTCCTTGTGTAAAATAATGTCATAAGCAGTGAATCTGGATTGTTACCTTAAAGAAAATCAATAGTGAATTTCAATACAATTTATTTCTATTTTTAATGCTTTATGCATTTGAAGCAGCTCTTTTTAAGGGATATACTAAAATACCAGGCAACAATATATTTTTCTCTGGCTATTTGTTGTTGCTTTCAGTGCCACATAACTTTCAATATGTTGAGCGACAATATATTGCGAGTTGATTCAGCTTTATTTGAAGGCCAATTAAATTTTCCAGGCTGAAACTTTACTCTCGTTTACAACCAACAATAGTAATAACCATATTGGAAGTATTATAATACAAAATGGATTGTGTTGTGAGAAATAAGGACAGATGGGACTCCAGCTGTCACCTTAAAAAAGAAAACATTAGAATCGAATTAAAAAGTACTTTGGGTTATATTTTTATAAAGTTTTGCAATAATTAATTTCAAACCTATACAACTACTATAACTTTTAATTTATAGCTTCATTCCAAACATTAACTTTGTGCTTGGTTTTCAGAAGCAGAAGTAAGAACATCTTAGTGTATCTGGACTGCTCCTTATTGCATTCAACCACAACAGTAAGGTGAAAGTCCTTGTTAGTGTATTGCTTCATCATGACTATAGTTTAGAGTGTGTCCACTCAGTACCACAGTGGAATATACAACAGTCTTCACTTCTCGTGCTTTTGTGCATCAGGGCTTCAGTTTCCTGCTTGGTGTTGCATCCCATGTAGTTCTGGTCAAACAATTTTTGATGGATATTTTCCATTGGAAATTGCTGATTCAATAAAGTAAAAATTCTCTGCAGGAACAAGTTGTTTTTGACATAATATCCTGATTTCCAAATAGCTTAAAAATATTGTTATTATATTCTATTTTATGCACGTACTAGGGTCAAAATTGAAATGATCCATTTTTAATTTGATCAAAATAAATTGTTTTGCTTGATCCAAAACTACCTTTTGAGAAAATACTTATCTTGCAGTTTTAGATCTTTATACATCCTTCAATTGAAACTCAAGGTGGGCTTAGGCAATCTAGGAGAATTTTTACTTCCCCCATGGCAGTCCCAAGTCGATGGGAACTTAGTTGATGACCAGTTGGTCATCTGAAGAGACATATCTTATTTGCCCCATAGCAAATCTCTGTTAGGGTTTTCAGTTGCCCTTGTTCCTTGTTCCTGTAACAGTGAAGCACAGATTCACCATCCAGCTTAATTTTCTGAGGATTTATGCACTGGGCTTAAAATGTTCAAGCCTGGCTCTCTATAGAAAGAGACATGTGTATCCACACTTAGCACTTAAGTGTGTGGCCTCATTTTCTGAAGTACCAACTATTTATCCAGAGGCCATGTTTATTTAATGTTAGGCACTCAAGTACAGTGTTCTAGCCTCATCTTTTTGGATTTCATGATACCAGAAGAAACAGCCTACCCTACTGTTTTTGGTAAATGTACATGGAAATTACCCCAAGAGCTATACTATACACAAAAGAAAGAGAAGAAGGACAGACACAAACCCATCATGCATTTTTTTTTTTTATGTGTTCATGCTGTTTGGGCTGTCCACTTGTTCCTGAAAGTGAAACAGAATGTGATGCTCAGTCTGTGACTGATTGTCGATTCTGATCACTACAAGGAATGCAGAAGTTATTACGAGCTTCATACAGGCAGTATGAAAAATGAATAGAAGGTAAAGACAGAATGGCTGATGGAGGGCTATACATATTCTTATCAAGCACAAGGTTGTACAAAGTACTGTAAAACAGAGGATTTGGGCAGAAAAATCAAGGCAATCCTCTTCAGTCAAGGCAAATGTCTTGAAATTACGTATCCTGTGGGCAAATCCCATTTTTAGATGTCAGTTTTGATTTAGTGTGTTTCTGATATTGATGATTGCTGATATTATTATTTACCATAAAAACTGTGATGATATCAGCTTTATAAAACACCAGCAGTGCAAGCAGCACATAAAAACGTTCTTAAAAAAAATCCTTCTTTGTAGCTATGTTGTAAGGCTTAATTTCTTAATGTCTCTGACACTTGACTAAAAGGCACCACATAGCTGAATATTATGAGCAGTTCTTACACTTGACAGTCACAATCTGCTTTCTTTTCCTGTTGTTCTAAAAAAATGGGCTGCATTTTCTTCCCACAAAAAAAAAAAAAAGAAGAGCTTTCTTCAGTTTTATCACTGCTTAGTAGTTAAAATATAGCTAAAAATAGCAATGCTTACAGTAGTAAAAAATAGTGCTGTAGTGTGAAGCCATGGAAAACTTATGTAGTGCAATGCACATTTAGGTGACTGTCTTTTGCAACGGCCAGCAACAGTTTTCCTGCAAGGGAAGAAGATGGAGAAAAGGCAAAAGGTGTTAGTGAAAGGGGAGTGCATGAGCAGGGGAAGATGCAGGGCTTGATTTCAGAAAGCTGTCAAAATCTCCTTGCCACCCGCCACAGCTTTTGTGGGTGAGCATGCTAACTGTGACACACAGAGAGATCGTTAGAAGCAACCAACTATTACCATACCGTTACCTCTTGGCTCATTGCTGCTTCATCTTTTAGCCCTAGTGTTGCTCCTTGGGAGGGTTTTACTTCAGGATCTGTCATGGTTTTAGCTGGGATAGAGTTAATTTTCTTGACTGCAGCTGGCATAGTGCTGTGCTTTGGCCTTAGTGTGAAAACAATGTTGATAACACACCGATGTTTTAGTTGTTGCTGGGTAGTTCTTGTACTAGTCAAGGATTTTTCTAGCTTCCCATGCTCTGCCGGGTGCACAGCTAAGAGAGAGCGGATTCAAACTGGCCAAAGGGATATTCCATATCATGTAACATCATGCCCAGTATGTTAACTGGGAGGAACTGGCCAGGGGAGGGAAGCAGCAATCGCAGCTCGGGGACGGGCAGCGATGGTCAGCAGGTGGTGAGCGGTTTCTGTTTTTTCCCTTTTCTCCTTTTCCTTTTTAATATATTATCATTATTGTTATTACTATAATAATAAGCATTATAATTATTATTTTACTTTAATTATTAGGCTGTTCTTATCTCAACCCACAGGTTTTGGTTTTTTTTTGCTTTTCCTCTTTCGATTCTCTCCCCCATCCCAGAAGGGTGGGGGGAGTGAGCAAGCGGCTGTGTGGTGTTTAGTTGCCAAATGGGGCTGAACCATGACAGGGTCCTAGGCAGACACTGGAACCAGCAGCTCTTGTTTCAGAAGTTGGGTCTTGGGGACTGCTCTGTGGTGGAGCACCACTTCTGAAAGCCATGAAGTGCTCCATGTACTTCTTGCCTTCCTCCTAAGAAAGGGAGCTGGTAAGTTCAGTCAAATATTGAAGTACTAAACCTAGAAAGGTTTTGTGGTTTTGTTCTTTATTCAGGGGGTTGGTATGGCTAATCTGTCACTGTCTTGAATATGTTGTGGGTGTATGAAGTGTTAACACCAAAACTTTAGTATTCAGGGCTGTTAGACAGGGCTGATCATACGCATATTCATCTACACCCAATTCAGGATGCCAGGGTGGTGGAGAAGGGGAACATTGTGCTGCATCTGTTGACAAAAGCTAAGAATAGTGCTGTTCCCTGAGATTCAGACACATGGAGTGTCACCATACATGGGTTTATCAATGTTTGTTTAGGAGATGATACAGATGCCCCCTGCCACAGTGGCCTCCTGCTGCCTAACCTGAAGAGCTTTGTTAATGTATTACACTTCAGGATCCAGAACTTTCAGAGACCTTGTGCTGGACACAAGCCCCGTGCACCTTTGTGAAACAGACTTGGGGGTTGCTAAAACCTACTTCCCCCTTTCTGCTGCATGGAGTGCATGAGAAGTGGAGGGTGTGGAGGGTGTACAGAAAGCCCAGCGAGCCCTCTATAGTTGCCAGGATAGATATGGGATCCTGTTGGGCAAGAGTGGACCACTTAAACAATGCCTGCAGTTTACAGATCATCTCCAAGGGGCTCATGTTTATGTGGTGTCAGAGATGAGTTTATCTCTCCTAGAGAATGGAGATGGGAGAGTGCCTTAGACTGCAAAAAAATGAACCAAAGGAACTGGGAAAGGAAAGATTCAGAAAAAAAAAAAAAAAAAGAAAAAATATGTGGGAAGGGGGAGAGTGTGAGAAGGTTAGTCAATCCCAGGAACATGTTATCTCTAACAATTTGGTGTGTTGCCTTCAAAATTGATTTTCTAATTATACATACATATAATTTCAGTCCCAGGAAAATACATGGTTCTCTTGCATGATAGCCTCAGCATGAAAATCGGGTTCACTGTATGTTGTGTCATCTGAAAATAGTACAACTGGGGAGAGCGCCAAGGGCTTGCCCTCAATTTCTGCTCAGGGTGATCCTCCTGGAGGCCTTGCGCCTTTGTAATCTCCCAGTTGCATTAATGACACCTGTAACCTTGAACCTATGAAAGTCTAAGTCCTGACATTATAAAGAAGCTTTCTCATGATCTGCACATTTATGTTGATTTCCCTTTGGCTCCTTTGAGGGGCGGGAAAAAGACTAAGTAAAAAGAAAACGTTTACAAGCATTGTGGAGTTCAGAGTGGGGCCTGAGGCAGACCAGAGCACTTGCAGGGAGGTGAGGGGACATCCCAACAACACCCTGCTGTTGGCTATTAGAAAATTGACAATCAGTCTGTGCCATTTTACTCTTTGAAGGCACATGGTGTCACAGGAGTCTGCCACAGGTTGACATATGGACTTCTACTGGCTTCTCCACGTCAAATATCTCCCAAGGTGCAGAAGACATTGGCTTTGTGAATTGTGACAATGTAGATAGTCATGCTATGCAAGAGTGTCCCATGCTGACCTGCATTATGAGTGAATGGGAAGCCTTTCAATTTATGTAAAATGGCATTATCCTGGAAGAGGAAGAGAAACAATAAAAACGAATATAGGTACATTTCCTGGGAAGTCCAAGATGGAAAAACAACCTCATGTTTGCTTTTGTGTGCACAAACTTTTGTGCAAAGTTTGATGCTCTGCAGCATGTCATTGTGGATCTCCCCAGCCAGCTCATTTGGCCAATCTACCTAGCCCCAAACTCTTTGCTAGCTGGCTGGTGAGAGTCTGCAAAGTGATAATGACTTCTCCTCCACTGTTATGCGCTCCTGAAAGGAAATCTGCTAGTGCTATTGGATGGGAGCTATCTCCCTACAGAATGTTCCAAGTCTTGCCCTGCAAGTGTCAAAATTGTACATATTTTGCTGCTCATTTCAAGCATGTTATGCGCTGCAGTGCTACCAAAGGGTACTAAACTTTTGGGACTAAGCTTCTTATTCCTTTGACAAGGGGGACAGCAGCTTGGCCATGACCCTAGTCAAACCTGAGGTTCAGGAAAATATCCCAAGAAAGCATTTCCTCTAAGTTCTTCAGATTTTGTAGCAGTATTACTTCCATGATGTCTGCGTTCGTCTCTGTGTTGGTGGGTTCCCTGACCCCTTTTTGCAAGAAGACCCTTGCTTGTAAAATATCACAGTCGCAGCATCTGAGAAGGATAAACAGCAAAAGAAGGCCTCAGAATCTGCAGTAAGCAGTGCCTGAAGGCGTAGTTTCAATATGATTGCTTTTTATAAGCACAGTGAAAAATTATTTGTCTGTGTGACGTAGGTAAAGACTGAGCATAGAGCCTCCTGTGTTGTATATGCACAAAGGCTTGTAGGATGGTTATTAATCTTGGTAATATACAAGACAGAGATGGCCAGCCTGCTCCAGAATCTCCTAGATTTGACTAGCTTGGGCACAAAGACTCTCTTTGATGTGGATCACAAAACAGGTAAATACATGCAGTGGAACCTGAACAGTAAATGGCCCCGTTGAAGAATATTGATTTTGGCAACTTAGGTGCTGCTGGAGTTGAAAATTTCAGGAATTCATTCAGAAAGGTATAAGAATGTCACATAGACACCTTGGTATTTGCCCTGGCTATTCCTGCTGCTGTTGCTTGCCAGTGTCTCACACAGAAGAAAGAAAAAAAGATGAGGGGGAAAAAAAGCAAAAAGATACTTTTGAAGTCGATGTCATGGACAAGTAAAATATAATACATGAAAAGGCCAAATTTGCTAGGAGGTGCCAAGAACAAGGGCAACCAGCTGAAGTTTTTATTACTGCAGATCACAGTTTTGCTGAACATTGCATATACAGAATGTTAAAAGAAGAATTAATAAAAGGCAGAATGATTTTTGGCAATAGAGACAACCAGTTTATCAGCACAACTTACACTTAGGCCCAGATTGCTCGCTAACAGCAGCTTGAGCAAAAGCGATGCTGACCTACATACTAGCAGCACAGAAGAGATTGCAGCAGACCAGTGAAGAATAGTAACACAAACATGAAAAGAACAGCTGCAAGCACTTTTAATATCAGAAGGAGTGCTCAGTGAGTGAGGAAAAAAGCCAACAAACTTTAACAGGAAGGAAGATGGAGAAGCTGTGGGAGACATAGCAAAGAACCATGCCACACAGGCCATAACGTCCCTGTGAAGACTCAGAATGTAAGGCATGCCACAAGGGATATGTTGTCAGAGCAGCTAGGGTAGCAGGGAAATTATTACTAAACCCATGTTTCTATTCTGCAACCTGAAAGGACAATACACTTTTGGAAATGGACATTAAATAATAGAAAACTTGCATTTAGAATGGGAATATTTGACAGCAGTCCCTACAGTTCCACTAAAAGATTAGAGTAATAGGGTTTGAGATGGATATATGGGAAGACCAAACAAGGTATCAAGTATGGCTTAGAACACTGCAGAATATGTTTGTAGCCATTTCTCTAGGAGCCTCAGAAACGATGCAAAGCTCTTCAACAGATTATTTTGTGGTGTCGAGTCTTGCATTGTGCCTACCAGTACATTCTCACTTGGCATCCATATGGCATATTTTTAGTCCCTGGGCGTCTAGAGACACTACTATGTTAAACTGTGGCAATAAATCATCATTCAAAGACCCTTGACCTTTCATTCTACCCTGCAAGTGCATAAGTTCAGCAAAAGCCTTAATCCTTTCCCCAGGTTTGCGCATAGATAGGGAGAGATAATGTATGGCTAGAAATGTGAAAGTCATCTGACCCTCTCAAAACATATCCCTTTGCCCTCCATTAACTAGACTGGCTTTCAAGGAGTATGTGCCAGATTGTTGGGAAGGAATTTGTCTGGATTCAGTAGGCTGATGTTTTTTGCAATATATTTCACCACATTTTAGCAATCAAATTTGTCCCATGGCTGAAGACCCTCTTTATGAACTGAAATGGAAACAAATTGGGCTGGCCAGAATATGAGCAAAAACCAGAAATAGGCCTAACAACTATGTAAACATATCATCGAAAAATTCAGTGTGAAACATATTGCTATGGGTTTCTAGTCTGGATATATATCTATATTCCATGCATTTATCACCTATTTGTCTGGTCCATGGATTTGGTTAGTGTTGGGTTTAAGATCATGGCTTGGGAAAAGAAGCAATTAGAAGTTTCATTTATTAGTTTGACTGTCATTAATCACCAGTGACACTAATACTGGTTCCAGGTTCCACTCATGTCACTTTGGCAGATTCCAGTGTCTAGTCATCCTGTGCCCAGAAGGATTGACCAGAAGCCTGGGCTGCAGTGTGAGTATGCTCCCGTGGCCCAGCCTTGGCGAATGGCCTGGACCACAACAGCTGCTAAGAAAAGAATGTGGGTATAAACAGTGGGAGCATAGATCATATACACTAAACTGTCTTGGAGGGTGTTCACCCAAAACCAGTCATGTAAAAAAGGAAGATGACCATCAGCAGGATTAAACCATTTATTCTCTGAATCTCAGAGACTGACCTGTACATTTCTGGGAGCTATCCTGGATATGGTCAGTAAAACCTTTTTTTCATATGCTTTTGGTGAATATCCTTCCTGGTAGGAGGACAAGTATTTTAATATGATGATACAACCAAGCCACGGACCCATTGACATTTTTGGACAGAGCTATTATAAGTTTAAATCTTGTCTCCCAGTCTGTTTGTGGCTCCAAGTGTTGGCAATGGAGAAAGCTCATCCCCAACATCTAAGTATATATCTCTTCCCTTATTTTGACTTCTGGGTTGAAACAGTCACAAAGTACACTGTTCTGCAGATATATAGGTCTTAATGGTTTTAATGTTGTCCTTGAGGCATGGTGCTCCACAAACCATTGGCCCAATAAAGTAGGCCTAGCACAAAACTAGAGCTAAGATATACAACAAGGTGGTGAAACAGAATATCATGAACAAGCACATGATGGCAAGAATGATACTAAAAGAAAACATAGTTTGAAATGAAAATTAGTTTTAAGAACAAGAGAATGCATCCTGGAAGTGAAGTAATTTTATATTTATCATTGCTGTGGTTGGAAATGCTTTTTCAGAATGTGCTCCTATAACTTCAGAAGATTCTCAAAGAATTAACTGTAAACATGATGTCAGAAGAATGCAAAATGTACTATTGCCAAGCTTAGATGATGATAACATTAAAAAATGCAAAATGGGAATTTGAAGGGATTATGTTTGTAAGTGAGTGAACTTCCTAGGAAGCTAATGCTGGCACATTATTTATTCATAATGATTTTTAACAGGTTGACATAAGGTTTAGAATGAGCTTTGTGTTTTTCCCTCCAAAGAGGTTCATTATTTAAAAAACTTATTTTATTCTGTTTGTTTTCCAGTTCTGACCCCTGCTACCCAATATAACAGACTTTGATGGTTTACATGGGGGTAAACCTAACTGCTAAGCTGCAATGCAAGTTTTTCAAGCTGTGGAAGCTCTTCAGGCAACAGACAATTTCTCAAAGTTAAAGAGCACTGTAATGTGAATCTTACTTATGCGACTGTTCTATTTTAAACAGAGTAGAGGCTCAGCAGATCTTTTCTACAGAATATTCTATTTCTAATTCTGCTAGTTGGAACATGCTATATAGAAACTCTTAAAATGGAAATAAATTATTAAATAAATTAATTAATTATTAAATATTAAATAAATATATATTAAAATTGAAATAAACTATTGGAGTGTTGAAGAATGCTTCAGTGCAACTAACAAATTTACAAGATGGTAACAGTGTTTATTATTTGTACTACAGCATTGCCTACAGGTCCTGGCACTGTTTGGAGCAACACTGCATGAAGACTTCTTCAAGGCCATGCCAAAATGTTTGTTCTCTCAGAAATTTTATGGTCTAAAACATGGACAAAAAATGAGGGAAAATGCTTTCTCTTTCTTACTTATGGGAATCTGAGGCAAGCAAAGAAACAAGATGAATATATTAAAAAATACTGGACATGCAGTGATCTGTGTAGTATTTATTTCATGTGTTTAAGTTGAAATATAAGGAGCAGTTGGAAGTTAAACAGGATGGAAGACATGACCGTTCTTAGTTTACCCTCTGCTGCCCCTGGTTGCTTTCCCCAGCCTCCCAAACAGAGGGTTGCTGTCCCTTCAGATCTGGTAGCATCTTCTTGTTTTGCTGCTCCTGAAGTAGTTCTGTCAAAAGAACCTGATTTATCTTAAACACTGATGTACAGGTTTATAAAACACAACCTTCTGACAGGACGAGGAGAGGAAGTAATTGTACCTGCAGTTATGCTTCTGCAAGGTAATTGTAACCTCCATGGAGAGTGCTGATGAGCAGTTCGAGACTGACTGAGAGCAGTACTCTTTCCAGATACCTGCAGCCAAAATAGCATGACTTGCCTGTGCCTAACATCTGTGAACATGGGCTGCACCCTAAAGCAGGCAGGAGCTAGAGGAGGTATTCAGAAAATGGGAAGCCAGGTTGATGTGCCAGGATTCCAAGTATACAAGACTCCTGAATGGACTTAAAGAGCATTAATGTATTGTCAAGCAAGGTAGTGAGGTGAAAAGCAAATAATAATGGAGACAAAGACTGTACTGAAAAAACACAAAGAAGAGTTTGAGAAGGGTTGTTAGCAACTAAGTCTCTGCTGGAAGCACCAGAGACCAAGTGGAATATGCATAAGCCACAGATCTGGTATGCAGAACCTGTCCTGGAGTTCAAGTCCTTATTTAAAATTCCTTCCATCTCCTCAGATACAGGATGATTAGGATGATTTTCTCATTCGAGATGGATGTAAGCATTGCTCTGGAAGCCAAATTCTGTCTCCAAAGCAGGGAACTATCTGTATTTAGTTCTTCCAGGCCTAACTGTACTTGCCAGTGGCTTTAAAGTTTGCATCTTTTTTTAGCCTACTGAGCCCAGTTTTGTAATCCACTTTGCACTTTCCTACACCTCAGTGTGGCACTGCTCCTCTGTTTAAAAAGAAACACATAATGCCTTTGGTTTTCATTTAGTGAAATATTTTTGATGAGAAATATCTTGTCCCTCTTCTCCACTCCCTCCTTCCCTGTGAGTTTACCCATGGATCCTCTATATTTATTTCTCCAGGTGTTTTAACCAGCAGATCAGGGGGTCTTGAAAGCAGGCTTCTTGAGTGATCAGTTATTGCAGTGTGAAAACATCTGCTGAGGTATTTGACACACAGAAGCCATCTCCAGAGTGGCTAGCCAGTCCATTGGGGTGCTTTTAGAATGTGTGATAATTAGATTCTCAGAGCCAGAGTGCTCTGCAAATCTTTCTGCTCTAAGTCTTTCAAGTTGAATGCTCCAAAATCAGAGATATCTGCAGTCAGGGGTCATTTCTGTAAAGCTTCTCAACATCACAGTGTCCTCCCCTGGGTACCTAGACCAAATATCCTTATTTAACTAGTCACGAGGGAAAATTAGTCAGGAATAATAGAGAGGAAAAAGTAAGGAAGAGGAACAACAGGCATAAACAGTTCTCCCATTAGTGTTCCTCTCAAAATGCATGCACAAGATGAATACCAAAGATACGCAGACAAGAACCACAAACTCATTCCTTTTACACCTCTTCCAGGGAAGAAATAAGGAAGCTCTTTGTCATCACTGTCACCCAGCTCTTTAACATTCTGGTCCTGCCAGCACTTATAAATTTATGCATAGCCTAGAGTATCTTGTCCAGAGTTCAAATTCATAGTGAATGATTTACTCAAAAACCTCTATTTAACAAATTTTTCAAAAACAAAACAATTCTTAAGACACTAATTAAGTAGAATTGAGATTAAAATAAAAAAGGAATCTCATTTCCCTAGCATGAAATGTTGTGGCAGGTGGAAAATGTAACCCAGGATTGGTTCATGAGAGCATTGCTCAGTGTACATGCAGAGCATTGGTGTGAGGGTATTAAATACAATCAGGAGGCCTCACAATATTTTATGGATACAGAACTAAATTTAAACATAAAAGTAGTAATTAAAGTGGGATTTCAGCTGAGTATTATGTATTATAGAAATCTGATAATTGCAAAAGTATTTAAGGAAATTAATAAACTTTCAGCTTAACAAAAACCTCTTTCTGATACATTGCAAAGTGCTGTGTTATTCCCCTCTTTTATTCTCCATTCTTTGCAATACGTTTTTAGAAATGGAAAAATCCCACTAATAGGGCTTCTGAAACCAAATGCAGACAATAATCTTGTGGGACACTGAGGGATATATTATGGGTACCTACTGTGGGTGAGTAATTTAAGCATTAAAATTATTTCTTCCCATGGTCTGTATCAAGATTTGGTACTCCTGGGTATAACTGAGTTAAAAGGTTGATTGACCTGTGAAAATAGTGTGCATATCTGGTCTCTAGCCTAGTCCCATTTCACGGTCTGAGCATCACTTTCTGGCCAGACTGCAGAGCTGGTCCTCCCTAATGTATTTTCCCATACAGTGTGTTGTTCAAACTTCTGTCTATTTACCAGTGTTTTGGGTCAAATCCAAGTAATTTTTTTTCTTCCTTTCTTTCCCTGTTGAAATTAAAAACTAAGGCAGGTGAATAATAACTTTAGTTTAACCAAATTACTTCTTGTCCCCTCAGTGATAAGTTTAATTTCATTTTAGATTTCCTTTGTTCCTTTTTTTTTTTTTTACCGTTCTGCCTGGGGAACTTTCAGACTTAATCACGAGACTATTACATTTGGAATACCTGAGGAAAAAGCATTTCGCAAATTCATTTGTTTTGATTTTCTTAGTCACAGCCATTCACTAATAGATTTAGTTGCACTCAGATTGCATTTGTCCAGATCTAGTCTCAAGTACATTGTCTACTCTAGCTTTTAATGACTCAAGAATCAGGATTTCCAGTGGAGCCATTGGTATCTCCCATATCAAAAAACAAAGGCACATAAAATGAGAGTGTTTGCAGAAATGAGCTGAAGAGGAACCCTCTAGCTGAGCCTTGCTGATTTCAGTGGCACTATGTTGTCCACATTGGTGGTCCACACAATGTTTTTTAGGAGCTGCACTCCATGATCTTCTGGCAGTCACATGGCCAGATCTACCTGTATCGGACACAGGTAGTGCACAGACACTGTGGGATCTCCCATTCTTGGGAGATGAATTGTGCTGCCCATGTATAGTCCCACACATGGTCCCTGGATGAATATACACCTTGTGAACTCCTGAGAAAGGGAGGGAACTCCTGGTCACTGTTTAATAAAGGCTGCTGTCAGTGGTTCCTTTTCCAAAGGACAACATGGTACCCGTCGGTGAAAAGGCTACCTATCAAATAACGACATGTCCTTGGATGCCACATACCTGACTCATTTTTCCTAACAGCCTCTCTGTCCTTTTTCTCATCACATACCTGAGTGTGCTCTGAGCCAAGGAACAGTCTGCCAGCTCTTTGCCCAGATCTCCCGGTGCCAAAATACATATGGTCTGTGGGAGGAAGAGGGGGACTGCGGCTGAGCATCCCAAGGCAATGTCTAGGTAGGTGATTGAGCAAAATTGTTGCTTCAGACAAGTAGGGAGAAACTATTTGTATTGTATAACTGGGGGGAAAGGCTGGTCCTACATGTGATGATGGGAACTGGAGCCAGGGCCCAGGTGCTGTTGCTCCCTGCAGGAGCACTGCTCTTTTCAGAGACTTCTGATATGCCATTTGCAGCCTCCCTGCTTGGGTTCTTTCCAATATAAAATGCAGACACAACCATATTTAACATCATAAATCTCATATGTTTTGGATATAAAGCCAGTTTCAAAACTTTCAGTTTATTAATATACGCTAAAACCTCCTAAAATCTTTAGGCATAATTATCCTCTTAGTGCTGTGAAGAATTATTAGTTCTGATGCCTACAAATCTGGAATTTACTTAATCCAAACCTTAAATATTGGGAAAAGAAAGCAAAAGAATTTTTCACTGAACCCGCATGAGCCTATTTGCCTATTTGTGAAGGTCAGGTTAAAAAACCCCAGCCTTTTCAGGCAGTATGTACCCAGAGGAGAGCCTTTCATTCAGTAGGCTTTCAGAGACAGGTCCTTGCATTTAACCCTTAACGTTGTCTTCTCTGAGTCCCTTCATTTTCTCTGTCCCAACATCCATGGTTACCCCTTAAGCACAACTCTACAGGAGACTTATTTTTCAGTCTCTATCCCCTGACATTCATACAAAGAGAATTCATAGTGGGCAAACAGTGGTCATGCTTAGGGATAAACTGCAGCTGCTGGACATGAAAGGACAAACTGCCAGACTCAGCCAAAAGCAGAGCGAGAAGGTGACAGGAGTGACAGTGCCAAGAGGGTTGTCAAGGCCATGCAGGTGGCAAAGAGTGGGTATGTGAGAAAGACCCAAACTCTGCAGGTCACTGGAGGAGTGCTGGGGGCCTTTGGGGAGTAAAGCTTGGCAAGACCAACAGCAGTGCCAGTAGATGACCATGTCAGCAATGCCATGCAAGAGGTAAATAAATGAAAAATACCCAATTTGGGTATGGATGTGGCAGAACTGCAACCAAAGGGGGAAAGGGCTTCAGAAGCAGGTTGTGTAACTTGGGGGAGGCTGGGGTCTGGGAAGGGACATACAAGCAGCAAAAGGATGGCCAAGAACCAGGAAGGATCAGGTTGGATGGGGCTCTTAGCAACCTGATCTATTTGAAGATATCCCTGCTCATTGTAGCGGGGGTTGGACTTGATGTCCTTTAAAGGTCCCTTCCAACCCAAACTATTCTATGATTCTGTGAAAGGGATGATGAGATGTGCAAATCCCATGACGGGTGCCATGACGGGGATGTGCTGGGCAGCCCTGTGTTTGCTGATGGCAGCTGGAGCAGTATAGCCACCCAACCCTGCTGTCCTGACTGTGCTGTGAGGGTCAGGCTGCAGTTAGGGTGGGAGCAGGTGGGTGCTTTCCCTGGCTGGTGAGATGACAGACAGACATGGACAGAGGGACACAGACACAGACAGACAGGTCAAGCATCCTGGTATCACCGTGTCAGTTCTCGTTTCAGGCCTGACAGCATCCACAACTGCCTGTGTAGCACCTTCCCTTCACAATTTCTCCTCACAGCCAATGTGTCTCACTTAAACTTCCCGGATGCTTTTTTATCTTTATTAAAGGGCTGAAAATTCCTTCTCCCTTTTTTTTTGCCCCCCTTTGCCTGGTAGCAGATGTTTTTGAACGTATAAGAAGCTACCTGCAGGGATTAGGTTAGCTTTGTATTTAATGGGATAAAGAGGTGAAGGTACAACACAGCCTTATCGTTATACTGCCTTAAACAGTGAAACAAAACTTGGGGTTTGAGTACAGGAAGCTCAATTCTTGAACACCACTGAAGTACTGTAAATCTTTTATTATAGGTACAGAAAAGAATAAAAAGAAATTAATTCCATCAATGCTTTATGTAGCTCTTTTATTCAGTGTTTCTTTTTTACCTTCAGTTCAAGGAAGTTTTTGTAAGAAAAAAATATTCTTGTTTGGCAGCCTTTTTGACAGCCCTCCGGCTAGAAATTACTAGGCTTTTTTGAGAAAAGACCAAAGGCTAACTGAAGTGGGCTGTTTGCAGTAATATCCTGCTTCCGTCAAGACGAAAGGAGGCAAACATACACAAAAGGGTAGAGAATGAGTTACTAATGAGATAAGGCAGCTTTCTTCTCTCATGCTGTTTCTTTATAATTTTGCAGTTGGACAAATACAGGTTCTGCACCCTGTTTTACTTGTACCTCATGCTAACGTCAAGCATGGAACTGCTAAGCCACTGGTTTTAGCTCCCTCTCTAGCCCAAGGCTCACAACAGATTTGCAAAAGGTGGAATGCTAGCATAATTCTTCCTTTTTTTTCCAAGGAAAAGCAACTGGAGAGAGAAGGAGGTTGGAAGAAGAAATAAAGTGAGGAGAAAAAAGGATCATAACAATATACATGTAGGAGAGACTTTAGATGGTCAGCTAATCCATTCTACTGTCCTGAGGTCACTCAAATACTATTTGGCCATCTGTTATCTTTTATTAGATACTGAGCCCCCAGTAACTGCTATGCTTTTATTTATCTGAGGCTTGCTGTGTTTAGCTTGCATTTTTCCAGGCTGAATCTTACCTTAATTTCTATTTGTATTCCTAACTTCTTGAAATCCTGCTAGAATACTTATTACATTGCTCTTACGTATTTATGATTATGGCTGTATAACCTCCCAGTTCAGACTCCTTTACACATGTGATTAAGGTATTTCCTACCTACTCTGCCAGGTAGTCAAAGATGTTAAATTAAACTAACCTGAACACCCACTGTTGTTGGAGCACTCTGGGCACATGGGATGGATCCCTTACAGTTTATTGTTGCATTTTGTTTTGTTCTTTTTGTTCATTTTCACTTGCTGTGTCAGAGCAAATCCTCCTCCTTAGTGTTTGGACTTGAGCAATGCAGGCTGGAGCTTGTAAGCACCTTCCTAGACACAGAAAGGTGGTTGCTTTCACCTGCTACATCACTGAGGTCCATTGTGAAGGGTACATTCTCTGTCCCCCAATTCCAGCTCTCACATTTGGTATGGACATGACCCAGCACAAGGTGTAACCTTTGTCAGACTTCTGTGAAAAGGGTAGTAAACAGTTGGTCAGTGTCCTTTTGGGAGCCAGTAACAAGTGGAGTAGCTGAGACACTACTGCCAAAGCCCATATTGATCAACAACTTCATCAGAGATCTGGATGATAACATAACATTATCTAATAATATATGTATAAGCTGGATAATGGAAAAATTGCACCCTTAGCAAATTTGCAGTAGATACTAAATTAGGTATGTGGTTGATGTGCTCAGTGGCAGAGGTTCAGTCCAGAAAAGCCTTGGTGATTAGACCAAGAAAAACTTTACAAAATTCAGCAGAAGAGCAGAGTTCTGCCAGTGGGCAAAGTAACCCCATGTAACAGTACAGGTTGAGCACTGATTGAGTTGCTCTCCTACTAAAATGGACTGGGGGTTATGGTGGATGCCAAATTGAGTATGAACCAACAGAGTTAATCAGGCAAACTAAGCTCCAATAAGAGGATCACAGACAGTAGACTGTGTCAGTTTGTCATTCTTATTTATTTAGCACTGGTGAGCCTACACCTGTGTCCAGTTCCAGGAATACCAAGATAGTAAGGGACCTAGAGCGTACAAGCCCCAAGGAGAGGTTGTGACATTTAGTCTGTACTACTGAACATACTGCAGTATAGTCAGATGCCCAGTTAGATGCTCAGGCCTCCCATACCCCATGTAGCCATGGCCATCATAGAATCACAGAATCACAGAGTAATTCAGGTTGGATGAGAGCTCAGGAGGTCTCCAGTCCAACGTCTTGCTTACAGCAGGGCCAGCCTGAGGGCAGACTAAGATGCCCAGGGCTTCATCCAGTTGGGTCTTGAAAAACCCCAAGGACAGAGAGCTCTGGAGCATTGTCAGGGCTCAGGCCTGTCTGCATGAGCCTTCTCCACACCTTTGCTGCCTATAGGTTTAGAGGAGTAGTGATTCTGAATACTCTGGTGATATGCAAAAGAGACTTTCAGCACATAAAAAGGTTTTGGAGGATGTGGGCTATGGACTCCTGCCTGTGTCCCATTCAAAACAGTGTTCCTTCAGCTCTTGTCTTCCATACATACATCCCAAACAATGCTTGGATCATCACCAAGGTTTTGGGGGGTTCCTTGAGCCCTGTAAAGATAAACTGGGATATCCAGATCTTTAATGTTGTGTTACAGATCAGATAAAATCCATCTATCCCCACCTTGAGAAGCATTGCTCTACCTAAATACACCTTTTGTGTATTTGTTACTATGTATTTCAGAGACTGCAGGGAGCTTTATAATTTTGCTTTTTTACATTCAGTAACTAGAGCACACAGTCATGATTGGTGTCTGCTTGAAAAAAAAATGACTTAAAGGAATGTGCATCAACTCTAATTACAGTGATTCAAACCTTCACTTTTTATACACTGCAATAACAAATTTTGTTTACTTGCTTTGATAATATTATATGGCATACAAATGTCTATATTGTTATGTTCACAGACACATTTTTCTTCCTCATACCACTATCAGTTTTTTCTGTGCTCTGGAAGGAAGACTCCTTTCAAACCCAATCGTTACCAGAATGACCTGCTTCCACTTGGAGAAAACAGAACCTTTCCAAGTATTTTCCACTGACAATTTAACAGGCAAGATGCAGATGGGAAAAGGAGAGGAAGGAACACTTCACTCCTTCCATCTGAAATGCAGTCCTGACTCATGATGCCCCAGGAAGGAGGATCCGTCACCATCCCTGACAATTCATGTACACAATGATAGGATGGAAGCAAAAAAGCACCTTTACCTCTTCACCACTTCAATTATTTTCAGATTTCTTAATTATAGTGTTTCTGATGTCCTGGGTCCAGCCCCAAAATATTTTCTGGCATAAAGGACAGTTTGGCTTTTGTAATATTTCAAGACAGGGACTAGTTTGGCAATGTACCTTTTTCATGCCGGGTCCCCTGAAGCCAGATGGGAGTACTAGTTCCCGTTTCTGCATTTTTGCCTTTAATAAATCTTTCCAAAGGGCATAGGCAGTTGAGTTATTACTGTCAAAACTTCACCTTGACACAGCCTTGACACAGCTTTAACTCAGAGCAAAAACCAAGCAAATCAACCAGGCTGACTGTTGATGCAAAACCTGCCTCTTGACTGCTTTTCCCAGGTGCAAACAGGTTTTTACAGCCCCATAGTGTCACTGCTGAGCAGAGCTCTGCTCCACTCCTGCAAACTCACAGGCAGACTGGGTGGCTGGTGAAAGGCAGTCCATTTCTCTGCTGGTCTTTGATGAGGGTAAGGTCTAAGTCTGTAAAGTAAAGATTGTTCCCTCACAGCATTCCCTTTGCTTGGAATGACTGAATGGAAATGAAATGATTTATGCACTCATCAGCATTCTTCATGTCTTCACTTGTTGTAAATACCATCAGCTGCATTTAAAGATATTTACTTACTTGTGCATTTAGGAGTCCTCAGGCAGTAGAATAAGGTAAATAATTTTCTCCTGCCATTTAGCGTAGTCCTCTAATTTTGCCTAATTAACTTAAAATTATTACCATAAAATGATTATCACAGTATTTTGGAAAGTAAAAGCAGAGCACAGCAGGACAGTCTGCAGAAGTGTATGTCAGGGCCCCATGTCAGCTGCCAGGGGCCATCAGTCCCTGCCCCAGTGATGCCAAAGCAGGGCCAGTCCCCAGATACTGCAGTCCTACCTTGCCCGGCCATAGGCTGCACTGAGTCTTGCCCATCTGCATGCCCATGTCCTGGTCTAGCCTTAGCCCATCCCTATCCCCAAGGAGGTGCCTGGTGATCCCTGGACCTGATGGTGGCCTGGAGATTGACTTACTGGCTTGGTCTTGGACCTCCTTCATCACCACAGACTGGTGACCTGACTTAGAGTAGTTTTTTTGTTTTTGGAGTAGTGAGCAGGACGCTCCTAGGTTACAGTGCCTGCTCTGATCCTGATAATGACAAATGACAGGCATGAAACTTTTGACCCTAAACATCCCTGTATGGTCTGTAAAAAGAGGCATACGTGTAAATAAAACAGATTACATTTTGTGTGCATTTCGGAAGTAAAGAAACAGTGGGGTTTCAGCAAGAGAAGCACAGTGGGTGCCAGAGCAGCAGACGTGCAGCTGAGCAGAGTGACCAGCCTGATCAGGTGCTCTCATCTGTGTTCAGACCTCAGAGAGCATCTGGAGACTGATGCTAAGGGAAAATCCTGAAGACATCACTAAGACTGTGAAATCTAAAGAGTGAAGCAACCTTTCAAGCATTTGGGGAACTGCAACAATAGGAATTACAGTATCTTCTGATTGAACCTCAGGACTTTAAAATCTGGATCTATTTTGCAGTTGTATAATACTTCCCATTTTCAAGGAGATGCACAAATAATCAGCAGACACATTTGTACTAGAGCAAAGGCAGGCTGATATAATCTGCTGGTACCATCTACAGAATTAAGAATTAATTACTTTGAAACCAAGGTTAATACACTCCAAGAAAACACGAATAACATTTCAGATAACATCTGTCTGGAAGCCTGTTTGATCCAGGATGCTGCTTGTGCAAAGGTGTTGCCAGTGATGTCAGAGTAAAATCTGTCCTGGAGAGCTAGCACCTCCTGTCTCTGGATCCTTCTACTGGCACTAGCCTTTGAGTGCAGCCCACGGTTCACATGTCGTGCCTTCTTTAGATGGGACAGCTAGAATATGTTATTCTGGATGCTGGAATACTTTATATTTATCTAGACTCATTGGCTTGCCCGATTTTTTTCCTCATGCTAAAACTTTGCTGGGTGGTTTGTTTTGTTGGTTTGTTTGGGTTTTTTTTTTACTTAAGTTTTAGGGTAAGCAAATTTTCTTAAAGAATTCTCTGTAATGATGCTAAAGGCCTGGGCAGTTTTGGGTTATTTGGATCACGGATATATGTGGAATAATTTGAATTGCTATGTTTAATATATATGTGTGTATATATGTGTATGTGTATATGTATATGTACACATGTGTATATGTGTAACTATCTATATATGTGTGTGCATGTATGATGTATAAATATGTGTGTGTATATATCTCAAGGACAAGAAGGTAATTGGGGGTAGTCAGCATGGATTTACAAAGAGGAAATCAGGCTTGACCAGCCTGATAGCCTTCTACAGGGACAAGACTTGCTCAGTGGATGAGGAAAGAGCAGTAGATGATGTTTATTTTTACTTTAGCGAGACTTTTGACACTCCCTCCCACAACATCCTCATCGACAAACTGATAAAGCATGGGCTAGATAAATGAACAGTGAAGGGCACTGAAAACTGGCTGAACTGCTGGGCTCAGAGTTGCAATCAGCAGCATGAAGTCCAGCTGGAGGCCAGTAAATTGCTGTGTACCACAGGGCCAACATTGTTTAACATCCTCATTAATGAGCTTTACAATGAGTCAGAGTACAACCTCAGCAAATTTGCAGATGACACGGAACTGGGAGGACTAGCTAACTCTTCAGTGAAGCAGCACAAAAATTAGTAAGTAATTGGTGTGCATAGAGTTCAGTTCTGGGTTCCCCAGTTCAAGAAAGACAGGGAACTACTGGAGAGAGCCCAGCAGAGAGCTACGAAGATGATCAGGGGACTGGAGCATCTCCCTCATGAGAAAAGGTTGAGAGACTTGGGTTTGTTCAGCCTGGAGAAGAGAAGACTGAGGGGGGCATTTCGTCAATGCTTATAATTATCTAAAGGGTGCGTGTCAGGAGGATGGGGCCAGACTCTTTTCAGATAGGATAAGGGGCAAGAGGCACAAACTGGAACACAGGAAGTTCCATCTGAATATGAGGGTGACAGACCACTGGAACAGGCTGCCCGGAGAGGTTGTGGAGTCCCCTTCTCTGGAAATATTAAATCCCTGCCTGGACGCGTTCCTGTGCCCCCTGCTCTAGATGTACCTGCTCAAGCAGGGGGGTTGGACAAGATGATCTCTAGAGGTCCCTTCCAACCCCAACCATTCTGTGATTCTGTGAGTCTAAGAGAGCTAGGACTGTTCAGCCCAGAGAAGAAAAAGCTCAGGGGAATCTTATCAATATGTATAAATATCTGACAGAAGGCAGTAAAGAAGATGGAGCCAGACTTCTCAGCGTTGCCCAGTGACAGGTCGAGAAACAATAGGCACAAACTGAAATTCCATTTAAACACAAATTTTTTCTTGTCAGGGTGGTTCAACACATGAACAGGTTACCCAGAGAGGTGGTGGAGTCTCTGTCCTTGGAGATACTAAAAACTTGGATGGATGATCACCTGACCAACCCGCTCTTGGTGAGCAGGGGGGTTGGACTAGACAAATTCCAAAGGTCCCTTCCAGCCTCGATGATTCTGTGGTTTTGTGTCTGTATATGTACATTTGTGTGTATATGCACACACAGAGCATTTTATTACACCCATTTTATTTTACAGCAATTCAAATGTTTCCTTTCAATGGACATTACTGTGCTTGTACAAACACTGTACTTTTGCTGCCCTTTGTTTCATTTTGTTCCATCCAGTCCTGGGCAGAATCTGTCAGGGAAAGGTCGCCTGGAGGAAAACAGTGTTCCTCATAAAGGGATGTAGAAATAGGTGTACAATTCTTGTGAACACTATAGCAAATATCTGCCATTGAGGCATGTGGGAATGGTAGCTTCTTTACCCTGGCCAAGGATAATACAGCATGGAGAAGGGGAATGCTGGACAAAATTCAATTAACATCTGCTGACCTTCAGACAGACTAGTGACTGATAGGCTCAAAACTTTCTTGCAAGGTAGCATTTCCAGCATGCTGAGTTATAATGTCACACTAAGATTGGTAAGGAGTGAATTAATTGCAAGGTCTGATGTGTGGTTAGGTGTGATTTGATCCTGCTCGTGGATTTCACTGAAACTCGGTGGACAGCTTTAGAATAGCTGTAGTGCTCCCATTGGCATGTCCTGGCACACTTACTTCTCCAAGAGGGAAAAAAGGCCTCCCCCCTCCACAGGTCTTCAGCAACTACAGCTGGATGTAGAGACAAGACATACTGTATGAGAAGCGTGCTCACAGGTCTTCCCATTCTTATACCGCAGGACTCAGAAAGAGGACTCCGCTGCCTGAGCCCTGAAGGATCACTAATCCTCACAGTCCTGAAGACTCTGCCCCTGTCTCACAGGCCCTTGTACTGATAGGAGCTAGCATGAATGGTTGTGCAGACAACGGGTTCCCCAGCACTGCACACCCCCAGCAGGAATGTTTGAAGATATGGAAAAATCAGGAGATTACAAAGCATGGAAGTACCCAAATTTAAAGAGTGCAGCTTTATTCCAGTCCCATTCTGTATGGGCATCATGACACTTCATCTGATCACATATATTTTTTGCTGTAGGGACCTTGCCTCATTCAGTAGATAAAAATTATGTATTTAATTTATTATGTTGTGTTTTCTGAAGCTCCTCAGAAATCAAAATCACATTGTGCCACGCTGTCTTGATTTCAATAGATACCTTCATCATTGTCACTCCAACAAGTCTATCAGGACCAAAGGCACCCAGATTTTCCAAAGGTTTTAAACCCTACCCAATGTGGACCTGTTTTGACAGGGTTGGCAGAAGATGCAGTTCTGGCAGTGAGTTAAGTGGCACCCCAGCCTTCATGGTTTGGAGGTGAAGCTCCAGGGACAATCGTATCTCAGCCATACCTTTGGGAATCAGTTGTGCTTCTTCACTGAAGCACACAAATAAACCTGGTGGGACCACATGCTGTCAAACACTGCGACCCTTACTAGCTGTTCACTGTAACCATCCTTCTCATCCTCTTGAAGTCCTTCCCTAGTCTGTGTTGTGGTTCATCCCACAAAACATTAAAATTTGCTCACTTGGCAATGACTGCCAAACCCTGTTCATACTCTATAAAGTGGGACAGACTGATTTCCACTGCAGTGTCATTGAAGTTTACAGTGCTAGTAGGGAATCTGACATTCTGTATTAAATAACAGAACTTTAAAACCAGAGAAGAAAGAGAGCAAGAAGAAGCAATAATGGCTCATGTGTGATGAGAACATGGGTTGAGGATGCTTGAAACTTTGTCCATTAAAAGATCCTATTAACCTCCTTATGTCAGGATGTAAACTGTTATTTGCTAAAATAAATAGTAAGTATTGCTCTTTCATATGGAAGATCCATGCTTTGATTCGGCCACACACTACTGTGTTCACTTCTTTGTCTTTGGGTTTATTGCTGTGAATACAGTTTGCAAAACTGATGAAGTAAACCTCTGTCTGCAGCCCCAACTGTCACCTCCTCATCCCCTGACCCAGGGCCAACTACCTGCACCCAAGATCCCCAAAACCCAGCACTTGATACAGCCCTCATCATTGCATAGCCACAGCTCAGGCTGCTGTGGACGTTGCACAGTCATCAGGAAGAGCTATGAGACCTCTGTAGAACAGAGCCAGGCATAGACACAAGGTGACCCAACAGGTAGAGGTAGGGTGGTTGTGATGGCATCACTACCAGCTATGAGAAAAACCCCACCATGGGAAGACATAAAGGCCTCAAGACGCAAACAGGGAGGTGAAATAGGGCAACTTTGCACCATCGAGGATGTCCCCTGGGGCTGCAGAAACCAACTCTTCTCCTCACAAGGTTGTGCCTGTGCAATAAAGGAGCTGGGGTGCTGTATGGGGGTGCTGAGCTCCCTGTGCTCAGGTGGGTAGCTTGTTAACCACAGCTATCCTGTATGTGGATATGCTTTGATAGCTATCTTTAGCTGTTTATATCTTCCTTGCAGAGTCTCCCACACAGTTAAAGATGCCCAAAGGAGAGAGATGAAAAGAGGAGAGGAAGTGTTTTTGTTGCTATTACTTGTCCCTTTTTTCTTTCAAATCACAGTGTTTACAAAGTTTTTAAAAATCAGGAAGATGATTTATCCTAATGTCTAATCCCTTGTGAGCAAGACAAAATGGTTAACACAACTTCAACTCAACCAATAAAAGTTCATGACAGTGCAGACCTACCCCTGTCTTTCTGTTCAGGCATTCAACAGCAAGTCAGCGAAGCCCAGGTTGTCACTCAGTTAATGTGCTGATCTGCTCTCACTGATGTGACCGCCCTGCCATGAGGTCCGTTATTCTGGAGAGGGTATTTCCAATGGGAGGTCACAGGACTGTGGAGGGGACATTGTTGGCAGTAGCTCTGTCTCTTGGGGGAAGAATTCAAACACAGAGGAAAGAGAGAGGGGTATGTCTGGACAGATTTCAGTATTTCATGTTTGGCTCAATGCCTTGAAGTGGACAGAAAGAGAACTCAGAACATTTTAATTTATGGGCCAAACAAAAGGTTCCTTTAATTAAAATTTAGGAGCCAATTTCAACAAGCGGTGCTTGGAAGGCAGCCTGGAAGAAAGAAGACATTATGCTATGACAAAATAAACTTAAGAAAGTCAAAACCCAGTGGTAAAATGAATCTAAAATAAAGGGAGGAGCAAACCAGGGAGCAATGGAGGAGACAGTAAGAAGCTATGCAGAATGCAAAAGATTTAATCCCAAGAGGACTGTATGAAATTGCACAACAAGTCAGATCTTCAGTTGCTCTGCGCTTTGGGAGGCAGAGGCAAGCCTCTGCCTCAGAGATCCTCCCATCCATGGCAAAGAATTAGCCCAGCCTTTAGCATATTTTGGCTCGCAAATATACTTTTTCCTGTGATTCACCACTTTGTGAAGGGACAGGATACTTCACAGCAGGAGAGGGACCAAGGACAAAGTTATTTCAGGCAGAATTTCTCCCTTTTGAAAAACTTACGGGGTAGAGTAATGGGTGAGGGTTCAGCCTATACCTGTGGCTGAGGGCTGCTGAAGATATTTTTGTGCATCCCTGTTTTGTGCTCCCAGCATAACTATAAATAGAAGAAACAGAAGTGCCAGGATTTAGGAATGGATCAATGGAAACTAATCAATGTTTGGATGCAACATTTTGGTTTTTTATGTGAAGGTTTCTGGGTAACTGAAACTCTCCTTTGGGCAATTTCCACATTTTTTCTCCACCATAATCCTGTGGTCTGCTAAATACTGTCTTGCCCTGCCAGCATTCAGTCACTAATGAGTTAAAAAAGAGATAATTTTCCTATTGTTGACCATGGCATAGTCCTTTTCAAGTCCTTGACAGACTACAGCAGACCCAGCCTACTGACCTTCTTTTCTGACTTTTTTAATCGTCTACTTTCACCCTTGCATTGAAAGATCAGTTCTGCATCCCATCTCAGTTACCACCAGACCCTCCCCTGCTGCAAGCATCCTTTCCTCACCTGGATACCTTTCAAGTATGTGTTTTCATACATTTATACCTGCTGTCCATTGCATTTGGGTGCAGTCATGGATGATATGTGAGCTGATGTGAGGTGGCATTTCACTCAGTAGCTAAGTAAAGTGTTGCCTCTGGGCAGATCATATTGGATTCTGGTGCTCCCAGTTTCTCAACTGTAATGAAACAGGAACTAAGAAAGAGGGAATTAGTTTTTGCATCTTCTGCAGTATATTTACTGGGCCAAAAAAAGAAAAGAAAACGGTTTCAGTTCTAGAGGGAAGCAGGCAATTTATGGCTTTTCTGCTGGTTTAATCAAGACACAGTGTCTTGTCCCACTCACATCTTTTAGTCTTGTACTATGATGAATTTTGCCATAACTCTGACGAATGGCTCACACAGAGCTGAAGGTCAGAGAGTAACTTCTGCTCACAGCCATCTGTATATTTTAACCTGATTCTTACCCATGAGCTGCTCATAGATTTCAAAGACTGTTAAGGTCAGATGGAGCCATTTTGATTATCTATTCTGACCTCCTGCATGACACACTGAATGCCACCTAATAATTCCTTCATCAAGCCCTTCATGTCTTGTTGAGCTAGGCACATTTTTAAGAAAAAAGGTCACTTCAGCCTGTGCATAAAAGTGTCAGAAATGACAGTGGATCACTGCATCTTTTAGGAAGCTGTTCAAATGGTAAATGACACCTCTGCTAAACACAGGTACCAGACCTAACTGGGAGGGCAGCAGAT
This sequence comes from Phalacrocorax carbo, assembly GCF_963921805.1. Lineage (NCBI taxonomy): Eukaryota > Metazoa > Chordata > Aves > Suliformes > Phalacrocoracidae > Phalacrocorax > Phalacrocorax carbo. Next base: position 199,561,443 of record NC_087513.1, on the reverse strand, counting down.
TCCAACTGTGCTTACTCAGAGGTGATCAGCCAGTTACCAAAGATTTGGTCTATCCTTATGGAAGCCATTAAATGTTGTTCCTGGCTTACTCCAGCCTGGGAAGAATTACGTGTGCACAAAGGCAGCATGAAGCCAGAGGAGGTAGAATGGATAAATGAAGCCTAAGCAGTGGATGATGACCCCCTTTTGTGACAGTATTTAAACTTAAGACCTCAAAAGATCAAGAGAAAGTTAACTGACTGACATCATTCTCACAGGTTAGTTATCCTGTACAGCACATTATCCAGTTCACCCTAGACACCTGAGTGTAGGATTCATTTACTTAAACAGTAGTGGCTAATGCCACTTGTGATGCCCTAGGGTATCCAAGACATCTGCACAGGGCTGGCAGATAAAATATAGGACATCAGGGAGGCCTTGCTTTTCAGGAGTGGCAGCTAGAGGTCAGATGGATACACCCCAGTGCTTAAGAAGATGCTTAATACCTATCTGTAGGCATTTGTTATACCTCTTCTTTCTAGGGGATGACTGAGTAATTTTCTGGGCTCTGTTTTCTATAATGGTGCACATGTAGTTATCCAAATTTGAGTGTCTCTCTACTGAACTGCATACCTAGCATGAATTCAATCCAGGATTAGGAGTACTCAATGTCTAGCACTAACAGAACTGAAGAATTTCTGGTATGTCAGTAATGAACTTTCAGGTGTTCAGAGAAATCCAGTGACAATAAATAAGGTACTTGCAGATCTTACAGGAAGGATTGCTCTCACCAGACTTCAGGTGTCTCCATCTGAACTACCTGATGCCCACTTGATAGTTGATAGAGAGATATAGGACACACTGAAACAATTCATGCTTAGATTTCTCCATGAGGAATTATCCTTCAAGAGCAAGAAAGCTCAGTGTGACTAGCTCAGGTGGAGATTTCTACACTACACTACACTATAGACCAGATTAATTCTATCCTTTGTGTCCAAGAATGACACAACAGCTAAGTGGACTTCAATTTTTTTAAATGTTATTTTATACAGAGAAATGCAGTTAGGGTCTCACGAAGTGTTCGTATTATCCTATGGACTTAACACAAGGTTGCTTACTTTTGGTTAGTGTACCTTGAAACACCCTAAAATCACCTCATTTTCAGAAACTGACAAGCATCCACTAACAGGTCTCCTTTGGTCTCCTTTGAAGCATTAAAAAAAAAAAAAAAAATCTAAATTTTGGTTTTACTTCAGAGCCGCAATCATTAGGCTTCAGATTCTAACAACGATTTCTGAATCGCTTTGGAAATTCAGAGGGATCATCTTGAAAAGCTAGGGTAAATACCACCACTGAGTTGCAGTAGTTCTTATCAGAAAGGATATTGTTCACATTTGCTCAAGTTCCTCTTCTGGTTCATCCAGACTACCTGCCATTTCTTCAGTTTTAGCGTCCCCTGTAAATACCAGTAGTTTGGGAACACAAATGCAGGAGATGTCCTTGATACAGGACAGATACGTTCACTGCTGACCCCCATGCTGTCCATATGTACTGCAGGGTACCACAGCATGTTGCAATTCATATTTTTCAACCATAACACTGTGACCAGAGTTATACAAAATGCAGCTTTTCATAATTTAATTTTATTCTGTGCAAAACTTCATGTATTAATCATCCAGAAGTCCAGGAATTAATGACATTTTTTCATTTCTTGTAATTCATAAAGCCTCTAATAGATTTCTCGCTTCATCATGGCAAACAGTAAAACTGCATATCTGCCATACTTAATCAAGGAGAAATATTAAAGCTAATATGCGTTAAAGAACTGCTTGTGTAGATTTTACTCAACTTTACTGATATATAGTACTAAATGACTGCTGAAATAAATTCCGATGAATAAAACCTAAAATAGTATAAAAAAATCAATATGAATCTTCAGTCCCAGAACTTTTGTGAATTTAGGAGGTATGAGGTGGTCATTACATACAAATTGATTTTTTCTGCTGCCAGGTTGCTAAATATAAGTATCTGGCTGGTAGAGGTACATGCTTATACACACACTTGTGTATGGTGTTTAAAAAAGTAAAGGTGTAATTGCTTTATGGATCAATTCAGGCTACATATTAGTATCTGCCTCATGGAAGATAAAATTTACAAACTCTCTAGTCATTATGTTTTTTGGAACTGGGAAAGCAAAATTCAGAACTGGTGCAGATGAACACAACTTCACTGATTTCCATTTTGTCTGTGTGACTTCTCTATATTTATAGCAGGGCTGAGTCCTACCTTTGTAACCAGAAGTGTTTGGAAATCAGATGCTGTGAAATTCTGGATGTACTGATGTCAATTAAAAATCCCTCCTTCAACCTACCAGTGAGTTCAGTGGAGCCAGGATTTATGCCTGCATTTCTCCCCAGCTGAATGATGAGTGTGAGTCATTCACACTGGCTCTGCAGGACCATGGTGGCATTGGGAAGCAGCATGGCTGGGGACTGTGGCCTTCTCCAGAGAACAGATGTCTGCTCTCATCAGGGCTAGTTTGCTCCAACACTAGAGAAGCAAGACTGCTTTTGGTACCATATCTAAAAAATGCACCCAGTATTTTATCATCCCATATATACCTGGATATTTACATGGACACCAGGTTGGGAGTCCTGCCTCTTAGGTGCTCTCCCAGTTACACTGGGATTTTTGTCTCATTCATGCTACTGTGCTGTCATAACACAGCAACAAAACAAAACCAGAAAATATTTCTGGTAATGAAGTTGCATGGTTCTGGTTTTCTGCATAAACTAAAATAGCAGAGGGCATCACAGCCTTGAGCATGGTAAACAGCACTTTTCCTTGTAAACATGATATTCCAAATTGTGGCTCTTCTGATCACAATTCAGCCCATAAGAATGAAAGTAGCAGGGACTTTGGATGACAAAATAACTGCCCTGAGACTCAGTAGATCTTTTCACCAGAGGGAAAGAAGGGCAGGGTTAGAAAGATTTACTCCACTCTCCATATTTTAGTCAAAACAAGCTGCAAATGGCCTTTTGGATACTTGTTTCTGTTTCCACTTGTAGTTGGAGTCTCAAGATATTTGGGTTATTAATTCATCCCTCGAACAATGTCATTCTGCAGTGGTTTGTGCACCACATTCAAGGGTTCTTATTTTTTGCCACTCTGAAATATTGCAGCCTTTCATATGTCCACAAAGTATATAAAACTGTAAGTATTCACTTATATATCCCAAAAGCATGGCTCAAGTAAGGGTATGGGGACTGGTGGGAGTTGTGGAAGGGAAGGCTGCTCGCCTTCTGCTCCAGTGCATGACTGCCAGACTGTTGCACAAAGCAACATTCACTGGAATGGGGTTATAGACCATAGAGATTCCCAGTGAATCCATTTTTGAGCATCCTATTTGTTTAGTTGAAGGGAATTACTAAAATTGTGGAAACTAGAGTCAAGGAGAAGAAGTATAAGACAATGGTATTACCTTTTATTCTTATTCCTTCCCCTCCCATGTGATTTCACTCCACCCACTGTTCTCCTCCCAGCCCTTGCTACAGGGCTTGTTTTAGCTTGATACTTCTCTTTCACAAAGACACTTTCTTTTAAAACATGAGCAGAAAGCTCCTGAGCTCCGGCACTTATGAAATCACCATGGCCTCAGAGATTGAATAACTTTAAATTATGAGCACTAAAGCTATCCTCATGAGCACAAATGAAATATTTAGGATCTGAGGAAGCTTCCATTTTAGCTGTTCATCTTCTTTTCAGTGTGATATATCTATCCAGCTTCCATACATACACCTCATTTAAATAACTCACTTTGCATAGCTACTCATGATAGTGAAGAGAAAGGTTTCAGAGTTTTATATTTATTTAAGTGTCTGTAACAAAGCTTACAAGCTCAATCTTTGAAAATATATCCCCAGTGTTTGAAGACATTTTATTTCTGGATCTTCATCGGTTGAAAAAGGAATCTGGTTTTCACATTTCTCTGGTGGCAGCTCTAATGCATTTTGACTGCTGGGAATCTCAACATAAAATTTCATAGTAGGCTTTTATGTGTGTATGCATGTATATAACACAAGGGAGGTTTAAGAAAACAATATAATGCAAAACAAGAATGGTGCAGGTTATTCATTATCAAGTCAATACTACCAAGATCAAAATAATTAGTTATTATACTTAAGGAAGTTGAAAAAGTACCATTACCTTGTAAATGACCTTTTAAGCTTTCTCTTATACGTTACTTATCACGCTCAGTCCAAGCTGACACATGCCTATGTCCACAAGCTTGAGGACAGCTGGCAAAATCCCTGTGGAGGTCTACTGTGCAAGTGTGTGAATAGATAAGAACTACTTCCCACCTCTCAGTGTTTATTAAAAAAAAAATCTATGGAAAGCTTTTATATGTTTTAACATGTTTCCATATGGTAGCTCCAACTGGGCACAAAAAGGGTTCCTGATGCATTATAATACCACTGCATATCACAGTTAAAATAGAAGGATAAAGAAAGATGTCAATGAGGTTTATAAAGTTCTGGTGGGGATGGACTAAACCGTCCCTAAGGTAAGAGCCATCCTTGCATTTCTGGTCAGTGTAAGTGACAAAACTGAACATTAATTTCTTGTGGGAATCTCTGTTTAGTTTCTTCACCTCAGTCTCAAATCATTGGTGGGTTGGAAGAATACTATTTCTCTGGGTGCAAGGGGATTGATAAATGCAAATGATCAAGTGTGAATTGTCAAGAGTGAATAAAGACCCCAGGGGCAAAATTAGTATAAGCATTTGAGAAAAGTCGAAAACACCACAAAATTCAGATTGTTTTTCAGATTGACGTAGGGAGGATTTTGTTCTCTTAGACTTCTAAGAAGGATATCTACTATAGAAATGTTGGTGGCAAAACCTGGAGGTCTCTAAGCCAACCTTCCAACACTAACTCATCCCCAAGCCAGGTCGGCCAGAACTCTGTCTAACCAGGTCTTGAACACTCCAAGAATGGAGATTTTTATCACCCCTCTGGATGCCTCGTTCCTCTGCTAAACAATCCCTCCACTGAAAAGTGTTTTGCTAAAGTCCAGTCTGAACTTTCCGCACTGCAGTTTGTGGCTTCTGTCCCTTGTTACCTCATCAGCCACTAGAGAGAAGAGTTCAGTGCTGTCATCGTCACAACTAGATTTTGAGTAGTTGTCAGGTGGCATGGTATCTCTCCTTAGCCTTCTTTTCCCCAGGCTAAATAAGGTTATCTCCCACAACCTCCCCTTGGGATTCATCCACTCTAAGTCCCTGATCATTTTGGTAGCACTCCTCTGGACCCTCTCCAGTTTCTTCCCATCCCTTTTGAAATGGACTTATTATTCCATTGCCAAGTAGAGGGGAATAATAATAATAATTTCCCTGGATCTGCTGGTTGTGCTTCTCCTGATGTATCTTTGATCTAGATATCTACATCTGAGCTGCTTCTCTTGATTTTGTTGATAGAGAACTGGAGAGAAAGAAGCACCTCTAAGCATGATTCACTGTCTATTCACCATCTATTGTAGATATCTAATACAGATCTAGTGTGCTAGTGCTTTTTACTTTCCATTGGTGTGGGGATGTCATGGTTTTAGCTGGGGTAGAATTAATTTTCTTCACTTTAGCTGGCATAGTGCTGTGCTTTGAACTTAGCATGAAAAAAATGTTGAGATAACACACAGATATTTTGGCTGTTGCTAGGTAGTGCTTGTACTAGTCAAGGACATGTCTAGCCTCCCATGCTCTGCTGGGTGCGCAGGATGCCGGGAGGGGAGGGTGCACAGCTAAGAGAGAGCGGATTCAAACTGGCCAAAGGGATATTCCATATTATGTAACGTCATGCCCAGTATGTTAACTGGGAGGAGCTGGCCAGGGGAGGGAGGCAACAGTCGCGGCCCGGGGATGGGCAGCGTCGGTCGGCGGGTGGTGAGCGGTTGTATCGTTCGTGTTTCTGTGGGTTTTTTTTGCCTTTTTTTTCTTTCCCTTCATCTTCCATTTTATTATATTATCATTATTGTCATTATTATCATAATCATTATAATTATTATTTTATTGTAATTATTAAACTGTGCTTATCTCAACCCACAAGTTCTTTTGCTCTTCTGATTCTCTCCCCCATCGCACAGGGGTGGGGGGGGAGTGAGCAAGCGGCTGCGTGGTGTTTAGTTGCCAGCTGAGGCTGAACCATGACATGGGACTAACCCTGCTGATGAAACCTACAGTGGAAACGTTTAACACCAAGTAAAATGAATCCCACCTGTTCAGCCCATAGGGGTAGTCCTTCATTAACTAGTAAAAAAGGATGACAGAGGACAGGTACTTATCAAAAGCTCCTAAGGAGAAAGTAACTATTTTCTCATTCCAATGTATTTGATGATGTTTTCTATGTGTAGAGCCAGATTTTCAAACATATTCAAATGTCTGAATATGAAGATAGTCACCTACTGGAGATCAGCTAAATGGACAATTAGGCAAGGTATTGAAAAGCAACAGTGAACTGGGTTCCTAACTCATCTCCAGGCTTTGTAAATCTCACTACCTATCTCAGTTCCTTTACAAATCTGTTTTTTTATGTCCTTTTGATCATGGACTTCTAAGCTGCTTAGTTACTTTTGGAAATCAGACCCCGCAAGCCTACATTTCCTGAGTGTCAGCCAGAAAAGCATATGGTTACATCTGGTACATCAGTTTCCAAATTATGCCTGGGCAATATCAATTCACTGTGTACCCCCATAAAAACGACTGCACTGTGTTCTCTGCTCACCTATAAAATATGCAATTAGAATATGTATCTAGATGTGAATAAGTCTTGATGCTAGTGCATTTGTGTTGCAGTTCCTTTCACTGTTTGAATGCCTTTAATTCCTTTTACCAGATGCAATTCCTGCAAAGAACTAGCAAAATAGTTGCAATTAAAAAGGCACTCTCTAAATATAAAATCAAATTTCCCTGACTGTCATCAGTAATTCCCAGCTTGCAGGTGGGCAGCCATGTAAGTATATATCCATAAAACACACACATATATTCCCACTTTTTCTGTATCAGGATTGATTACTCATGATGAAAATTTCGTTTTCAGAATGATATGAAAGTCAACATTTGTTTCACAATAAACTAATGAAAATGCCCTGTGATGCTTTAAAATACCTATTTGCCAGAGGAGGACTGTGTTTGTTTGAAAATAATTGCAAGAATGAACTCCAGATGGTCCCGCTGTCAAGGTACAGTAGGTCTTTGCTTGGCTTAACTAGCATGAACTGTGGCAGAGACAAAGCAGATAATCAAAAAGCTGAAAAAAGCACATATTCAGTGACATGTCTCTTCCGTTCTGGGCTATTTGAGTAGCATACTTTGAACTTGAGAAAGAGAAATTAAACCTGTCTGAACAGGGAATCAAGCAGCAGAACACATAAATGCCATGTTGGGTGTCGTATTTTCCAACTATGCATCTATACAGTATGGTGTAGCATTGAACATTTGCATATATCATTCATAAGCATACTCATGAGTATATCCATTAATATGTATATTCATGGAATACACAGCAACCTGGGAAAAAAAGGATAAAACTACAACATACAGGATGAGAGTAAGAGCCAGGACAGGTTTTGCAAATCCAAACAGAGCTGTCAGCTGCTGCTGGAATTGTAATTGTCTTCCTGTTATTGCTGTTTCTGCTGACTCCTCACAAAGCTCAGCTGAAGCAGCTCCATGGCTAGGTGTGCCCAGCCCCAACAACATGGTCCCTCTGTGAACAGCATGCTGCTTCTCCTGCCTGTTTACCTGCCTCTTCACTACAGCCAGCTGCCTCCCTGCCTGCAGGACAGCAGCTTACTCAGGCAAGTCTGGCCCTGAAGTAACCTTCTGGGTGTTCTGGGGCACAGGATGCCTCAGAGGTTCTAGAGGGCCTTTCTGGGCACTGCCGAGACCACATTTTCAGACTGGATGGCTAAAAGGCAGGCAAGTCTGCAGCATGGACTCAGTAGTGCCCTTCCCGTTCAGCACAGAGGTACCCGTGAGGAAGGGAGTAGTTTTAGTGATGCACAGGGAATGCTGTAACAATAGAGTCCTGAAACACTCCTCAGTGTTGTCAGAAGGCTAGTGCAATACATGCCACAATGATTATAAATCAGAGAGAAGTAAAAATATTTTTGGTATTGATGAATCTACAATTAAGAGTTGTAAAAATCCCAGCAACCTCAAAAGATTAAAAATAAATCCTCAAATAGGATGCAGCTGTCCTCAGTCTCTGGATATTGTAATGAAGAAAAGCTCAGTTTAGCCTGCCATGTATGCCTTTTCTTTTTTTTTTTAATCCACCCTGTATTTCTGTCATATATTTGGAAATCTGTGTGTAGGTCTGCATAGTTTCACAGATTTTTAGCACGTCATTTTTGACAACATAAAAATATTCTGGGAAGCTACCAACCCTGGCCTTTTAGCTATAACAAGCTGCAGCCATCCACTCACTTATCACATTACTGAAGGTCATCAAAACAACCCATTCAATATTCAGCAACCCATCTGTGTTATCTCTTCTCAGCTACCAGTCTGCATTGATGATAGTCCTTGTTGTACGAGACCAAAGTTGCTGTGCTCCTTTGGTTTGTTTAGCTGAAGTTTTTCTATGCCCCTATGAGAGGTTTACAGCATGGTCCTTTATGTGCTCTTTTAGTGACCAACTCTGCAGGTGATAGGATTTGGCTTATGCTGCAGCCAACCTCTTCTGAGGTGTTGCACCCAGGTTGGCCATCTCACACCAAAATAAACTCTGATGACACAGCTTTCTAGGAGGGAGCTACAGCTTTTTTAGCTGCCCATCCCAGAAATCTGTGTGGGACCGCAGGGGAGGGAAAGTGCTGGTCCAGTATGGGGATTTAAGAGATAAAACATGCAGAAAATTTTTGGACTATATGTAGAGTTGGAAGGATCATAGAATCACAGATTCACAGAATAGTTTGTAATGGAAGGCGCCTTCAAAGATCATCTAGATCAACCTCCTGTCATACGCAGGGATATCTTTCACTAGATCAGGTCGATTAGAGTGCCATACAACCTGATCTTGACAACTTCCAATGGATCTTGACAACTTCTCTGGGCAACCTGTTCCAGTGTCTCACCACGCTCATTGCAAAATATGTCCTTTCTTATATCCAACCTTAATCTAGCCTCTTTCAGCTTAAAATCATTGCCCCATGTCCTGTCACTACAGGCCTCAGTAAAAAGTCTCTCTCTTTCTTATAAGCCCCCTTTATAAATTGAAAGGCTGCAATAAGGTCTCCCTGAAGCCTTCTCTTCTCCAGGCTGAATAACCCCAACTCTCTCAGCCTTTCTTCATAGGAGATGCATTCCATGCCTCTGATCATTTTTGTGGCCCTCCTCTCCTGCTCCAAAAGGTCCATGTGTTTCTTGCACAGAGGACTCCAGAGCTGGATGCAGTACTCGAGGCAGGGTCTCATGAGAATGTAGTAGGGAGAGGAGAATCACCTCCCTCAACCTGCTGGCCACACTTCCTGGCAACCTGGCAGCCCAGGATATGACTCGCCTTCTGTGCTGTGAGCACACATTGCTGGCTCACATTCAATTTTTCATCCACCCGTTACCCCCCAGTCCTTCTCCACAGAGCTGCTCTCAATCCCTTCATCCCACAATCTGTACTGATGTTGGGGATTGCCCCAAACCATGTGCAGGACCTTGCATTTCTCCTTGTTCAACCTCATGAGGTCTGCATAGGCCCACTTTTCAAGCCTGTCAAGCTCCCTTTGGATGGCATTCCTTCCCTCTATCATATCAACTACACTACTCAACTTGGTATCACCTGCAGACTTCCTTAGGATACACTCAATCTCACTGTCTATGTCACTGATGAAGACATTAAACAGTACTTGTCCCAGTACAGACCCCTGAGGGACACCATTTGTCACTGATCTCCATCTGGACATTGAGCCATTCACCATAACTCTTTGGACAGGGCCATCCAGCCAATTCCTTATCCATCTACCAGTCCATCCATCAAACCCATATCTTGCCATTTTAGAGATAATAATGTTGTGGCAGCCTGTATCAAAGGCCTTACAGAAGTCCAGATAGATGACATCTGCAGCTCTCCCCTTGTTCACTGAAGCAGTCACTCCATCATAGAAGGCCACTAGATTAGTCAGGATGCTAACTCTTGAGGTAGGTGCAACATTAATAATACCTGAGTACAAGTGCAAACTAAACATTTTCCTTGGTACCACCAAACCTTGGAAATTAAAAAAGATGAGAACTTCTGAGTAGAGGTGAACACTTCATGAGCAGTCAGTAGCCTGAAAACAAGTAATCTGAACAATTCATAGGGACATTATTAAAGTCCTTACAAAGGAGGTGAAGAAGAGGTCAAAAAGAAAAAAAAATGTGTAATGGGATAATTAATGTTATAGAAATAATAGGTTGGAAAACTTTTTGATGCAGGTGGTGGAGGAACCAACTAGGCGAGATGTGCTACTTGACCTTATCTTAACAAACAAGGAAGGGCTGGTTGAGGATGTAAGAGCTGGGGGTGGCCTTGGCTGCAGTGACCATGAGATGGTTGAGTTTAGGATACTGTGAGGTAGAAGCAGGGCAACGAGATGGGTTACAACCTTGGAATCAAGAGAGCCAACTTTGGCCTCTTCAGAGACCTGCAAGGAGGAATCCCATGCATGAGCTAGGGCTCTGGAAGGCAGGGGGGTCCAAGAGAGCCTGGAAGGGGTCCAAGGACCACTTCCTCCCAGCTCAAGATCAGTGGATCGCTAGAAGGAAAAAGTCAGGCAGAGGAGCCAGGAGACCCACATGGATGAGCAAAGAGCTCCTAGAGAAACTCAAATGGAAGAGGAAGGTTCACAGTATGTGGAAAAAGGGACTGGCTGTTTGGGAGAAATATAGGAATGTTGTCAGGGCATGCAGAGATGTGATGAGGAAGGCCAAGGCCCACTTGGAATTAAATCTGGAAATGCATGTCAAAGATAACAAGAAGGACTTCTTTAAATACATCAGCAGTAAAAGGAAGACTGGGGATACAGTGGGCCCACTGCTGAACAAGGAAAGGGCCCTGGCAATGCAGGTTGCAGAGAAGGCAGAGTTACTGAATGCCTTCTTTGCCTTGGCCTTTACTGCTAAGGCCGGCCCTCAGGCATCTCAGCCCCCAGAGAAGAGAGGACAAATCTGGAGAAAGAAGGACTTCCCCTTGACTGAGGAACATTGGGTCAGAGGTCACCTATGCAAACTGGATCCTCGCAAATCCATGGGCCCCGATGGGATGCATCCGTGAGTGTGGAGGGACCTGGCAGATGTTCTTACCAAGCCACTCTCCAGCATCTTTGAAAGGTCGTGTAGGGCAGGAGAGGTGCCCGAGGACTGGAGGAAAGCAAATGTCACTCCAATCTTCAAAAAGGGCAAGAAGGAGGACCTGGGAAACTATAGGCCAGTCAGCTTCACCTCCATCCCCAGAAAGGTGATGGAGCAGTTCATCCTGGAGGTCATCTCCAGGCATGTAGAGGACAAGAAGGTTATCAGAAGTAGTCAACATGGATTCATCAAGGGAAGATCATGCTTGACCAACCTGATAGCCTTGTATGATGGCATGACTGGCTGGGTTGATGAAGGGAGAGCAGTGGATGTTGTCTATCTTGACTTCAATAAGGCATTCAACACTGTCTCCCATAGCATCCTCATAGACAAGCTAAGGAAGTGTGGGTTGAATGAGTGGACAGTGAGGCAGACAGAGAACTGGCTCAACAACAGAATGCAGAGGGTCATGACCAATGGAGCAGAGTCTGGATGGAGGCCTGTCACTAGCGGTGTTCCCCAGGGGTCTGTGCTGGGTCCAGTCCTGTTCAACATATTCATCAGTGACCTGGACAAAGGGATGGAGTGTAACCTCAGCAAGTTGTTGATGATACCAAGCTGGGAGGAGTGGCTGATATGCCAGAAGGCTCTGCTGCCATCCAATGAGACCTGGACAGGCTGGAGAGCTGGGCCAAGGGGAACCTCATCAAATTCAACAAGAGCAAGTGCAAGGTCCTGCACCTGGGGAGGAACAACCCCATGCACCAGTACAGGCTGGGGGCTGAACTACTGGAAAGCAGCTCTGTTGAGAAGGACCTGGGAGTGCTGGTGGACAACAAGCTGACCATGAGCCGGCACTGTGCCCTTGTGGCCAAGAAAGCCAATGGTATGCTGGGGTTCATTAAAAGGAGTGTGGCCAGCAGATTGAGAGACGTTATCCTTCCCCTCTACTCTGGCCTAGTGAGACCACATTTGGAATACTGTGTCCAGTTTTGGGCCCCCCAGTTTAAGAAGGATGTGGAACTGCTTGCACAAGTCCAGCGGAGAGCTACCAAGATGATCAGGGGGCTGGAGCATCTCCCTCATGAGAAAAGGTTGAGAGACTTGGGTTTGCTCAGCCTGGAGAAGACTGAGGGGGGGATTTCATCAATGCTTATAATTATCTAAAGGGAGGGTGTCAGGAAGATGGGACCAGAATCTTTTCATTGGTACCCAATGACAGGACAAGGGGCAATGGGCACAGTTGGAACACAGGAAGTTCCACCTCAATATGAGAAAAAACAACTTTCCTGTGAGGGTGCCAGAGCAGTGGAACAGGCTGCCCAGGGAGGCTGTGGAGTCTCCTTCCCTGGAGACATTCAAAACCCGCCTGGATGCGTTCCTGTGCACCCTGCTCTGGGTGTCCCTGCTGAAGCAGGGGGGTTGGACAAGATGATCTGCAGAGATCCCTTCCAACCCCTACTGTTCTGTGATTCTGTGAAAATGGGACTTTCAATAAAATAAAGAGGTGGGAGCCTCAAGATCACTTAAAGGAATCAAGAAGTATGTAACTTCTTGTCAAAGGAAGGTGGTGAGACCAAGAACTAGCTAATATGTTTTTGTGGGTGTCAGAATTACCATAATTAAATATGTACATTCTGGAGGCAACATTAAACCACATGCTGCAGAGCTGATTATCAGCTCTTGTACACCTCAAATGAGAAGAGGAAGGGGAGGAGAAACAGATTACCTGACTGCTGCAATATTTTAAATGGCTTACTTTGAAAATTCTTGTATGTTGGAGACAGAGCACGATCCACAAATACAGGTTCATCCTTACAAGGCAGTCCCTGTTTTGCACAGCAGTTGCCTGCCCATAACCTTCTGAGAACCAATTATTCAAGTGTGATTTGCATTGAATGTTCAGGACATATTGTGGTTTACACCAGCAGCCAGCTAAACACCACACAGCCGTTCACTCACTCCTCTCCACTGCAGTGGGATAGGGGACAGAACTGGAAAAAAAGTCAAATTGATGGGTTGAGATAAAGACAGTTTAATAGGACAGAAATGAAGGGAAAGGAAGTATTAGAATAATAATAATAATAATAGAATCCCAGAATCAGAAAAATTGGAAAAGACCTCTAGGATCATCAAGTCCAACCATCAGCACAACACTACCATATCCCCTAAATAATGCCATGAAGTGCCACGTCTACACGTTTTTTGAACACCTCCAGGGATGGTGACTCCACCACCACTCTGGGCAGCCTGTTCCAATGCCTCACCACTCTCTCAATGAAGAAATTTTTACCAATATCCAACCTAAACCTCCCCTGATGCAGCTTGAAGCTGTTTCCTCTCGTTCTATCACTAGTGACCTGGGAGAAGAGACCAACACTCACCTCACAACAACCTCCTTCCAGGTAGTTGTAGAGGGCAATAAGGTCTCCCCTCAGACTCCCTCTTCTCCACACTAAACAACCCCACTTCCCTCAATTTCTTCTTGTAAGACCTGCTCTCCAGACCCTTCACCAACTTCATTGCCCTCCTCTGGACACGCTCCAGCACCTCTATGTCCTTCTTGTAGTGAGGGGCCCAAAAATGAACACAGTACTCGAGGTGTGGCCTCAGCAGTGCTGAGTACAGGGGCACGATCACCTCCCTGCTCCTGCTGGCTGCACTATTCCTGATACAAGCCAGGATGCTGTTGGCCTTCTTGGCCACCCGGGCATACTGCTCCCTCATGTTCAGCTGGCTGTCAACCAACACCCCCAGGTCATTTTCTGCCAGGCAGCTCTCCAGCCACTCTTCCCCAAGCTTATAGCACTGCATGGGGTTGTTGTGACCCAAGTGCAGGACCCGGCACTTGGCCTTGTTGAGCCTCATACAATTGGCCTCAGCCCATTGATCCAGCCTGCCCAGATCCCTCTGTAGAGCCTTCCTATCCTCGAGCAGATCGATACTCCCGCCCAACACGATGTCGTCTGCAAACTTACTGAGGGTGCACTCAATCCCCTCATTGAGGTAATTGAAAAAGACATTAAACAAGATTGGCCCCAACACTGAGCCTTGGGGAACCCCGCTTGTGATGACTGGCCACCAGCTGGATTAACTCTGTTCACCACAACTCTCTGGGCTCAGCCATCCAGGCAGTTTTTTACCCAGTGAAGAGTACACCCATCCAAGCCATGAGCTACCTGTTTCGCTAGGAGGATACAGTGGGAGACCGTGTCAAAGTCTTTGCTAAATCCTGGTAGACAACATCCACAGCCTTTCCCTCATCCACTAGGTGGGTCACCCTGTCATAGAAGGAGATCAGGTAAAAAATATATGAAGTGATGCATAATGCAATTTCTCACCACATACCAACCAGTGCCCAGCTAGATCCTGAGCTGCAGTTGCCACCCTCCCCGGCCAACTACCCCCAGTTTATATACTGAGCGTGATGTCACATGGTATGGAATTTCCCTTTGACCAATTTGGGTCAGCTGTTCTGGCTGTGCCTCCTCCCAGCTTCTCACTGGCAGGGCATGAGAAGCTGAGAAGTCCTTGACTAGTGTAAGCGCTATTTAGTAACAACATAAAACGTCAGCGTGTTATCAACATTAGTCTCATCTTAAATCTGAAACACAGCACTATACCAGCTACTAGGAAGAAAATTAGCTCCATCCCAGCCAAAACCAGAACAGAACATTAGAGGATTGGGAAGGTCTAGCAGCACTGGAGCAGGAGTCAGCAGGATAGTGTCTTTTCCTGGATGTACACAGAAAGCTTATTTTGTTTCTTATCAGCTGTGACAGGGTCATCTAAATATCTCCCAAGACAGCCCAACCTAATGTTTTAAGCCTTTCACCATCTACAAATTTCCTTGCTTTTCAGTGTTTGTTATTCTGATGTTAGCAATACAGATATTACTGTCATTCCAATTATGATGCCTCCCTTTCTCTTCTCTCCATTTTAAAGTTGTATGGTGTGATGCCCCACTTGTTGCCAGAAAGACCCTATTTATGAATGTTATTGGGCATAAGCTTGAAAAGGCTACTGGTGCCCTTCAGTCCATGGTGGGTGCTTTTGAAATCAATGCGTGACTGAGGTGGAGTAAGCAAGGATAGAGTTCTAGTTTTGTAAGGCTTTGCTTGCAGCAAAGTTTACTTTTTAGGGCATGATAATAAATAAAGAAATATTGTGGGTTTTCTTTGTTCTCATTTTCTGATTATTCATATAATTACACACCCACTCCTGGATTCAGATTCATTTATAAATTGCACTTGGACAGACAGCAGTTGAAGGATAATTGGGTAGTTCACATAAATTAGATCCCTTAGGTATATCCAGAACAAAGTCAAGATATTCAAGCAGAAGTAAAGAGATGTAAAAATACAGAAAAAGTTGGAATTAATTAAAAGACAACACACTTTTAGTCACATTCAGAGCATGTAGTTTACTAAAACATACAACAGACCTAAAGGGCAGTAATCTATTTTTGGTTCTTGATATGACTGCGATCAAAAGACTATGGAATGTGTCTTCTGTGCATTATCTCTATTATCTTTTTTAATAATAAGGTGGTGAATGATTGTAGGTGGGTTGTCATATTTTAGAAGAAAAATTCCTCCTGAATCCCACCTCCACCATACAATTTTCTTCTCAGGCTGGTTCTGCACTGAGCTATTTGAATTTCATATGAAGTCTTCTTTAGTTTATTTATTATGTGTTTTCCATAACACTTTTTGCATGCTGCTTTCTAATAATTTTTTTCAGATATCCATTGCCCTCCCATAGAATAAGCATGAACAAAGGTTATGTCAGGTTATAAAGCTAAATATTGCCAAAGACTAGACAGGATATCCTTTCCTTGCCAAAGCTGATGACACAAGTTTGAGACCTAACAGCTGGGAGTAGGAGACATAAAAAATGTTATTTGAGGTGGCTGCAAATAAAGAACATATTTGGACAGAATAACTATGTGTTTATTTATTTTACTGACTCCAGCCAGGGACAAATAGCAAATAAGAAATAAGAGATCAAATCTATTACCAAAAGAGGGAGGTGCTCTAGTGCTATTTATTATTTCTATTTAGGAAAGCAGTTTATTTTTACATTATAAGACATATTTTTATTAGCAATATTTGTCATGCACAGCTAGGGAGCTAGTAGTTAACAAGTCTGGATAGTGTAATTCTCTTCTCCATAACAATGGAAAAAAGAAGCTTGCATTCAGTTCCTTGGAGACAGAAGGGGGAGGATGCAAAAAACTTAGCTGCCTCTCCAGTCAGCAAGTATGAAGCTGGGATGGAGAATAGATTCTGAGAGGGTCATCTGCTTAAGTGACTGTGTAAGTGCTGAGATATTGTAATGATGGATGTTCTATAAATGCCTAGGTAGGTAGATATGACAACCAAATAGTTCTAGGTTTAAACTGAAATGAGGCACTCCATCACCATGTCACCTCTGGAAAGTCACTTGGCCTTCTTGTTCCTGAATCAGACCAGCTGTAAGAGCTGATAAAAAGCTGATTTTTCCCTGAAACCAAGAGCTTAATCCAAACTTATGGCTTTCCAGGGAAGCCTTTTAGTTGATTCAAGTGGACCTGGGCTCAGGTCTTAAACACTTCACATCACCTGAACAAATCTTCTTTGCTGTGCCTCATCTTGCTCTTCTCCCTTCCTCCTCACTCCCTGCTGGGCAAGCACTGACCATTATTTCCTAGAGATGGCTGAAAGACTTGAGAGCTTGCTAGTCTGGGCTCTTCCCTCCCCTCTCCTGCTCCTCACTTTCTTCTTGTTGTAGACATGACTTTGTTTATCAGGAGTTTAATATTTCAGCGTTTTGTAAGCATATTGTGTGACAGTGCAATTTATCCTACAAGGATGAAACTGACAGCATGGTAATTAAGAAAAGAATAAATGCTAAGGGTGAGAGCAGATTGCAGTGAATGACTGATTATTTTTGATAAGGAAATTGCTCTGGTGATAACAGAATCTACAGTATTTAAGATCTGAATGAAGATGCCAGGAACAAATACAAACAGATAATGTCCTCATAAGTGTAAATATACCACCTGTGTTGTTCATCTGCAACGTATAGTCTAGCTCTAACAGTAACTTCCAACAAGTGGATGACCATCAAGAGAAGCTTTTTATTTGCACATAGATAAACTGATTGGTAAATTCAGAACCTGCATATTTATTATGTGACTAGAAAGTGAATTTCATTGACATTGGCACTGCAGCAAGACAAAGCATGGACTCCCCCAGAATTAGAGATCTGACTCAAAACAATTTGTGTGAATAATGGTGCCTGACATTACTGTTTGGTAAGGATCCTGGAAAGCTTTAGAGGCATGAATGCATGAATGCCCCAGAAGTCCTTGTCAAGTAAGTAATCATTACTCCCATTTTACAAATGAGTGAACAACAGCAGAAAGCCAAGGAGATGGCATCTTTGTGACAGGGCTGAGAACAGCCTTCCAGAGCAGCAAGTTCTCACATAGGAAAGGATGCAGATGGGGCAGGTGACAGAACCAGCATCTGGAACTGTTCCAGCTAACTGATATTGAATTTAACCCAGCTGAGATCAGACTACACAAACTCATCCGTACATCTCTATTAGCCATACAGACCTGTGAGAAAAGGAGCAATGGTATTCAGTTTAAACAGTAGCCTGTACAGCACAGTTGCTATCTTGCTCCCACCTGTGGATTTTTCCTCCTGCCCCAGCTTTTTGAAGTGTGTGATATGTCTTGTGGCTCTTGGCCAGGGAAGCTTTTAGGATGCAGCTTGTAGGATCAGGAAAGCTAGTCAGTCACCTTCTGGCAGAGCCATTAACACCTCCTATCGTCACTGAGGATTTTGTTTTTCATTTGATTAGCAGGAGGACTGTGAAATAAATTCCCACAATCATTGGTAATTCTGGCTATAGTATACTATCTTTGTCAATCTCCCCTAAAATCTATCTGTTCTATTTCTCTCTCCCTCTTATGGGATGAGAAGAAAGGAGAATCAATATCTGCTGAAAATACAGAGGGAAAACAGAACTCCTTTCTCCAACAAATCACACATTCTTAGTAGCAGCATTGTGTGGCTTTTAATTTCACTGAAAGAGAGCCAGTAATTATTTATAGTTTATCACAACTGGGGAAAGGTTTTCTGAGGTACAAACTAATTATGTTTTTAAATAAACTGATCGTCCATGTAATAAACGATCACATTTTCTAATCATTGGGAGATTTATGTTACTTTACTCAATCATCTGTGTGTAGAATCAAAACCTTAGTAAATCAACTGGAAAGAAAATGTCTAGATTAAATTGAGAGCTCTGCAACTATGAGACATTATGACATGAACCCAATAGGAGGGATTAGGCTGGGTGCACAAAGCCCCCTGATACATACGGTTTCATACATTAAAAGAATAGATGTAATTGACAGCCCAACCAGAATTTATATTCATTTAAGGTCAAGTCTTAGTCTGTGCTGCACAGATTTGGTGTGTATTAAAGGATAAAGGCAAAGACAGCCCTGTTGTCTGCAGGGTATCTCAGTCATAGTCATTTGTTTAAGGGCAGTAATTAGAACGATTTCAAGAATGTAGAATAGGTGACTGAATATGACATTTCATTTATGGCAGGCAATAAGTGATATGATCTTATCGTGAAATTAGACATCATCATAGACTTCACTTGTTGATATATAAAATGAAATGCCATGGAGAGCAACACATTTTTCATTGTTATGCCATCATGTTTTTTCATAACGTACATCATTAAAATAAGCCTGGGATCTGGAACATGCAATCACAGTAATAGCATTAATAATGTTTAATTTATGTGTTATGTGCACAAAAACCTTTTGGTGCTTGAAACAAAAATGACCTGAAAACACAATTTACCCTAAGCAAGGCAGCATGCAGTGCTGCAAAGCATCTGTAGAGTTAGAAAAAACATAAAGGTATGGACTGCTGAACAGCACTGGAGTGAAGCAGCATGGAGGTATGTTGTGAATGGCAGAACTATGGGCAGAGACCTACTACAATAGGGTCAGATTCTCAACTGGTTAATGAACCCATTGGCAGTCCTTAGCTAGGCAGTGAACAGCAGAGAGGGTCTGGTAACATTTCCAGGAGGGCATGCCAGGTTTTATTTTTCTCTCCCACATTCAAAATGAACCATACTGGTAGAAAGTCAGTGGGAATCTGGGAGATTTTGTCAAGATCACCTCACATATGTGATTAACCATACAAAATGCTAGTCAAGCTTTTCCTTAACCTGAATTATTTTTGGAAAAAAATAAGCATGGAGTGACCACACATGCAGGTGTGCTGGGAGACCTGAGAACGGCAGGAAGCCCCAGCAGGGACTTGGTGATGAGCTGGGTCAGGGCATAGGACTGCAGTGCATATCTTGTCATCTGGTATCTCTGTGCTTTGGCCACAGGATCTTCTGTGTTACAACAGAGAGAATGTGGCTGAATTCACCACTAAAATTCCAGGTCCCTGCAAGTATGTTCCTCATCAATCCCACATCCAGCCCTCAGTCTGTCTTTGGTTATGTGTGCAGGACATGTTGGTCATGTACCTAAGATATTTTAATTAGACTTGGAGCACTGGCACACTTTCAAATTTCTCATGGATCTGGATTGCCAGACATTGCCATTTGAAGGCCTTGTTGAAGAGCTGATGGGCTGAACTTCCTCTTTGCACTGATTCAAAGTGAAGGACCAGTTGATATCACCTTGATGAGCCAAAGAAAAACCAATAAGTTCCTACCCAAGGCAGGGAAAAATATGGCAGAGCACATGGGAAGAATTTGAGAGACTGAGCAAAAAGGCAGGACTGGGGCATTCTCTGAAGGAATCGTGTTTGTGGGGATCAGAAGCAAAGCAACTGAGGAGGTGAGAAGAGCCCTGGGTGACTAAGCCATGAGAGATTCCTCCGAGCAGAGAAATTAATTCCCTGTCAAGGGAGGGAAGATGCCATTTCACTTTCTGGGACTGATCTCTCCATCATCCTCCCTCACATCCTGGCTGTGACACAGACCAGTGGGGCTCTCTCAAAGACCGCTGACACCTGTCAGGACTGAGCTGCTCCTTAGCATCCTGAGGAAGATGCTGGTAGGTAATATAGGACCATGTGGGGCAGTTCCTTAGCTCTGGGTTGTGTGACATTAGCCCTGTGGCTCTTGCTGTAAGCATATTTTGCTCGCAGGGTTAGGAAGGATGGCAAAAGGGTGATAACTCAGTGGAAGTCCTGGCTCCTTTCTGCTTTCAAGAGGCAAAGGACAGGTTCAAATGTAAGTGGATTATTACAAAAACCCCTCTCAAAATGCACAGCCAGGAACCTGGGAAAGTGATGCTAAGCTTTATTGCACTGAAGGAGCTACTCTTCCCACTCACAAACATTAATTAAATGGCTAATAAGTAACAGTTTTATTAAAGATGAGAAATTAATTAGAGAGATAAATAAGTCAACAGTAACTAATTCCCGGAGCATTATCATAACAGCAGCAGTTCTCTCATTTCCTCTCCAGAGAGGTGCCTCATTCCCTCATTCTGTCCTCCACACTCTCCCCAGCTCTCCCCTAAGACAAATCTGGTATAGACAGACCACCAGCTGGGTGCAGGATGATCCATGTTACCTGGCCACAAGGTCCAGTGTTGGGCCCTGGCTCCATGTTTAGCAGCAGAGATGTAAGTATAGAGTGCCATGAAAACGCGTACTGAGGGCCAGATATCATTAAGAGGCTGTTTAGACTCAGATGAATCTGGGGTTCACGCAAACCTGTGAAGTTTCCAGCTCAGACTCCAGCTGAAATAACATTTGTTAAATAGATGGTACAGTGCTACGTCTACCCTGATTATACTAAATTGCCAGATGTATTGAAATAATCAGGAAGCAGAAGAAATTGCTCTGATGTGCATCATGTTATTTGTATAACATAGCATTTCCAAGGGGGACACTTTCTAGAAGAGTGAGAAAATTAGTGTAGTTTCAAAGCACCCACTTAAATTCTGGGAGGCTGGAAAAGGTCTTGTATTAGTTAAAGTGTCACCTTTTAATAAATGGAAGCTTGTATTTCTGTGCACAAAGAAAATGTGAACAGGCAAAATGAAGTGTCCTTGGTCACTTGCAAGGAAATGTTTTGCGTAAGGGTAGGGAGAAGTATTTAAATGAGGTTTCTTGACTGTCACTGGTGGTACAAATTCATTTTGCTGTCTAAAAAGTCAATTATACTGTACTCTGCGATGCTAACATACGCAGCCACAGTCTGACAGGCTTTTGTAGGTGCAGTCATATAAAAATTTCTCTCATCTCTTCCCCTCTCCCACCAGTGACCCAGTCAGTGGGTCTGGAGAGGATCCTTCAGTAATTTAAGCTTTAAGAGCTAAGTCTGCTAGAATAGAGAAGGGCACACACTTGATGTGTGAAGGCAGTTGTATCCAACTGTGGGGGGGAAAGAAGGCAAGGAGGGAAGGAATAATAGGTATTTGGAGGTTAGGAACTTCTTAAACCATCGCAGCTTGGTCCATGAGCCCATGGTCCCATGACGTCCCCATCACTGAGGTAGGGGCAGGTGCCTGAAGTTTTGTTTTCCAGTCCTGATAGCACCACAGGTTGACTGTGATGAGTATTTAGCAATCATCTATTGATCCATAAATTATTTGTGAGATTGAATGCATACTTTGCAATCTCCATTTTAAATTGCGTTCTAGAATAGCCTGACATTAGTGTTATTCAAAAGCCAAACAATGTGAAAGCAAAAATTAATTTAAAATTAATTTAAGCAGAAGACTCTTCTGATTAAACCCATCCCCAATGACACCTAACCTCTCAAATCAGTTAAACTAACTGTTGACTCCTGTTGGTTTGTGTGTCATTTATTTTGTCATGCACAAAATCTATGTACTGTTCTCTCATTTAAACAAAAATGCAGACTTGTACCCATGGGGAACCAGGGAAGGAAGGACTGTATGTATGTATTTGAACAACTACAGATGTGTTCAGTTTCCTTCCCCAGCTGTATATTGCCAACTGTCCTCAGCAGGTGTAAACCAGTAGAGCTCCAATTACTCCAGAAGAGCTGAACTCAGATGATTTATATCCACGGGGGATTTGGCCAACTGAGTCTGTGGGTAGAACAGCTCAGTGCTTGGCTTTACATTTTGAAGAGTTGTTGGCAAGAAAGCTTTGTAAGGCAGGGTAAGAGCATTTTCCCTGCCCAGGACATTTCTGTAATAATATCTGTTATTTACTCAGTGCAGTCTGGTCTATTCCAAAAGCAATGGAGTTGCTCTTTGATGCTATTTGTATAATTTGTTTCAAGCAGACAAGAAGCAGAACTGTTCCAGGGAGAAAGAAACTGCCCAAACTGTCTGTGGGGCTGGGTGGCAAGCTCCTCTCAGTGGACCCCCAGGAACCTCCCTCTGCCTCTGTGCTGCACAGGTTGAATTTACTCATCAAGCCTGTTCTTGCCAGTTTTGTAGGCTAATGTGATTTGAGGAAGGTTTGACACAAAAAGATAATTGTTAAGGGCTGGAGTGGGCATAGCAACTCTCTTCTTCTTTTCCCTCAAGAACAGTATGAAACAGATCTTAGCAACAAGGTATTACAAATACCAAGTCAATATAGCGAATGATGCAGTATCAGCAGATGTCAAATCCCCAGAGGAGAATATATGGCCCCAAATAAGCTTCTATTGTATCTAATGTCCATTAGCTGATCTCTGACCTTCTGACATTTCCTTGCATACTAAACCAAGCCTAGATATTTCTGCTAGTTCAGCTCCAATTCACCAAGTGGTCACCATTTTCCTGGCAAAGCTGGGAACAGTCACTGCTTGTGTTTGTTAACCCTCCAAGCTTATTGAAATGACTTCATTTTGACCAAGCATTCAAGAAGGGAACAGAGATGACTCTGTGTAGGGAGTCATCCCTTTCTATGACTTCAGAATTTAGGGTAAGATTAACTCACTTCTCTGGCACAGTGGAAATATGCACTAGAAAAATATATCAAAAATATATCAAAAATATAGATATATCAAATATATCAAAAAAATAGAACATGAAACAGACACCATGATACACCTAAAAAAAACCCCAAGTAACAAAGGAGTGGAATATCTGAGCACATACATTATAAATATTTAAGGACACAGTATTTCATATTGGTACAGATAGATTACACTGCTTGCAGTGGCATACTGATACTCTCTCACAGACTTTTGCCTGACTGTCAGCTGGAGAGCCTCTGTGAGATCCACCTTTGACGTTTATGTGATGATGGAGGTAAACTTAAAGTGGGAAGATAGGGACTGAGGTAATGCAGAAAAGCAATAGACTTTATTGCCCACCAGCACAACGTGAGCAAGTAAAACAAGATTTTTCTCTGATAAATGTCTTCTGAAGGAAATTCTTTAGTGATGTATGGTGGGAAGGTTTTGAGTGGAAATACCCGACAGTCATTGAGGGTGAAAATTCATTTCACTGAACTACGGCTATCTAAATGTTAGGTCAAAGCTAGTCTTGCTAAATCTTCTGCAGTCAGTGGAGAAAGGTGGGCTCCCTTAGAGCGTAATTCCTGCATATTAAGGAATTTACTAGTGCAGAACAAACTGGAAATACTGCATAATGAAAGTAGTCTGTTTTGATTTGTGGATTGATGCTGTGAAGAGTTCATGCTATCAATGGGGCAGCTTGGACAATCACTCTTCCTCTCAGTAAGTATCTGCAGGATTGTTAGATGAGACAGTCCCCACTGCTCTGTTGGGTGGCTGGTGACCAGACACACTTACTCAGCAGGGATCTTGGTCTTGCATTGAAGTCACTTCTTTAAACAGTAACAGGAGCAACCCCTGTTGAGAAGAGAACAACAAATACCTTTCTCCTCAGCCAGTGGTGAGGTCATTTGTATAAAGAACAGCATCCCTAAAACATCAGAGCAGGCAAGAAGCAAATAATATGAACAACCCTGAGTAGCACGATATATTCAGACTAAAATGAAGAAAATATTCCTGAACTTTATGCAGTGTTTTACCAGATCCAGACACTGCTTAATTCTTCAGAGCTGTGGTTTCCTCAGCCTCTGGGTAATCAATTGTATGCTACAGCATCTCCTTCTTGCAGTCCTTCAGGTACTTTTATCCGATATCCTGTTGATTCAGGCATCTCAGTGCTTCACAAGAAGCTCTTCTACTTCAGTGCTATTATTTTTCTCCACAAAGAGAAACTTGGAATATTCTGAAAAGAAAGGAGGATGCTAAGAAATTCATTCAGATAAACACTACATGGAGTCGACAGAATGTCATTTTAGGGAAAACTAATCAAACCATGCAGTGACTTGTTGCAGGTGGCTGAAGAACCATAATTTTCCTCCTTTTAGAATCACAGGTTTTTGTGTTGTTTGTTTGTTTTTTTAATTAGTGGCAAATATAATATCTTTCATTATTAAACAAGCCTTAGGAAGCCTAGGCCTGAGTCACCTCAGTGACTCTGAGAGTAGAGCTCCACAGTGGTGAGGACTGCAGGAGCACAGAGCTGGAGGAGTGCTCCCAAACCCTGCTCAGATCTGTTTGCCAGAGGTCCCCATTTTCCACATATACTGAAGACCAAATATTTTATTTTCTAGGCCAAGACACCAGGGCAGGACTATCAGGCAGATATTTGATTAAGAATAAAAATTCAAACAGCCGCAGGCAGGTAGAAACAATCTGGGTTCTCTTGTACTCAGTTTGGAGCAAGCAGAGACTAGGGTTGTGCCAGAAAGCCATACTTGGGGTTACCCTGTAGTACTTGAGACATCACAACTGATACCATAAGTACTAGGAATAACTATGTGGCACCTGTGAGAAAATAGTCATTTTCTAGAATCGACCACTAGAAGTGATTTGCCAATTCATCATTTATTCATTTTCTGTATGTGTCCTTTTCCTGGAGTTGACAGTGTTAGCTGAGAAGGTTAACAGCCTCATGGGCTGAACTATAACTCTTTAGGACCTCTGCCTCCCTGCAGCCAATATCTACAAGACAGAGTCACTGCAGAAGCACAAGATTGCCTCTTGCAAGACACACTCTCCCAGGCCCTGAGAGCATTGCAGTTATCACTAAAAGGTGCAGAAAACTCAGAAGTCCTATGCATATCACATGATCCATCTCTGTTGTTTGTATTGTCCTATAAGAAATAACCTGGCCTTGAATTTGAGAATGTGCACCTGGGCAAGGATGTGTAAGAAATGCATATGCTGGGAAAAATAAGTTCTCTAAAAGTGGTGCTGAAGACCACAGAGGTCTGGCCTTTGCTTTTGGCAGCTCTGCATCTGCTGGTGTGTGCTTGTGTGCTGCTAGCAGATATGCTGCTGTGTTTCAGACATCATCACCACACACTGATCAAAGCTCCCTTGCTCATTTAAATTCCTATATTCCCTCCTATTTGTTGTGCAAGCTGCATCTAAGCCATCTGATTAATACATTTTCTTTTACCCTTTCATATAACTAATAATCTTTGAAATGTAGAAGAATATTAGTAGCAGGTGAGAGCTTCTTTGTAATGGTGCTGAGATCAAATCATCCTGTAAATTAAAATAGGTATTTTCCTTCAAATCTCCTATAATTCAGCACTGGCATTAATTATAGTTTTTCTTATCTATCTTAGTTTCTCTCTGTTTCTGTCTTTAGTACCCTGTTTCTCATTTTCCCTACTTTGCCCATTGCCTGACACAAATAAAGGATACATGGGCAATTATTGAGATTTTCAAGGCAAATTTGGCAGCCTCTTTATTTACTTTGATTCAGATGACAGTCATATCTGACAGTTTTTTCAGGAACAGTGTTTGTTAGCTGAATAAATATAGGTTGGCAGTGTTAGCAGAGCATTTCCATTTTGGCTAAAACCCCTGAAAATCTACTTTGATTCAGTATTGAACATCATTTATCTGTACAAAACACAGAGAATGAAAAACACCTGGAATCCAAAGCATTTCTCTGTACACCATGTTTTTGCGTGTGATCCATCAAGGCAGTGGAAGTTATGCTGCAGTTTGCTCCTGACTGTGGTGATTGACTGACACATCTCAGGTAGCCAGTGTCTTTGTGACCTACATGTTTCCTTGCCCAGTTGAAAAAAACCTAACCAAATAGTTAAAACTCTGTTTCCAAAGACAACTGGAATTGCTCAGTCTTCCATGTGTGTGGGCAATTAATAAACAGCAGAGTGGTGGTGGATCAAATGCCTCCATCACCAAACACAAGCCAGAAATTATATATGTGGGTGGGCACCACTGTATATTTTGACTGTGTAGGTCCAGCTCCTTGCTGTCTGTTAGACAGGTAAGAGTTGAGGTTGGGCTATGGGAGAGAGGATATTTTATGTGTAATGGCCTGGCTGGTTTGTGGTCCTGTGCTATGCAGCCGTAGGGACTGTTCTGTTTCTACTTCCCTTGGGCGAGTAATGAGGATGCCCCAGGAACAAGCTGGGATGGGGAGGGTTAGCAGCAAAGGTGTAAGGAAGGCATGTGCCTCAAAGTCTCTTCCAGCCCTGCCTCTCCCTGCCTGAGTGTCAGAACAGCGTGATGTTCCCTTGTCTCCTGCACCACTTCCCTCTTCCTTTCTTCCCCCATGGTGTGCACACCCTGCTCCCATGCCCCTGCCACCATCCAGCCTGGCTTGGGGTAGAGGCAGGACTTGTGTCTGTCCATGTACAGACTCGACTACCCTCAGCCAGCCCTCTGCCACCACCACACTGGTTGGTGGGGAAGGAGCAGGGGGCTCCCCACTGTTCCATCTTCTTCCTTGTCCTAGGTGCTCCCTCCAAACTGGTCCCAAGCTGCTGGAACAGGACCCGGTGAAGCAGAAGCAGGATAGCACCCCATCTCTGTGGCTCCTTTTCTTTCCTTCTCCTGTGCTCCTTGCAGGCTAACAGAGCCAGGAGATGGACCTCAGCCCTGGCTCACAGCCACCTGTACGGCTCAGCTGTCTCACACTCCCTGGGGTGGTTTGACCCTTGGCACAGCCTAGGGTTAGTGTGGGCCAGGAAGGGCTCTAGGTAAACAGTTTGGATGTGGCCACTACAGGTAGTGGTAGGAGAGGTCAACTGCATGGATGTGAACTGTGCTGTGCTAGCTGGCCTCTGGGCCAGAGCTTGGTCCCTGACTCACCTAGTTTTAGTAGAGGGAGAGCTGCCTAAAGTCAGGCACATTTGATAAGGTCAAGGAGAGGGTCAGAGCTGGTAAGAGAGGGAAAGATCTGGGTGAAAAGTTGCTAAAGGCTGTGTCTGTCCTTTCACTGGCCTCTGTATGTATGGCTCAGTGATTTTAGTGGGTGGCAGTGAGGTAAAAAGGAGGTCTAGTGGATCCACTTTGCAATTATCTTTCATAATTCCTTATAGAGCTACCCTGGTGCAACATGTCTGAGAGAGGACCACTCATCAGCTCTGCACTTGAGACTTGCACTGGATGTTTCTCCCCTGAGGCTGCCCATGTGCTGTTCCCACAGCACAAGGCACGGCCCTGTACTCCCACAGGAACATCTCTAGTGAATTCAGTGCCCTGTGACAGGGGACGAGTCGTCCTTATGTAGATCAGATTAGACTGAAATGTCAAATGCTCACAAGTGTCCTCACCTTCCACACTGGGGAAACGGACAGCTGAGATTTTCTGATGTTTATGTGATAAAAGCAGGAAGATGTTCAACAAAGTGGCTGTGAGGTGCAGATGCTCCACGATTAAATCATGCCCAAAAGTGAACTCAGTCTCACAAGACAGACACAGCCCTTATCACAAAGAAGTACTTACTTCTTAGTGAGGTAAGAAGAGGGGTCAGCAGAACCGCTACCATGGACTTCCAGATGGCAGACTTCGGCCTGTTTAGGGCACTGGTTGGGAGAGTCCCTTGGGAGGAAGTCCTGAAGGGCAAATGAGTCCAGGAAGGCTGGGTTTTCTTCAAGAAAGAAGTCTTGCAGGCGCAGAAGCAGGCTGTCCCCAAGTGCCGCAAAATGAACTACGGGGAAGACTACCAGCCTGGCTGAACAGGGAGCTTTTGCTGACACTCGGGGAAAGAAAGGAGAGTCTAACTCTTTTAGAAGAAGGAGCAGGCAAATCAAGAAGTGTACAATGACTTTGTTAGGTCTTGCAGGGAGAGAATTAGGTAAGCAAAAGCCCAGCTAGAACTCAACCTGGCCACTATTGTAAGGGATAACAAAAAAAGTTTTTACAAATACATTAACAACAAAAAGAGGATCAAAGAAAATCTCCATCCTCTATGGATGCAGAGGGGAACATTGTAACTGAGGATGCGGTAGGGCGGCCTGTTGTGACCTCATGTGGCACGGAGAGGCATGGGGGGCTGCAGCGTGGGGCCGGGAGCTGCTCACATCTCACCCAGCTTCTGTGTATCCTGCAGGGATCCTGGAAGAATTCCCTCTCCTCCTCTGCAGGGCGAGAGCGGACGCCTGGAGCAGGGAGCGCCTGTCCCCATGTGCCCCGCTGGCCTCCATGGACTCCCTGGGCTCCCTGGCCTCCCAGTCGTGGGGCAGCTCCATTTCCATGGGCTCCCTCTACTCCCTCCCGGAGCGCTGGCCCGGTGCGATGGCGGAGCTGGCAGCGCCCACCCGCTCAAGATTCCCCTGGTCTCCAAAGGCTGTCAAGGGGCCGGTGAGGGAGCCGGGGCCAGCCCCTCACCAGGAGCCTCCAGTGGAGGTGCCAGCAGTGACCGAGCAAGAGCAGGCTCCTGCGGACAGTGGGGACAGGGCACAGAGTGACGTGGAGCCGCCCCCCAGCAGCCCCCCAGCCACAGCCCCGCTCAGTGAAGAGCTTGTCCTGGAGCTCATCCGAGCCATCCGGGACACCACGGCAGCGACCGAGCAGCGCTGTGAGCTGCTGCGGGAAGTACTGACCCAGCAGCAAGGGATGGCGGAGGACAGCAGGGGGTCCTGCGGTGGGACCCCTCCCGGGGAGCCCTGCCAGCCCCACGCCAGCATGGAGGTGCAAGACCAGCCGGGGCTGCTGGAGGCCGGAGCGTGGCCCCAGTGCGCTCGAGAGGAGCTGCCGGGGGTGGAGACGGACAAGAACAACGCTGTGGATGGGGACACGGACAAGGCCGAGAGGAGCCGCCCCACGGGAAGTAGCCGCCCCACAGAGTCGGGCATGAGCAGCCGTGTGGGGCTGGGCAGCAGGACCACAGGAGAAGTGAAGAGGAGCAGCTCCATGACACTGGCCAGACACAGCCCCAACGGGCTGGGCAGGAGCACAGTGGAACTGGACAGGAGTAGCCCCAAGGGCTTCTGCATGTTGCCGGCTCCATGGGGCCAGGAAGGAGAAGCTCCATGGGGCCGCGCAGAAGGAGCCACAGGGAGCCAGAAAGAGTGAGCCCAGTGGAATGGAGGGGGCGCAGCTCCATGCGGCCAGGCAGGAGCAGCTCCACAGGCCTGGACAGGAGCACCCCCACTGCTCGGGACAGGAGCCCCCCTGCGGAGCCCAGTCCCTGGCGGCAATGGGTGCCCACAGGCAGGGCGCACGGCCAAGCTTCCCCACGGCTGTGCCCGGTAGCGCAGTGCCTTCGGGAGGGCTGTACCCGGCTCTGGCGCTCCCTGAAGGCCTGGTGGAGACGCCACTTCGAGCCCCATTACACCCGCATCTGCAAGCCCTCGTGGTGGCAGAGCTGGTACTCCAGCAGCAGCGACAGCACCGACTAATGAGGGTCCGAGCAGTGCGGGGCCCAGAACCCCCGGGGGCCGCCACCCCATCTGAAATATTAAAATTTAAATGTTTCCGCTATTCCTGGTGCTGTGGTTCATTCACCAATCCTGCAGCTGTGGGTGCGAGATGCATCCTGCAAGGGAGCCCCCCCCACAGGGGCAAAATCCCAGGAATGCAGACCCCCCAGAAGCCAGCAGGAGCCCCAAAGCCCCAGCAGGGAGCAGAGAAGTGTGGGGCAGAGGGGACACGGTGTGTATCCAAGGCAGCCACTTCGCTCCCACGTTCTCCTCCATGGGAGGTCCTGCTGCCTCCCCCGGGGCCCCCTCAGGTGGGCTGGCCTGGCCAGGGATGGGGGGCACAGCTGACCACGCCTGGCCCAGGGGATGCTGCAGCCCAACTGGCATCGCTCTGCCCGCTCAGATGGGGGGGCTTTTCCAACGCAGCTGTTGGTCAGGCCCTGCCTGGGCATCGCCTGGCTCCGCTGCTGGCGCCGGCCACTCGGGCTCCTCATGGGCTTTGGTGCTTTAGTTCCCATCACTAATGAAACTCTCTTTGTCTCAAGCCAAGAGGTTCCATTATTGCTCGCATTTGCCCTCCCGATTCTGCCCCCATCCTGCGGCGGGGTCGAGCGGCTGACAGGGGCTGGGCTGCTGCCTGGGGTCACGCAGCCGGGGGCTGGGCCGAGCAGGGAGGGACCCGCGCTGGGTTCGGGCACCATCTGGGCTCAGCATCCAGGGGATCTTCTGCAACTTCAAAGCTCTGGCCACTGCTGCTCTTGGCTCCAGCCCCTCAAGGCCCTTCTTGTCCCAAGGGGCCCAACCCTGAGCCCAGCATTCGAGGTGGAGCCTCCCCAGGTCCGAGCACAGGGGCCCCATCCCTGCCCGGCTCCTGCTGGCCACACCAGTGCTGACACAAGCCCGGGGGCTGGTGGCCTCCTTGGCCACCTGGGCACTGCTGGCTCATGCCCAGCCGGCTGTCAGCCAGCACCCCTAGGGCCTTCTCCACCGGGCACTTCCCAGCCCCTCTGCCCCAGGCCTGGGGTGATGCCTGGGGTTGGTGTGACCCAAGGGCAGGACCTGACCCTTGGCCTTGTTAAACCTCACACAACTGGCCTCGGCCAATGATCCAGCCTGTGCAGGTCCCTCTGCAGAGCCTTCCTGCCCTCGAGCAGATTGACACTCCTGCCCAGGTTGGTGTCATCTGCAGACTTACTGAGGGTGTCCTCAATGCCCTCATCCAGATCATCAGAGAAGATATTGAACAAGACTGACCCCAACACTGAGCCCTGGGGAACACCACTCATGACCGGCGGCCAACTGGATGTGACTCCATTCACCACCACTCTCTTGGCTCAGCTACCAGCCAGTTTTTACCCAGCGAAGAGTACACCCATCCAAGCCATGAGCCACCAGCTCTTCTCTGGGAGGATGCTGTGGGAGACAGTGTCAAAGGCTTTGCTAAAGCCCAGGTAAACAACATCCACAGCCTTTCCCTCACCCACTAGGTGGGTCACCTGGTCATAGGAGATCAGGCTGGTTAGGCAGGACCTGCCTTTCATGAAGCCATGCTGGCTGGGCCTGATCCCCTGGCTGTCCTGCACCTCCATAGTGAGCTCACTCAAGATGAGCTGCTCCATGACCTTCCCCGGTACTGAGGTCAGGCTGACAGGTCTGTAGTTCCCCAGATCCTCCTTCTGGCCCTTCTTGTACATGGGTGTCACATCCGCAAGCCTCCAGGCATCTGGGACCTCCCCTGTTAACCAGAGCTGCTGATAAATGATGGAGAGGCTTGGCGAGCTCCTCTGCCAGCTGCCTCAGTACTCCTGGGTGGGTCCCATCTGGCCTCATCAACTTGTGAGTGTCCAGGTGGAGCAGCAGGTTGTAAACTGCTTCCTCCTGGATTATGGGGGGTTTGTTCTGCTACTTGTCCCTGCCTTCCAGCTGGTTGTGATATGCGTACTCTGTGTGGAAGAGGCCGGTGTAGGCCTGTACACCTTCGGCACCTTCCTGAGGGGCTCCTGCTGGGCCGTTGCCCCGGGCGGCCTTGCGTGCGTGTCACGCGGTGAGGTGGCTGCTTGTCCCTTGCTGCAGGGCCACAAGGCTTGGGCCTCCCTGCCCCGTGGAAAGGGCACCCATCTGAGCACTGGTGAAGAGAGAGACGAGAGAGCGGTGGCCAAGCAGAGCAGCGGGTGAACTCCAGCTGGGGCCAGCAGCGGTCCTTTCAGTGTATTAATTAAACTGTTTACCAAACGACTGTGCGACTGGCTGGGGAGCATCCCGGGGCTGGGGGGAGCCGTGCCGTGCCAGCGCAAAGCCGCGCTCTGCTCTGCGGCAGGGCGTGCTGATGTGGGGAGATTTGTGGCGATGGGAGCAACTGTGGCAGAGCCATCTTCCAGAGGACACCGGGGCAGGCAGTGGACATTGTCTACCTAGACTTCTCCAAGGCCTTTGATAGGGTCCCCCACAGTCTCCTCCTGGAGAAATTGATGTGTTATGGCCTAGACAAGCGGCCTGTGCAGTGGGTGGGGAACTGGCTGACAGGCCACACCCAAAGGGGGGTGTGGTAAATAGCTCTTTCTCAAACTGGCAACCTGGCACTAGTGGAGTCCCCCAGGGATGGATATTGGGCCCAATGTTATTCAACATCTTTATAAGTGATCTGGATACCGGCATCAAGCGTAGCCTGATGAAGTTTGCTGATGACACCAAGTTGAGTGGGGAAGTAGGCACTCCAGAAGGGAGAGCTGCTCTGCAGGGAGATCTGAGTAGGCTGGAGGAGTGGGCCAGCAAGAACCTTATGAAGGTCAGCAAGGACAAGTGTAAGATCATGCAGCTGGGAAAACATCATCCAGGAGTGCAGCACAGACTGGGATCCACCTGGCTGGAGCGAGCAGCTCTGTGGGAAGGGACCTGGGGGTCCTGGTGGGCAGGAAGCTCAACATGAGCGAACAGTGTGCTGCTGCGGCCAAGAAGGCCAACAGGATGCTGGCTTGCATCAAAAAGGGCATTGCCAGCAGAGATTAAGAAGTCATCATCCAGCTCTACTCAGCACTTGTCAGGCCACCCCTGGAGTACTGTGTCCAGTTCTGTTCCCTGCTATACAAAAAGGATGTGGACAGGCTGGAAGGGGCCCAGAGAAGGGCCACCAGGATGATCAGAGGACAGGGAAGCTGCCGTACGAGGATAGGCTGGGAGAGCTGGGTTTGTTCAGCCTTGAGAGAAGGAGGCTCAGAGGGGATCTCCTCAGCATGTACCGGTACTTAAAGGGTAGCTACAAAGAAGATGGAGACTCCCTTTTTACACGGAGTCCCACGGAGAGGGCAAGGGGGAATGGACACAAGTTGCTCTTGGGGAGATTCCGATTGGACATCAGCGGAAAATTTTTCCCATTGAGGACAGTCAGCCATGGGAATAATCTCCCCAGGGAAGGGGTTGACTCGGCCACGTTGGACACCTTTAAGAGTGTTCTGGACAGGGTGCTGGGATTGCCCCTGGGCGTGGGACTGAGCAGAGAGGGGAGGCTCTGTGACCAGCGCCCGGGGTGGGGGGTGCGTTGGCCGGTCCGGTTGGGCTCTGAGGGCAGTGGTGCTCATCATCCCGAGCCTGGCTGGGGGCTGCTTAGCGGGGAGGTCCTTCCCGGGCAGCCCTTCTTCAGCACCTTTCCTGCAGAGGTGGAGCGTGGGAGAGATCACGCCGACAGGCAGGACAGGGCAGGTGCCCACGCTGTGGGTGGCAGTGAGAGTCTTGGAGGCTGGGCAGTTTTTGGGAGGGAGTGTTCAGGGCAGAGGAACGGGCTGCCGGGGACCCCACGGAGTCCAGCAAAGGCAAGCGCCAAGTGGCGGCCCAGGGATGGGCTGATGCCCCGCAGGAGGTAGGGCCGGGGCCGGGTGGTTGGAGAGCAGCTGTGGCTGTGGGAAAGACCCTGGAGGCCAAGGTGGGCAGGGGTGGGCAGCGAGGCCAGCGGAGACCCCAGCTGGATGGGAGCTGGAGCGCCGGAGGCAGGGTCAGAGGCCAAGGGCATGGGCTCTGCTCGCCTGGAGCAGAGGGAGCAGAGGGGCCCTCGAGCTCTGCCTGCCGGCATGGGCCATGCCTGCACCCATCTTTCTCCTGAGATGCAGCAGGCAGAGATGAGCACTGGGGGGAAACGGTCATCATTTATTGGCCTAGGAAAGCATCCATGGCTGAGTAGAGGCTGGCAGCAAGATGTCCTCATGGCAGCCGAATGCCTGGGGCGCCGTCCATGCACCCATCCCTTGCATGCCTCCCCGTGCCGCTCCCTGTGGATGCCACACAGGCTCAGGGCCAGCTGCCGTGTCGCGGGACCCGCCTGGCGCTGGCATCGTGGTGGTGCTGCTCTTCCTGTGCCACGATGCAGGTAAAGCGGAAAGCCGAGCACAGAGCCCTGAGCGCCCTCCTCAAGAGGGAGGGCCGTCGCCGTGAAGCCAGTGCTTGTGGGAGGGCAGCGATGCCTGTGGGGAGAGGAGAGCTGTAGGTGAGGGTCTGGGTGGGCACCGGGCAAGCTCCTGCCTGTCCCCACCACCGAAGGCTTTCCCCAGGGAGGGGTGGCCGGGGCAGGGCCAGCTGACGCGCGCACAGTGCTGCCAGCCTGGCCTGGGTGCCGCTCGCCGGGACGGCTGGGCCAGGCCTGCCCTGGTCGGGGCATTGCTTGACTCGGGACATACCTGCGTCATCCTCGGGCATGTCCCTGGAGGTGGAGGAGGGCTGTGTGTTGCCCCTGTGCTCGGAGGCCACCTGCACGGGGAGAGCAAGAGCACAGGTAGGGGAGGGTGGGGATGCCAGCGGGCTGACACGGAGAGCACCAGGCAGCACCCTGCCGTACAACGCGGTGTCGGCCATGCGCGCCTGCCTCACCTGGTGCCCAAAGTCCGAAGCTAGGTGAGAATCTGTTGCCTCTGCTCCGTCATCCGCTGCTGGGGCAAGGTGGGCTGTGCCAGCATCCGCCGGAGGGTTTTGAGGCAGTGCAGCAGCCGCTTCAACCTCACGCACTGCCGCGGAGACAAGGGCCTGCTGTTCGTCCGGCTGCTGCCCCAGTCCCTGGATGACAACCACCGCCCTGCCCACGACCTCCGTCACGGTGTGCTGGGCGGTGTCGTACAGAGCCGGCTCGCTGTCTGTGGGGCTGTGCGGGGCAGGTGCCTGGCTCTCCGCCTGTGCTGCTGTGGCCTGCTTGGCAAAGACAGGAGAAGCTGCTGCCTCTGCCTGCTCCTGTGCCGCGGGAGCGAGTGGCGAGCGGCGCCCCTCTGCTTTGGGAGCTGCGGAGAGGGCACAAGGTGCCGGCTCAGCACCTGTGGCACCTACCGGGGCAAGAGACGTGCTCTGCGGGTCGCCGGCTGCCTCTTGTGCTGCCTCTGTGCCCACGGTGCTGGGCGAGCTGGGCCACTCCAGGGGACCAGGGTGGGGGCCCTGCAAGCACTCTGTTAGTGAGGGGTTGACCCAGGTGTTGGAGATGATGGTGTCCTCCCCTTGGGACAGCTCCTTGTCGCTGTCATCTTCCCACTCCTGCTCCTCGGCCAAGGCCCCTGCCTCTTCCTTCAAATACATTAAAAAGAAAAGGAGGGCGAATGAGAATCTGCCTCTTTACTGGCTGTGGGGGGAAACATAGTGAGAATGGGTGAGGAAAGGACTGAGGTTCTAATGCCTTCTTTGCCTCAGCCTTTAAGAGGAAGACCAATTGTGTCCGGGGTACCGGGAAGCAGTGCTGAGCTGGCAGACAGGGTCGGGGATGGAACAAAGACCCCGAAACACAGGGGGAAATGGTGAGCGCCCTGCCACACCCCTTTGACTCACACACAAGTCTATGGGGTGGATGGGATCCACGCAAGGGTGCTGAGAGAGCGGCAGAAGTGCTCAGCAAGCCACTTTCCATCATTTATGAGCAGCTCTGGCTCTCTGGGGAGGTCCCCGTTGACTGGAGGTGAGCAAGCATGGTTTGGGCTGGCCCTCGAGCCGTTGTCTCTCTGAGCCCTTGCGTGGGGCTGCGGAGGAGCTTTAGCCCATCACGCGAGAGTTACCAAAGAGGGTCTCTTGAGGGAGAAGCTCTGGTTGGGGCAGTACCAGCAGAGCGTCCAAGATTGCTGGTAATGCTGGTCTGAACCAGGGGAGAAAAAGAGGCTTCTTGTGGTGGGAAGGCCAGCAAAGTCCCCGGGGGCCATTGCCTTGGAAGCCCCACGCGCAGCAGCGCCATCAAGAGCTAGGGGGCTCCCCCCAGCCATTCTCCCAGCTGTCTGTCTCTCTCAGTGCCGGGAGTTAGTTGTGTGGGTGCCAAACGTGGGGTGTCTTCTCCCTTGTGGCTGCGTGCCCAGCGCCAGGGGTGGGGGGTGCGTAGGCCAGGTTGGGCCCTGGCGGGGTGGTGGCGCTCGGCATTCGGAGCTTGGGTGGCAGCTGCTTAGTGGGGAGGTCCCTCAGGGGCTGCTCTTCTTCAGTGCCTTTCCTCCCAAGGGGAGAGCAAGAGCACAGGTAGGGGAGGGTGGGGATGCCAACAGGCTGACACGGAGAGCACCAGGCATCTCCCTGCCGTACACACGCAGTGCCGGCCATGTGCGCCTGCCTCACCTGGTGCCGAGATTCCCAAGCCAGGGGAAAACCCGCTGCCTCTGCTCCGTCATCCGCTGCCGGGGCAAGGTGGGCTGTGCCAGCATCCACCGGAGGGTTTTGAGGCAGTGCAGCAGCCGCTTCAACCTCACGCACTGCCGCGGAGACAAGGGCCTGCTGTTCGTCCGGCTGCTGCCCCAGTCCCTGGATGACAACCACCGCCCTGCCCACGACCTCCGTCACGGTGTGCTGGGCGGTGTCATACAGAGCCGGCTCGCTGTCTGTGGGGCTGTGCGGGGCAGGTGCCTGGCTCTCCGCCTGTGCTGCTGTGGCCTGCTTGGCAAAGACAGGAGAAGCTGCTGCCTCTGCCTGCTCCTGTGCCGCGGGAGCGAGTGGCGAGCGGCGCCCCTCTGCTTTGGGAGCTGCGGAGAGGGCACAAGGTGCCGGCTCAGCACCTGTGGCACCTACCGGGGCAAGAGACGTGCTCTGCGGGTCGCCGGCTGCCTCTTGTGCTGCCTCTGTGCCCACGGTGCTGGGCGAGCTGGGCCGCTCCAGGGGACCAGGGTGGGGGCCCTGCAAGCACTCTGTTAGTGAGGGGTTGACCCAGGTGTTGGAGATGATGGTGTCCTCCCCTTGGGACAGCTCCTTGTCGCTGTCATCTTCCCACTCCTGCTCCTCGGCCAAGGCCCCTGCCTCTTCCTTCAAATACATTAAAAAGAAAAGGAGGGCGAATGAGAATCTGCCTCTTTACTGGCTGTGGGGGGAAACGTAGTGAGAATGGGTGAGGAAAGGACTGAGGTTCTAATGCCTTCTTTGCCTCAGCCTTTAAGAGGAAGACCAATTGTGTCCGGGGTACCGGGAAGCAGTGCTGAGCTGGCAGACAGGGTCGGGGATGGAACAAAGACCCCGAAACACAGGGGGAAATGGTGAGCGCCCTGCCACACCCCTTTGACTCACACACAAGTCTATGGGGTGGATGGGATCCACGCAAGGGTGCTGAGAGAGCGGCAGAAGTGCTCAGCAAGCCACTTTCCATCATTTATGAGCAGCTCTGGCTCTCTGGGGAGGTCCCCGTTGACTGGAGGTGAGCAAGCATGGTTTGGGCTGGCCCTCGAGCCGTTGTCTCTCTGAGCCCTTGCGTGGGGCTGCGGAGGAGCTTTAGCCCATCACGCGAGAGTTACCAAAGAGGGTCTCTTGAGGGAGAAGCTCTGGTTGGGGCAGTACCAGCAGAGCGTCCAAGATTGCTGGTAATGCTGGTCTGAACCAGGGGAGAAAAAGAGGCTTCTTGTGGTGGGAAGGCCAGCAAAGTCCCCGGGGGCCATTGCCTTGGAAGCCCCACGCGCAGCAGCACCATCAAGAGCTAGGGGGCTCCCCCCAGCTATTCTCCCAGCTGTCTGTCTCTCTCGGTGCCGGGAGTTAGTTGTGTGGGTGCCAAACGTGGGGTGTCTTCTCCCTTGTGGCTGCGTGCCCAGCGCCAGGGGTGGGGGGTGCGTAGGCCAGGTTGGGCCCTGGCGGGGTGGTGGCGCTCGGCATTCGGAGCTTGGGTGGCAGCTGCTTAGTGGGGAGGTCCCTCAGGGGCTGCTCTTCTTCAGTGCCTTTCCTCCCAAGGGGAGAGCAAGAGCACAGGTAGGGGAGGGCGGGGATGCCAACAGGCTGACACGGAGAGCACCAGGCATCTCCCTGCTGTACACACGCAGTGCCGGCCATGTGCGCCTGCCTCACCTCAACCTCATGCACTGCCGCGGAGACAAGGGCCTGCTGTTCATCCGGCTGCTGCCCCAGTCCCTGGATGACAACCACCGCCCTGCCCACGACCTCCGTCACGGTGTGCTGGGCGGTGTCGTACAGAGCCGGCTCGCTGTCTGTGGGGCTGTGCGGGGCAGGTGCCTGGCTCTCCGCCTGTGCTGCTGTGGCCTGCTTGGCAAAGACAGGAGAAGCTGCTGCCTCTGCCTGCTCCTGTGCCGCGGGAGCGAGTGGCGAGCGGCACCCCTCTGCTTTGGGAGCTGCGGAGAGGGCACAAGGTGCCGGCTCAGCACCTGTGGCACCTACCGGGGCAAGAGACGTGCTCTGCGGGTCGCCGGCTGCCTCTTGTGCTGCCTCTGTGCCCACGGTGCTGGGCGAGCTGGGCCGCTCCTGGGGACCAGGGTGGGGGCCCTGCAAGCACTCTGTTAGTGAGGGGTTGACCCAGGTGTTGGAGATGATGGTGTCCTCCCCTTGGGACAGCTCCTTGTCGCTGTCATCTTCCCACTCCTGCTCCTCGGCCAAGGCCCCTGCCGTGTCCTCTGGCACTTGCAGGACTGCCCCTCCTGCTGCCTCCACCCACTGCTTGCCAGGGGCATGGGCTTCCAGCTGCTCCTGCTTGCTCGTAGTGCGCTTCAGGAGCTTGACGCGTATCAGCCGTGGTTGGTGCTGGTTGTGAAATGCGTACTCTGTGTGGATCTGAAAGGAGCGAGGGGCATTTTTAAAGGTAGCCTGTCTCCTCCCAGCGACTGGCTGCTGGGGACTGGTGAGCGGCGGCTGCTGGGAGAGTGGTGCAGCGGCTGGCCCCAGGCCCAGGGAGGCTCAGCCCCCTGTCCTGTCCCATGCCATGCCGTGCCGTGCCTTCCTTGGCACTCACCTGCCTGCGTGAGACATGGAGCTGCCCCGACGGCATCAGGGAGAAACACTGCTCCTCGTACTCCTGCAGCTGGAGCTCGCTCTCCTCCAGGCCGTCCTGCTGCCGCTGCATGACGATTTTCCTGAGCTGGACCAGGCGGCTCCTCTCCAGCTCCTCCAGGGGCTCCATCTTGGTGGTCAGGCTGGGCAGATGCTCCGCAAGAGCCTCGGGGCGCACCTGCAACGCCCTGCCATTGAGGTGGTAGCACCTGAAGCGCGCTGCCGCCGTTGCTGGGTCGTGCTCTGCCGCTCGTGGCCAGTGTCCTGGCCCTGAAGCACTGCCCGGCGATGGTGGTGCCAGCGCCCTGCCAGCAGCACTGGTGCCCGCAGGTTCATGGCGCTCAGGCGCGAGCTGATCTGCATGGGCGTTGCTGCCCATGGCCGCCCTGACCGCGCCTGTTCTCACTGGCCGCACCAAGGCTCTGCTGCCGTGTGCCTGGTCGCACCAGGCCACTGGCTGCTGGCTGGGTGGCTGGCTCCCCGTCAAATGCTGGCCCAGGACCTTGCCCACGAGGCACCGGGCTGTGTCCTTCACAGCCGCGGCATCGGCCGCAGGGCTGTGCGGGGCAGGCCTCCAGCTCTCCACCCACGCGGCTGTGTGCCGGTCACGGCAGGCGCCGCGAACGGACGGGACAAGCTGTCGGTGGCTGCTGGCTGTGGTGCCGATGGCCATTTCCCAGCCCCTGGCAGAAGATATGGAGGGGGCTGCCGGCAGAGGCGGCAGCTTGCGGGAGGTGCCGGCAGCTGCTGGTGGCAGAGCTGCGGGTGCGTGGCCGGGAGCCGCTGCCTGCCTGGGGGGACGCGACAAGGCTGGCAGAGGGACTGTCTCCTCCCACGTCACCCTGTTGCAGGGCAGCAGGCTGTCTGTCTGCAAGAGAAGGCAAGCAGAGAGGCCGTGTCACGGTGGCCCTTGTCCCCACACCCCGGCTGGAAGAGCTCCTGCGCCCGCGCTCCCCTGCCAGCCCCCAGGGCAGCGCTCAGACCCACAGGCGGCTGCTGCCCTGCTCCCAGAGCTGGCTGGGAAGAGGGCTGGTCCCTGAGCGGCCCACGGTGACTCCCGGGAGCACCCCTGGCATGCCCGGGCAGCATGGTGGGCACAGCACAGGGGGCTCAGCTGGCTCCTGGCCTGCCGGACCCGTCCTGCACCTCCCGCCTGCCCGTCGTCAGCTCCTGGGACTGGGAAGACGCTCGGCCGCGTCTCTGTCGGGCTGCCTACCTGTGTGTGGTGGTTCCGGGTGGCCCGCGAGCTCTGTCGGTCGGGGAGCCGTGGCAGCCTGACCCCATGGAGTGACGAGGCCTGGCTCTGCCTGCTCTGGGGTGTTGCATGCGGCTGGATGCGTCCCTCCTGTGGGCAGGAGAAGGAGGAGGAGGATGGAGGCGGCTGCCTTGGCACAGCGGCCCCCACAGTGCCGGCAAGCCCGGCACCAAGGCAGCTCTGTGCGGCCCTGTCCCACCAGCGGCCTCTCTCCCTCCTGCCCCATGTCCCTCACCTGGCTCCTCTTCCGCAGGCTCAGCAGCCCCTTGGCGGGCTGGGAGTGGGCATTCGCCTCCTCATCGGTGGGTGTGTTCGGCATTGTCGCCGCTGACCTGCCACGGGCAGGCACCCAGGGAAGATGCTGCCTCCTGAGGGAGGTGCTCTCCTGGGAGTGCGTGTCCCAGGGCTCTCGCTCCTTATATACCCCCAGGGTCACCGCGGGGAACCCCTGTCACAATGGCCGGTGGGCACCACGAGGCCCCCGCATCACAAAGCCTTGGGGGTCGCTATGGAGACGCACACGCCCACGCCTACGCCCGGCTGCGACCGGCTGGAACTGGTTGGGACCGGCTGTGCCTGGCCCGGGACAGCCCCTGCTCTGCCCTCTGCGAGGCCGCGGCAGGCCCGACCCAACACCTCCCACATAGCCCCGGTGGCGGCGGGCGCTGCAGAGCTCCGTCCTGCGTGCATTCAGCCGCTCCGGGTGCCACCGCCGCGGCCTTGTCCCCAGGCATTGCGGCCACACAGGGCCCCCAGGCCTGGGGGTGCTGCGGCGCCCGCGCGCGCAGAGGAACGCAGGGGAGCCCCGCAGGCCCCGTCACGCAGGGAAGCTCCAGTGCAGGCCTCAGTGCCGGCTCCGCTCCCTGTGCTCCTGCCTGCTCCGGGCTGGCCGCTCGCGGAAGGGGAAGCGTCCGAGCAGTTACCAACGGGCACGTTTCCAAGGAGCAGCCCTGTGTTTTTCTAAAGCTTCTGAGGGGTGGGAGCAGCACAGTGCTCAGGTCCTGATGTGATCTCTCTCTCCGAGGGAGAGCGCCCTCCCCGCCAGCGCCTCTGCTCTCTCGCCCGCCATCCCCGCTGGGCTCTCGTGTCCCGGTCGCAAAGGGGTGGTGTTTCCCTTTTGGCCGCGGTGCGTTCCTCACGGAGGAGAGCGGAAGAGGCCGGTGTAGGCCTGTACACCTTGGGCACCTTCCCGAGGGGCTCCTGCTGGGCCGTTGCCCCGGGCGGCCTTGCGTGCGTGGCCCAGCATGGGCAGGGGCTGGCACCTGCT
Organism: Phalacrocorax carbo; assembly: GCF_963921805.1. NCBI lineage: Eukaryota > Metazoa > Chordata > Aves > Suliformes > Phalacrocoracidae > Phalacrocorax > Phalacrocorax carbo. The sequence goes on along the minus strand of NC_087513.1, from coordinate 199,519,750 downwards.
GCTGCTCCCCGCCGAGAGGGAGAGCTCTGCCCCTGTCCGGGTGTCACGCGGTGAGGCGGCTGCTTGTCCCTTGCTGCAGGGCCACAAGGCTTGGGCCTCCCTGCCCCGTGGAAAGGGCACCCATCTGAGCACTGGTGAAGAGAGAGACGAGAGAGCGGTGGCCAAGCAGAGCAGCGGGTGAACTCCAGCTGGGGCTGGCAGCGGTCCTTTCAGTGTATTAATTAAACTGTTTACCAAACGACTGTGCGACTGGCTGGGGAGCATCCCGGGGCTGGGGGGAGCCGTGCCGTGCCAGCGCAAAGCCGCGCTCTGCTCTGCGGCAGGGCGTGCTGATGTGGGGAGATTTGTGGCGATGGGAGCAACTGTGGCAGAGCCATCTTCCAGAGGACACCGGGGCAGGCAGTGGACGTTGTCTACCTAGACTTCTCCAAGGCCTTTGATAGGGTCCCCCACAGTCTCCTCCTGGAGAAATTGATGTGTTATGGCCTAGACAAGCGGCCTGTGCAGTGGGTGGGGAACTGGCTGACAGGCCACACCCAAAGGGGGGTGTGGTAAATAGCTCTTTCTCAAACTGGCAACCTGGCACTAGTGGAGTCCCCCAGGGATGGATATTGGGCCCAATGTTATTCAACATCTTTATAAGTGATCTGGATACCGGCATCAAGCGTAGCCTGATGAAGTTTGCTGATGACACCAAGTTGAGTGGGGAAGTAGGCACTCCAGAAGGGAGAGCTGCTCTGCAGGGAGATCTGGGTAGGCTGGAGGAGTGGGCCAGCAAGAACCTTATGAAGGTCAGCAAGGACAAGTGTAAGATCATGCAGCTGGGAAAACATCATCCAGGAGTGCAGCACAGACTGGGATCCACCTGGCTGGAGAGAGCAGCTCTGTGGGAAGGGACCTGGGGGTCCTGGTGGGCAGGAAGCTCAACATGAGCGAACAGTGTGCTGCTGCGGCCAAGAAGGCCAACAGGATGCTGGCTTGCATCAAAAAGGGCATTGCCAGCAGAGATTAAGAAGTCATCATCCAGCTCTACTCAGCACTTGTCAGGCCACCCCTGGAGTACTGTGTCCAGTTCTGTTCCCTGCTATACAAAAAGGATGTGGACAGGCTGGAAGGGGCCCAGAGAAGGGCCACCAGGATGATCAGAGGACAGGGAAGCTGCCGTACGAGGATAGGCTGGGAGAGCTGGGTTTGTTCAGCCTTGAGAGAAGGAGGCTCAGAGGGGATCTCCTCAGCATGTACCGGTACTTAAAGGGTAGCTACAAAGAAGATGGAGACTCCCTTTTTACACGGAGTCCCACGGAGAGGGCAAGGGGGAATGGACACAAGTTGCTCTTGGGGAGATTCCGATTGGACATCAGCGGAAAATTTTTCCCATTGAGGACAGTCAGCCATGGGAATAATCTCCCCAGGGAAGGGGTTGACTCGGCCACGTTGGACACCTTTAAGAGTGTTCTGGACAGGGTGCTGGGCCATCTTGTCTAGGCTGTGCACTTCCCAGAAAGGTTGGACTAGGTGATCCCTGAGGTCCCTTCCAACCTGGGCTTTGAGATTCTAAGACTCTGTGACAAGGAGGAGCGGTGGGAGAACCTCCAGGCTGCTCTGAAGTGTCCCGGGAAGGTGATGTCACAAACGCTGCTGGACGTCATTCCCAGGGCCGTGCCAGAGGAGCAGAGGTGTGGGAAGAGCCAGGTGGGCTCTCCCCAGGGCCAACGGTGCCAGGCAGGCTTGAGGCCCTCTGGGATTGCCCCTGGGCGTGGGACTGAGCAGAGAGGGGAGGCTCTGTGACCAGCGCCCGGGGTGGGGGGTGCGTTGGCCGGTCCGGTTGGGCTCTGAGGGCAGTGGTGTTCATCATCCCGAGCCCGGCTGGGGGCTGCTTAGCAGGGAGGTCCCTCCCGGGCGGCCCTTCTTCAGCACCTTTCCTGCAGAGGTGGAGCGTGGGAGAGATCACGCCGACAGGCAGGACAGGGCAGGTGCCCACGCTGTGGGTGGCAGTGGGAGTCTTGGAGGCTGGGCAGTTTTTGGGAGGGAGTGTTCAGGGCAGAGGAACGGGCTGCCGGGGACCCCACGGAGTCCAGCAAAGGCAAGCGCCAAGTGGCGGCCCAGGGATGGGCTGATGCCCCGCAGGAGGTAGGGCCGGGGCCGGGTGGTTGGAGAGCAGCCGTGGCTGTGGGAAAGGCCCTGGAGGCCAAGGTGGGCAGGGGTGGGCAGCGAGGCCAGCGGAGACCCCAGCTGGATGGGAGCTGGAGCGCCGGAGGCAGGGTCAGAGGCCAAGGGCATGGGCTCTGCTCGCCTGGAGCAGAGGGAGCAGAGGGGCCCTCGAGCTCTGCCTGCCGGCATGGGCCATGCCTGCACCCATCTTTCTCCTGAGATGCAGCAGGCAGAGATGAGCACTGGGGGGAAACGGTCATCATTTATTGGCCTAGGAAAGCATCCATGGCTGAGTAGAGGCTGGCAGCAAGATGTCCTCATGGCAGCCGAATGCCTGGGGCACCGTCCATGCACCCATCCCTTGCATGCCTCCCCGTGCCGCTCCCTGTGGATGCCACACAGGCTCAGGGCCAGCTGCCGTGTCGCGGGACCCGCCTGGCGCTGGCATCGTGGTGGTGCTGCTCTTCCTGTGCCACGATGCAGGTAAAGCGGAAAGCCGAGCACAGAGCCCTGAGCGCCCTCCTCAAGAGGGAGGGCCGTCGCCGTGAAGCCAGTGCTTGTGGGAGGGCAGCGATGCCTGTGGGGAGAGGAGAGCTGTAGGTGAGGGTCTGGGTGGGCACCGGGCAAGCTCCTGCCTGTCCCCACCACCGAAGGCTTTCCCCAGGGAGGGGTGGCCGGGGCAGGGCCAGCTGACGCGCGCACAGTGCTGCCAGCCTGGCCTGGGTGCCGCTCGCCGGGACGGCTGGGCCAGGCCTGCCCTGGTCGGGGCATTGCTTGACTCGGGACGTACCTGCGTCATCCTCGGGCATGTCCCTGGAGGTGGAGGAGGGCTGTGTGTTGCCCCTGTGCTCGGAGGCCACCTGCACGGGGAGAGCAAGAGCACAGGTAGGGGAGGGTGGGGATGCCAGCGGGCTGACACGGAGAGCGCCAGGCAGCACCCTGCCGTACACACGCAGTGCCGGCCATGTGCGCCTGCCTCACCTCAACCTCATGCACTGCCGCGGAGACAAGGGCCTGCTGTTCGTCTGGCTGCTGCCCCAGTCCCTGGATGACAACCACCGCCCTGCCCACGACCTCCGTCACGGTGTGCTGGGCGGTGTCGTACAGAGCCGGCTCGCTGTCTGTGGGGCTGTGCGGGGCAGGTGCCTGGCTCTCCGCCTGTGCTGCTGTGGCCTGCTTGGCGAAGACAGGAGAAGCTGCTGCCTCTGCCTGCTCCTGTGCCGCGGGAGCGAGTGGCGAGCGGCGCCCCTCTGCTCTGGGAGCTGCGGAGAGTGACCTGAAGTCTGCTCGCCTCATGTCCAGAGCTGAGGTCTCCGTCACCTCCTGAGCAAGATGCGCCAGGGCTTGGGCAGCCTCACGAAGTCAAGTGCTCCCCAATGTGCACAGGACTCCTACTGTCTGGCTCCCTGTGGCTCCTTCTGCGCGGCCCCATGGAGCTTCTCCTTCCTGGCCCCATGGAGCCGGCAACATGCAGCCCCTTGGGGCTCCTCCTGTCCAGTTCCACCGTGCTCCTGCCCAGCCTGTTGGGGCTGTGTCTGCCCAGTGTCATGGAGGCAGCAGGACCCCCCATGGAGGAGAATGTGGGAGCGAAGTGGCTGACTTGGATAGACACTGCGTCCTCTCTGCCCCAGGCTTCTCTGCTCCCTGCTGGGGCTTTGGGGCTCCTGCTGGCTTCTGGGGGGTCTGCATTCCTGGGATTTTGCCCCTGTGGGGGGCTCCCTTGCAGGATGCATCTCGCACCTGCAGCTGCAGGATTGGTGAATGAACCACAGCACCAGGAATAGCGGAAACATTTAAATTTTAATATTTCAGATGGGGTGGCGGCCCCCGGGGGTTCTGGGCCCCGCACTGCTCGGACCCTCATTAGTCGGTGCTGTCGCTGCTGCTGGAGTACCAGCTCTGCCACCACGAGGGCTTGCGGATGCGGGTGTAATGGGGCTTGAAGTGGCGTCTCCATCAGGCCTTCAGGGAGCGCCAGAGCCGGGTACAGCCCTCCCGAAGGCACTGCGCTACCGGGCACAGCCGTGGGGAAGCTTGGCCGTGCGCCCTGCCTGTGGGCACCCATTGCAGCCAGGGACTGGGCTCCGCAGGGGGGCTCCTGTCCTGAGCAGTGGGCCTCCCCGCCCCGTGGAAAGGGCATGCGTCTCAGCATTGCTGTTCCTATACACACAACAACTATGGGGAAAAAAATCGGAGCAATTGTTGGGATGGAAAACATTTTTGATATCAATATTTTTTCCCACATTTCACTGTGCTACATACCAGTCACTATACAAGTAATGTTAATCAATACAGAGCTTGTGTATTTGCAAGGACCTTTTAAAAAGCTGGCATAATGAACAAGGACTAGCCAAATCTGGTCTGAAAAGTCAGAGTGCCACTTTGATCTTAAACTTCAGCAAACTGCTGCTGGGGGCTCCAGATCCAGAGGTCTTTTGGGGCACTAATGATTAGGCTTATCACGGTCCTAATGACCACTAATGTGTGATGATGGAAGTGACACTCTTGGCCATGGTGGAGTTAATTGTTTCCATAACAGCACTGTGCCATAGTGGTCAGGTTGTAGACCCTTGTTAAAATCCTGCCGTTGAATTGGTAGAAAGTTTGGGGTTATTTCCAGCATTGTGTGGAGTTCACTGGTATTCTGGATACAGAATCACAGGAAGACTGAGGTTGGAAAGGGCCTCTGGAGGTCTTCTGGTCCAAATCCTCTGCTCAAGCATGGCCACCTACAGGTGGTTTCCCAGGAATGTGTCCAGACAGCCTTTGAGTATCTCCAAGGAGGGAGATTCCACAAACCCCTGAGCAACCTGTGCCAGTCCTTAGCCACCCCCACAATAAAAAAGTGTTTCCTGATGTTCAGACAGAGCCTCGTGTGTTTCAGTGTGCCAAGGACAAGTTTCACACACTGCTTAGTTACATCTGTCAAACCCCTCAATATTTAAGTTACCCGCAAGTGTATGCAGCCCAGGGACATTACCACTGCAGGTGGTAAACCTCAAATAGAGACCGTTTTATTAATTGCACTAGATCACCACCTCGCAGGTAGGCCAGTGAATCAGGACATTTCATGGCCCCTGCCATGACAAAACTCAAGGGCCTGGCCTATTTCTATCACAGACCTTGTGTCTGCATGCACTTTAGATAAATCAAGGGGGGAGTCCCGCACTCAGGTTTCATGCTTTAGCATGTCTCACTACTTTAAAATTTGTGGCATGATCATAAGGCTTCCAGTGTTTCTTATCTATAGCCTTTAGGATGATGAGTAGTATGGAGGGTCTGTACGTGCTGTGATGTTTGTGGTCAAATGCAGATCCAGAATTAGGCAAGGGGGTGCCTGCAGTTGCTGGGCCAGGCACCACAGTGGTCAAGGCTCAGGGACCGTGAGGGTATGGGTATGAAATGCTGGGGCTAGCACTGGGGCTGGGGGAACTCCTTCCCCACAGAGCCCAAATCGCCAGCAAAAAGTACAGCACCCACTCCAGTGCTTAACCAGGGTGGAGAGGAGGTGGGCCTGGAGGCAGGGCCACAGACCCAAAGGAAGGCGAGGGCTCTCAGTCCCGGGGAGGTTCCTCAGGCGCCGGCCCAGCCCCGGGCAGAGGCTGCCAGCGCAGCCCCCGCTCCGAGGGGGGCTCTGGCGGCGCCCGCCCCCCCGTTGATCCCCCGGGCCGGACCTGGGCTGCGCCATCCCTGGCCATGATCCAGAAGCCCCTCTGAGCCCCGGTGCCGCCCTGGCTGCGGAGCCTGCGTCGGCCGAGCGGGGCCGCCTCTCCCCGCCCTCCCAGGGCTGGACGTGCCCGGGGCCCGGCGGAGCTCGGAGCGCGCGCAGGCGGGGCGCCGAAAGCCGGCCGAAAGCCGGCCGAAAGCCCGACTACGCGGGGGGTGCGGGGGGCGCGGGGGGCGTCCCTGCCCCAGCCGCAGCCCGGGCTGCAGCCGCCCTGCACCAGAGCCGGGCCCGGCCCTCCCGCAGCACCGTCCGGCCCGGCCCGGCCCGGGGAGCCGGTACCGTGCGGCCTCGGGGGCTGCTCCCGCCCGGCTCCGTGGGGCTGCTGAGAGAGCCCAGAGAGCTGTGGTGAGCGGAGCTAGATCCAGTTGGCAGCTGGTCACGAGCGGGGCTCCCCAGGGCTCAGAGTTGGGGCCAGTCTTGTTTAATACCTTTATCAATGATCTGGATGAGGGCATTGAGGACACCCTCAGTAAGTCTGCAGATGACACCAAGCTGGGCGGGAGTGTTGATCTGCATGAGGGCAGGAAGGCTCTGCAGAGGGACCTGGGCAGGCTGGATCGATGGGCCGAGGCCAACTGTATGAGGTTTAACAAGGCCAAGTGCCGGGTCCTGCCCTTGGGTCACACCAACCCCAGGCAACGCCTCAGGCCTGGGGCAGGGGGGCTGGGAAGTGCCTGGAGGAGAAGGCCCTGGGGGTGCTGGCTGACAGCCGGCTGGGCATGAGCCAGCAGTGCCCAGGTGGCCAAGGAGGCCACCAGCCCCCGGGCTTGTGTCAGCACTGGTGTGGCCAGCAGGAGCCGGGCAGGGATGGGGCCCCTGTGCTCGGACCTGGGGAGGCCCCACCTCGAATGCTGGGCTCAGGGTTGGGCCCCTTGGGACAAGAAGGGCCTTGAGGGGCTGGAGCGTGTCCAGAGAAGGGCAGCGGGGCTGGGGCAGGGTCTGGAGCACAAGTGTGCTGGGGGGCGGCTGGGGGAGCTGGGGGGGTTTAGCCTGGAGAAGAGGGGGCTGAGGGGAGACCTTCTCGCTCTCTGCAGCTGCCTGAGAGGGGCTGGAGTGAGAGGGGGGTTGGTCTCTGCTCCCAAGTAACAAGTACAAGTGATAAAAGTCTATCTGGTTTTGCTGGAAACAGCTTTAGAAAAACAGTTGGAAAACTTCAGATCCACTAAGCTGTGTCTCCTATCATTTCTATCAGCATAATCCCTTAATGGAGAAAAAACATTTTGTAATGCCACTTCTGGGTTACCATGGGGGCTTCACATACCCTTGCAGTGGACATTATTTACACCTGGTTGTAACTATAGGTGTGTATGATATAAATCAGAATTACAGCCTGACTCTGGATCTCATACTGATACTGAGTGTTTTCTACTTCCTTTCCGTATTAGTCTGCACTAAATTCAGCTAACACAACCATGATAAAATATTCCTATGGTGAAACTTAGAGAAATAACAGGAATGCAGTAGAATTTACTTTAGGAGTAATAACAAGGAAAATCCGTATTATGCCTATGGCTGCTGGCTGCGGTACTGATGGCCATTAACTTAGCAATGGGGACGTTTTCAAGGAGCAGCCCTGTGCTTTTCTAAAGCCTCTGAGAGCTGGGGGCAACGCAGTGCTCGGAGCTCAGATCTTGATGTGGCCCGGGCAGCCGCTCCGAGGGAGAGTGCCGTCCCCGCCAGCGCCTCTGCTCTCTCGCCCGCCATCCCCGCTGGGCTCTCGTGTCCCGGTCGCAAAGGGGTGGTGTTTCCCTTTTGGCTGCGGTGCGTTCTTCACGGAGGAGAGCGGAAGAGGCCATTGCCTTGGAAGCCCCACGCGCAGCAGCGCCATCAAGAGCTAGGGGGCTCCCCCCAGCCATTCTCCCAGCTGTCTGTCTCTCTCGGTGCCGGGAGTTAGTTGTGTGGGTGCCAAACGTGGGGTGTCTTCTCCCTTGTGGCTGCGTGCCCAGCGCCAGGGGTGGGGGGTGCGTAGGCCAGGTTGGGCCCTGGCGGGGTGGTGGCGCTCGGCATTCGGAGCTTGGGTGGCAGCTGCTTAGTGGGGAGGTCCCTCAGGGGCTGCTCTTCTTCAGTGCCTTTCCTCCCAAGGGGAGAGCAAGAGCACAGGTAGGGGAGGGCGGGGATGCCAACAGGCTGACACGGAGAGCACCAGGCATCTCCCTGCCGTACACACGCAGTGCCGGCCATGTGCGCCTGCCTCACCTGGTGCCGAGATTCCCAAGCCAGGGGAAAACCCGCTGCCTCTGCTCCATCATCCGCTGCCGGGGCAAGGTGGGCTGTGCCAGCATCCGCCGGAGGGTTTTGAGGCAGTGCAGCAGCCGCTTCAACCTCACGCACTGCCACAGAGACAAGGGCCTGCTGTTCGTCCGGCTGCTGCCCCAGTCCCTGGATGACAACCACTGCCCTGCCCACGACCTCCGTCACGGTGTGCTGGGCGGTGTCGTACAGAGCCGGCTCGCTGTCTGTGGGGCTGTGCGGGGCAGGTGCCTGGCTCTCCGCCTGTGCTGCTGTGGCCTGCTTGGCAAAGACAGGAGAAGCTGCTGCCTCTGCCTGCTCCTGTGCCGCGGGAGCGAGTGGCGAGCGGCACCCCTCTGCTTTGGGAGCTGCGGAGAGGGCACAAGGTGCCGGCTCAGCACCTGTGGCACCTACCGGGGCAAGAGACGTGCTCTGCGGGTCGCCGGCTGCCTCTTGTGCTGCCTCTGTGCCCACGGTGCTGGGCGAGCTGGGCCGCTCCTGGGGACCAGGGTGGGGGCCCTGCAAGCACTCTGTTAGTGAGGGGTTGACCCAGGTGTTGGAGATGATGGTGTCCTCCCCTTGGGACAGCTCCTTGTCGCTGTCATCTTCCCACTCCTGCTCCTCGGCCAAGGCCCCTGCCGTGTCCTCTGGCACTTGCAGGACTGCCCCTCCTGCTGCCTCCACCCACTGCTTGCCAGGGGCATGGGCTTCCAGCTGCTCCTGCTTGCTCGTAGTGCGCTTCAGGAGCTTGACGCGTATCAGCCGTGGTTGGTGCTGGTTGTGAAATGCGTACTCTGTGTGGATCTGAAAGGAGCGAGGGGCATTTTTAAAGGTAGCCTGTCTCCTCCCAGCGACTGGCTGCTGGGGACTGGTGAGCGGCGGCTGCTGGGAGAGTGGTGCAGCGGCTGGCCCCAGGCCCAGGGAGGCTCAGCCCCCTGTCCTGTCCCATGCCATGCCGTGCCGTGCCTTCCTTGGCACTCACCTGCCTGCGTGAGACATGGAGCTGCCCCGACGGCATCAGGGAGAAACACTGCTCCTCGTACTCCTGCAGCTGGAGCTCGCTCTCCTCCAGGGCGTCCTGCTGCTGCTGCATGACAATTTTCCTGAGCTGGACCAGGCGGCTCCTCTCCAGCTCCTCCAGGGGCTCCATCTTGGTGGTCAGGCTGGGCAGATGCTCCGCAAGAGCCTCGGGGCGCACCTGCAACGCCCTGCCATTGAGGTGGTAGCACCTGAAGCGCGCTGCCGCCGTTGCTGGGTCGTGCTCTGCCGCTCGTGGCCAGTGTCCTGGCCCTGAAGCACTGCCCGGCGATGGTGGTGCCAGCGCCCTGCCAGCAGCACTGGTGCCCGCAGGTTCATGGCGCTCAGGCGCGAGCTGATCTGCATGGGCGTTGCTGCCCATGGCCGCCCTGACCGCGCCTGTTCTCACTGGCCACACCAAGGCTCTGCTGCCGTGTGCCTGGTCGCACCAGGCCGCTGGCTGCTGGCTGGGTGGCTGGCTCCCCGTCAAATGCTGGCCCAGGACCTTGCCCACGAGGCACCGGGCTGTGTCCTTCACAGCCGCGGCATCGGCCGCAGGGCTGTGCGGGGCAGGCCTCCAGCTCTCCACCCACGCGGCTGTGTGCCGGTCACGGCAGGCGCCGCGAACGGACGGGACAAGCTGTCGGTGGCTGCTGGCTGTGGTGCCGATGGCCATTTCCCAGCCCCCGGCAGAAGATACGGAGGGGGCTGCCGGCAGAGGCGGCAGCTTGCGGGAGGTGCCGGCAGCTGCTGGTGGCAGAGCTGCGGGTGCGTGGCCGGGAGCCGCTGCCTGCCTGGGGGGACGCGACAAGGCTGGCAGAGGGACTGTCTCCTCCCACGTCACCCTGTTGCAGGGCAGCAGGCTGTCTGTCTGCAAGAGAAGGCAAGCAGAGAGGCCGTGTCACGGTGGCCCTTGTCCCCACACCCCGGCTGGAAGAGCTCCTGCGCCCGCGCTCCCCTGCCAGCCCCCAGGGCAGCGCTCAGACCCACAGGCGGCTGCTGCCCTGCTCCCAGAGCTGGCTGGGAAGAGGGCTGGTCCCTGAGCGGCCCACGGTGACTCCCGGGAGCACCCCTGGCATGCCCGGGCAGCATGGTGGGCACAGCACGGGGGGGCTCAGCTGGCTCCTGGCCTGCCGGACCCGTCCTGCACCTCCCGCCTGCCCGTCGTCAGCTCCTGGGACTGGGAAGACGCTCGGCCGCGTCTCTGTCGGGCTGCCTACCTGTGTGTGGTGGTTCCGGGTGGCCCGCGAGCTCTGTTGGTCGGGGAGCCGTGGCAGCCTGACCCCATGGAGGGACGAGGCCTGGCTCTGCCTGCTCTGGGGTGCTGCATGCAGCTGGATGCGTCCCTCCTGTGGGCAGGAGAAGGAGGAGGAGGCGTAGGATGGAGGCGGCTGCCTTGGCACAGCGGCCCCCACAGTGCCGGCAAGCCCGGCACCAAGGCAGCTCTGTGCGGCCCTGTCCCACCAGCGGCCTCTCTCCCTCCTGCCCCATGTCCCTCACCTGGCTCCTCTTCCGCAGGCTCAGCAGCCCCTTGGCGGGCTGGGAGTGGGCGTTCGCCTCCTCATCGGTGGGTGTGTTCGGCATTGTCGCCGCTGACCTGCCACGGGCAGGCACCCAGGGAAGATGCTGCCTCCTGAGGGAGGTGCTCTCCTGGGAGTGCGTGTCCCAGGGCTCTCGCTCCTTATATACCCCCAGGGTCACCGCGGGGAACCCCAGTCACAATGGCCGGTGGGCACCATGAGGCCCCCGCATCACAAAGCCTTGGGGGTCGCTATGGAGACGCACACGCCCACGCCTACGCCCGGCTGCGACCGGCTGGAACTGGTTGGGACCGGCTGTGCCTGGCCCGGGACAGCCCCTGCTCTGCCCTCTGCGAGGCCGCGGCAGGCCCGACCCAACACCTCCCACATAGCCCCGGTGGCGGCGGGCGCTGCAGAGCTCCGTCCTGCGTGCATTCAGCCGCTCCGGGTGCCACCGCCGCGGCCTTGTCCCCAGGCATTGCGGCCACACAGGGCCCCCAGGCCTGGGGGTGCTGCGGCGCCCGCGCGCGCAGAGGAACGCAGGGGAGCCCCGCAGGCCCCGTCACGCAGGAAAGCTCCAGTGCAGGCCTCAGTGCCGGCTCCGCTCCCTGTGCTCCTGCCTGCTCCGGGCTGGCCGCTCGCGGAAGGGGAAGCGTCCGAGCAGTTACCAACGGGCACGTTTCCAAGGAGCAGCCCTGTGTTTTTCTAAAGCTTCTGAGGGGTGGGAGCAGCACAGTGCTCAGGTCCTGATGTGATCTCTCTCTCCGAGGGAGAGCGCCCTCCCCGCCAGCACCTCTGCTCTCTCGCCCGCCATCCCCGCTGGGCTCTCGTGTCCCGGTTGCAAAGGGGTGGTGTTTCCCTTTTGGCCGCGGTGCGTTCCTCACGGAGGAGAGCGGAAGAGGCCGGTGTAGGCCTGTACACCTTGGGCACCTTCCCGAGGGGCTCCTGCTGGGCCTTTGCCCCGGGCGGCCTTGCGTGCGTGGCCCAGCATGGGCAGGGGCTGGCACCTGCTGCTGCTCCCCGCCGAGAGGGAGAGCTCTGCCCCTGTCCGGGTGTCACGCGGTGAGGCGGCTGCTTGTCCCTTGCTGCAGGGCCACAAGGCTTGGGCCTCCCTGCCCCGTGGAAAGGGCACCCATCTGAGCACTGGTGAAGAGAGAGACGAGAGAGCGGTGGCCAAGCAGAGCAGCGGGTGAACTCCAGCTGGGGCCGGCAGCGGTCCTTTCAGTGTATTAATTAAACTGTTTACCAAACGACTGTGCGACTGGCTGGGGAGCATCCCGGGGCTGGGGGGAGCCGTGCCGTGCCAGCGCAAAGCCGCGCTCTGCTCTGCGGCAGGGCGTGCTGATGTGGGGAGATTTGTGGCGATGGGAGCAACTGTGGCAGAGCCATCTTCCAGAGGACACCGGGGCAGGCAGTGGACATTGTCTACCTAGACTTCTCCAAGGCCTTTGATAGGGTCCCCCACAGTCTCCTCCTGGAGAAATTGATGTGTTATGGCCTAGACAAGCGGCCTGTGCAGTGGGTGGGGAACTGGCTGACAGGCCACACCCAAAGGGGGGTGTGGTAAATAGCTCTTTCTCAAACTGGCAACCTGGCACTAGTGGAGTCCCCCAGGGATGGATATTGGGCCCAATGTTATTCAACATCTTTATAAGTGATCTGGATACCGGCATCAAGCGTAGCCTGATGAAGTTTGCTGATGACACCAAGTTGAGTGGGGAAGTAGGCACTCCAGAAGGGAGAGCTGCTCTGCAGGGAGATCTGGGTAGGCTGGAGGAGTGGGCCAGCAAGAACCTTATGAAGGTCAGCAAGGACAAGTGTAAGATCATGCAGCTGGGAAAACATCATCCAGGAGTGCAGCACAGACTGGGATCCACCTGGCTGGAGAGAGCAGCTCTGTGGGAAGGGACCTGGGGGTCCTGGTGGGCAGGAAGCTCAACATGAGCGAACAGTGTGCTGCTGCGGCCAAGAAGGCCAACAGGATGCTGGCTTGCATCAAAAAGGGCATTGCCAGCAGAGATTAAGAAGTCATCATCCAGCTCTACTCAGCACTTGTCAGGCCACCCCTGGAGTACTGTGTCCAGTTCTGTTCCCTGCTATACAAAAAGGATGTGGACAGGCTGGAAGGGGCCCAGAGAAGGGCCACCAGGATGATCAGAGGACAGGGAAGCTGCCGTACGAGGATAGGCTGGGAGAGCTGGGTTTGTTCAGCCTTGAGAGAAGGAGGCTCAGAGGGGATCTCCTCAGCATGTACCGGTACTTAAAGGGTAGCTACAAAGAAGATGGAGACTCCCTTTTTACACGGAGTCCCACGGAGAGGGCAAGGGGGAATGGACACAAGTTGCTCTTGGGGAGATTCCGATTGGACATCAGCGGAAAATTTTTCCCATTGAGGACAGTCAGCCATGGGAATAATCTCCCCAGGGAAGGGGTTGACTCGGCCACGTTGGACACCTTTAAGAGTGTTCTGGACAGGGTGCTGGGCCATCTTGTCTAGGCTGTGCACTTCCCAGAAAGGTTGGACTAGGTGATCCCTGAGGTCCCTTCCAACCTGGGCTTTGAGATTCTAAGACTCTGTGACAAGGAGGAGCGGTGGGAGAACCTCCAGGCTGCTCTGAAGTGTCCCGGGAAGGTGATGTCACAAACGCTGCTGGACGTCATTCCCAGGGCCGTGCCAGAGGAGCAGAGGTGTGGGAAGAGCCAGGTGGGCTCTCCCCAGGGCCAACGGTGCCAGGCAGGCTTGAGGCCCTCTGGGATTGCCCCTGGGCGTGGGACTGAGCAGAGAGGGGAGGCTCTGTGACCAGCGCCCGGGGTGGGGGGTGCGTTGGCCGGTCCGGTTGGGCTCTGAGGGCAGTGGTGCTCATCATCCCGAGCCTGGCTGGGGGCTGCTTAGCGGGGAGGTCCCTCCCGGGCAGCCCTTCTTCAGCACCTTTCCTGCAGAGGTGGAGCGTGGGAGAGATCACGCCGACAGGCAGGACAGGGCAGGTGCCCACGCTGTGGGTGGCAGTGAGAGTCTTGGAGGCTGGGCAGTTTTTGGGAGGAAGTGTTCAGGGCAGAGGAACGGGCTGCCGGGGACCCCACGGAGTCCAGCAAAGGCAAGCGCCAAGTGGCGGCCCAGGGATGGGCTGATGCCCCGCAGGAGGTAGGGCGGGGCCGGGTGGTTGAAGAGCAGCCGTGGCTGTGGGAAAGGCCCTGGAGGCCAAGGTGGGCAGGGGTGGGCAGCGAGGCCAGCGGAGACCCCAGCTGGATGGGAGCTGGAGCGCCGGAGGCAGGGTCAGAGGCCAAGGGCATGGGCTCTGCTCGCCTGGAGCAGAGGGAGCAGAGGGGCCCTCGAGCTCTGCCTGCCGGCATGGGCCATGCCTGCACCCATCTTTCTCCTGAGATGCAGCAGGCAGAGATGAGCACTGGGGGGAAACGGTCATCATTTATTGGCCTAGGAAAGCATCCATGGCTGAGTAGAGGCTGGCAGCAAGATGTCCTCATGGCAGCCGAATGCCTGGGGCGCCGTCCATGCACCCATCCCTTGCATGCCTCCCCATGCCGCTCCCTGTGGATGCCACACAGGCTCAGGGCCAGCTGCCGTGTCGCGGGACCCGCCTGGCGCTGGCATCGTGGTGGTGCTGCTCTTCCTGTGCCACGATGCAGGTAAAGCGGAAAGCCGAGCACAGAGCCCTGAGCGCCCTCCTCAAGAGGGAGGGCCGTCGCCGTGAAGCCAGTGCTTGTGGGAGGGCAGCGATGCCTGTGGGGAGAGGAGAGCTGTAGGTGAGGGTCTGGGTGGGCACCGGGCAAGCTCCTGCCTGTCCCCACCACCGAAGGCTTTCCCCAGGGAGGGGTGGCCGGGGCAGGGCCAGCTGACGCGCGCACAGTGCTGCCAGCCTGGCCTGGGTGCCGCTCGCCGGGACGGCTGGGCCAGGCCTGCCCTGGTCGGGGCATTGCTTGACTCGGGACGTACCTGCGTCATCCTCGGGCATGTCCCTGGAGGTGGAGGAGGGCTGTGTGTTGCCCCTGTGCTCGGAGGCCACCTGCACGGGGAGAGCAAGAGCACAGGTAGGGGAGGGTGGGGATGCCAGCGGGCTGACACGGAGAGCACCAGGCAGCACCCTGCCGTACACACGCGGTGTCGGCCATGCGCGCCTGCCTCACCTGGTGCCCAAAGTCCGAAGCTAGGTGAGAATCTGTTGCCTCTGCTCCGTCATCCGCTGCTGGGGCAAGGTGGGCTGTGCCAGCATCCGCCGGAGGGTTTTGAGGCAGTGCAGCAGCCGCTTCAACCTCACGCACTGCCACGGAGACAAGGGCCTGCTGTTCGTCCGGCTGCTGCCCCAGTCCCTGGATGACAACCACCGCCCTGCCCACGACCTCCGTCACGGTGTGCTGGGCGGTGTCGTACAGAGCCGGCTCGCTGTCTGTGGGGCTGTGCGGGGCAGGTGCCTGGCTCTCCGCCTGTGCTGCTGTGGCCTGCTTGGCAAAGACAGGAGAAGCTGCTGCCTCTGCCTGCTCCTGTGCCGCAGGAGCGAGTGGCGAGCGGCGCCCCTCTGCTTTGGGAGCTGCGGAGAGGGCACAAGGTGCCGGCTCAGCACCTGTGGCACCTACCGGGGCAAGAGACGTGCTCTGCGGGTCGCCGGCTGCCTCTTGTGCTGCCTCTGTGCCCACGGTGCTGGGCGAGCTGGGCCGCTCCAGGGGACCAGGGTGGGGGCCCTGCAAGCACTCTGTTAGTGAGGGGTTGACCCAGGTGTTGGAGATGATGGTGTCCTCCCCTTGGGACAGCTCCTTGTCGCTGTCATCTTCCCACTCCTGCTCCTCGGCCAAGGCCCCTGCCTCTTCCTTCAAATACATTAAAAAGAAAAGGAGGGCGAATGAGAATCTGCCTCTTTACTGGCTGTGGGGGGAAACGTAGTGAGAATGGGTGAGGAAAGGACTGAGGTTCTAATGCCTTCTTTGCCTCAGCCTTTAAGAGGAAGACCAATTGTGTCCGGGGTACCGGGAAGCAGTGCTGAGCTGGCAGACAGGGTCGGGGATGGAACAAAGACCCCGAAACACAGGGGGAAATGGTGAGCGCCCTGCCACACCCCTTTGACTCACACACAAGTCTATGGGGTGGATGGGATCCACGCAAGGGTGCTGAGAGAGCGGCAGAAGTGCTCAGCAAGCCACTTTCCATCATTTATGAGCAGCCCTGGCTCTCTGGGGAGGTCCCCGTTGACTGGAGGTGAGCAAGCATGGTTTGGGCTGGCCCTCGAGCCGTTGTCTCTCTGAGCCCTTGCGTGGGGCTGCGGAGGAGCTTTAGCCCATCACGCGAGAGTTACCAAAGAGGGTCTCTTGAGGGAGAAGCTCTGGTTGGGGCAGTACCAGCAGAGCGTCCAAGATTGCTGGTAATGCTGGTCTGAACCAGGGGAGAAAAAGAGGCTTCTTGTGGTGGGAAGGCCAGCAAAGTCCCCGGGGGCCATTGCCTTGGAAGCCCCACGCGCAGCAGCGCCATCAAGAGCTAGGGGGCTCCCCCCAGCCATTCTCCCAGCTGTCTGTCTCTCTCGGTGCCGGGAGTTAGTTGTGTGGGTGCCAAACGTGGGGTGTCTTCTCCCTTGTGGCTGCGTGCCCAGCGCCAGGGGTGGGGGGTGCGTAGGCCAGGTTGGGCCCTGGCGGGGTGGTGGCGCTCGGCATTCGGAGCTTGGGTGGCAGCTGCTTAGTGGGGAGGTCCCTCAGGGGCTGCTCTTCTTCAGTGCCTTTCCTCCCAAGGGGAGAGCAAGAGCACAGGTAGGGGAGGGTGGGGATGCCAGCGGGCTGACACGGAGAGCACCAGGCATCTCCCTGCCGTACACACGCAGTGCCGGCCATGCGCGCCTGCCTCACCTGGTGCCCAAAGTCCAAAGCTAGGTGAGAATCTGTTGCTTCTGCTCCGTCATCCCCTGCCGGGGCAAGGTGGGCTGTGCCAGCATCCGCCGGAGGGTTTTGAGGCAGTGCAGCAGCCGCTTCAACCTCACGCACTGCCACGGAGACAAGGGCCTGCTGTTCATCCGGCTGCTGCCCCAGTCCCTGGATGACAACCACCGCCCTGCCCACGACCTCCGTCACGGTGTGCTGGGCGGTGTCGTACAGAGCCGGCTCGCTGTCTGTGGGGCTGTGCGGGGCAGGTGCCTGGCTCTCCGCCTGTGCTGCTGTGGCCTGCTTGGCAAAGACAGGAGAAGCTGCTGCCTCTGCCTGCTCCTGTGCCGCGGGAGCGAGTGGCGAGCGGCGCCCCTCTGCTTTGGGAGCTGCGGAGAGGGCACAAGGTGCCGGCTCAGCACCTGTGGCACCTACCGGGGCAAGAGACATGCTCTGCGGGTCACCGGCTGCCTCTTGTGCTGCCTCTGTGCCCACGGTGCTGGGCGAGCTGGGCCGCTCCAGGGGACCAGGGTGGGGGCCCTGCAAGCACTCTGTTAGTGAGGGGTTGACCCAGGTGTTGGAGATGATGGTGTCCTCCCCTTGGGACAGCTCCTTGTCGCTGTCATCTTCCCACTCCTGCTCCTCGGCCAAGGCCCCTGCCTCTTCCTTCAAATACATTAAAAAGAAAAGGAGGGCGAATGAGAATCTGCCTCTTTACTGGCTGTGGGGGGAAACGTAGTGAGAATGGGTGAGGAAAGGACTGAGGTTCTAATGCCTTCTTTGCCTCAGCCTTTAAGAGGAAGACCAATTGTGTCCGGGGTACCGGGAAGCAGTGCTGAGCTGGCAGACAGGGTCGGGGATGGAACAAAGACCCCGAAACACAGGGGGAAATGGTGAGCGCCCTGCCACACCCCTTTGACTCACACACAAGTCTATGGGGTGGATGGGATCCACGCAAGGGTGCTGAGAGAGCGGCAGAAGTGCTCAGCAAGCCACTTTCCATCATTTATGAGCAGCCCTGGCTCTCTGGGGAGGTCCCCGTTGACTGGAGGTGAGCAAGCATGGTTTGGGCTGGCCCTCGAGCCGTTGTCTCTCTGAGCCCTTGCGTGGGGCTGCGGAGGAGCTTTAGCCCATCACGCGAGAGTTACCAAAGAGGGTCTCTTGAGGGAGAAGCTCTGGTTGGGGCAGTACCAGCAGAGTGTCCAAGATTGCTGGTAATGCTGGTCTGAACCAGGGGAGAAAAAGAGGCTTCTTGTGGTGGGAAGGCCAGCAAAGTCCCTGGGGGCCATTGCCTTGGAAGCCCCACGCGCAGCAGCACCATCAAGAGCTAGGGGGCTCCCCCCAGCCATTCTCCCAGCTGTCTGTCTCTCTCGGTGCCGGGAGTTAGTTGTGTGGGTGCCAAACGTGGGGTGTCTTCTCCCTTGTGGCTGCGTGCCCAGCGCCAGGGGTGGGGGGTGCGTAGGCCAGGTTGGGCCCTGGCGGGGTGGTGGCGCTCGGCATTCGGAGCTTGGGTGGCAGCTGCTTAGTGGGGAGGTCCCTCAGGGGCTGCTCTTCTTCAGTGCCTTTCCTCCCAAGGGGAGAGCAAGAGCACAGGTAGGGGAGGGCGGTGATGCCAACAGGCTGACACGGAGAGCACCAGGCATCTCCCTGCCGTACACACGCAGTGCCGGCCATGTGCGCCTGCCTCACCTGGTGCCAAGATTCCCAAGCCAGGGGAAAACCCGCTGCCTCTGCTCCATCATCCGCTGCCGGGGCAAGGTGGGCTATGCCAGCATCCGCCGGAGGGTTTTGAGGCAGTGCAGCAGCCGCTTCAACCTCACGCACTGCCGCGGAGACAAGGGCCTGCTGTTCGTCCGGCTGCTGCCCCAGTCCCTGGATGACAACCACCGCCCTGCCCACGACCTCCGTCACGGTGTGCTGGGCGGTGTCGTACAGAGCCGGCTCGCTGTCTGTGGGGCTGTGCGGGGCAGGTGCCTGGCTCTCCGCCTGTGCTGCTGTGGCCTGCTTGGCAAAGACAGGAGAAGCTGCTGCCTCTGCCTGCTCCTGTGCCGCGGGAGCGAGTGGCGAGCGGCGCCCCTCTGCTTTGGGAGCTGCGGAGAGGGCACAAGGTGCCGGCTCAGCACCTGTGGCACCTACCGGGGCAAGAGACGTGCTCTGCGGGTCGCCGGCTGCCTCTTGTGCTGCCTCTGTGCCCACGGTGCTGGGCGAGCTGGGCCGCTCCAGGGGACCAGGGTGGGGGCCCTGCAAGCACTCTGTTAGTGAGGGGTTGACCCAGATGTTGGAGATGATGGTGTCCTCCCCTTGGGACAGCTCCTTGTCGCTGTCATCTTCCCACTCCTGCTCCTCGGCCAAGGCCCCTGCCTCTTCCTTCAAATACATTAAAAAGAAAAGGAGGGCGAATGAGAATCTGCCTCTTTACTGGCTGTGGGGGGAAACGTAGTGAGAATGGGTGAGGAAAGGACTGAGGTTCTAATGCCTTCTTTGCCTCAGCCTTTAAGAGGAAGACCAATTGTGTCCGGGGTACCGGGAAGCAGTGCTGAGCTGGCAGACAGGGTCGGGGATGGAACAAAGACCCCGAAACACAGGGGGAAATGGTGAGCGCCCTGCCACACCCCTTTGACTCACACACAAGTCTATGGGGTGGATGGGATCCACGCAAGGGTGCTGAGAGAGCGGCAGAAGTGCTCAGCAAGCCACTTTCCATCATTTATGAGCAGCTCTGGCTCTCTGGGGAGGTCCCCGTTGACTGGAGGTGAGCAAGCATGGTTTGGGCTGGCCCTCGAGCCGTTGTCTCTCTGAGCCCTTGCGTGGGGCTGCGGAGGAGCTTTAGCCCATCACGCGAGAGTTACCAAAGAGGGTCTCTTGAGGGAGAAGCTCTGGTTGGGGCAGTACCAGCAGAGCGTCCAAGATTGCTGGTAATGCTGGTCTGAACCAGGGGAGAAAAAGAGGCTTCTTGTGGTGGGAAGGCCAGCAAAGTCCCCGGGGGCCATTGCCTTGGAAGCCCCACGCGCAGCAGCGCCATCAAGAGCTAGGGGGCTCCCCCCAGCCATTCTCCCAGCTGTCTGTCTCTCTCGGTGCCGGGAGTTAGTTGTGTGGGTGCCAAAAGTTGGGTGTCTTCTCCCTTGTGGCTGCGTGCCCAGCGCCAGGGGTGGGGGGTGCGTAGGCCAGGTTGGGCCCTGGCGGGGTGGTGGCGCTCGGCATTCGGAGCTTGGGTGGCAGCTGCTTAGTGGGGAGGTCCCTCAGGGGCTGCTCTTCTTCAGTGCCTTTCCTCCCAAGGGGAGAGCAAGAGCACAGGTAGGGGAGGGTGGGGATGCCAGCGGGCTGACACGGAGAGCACCAGGCATCTCCCTGCCGTACACACGCAGTGCCGGCCATGCGCGCCTGCCTCACCTGGTGCCCAAAGTCCAAAGCCAGGGGAAAACCCGCTGCCTCTGCTCCATCATCCGCTGCCGGGGCAAGGTGGGCTGTGCCAGCATCCGCCGGAGGGTTTTGAGGCAGTGCAGCAGCCGCTTCAACCTCACGCACTGCCACAGAGACAAGGGCCTGCTGTTCATCCGGCTGCTGCCCCAGTCCCTGGATGACAACCACCGCCCTGCCCACGACCTCCGTCACGGTGTGCTGGGCGGTGTCATACAGAGCCGGCTCGCTGTCTGTGGGGCTGTGCGGGGCAGGTGCCTGGCTCTCCGCCTGTGCTGCTGTGGCCTGCTTGGCAAAGACAGGAGAAGCTGCTGCCTCTGCCTGCTCCTGTGCCGCAGGAGCGAGTGGCGAGCGGCGCCCCTCTGCTTTGGGAGCTGCGGAGAGGGCACAAGGTGCCGGCTCAGCACCTGTGGCACCTACCGGGGCAAGAGACGTGCTCTGCGGGTCGCCGGCTGCCTCTTGTGCTGCCTCTGTGCCCACGGTGCTGGGCGAGCTGGGCCGCTCCAGGGGACCAGGGTGGGGGCCCTGCAAGCACTCTGTTAGTGAGGGGTTGACCCAGGTGTTGGAGATGATGGTGTCCTCCCCTTGGGACAGCTCCTTGTCGCTGTCATCTTCCCACTCCTGCTCCTCGGCCAAGGCCCCTGCCTCTTCCTTCAAATACATTAAAAAGAAAAGGAGGGCGAATGAGAATCTGCCTCTTTACTGGCTGTGGGGGGAAACGTAGTGAGAATGGGTGAGGAAAGGACTGAGGTTCTAATGCCTTCTTTGCCTCAGCCTTTAAGAGGAAGACCAATTGTGTCCGGGGTACCGGGAAGCAGTGCTGAGCTGGCAGACAGGGTCGGGGATGGAACAAAGACCCCGAAACACAGGGGGAAATGGTGAGCGCCCTGCCACACCCCTTTGACTCACACACAAGTCTATGGGGTGGATGGGATCCACGCAAGGGTGCTGAGAGAGCGGCAGAAGTGCTCAGCAAGCCACTTTCCATCATTTATGAGCAGCCCTGGCTCTCTGGGGAGGTCCCCGTTGACTGGAGGTGAGCAAGCATGGTTTGGGCTGGCCCTCGAGCCGTTGTCTCTCTGAGCCCTTGCGTGGGGCTGCGGAGGAGCTTTAGCCCATCACGCGAGAGTTACCAAAGAGGGTCTCTTGAGGGAGAAGCTCTGGTTGGGGCAGTACCAGCAGAGCGTCCAAGATTGCTGGTAATGCTGTTCTGAACCAGGGGAGAAAAAGAGGCTTCTTGTGGTGGGAAGGCCAGCAAAGTCCCCGGGGGCCATTGCCTTGGAAGCCCCACGCGCAGCAGCGCCATCAAGAGCTAGGGGGCTCCCCCCAGCCATTCTCCCAGCTGTCTGTCTCTCTCAGTGCCGGGAGTTAGTTGTGTGGGTGCCAAACGTGGGGTGTCTTCTCCCTTGTGGCTGCGTGCCCAGCGCCAGGGGTGGGGGGTGCGTAGGCCAGGTTGGGCCCTGGCGGGGTGGTGGCGCTCGGCATTCGGAGCTTGGGTGGCAGCTGCTTAGTGGGGAGGTCCCTCAGGGGCTGCTCTTCTTCAGTGCCTTTCCTCCCAAGGGGAGAGCAAGAGCACAGGTAGGGGAGGGCGGGGATGCCAACAGGCTGACACGGAGAGCACCAGGCATCTCTCTGCCGTACACACGCAGTGCCGGCCATGTGCGCCTGCCTCACCTGGTGCCGAGATTCCCAAGCCAGGGGAAAACCCGCTGCCTCTGCTCCATCATCCGCTGCCGGGGCAAGGTGGGCTGTGCCAGCATCCGCCGGAGGGTTTTGAGGCAGTGCAGCAGCCGCTTCAACCTCACGCACTGCCACAGAGACAAGGGCCTGCTGTTCATCCGGCTGCTGCCCCAGTCCCTGGATGACAACCACCGCCCTGCCCACGACCTCCGTCACGGTGTGCTGGGCGGTGTCATACAGAGCCGGCTCGCTGTCTGTGGGGCTGTGCGGGGCAGGTGCCTGGCTCTCCGCCTGTGCTGCTGTGGCCTGCTTGGCAAAGACAGGAGAAGCTGCTGCCTCTGCCTGCTCCTGTGCCGCAGGAGCGAGTGGCGAGCGGCGCCCCTCTGCTTTGGGAGCTGCGGAGAGGGCACAAGGTGCCGGCTCAGCACCTGTGGCACCTACCGGGGCAAGAGACATGCTCTGCGGGTCGCCGGCTGCCTCTTGTGCTGCCTCTGTGCCCACGGTGCTGGGCGAGCTGGGCCGCTCCAGGGGACCAGGGTGGGGGCCCTGCAAGCACTCTGTTAGTGAGGGGTTGACCCAGATGTTGGAGATGATGGTGTCCTCCCCTTGGGACAGCTCCTTGTCGCTGTCATCTTCCCACTCCTGCTCCTCGGCCAAGGCCCCTGCCGTGTCCTCTGGCACTTGCAGGACTGCCCCTCCTGCTGCCTCCACCCACTGCTTGCCAGGGGCATGGGCTTCCAGCTGCTCCTGCTTGCTCGTAGTGCGCTTCAGGAGCTTGACGCGTATCATCCGTGGTTGGTGCTGGTTGTGAAATGCGTACTCTGTGTGGATCTGAAAGGAGCGAGGGGCATTTTTAAAGGTAGCCTGTCTCCTCCCAGCGACTGGCTGCTGGGGACTGGTGAGCGGCGGCTGCTGGGAGAGTGGTGCAGCGGACGGCCCCAGGCCCAGGGAGGCTCAGCCCCCTGTCCTGTCCCATGCCATGCCGTGCCGTGCCTTCCTTGGCACTCACCTGCCTGCGTGAGACATGGAGCTGCCCCGACGGCATCAGGGAGAAACACTGCTCCTCGTACTCCTGCAGCTGGAGCTCGCTCTCCTCCAGGCCGTCCTGCTGCCGCTGCATGACGATTTTCCTGAGCTGGACCAGGCGGCTCCTCTCCAGCTCCTCCAGGGGCTCCATCTTGGTGGTCAGGCTGGGCAGATGCTCCGCAAGAGCCTCGGGGCGCACCTGCAACGCCCTGCCATTGAGGTGGTAGCACCTGAAGCGCGCTGCCGCCGTTGCTGGGTCGTGCTCTGCCGCTCGTGGCCAGTGTCCTGGCCCTGAAGCACTGCCCGGCGATGGTGGTGCCAGCGCCCTGCCAGCAGCACTGGTGCCCGCAGGTTCATGGCGCTCAGGCGCGAGCTGATCTGCATGGGCGTTGCTGCCCATGGCCGCCCTGACCGCGCCTGTTCTCACTGGCCACACCAAGGCTCTGCTGCCGTGTGCCTGGTCGCACCAGGCCGCTGGCTGCTGGCTGGGTGGCTGGCTCCCCGTCAAATGCTGGCCCAGGACCTTGCCCACGAGGCACCGGGCTGTGTCCTTCACAGCCGCGGCATCGGCCGCAGGGCTGTGCGGGGCAGGCCTCCAGCTCTCCACCCACGTGGCTGTGTGCCGGTCACGGCAGGCGCCGCGAACGGACGGGACAAGCTGTCGGTGGCTGCTGGCTGTGGTGCCGATGGCCATTTCCCAGCCCCCGGCAGAAGATACGGAGGGGGCTGCCGGCAGAGGCGGCAGCTTGCGGGAGGTGCCGGCAGCTGCTGGTGGCAGAGCTGCGGGTGCGTGGCCGGGAGCCGCTGCCTGCCTGGGGGGACGCGACAAGGCTGGCAGAGGGACTGTCTCCTCCCACGTCACCCTGTTGCAGGGCAGCAGGCTGTCTGTCTGCAAGAGAAGGCAAGCAGAGAGGCCATGTCACGGTGGCCCTTGTCCCCACACCCCGGCTGGAAGAGCTCCTGCGCCCGCGCTCCCCTGCCAGCCCCCAGGGCAGCGCTCAGACCCACAGGCGGCTGCTGCCCTGCTCCCAGAGCTGGCTGGGAAGAGGGCTGGTCCCTGAGCGGCCCACGGTGACTCCCGGGAGCACCCCTGGCATGCCCGGGCAGCATGGTGGGCACAGCACGGGGGGGCTCAGCTGGCTCCTGGCCTGCCGGACCCGTCCTGCACCTCCCGCCTGCCCGTCGTCAGCTCCTGGGACTGGGAAGACGCTCGGCCGCGTCTCTGTCGGGCTGCCTACCTGTGTGTGGTGGTTCCGGGTGGCCCGCGAGCTCTGTTGGTCGGGGAGCCGTGGCAGCCTGACCCCATGGAGGGACGAGGCCTGGCTCTGCCTGCTCTGGGGTGCTGCATGCGGCTGGATGCGTCCCTCCTGTGGGCAGGAGAAGGAGGAGGAGGCGTAGGATGGAGGCGGCTGCCTTGGCACAGCGGCCCCCACAGTGCCGGCAAGCCCGGCACCAAGGCAGCTCTGTGCGGCCCTGTCCCACCAGCGGCCTCTCTCCCTCCTGCCCCATGTCCCTCACCTGGCTCCTCTTCCGCAGGCTCAGCAGCCCCTTGGCGGGCTGGGAGTGGGCGTTCGCCTCCTCATCGGTGGGTGTGTTCGGCATTGTCGCCGCTGACCTGCCACGGGCAGGCACCCAGGGAAGATGCTGCCTCCTGAGGGAGGTGCTCTCCTGGGAGTGCGTGTCCCAGGGCTCTCGCTCCTTATATACCCCCAGGGTCACCGCGGGGAACCCCAGTCACAATGGCCGGTGGGCACCATGAGGCCCCCGCATCACAAAGCCTTGGGGGTCGCTATGGAGACGCACACGCCCACGCCTACGCCCGGCTGCGACCGGCTGGAACTGGTTGGGACCGGCTGTGCCTGGCCCGGGACAGCCCCTGCTCTGCCCTCTGCGAGGCCGCGGCAGGCCCGACCCAACACCTCCCACATAGCCCCGGTGGCGGCGGGCGCTGCAGAGCTCCGTCCTGCGTGCATTCAGCCGCTCCGGGTGCCACCGCCGCGGCCTTGTCCCCAGGCATTGCGGCCACACAGGGCCCCCAGGCCTGGGGGTGCTGCGGCGCCCGCGCGCGCAGGGGAACGCAGGGGAGCCCCGCAGGCCCCATCACGCAGGGAAGCTCCAGTGCAGGCCTCAGTGCCGGCTCCGCTCCCTGTGCTCCTGCCTGCTCCGGGCTGGCCGCTCGCGGAAGGGGAAGCGTCCGAGCAGTTACCAACGGGCACGTTTCCAAGGAGCAGCCCTGTGTTTTTCTAAAGCTTCTGAGGGGTGGGAGCAGCACAGTGCTCAGGTCCTGATGTGATCTCTCTCTCCGAGGGAGAGCGCCCTCCCCGCCAGCACCTCTGCTCTCTCGCCCGCCATCCCCGCTGGGCTCTCGTGTCCCGGTCGCAAAGGGGTGGTGTTTCCCTTTTGGCCGCGGTGCGTTCCTCACGGAGGAGAGCGGAAGAGGCCGGTGTAGGCCTGTACACCTTGGGCACCTTCCCGAGGGGCTCCTGCTGGGCCGTTGCCCCGGGCGGCCTTGCGTGCGTGGCCCAGCATGGGCAGGGGCTGGCACCTGCTGCTGCTCCCCGCCGAGAGGGAGAGCTCTGCCCCTGTCCGGGTGTCACGCGGTGAGGCGGCTGCTTGTCCCTTGCTGCAGGGCCACAAGGCTTGGGCCTCCCTGCCCCGTGGAAAGGGCACCCATCTGAGCACTGGTGAAGAGAGAGACGAGAGAGCGGTGGCCAAGCAGAGCAGCGGGTGAACTCCAGCTGGGGCTGGCAGCGGTCCTTTCAGTGTATTAATTAAACTGTTTACCAAACGACTGTGCGACTGGCTGGGGAGCATCCCGGGGCTGGGGGGAGCCGTGCCGTGCCAGCGCAAAGCCGCGCTCTGCTCTGCGGCAGGGCGTGCTGATGTGGGGAGATTTGTGGCGATGGGAGCAACTGTGGCAGAGCCATCTTCCAGAGGACACCGGGGCAGGCAGTGGACGTTGTCTACCTAGACTTCTCCAAGGCCTTTGATAGGGTCCCCCACAGTCTCCTCCTGGAGAAATTGATGTGTTATGGCCTAGACAAGCGGCCTGTGCAGTGGGTGGGGAACTGGCTGACAGGCCACACCCAAAGGGGGGTGTGGTAAATAGCTCTTTCTCAAACTGGCAACCTGGCACTAGTGGAGTCCCCCAGGGATGGATATTGGGCCCAATGTTATTCAACATCTTTATAAGTGATCTGGATACCGGCATCAAGCGTAGCCTGATGAAGTTTGCTGATGACACCAAGTTGAGTGGGGAAGTAGGCACTCCAGAAGGGAGAGCTGCTCTGCAGGGAGATCTGGGTAGGCTGGAGGAGTGGGCCAGCAAGAACCTTATGAAGGTCAGCAAGGACAAGTGTAAGATCATGCAGCTGGGAAAACATCATCCAGGAGTGCAGCACAGACTGGGATCCACCTGGCTGGAGAGAGCAGCTCTGTGGGAAGGGACCTGGGGGTCCTGGTGGGCAGGAAGCTCAACATGAGCGAACAGTGTGCTGCTGCGGCCAAGAAGGCCAACAGGATGCTGGCTTGCATCAAAAAGGGCATTGCCAGCAGAGATTAAGAAGTCATCATCCAGCTCTACTCAGCACTTGTCAGGCCACCCCTGGAGTACTGTGTCCAGTTCTGTTCCCTGCTATACAAAAAGGATGTGGACAGGCTGGAAGGGGCCCAGAGAAGGGCCACCAGGATGATCAGAGGACAGGGAAGCTGCCGTACGAGGATAGGCTGGGAGAGCTGGGTTTGTTCAGCCTTGAGAGAAGGAGGCTCAGAGGGGATCTCCTCAGCATGTACCGGTACTTAAAGGGTAGCTACAAAGAAGATGGAGACTCCCTTTTTACACGGAGTCCCACGGAGAGGGCAAGGGGGAATGGACACAAGTTGCTCTTGGGGAGATTCCGATTGGACATCAGCGGAAAATTTTTCCCATTGAGGACAGTCAGCCATGGGAATAATCTCCCCAGGGAAGGGGTTGACTCGGCCACGTTGGACACCTTTAAGAGTGTTCTGGACAGGGTGCTGGGCCATCTTGTCTAGGCTGTGCACTTCCCAGAAAGGTTGGACTAGGTGATCCCTGAGGTCCCTTCCAACCTGGGCTTTGAGATTCTAAGACTCTGTGACAAGGAGGAGCGGTGGGAGAACCTCCAGGCTGCTCTGAAGTGTCCCGGGAAGGTGATGTCACAAACGCTGCTGGACGTCATTCCCAGGGCCGTGCCAGAGGAGCAGAGGTGTGGGAAGAGCCAGGTGGGCTCTCCCCAGGGCCAACGGTGCCAGGCAGGCTTGAGGCCCTCTGGGATTGCCCCTGGGCGTGGGACTGAGCAGAGAGGGGAGGCTCTGTGACCAGCGCCCGGGGTGGGGGGTGCGTTGGCCGGTCCGGTTGGGCTCTGAGGGCAGTGGTGCTCATCATCCCGAGCCTGGCTGGGGGCTGCTTAGCGGGGAGGTCCCTCCCGGGCAGCCCTTCTTCAGCACCTTTCCTGCAGAGGTGGAGCGTGGGAGAGATCACGCCGACAGGCAGGACAGGGCAGGTGCCCACGCTGTGGGTGGCAGTGAGAGTCTTGGAGGCTGGGCAGTTTTTGGGAGGAAGTGTTCAGGGCAGAGGAACGGGCTGCCGGGGACCCCACGGAGTCCAGCAAAGGCAAGCGCCAAGTGGCGGCCCAGGGATGGGCTGATGCCCCGCAGGAGGTAGGGCGGGGCCGGGTGGTTGAAGAGCAGCCGTGGCTGTGGGAAAGGCCCTGGAGGCCAAGGTGGGCAGGGGTGGGCAGCGAGGCCAGCGGAGACCCCAGCTGGATGGGAGCTGGAGCGCCGGAGGCAGGGTCAGAGGCCAAGGGCATGGGCTCTGCTCGCCTGGAGCAGAGGGAGCAGAGGGGCCCTCGAGCTCTGCCTGCCGGCATGGGCCATGCCTGCACCCATCTTTCTCCTGAGATGCAGCAGGCAGAGATGAGCACTGGGGGGAAACGGTCATCATTTATTGGCCTAGGAAAGCATCCATGGCTGAGTAGAGGCTGGCAGCAAGATGTCCTCATGGCAGCCGAATGCCTGGGGCGCCGTCCATGCACCCATCCCTTGCATGCCTCCCCATGCCGCTCCCTGTGGATGCCACACAGGCTCAGGGCCAGCTGCCGTGTCGCGGGACCCGCCTGGCGCTGGCATCGTGGTGGTGCTGCTCTTCCTGTGCCACGATGCAGGTAAAGCGGAAAGCCGAGCACAGAGCCCTGAGCGCCCTCCTCAAGAGGGAGGGCCGTCGCCGTGAAGCCAGTGCTTGTGGGAGGGCAGCGATGCCTGTGGGGAGAGGAGAGCTGTAGGTGAGGGTCTGGGTGGGCACCGGGCAAGCTCCTGCCTGTCCCCACCACCGAAGGCTTTCCCCAGGGAGGGGTGGCCGGGGCAGGGCCAGCTGACGCGCGCACAGTGCTGCCAGCCTGGCCTGGGTGCCGCTCGCCGGGACGGCTGGGCCAGGCCTGCCCTGGTCGGGGCATTGCTTGACTCGGGACGTACCTGCGTCATCCTCGGGCATGTCCCTGGAGGTGGAGGAGGGCTGTGTGTTGCCCCTGTGCTCGGAGGCCACCTGCACGGGGAGAGCAAGAGCACAGGTAGGGGAGGGTGGGGATGCCAGCGGGCTGACACGGAGAGCACCAGGCAGCACCCTGCCGTACACACGCGGTGTCGGCCATGCGCGCCTGCCTCACCTGGTGCCCAAAGTCCGAAGCTAGGTGAGAATCTGTTGCCTCTGCTCCGTCATCCGCTGCTGGGGCAAGGTGGGCTGTGCCAGCATCCGCCGGAGGGTTTTGAGGCAGTGCAGCAGCCGCTTCAACCTCACGCACTGCCGCGGAGACAAGGGCCTGCTGTTCGTCCGGCTGCTGCCCCAGTCCCTGGATGACAACCACCGCCCTGCCCACGACCTCCGTCACGGTGTGCTGGGCGGTGTCGTACAGAGCCGGCTCGCTGTCTGTGGGGCTGTGCGGGGCAGGTGCCTGGCTCTCCGCCTGTGCTGCTGTGGCCTGCTTGGCAAAGACAGGAGAAGCTGCTGCCTCTGCCTGCTCCTGTGCCGCGGGAGCGAGTGGCGAGCGGCGCCCCTCTGCTTTGGGAGCTGCGGAGAGGGCACAAGGTGCCGGCTCAGCACCTGTGGCACCTACCGGGGCAAGAGACGTGCTCTGCGGGTCGCCGGCTGCCTCTTGTGCTGCCTCTGTGCCCACGGTGCTGGGCGAGCTGGGCCGCTCCAGGGGACCAGGGTGGGGGCCCTGCAAGCACTCTGTTAGTGAGGGGTTGACCCAGATGTTGGAGATGATGGTGTCCTCCCCTTGGGACAGCTCCTTGTCGCTGTCATCTTCCCACTCCTGCTCCTCGGCCAAGGCCCCTGCCTCTTCCTTCAAATACATTAAAAAGAAAAGGAGGGCGAATGAGAATCTGCCTCTTTACTGGCTGTGGGGGGAAACGTAGTGAGAATGGGTGAGGAAAGGACTGAGGTTCTAATGCCTTCTTTGCCTCAGCCTTTAAGAGGAAGACCAATTGTGTCCGGGGTACCGGGAAGCAGTGCTGAGCTGGCAGACAGGGTCGGGGATGGAACAAAGACCCCGAAACACAGGGGGAAATGGTGAGCGCCCTGCCACACCCCTTTGACTCACACACAAGTCTATGGGGTGGATGGGATCCACGCAAGGGTGCTGAGAGAGCGGCAGAAGTGCTCAGCAAGCCACTTTCCATCATTTATGAGCAGCTCTGGCTCTCTGGGGAGGTCCCCGTTGACTGGAGGTGAGCAAGCATGGTTTGGGCTGGCCCTCGAGCCGTTGTCTCTCTGAGCCCTTGCGTGGGGCTGCGGAGGAGCTTTAGCCCATCACGCGAGAGTTACCAAAGAGGGTCTCTTGAGGGAGAAGCTCTGGTTGGGGCAGTACCAGCAGAGCGTCCAAGATTGCTGGTAATGCTGGTCTGAACCAGGGGAGAAAAAGAGGCTTCTTGTGGTGGGAAGGCCAGCAAAGTCCCCGGGGGCCATTGCCTTGGAAGCCCCACGCGCAGCAGCGCCATCAAGAGCTAGGGGGCTCCCCCCAGCCATTCTCCCAGCTGTCTGTCTCTCTCGGTGCCGGGAGTTAGTTGTGTGGGTGCCAAAAGTTGGGTGTCTTCTCCCTTGTGGCTGCGTGCCCAGCGCCAGGGGTGGGGGGTGCGTAGGCCAGGTTGGGCCCTGGCGGGGTGGTGGCGCTCGGCATTCGGAGCTTGGGTGGCAGCTGCTTAGTGGGGAGGTCCCTCAGGGGCTGCTCTTCTTCAGTGCCTTTCCTCCCAAGGGGAGAGCAAGAGCACAGGTAGGGGAGGGTGGGGATGCCAGCGGGCTGACACGGAGAGCACCAGGCATCTCCCTGCCGTACACACGCAGTGCCGGCCATGCGCGCCTGCCTCACCTGGTGCCCAAAGTCCAAAGCCAGGGGAAAACCCGCTGCCTCTGCTCCATCATCCGCTGCCGGGGCAAGGTGGGCTGTGCCAGCATCCGCCGGAGGGTTTTGAGGCAGTGCAGCAGCCGCTTCAACCTCACGCACTGCCACAGAGACAAGGGCCTGCTGTTCATCCGGCTGCTGCCCCAGTCCCTGGATGACAACCACCGCCCTGCCCACGACCTCCGTCACGGTGTGCTGGGCGGTGTCATACAGAGCCGGCTCGCTGTCTGTGGGGCTGTGCGGGGCAGGTGCCTGGCTCTCCGCCTGTGCTGCTGTGGCCTGCTTGGCAAAGACAGGAGAAGCTGCTGCCTCTGCCTGCTCCTGTGCCGCAGGAGCGAGTGGCGAGCGGCGCCCCTCTGCTTTGGGAGCTGCGGAGAGGGCACAAGGTGCCGGCTCAGCACCTGTGGCACCTACCGGGGCAAGAGACATGCTCTGCGGGTCGCCGGCTGCCTCTTGTGCTGCCTCTGTGCCCACGGTGCTGGGCGAGCTGGGCCGCTCCAGGGGACCAGGGTGGGGGCCCTGCAAGCACTCTGTTAGTGAGGGGTTGACCCAGGTGTTGGAGATGATGGTGTCCTCCCCTTGGGACAGCTCCTTGTCGCTGTCATCTTCCCACTCCTGCTCCTCGGCCAAGGCCCCTGCCTCTTCCTTCAAATACATTAAAAAGAAAAGGAGGGCGAATGAGAATCTGCCTCTTTACTGGCTGTGGGGGGAAACGTAGTGAGAATGGGTGAGGAAAGGACTGAGGTTCTAATGCCTTCTTTGCCTCAGCCTTTAAGAGGAAGACCAATTGTGTCCGGGGTACCGGGAAGCAGTGCTGAGCTGGCAGACAGGGTCGGGGATGGAACAAAGACCCCGAAACACAGGGGGAAATGGTGAGCGCCCTGCCACACCCCTTTGACTCACACACAAGTCTATGGGGTGGATGGGATCCACGCAAGGGTGCTGAGAGAGCGGCAGAAGTGCTCAGCAAGCCACTTTCCATCATTTATGAGCAGCCCTGGCTCTCTGGGGAGGTCCCCGTTGACTGGAGGTGAGCAAGCATGGTTTGGGCTGGCCCTCGAGCCGTTGTCTCTCTGAGCCCTTGCGTGGGGCTGCGGAGGAGCTTTAGCCCATCACGCGAGAGTTACCAAAGAGGGTCTCTTGAGGGAGAAGCTCTGGTTGGGGCAGTACCAGCAGAGCGTCCAAGATTGCTGGTAATGCTGTTCTGAACCAGGGGAGAAAAAGAGGCTTCTTGTGGTGGGAAGGCCAGCAAAGTCCCCGGGGGCCATTGCCTTGGAAGCCCCACGCGCAGCAGCGCCATCAAGAGCTAGGGGGCTCCCCCCAGCCATTCTCCCAGCTGTCTGTCTCTCTCAGTGCCGGGAGTTAGTTGTGTGGGTGCCAAACGTGGGGTGTCTTCTCCCTTGTGGCTGCGTGCCCAGCGCCAGGGGTGGGGGGTGCGTAGGCCAGGTTGGGCCCTGGCGGGGTGGTGGCGCTCGGCATTCGGAGCTTGGGTGGCAGCTGCTTAGTGGGGAGGTCCCTCAGGGGCTGCTCTTCTTCAGTGCCTTTCCTCCCAAGGGGAGAGCAAGAGCACAGGTAGGGGAGGGCGGGGATGCCAACAGGCTGACACGGAGAGCACCAGGCATCTCTCTGCCGTACACACGCAGTGCCGGCCATGTGCGCCTGCCTCACCTGGTGCCGAGATTCCCAAGCCAGGGGAAAACCCGCTGCCTCTGCTCCATCATCCGCTGCCGGGGCAAGGTGGGCTGTGCCAGCATCCGCCGGAGGGTTTTGAGGCAGTGCAGCAGCCGCTTCAACCTCACGCACTGCCGCGGAGACAAGGGCCTGCTGTTCGTCCGGCTGCTGCCCCAGTCCCTGGATGACAACCACCGCCCTGCCCACGACCTCCGTCACGGTGTGCTGGGCGGTGTCGTACAGAGCCGGCTCGCTGTCTGTGGGGCTGTGCGGGGCAGGTGCCTGGCTCTCCGCCTGTGCTGCTGTGGCCTGCTTGGCAAAGACAGGAGAAGCTGCTGCCTCTGCCTGCTCCTGTGCCGCGGGAGCGAGTGGCGAGCGGCGCCCCTCTGCTTTGGGAGCTGCGGAGAGGGCACAAGGTGCCGGCTCAGCACCTGTGGCACCTACCGGGGCAAGAGACGTGCTCTGCGGGTCGCCGGCTGCCTCTTGTGCTGCCTCTGTGCCCACGGTGCTGGGCGAGCTGGGCCGCTCCAGGGGACCAGGGTGGGGGCCCTGCAAGCACTCTGTTAGTGAGGGGTTGACCCAGGTGTTGGAGATGATGGTGTCCTCCCCTTGGGACAGCTCCTTGTCGCTGTCATCTTCCCACTCCTGCTCCTCGGCCAAGGCCCCTGCCGTGTCCTCTGGCACTTGCAGGACTGCCCCTCCTGCTGCCTCCACCCACTGCTTGCCAGGGGCATGGGCTTCCAGCTGCTCCTGCTTGCTCGTAGTGCGCTTCAGGAGCTTGACGCGTATCAGCCGTGGTTGGTGCTGGTTGTGAAATGCGTACTCTGTGTGGATCTGAAAGGAGCGAGGGGCATTTTTAAAGGTAGCCTGTCTCCTCCCAGCGACTGGCTGCTGGGGACTGGTGAGCAGCGGCTGCTGGGAGAGTGGTGCAGCGGCTGGCCCCAGGCCCAGGGAGGCTCAGCCCCCTGTCCTGTCCCATGCCATGCCGTGCCGTGCCTTCCTTGGCACTCACCTGCCTGCGTGAGACATGGAGCTGCCCCGACGGCATCAGGGAGAAACACTGCTCCTCGTACTCCTGCAGCTGGAGCTCGCTCTCCTCCAGGCCGTCCTGCTGCCGCTGCATGACGATTTTCCTGAGCTGGACCAGGCGGCTCCTCTCCAGCTCCTCCAGGGGCTCTATCTTTGTGGTCAGGCTGGGCAGATGCTCCGCAAGAGCCTCGGGGCGCACCTGCAACGCCCTGCCATTGAGGTGGTAGCACCTGAAGCGCGCTGCCGCCGTTGCTGGGTCGTGCTCTGCCGCTCGTGGCCAGTGTCCTGGCCCTGAAGCACTGCCCGGCGATGGTGGTGCCAGCGCCCTGCCAGCAGCACTGGTGCCCGCAGGTTCATGGCGCTCAGGCGCGAGCTGATCTGCATGGGCGTTGCTGCCCATGGCCGCCCTGACCGCGCCTGTTCTCACTGGCCGCACCAAGGCTCTGCTGCCGTGTGCCTGGTCGCACCAGGCCGCTGGCTGCTGGCTGGGTGGCTGGCTCCCCGTCAAATGCTGGCCCAGGACCTTGCCCACGAGGCACCGGGCTGTGTCCTTCACAGCCGCGGCATCGGCCGCAGGGCTGTGCGGGGCAGGCCTCCAGCTCTCCACCCACGTGGCTGTGTGCCGGTCACGGCAGGCGCCGCGAACGGACGGGACAAGCTGTCGGTGGCTGCTGGCTGTGGTGCCGATGGCCATTTCCCAGCCCCCGGCAGAAGATACGGAGGGGGCTGCCGGCAGAGGCGGCAGCTTGCGGGAGGTGCCGGCAGCTGCTGGTGGCAGAGCTGCGGGTGCGTGGCCGGGAGCCGCTGCCTGCCTGGGGGGACGCGACAAGGCTGGCAGAGGGACTGTCTCCTCCCACGTCACCCTGTTGCAGGGCAGCAGGCTGTCTGTCTGCAAGAGAAGGCAAGCAGAGAGGCCGTGTCACGGTGGCCCTTGTCCCCACACCCCGGCTGGAAGAGCTCCTGCGCCCGCGCTCCCCTGCCAGCCCCCAGGGCAGCGCTCAGACCCACAGGCGGCTGCTGCCCTGCTCCCAGAGCTGGCTGGGAAGAGGGCTGGTCCCTGAGCGGCCCACGGTGACTCCCGGGAGCACCCCTGGCATGCCCGGGCAGCATGGTGGGCACAGCACGGGGGGGCTCAGCTGGCTCCTGGCCTGCCGGACCCGTCCTGCACCTCCCGCCTGCCCGTCGTCAGCTCCTGGGACTGGGAAGACGCTCGGCCGCGTCTCTGTCGGGCTGCCTACCTGTGTGTGGTGGTTCCGGGTGGCCCGCGAGCTCTGTTGGTCGGGGAGCCGTGGCAGCCTGACCCCATGGAGGGACGAGGCCTGGCTCTGCCTGCTCTGGGGTGCTGCATGCGGCTGGATGCGTCCCTCCTGTGGGCAGGAGAAGGAGGAGGAGGCGTAGGATGGAGGCGGCTGCCTTGGCACAGCGGCCCCCACAGTGCCGGCAAGCCCGGCACCAAGGCAGCTCTGTGCGGCCCTGTCCCACCAGCGGCCTCTCTCCCTCCTGCCCCATGTCCCTCACCTGGCTCCTCTTCCGCAGGCTCAGCAGCCCCTTGGCGGGCTGGGAGTGGGCGTTCGCCTCCTCATCGGTGGGTGTGTTCGGCATTGTCGCCGCTGACCTGCCACGGGCAGGCACCCAGGGAAGATGCTGCCTCCTGAGGGAGGTGCTCTCCTGGGAGTGCGTGTCCCAGGGCTCTTGCTCCTTATATACCCCCAGGGTCACCGCGGGGAACCCCAGTCACAATGGCCGGTGGGCACCATGAGGCCCCCGCATCACAAAGCCTTGGGGGTCGCTATGGAGACGCACACGCCCACGCCTACGCCCGGCTGCGACCGGCTGGAACTGGTTGGGACCGGCTGTGCCTGGCCCGGGACAGCCCCTGCTCTGCCCTCTGCGAGGCCGCGGCAGGCCCGACCCAACACCTCCCACATAGCCCCGGTGGCGGCGGGCGCTGCAGAGCTCCGTCCTGCGTGCATTCAGCCGCTCCGGGTGCCACCGCCGCGGCCTTGTCCCCAGGCATTGCGGCCACACAGGGCCCCCAGGCCTGGGGGTGCTGCGGCGCCCGCGCGCGCAGAGGAACGCAGGGGAGCCCCGCAGGCCCCGTCACGCAGGAAAGCTCCAGTGCAGGCCTCAGTGCCGGCTCCACTCCCTGTGCTCCTGCCTGCTCCGGGCTGGCCGCTCGCGGAAGGGGAAGCGTCCGAGCAGTTACCAACGGGCACGTTTCCAAGGAGCAGCCCTGTGTTTTTCTAAAGCTTCTGAGGGGTGGGAGCAGCACAGTGCTCAGGTCCTGATGTGATCTCTCTCTCCGAGGGAGAGCGCCCTCCCCGCCAGCACCTCTGCTCTCTCGCCCGCCATCCCCGCTGGGCTCTCGTGTCCCGGTCGCAAAGGGGTGGTGTTTCCCTTTTGGCCGCGGTGCGTTCCTCACGGAGGAGAGCGGAAGAGGCCGGTGTAGGCCTGTACACCTTGGGCACCTTCCCGAGGGGCTCCTGCTGGGCCGTTGCCCCGGGCGGCCTTGCGTGCGTGGCCCAGCATGGGCAGGGGCTGGCACCTGCTGCTGCTCCCCGCCGAGAGGGAGAGCTCTGCCCCTGTCCGGGTGTCACGCGGTGAGGTGGCTGCTTGTCCCTTGCTGCAGGGCCACAAGGCTTGGGCCTCCCTGCCCCGTGGAAAGGGCACCCATCTGAGCACTGGTGAAGAGAGAGACGAG
This sequence comes from Phalacrocorax carbo, assembly GCF_963921805.1. NCBI lineage: Eukaryota > Metazoa > Chordata > Aves > Suliformes > Phalacrocoracidae > Phalacrocorax > Phalacrocorax carbo. The sequence goes on along the minus strand of NC_087513.1, from coordinate 199,484,311 downwards.
AGAGCGGTGGCCAAGCAGAGCAGCGGGTGAACTCCAGCTGGGGCTGGCAGCGGTCCTTTCAGTGTATTAATTAAACTGTTTACCAAATGACTGTGCGACTGGCTGGGGAGCATCCCGGGGCTGGGGGGAGCCGTGCCGTGCCAGCGCAAAGCCGCGCTCTGCTCTGCGGCAGGGCGTGCTGATGTGGGGAGATTTGTGGCGATGGGAGCAACTGTGGCAGAGCCATCTTCCAGAGGACACCGGGGCAGGCAGTGGACATTGTCTACCTAGACTTCTCCAAGGCCTTTGATAGGGTCCCCCACAGTCTCCTCCTGGAGAAATTGATGTGTTATGGCCTAGACAAGCGGCCTGTGCAGTGGGTGGGGAACTGGCTGACAGGCCACACCCAAAGGGGGGTGTGGTAAATAGCTCTTTCTCAAACTGGCAACCTGGCACTAGTGGAGTCCCCCAGGGATGGATATTGGGCCCAATGTTATTCAACATCTTTATAAGTGATCTGGATACCGGCATCAAGCGTAGCCTGATGAAGTTTGCTGATGACACCAAGTTGAGTGGGGAAGTAGGCACTCCAGAAGGGAGAGCTGCTCTGCAGGGAGATCTGGGTAGGCTGGAGGAGTGGGCCAGCAAGAACCTTATGAAGGTCAGCAAGGACAAGTGTAAGATCATGCAGCTGGGAAAACATCATCCAGGAGTGCAGCACAGACTGGGATCCACCTGGCTGGAGAGAGCAGCTCTGTGGGAAGGGACCTGGGGGTCCTGGTGGGCAGGAAGCTCAACATGAGCGAACAGTGTGCTGCTGCGGCCAAGAAGGCCAACAGGATGCTGGCTTGCATCAAAAAGGGCATTGCCAGCAGAGATTAAGAAGTCATCATCCAGCTCTACTCAGCACTTGTCAGGCCACCCCTGGAGTACTGTGTCCAGTTCTGTTCCCTGCTATACAAAAAGGATGTGGACAGGCTGGAAGGGGCCCAGAGAAGGGCCACCAGGATGATCAGAGGACAGGGAAGCTGCCGTACGAGGATAGGCTGGGAGAGCTGGGTTTGTTCAGCCTTGAGAGAAGGAGGCTCAGAGGGGATCTCCTCAGCATGTACCGGTACTTAAAGGGTAGCTACAAAGAAGATGGAGACTCCCTTTTTACACGGAGTCCCACGGAGAGGGCAAGGGGGAATGGACACAAGTTGCTCTTGGGGAGATTCCGATTGGACATCAGCGGAAAATTTTTCCCATTGAGGACAGTCAGCCATGGGAATAATCTCCCCAGGGAAGGGGTTGACTCGGCCACGTTGGACACCTTTAAGAGTGTTCTGGACAGGGTGCTGGGCCATCTTGTCTAGGCTGTGCACTTCCCAGAAAGGTTGGACTAGGTGATCCCTGAGGTCCCTTCCAACCTGGGCTTTGAGATTCTAAGACTCTGTGACAAGGAGGAGCGGTGGGAGAACCTCCAGGCTGCTCTGAAGTGTCCCGGGAAGGTGATGTCACAAACGCTGCTGGACGTCATTCCCAGGGCCGTGCCAGAGGAGCAGAGGTGTGGGAAGAGCCAGGTGGGCTCTCCCCAGGGCCAACGGTGCCAGGCAGGCTTGAGGCCCTCTGGGATTGCCCCTGGGCGTGGGACTGAGCAGAGAGGGGAGGCTCTGTGACCAGCGCCCGGGGTGGGGGGTGCGTTGGCCGGTCCGGTTGGGCTCTGAGGGCAGTGGTGCTCATCATCCCGAGCCCGGCTGGGGGCTGCTTAGCGGGGAGGTCCCTCCCGGGTGGCCCTTCTTCAGCACCTTTCCTGCAGAGGTGGAGCGTGGGAGAGATCACGCCGACAGGCAGGACAGGGCAGGTGCCCACGCTGTGGGTGGCAGTGGGAGTCTTGGAGGCTGGGCAGTTTTTGGGAGGAAGTGTTCAGGGCAGAGGAACGGGCTGCCGGGGACCCCACGGAGTCCAGCAAAGGCAAGCGCCAAGTGGCGGCCCAGGGATGGGCTGATGCCCCGCAGGAGGTAGGGCCGGGGCCGGGTGGTTGAAGAGCAGCCGTGGCTGTGGGAAAGGCCCTGGAGGCCAAGGTGGGCAGGGGTGGGCAGCGAGGCCAGCGGAGACCCCAGCTGGATGGGAGCTGGAGCGCCGGAGGCAGGGTCAGAGGCCAAGGGCATGGGCTCTGCTCGCCTGGAGCAGAGGGAGCAGAGGGGCCCTCGAGCTCTGCCTGCCGGCATGGGCCATGCCTGCACCCATCTTTCTCCTGAGATGCAGCAGGCAGAGATGAGCACTGGGGGGAAACGGTCATCATTTATTGGCCTAGGAAAGCATCCATGGCTGAGTAGAGGCTGGCAGCAAGATGTCCTCATGGCAGCCGAATGCCTGGGGCGCCGTCCATGCACCCATCCCTTGCATGCCTCCCCGTGCCGCTCCCTGTGGATGCCACACAGGCTCAGGGCCAGCTGCCGTGTCGCGGGACCCGCCTGGCGCTGGCATCGTGGTGGTGCTGCTCTTCCTGTGCCACGATGCAGGTAAAGCGGAAAGCCGAGCACAGAGCCCTGAGCGCCCTCCTCAAGAGGGAGGGCCGTCGCCGTGAAGCCAGTGCTTGTGGGAGGGCAGCGATGCCTGTGGGGAGAGGAGAGCTGTAGGTGAGGGTCTGGGTGGGCACCGGGCAAGCTCCTGCCTGTCCCCACCACCGAAGGCTTTCCCCAGGGAGGGGTGGCCGGGGCAGGGCCAGCTGACGCGCGCACAGTGCTGCCAGCCTGGCCTGGGTGCTGCTTGCCGGGACGGCTGGGCCAGGCCTGCCCTGGTCGGGGCATTGCTTGACTCGGGACGTACCTGCGTCATCCTCGGGCATGTCCCTGGAGGTGGAGGAGGGCTGTGTGTTGCCCCTGTGCTCGGAGGCCACCTGCACGGGGAGAGCAAGAGCACAGGTAGGGGAGGGTGGGGATGCCAGCGGGCTGACACGGAGAGCACCAGGCAGCACCCTGCCGTACACACGCAGTGCCGGCCATGTGCGCCTGCCTCACCTCAACCTCATGCACTGCCGCGGAGACAAGGGCCTGCTGTTCATCCGGCTGCTGCCCCAGTCCCTGGATGACAACCACCGCCCTGCCCACGACCTCCGTCACGGTGTGCTGGGCGGTGTCGTACAGAGCCGGCTCGCTGTCTGTGGGGCTGTGCGGGGCAGGTGCCTGGCTCTCCGCCTGTGCTGCTGTGGCCTGCTTGGCAAAGACAGGAGAAGCTGCTGCCTCTGCCTGCTCCTGTGCCGCGGGAGCAAGTGGCGAGCGGCGCCCCTCTGCTTTGGGAGCTGCGGAGAGGGCACAAGGTGCCGGCTCAGCACCTGTGGCACCTACCGGGGCAAGAGACGTGCTCTGCGGGTCGCCGGCTGCCTCTTGTGCTGCATCTGTGCCCACGGTGCTGGGCGAGCTGGGCCGCTCCTGGGGACCAGGGTGGGGGCCCTGCAAGCACTCTGTTAGTGAGGGGTTGACCCAGGTGTTGGAGATGATGGTGTCCTCCCCTTGGGACAGCTCCTTGTCGCTGTCATCTTCCCACTCCTGCTCCTCGGCCAAGGCCCCTGCCTCTTCCTTCAAATACATTAAAAAGAAAAGGAGGGCGAATGAGAATCTGCCTCTTTACTGGCTGTGGGGGTAAACGTAGTGAGAATGGGTGAGGAAAGGACTGAGGTTCTAATGCCTTCTTTGCCTCAGCCTTTAAGAGGAAGACCAATTGTGTCCGGGGTACCGAGAAGCAGTGCTGAGCTGGCAGACAGGGTCGGGGATGGAACAAAGACCCCGAAACACAGGGGGAAATGGTGAGCGCCCTGCCACACCCCTTTGACTCACACACAAGTCTATGGGGTGGATGGGATCCACGCAAGGGTGCTGAAAGAGCGGCAGAAGTGCTCAGCAAGCCACCTTCCATCATTTATGAGCAGCCCTGGCTCTCTGGGGAGGTCCCCGTTGACTGGAGGTGAGCAAGCATGGTTTGGGCTGGCCCTCGAGCCGTTGTCTCTTTGAGCCCTTGCGTGGGGCTGCGGAGGAGCTTTAGCCCATCACGCGAGAGTTACCAAAGAGGGTCTCTTGAGGGAGAAGCTCTGGTTGGGGCAGTACCAGCAGAGCGTCCAAGATTGCTGGTAATGCTGGTCTGAACCAGGGGAGAAAAAGAGGCTTCTTGTGGTGGGAAGGGCAGCAAAGTCCCCGGGGGCCATTGCCTTGGAAGCCCCACGCGCAGCAGCACCATCAAGAGCTAGGGGGCTCCCCCCAGCCATTCTCCCAGCTGTCTGTCTCTCTCGGTGCCGGGAGTTAGTTGTGTGGGTGCCAAAAGTTGGGTGTCTTCTCCCTTGTGGCTGCGTGCCCTGCGCTGTGGTGGTAAGAGTCATCACACCATGTCTCTGTGATGGCAACTAAGTCAGCACTATCCTGCTGCACAATGGCTTCCAGCTCCTCCTGTTTGTTGCCCATGCTGCATGCATTGGTGTAGATGCACTTGAGCTGGGCTATCAGTTTCACCCCCAACCCTGGCATACCACCTCTAGGCTCCTCTCTGGTAGGCCTGGTTGTATCCCCTTCCCCCTTTGAACCTAGTTTAAAGCCCTCTTGATGAGCCCCACCAACTCATGAGCAAGAATTGTTCTCCCCCTTTGAGACAGCTGAACTCCATCTGCCGCCAGCAGGCCTGGTGCCGTGTTAACCTCGCCATGATCAGAAAAAACAAAATTCTACCGATGGCACCAGCCTCTGAGCCACGTGTTAATCAGATTAGTTTTCCTGTTCCCGTCAGTATTATTCTTCCCTGCCACTGATGGGATTGAGGAAAACAGTACCTGCGCCCCCAATCCTTCAGCTAGTTGCCCCAGTGCCCTGAAATCCCTTTTGATTTCTCTTCAGCTTCTCACTGCAACCTCATCACTGCCCACCTGCATAACCAGTACTGGGTAATAATCAGAGGGCCGAACCAGACCAGGGAGCTTCCTAGTAACATCTCTAATCCTGGTCCCAGGGAGGCAGCAGACTTCCCTGTGGGATGGGTCTGGTCAGCATGTTGGGCCCTCTGTCCCCCTCAGAAGGGAATCATCTACAACAATTACCCTCCTTTTCTTCTTAACATGGGCAGTCATAATGCACGGGGCTGACTGACTCTCCCTAGGAACCCCCAGGACAGACCTTCACCTACATCCTCATTTGCCTGGCCCTCAAGTTCCAGAGCCCCATATCTGTTGTGCGGGGGCAGCTGGGAAGGTGAGGGAGGCCAGGAGGGGATTCGCCTGCCGCCCCGAGCAGGGACCTGTTTCCAGTCCTGATTTTTCCCTCCTGATGCTTGGTGGCAGGATGGCAGAGGATTCTCTGCTTCCTGTGGAGCTTCTTGTGGAGCCTTAGTCCCAGGGATGGTACAGTGCGGCTCCACCAATCTATCTCCCTCTCACACTCCCTGATGCTCCTTAACCTTTCCACTTCTTCCTTCAGCTCTGCCACCAGGCTGAGCAGATCACCCCCCTGGTCACACCGCAAGCAGCTGCTGTCTCTGCTGCCCTCTGATGCGAATGGCCAGGCTCAGGCACTGCCTTCAGCCAGACCCTGACAGCTGTGTGTTTGTGCGGGGGCTCCGAGTCACCACATTCCTTCTGGCAGCGGTTCTCAGACGAGTGGAGACCATGGCCGGGGGGCCTCTCCTGGGCGGGCGATGACCACTACCTGAGTGACTTGTCAGAGCCCTTAGAGCCGGGAAGGGGACTGCGCCCCGCCCGCTCGAACTGCCGCGCCGCGGCCTACTCGCTCGCGCTCTCTGCAGGCCGTGCGGGGGCGTTTTCCCGCCTTCGCTCCTGTCCCCGCCCACGCTGAGGCAGAGCTGCCTCACCTCAGGCGTTCCCGCCTTCCCGCTCTGAGGGGAGGCTGCGCTACCCTCGCTCTCCTGAGCTTTTGTTTTTGCCTTCGCGCTTTTTGCTGCGGTTTTGCCGCTTTCGGAAGGATCCTCCGGCGCGACCCTCCGCGCCGGAACCTTTCGTCTCAGTACACTGGGTTTTAAACTGCCACCTTCGCTCTTGTCCCCACCCACGCTGAGGCAGAGCTGCCTCACCTCAGCCTTGGCACCGCGACTGCCTCCCTGGGGAGCCTGTTCCAGGGCTCCACCACCCTCTGGGAGAAGAACCTTCTCCTAATGCCCAGCCTAACCCTCCCCTGGCACATCTCCCTGCCATTCCCTCGGGCCCTGGCGTTGGTCACCAGAGAGAAGAGACCAGCCCTGCCCCTCCTCCTCCCCTTGGGAGGGAGCTGCAGAGCGCCATGAGGCTGCCCTCGGCCTCCTCTGCTCCAGCTGAACAAACCCAGGGACTTCAGCCGCTCCTCGTACGGTTTCCCCTCTAAACCCTTCCCCAGCTCCGTGGCCTCCTCTGGACACTCTCCAGTAGCTTTATACCCTCAATGTCCTGCGGCGCCCAATGCTGCCCACAGCGCTCGGGGTGAGGCCGCCCCAGCACGGAGCAGAGCGGGACAATCCCCCCCCTCGCCCGGCTGCGATGCACAGCTCGATGCCCCCCAGGGCACGGTTGGCCCTCTGGGCTGCCAGGGCACGCTGGTGGCTCGTGTTCCACCTGCCGTCAGCCAGAGCCCCCAGGTCCCTCTGCAGAGCTGCTCCCCAGCCCCTCGTGCCCCCGTCTGTCTGTATCCCCAGGGCTGCCGCGCCCCAGGGGCAAAACCCAGCACTTGCTCTGTTAAACTCCATACGGTTGGTGGTTGCCCAGCTCTCCAGCCTGCCCAGATCCCTCTGCAGGGCCTCCCTGCCCTTGAGAGTGTCAACAGCTCCTCCCAATTTTGTGCCATCCGGAAAGTTAATTAATATTCCTTCCAGTCCCGTGTCCAAGTCATTTACAAACAGATTAAAGAGTGCTGGCCCCAAGATGGATCCCTGTGGAACCCCACTAGTGACCGGCTGCCAGCCCGATGTAACCCCCATTTACTATGACCCTTTGAGCCCGACCCATCAGCCAATTGCTCACCTGCTGCGTTACGTGCTTATCCAGCTGTATGCTGGACATTTTGTCCAGGAGGAGACTGTGAGAGACAGTATCAAAAGCTTTACTGAAATCCAAAAAGGTCACATTGACTGGCTTCCCTTGGCCAGCTGAGTGGGTGACCTTGTCATAGAAGGAAATCAAGTTTGTTAAACAGGACTTTCCCATCGTGAACCCGTGCTGGCTGGGACCAATGATTGTTGTCTTTTAGTGCTTTTCAATAACTCCCAGAATAATCTCCGTAATTTTGCCAAGCACAGCAGTGAGACTGACAGCCCTGTAGTTACCAGGCTTATCCCAGTTGCCCTTCTTGAAGACTGGGACAACATTTGCCAGCTTCCCGTCAACCGGGACCTCTCCCGATTCCCAAGAGCGCTGAAAAGTCATTGAGAGAGGTCTTGCTATGACATCAGCCAGTTCTTTAAGTACCCTTGGATGAATCCCATCAGACTCCATCAATTTACAGGGATCCAGATGGAGGAGCAAGTCCTGCACAAGTTCAGGGTTGGTTAGTTTATCATTCCCACAGTCATGGTTCTCTAGCCCAGGGCTCTGGGGCTCCCTGAGCCCACCATTGTGTTGAAGACCAAGGCGAAGAAAGCATTAAATGTCTCCCTTGTCTATGGCCCTGCTTGTGAGGTGACCATTCTCATCAAGAAATGGGCCAATGTTATTTCTGGCCTGCCTTTTGCCATTAATGTATTTCAAAAAGCCCTTCTTATCGTCCCTCAGAGTACTGGCCACCTTCAACTCTAACAGAGCTTTGGCCGCACGTATTTCCTCCCTGCAGTGGAGAACAGCATCCCTAGAGTCCTCCCATGTTGCCTGACATTGCTTCAACTGGACATATAGTTTCTTTGTTCTCCTATTTCTAGAAGATCCTTGCTTAGCCAAGCAGCCTTCTGCCTTGCCTGCTTGACTCCATACACTTAGGGATTGCCTGCTCCTGTGCTTTTAGGAGGTGGTCATTAAAAAGCAACCAGTGCTGATGGATCCCAGCACCTTCAAAAGATTTTCCCCAGGGGACCTTACTAAGTAGTTGCCAGAGTGACCTGAAGTCTGCTCGCCTCATGTCCAGAGCTGAGGTCTCCGTCACCTCCTGAGCAAGATGTGCCAGGGCTTGGGCAGCCTCACGAAGTCAAGTGCTCCCCAATGTGCACAGGACTCCTACTGTCTGGCTCCCTGTGGCTCCTTCTGCGCGGCCCCATGGAGCCGGCAACATGCAGCCCCTTGGGGCTCCTCCTGTCCAGTTCCACCGTGCTCCTGCCCAGCCCGTTGGGGCTGTGTCTGCCCAGTGTCATGGAGGCAGCAGGACCCCCCATGGAGGAGAATGTGGGAGCGAAGTGGCTGACTTGGATAGACACTGCGTCCTCTCTGCCCCAGGCTTCTCTGCTCCCTGCTGGGGCTTTGGGGCTCCTGCTGGCTTCTGGGGGGTCTGCATTCCTGGGATTTTGCCCCTGTGGGGGGCTCCCTTGCAGGATGCATCTCGCACCTGCAGCTGCAGGATTGGTGAATGAACCACAGCACCAGGAATAGCGGAAACATTTAAATTTTAATATTTCAGATGGGGTGGCGGCCCCCGGGGGTTCTGGGCCCCGCACTGCTCGGACCCTCATTAGTCGGTGCTGTCGCTGCTGCTGGAGTACCAGCTCTGCCACCACGAGGGCTTGCGGATGCGGGTGTAATGGGGCTTGAAGTGGCGTCTCCACCAGGCCTTCAGGGAGCGCCAGAGCCGGGTACAGCCCTCCCGAAGGCACTGCGCTACCGGGCACAGCCGTGGGGAAGCTTGGCCGTGCGCCCTGCCTGTGGGCACCCATTGCAGCCAGGGACTGGGCTCCGCAGGGGGGCTCCTGTCCCGAGCAGTGGGGGTGCTCCTGTCCAGGCCTGTGGAGCTGCTCCTGCCTGGCCGCATGGAGCTGCTCCCCCTCCATTCCACTGGGCTCACTCTTTCTGGCTCCCTGTGGCTCCTTCTGCGCAGCCCCATGGAGCTTCTCCTTCCTGGTCCCATGGAGCTGGCAACATGCAGCCCCCTGGGGCTACTCCTGTCCAGTTCCACTGTGCTCCTGCCCAGCCCGTTGGGGCTGTGTCTGCCCAGTGTCATGGAGCTGCTGCTCTTCACTTCTCCCATGGTCCTGCTGCCCAGCCCCGTGTGGCTGCTCATGCCTGACTCCGTGGGGCTGCTCCTTTCCTGCTCCATAGAGTGGGTCCTTTTGAGTCCCGTGCGGATGCCACTATCCATCTCCATGGAGCTGCTCCTCTTCACTTCTCCTGTGGTCCTGCTGCCCAGCCCCACACGGCTGCTCATGCCCGACTCTGTGGGGCGGCTACTTCCCGTGGGGCGGCTCCTCTCGGCCTTGTCCGTGTCCCCATCCACAGCGTTGTTCTTGTCCGTCTCCACCCCCGGCAGCTCCTCTCGAGCACACTGGGGCCACGTGGCCTCCAGCAGCCCCGGCTGGTCTTGCACCTCCATGCTGGCGTGGGGCTGGCAGGGCTCCCCGGGAGGGGTCCCACCGCAGGACCCCCTGCTGTCCTCCGCCATCCCTTGCTGCTGGGTCAGTACTTCCCGCAGCAGCTCACAGCGCTGCTCGGTCTCTGCCATGGTGTCCCGGATGGCTCGGATGAGCTCCAGGACAAGCTCTTCACTGAGCGGGGCTGTGGCTGGGGGGCTGCTGGGGGGCGGCTCCACGTCACTCTGTGCCCTGTCCCCACTGTCCACAGGAGCCTGCTCTTGCTCGGTCACTGCTGGCACCTCCACTGGAGGCTCCTGGTGAGGGGCTGGCCCCGGCTCCCTCACCGGCCCCTTGACAGCCTTTGGAGACCAGGGGAATCTTGAGCGGGTGGGCGCTGCCAGCTCCGCCATCGCACCGGGCCAGGGCTCTGGGAAGGAGTAGAGGGAGCCCATGGAAATGGAGCTGCCCCACGACTGGGAGGCCAGGGAGCCCAGGGAGTCCATGGAGGCCAGCGGGGCACACGGGGACAGGCTCTCCCTGCTCCAGGCGTCCGCTCTCGCCCTGCAGAGGAGGAGAGGGAAGAGACCCTGCTGCAGCCCGGCCCCTCCCGCAGGACCCACGGGCATCACCCCCTCCTCGGCCAGCGAGCAGGGCTCCCTAGCACGGGCAGGGGCAGGGCATGGGGTGGGGCATGGGTCAGGGTCTGAGGGTCTCCCCCAGCACTCACCACATCTCCGGGGTCAATGTGGGATTCTCCACTCCTCCATGTTCCCAAGAAGCACCTGCCGAGGGAGGAGATGGAGTGAGTGGCTGGCAGCCCCCGGCACAGCCGGGGGTCAGGGCTGCCGTGGGGTGTCGGCTGTTTGCAGGGCGCTCGGTGCCGGGGCCACTCACCCCTCTCTTCCTGCGGCCGCGCTCTTGCCGCGCTCCTCCGGCGCATCGAATTCTTCCAGGATCTCTGCAGGATACGCAGAAGCTGGGTGAGATGGGAGCAGCTCCCGGCCCCACGCTGCAGCCCCCCATGCCTCTCCGTGCCACATGAGGTCACAACAGGCTGCCCGATCCCACCCCACCCCACGGCACAGCACAGCACAGCGCAGCGGTCACCTACCCATTGCCGCTTGGCCCACAGCAATGCCGAGACCGTGCTGAGCTGCAGCACCAGCATCAGGATCGGGAGCAGCTCAGCCGGGATGGGGCCGTTGGAGCGCCCCATGGCACTGGCTCCGGTGCAGTCGTGACTCTGCGAGTCACCAGCACAAGCCTGCGATGCAGATCCCCAGTGACCTCCTGGGGCCCCAGGGACAGAACCCCAACACTGCCGGTGTGGCAGAGGCTGAGGCTGCAGTCTGCTGAGACAATGCCAGACTGCGGTGCCCACCGCCTGCTGCCTGCTCTGGCGGGGCCCCGCCCCCCCCCCCCTTTTATAGTCCGGCAGGTGGGCAGAGCCCCCTTTGTGACAGCGTGGGCAGGCAGAGACCCCTTTGTGACAGCATGGGCTGGCAGAGCATCATCTGCCACACCTGCTGCCCCCCGCACCCTTCCTCGGCTGGTGTGGGCAGATGCGAGGGGCTCAGGAGGGGCCGGGACGTCCCCCTGCAGATCAGGGGTGACAGCTGTTGGAAGCCCACACTCTGCAGGACGAGGGACCCTGGGGGGCCTTCCCGGGGGGGACAAGGAGGAAGAGGAGGAGGAGAAGGCCCGCCACCGCTGGCCCTCCAGCCAAGAGCAGCAGTGGCCAGAGCTTTGAAGTTGCAGAAGATCCCCTGGATGCTGAGCCCAGATGGTGCCCGAACCCAGCGCGGGTCCCTCCCTGCTCGGCCCAGCCCCCGGCTGCGTGACCCCAGTGTTGTGTTAATAGTAAGAGTCTGAGGAGTGGCTGGGGGGAGACCCTACCGTTGAGTCACGAGGTTCACACAGGACCCCTTTGCTTTCTAAACTCCTCCAAGAGGAGTTAGGCGTGGCTAAGCCCAGTCTCAGTCTTAGACTTGGTCAGTGGTTTTTTCCTAAGGGTTGAAGAAGTATTTGTTGTTAGTCACTAATCTGGCAGATGCGCAGGCCGGTTGTGTTCAATGAGACCCATTAAGGCTAGATTAATGAATAGTGCAATTCATTAAAGCAACAAATACACAGGTTCTTTGTATTACTGGTGATAAATCTGATGGTTATAAAACACACATAAATACCAAAGATACACATAACACTGCTAGGCTATAAGTGTGCTAAACAAATATGAGGGGACTCTGCATTGGAGATTTACAGGACGACTCCAATGCCTTAGAGATTTACGTGAAACAAACATGAAGAAGTGACTCAGGGTGGTACACAATGGTATCTTCCCCAACACCCTCTTTCTCTTTACAAATTTTATACTAATTTTTACCTTTTAGGTGGACTTGACTGACTATAGTCATACACACCGTTATTATGATTGGTGTAAAATTTCATCGCTTTGCTTTTAAAGGTGTAGACTAGAAAAATTCAAAGTGCGTGCCCAGTAAGGGGCGATCACACCTTAGAGACAGGTATCTTTTGGGATGTAGGTGTGTTTTGGCCCCGGGGGAGGGAGTAGGAAGCCCATGGAGAAGAACCTGGGGGTGCCATTGTAAGTAACCAGGGTGATGAAGTTAACCAAACACGGGTGCTGCTCTATCATCCAACTGAACATTAAGTCTGGGGACAATCAGTGTATTCTTTAATCATTAATGCAATAGATAATGTGTTTCTGTCAGAATCCCTCTCCTATCAGACTCAAAGCCTAATTTTTAGATCCCAAAACCCTCACTCCCAGTGCTCAGGCTCCAAACCTCTGTTTTAAGGGCTAAATTACAGCCTCACGTTTAGGTAGCAATGGTTCAGGGTATAAATGGTTGGGAGTTACTAATACAATCTAGTGTAGCTCAACTAAGGCTGGGACCCAGAGCCGAAACTTAGCCAGGATAAGGAGGCAGCCGAAACAAGAACAGCCTGCACGATGACTAAAGCTTGTTACTTTAGGGAGTCAGAGAGGCCTCGAGATTCGAAGTACCTAAACAAAGTCACGATGACGTTTGGCCTTAAGAAACGCAGCCGTACAGAGCCACAAAGGTGAGGAACTGCAGAGCAGAGACTAAACCAGAACAGAGCAGCCCTCACGGGCAGCACGTGCGTGATCTCAGAACCGAGTTTGCGGGAACACAAGAGTTAACTAGCGGACACAGGGAGGAAGAGTATGTCCTTCATCCAGAGCCCCCTGAGGAGCACCCGGAGACACCAATAGGCATGCGCAAATAACATCTGAATATGTGTATATTTTATCAGAAAGCTAATGAATATGTCTATGAAGCATGTACTTAATGGGCACAAAGACATCTGAGGGGTGCATGGTAGGAGGAGCGATCCCCTGTGCATCCGGCGCCGCAAATAAAGAATGCCTGCCTTCTAACACTACATTGGTGTTACGGGGTTTATTCCTGGTTTTGGTGACACCATGGCTGCTTCATCTGACACTGACTCCTTCCAGGAGTTCTGCGGGGCCCGCAGGAGCTGGGTGGGACAGGGGCAGCTCCCGGCCCCACGCCACTGTCACGGAGCTATGCTAGAACTAACCCAGACCAAGGACAAACTGGAACATCCAAAAGCACACCAAAAGCCCATGAGAAACAGGGGCCAACTGCAACCAGTCCATCCTCCGCTGACATTTCATGCATGACAGGCTCGAGCTGTCGGTCGGGGTATTGTCACTCCACGTTTCCAGCCAAGGACGATGGCCCACAGCATGTCCCCCCTGTCCCTCCCCAAGGGGAGCTCTCTCCCTCTCCCGGGGACCCCGAAGGTACAGACGCTCGCGGGGGTCCGAGGGCTCCCTCGAGGGTGTTTCCAGGAGGAATCACTCACCTAAATGCCTTCTTCGCCTCAGTCTTTAACTACCAGTCCAGTCATCCCCCTGAGCTGGAAGACAGGGACAGAGAGCAGAATAAATCCACCATAATCCAGGAGGAAGCAGTTTACGACCTGCTGCTCCACCTGGACACTCACAAATCTATGGGGCCAGATGGGATCCACCCAAGAGCACTGAGGGAACTGGCAGAGGAGCTTGCCAAGCCACTCTCCATCATTAACCAGCAGCCCTGGTTAACAAGGGAGGTCCCAGATGACTGGAGGCTTGCTGATGTGACGCCCATCTACAAGGACCAGAAGGAGGACCTAGGGAACTACAGACCTGTCAGCCTGACTTCAGTACCGGGTAAGATTATGGAGCGATACATCTAGAGGGAGTGCACTAGACAAGTGCAGGACAACCAGGGGATCAGGGAATGAACCTTCCTGACCAAGCTCATCTCCTTCTATGACCATGTGACCCACCTAGTGGATGGGGGAAAGGCTGTGGATGTTGTCTTCCAGGACTTAGAAAAGGCTTTGACACGGTCTCCCACTGTATCCTCCTAGCGAAACAGGTAGCTCATGGCTTGGATGGGTGTACTCTTCACTGGGTAAAAAACTGCCTGGATGGCTGAGCCCAGAGAGTTGTGGTGAACAGAGTTAATCCAGCTGGTGGCCAGTCATCACAAGCGGGGTTCCCCAAGGCTCAGTGTTGGGGCCAATCTTGTTTAATGTCTTTTTCAATTATCTCAATGAGGGGATTGAGTGCACCCTCAGTAAGTTTGCAGACGACATCGTGTTGGGCGGGAGTATCGATCTGCTCGAGGATAGGAAGGCTCTACAGAGGGATCTGGACAGGCTGGATCAATGGGCTGAGGCCAATTGTATGAGGTTCAACAAGGCCAAGTGCTGGGTCCTGCTCTTGGGTCACAACAACCCCATGCAACGCTACAGGCTTGGGGAAGAGTGGCTGGAGAGCTGCCTGGCAGAAAATGACCTGGGGGTGTTGGTTGACAGCCAGCTGAACATGAGGGAGCAGTATGCCCGGGTGGCCAAGAAGGCCAACAGCATCCTGGCTTGTATCAGGAATAGTGTGGCCAGCAGGAGCAGGGAGGTGATCATGCCCCTGTGCTTGGCACTGATGAAGCCGCACCTTGAGTACTGTGTTCAGTTTTGGGCCCCTCACTACAAGAAGGACATTGAGTTGCTGGAGCATGTCCAGAGGAGGGCAATGAAGTTGGTGAAGGGTCTGGAGAGCAGGTCTTACAAGAAGAAATTGAGGGAAGTGGGGTTGTTTAGTGTGGAGGAGTTTGAGGGGAGACCTTATTGCCCTCTACAACTACCTGAAAGGAAGTTGTAGTGAGGTGAGTGTTGGTCTCTTCTCCCAGGTCACTAGTGATAGAACGAGAGGAAACAGCTTCAAGCTGCATCAGGGGAGGTTTAGGTTGGATATTGGTAAAAATTTCTTCATTGAGAGAGTGGTGAGGCATTGGAACAGGCTGCCCAGAGTGGTGGTGGAGTCACCATCCCTGGAGGTGTTCAAAAAACATGTAGATGTGACACTTCATGGCATGATTTAGGAGATATGGTAGTGTTGTGCTGACGGTTGGACTTGATGATCTTCGAGGTCTTTTCCAACGTTAATGATTCTATGATTCTATGAGATTGAAGGGTGAGTTGCTTCTTCTAAATGCTGTGCTCTGAAGACAAACTCCAGGACCACATGTTCTTTGGGGATAGCAATCTCTAGTGGCTGCATGATATGAAACTGCACCACAGCATCCCCTCAGAAACAGCTGGTGAACTGAACTCCAAGAGTTCAGGATCATTTCAGTCTCCAGCCTAGCTCACGTGGGAGAGGTTGGATTTCCGCCTAAGCTGCTTTCTATGGCACCAGCGGGACAGTCAATGACTGCACATTTAACTCAAGATGTGTAAAACATCACTAGTAGAACTGATGCCCTGACAGGAAGGATGCTAAATTAAAGCAAAACAGTCTCATTCTATTAACACATTTCCTGGCATGAATCAGGGGTAACTTCATTGGTTCAAATCAAGTTACTCCACAACAAATCCTGTAGGGACATGACTGACATTATCCCTGATTCCAGTTTTTTGAAGTAGCATAAGAAGATGGTGTGCTGGGTGCCCATGGCATTGCAAGTTTTTTCACTGCAGGAGCAAAGACGTCTGTGGAATAGCTCTTGACACTTCTAAGCCTGTGCATGAATTACTGCACATACTGCAGATCAGTAGGGGAAAAATACC
Organism: Phalacrocorax carbo; assembly: GCF_963921805.1. Taxonomy (NCBI): domain Eukaryota; kingdom Metazoa; phylum Chordata; class Aves; order Suliformes; family Phalacrocoracidae; genus Phalacrocorax; species Phalacrocorax carbo. The sequence goes on along the minus strand of NC_087513.1, from coordinate 199,468,771 downwards.
AAAGAGGTCCTATTTTCCTCTGCAAGTTGTCAAGTTATGTTTTCATTTTTAAATACTTTTAAGTACTTTTAAACACTAGGATCTCCGAGGTGGGTTAAAAAAATCAAACCCTAGAAGTATTTTCTAAGCTTGATTAATTTCATGTCTGTAGGTGGCATCCACCTGCAAACCTCCAGAAGCTGCCTCCTGGACTTAGACTCCACACAATGATGGAGGGATGTAGGGCAGGTTTCTAATTACTGCTTGCCATCACCTTGTGCTGGTTTTGGCTGAGAAGGGGTTAATTCTCCTCACTGGGGGGGTCGGCTACCTTTCCAGCTTCCCGCGCTCTGCCGCGTGGCGGGGGGGGGGCTGGGAGGGGCGGGGCCGTGGCGGGTGCGGCTGACCCCGACTGGCCAATGGCAGGTTCATTCCATACCATGTGACACCGTGACCAGTACATTAAGGGGGAGCAGGTTGCGGCTCGGGAGCGGCGTGGCCGTGGGTCGGCGGGTGGCTGCGGTGCGGGCAGTTTGTTTCGGCGGTTCGTTTTGGCGGTTCGTTCCCTCTCTCCCCTCCCCTGGGGTTTTGCGCCTCTCGTTGTTCTCCTTTACATTGCATTTCTGTTGTTGTTTCTTTTAACGTTAATTGTTAAACTGTTCTTATCCCAACCCACGAGCGTTACCCTCCTGATTCCCTCCCCCATCTACCAGTGGGGGAGTGAGCGAGCGACTGTGTGGGGCTGAGCTGCCGGCTAAACCATGACACACCTCTAACTATACGTTTAACTGTCAAGGCTTTTTTGACAAATTACAGGCAAGTGCGTGGCCTGTCCTATCAACTGTAAAATAGCAAGTCCCATGATTCATCCTAATGAAGGGATGATCTCCGTCCTGAGACCAGGCAGTACCCTGGCCTGACATTCATACTCTTAAGTATTGAACAGAATTGTGTCTTTTAAAATTGGCTCTTAGTACAAAGAAGTGCATGGGCGCTGAAGGGAGGGCCACACAGGTACGTTTTCATAACTCCTCCCTTACCCAGCTATGGAACATCCCTTGGAAAAGAAAAGTAGGAAAATTAATTGTTTTCTTCTACAAAGAATGTGAAAATTACTAGGTGGCTTTAACCATGTAGAAGTCCTTTTAGAAGGATCATACTGCACTTTTTTGTATTAAAAGCTTAACAATGCTTTTATGTTGTCTGATCCTCAGAAGCCGCCATCACGGATTCTCACACTATAATGACATAGAAAACCTTGTAATACTTTAAAATATTATTTGTCACAGCTGAACTCCCTTTTTAACAGGTTTCTAAAGCTATGCATTAGAAAAACACCATTGCCTTGTCTCCATTGCATACATCAAGGGCAGAATTGTGGACTGAATCAACTGCTACTGTCCCACTACTTGATTATGCCTCTTTTTTGAAGGAAAATCAAGAAAGTGCAACGCATGAGGAGATTAAGAATTAAGTGGGATCAGACTTCATATGGTTATGTTTTCTGAGGCCATCTGGTTAGTAGCACATATTAAGAGAGTGAGACAGCTGCTCTAAGTATAACAGTAAAGTTGATGAATGCAGATTAAAACCACCAAGACTCTAGCATTTGACGATATCAGCCTGGGGAGACACTACACATGTCCTAGTAAACAACTTGGTGTCATCACCTGAAATATTCTCCATGCATTGACTTGTGTAATTGGATCTTTTATATAATATCATATGGTTTTGTCCAGGCCATCTGGAATACAAGCTGCCAAAAGCCATGAGAAGTTTGCTGCTAGCTTGCTTCAGTACATGTAGTTGTGGGGTTTTTTAAAGAACAAGAGAAATGCAAATAACAAGGTGTCAAAATATTGGAGGAGAATTTCACTAAAACTTCACTGTGGAAACAGGTGGCCTCATAAATTTTAACAGACTGAAATATACACATTGAAGCAAGACGACTGTCTTACCTTTTCTCTTCATTGTAAACAAAATTATTGTTCTTTAAGCCACATTATCATCCTTCTTCACCATAAGCTTCTGGAGCACATCACACTTATATTTTGCCTGCTGAACACAAAAGTGCAATTCAGTCAAGTGAGTAAGCTTATGCTTTCCTGAAGTGTACTGGGATAAGTTGTGCACTTCAATTTAGGCATGTTCAGAAATGTTTCATTAAATTTTGGTCACAGTCCCCTTCTCCACAAAGCTGTTGTTTTTACTTTCTTCTGAATTATAGATGTCACGAAGGTAAGAGGCCAGACTTTGAGCACCTGATGCAGACTGAAAAGTCATTATTTCCAGTTGTGAAGCACACCTTCTTAATTGCTTACCTAGAGCTAGCAACAGAACAGAGTTGGCTGAGTTTGGGACCCTGTTGGTCTGGCTGCCCACGCACACAACTGGAGCTGTAGGTCTGCATTTGGCTAACCTGAACCTTGAGGAAATCCAGGACATGAGATCCTGTGCCCATCAGTGTTGATACAGCTGAAGAAGTATTAGAAGGCAAAGTAGATATTGCACCCTGTCTTGTGTACCTATCTGTGATGTGCAGGAAGCTAAACAGATTTTTTCTTTGTTTACTTTTTTGTTTCTGCTCAGGTGACAAATTGAAATTTGTTTGCCCTACACTTTGTGAATGACTCTGTCATGGCTGGACACAAAACAGAATTTATCACAAACAATACTCCATGAAATTAAATCTGATTCAGGCAGAAATAAATTTTTATTATTTCTGTTTGAGACCATCTTTTCTTTTTTTTTTTTTTCTGCCTTGGTAGACATCCATTTAACTGGAATCATTAACTCTATTGAGGGAAGAAGTCTTTGTTAATAACTCAGTGTTTCCTCTGTTCTGCTCAAGTTTGAAATGGCACGTGGTGATGGGTTGGCATCATTCAATAGATTGTTTCATTTCTGGGTGCATTCAGAGTTGTTTTACCTTCAATATATTCTCTGACTGGAAAGGCAAAATGACATGTATAGTATCAAGACTGAAATCATCGGATGCCAATATTACACTCTTGGAGGCCTTTTCTTTACCATGGTTTTAGCCATGGAGATTTTACTTACTCTGACCAGAGCCAGTTGTAGAAGCAGTTACAATGCAGAGATAAGTGTAGGCTCCAGGCTTAGTTCCTGGAAAAGCTGCTTGTTTGAATGTTTTGTGTTACAGAACTGGTGAATATTTGTAGATAAGATACACCAAATGTACTGCCAGTCACTGCATCATTGCTTTCTTCTAGACAAGGAAACAGGAATCCACCATATCTGCTGGGATGTGGTAGGAAGCAGACAATGCTCAGGCTCTTTCCCCACCTGAATCGCATATGGGAGCAGTCATCTGCTCATGAGCAGATCACTATGGTATTGGGACCACAGTCTGATTTAATAATTAAATTTAAAAATGAAATTAAAATGAATTAATTTATTAAATAAAATAAATTAAATTATTTAAAAAGGCAAACTATGGGAAATGCAAGGCAGGCAATTACAAGGATTGCAGTGTTGGTTCACCCCTGAGAACTTAAAAGTTTTAAAACAAGTAAGGGCAGCATCAGCTTGACATTTTTCATATTATTGAAGTGAAAACAAGAAAGGGAGTACATATGACATATTTTTACCCATTTGTAAGTGACATAAAAGAAACGACCTCTCTACAACAGCAAAAAAGTTTTCTTCTCTGTTTTTGAGCAGTAAGTCTCAATTTGCATTATTGTCACATATTGAGAACAGAGAAGTACATTGACTTTCTCATGGGTAAAAGCTGTGGTGCTTCCCACAAAAAGACAAAGTAATGTGGGGAGTTCCCTTGATCTCCACATGCACTTTGTCCTTTCACAATGGGTAGCAAATTCTGCCTGACTGTAGCAAGAGCAGGCAAGAATTTTGAGCATGAACGCGAGAAGATTAGCAGGAGCTCAGTGAACCATACAGAAAGCAAAAATAAAGCTACCTGTATCAGAGACACAGAATTTTGTAACACAATACTCTCCAATCTTCCATATGAAAATTTCTCTATTCATGACCTATTCAAGCAGCTACACCATTTGAGTGGTGTAATTCACCTTTGTAGACCACAGCTCAATGACTAATAAGAAGCTGGGACAACACAGGTTTCTATGGAGATTAGGTGAGATTTGTCTCTCTGACATTTGCCTCAACTCACTGAAGCTGGAAGCTAGTTCTGTTCATAGATGCAAATAGACAACGTAAACTGTGTATTTAATGGATGTGAGGAGAGCTGCTGATTGTGTGTGTGAAATGGGTCACCGTTTCACTGGCATATAAGAAGGAATTTTCAGCAATATTCAGCAATGCACAATCTGAGACACTTGCAGAGGTGTTCGAGAGGAATCAGTCATGCTCCTTCCTGGCTGTGCCTGTCTAAAATCCTGGTGACACTTCATGTAACAGAACAGTCTCTCTAAGGAGAACAATGTCTCCATGTTCACGTCTGCAGGTTCCGGTGGGTGAGCTTTCACTAAGCTGTGTGGTTTTTCTGGGGTTGTTCTGTGGTCCTTGTCCTCTTTCTGGGGAATGTTCTTTCCTTCAATGACTTCATTTATGACTATTGTATTTATTTATGACTATTCACCCTGCAGCTTCCTGACCAGGACCCACCATAGTAACCCAGTGCTTTGTCACTAGACCCCAGCAAGATTCTGGTTTGGCCCTCTTCTTCACTATGCTTGTATCAGTCTAAACTACGGAGCTGTCTTTCCATGTTCCTTATATCTCTGGAAAGAAGTTAATTCCTATGGACAAACAACAGAAAGAATGACATTAAACAGGAAAATCACAGGGAGTAATTTATTTCACAAAACAGTGCAGCTATTTCCCATGTTTGCTACGTGGGGCATTTATAGAAGTTGAAAACTGGTCTTTACCATTAGCAAAGCCAAGCATGTCATGTTTATTTGATAACACTACTATTTTTCCAGAAAGTATAAAAATGTTCTTAAACTAAGTTCCTTACATACGACAATTATTTAGTAAACAAAGAAACAAAGGGAAATAATTTATCGCATAGCCTTCTGTTGCACCTCAGAGACACTTCTCTAAACAAGTAAAGCTGTACTAATATAGGATTTTACCCCATGCTGTGTATAATATGAGAGAAATTTGCTACTTCAATCATAATTTCCTGTGGCAACAAGTCCAGAGTCCAGAAGAAGCTGGACTGGACATCACAGATGACTGTGGTATTTAGTGCTTCTTTGGCAGGACTTGCTTCTGCTCTAATGGGTGCGCTGGGGACCCACTTCGAAAGCAGAGACAAAATCAATTTGTTTTCACAGAATTTTCACCAATTTCGTAGGGCTAGAGCTGTGTTTACTCTTGATCTTTCTGATATTGAAGGAATTTACAATGCATTTCCACAATATCAACAGACCCTTATGTTAGTTATTAATTCAATGGACTGATTTAATTTGGAATACATAAGTGGGATTTTAAGATGTAATATGTGATTGTTACTTTGAAAAATTAAATTGCAACCTTGAAAAAAAGGTTATGAAGCATCAGCCAAAAAGCTATAGGTGCATTTTTATAGTAGTGGCTATTGGACAGATTTTTGACATATCATCTGATCTGTCTTACTTTGTCCTGATCTTGCATATTGATTTAGCAAAATGCTCAAACTTGTCTTCAAGCGATTAAGGTGAGGAGGAAGGGAATCTGTGAAAAAACCGAAGAAGTTCCCAAGAAAAGAAAAGAGGGAGTTTCCTTTAGCAAAAAGAATCTGGTCTGAAGCTAAATGTTTTAGATATTTTGAGAAATGCTGGAGGCATTCAACTCTAATTACCTTCAGCACGATTTGAGCACTTGTAACACTCAGCAGAACTATGCTGAACCTTGGAGGGTTGCATATTTGCATTTGCAGCCCTATTAACCTTACTGATACCTATTGATTGCACACCACATTTTATATCCTGCATATGTCCAGCTGACCTGATGTCAACACCTCTTCTTCCAGCAGTACAAACGTGCCTAATTTCAAAATGTTGGACTAGGAGTATCATGTTGCCTCATATTATTTTTGTCCTGTTTGTTAGAATTATGTCTCCTAGGAGATCAGGTACTGTGGAAAGAAAATAGATTGTCTCCTTTCAGTAGTTAGTAGCAGCTGAGGCCTGGGAAAGAGGGGACAGAGAAGCAGCTGATTCTGCCTTGTCTTCTGTGTTCGCTGCCTGGAGAAGTATAGGGATCCATGCATCAGAAATCATCACGAGGCAACTGAGCTAAGCCTGGTAACGATGACATATTATTGACTTAGGATAACAGCAGCCATGTACATTGCAGAGGGAAAAGGCTGCAGTTCTACATTTGCCAAGTCCCTTCTGTTTCCTCTGCTAAAGAAACAAATAATAAACGATGCCCTAAGAGAAGAAGGGGAAGAAGAATACCAATGTAAGCATCTCCCACTAATTTTCAGTCTGATTTAAAATGAAAGGTTCATATTGTAAGGCAGTCTAAGAGGGTCGGTAAATATAAGAGTAGATTTTAAAAAAGCTTCACAGCTTGAAGGCTGTTCAGCAAAATTGAAGATGGCACCAAGTTAGTGACCAATGAAAATATTAAATGCATGAAAGGATAATGTATTCATATTCAGAACAGCATTACATTACCAATTGGTTGTTTTATTATAATGTGCCCCAATTATCCTGTGCTACTAATGCAAATAAATTTTGATCAGTTGAATCAATAAGAAAATTTCATTATTACAGCTTCTTGTTCAGTTTTGAAGAGCCTGGAAACAATGAGGTCTTGATTATCCTTTGTGTAAATACTCATATTGCTTAATGCATTACTGGAAGACACTGAGATTTTACAGTGGTGATGGGCCACCATATTAGAATAGAATAGAATAGAATAGAATAGAATAGAATAGAATAGAATAGAATAGAATAGAATAGAAATCTCACTGAATGTATCTGAGTTACAAACTTTGCAGTGTTGGCTGATTTCAGGGAGTACTCTGTGACCTTTCTTTAGTCAGATGCTATGCTTGCTTTAGGGTGTGCCTTGGAGTGGGTCTGTGCAGAAGAAAGGTTGGTGCTGAGCAGTGGCACCCATGTTGCTCACATTTCAAGGCAGTTTCCCTCAGACTAGATCCAGTCTGGCCCCAGCGATGAACACCCATCAGAGACACTGATTAATTAATAGGAAATATGTCCTGGTCCTGTTTCATCCACAAGGAATCCTGTTTGTGCACTCCAAGGCCTTCTTATAAGGTGAACCAAACACAGTGAAAGGGGGATTGTTGACTCAGGTTTAAAGAGCACTCCTGATCTGAACTGAAATCCCAGTGCCAGTGTAATAGCATCATTGTTCTGTTGTAGCTGCATGAAAGTATTGTCATAATTTTCCAAAGACAGCTACACTTAATATCCTTACTATTTCTTCTCACTCTTTCTCTCACTCTTTTTCTCACTGCAATTGCTTGTCACAGCAGGCATTCCAATTTTTTTCTATATTCATTTAATAGTAAAAATTCTGCATTCTAATCAGTGAGCTCAGCATTGGTCATAGAAACCCACTGAAAAGGGAAGATGTGGCAGCTCATTATAAGACTTCATACCCACTGTTCTTTTAAAGTTTTGGACAGCATGATAGAACTGGTCAACATTTTTTACTTACAAACACTTTTTGATGGAAAAATGAAAAGACACTGAAAGATGAATCAGTGCAGTAAGAAACTGTTGATAATCAACTGGCTGTCTGCAACCACAGCTGATGGTAAAAAGGATGAACTTAAAAGAATACAGCTACTTGAATTAAAAGCTAAAACAGTAAGATATTTTTCTTTGGGCACAATGTCTGACAGTAACCAAACAACTGCAGCCTAGAGCTTGTGCTTTAAAGCAAGGTGTCAGGAAAACCACAAAGAGGAAAGCAGAGAGCTAGAGATGATGGCAGTGTTACACATCACACTTAAAAAAGCCTGGCTGTTATACAGTACTCTCATGACCATAGCCATGAAAGCTTGCAGGAGCTAATCAACGGCTTCTGTCTCAGAGATGTTATCTGCAGAGAAAAAAAACCCCACAATTTCTCGTAAATAATATCCTTTTTTAAAATTAGAAGCCAACACCATATTATTTTTCTTTTTAATATTTTCCTTCTTGTTTCTCTTCGGCCCTTAAATTTCATATGAAAAAAAATATTTTCCAGCAGGTTTTATGCACAGTCTTAGGTGTGTTAGGATAATTTGAAAAGAATGTTTGTATGATTAGCCCAGTGAATGCAGAGATCATTATCCAGACAGATGAAGCATGTTAGATTTATGATCTTTTAAATGAAGTCATCATTTTCAGAAGGCTATCCAGTTAGGAAGAAAAATCAAATAAAATGTAATAGATTTTACTTGCTACTCCTGGGTTAGTCTTTCACCTCCATAGATCCAATCTAAATCTGCATGTTAGAGCTGGCCATCTTGCTGTTTGTTTTTAATGGCACACACACAATCATGTTAATTTTCTATTCATTTTTTTATTATCCCCACTGCAGATCTGAAAATGTGTGCAGAGACGCACGTAACTGGAGAGTCTTCTCTTGGTTACTTACTGGATGAAGATGACACAGTAAGGACAGAAGAGCAGGAACACCACTGAGAACTCACCACAGCTCACTGCATACTGAGAACACACTGCAGCTCATTGCACAGAAGCAGAAACTGTTGTGGTTTCTAACAGCTCCCACTGAAGTGACACTTTTAGCTTCCCTTTGTGCAAATGTGAGCGTGGCTACCCTTCACCATTTTGACTCTTTTTCGTACACATTGAAGATGGCTGCTAGCAGAATTTGTCATCTTGAGTCTCTTCTTAGCTGTGACAGCTGATAAGGATGCCAAGCATTCAAAAATAATGACTGAAAGTGTAGCGCCCTACATCTGTCCTTAATTGGAAGACGTACTGAAAGCCTGGTCCTCTTTTGTGTCGTTATGAGGTGGCTGGTGGCTCCCCTGGAGGTGATTGTCCTCAGCCTCCCAGCCTGGGAGTACAGGCTTCCTGCCATCCCTGTATGGAGAAGATGTGAGGGGGGACAGGATGGCTGAGTCCTTGTGAGCAAGTCAGTTAACATCTTGGTCCACCTGGCCACCTCCAAGGACTGTGATTTCCTTGATGGGGAAAATATTAATTTAACCTATTTGCATAGGGCTATTGTATTAACTGGTTCAGTGGTGGGACAGAGAATAGCATGGAGCCAGTGTCTACATTTTGGTGGATTGAGTGAGCAAAGCAAGAGGGTTTCTGGCTGCCTGCCTGGAGAAGTGTGGCTGGCCCCACCATCCTGCTTACCTGGTCATGTAGAAGGCCACCTCAGCCCTCACCTGTCAGCCCCATGGGATGGTCCCAGCCTGGCCCAGTGCCTTCATGCCCTGTCCACATGGGCTCAAGCAGCAAAAGAAGGACACCAGTGCCATGCCAGCTGTTAGGATTTAGCCTGTGTCAGGGTCTGTCCTTGAGCTGAGAAGGTATTTTGGGCAAAAAGGACACTTCCTAACACTGTGGATTCAAAATCTTGGCAATACACTTGTGGCAATATACAAACAAAGTGTCTGAAATAACACAAACTGTGTCCTTCTGCCAGTGAGGCTCACCCAGATGACCTAATGTGTGCAGATGTAACAGCATCTGGCCCTAGCATGGGGCGTGAAAGCTAATGGCCAAAAGTTCACACCCTGGGACCAGGTTGATCATCCCTCCAAAGCTGTCCCTTACAGTCCATGCAAGGGCAAGGACTCTGACTTGCTCCCCCCACCTTGCAATGCACATAGTGCAAAAGAAATGATGGTGAAATACCAAAAGAGCGGTTGTCAATGAGGGGCTGCATGATGCTGAGCAGAGCCGTGAGCTGAGGATCCTTACTTGAAGCACTGACAAGATCTCAGCAAGCAGTGCTCAGGAGAGTGTTTCTGAGGAAACCAGCATATCCTGCTGTGACAAGTCTCTGAAATATTTCAGAACAAATACAGGAAGCATGTATCTGTGTGTGCTCTCATCAAAGATTCTGCAAGCACTACAGCACCTGAGCTGCCCATATATTTTATCGTATGATTTACAAGCAGAAATGCAATCAAAGGCTCACTCACAGTTAGACACAAATAACTGCTAAACACAACTATCTTTTAGAGAGAAGAGAGATTCCCTGGAAGAGGTTAATGTTGACTGTATACTTAAGGAGGATTTTTATACCAGTTAAATTCTCACAGGGATTATATTCTTCCAAAGAGATGAGCACTTCTGCCATCCTAGGCACTGTGAAGTCCAGCATCACTCCCCTTCTACAATGGGAGCCACTCCAGCTGAAGGCATTAATGCTTGAAAAATACCAGTGAACCTAGTGGCGAGAGGCCACCAGAAACCCTGGTGCTTCTGAGGCACAGCAGCTCCTCCCACCTGCACTGGGCTTTCACCATAATTCTGCTTATGAAATGCTGGAGAGCTTATGAGAAATACATTACAGGCTGACCACAGTCTGTTGACTCAAAACATTTGGAAACAGCTTCCCTGGCAGCTAGGGAGGGGTATAAGAGGAATGTAAAGGAGATATAGGATTTCGTCCCCCCAGGAGTACCACTCAATGTAGCACTCGTGAGATGCAATAACCCTACAGGCCTTTGCAGCATCCTCCTCCATCTCATGGCTGCATCCCACCTAGGCAACACATGTTGATAATCAATGGGAAATAGGAATCAGGCTGATTGGAAAAGGCCAGGTGGAGGGACAGCTCTGGCTATGGCTAATGAATGGCATACCTTGATTGTCTCTTTATTATTTAAAACTTGAAGCTTATTTTTTTTTTGTGCATTTCTAAATGTGCAGTTTAGAAAAAACCTGTAACTCAGGGTGATGGGCATGGGTGCAGCTGACTATAAAGTGCATGGTTATTCCTAGCAGGGTATTTCTCTATCACCAATGCAGGTGGGAAATTGGAACTGCTGTGACTCATCTATTTTCCTGTTCATGGTGTCAGGTACGAGTGTCACTCTATATTCAGAGATATCCTTAGCAAGGATGATAAAAAAACCATGAAGCACAAAAACAAGTCAAGCAAGAAGAAAGTCCTAAACCACTGAAATGCAGGAGAGGAGCTGCTAAAAAAAATAAAAAGCTTTCTGGAAGGAATTGCCACAGAGTTAATTTAGTAGTAACATTGTGGAAACTGGAAATTCAAGCCGAGTTTTTCGAGAGACCTCAGTCCATTAGCAGTAGAAATCTTATTAAAATGTAATGAGATTTTGGAAACTAATATGCATAGGCTCCTTTTAAATCCCAACCATTGTTCACAAACTAGATGCATTTCAAGAGACAGGGCAAGATCTGTATGTAACAGGTATAAGTCAGAGAAAGTCTAATAGAAATTAATAGCTTTAAACTAAGGGAGTTGTCCACTGGGGTATGTAAGTAGCACTGCATTTGTACTGGTTACTTGAACACAATTCTAGTAGTGCAACTATTTTAAAGGTGTATCCCTTACTTGTACCTTAAAATTCTTAATTAAAGTGGTGCAAAAATGAAGAAGAAAAATCTGTATGCCTGCATGGTAAATATATCAAGGAAGAGCATCTGGGTTTGTTCTGCATTTGTGAGGTACCTAGCACATAAGGAGCTGTATTAGCCTAAGATTAAAATTTGGTAATTGCCACAATACATAAAATACACATGAAGACTTCTGAAGCCTATTTGTACATTCAACTTTGCCTAGAGACCCGTCTCCAAAACTTTTCCCAAACCATTTCTTCAGAAATTCTGCAAGGCACAAAAGGACAAGACACTTCAGGAGATGCTGCAGTTAGTAATCCACCACAGCAACAAAAATCACTAGTGAGACATAATTCCTTCTTGATTACGCAAACAATCTAAGGGCTTCAGCCTTCTAAAAACAGTTATCAGCAGCTGAAGAGGAACAGAGTAGAATTAGTGTGAAATCAGGGAAACAAGAAAATGTGACCCATGACATGTCTTACCCATTCTGCAAGTAGGCTGTGTTTACATCTCTGTTCTGCCCTGGTGAGACAGCTGGCATATGAAAATACACCTGTATAGACAGCCCAAACAACAGAACAGCAAGTAGCGTCAAGAAGTCTGCAGTGATGAGTAGCTTGCTTTCTTGGCCCCAGCAACGTGATAATGGGTGACAGAGTTGATTTTCTTTGAACGCTGTATAACCCGGCAATGCCTATGACAACCAGGGATGACAGACCCATTCCCAGCACCCTAGGCAACCCCCATACTGGAAACTGGTTTTTGTCCTTACAGCCACATCCATATCATTACACAGCTGCTCCTTCACACACCTCTCCTATGATCTGATTACACCTGGCACCAAATGTCAGGGTTACTCTTGGGGAATTCAGATGGAAAAATAAAAGTAATTTGAGTCAGAAGGTCATTATATATTGACTAACAATGCAGTGCCATAAGCCCTAGAGTATGTAGATCCACCACTGAAGTTGCAGGGTGTCTGTCAGCTAAGTTAGAGAAGGCATCAGTAAAAATCTCTATTTTAATTTTTTAGATAGTTTCCTTAAAACATATTGCTTAAAAACACTTTTTTTATAAGAATCACCAATATAACTTGTTCTTTCTATTCATATAGTCATTCTTGAAAAAGAAATACCTGTGGATTTGCAAAAACTGAAATGCCTCGGCAGCTGAAGGGTAGCATAGTTAGCAGACTATTGGATAATTCAATTTCATTAGATTTTTCATCCACAGTGAAAACTAGAAGAATGCATACTTCTGCATGCACATCACTCAACTGTATATTGTGTTTTCTGAATTACCAGTGTCAGATTTATACAAACAAAATTAAAGTGCTAGATTCTATTGCAGCCCCTTATATGTTAATACGCTAGACCATGGTATTAAGTCAGCCTTTGAAGAGGACTGATCTGAGGGATGATGTGATAGCGGCAGTAGAGGATTTCCGCAGGAGTTGAGTATTGTCGACTGTTACTATGTCAGTTGCTATGTCTTTAGTTCTTGCAAGCACTTAAAGCTCCAGAAGGGCCCCCTTTTCTCACTTCTCTCACTTCTTTACATCAAAAAGCCTACAAATAGACAATTTCTAAAATTGTACAGAGCAGCTGTACTACCTGCAGGAAAGGGGTCAGGTGTACTGCAGAGAGGGAATGTGGAGCATACCTCTCAGAGATGCACAACCACGTGTAGGCCCTGACACACCACCTCGTTCACTCTGGTCCAGGGGAGTCAGGGCGATGGTCTGCAGTAACTCTTTCAACTTAGGTACGTACAACAATAGGTAACTATTGTACAGTGTCCTGTTTTTGGCTGAGGTAGAGTTAATTTTCTTCATAGTAGCTAGTATGGGGCTATGTTTTGGATTTGTGCTGGAAACAGTGTGGATGACACAGGGCTGCTTTAGTTATTGCTAAGCAGGGATTACATAGCGTCAAGGCCTTTCCTGCTTCTCACCCCACCCCACCAGCGAGTCGGTGCACAAGAAGCTGGGAGGGGGCACAGCCAGGACAGCTGACCCCAACTGACCAAAAGGATATTCTATACTATATGACAAAATGCTTAACATATAAAGCTGGGGGAAGAAGAAGGGGGGTGAGCGTTTGGAGTGATATTGTTTATTTTCCCAAGCAACCATTATGTGTGATGGAGCCCTGCTTTCCTGGAGATGGCTGAACTCCTGCCTGCTGATGAGAAGCAGCAAATTAATTCCTTGTTTTGCTTTGCTTGCATGTGTGGCTTTTGCTTTACTTATTAACTGCCTTTATCTCAATCCATGAATTTTCTCACTTTTACCCTTCCAATTGTCTCCCCACCCCACCATGGGGAGTGAATGTGTGGCTGTGTGATGCTTAGTTGCCGGCTGGGGTTAAACCGTGACATACAGATATACCTCTTTTTTCCTGCTGCCGTTCTCCCTCTCTGGTTGCACCACATGTTCTTGTTCTAATCGAGATGAAACAGAATGATTACAGGAACATAAGTGCATTAGGACATGCAGTCAGCTGGAATTGTTCTTTCATGCTCTTTATCAAGAGCTTCTGAGCAGTCGGGGAAAGTGAATATAAACCCTTGATACAGTTCATTGCCTTCTGCATGAGTTGTGTGAAACTTTTACTCTCAATGCAGTTATCTGACTGAGGCTTTTTACACCCCCTGTCCCTTTTTCAAGTGATGGACTGGCAAACAAAGGCAATGCCATATATTAGGGTGGCCACAGAATGGGTACATGCATGATGTATTGGAGTGCTGTAGAGCAGCTAATGCTCCGCTTGCACCTTGTACTACACAGCAGCTCTGCAATGAGTAGTGTAGATCACAGGAGAGTGCAAGATGGCTCTCTTCTTCCAGTGATATAATTAGATCCATTGCTCATATGTCATACCAAAGTGCTGTAAAAACAGACACTTGGCCATCTGTGACACCGGTCTGCCTGCTCCTCCATCAGGCACACTGACACATCTGCATGTTGCCGTGCGCCCTGGCAGCAGAAGCTCAGACCTCTGGCTTAGGGCTACATCACTTTGGCTCCTACCCACTCATTGTCAGAGATGCTGTCTCCAATTCTGACAGTGACAAGGGGCAGAGACAGCAAGTGTAAAGCCGTACAGAAGCATCTTCTTCTCTTGATATATCCTTCTTCTTCCTACATCTTCTGTGTCTTTCCATCTCTTTTAGTGTGCTTTTCTTACTCTGGATGCTCCCTAGGGGCATGGAACTGTCATTATTTTTTAGCTTCCTTGTGCCATCTAGAGCTGTAATAAATCCTGAAGAAGGTCACTGTCATCAGCATATTGCAGTACAAGCAGCACAGAGACATGGGGTCTGCCCCTATAGGAAGGAAGCATCCTGAGCCTCAGACCCAAGAACTCAGCCATTCTCATGTCGCAAAAGCTTTGTTTATCTGTAGTGGCAATCCTGTGAACTCTCAGGTCCAAGGCATTATATTATCAGAGGTTATGTTTCACTTTGCTGTTTCATAGTAGTCCTTCGCAAGGGCACAAGGCACTGTGTCCTTTAGCAGGGATGTTTGACCTGAACTGATGACAGCTAGACTCCAAAAATGAAAGTGAGGTATTCTTTAATATTTGTAAATATTCCTTCCCAAGTGGAATGAAAAGTGGAACCGTAGCAAATGTTCAAAGGCAGATAATCTTAAGAAACAAAAATTAGATCTCCACACATCAGTTAAATGCTTCATTGCTATCACAGACTGTTTATTTATGGATTTTATTTATAATTTATGGCTGTATCGAAAGCCTTTGTGACATTAGCAAAGGCACAGCAAGGCTCCGAATCATGGTCATGACCCGCTTCCTGAAGCTGCCAGTTTAAAAATGGAACTGAGAGTGATGGAGAGCCCGAGGATGGCAGTTTTCCTTCCCTGCACACAGAGCTGGAGGGTGGTGCCTCCCTTTGCTTGGTGTCAGCTGAAGCCAGCTGAGACAAATGCCAGGGGGTGTTTCCCATGAAGTCCCATTATGAAAGGGCCTTAAGATTTTGTAGCTGCTTCCAGCCTTTCCAGCAGCTGATGCAGGCAGAGCAGCTGCGAGTTGCAGCAATTACTGATTGCAAAAGGGGAGCTGGGGGCGTGTGACACCTTCTTCCTCATATCTTCCAGCATCACCCTTCCCTTAAGTGACCTGGACTATCATTCGTTCTCCCTTTGGAAACAGCAGCCTGTTCTATTCTTGATAATATTTCAGTTACCTCTGTATCCACACAAAATGAGCAGCAAGCATTTTTCAGCTGCACACTCTTGCAGTGCTCTAAAATCATTTGGGCAAGGTGTTTCCAGCAACAGTAAGCAGGGAGATCCCGTGGTTATCAGGTCTTTTTGCAGACAGATAGAAGATGGATGTACCACTGAACTCCTGTGGGTTGTGTTCAGCCACATCAGCTGGAAAAGTTGAGCTGCGTCTGAGCTAGATGAGGCTCTCTGTCTGACGTGTCTGATGCATAGCTGTCTGATATGTGTCATAGAAATCATGTCTTCAGCTGATGGCTTGCCACGGGAGACAAACTGAATGGTATCAAACATTTCTAGAAAGGATGGTTCTTAAGGAAGAAATTCCATGTTTTCACCGTGTGTGATATGTCCAAAGACCTGTTTTCTCATACTAAGACCCTGTTTTCACATGCTGGTCTTGTGAGTGAAGAGGTTGTTAACATGCTTAGCCCCAGGCTCCATCTTTTCTCTTGGCTAGGTGAAGCACTGCTGTCTCTAGGGGAGAAGAACCAATAAAGAAGAGGCAAGAGACTCTCAGGGGTCTTTTTAAAACTTTCCATGCTTATCAGACTTTGGCTGGATCTCCTCAGTGCTCTTCTGGCACCATGCCCCCTGCCTGGATCTCAGCTCTCTTGGGAGGTGTGTGTTCTTGTGCTTCGTGTTGTGCAGGGTTTCAGGAGGCCATCTGGTCTAATGGTCCATGACAGCAGGCCAGCTTTGAAATTAGATGCACCTTCAAAGTTAGATCAGAGCATATACAGCCAAGTTGTGAGTATCTTTAATGGTGGAGACTCCACAACTTCTCTGGGAAACCTGGTTCAGCGTTTGACCAGTCTGCTTGAGAACTTTTCCCCCTCGTATCCAGTGTTATTGGTGTTACACTAACACAGCTTAATATATACATTGGGCTTTTTATTGCTCCTCTCCTTTCACATCTACAGGTTGAACGTAACAACGAATGATTGCCTTTCCTGGGAGTCTCATTTATTTCACCTCTTTTCTTATTCCCTTGTATCTATGTGGGACTACTTTTAAGATGGATTAGTTAAATTTGTCGTCATTGCTGGCCATAGCTAGTAAGAGTAGGCCAATGTTATCTGAAGATGTGGAGGGGATAGGCTGCTAAGAGAATCTCAGGATAACTCAGGCTGGGAGGGACCTCAGGGGTCTCTGCTCCAACCTGCTGTTCACAGCAGGTAAGCTCTGAGGTCAGACCAGGCTGCTCAGGGCTTCACCCAGTCCGGTCTTGAAAACCTCCAAAGTCAGAGACTGTATAACCAGTCTGGGACACCTTTGCCTCTGTCTGATTGTCATCATGGAGAAAATGTGTCTCCTTATAACCAGGCTGAAACTCTTGTGTTTCAACTTATGTCCTTCATGCCTTTCTTCCTGCCCAGCCCCCCTTTGGAAACGCCATCTCAGCCTCCGCATGACCTTTCCACAGGCACTGGGGGCTGCTGCTATGTCTCCTGAAACCATCTCTGCTCCAGGCTAAACAAGCCACTGTTGGCTGCTCCTGTTTGCTGTGCTCTGGGAATTGCAGAGACCATGCTGTTAGCTGTTTTGTGCATCTAATTTCAATATTTGTGTGTATAGCTGTTATTAATAGCAGCACATTACCTTATTTTATATAGTATCTAACTGCAGCAAAATGGCAGCCTTTGCTGTGATGTAGGAGACGTGATGTAGGAGATGACTTAACAGATCATTGTAAAGTTTGGGACCATTCCCACCACTCTCCAGAGGTTTGCAACAAGCCACTGTCCAGTACTATAATACCATCAGAAAATGCTTAACCACACACCTGTGAGGTTTTGGCAAAGTTTGTTCCTTGGCCTTAGAAAATAATTATTCTGAGTACCCCTGTTTTCCATGGCCCATGTCTTCACCCTGCTGCCCGGCAGGGATCCCCTGGACACAGGGCAGGGTTGCAGGGGCCTCATTGCTGCCCCCCTATCATCTTCCCTGTGAATGGGGCCGCCTCTTCTATCTGGTGTTATCTGCCCCACAGAGGCTGAGGGCTTCGTTGTTGGGAGAGAGGATCACAAGAAGACAGGACAGTTTGGGGACGTGATGCCATTGAGACTAGGCTTTGAGGGAAGAGGTGTGGACATGATTGGTTTATGGAGCAGAAAGTCTGGGGACCTGACTCTGATCCCATCCCTTCCACACCAAGGCACAGGCAAGTGTGTTCCCTGCTGATAACTACAACCATTCCTTTCTGCATTGCTCATCCCTCTCACCAACCAGGAACAGTAGCAATGGGCAAAGAGGCAAACCATGTCCCTTGCCTATTGCTGGAGATAAAAAAATATTACTCAGAATTTTCTTTTTTTATGATTTTCAGTGTGTGATATGAAAGTGATGTGAATACGGCTATTCTTTACTGATGATTCTGAGCTTTCCGTACAGAGAAATATATAATCTCCGGTCAAATATGGAAAATAAAGACAACATTTTATCTGCAGCCCTCTGCAATTTTAGATGAGGGAAGATAACGTGCTATAATTTTGAATCATTGATTGAAAACTTGTTCACCACAAAGTATCATTGCTGTGCTCAATTTTTCAACATTCACATTTGTGCTGACACAGCTCCAGAGAAATGTTAATCTTGTCTAATCACTAGCACAGAGCAGTTAGGAGGCCTGTGGTTTTTTTGAGTATATATATTTAGTACACCAATATAGCTGCATCAGTGGAAATCCCCAGCAAATGTGTTTCTTGATTGGTTTAATTCAACAGACTCTTGTTAGAGGTCGTAATTAACTACCACCCAGCGCACAGACAAAAAGGTTTGTGAAGCTGCTGCTAGACTGGAGATAAATCATTTGTTTGGGAAAAGTAGGTCTACAGTGGAGAAAAGATGATATGGTGTGTAACCAAAATATTACTAGAAAAAATGTTCTAGAGCTCATATAATAGCTTACTAGAAAAAGTCCTGTAGATAGGCAATGAAACGTATGTATATGCCAAAATAAATTAGGAATTTATGCAAATTCAATTGAAGTATGGTAAATAATTCCACCCTAGATAAAGCTACATTTCATTATTTTTTTATTGTTACTCATTTAAATTGAAGTGATTACTGCACAAAACAGAACTTTGTGGTCATAAATTAATCTAAGGACAGTCCGGGGATCAGTTTAGGTTAAGCTCTTTACTTCATGTTAGGATTCCTGGACCTGCTCAAAAAAGCAGTTTAGCTTTTTAACAAATCCCTTCCAGCCTAATGTGTGTATTGCCCTCAGAGCAGGTACTGGACCTCATGTCTCTCCCTGTACAAGCAAGTGCCAAATCCCCAGCTAAAACATTAGATTTTGGATTAGCAAATCCCTTGTTCCTCTCTGAAGTGCAGAATAAGTTTCACTGAAGGACTGGAGAGTCACTTCACCCCTGGCTAGGCTGTATTGTGGCAGCTCGGATGCTTTCCATGCCAAGAATGGGGAAGGCTGCAGAGTCTTCCACATAAGCCCTTTTTTATGCATCAGTAATTGTTCTTTCTTCCTCAGACACCTGTGTGAAAATCTGGAGGTATCCAGGTATGTTTTCTGCATAAATATATCAAACCTATGAGGAACTTAGGTTTCCAGATTGTGGAGTACATACAAGTTCCTTAGGCTTTTCTGAAACCAAGAAGACCAGACTACCTTTGTACCAACAAGATAGTCATTGCATTCCTAATATCTGTATATTCATATGCTGGCTGTGGACTGACATGCCTAAATTTATGTTTAGCTGGAAGAATTCAAAGACCTGGCATGTGTGCAGTTGGCATGTGTGACGTGTGTCTATGCATAGTCTGCAATATTTCCTTTGGCCAGAAGGGTATTGGTTTTAACACCCAGATGGGGGTTGGAGGTCCTGGAGAGAAATTCTAGAAAGCATTCAGGGAAGTCAATAGCTCAGCTGAAGTGCATTTACACCGATACACGCAGCATGGGCAATAAACAGGAGGAGCTGGAAGCCATCAAGTGTCAGGGAAACTATGATGTGGTCGCCATCACGGAAACACGGTGGGATGACTCACACAACTGAAGCGCTGCAATGGATGGCTACAAGCTCTTTAGAAGGGACAGGCAAGGAAGGAGAGGTGGAGGGGTAGCCTTGTATGTTAGAGAGTGTTTTGACTGTCTAGAACTCAATGACGTTAATGATAAGGTTGAGTGCCTATGGGTAAGGGTCAGGGGGAAGGCCAATTAGGGAGACATCCTGGTGAGAGTCTGTTATAGACCACCCAACCAGGGTGAGGAGACAGATGAAGTACTCTACAAGCGGTTGGCTGAAGTCTCACAATCTCTAGCCCTTGTTCTCGTGGGAGACTTCAACTTACTAGATACCTGCTGGAAATACAACACAGCAGAGAGAAAGCAGTCTTGGAGGTTCCTGGAGTGTGTGGGAGATAACTTCCTGACGCAGCTGGTAAGCGAGCCAACCAGGGGAGGTGCCCCGCTGGACCTGCTGTTTACGAACAGAGAAGGCCTGGTGGGTGATGTGGTGGTTGGAGGCTGTCTTGGGCTCAGCGACCATGACATGATAGAGGTTTCAATTCTTGGAGAAGTAAGGAAGAGGGTCAGCAAAACTAATACCCTGAACTTTAGAAGGGCAGACCTTGGATTGTTAAGGAGTCTGGTTAACAGAGTCCCTTGGGAGGCAGTCCTGAAGGGCAAAGGAGTCCAGGAAAGTTGGATGTTATTAAAGAATGAAGTCTCAAAGGCACAGGAGCAGGCCGTCCCCATGTGCCATAAGTCGAGCAGGTGGGGGAGAAGACCAGCTTTGCTGAATACTGAGCTTTGGCTGGAACTCAAGAAAAAAAAGGAGAGCTTACTGCCTTTAGAAGAAGGGGCAAGTGACTCAGGAAGACTACAAGGATGTTGTGAGGTTATGCAGGGAAAAGATTAGAAAGGCAAAGGCCCAACTGGAACTTAAACTGGCTGCTGCCGTTAAAGATAACAAAAATGTTTTTATAAGTATATCAGTGACAAAAGGAGGGCCAGGGAGAATCTCCCTCCTTTGTTGGATGCAGAAGGTAACCTTGCCAGGAAAGATGAGGAGAAGGCTGAGGTACTTAATGCTTTCTTTGCCTCAGTCTTTAAGAGTCAGACTGGTCATCCTCAGGGTTGTCAGGCCCCTATGCTGGGAGATGGAGATAGTATGGAGAATGAAGTCCCAGTTGTTGAAGATGTGGCAGTCACCAACCTGCTCCTCCACCTGGATGTTCACAAGTCCACAGGGCCAGATGGGATCCACCCAAGGATACTGAGGGAGCTGGCAGAGGAGCTCGCCAAGCCACTCTCCATCATTTATCAGCAGTCCTGGTCAACCGGGCAGGTCCCAGATGACTGGAAACTAGCGACTGTGATGCCCATCTAAAAGAAGGGTTGGAAGAAGGATCCGGGAAACTACAGGCCTGTCAGCCTGACCTTGGTGCCAGGAAAGGTCATGGAGCAGATCATCTTGAATACCATTACGCAGCACATGCGGGACACCCAGGGGATCGGCCTCAGCCAGCGTGGGTTTATGAAAGCGAGGTCCTGCCTCGCTAATCTGGTCTCCTTCTATGATAAGGTGACCTGCTTAGTGAATGAGGGGAAGGCTGTGGGCATTGTCTACTTGGACTTTAGTAAGGTCTTTGACACTGTCTCCCGCAGCATTCTCCTGGAGAAGCTGGCTGCTCACGGCTTGGACAAGTGCACTCTGCGCTGGGTAAAAAACTGCCTGGATGGCCGAGCCCAAAGAGTAGCAGTGAATGGAGTCAAATCCAGTTGGCGGCCCATCATGAGTGGTGTTCCCCAGGCGTCAGTGTTGGGGCTGGTCCTGTTCAATATCTTCCCTGATGATCTGGTTGGGGGATTGAGTGCACCCTCAGTAAGTTTGCAGATGACACCAAGCTGGGTGGAAGTGTCGATCTGCTGGAGGGCAGGAAGGCCCTACAGAGGGACATGGACAGGCTGGATCGTTGGGCCGGAGCCAAAGGTATGAGATTCAACAAGGCCAAGTGCCGGGTCCTGCACTTGGGTCACAACGACCCCATGCAACGCTACAGGCTTGGGGAGGAGTGGCTGGAGAGCTGCCTGGAGGAAAAGGACCTGGGGGTGTTGTTTGACAGCTGCCTGAACATGAGCCAGCAGTGTGCTCAGGTGGCCAAGAAGGCCAACAGTATCCTGGCTTGTATCCAGAATAGTGTGGTCAGCAGGAGCAGGGAGGTGATACTGCCCCTGTACGGGGCAGTGGTGCAGTGGTGAGGCAACACCTTGAATATGGTGTTCATTTTTGGGCCCCTCACTACAAGAAGGACATCAAGGTGCTGGAGTGTGTCCAAAGAAGGGCAACAAAGTTGGTGAAAGGTCTAGAGAACAAGTCTTATGAGGAGAGGTTGAGGGAGCTGGGGTTGTTTAGCCTGGAGAAGAGGAGGCTGACGGGAGACCTTATCTCTCTCTACAACTACCTGAAAAGAGGTTGTAGCGAGGCGGGGGTCGGTCTCTTCTCCCTAGTAACAAGTGATAGGACGAGAGGAAATGGCCTCCTCAAGCTGCACCGGGGGAAGCTAGGTTGGACATTAGAAAAAACTTCTTCACCGAAAGGGTTGCCAACATTGGAACAGGCTGCCCAGGGAGGTGGTAGAGTCTCCATCCCTGGAGGTATTTAAAAGAAGGGCAGACGTGGTGCTTGAGGATATGGTTTAGTGGTGGACTTGGCAGTGCTAGGTTAGCAGTTGAACTCGATGATCTTAAGGGTCTTTTCCAACCTTAACGATTCTATGATTCTATGATTCTTTAAGTCAGAATGCATTTTGTGATAGAAAGGGTTAATGAAATTCTTGGCAGTGTGAGAAGGAAATAATGATTAAGGGTGAAAAAGTGGCTTTTAACTTTATGTACAAAATTGGCTAGACTAGGCCTAGGGTAATGTGCAGTTCTGGTATACTTACATTAAAAGAATCATGAAATGTTGCTGAGAGTGCAAAAATACCCTAAAAAATGTGGAGACTGGAGGACATATAATTCCTTGGGAGATGTAAAAAGCACCTTCACTTTAGCTTAGCAAAAAAAAAAAAGATCAGGGTGCCCTCAAGAGGAAAATTAACTAAGAATGGATGTGCTCTTTAATTCACTTCATAACTATGGACAAAGGCATAACAAGAAATGATGTTTCAAAGCAAGGCTAGACAAATTTAAATGAGAAATAAGGTGCATATATGTTTTAGGGAAGTCATAAACTATTGAAGAAAACTACTGAAGAAAATCATTGGTTCTGCATCTGATGCATCCAAATGCCTTTCTAAAGTTTGCCTAGGTGTATTGGGTTTGTGTGGCAAGGTTTGGGTAGTGGGGGGGTTACAGGGATGACTTCTGTGACATGCTGCTAGAAGCTTCCCCTATGTCCGATATAGCCAATGCCAGATAGCTCCAAGACAGACCCGCCACTGGCCAAGGCCGAGCCCATCAACAACAGTGGCAGTGCCTCTGGGATAACATATTTTTAAAAAGTTGATGTGCAGCAGCGACTGCAGCTGAAGAGAGAAGTGACAATATGTGAGAGAAACAGCCCTGCAGACACCAAGGCCAGTGAAGAAGGAGGGGGAGGAAGTGCTCCAGGTACAGGATCAGAGATTCCCCTGTCGCCCATGGTGAAGATCATGGTGAGGCAGGCTGTCCCCCTGCAGCCCATGGAGCTGGTGCAGGTGGATGCCCAAAGGAGGCTTTGATATTATAGGAAAACTGCCCTAGAGCAGGCTCCTGGCAGGAGCTGTGGAACCGTGGAGAGAGTACCCCACGCTGGAGCAGGTTTGCTGGCAGGACTTGTGACCCCATGGGGGACCCGTGCTGGAGCAGTCTGTTCCTGAAGGATGGTGCCCCATAGAAAGCACCTATGCTGGAGCAGTTTATGAAGAACTGTAGCACATGGGAAGGACTCATGTTGGAGAAATTCATGGAGAACAGTCTCCCATGGAAGGGACCCCACACTGGAGCAGGGGAAGAGTGTGAGGAATCCTCATCCTGAGGAGGAAGGAGCGGCAGAGACAACGTGTGATGAACTGACAGCGACCCCCATTCCTCATCCCCCTGAGCTGCTGAGGGGAGGAGGTAGATAAAATCAGGAGTAAAGTTAAGTCCAAGAAGAGGGGAGGGGTGGGGAAAAGGTGTTTTTAAGATTTAGTTTTTATTTCTCATTATCCTACTCTGATTTGATAATAAATTAAACTAATTTCCCCAAGTTGAGTCTGTTTTTCGTATGATGGTAACTGGTGAGTGATCTCTCTGTGTCCTTATCTTGAGCCACAAGCTTTTCAGTATGTTTTCCCTCCCCTGTCCAGCTGAGGAGGGGGAGTGATAGAGCAGCTTTGGTGGGCACCTCATGTCCAGCCAGGGTCAACCCACCACACTAGGTCAAATGCAAATGATCAGAATCAGAACAGAGATAACTGGGTGAAATCAAGTGGTCAGTGTTCTGACTGTTTCTAGTGCTGAGGCTCTAGATTTTATCTTTTTATTAGATATAGATGATGGAATTTTAGTTTTTAAGCATAAAGTTTATCAGTATTCTTGCAAAGCCTTCACTGAGTCTGTAAACATAATCAATCAATTGGGTATTGATATGACAGGGAGTGGTTTGATTAGAAATGCAAAATATCGGAACATCCATGTGATTAATGAAGCTGCTGAGACACAAGTAATTTCACATTAGCAGGGCAGGTGTTTGGTCTAAGAAAACACATGGAGTGTTGCTTCAGAGAGAATAAAATCAATGACATTGCTGGAGCTCCTCCCAGTTTGAAGAGCTGCAGGAACATACTCCCACTGGTAAAGAGCAAATAAAACACCAACTTAGGAAAAATAAATAAACAAGCTCTAAATTTAATGCAGTATGAATGAATACTCCAACAAATATCAATGCCTCAGCTGTCTAGGCAGCTAATAAATTATATTTATATTTATAAAAATTACTAAAAAAATCTGAGAAATCTTTACATTTCAAACTGATCTCCCTCCTTCCAGCCTCACCATGTGCTTGGGAGTTTTCAACCTGGACAGGGACAGCCAGAACAGACCCACAGCAGCTGTTCACCACTATATGTCTGAACCAGGGGACCCATCTCTGCTTCCAGATGCCTGAGGTAGGGGAGCATCCTGTCCTTGCTCTCAGTATAGCAAGCCCTGGACAAGTGACCACCGGGGATGCATTTGAGTGTCCCCAAAACCTGTTCATTGTGCAATTCAAGCTGACCTACAAGAAGCTCAGCACACCAGCAAAATTGTCCAAACCCAAGATCTGTCCTTTCACCCAGGGACCAAAGAAACAATAAACTTGGGATGGGACTGGCCACCTTCTGCCCAGCTACCTGTGGGTGCAACAGCTCTGGGAGGAGGAAAAGAATATCTCTGTTAATCTTAAATGGAGTTGACAATATGCCTTCAATGAGAGCTTTTGATCTACTACTCCTTTGGGAGTGAACTAAATTTCACCATCAAAGACAGCTATAATTCTACATGCAGGGGTTTATCCTACTTCATTCAGAAGTAAATTCAGATTAACTTTCCTGGGAATTTAAATAGATGAACTCCTATTCATACCTGTGGGAGCAGAACTAGCCTGTTTCAGATCTTATATGCACTGACTGGGTGATACCCAATAGTCTCTTACTACCTTCAGATATTGCCTTGCTGCTATTTATGGCACACTCATATCATATTGCACTACAGGGATGCCACCCTACCTATTACTACATTTACAACACAAAATATCAGGCAATCAGGAATTAATATGCAGGAAGCTCAGGCCATGGACTCCCATTGGCATATAGCACATATTTGTCCTCTGTCAGTGAAAACCTTTGCCCAGGGATTTGACTTCCCCTGGGCTGATGATGAATGGCTCTGTGAATTTGGTTTGGTCCCATTCCTTCCTTAGTGATGATAAAGGTGAGGAGAAGCAAAGGAAGGAAAATAAAACCTTCATTCTCAAGGGATTTGGTTAACCACATCCATCTGGAACATTTTTATTATCAGTGAGAATAACAAGAAAAACAAAGAAACTGCACAGGAGGGTATTAGCAAAATTCTTTGCTACCATTCTCCCAAGAGAAAGCCCTTTCTGCACATTCATCTTATATTTACATTTCACCTCCCCTTTTCTCCTTCTTTACTGAATTTCTCTAGATAACACAACTTAGTCATCTCCTTTCCTGTTCCCCAAAGTTCTTAATATTTGATGAATAATCTCCGTTTCTCTCCTTCAAACCAACCTAAGAATCCCCCTCCTTGCCATTAATCCTCTCCAGCAACACCCCACCTGACCTATATTTTCAGTCCCTCCTTGGCATCTCATGGGGCAGTTATTACCCCCATATCCAAGAGGAACATTTCTCACGGTCTTTTTTTTTTTCATTATTTTGGGAAAGATCATGCTGCCTCCCAGCACCAACTGCTTCAGCAACATCTCAGCATCCCAATGCTTCTCTCACTTCCCTGTGTAGCAAACCAGTGGTCCAGCTGCTCTGGAAAATGGGCATCTGACATGCTTATTGCTGTTTTGAGCCTCAAAGGCAAAGTCAGCACTTAGGTTTGTCTTTGGTATCCCAGGTAAGGGTCTCAGGGCACTGAAAGTTTTCAAAAAAGGGGATGTTTCTTCTGATGATACCACCCTTTTTGGGGATGACAATTTACCCTCAGTCCTGCTGAGTCTCCTCTACAAGTTGTGGTTCCTGAATGTACAGATTTCCTGGAATTATGTCAGGGAAGGTCTAGAAGAAGGCACTGAAGAAATGTCCTTGTTTGTGTCAGACCTGCATTCCAATGATGTCCCATCCTGTACCAGAACAGGGACATACTCACTACAATCTCTTTGGGCTCCATCTTGTTCTCAACTATTCCAGCTCCTGAGTCTCCCCCCAACAGTGCAGCTCTACAGCTACATTTTGGGAGTGTGGTTTGAATGGTTAAAGCAGCCAAATGGACGTCCAGGGATAAGCCTCATACCCCTGCCTCACCCTGCTGCGTCCCCACCTCAACCTCTCCATCTGGCTGTTAGGCAGAGAAAGGCAGTGTCCCCTGAGACTTTCTAATATTTGCAGAATGCTTTGGGAACCCTGAAAGACAGGATCCCTGAATATAGGCACAGGCTGATGTCAAGCCAAAGAAGATTAACTCAATGAATCAAAGCCTGGAAATGGACCTTTGCTTCCCTTCTGAAAGTTCAAGAACACTACAGCATCCCAGAGCACTTCCAGGGCACTGTGAGGAAGGAGACTTGGAGTCTCAGAGATACGATACTGGCAAAAAAAAAGTGGTTTTTTTCTTTTTTTGTTTTAGGTACAAGCAGATGAAAGGGAGTCTGTGACTGCAAGTATATGCAAACTGTGGTTTGTCACTCTCTACAGCTACCTGAAAGGAGGTTGAGGTGAGATGGGTGTTGGTCTCTTCTCCCAAGTTGCTAGCTATAAGACAAGAAGAAATGGCCTCAAGCTGCACCAGGGGAGGCTTAGATTGGATATTGGGAAAAAAATATTTACTGAAAGAGTGGTCAGGCATTGGAACAGGCTGCCCAGAAAAGTGGTGGAGTCACCATCCCTGGAGGTGTTCAAAAAATGCGTAGACGTGGCACTTCATGGCATGTTTTAGGAGGCATGGTGGTATTGGGTTGATGGTTGGATTTGATGATCTTCGAGGTCTTTTCCAACCTTAATGTTTCTATGATTCTAAGATAGTGGATCTGTGTCCAACGTTGAAGTAGCAATGGGATGCTAAAGCTTACACAAATAGTACCACAGTATTATTATTGCACTGATAATTGCCCTTTTCATCTACATGAGGCCTGGAAAAACTTGTTTTCTGCTAGAATCACCATGTGGTATGCAAATGTATTTATGTGCTGTGCTTGTATTATCAAAGACTTACTAGATTTAGTCCTGGAGTGACTGGTGGGCCTGTTTGTGGAAGGACACTGAAGACATGGGCAGTTAATCTGCCAGTAAAGAACAAGGAAAATATGATTAAGCAAGTAAAATAAATGCACTGTGTCTGCAAAGGAGCTCTGTTGGCACATTGGCTCTGCAGAGCCCTCTGGCAGCTTCCAGGCTGACTCAGTTTGACTGACCAACAGTGGGGCCAAATGCATATGTGGTACTTGGCCCACAGCTCTGGTCTCTTCTGCTCTGCAAACTTGAGGTCCTACAGCTCCCAAAGTTGGCAGACCCAATGCAGTTTGCAGCTCAGCCACTCTCTGCTCTACTACTTTGACAGGCAGGACAGGCTCTCGAGCCACGGCTGCACTGATGGGAATCAGGTCAAGCCAGCCTTCCTAAGAGCAATTTCACAAAGTAATTTGTCTTCATCTCCCAGGGGTCAAGGTGGCATGCTGCGCAGCATTGGAATCACCAAGATTCATGTGGAGCTGAGCTGCAGCGGAGCCCTTGCATCAGTCAGGCAACAGCCTGAAGGCTGAGACAGCTTAATTCAGCACTTGCTGGAGGAGGAGGAGAAGTAGGATAAAGGCTTCATCAGAAGAATTTGGGCTCCGTACACAAGCAGCTTTCACTAACAATGCTGTTCATGCTCCTAAGAGATGGAGGTCTTCTCCTTATAGCCCTATATGAACATACAGCAAAATGTAAGTTCTACAAGCAACTGAAAAACAATTCTTATAATGGAAAGTGGCAGCTTTATCAACAGCTGCTCCTGTGCCCCCAGCAGTGCATGCACACAGCCTGCCGTGTTAGGGACACTACAGTGGTAGGCGAATTAGGAACAGAATTTCCCAGGAGCATTCAGTCATGCAGGTATGCAGCGTACAGAAGAGCTACTCATATTAGTTATGGGTATGAACACGCTTCTCAGAATATGTAGAATAGCTGAGTCAAGGAGTACAGTATATACACAGCATTCATTGAGAATGAGAGCTGTTGATACCATTCCAAAATCTGAGCTAGATTTTGGCAAAAATTATGGATCCAGTGGGACACCAGTATCAACTGTGGGTTTCCTTCAGCTCCTGGAAGATGTGGATGGTTTTTTTTAAACCGCAGTTAAAAATTCCCTGAAATGGATTCAACATACTTCAAAAGTCTCAAGTCAGTGTAACAGGGATCACTGAAGTTTTCCCAGGCTCTGCCAGTATTAGCAATATGAAGACTCTGAGGTGATTTCTCTTAGATAAATCTGGAAATTCCCTCAGGCTATTAATTGTCCAGAACAAGCATAGGTCGGATGGGTATGAGCTTCATAAAAGGTAGCCATTGCTGGATTTTAGAATGAAGACGGGTTTACCTATGGTATGAAATTAATAATGTCAGATTTAGACCTCTTCTTCCTATATCTTGATTATGAAGATAGCCATAATTTGCAACAGCGGCCTAGGTGTCTAACTAAGCAGTCTTCATTGACTTTACTAGAAAGACCTGATGAAGAAGGCTACTAAAAGTAATAAGGGGGCTGAGGGATCTAGCAGATAGAGGCAGACAAGGTGGCAGCAAATGACTTTCAGCAGAAATGACCAGGAAACAAATAGGACTCAGTAGCTTGGTAGAGCCATGTGCAGTGGTAAGAATCTGGGCTGGAAAATAAGTCAGTTACTGGAGTTAGCAAATGAAAAAAGCATGTCTGCAAGGCAAGGTAAGAAAAGGGAGGAATAAGCTTCTTCCAAAAAAACCTCTTATTTTGAGAGGTGGGATGATGGGGCAGACAGGCAGTGAAAATATCTCAACGCCAATTGGGTTGAATATCAATTGGAAAAGACTTGTGGAGCGCATTAAAGACTGTTAATTTTTGTAAAGTTTCAGTAGGAAAAGTAGACAGGAGCTGGACAGTAATTAATGTAAATTGCAAGGAAAAGCCCATGAAATCAAATGTTAACAGCCTCCACAATGAAACAAAATGCGTTAATCATAATTATAATTATTACAATGTGTTTCAGGGGTATTAATAATGGTTAGTTAATTGTCATCAGTGCCACCCTAACTTTCTCCTAGTGCATTTGCATGTTTTCCGCCTCGTATTTGGTCTCATTAGTTTAAAGAGAGGCTGTCAACTTGAAATCCAAGCTTTTTAAAAAAATAAATTAAAAACTTTTGCTCTTCTCCTTCTGCCAGTTATGACTTTGCAGTTATGTACTGCTATTTTTAAAATATTTTTTCTTCTTTATGCACAAAAACTGCTGTGGAACAGTGAAAATAATTTTAAAATATGCCACCAAATATTCAAAGTTAAGAAACTGGAAATACTATTTCTTTTTGGTCTCTTCCAGGACTCAAAATCTAGACACCCCAAATGAATACATTTCCTGATCAGAGCTGTTCTTTCAGATAAATGTCATGCAGAGTTACAGAGAAGGTTCAAAGCTTCTGCTATGTCTCACTCATGTTTTTAAGAGAGCTGCACTTTACAGTAAAAGTTATGAGTTTCTTATCAATGGTGAATAGACACTGGATAAATGCAGGGATTGCTGTAGCAGATACCTTGAGTTCAAATGAAAGTGAAAACTGAACCTTCCTTAAGCTTATGTTATGATTCTAGGGGATGATGCTACCAGAGACCTTTGAACCATTGTTATTTCTCATTTTAGAGATGGGCCCATCACATACAAGTCGTATGTAATTTGACTGATATTCCACAGTACGCAGCCTGTTATTTGTGTTTGTTATCATTTACACCTGGTCAGTTTTCTTTATTTATATTGTTATAATGTCCTTTTATATATGTACTTTATTACCTTCTGGTGACAAAATAAACTTTTTAAAAGCTTTGTTCAGTTTTCTAAGACCATTCTGCAGTGGAGAAATAGTTGTGGGTAAGCCCACACTCCAAGTTATCCAGGGTCAAAAATCCCCCCCCAAAATTCAACCTGTAATAACCATTTATAAGCATTAAATGTTTATAAATCATTAAATGTTTATAAATCTATAAACGGTAAAAGTTTAAAAATCCCACCAAAATTATTGTAAGGCTTGAGGCTAAAGGTTGTATCTTTTTATTAAATGAGCTACTAGACATGGAAAAATGATATTGATCCATCTAATAAAGGGTATTTATGTTACACTTACAGTAGTTTTTGTTACAAAACTGTGGGTAGCTGCTGGTGCCGACAGGTCTGAAACGACATGGTGATACCAGGATGCTTGACCTGTCTGCCATGTCTGTTTGTCCCTTCACCAGTGAGGGAAAGCACCCACCTGCTCCCACCCTGACTGCAGCCTAACCCTCATGGCAAGGTCAGGACAGCAGGTTTGGGTGGCTGTCCTGCTCCAGCTGCCATCAGCAAACACAGGGCTGCCCAGCATCTCCCCCAGACGTACCTGTCATGGGACTTTGTCATGGTTTTAGCTGGGATAGAGTTAATTTTCTTGACTGCAGCTGGCATAGTGCTGTGCTTTGGACTTCGTATGAAAACAATGTTGAGATAACACACAGATATTTTGGATGTTGCTGGGTAGTGCTTGTACTAGTCAAGGACTTTTCCAGCTTCCCATGCTCTGCTGGGTGCGCAGGAAGCCGGGAGGGGAGGGGGCACAGCTAAGAGAGAGCAGATTCAAACTGGCCAAAGGGATATTCCATATCATGTAACATCATGCCCGGTATGTTAACTGGGAGGAGCTGGCCAGGGGAGGGAGGCAACAATCACGGCCCGGGGATGGGCAGCGTCGGTTGGCAGGTGGCGAGCGGTTGTATCGGTTGTGTTTCTGGTGTTTTTCCTTTTCCATTTTATTATATTATCATTAGTGTCATTATTATCATAATCATTATAATTATTATTTTATTGTAATTATTAAACTGTGCTTATCTCAACCCACAAGTTCTTTTGCTCTTCAGATTCTCTCCTCCATCCCACAGGGGTGGGGGGAGTGAGCGAGTGGCTGCGTGGTGTTTAGTTGCTGACTGAACCACGACAGATTTGCACACTTCAAGAACTGTTTCCTGATTCTTGGCCCTCCTTTTTGCTGCTTGTACCTCCCTTCCCAGACCACAGGCCTCCCCCATTTACACAACCTGCATCTGAAACCCTTTTCCCACTTGGTGCTAGTTCTGCCACATCCATACCCAAACTTGGTGTTTTTAACTCATAAACTGGGTAATCTTGGCCTTGCAAGGCATTTGCTGCATCTTTAATGAAGGGGGGTTTTGATGGTGTCTGACCTGGGGTTAAGGATTTCCTTGGTGTCATATATTAATGGGGCCACAGGGACTCCTCATGTCTGGGTCAGCCATCCCATGACAATTAGCACAGGGGAGCGATGTTGGACTATGAGGGGCAGAAACAAGAAAGGCATAACAGAGGAAAGAAAAAAAAGTATATCTCTGCAGGATGGTTTGGAAGGTAGGACAGCAGGTGAAGGTGCTGGGAGCCTTTGGGAGATGAGGAGTCCCACATCCAAAACTGGAGCTGGAAGAGATTGGCTGGAGTTGCTGGCTTGCTCTGTAGCAGGCCATCTCCCCCCTGCTTGTCTGGATCATACAGCATGAACACATGAAGGCTATGGCCCAGGGACCCTCAGGGACAGTGCAGCCCCTTCATCAGGAGTGCCATGCTTTCCGTAGCCAGTGTCTGTCAGGGGCTGTGGGAGGACACAGCCCTCTATGCCACACTTTAGGCACTGGGGTGAGCGAGAAGATTTAGAAGCCACTAATATTTTAATAGCCAAAAGGCTAGGGACACCACAACCATGTACATTGAAAGGTTAGCCACAAGCAGAGCTTTCTTCCTTCAAGAACTTCTCTGCTATCGCTCCATGATCAAGAACTCCCTCTCTCTTTGTGATAAACTGACTTACTCCCCAGACACTGGTGATTTCTTGAGTCCTGCTCACACCCAGCCTCCTGAACAGCTGTGTCCTGAGCCAAACTTTGCAACCAGTACATGGATGCCTGGGCTGGTTTCCTGGAGGAGACATGTGAGTGGGATGTAACAAGAGATACTTGTAAGTCTTCCTGAGCCTGGGCTCATCACCAGCGACTTCTCTGGACATGTAGCAGCTCTAGGTTCAGCTTGCAGAAAAGAAAGCTCTAACTGCAGACAGATGTCCAACAGCACAGTTGTTCCTTCTTTCTCTTCTCCTGACCTGCAGACCTGCATAAAGTCCTGCCCCAGAGCTAGGCTTTGTGTCAGACCAGAGCTGTGCTTTCACCAGCTGCTCAGTCTTGAGCTGCTTTTGAGGCAATGCAAAGAGCAGTGAAGGATGCAGGAGCTGTCTGCTGGTTTAGTCCACCCTAGAGACAAGGTCAGGCATGAGTTAATCTAAATGTAGATGTAATGAACTAGCAGTAGAACAAACAACATCTCTGTTCAGATGCACCAAGAACACTTCACAGGACCCATGGGAAGCATCGTGGTCTTTCTTCTGGGAGACTTAAAAAGGTCAAATGTCCTGAAGCTTTCATGGCTTCTACCACAGCTGCAGTTTGTATTTCAAATGGTTGGATATGTGCTGCCTTTGGGACTGTGGTATTCTGATGAAGATTTGTAATAACAAAAAGCACCAACAACAAGCCCAGGGATCACAGAGATGTACTAAAAAGGTACATTTCTGAGACCAGATATGGTAGAAATCAGCTACAGTTGAAATGGAAGTGAACATGTAGAGAGAGAAAGTAAGCAGAGTCTTTTAGGTTTGTTAAGCAGCTGCCATAACCTGCTGCGATTTTGGAGGAATTAAATATTGATACAAGGTTTGTTTTAAACTGAGAGCTTCAGAGATGTCAGGGTTTGATTCAGCTGCTCTCGGAGGTGTTGTGTCAAACCCTGGTTTCCACAGTCACACCAGGCAGCATGGAAGCCTGCCACACACCCATCATGGGAAACATTGACATGAGTAAATGTCCTGGCTGTCTGAGGAGCTACTATCTGTTCTCAACATTTTATCCTGGTTACTTGTTCATTCATTTGCCCTTGCAGACTTCCTTGAAATTCCTATGGAAGAGAGAATTGCATTAGGAAGGGGTAAAGCCTTTCAGAGAAAATAGGGGTTTTCTTAGTTTTCCAAATGAGAACATTTCCCCTGTTTTCAAAACATTTTCCAGTTTAATCCAGGTTTTTGTGTTCTGATCACCATTAAAAAATAAAGTGCCAAAAAGTTATAACAACAGTGTTTTTGTCTACTGTTTCTGCCTCATCCAACAGTGGCAATCCAAGGTAGGAGGTAGGATCCAGGGGAAAGCTTGTTCTCACAAGCTTGCTGCTGTTGTGAAGCCCTGAGTTCTGGAAAACAAACTAAGGATATTGAGGAGTTTTATGAGCCCACACATTGAACCTTTTAGTTTTCTATATTGGTGTCCTCAAAAACGGCTTGCTTTGCCTAAGTCTGTGTTGTGTTTCTGCTTCACCAGCTCTGCGAAATGACTCTGTCTTTGCTTCCATCTCCAGCTGAACACTATTCACATGAATGTAGAACTGCTGAATTTAATCTCAGCATGTATCAGCTTTCAAAAACAGGGACACTTGTGAAACATATTTTTAATTGAAAAAAATAACTTAGCAATTTCTCCAGCTTTCCCAATGACATCTTGCTTCTGGAGGACTCACTGTCCCTGTTCTCTGCATCATTTAACCAGGCTCTATCTAAGAAGGATTAGACATGCATGAAAAGCAGAGCCTGTAGCCTTTCCACACAGTCAAACCAGCATCATGACATGTTGAGTATGGGAAATGTGGGATGGAAAGGGACTCATCAGGCTCTGTCCCTTAATATCACAGGCCACTACATTATATAATCCCTGTCTTAAAAATACTGAATTGCATCTTAAATGTAACTTCATTACTTGCTCAGATCGTTCTTGTTGAAAACCTGTTGCCAGGACATCATTCTTATGGGTGGAAATGGTTTAATTTTCTGCTGAAATCTATTCATGGCTATACTTATTAGTTTTTCTGCTAGCACTGCCCTGCAGCTTTTCTCTTGGTAGACATCTACCCCCTGATGTTACATATAAATCAAAACTGTTTCTTTTATCAGTCTTTATTTTCCTGGGTTAAACAAGCCAAATTCTTTCTGTCATTTCTTGTGTGATCATCTCTCCATTTTCCACTTCTGCTACGTGTATAACCTGGACTTGGGCCAGGCTGAATTTACCTTTCTTGAACATAAAAAACAATATGCACATAGGAAACAAAGTGCATATGGCTTGTACGCTGCTGTAACTATTTGTCATTTGTAACTATACTATATCGCCCCTCTGGACAATGTTTTAGCACTACAAAGGTGATCTTCTTGTACAGGAATAGCATCTGTTACAACGACACATTGTGTACATGGTGAGGAGCCTAAAACTGCCCACACGCCTGGTTTTACCTTTATTTCTTTGGTGTCAGAGTCTACTGTAGAGAGGCTGTTCACCGGGTCCACATGTCCGTGTTTTCTAAATCCTCTTCAAAAGCCAAAGGGGTACAAGTGTCTGGGCCCCTGGGGAAAAGCACGTCTACCTGGAGAGGGGTGCTGAAGACAGGAAGTATGATTTCTTCTGAGGAATGAACTAGTTCAGGACAAACCCTGGAGACTGGTGTAAATGACATGCTTGATTGTGGAGGAGCTAGCCAGATGTATTCCAGCTGTGGGGATGGAAAACAGAGCAGTCTGAGCAGGCAAGACTGAATTCGCCCTCTTCTGTGGTCTGCCTTTATATTTTTAAGACAGTGGTTTGTAGCTAATTTTTTCAGTATGTATTATCCTGGCCAGCCTAAAACTACAGAGGAAGTTTTATTTCTGATATAGGCAGGGGGCTAAATATTGCCACTGCAGGTAGCTATAAAGAGATATTCTGGTTTTATACTTTCTGTATGCTCAGATGATATGGAAAGAGAGTAGTAATATTTCATATGTAACTGAGATATCCCTTTCCCATTACTGCTGTCTACATCAAACCATTGCTGCCTATACTGTCTTGCTTCTCTGTTCCTGGTGGCCTTCTGAATTATACTCTACTGTGTTCATCAAAATCGATGGTCCATTAAAGCCTGCTTGGTAAATCTGGCAGGAGTCAACAGATTAAATTCAAGGTCCAGTCAAACATATTAGAAAGTGTCTTGCTGACCACAGCCACTCCAACTGAGACTTGTGTCTGAAAATGAAATACTGAAATCTCTCTGGCTGTTAGCTAGCCTGCTGTTATTTGTGCTAAGACTTCCCCTGCTGTGAAGATAGCTATATTTACAGTGGTTATTTATTCAGCACAATATTATGGTAAGCTATTAATCATATGGTGACATACTCTTTTTCATTTGGTTAATTGGAAGAGAACACCTCGTGTATAAAGCACAAGCTTCAGTTCATCTTTTCTTTTCCAGCTTGAATTGTCTGCTCTTGATACAATAAAATTGTTTTAGAGCTTTAAACAATTTCCTCATACCAAGGTCCCTTCTGACAGAAAAGGCAAATGCAAAGAAAAGTTCCTTCTGTTTACTATGTATACCCCATATAACCCTGCATACACTCTGTTCATAGGATAAGTTCTCCTGACATGAATAGGACTATTCCCAGGGGTTACGTTATGCACCTTTAGAAGCATTTGTAAGATCACAGCCATAGAAAATCGATACTCTGCCATTTTCACATTTTATTAATGACACTTTTCTTATGAACTAAGCTTCCTGGGTATAAGTAGAATTTCTTAAATCCTCAAATGCAATTCAAACTGTCTAAAAGTAAAGCATCCAGTTCAAGTGAGTTGACTAGGGTTTTCAGAAGTCAGAGAAGAGAGAGAAGCCTGTCTAAATGGCAAACCATTCTGGGGTTTGGAACAAAAGCTCCTTCTGGAGATGCTATATGGCTTAGTCTAGGCAGCGAGCATTCTGAGGATGAAAGCAAGTGGAAGGAATTCCTCCCTGTCTCACAGATTAATATTATTTCAGAAAATAACAGCTTGCTATACAAGACAAAATAATAATACTGTAGAGGGCTTGTTTCATTTTTATAGGACAAACTAACTCTTCAGTAGATTTTTTTTGCATTTTACATGAGCCTATTTTTGGTTCCCTCAGCACTGGAGAAAACTGACTGGATGGGGATAGGGTCATAATGCTTTTTCAATTTTAACCCAGAACTACTTATTCATCTAAAAAAAGGAAAAATTATCTCAAATTGATTGTTAAGCATTTCACTGAAAAGTAATACATATTAAATATGGGATAGAATGGAGATAAATATGAAAAAGTAGCAGCATAGCAGAGTGACAGGAGATCTTATAGCATAACTAGAAGCAATGTTTGATCGTTTCTGAAAAGCTGTTTCTTAAATTAATCACACAGGCTTTTGGGTACAAAATCTTGTTGCTGTTTGGCAAAGATGTAGGTATAGCCTTATTTTATTACTCAGATCTTACCTAAAGTAATTAAAATAGACTATAGAATCAACTATCTGAATTCATGTTCAGTCAGATGGGAGCAAACAGGTGAAATTGATAGTCATTTCCTCCAAGCAATTTGCAGGCTGGAACTAAGTAATACAAAAATGATTACAAGAAATATACTGTAGTATTAACCTCTAGCCTAGATTTTTCAGGAGGTTAATAAGTTATTATTAGCTTCAGATAAGTTCACCACTATTGTAATTTTTATAGTGACACAAATATAGCACCTTTTCTCAGTTTAATCATCTTCATTCCAATCTTTTATCCCCACCCACCAGTGGATCTCGGTTGAGCAACATGCATTTTGCATTTAACAATAGCTATTTAATAAAACACTCATTAGCATGCAGCTGCCACCTGCTTTTCAAAGTCTGCACCCTGAGGTATGGCGAAGGCCTTCATCTCTCTTTGGCTTCTGCAGGATGTATAGATGTTCCATTATATGGCTGACTGATCTGTAAAAGGGATTGTATTTCACTTGCAGGGCTTATATCATCCTGACAAGTCCTCTAATGTCAATCAAATTTCTGTCATTTGGGTTTGTGAGGATTTGTGCATGATGCCACATATATTTCAATATGTTCTCCAGGAATTCCAACATAATTTGTTCCAGGAGAAATTCCATTATCTTATTTGATTTTTTTATTTTCTTCCTAGAAGTGTATGAGGAGCTGTACTTGATATTTGCATGTTGTTTTTTCAGTGTGAGGTTGTAAATTAGCTCCAGATGCATTGCAGTTTGGGCATGGAGACTCATGAACTTCTGTGAACCTTTTAATGTTCTCTGTGATTGAAAGACTACAATAAATTACCCACAAAGAAGATGTTAAAAAGCTGAAGCTGCAACACCTTCTTAAGAACAGCCTAATCATGTCTTTAAAAATATGGCCTTGCATCAAACAATCAACTCTTTGCTATAATTTCCCAGATTATCAGATTTGATACAGGGAGCTCTAAATGGAGGTATACCAAGCACCCTCATCTTCTCTCACAACACCCGATGGAGATGGAAGAGAAAATGCTTTTTCACATAAGCTGGAATTAATTGCTGTATCATAATGTTGTGGTCAAACTGAGCGAACTGTCAAGGACTGTTGAACGGGTATCAGACATACCAGGGAGTATTGATGACTAATGATAGTTTGGGAGATTATTTTTAACCCCATGTCTAGATCTAGAGGCGTAAACAAATTCTTCCTTATTATCTTCTTCTGAAACCACTTCAAAACAACACCTTCAGAAAAGGCCAGAGGACAAGCCAGGGAACTACAAGCCACTCAGATTCTCTTTGGTCCCTGGAAAGGTCATGGAGCAAGCCCTCTCAGAGCACACTTCTGGGTGCAGGAAGGAGAAGAAAGTGACTGGTAGCAGTCAGCATGGATTTTCCAAAGGTCAGTCACGCTTAACCAACCTGATTGCCTCCTATGATACAATGACTGTGTTTCAGGATGAGGGGAGAGCAGTAGATGTGTTTTTCATTGAATTTAGCAAGTCGTTCAAGGTTCTTTCTTATTGTATTTTTGTATCCAAGATGGGATGCTATGTTACGGATGGGAAAAAGTCAGATGGTTTATAATCTGGATGTCTGGTTGTTTTTAGAGGGTAATGGGTAATAACTCACCTTTACCTGGAGATTGGCAACAAGGGGAACACCATAGTGGTCTGTTCTGGAACCTGTCCCAGGAACCTGCTTAAAATCCTTACCAATGGGTGGAAGGATGCAACAGAGGGCTTGGTCATCAGTTTCGCAATGACATCAAATTGAGCCACCACTCGATATGTTCAAGGGCAAGGCTGCCATCCCAAGGGATCTGGAGGAATGGGCTGACATCATGAAATTGAGCACTGACAAATGCAAAGTCCTTCACCTGGATTGGAAGGACCCTTTGCAAAAACACAGGCTCAAGACTGCCCAAGGAGCAGCTCTGTGGGAAAGGCACTGGAGGTCCTGGTGGGCAGCGAGCAGGACATGGGCCAGCAGCAAGTCCCAGTGACAACGATGGCCAACAGCAGCCTGGACTGTATGAACAGGGACACAAATAGAGATCAAGGGAAGTCACTACTTCCCTCTGTTCACATCTAGACCACATCTAGATACTGTATCCAGTTTTGTTCATGTGCGTGTGTGTCCCTAATAGAAAAAAGACATTGATAAATGAGTGAGTTCAGGTGAGGACCCCAGAATGATGGGGAACTTGGGCTTGCTCAGCCTGGAGTAGAGACAGCTTGGGGGGCATCTGATGGCAGCACCCAGCATGTATGGAGAGGTCCTTGAGGAGATGGAGATGGGCTTTTCACAGTTGTGCAGGGAGGGAGAGTGAGAAACAAAAACTTTCATGGGAAATGTTCCTGAGGACTTGTTTTAGACTCAGGTCACTATGAATCTTTCACAGGCCTCGTTAATATTTCCTTTCAAGTTATACTGTCACATTCAGTTGACAGAAAATCCTCACTTATGGCAAATATTAGAGAGCTCCTCAGAAATACATCGCATCTAGCTACTTTGGGGTTTCCCTTTTTTTCCTGTACATCCATTAGGTATTAACTGAAAAAGATTCCATCACCTTCACCAGTTGAGGATGGGGTCCCCAGTACAATGTGCAGAGCTCTGTAAGGACCAATTCCTGTCATTCAGCTGTTATTTAATTTTTTCATTCTTTTTGTGAATGTAAAATATCACATACTCCATTTTCAAGGACCTTTTCTTATTACGATGGCTCAAATCCTTGCTAAAGACAAAAGGCCCACAGTACACTCAGGCGCTTAGAAGGATAAAGACAGATTACAGCTGGTTTTTTTTAACCCACACCCACGGTGTGCTGTGCAAGGCAGTTCACGGTGTGCTGCCTACCCTGGCCTCTGCTTATTCTAACTTTAGTTTCTACCACTTATTTCAAATACGCAGGAGATTGGTGACCACCCATGCTCCTTTTCCTTCATCATTCTCTCTTTTCTATACATATGTCTTTCTGCAGCACCAGCCTCTGAGAAAATATGCAATATGCGTGAATTTATCCCAGTTCTGCCCCTTTGTGTGATCACGTTGACTTTGGGATGGTTGTGCTGCAGTGATGCTGAAACATGGCTGACTTTGCCAGCAGGCTGGCAGTGAAGTGCAAAGCAGCTGTGTCACACCTGAGCAGACCAACTGGGTCATTCATGTGTACAAAACCTGCTGAACTGAACTGAAAACCTCAGGGACACAAAGATAATTGTTTAGGTAAATATTTGCCATTTATGGTCTTAAATCAAGAAGTAAAGGCAGGAGGCCTCAGGGCACAACTCAGCAAATTTAAGACACAGATTCTGAAAATATCTTAGCTTTTGGGAAGCTTTGTTCTGATTCATCACTTTGTGTTTTTTACTTCATGTAAGAAGTGACGGCAATTTTGCACATTTATTTAGTAAAGAAATCTTTTTTCCAGTGGCTTGTATTTGGCTTGTTTGCTGCACATTTTTTTTCTTGAGTGTCATATAATTTCCCACCAGCTTTCTTTTCTGTTCATATTTAGTTCTTTCCACCTTTCTGAAGAGGATTTGTCCCCTACTCTTTTTATCAGAGCCTTTTTATCATTTTCTTTGCTCATAGTTGGAATCTCTCAGATTTCTTCTGGTTTATCAGTATCCTCCTGTAGTCAAGTGCCTAGAAGTGCATACAGCTATCTAGCTGCAATCTTTCCTAAAGACATATAAAAAAGAATAATTACTTCTCTGGTCTTATAAATGATATCTCATAGTATAATATGCTGAAAGACTTTGTCTTCTGCAGCAGAAATCACAATGCATACTCATATTTAGCATGTTTGATTTGTTATCTACTATCAACTCCGAAATTAATAGGTTATTAGTAACTTTGCAGCTTCCTGAACCCTCTGGGACTTTTCTCTTTAGATATAAGAATCGTCCTCATTAATGTCATTATAATTTATTCACCACTGTTAGATCTGTTAGATTCCTCTCCAATTTCAAAGTTAGAATTAAATACATGTATGAACCATGGTCATTTCTGACTGAGCAGAGGCCCTCCAGGAACTGACGAATTCGACATTTAGCTGATGGATGACAGTCAGTCCCTTGCAGCAAACTTATTTATCAGTTAGATTATGAATTTTGGAGGGTGGAAATTATTGTCTGTTCTTCTTTTTCTTTAGCATGATCTTTCACCACTGGTGTCAAAGGGTGTTGTGCATTTGGTGTCAGTGAACCGATACCAGGAACTCATATCATCTTTTAGTTTCAGAAATGAACCTCATTCACAGTATGGCAGGAGATGCAGTAAGTCCCGTGTTGTTTGGAGTCCTTAAATCTGCTCTGGCTAGTAATATCACAGACATGTTATTGTTCATCCACCACTACTTAGGGTGGATGGGAAACATCCATTGACTCTCCAGCTCCTCTATTAAGCCAAAGATAAGAGGACATTATAATTCGTTTAGGGCTAAAATCTACCCAAGTAATAAAGTCTTAGATTGTTTTGATTTTGTTAGGGTGTACTTTGTCATGCAGTTTGGAAACAGACTCTTAGCTACTGCATGCTGAAGTCAGTGCCTCTGGCCTTCAGTGGTCAGGGAACAGCAGCAGAAACCCTGTAGAAGCGTATCTGATTGCAGTTTGGATTTCATGGCCAAACTTCACAGGGACCAGTTACTCCTCCTTTTGCCCTTGTGTCTAGCGTCCGCATTTATCAGGCACCTCCAAAAGTGAGGAGGTATTGGGAGGGATGAGATATGGAAAGAGCCTGGCCAGCATCCCCCTACGATCTATCTGCAACTGCTGCAGAAAGAGCTGCTGCAACGCCGGGGGCTGTCAGCACATGCTGTTGCAGGGCAGTGGCAGGTTGCAGTGCCCCTGAGGAATGAGTTTTCCCCTCAGACACAAGGACATGTCACCCTGTAGTGAGAGGGCACTGTAAAGTTGAGAGGTCTGCCATCTCTAGGGATGCAATTTCTGAAGTGCTGAAAGAAAGAAATTGTTAACAATTTTCTTGGAAAGAAACAGCATGCAAGTTATTGATTCTTATTGTCAGGTAATCTGAGTGCAAACTTTCTGTGAGGAAAGACCAAAGCGTCAAATACATATTTCACCATTTTTGAGAACATCTACATCAAACCAGCAAAGGGAAGAACTAGAGTCCTCTCACTTCATGTAATATATGCTTCTACAGTTGAACAGCATTGTCATATAATTCAAATGTTTGCTTCAATCATTATTCATATCTTCTGTTAGCACTGGAGTTTGGAAAATAATGAAAATATTATCCATAGAATGTATTAGTCCCCAAATTCCATGAATCTCATTGAATAAATTATTCAACTATTATTATCTCCCTCTTCCCCCTCAATCCTCCTCCCTGTCCTCAGGGATTTTCAGATGACTACATGTAAGGAGGAACAGGCACAGCTGCAGGTGTTGGCCCAAGGTGGAGATGCTGCATGTGTCTCGTATGACCTGGGTGGATGACATGAACATGTAATGCATGGTGTGCATGGCTCCTCCATTTTGTTTTATGCATAGGATCCCAAAAGATACTTCTGTACAGAAGCCCAAAATGGCATCAGATGTCTAGGCGTAGACAACTGAATCACATCCTGAATAATATTTAAATAAATACACTTTCTTTAGCTGGGGTGGCCATGCTTGTCACTCCCCAAGGGTAGAAGGGGCAGCAGCTACTTCTGCTTGGTGTCTGCAGCTGAGCTATGCTTTTGTTGCTTCTGGAAAGGCATCAGGCAGGAGAGGGGCAGTGCTCTTCCAAATTTGTTGTGGCAATACTGGAAGGGGTGCTCTCTAATAAATGGCATTTATTCACATAATTTTACAAGGTCAGGGCTTAATTTTAGACTATTTGCAGTTATTGATATTAAACCTGAATTCTTCATCCCCTCCAGTGAAGGAAGTTTTAGGACAGGGCTGCACGCTGCAGTCCGAGGTGGCAGTATCTTGGAGTTATAGGCTTCACATGTTTGCAACCAGTAAGGTACCTGCAACATTGCATGCCCTGTCAGTACTTGCTGAAGCATGGCAAAAGGTCTGAGCGCCACATATACCTTATGGGGTAGAGTATGGGATATGATCAAGAAGGCACTGACCTGAAACTCCTAGTGCCAGTCTACCACAGGCCAGCTCTATGGGCAGGTCCTGGTACGGCTCCTCCTCTTCATCTTGCTTGTGTAGGTGTCAGGAACTTTGGGTAGATGCTTCTTCATAGCATCTTGTACAAGATGACATACTGACAGTTGCACTGAGTCCTGCTCCCTCACACAGCTCAAAAGAAAGGCAAGTCAGGAGGGAAAGATTAATTTTGCCTAAGCCTGTATATCTACAGGGCAGGCAACTGGAGCCCAGGCCCCCTTTGGAGCTCAGTGGGGTTCT
The DNA here is from genome assembly GCF_963921805.1 of Phalacrocorax carbo. Classification (NCBI taxonomy): domain Eukaryota; kingdom Metazoa; phylum Chordata; class Aves; order Suliformes; family Phalacrocoracidae; genus Phalacrocorax; species Phalacrocorax carbo. The sequence continues at coordinate 199,425,387 of NC_087513.1, read as the reverse complement.
TACCTGATGAGAGAAATTGGAGAACACGGGGCCTCATTTTACTCTTTCTGGAAGGTACAGACAGGACAAATTGCATCCCTGTGGCCCCTGTTTCTCTCTGTTGGCTGTATGGAGACCAGATCAGACACAGACACCCACTCCTGCTTTGTGGATATCAACTGTTGATCCCATAAAAACCACAGGTGTATGGCCTCAATGGTCCCAACACAACACTGACCCCTGTGTGTCCATGGGAGCATCCCCACACTGCGGGGGTCCAGAGAGCTACAGGAGAGCCCATAGCACCAGTCTTGAGGGATTAACTCTATTTAATCAGGGCTTCTGTTGACCTACCCTGCAGGCTTTGTGTTTTACAAATTAATCTTTTTACATATTTGCCACAGTCATTACCACTGAGGTGGAACTGTCTTAGCAGAAGTCCTTATTGCTCAGCTAATAGTTTCTGTGTTTCCCCTGCTCAGTCTTAAGTGTGTGATAGATGACAGCTGCCCAAGAGCCTTCTCTACCTCCATGTAATAATCATCACTAGATTCAAGTGTCTGTTCAACACTGGAGATGTCAGGCTTGGAGAAGCTAAGCCACATTTGTGGACAGGTGTACCAACCTGCAGGAGTTACATGTTGCCTTTATTGCTCCCCCTAATTATTTACAATATACCTTTCAAAGTCTGTCTATAACAAATCATGTTCATCTTGTCTCATTCCTCTGTAGCCTGATCTCCTCCCCTGCCTCCTGTTGCATTAATGATAAGAGTCTGAGGAGTGTCTAGGGAGAGACCCTACTGTTGAGTCACGAGGTTCAGACAGGACCCCCTTGCTTTCTAAACTCCTTCACAGAGAGGAGTCTAAGTGCAGCTAAGTCAAGGCTTAGTCTCAGACTTGGTCAACAGTGTATTTTCTAAGGGTTGCAGAAGTAACCACTCATCAGAGTATTTGTTGTTAGTAACTAATTTGCCAGATGCCCCAGGCCGGTAGCGTGCAATGAGAACGATCACAGCTAGATTAATAAATAGTACAATTTATTAAAGCAATAGATACACAGGTTCTTTGGATTACATGTGATAGGATTGCTGGTTACAAGACACACAAATACTACGAAGATCAGTAACACTGCTAGGCTACAAATCCACTAAGCAAATATGAAGCATTGGAGATTTAAAGTGAAGTTATAGAGAGGTTTCTAAGTCTTCCTGGGGAAACAGTTGGTATAATCAGGTGTTCTGATCTTACCCAAAGGTGTCCCAGTGCGGGGGGAAGGAGGCTCAGCCCATCGACTGGTCCCAGAAGTCAGAGTGGTACATGATGGTATCTTCCCCAACACCCTTTTCTCTTCACACATTTTATACTATTTTTTATCTTTCAGATGGAGCTTGAGTGACTCTAGTCATACATACCTTTATGATGATTGGTGTAGAATTTCCTCACTTTACTTTTAAAAGCATCGACTAGAAGAAATTACAAGTGCGTGCCCAGTGAGGGGTGGTCGCACCTTAGAGGCAGACAACTTTTGGGATGGAGGCATGTTTTGGTATTATAATGATATTATAACGAGCAAAGTTCACCAAAAGGACAGCATTTTGTCAAAAATATGATAAACTGTTGGCCCAGGGTAGCAAATATGCAGCGTACCAGCTCCATGGCACCTCAGGTTCCCATTGATCACAGAGCCTGGCTGTGATGCCTCCACACCACTCCACCCTCTGGACAACTCATCTTAGAGTCTGTACACCAAATTGTCCTGACATTACCAACATCTATGGTTACTAGGGAACTTCCATGGAATAGATTCCTCACATAGCAGCTGCACTTCACCCTGAAAGCTTCTTCAATGCTGTACCTTTTCTAAAAACATAAGTTTAATTTCTAAGTTCCCTCCAGCAATTATTCCACACCCCCTGCCCAGTGAGCAAGGCATCTTCCTTACGACATTTCCCTTGTCATAGTGAGAAGTGAGCATAACTGCTACTCACCCAAAGGCACTAAGTGATTTATCTGAGGCGAAAGTATTGCTGAGGCCATTTTCACCATCCAACCTGTAAAACTTTTTTTCCAAAGGCTTAGTTATTCATTACCCGACTGCAACAAACATTTCCATTATGACCTTCTGCATGTGGATGCTCTTAAGCTTTTGTCTGTCAGTCTCTCTTCCTTCCTCAACTCTTGGTTTGCATGGGATGCTTCAGAAACTCCAGTCCTTTCTAATGCCAAGCACTGGTTCAAGTCAGTGAGGGGCTGGGGGAAGCAGTGTTTCGTGAATCGTGGTGAAGCAGATGCACAGACGTGTTTTACTTGTAGTCTTGTAAATGTCAGCTTGTAATCTGCATGTAAGTGCTTTGCAGAAATAAAGCTATAGGACAAAAGCAAGGTGGAGTGTGAATTATGAGGCTGTGGAGATGGTGTAGCAACATGGGTCTGTAATGTGGTGTAGCCCAGCTGTTTTTCCCTGACTGGAGATTTGTCCCAAGGGAAAATGAAAGCTAGTCCTTCATGACATGCAAACCAAAGCACAGATTTTGCCTTTCAAGCTGTGATAGACTAAAATGAAATGGGCAGAAAACACTCAATAGACACAAACTCCTTTGAGTTTTCCCTCCCAGACACTGCAAGAGATGTTGGCGGCTGCTCTGCTGTTAGCTGTCCCTGCCCTTGCTGTCAGAGCAGTGCACAAAGACCCTAAGGCCAGCAGTACCTTGTTTGCCATCTGCACAATATTCCTAGCCTGAGGACTCAGGGTACCTGCAGAAACCAAGGGGAAATGCATTTCTTACCTCCTTTTTAAATCACTGCTCACTTTGTAGCAATTCCTGCAGCTCCTTACAGAAGGTGCACAGGAGGAGAATGCCAACTCACACAGTGGGCTCTTCAGTCATGGCCTGTCAGCACAGGGTAGTGTTTACTGAAAAGCTTATCTCAGGCACAGTGTGGGAAGAATTGTTCATCACGTTCACTCATTTCAGCCAAAGAAAGGAGACAACTTGTCTGGAGATGCCTTCAGTGACAAATGTCTGCAAAGGGAGCTGCAAGCACAACCCCTAGAATGGCACCCATCTTTTTATCTCATTGAAACTCTGCATGCTTCAGTGCCTGCCTGCAAGCTTCCTTCATACTCCGACTAAAATATACCATGAAGCCAGCTTGAACACACTACAGGTGCCCCTTCCTTCTTGAGGAGGGAATTAGGGTTTCAGTTTGGACTAGAGGGCTGCATATGGGCCCAAGGAGGAGTTAAAATCCCCTGAGTGACCTAAATGGACTACAACCTGGATCATGGGTGTGAATGCAAAACAAGTGTCTTCTCACCCATGTCATACCATCATAGTCTGAGGATCAAAGCCCGTCTGGACCAGCAGAGCTGCAAAGGTCCATATTTGTCTTCACTAGAGCACAGAATGGTGCACACAGTGACAGAAATATTTCCACCAGTGTGGCTGGCTGTCCTGCCCTGGTGCAGATTGAGAACATGCTGAAAGCTGCAGGTCTGAGACACAAATTTTTGCACGCATGCAAAAGCTATGAGGTTTACACCACAGTCCTCCAAGGAAACTCCCAGAGTGGTTCCTGGGAGGGAGCTGTGGGCATATGGCTGGTCCCAGCCAGCCTCAGTGAGCCATGATGGCTCTTGTCCTCTTGCAGCCTCAGCCCAACTAATATAATGTCCCCCCAGTCTGGGATCTGCCCTCATGCTGCTCAGGGATCACCTGTGGCTCAAGGAGCTCAGCGTTGCTGCCCCTGCCGAGTCCTTTGTGAGACCTGAACAGCATTAGGGCTGCTTGTATCCTTTCTTTTTTCTGTAAGAGCTCCTCTATCCTCTGTCATAGGGAAAAATTGCTCAGCTCATGTGGTTTAAATCAAATCAGGATCAAAGCAATTTTCAGATATTTTTAATGACATATAATTAACTGGCAATCAGTGAACTGTACATGCAGGATCAATATCAGTAATATGACAGGAAAACCACAGCACTAGATGTCTATGAAATATTAATAAACACCTACAGATTTCAAAACAGCCTTCATAACTAATCCCCCAAAGCTCTAATCCCAGAGTTATGTGCACAACACCTCTTCAGAGGCCACGTGGGCCACCAGCACGGACCTCTCTCCTGGCAATGGGGGCTCCCCTACTTGCACATCTGTCCTGTGAGTTGTGGGTGCTCCCCATGCACACTCCAGTGACAAAGGCCTCCCAGGCTCACACAGAGACACTCCGGGTGTGTGTCTACACTGCAGCACTCCATGCTATCACCCCACCAGCTGGACATCAGTTCTTTGTGGTGTCTAACAAGGTGGCTGTTCTGTCCAGCTTCAGCAGAGGTTGGGATGTTGGTGGGACTTCTGGCAGCATCACACCAACTTTTGACTGCTTCTGTTCCCACCCCAAGGTCTCTCCCTGCTGTTACAAATTTTTATGCTTCACTCATAAGCCTTCTTAAACTGACTCCTCCTTCGTTTAGAAGTGTCTCTGTAACTTCCTTGTCACTGTTCAATCCAGATAACTGTTGCTGTCTTCTTTAACATGCTCAGTTTTGGACAAATGAAGGCAGTTTTAGGTATTCTGCTCTCACACACACTCACCTTTCTATTTTAGCAGCTCTTTTTAACCAGGTCATCCTGCCAAGACTGGGGGACAATATTGCCAAGGGGGGAGCCATGTGGGTTCATCTGCACCACCCATTGCAGTGAAACCCTGCAGCCTGTCCTACAGCCTGTCCTACCCTGTCCGTTGGGCTGCTAGTCCCTGTGCCACAAAACTCTGTGTTTTGCCTGTTCACTGTCTGCTGACCTCTACTCTCTTCTTTGGTGTGCAAAAGGGGTCCCACCTGACACCTCTGCCTCCTCCCCTTCCTCTGTCTCTTTTCGCTGGCATGGAGACCTGCCTTCTTCCCCTGCCTTCTTCCTCCTCCCCAGACCTGAACCACACATCATCCCTTCCTGGCCCACAGCCACATGTGCCATCCTTTTTGGGCCTTTAGACCCTGGTCCTGCTTCTTCCCTTCCTCTTTGGAGAAGGATTCAGTCATAATCATATAAAGTTTTCTTGGGCAGGGCTGAGCTAAGTATGTCCCCCTCCTGGAAGATGCCCAAAAATACTTTCCCCTTCCAGATTTAGTGTTCCAGATTTCACAGAAAACAAAGTAGAGTTCTGTCCATTTTTTTTTTAATTTTATTTTTGCCCAGAACAGCCTCTTTGAGGTTTTGGAAGAAGTTGGAAACACTGTTGAAAAAGTTATAGTCAGACCAGAAACTTTCGGTCAGAAGAAACACCATCAAGATTTGGCAAGCTCAGTCAGTCTCCTCTCGTGAATCCCCCCTGTCCCTTTAGCTCCAGTTCCTTCAGACTGAGCTGATTTTCAGAGGGCAATTTTGTAGTGTGTGTGTGTGTGTATTTGTGTATATGTGCATGTGTTTGCTTTTCTGTAATGACTGCTGTAAATGCAGTATTAAAGAAACCAGGACTACCATTCAGTTATATACTGCTAGGCATTTGACTACAAACATATATGTGGTCTGCATTTCTCATCAATACTTTTTATTAAGTTTTCTTAGCCTTATTCCCAACCATGTGCCTTAATATACTGTGTTCTTTTCTTGATTTTTTTTAAGCAAATCCCCAAAAGCAAATGATAAGGATAAAATTGAGTTAAGTAGCAACAGTAAACTGAAGATATTAATAGTCCTCAACTTGGCATTTATAAGAGATGAGGATTATTTTTGAAGTGGTACCCAGTGAATGGTCAAAACAGTTTCTTACTTAACAGTGTTAGGAGAAAATGCTGGGTACTGCCATGTGTTTTTATTTGTATAAATGGGTCATGGAATGGTTTTTCTGTAAGTCTCTGCAGCAAATGGCATTTGCTGCACAGCCTACTGCTCCTCCCCCAGTTTCAAATCAAGCAGAAGACAATTCAAAAGACAGTTCTTGGGCTTGTTCTATTTTTGGATGATATCCTACAGTATCACACTATTAGTATTTAAAGGGGACAGATATGTCCTGTTTGCATAAGTGAACACTGTCTAATGTACATGGCTTTCTGCAGCAGACATGTGACTAACTCCCATGTGCATCACGACTGACTAGGTAGGCAGGTCAGCACTGGAGACTGATGCTGCTGCCTGTTATTATCAGTTGCACTGCATTTGAGCCATCCACCTACCTCTCCCTCCCTTTTCATTTCCATCTATTTTATTGTTCTGCCTGAAATGCCTCCAGCCCCTACCCCAGCCCAGCTCCTGGAAGACATCAATTGCCCAGGGATTGTCTGGAAGCAGTGCAACAGAGGCTGAGCACCATAGCTGGCATGGGCAGGCATCAGCTTACAGGTGGTGAAGGTGCCATGGTGTCACCCCATCCTCGGTGGCAGTACCTGCCTGCATGGGTTCCCTCTGCTTGCAATGGTCCGGCTGGGCACAGCCTCACACTTCACTGCCACTTCTGCCTCTGCACCAAGGAGAAATAGCAAGCAGCAGGAGAACAGCCCAACTCACCCCACACCCTACTGTGCATGGAGCCTACAGCCCCTTTACCTCCCCTTTCCTCCTCCTTTGTAAAGAAAGGTCTTCTCCAGCTATGAGGATAGTCCAAGTGTCCTTCCCTTCCTGGAGTAAAGCCCATTTTTTAATAAAGTCAGGGACAGCTCAGGCAAGCAAGAGCGTTTCGACTGTTAATTGTTTATCCTCTCTGCCACTGCAGCAGGAAAATCCTATCAAAAGGAAGTTAATTATTTAAATGCCTCCTCCATTTGAATTGCTCATTCAGAGCTGTTTCTTACACCTCAGTCACCCTGAGGCTTTTCCTGCTTTGAGCAAACCTGTCATGGCTTTACGTTATTTACGAAATATGGTATTTACCAAATAGCACTGCTGCTGACCACAAATTTACTAAACATCTCCTGGAGAGGAAGCAGCCACTGTATTATAATACAATTTTAGTCTGCACTGACTTAAAAAATGTTGTATTATGCTGAAGATAATCACACAGAAGGCAATTACAGAAACTGGAGAGGATCAAACAGAGTAATAGGGATATAAAAGGAAACCTGCATTCTTTATGCACTACTCCCCATGCCTGTGAATGCTTCCCTTTTATCTTTCTTTTTACAGATGTTTCAAATTACATAATAATTACAAATTCAACAGATTTTTTTTTCACGCAAAACCATCTGATCTTAGCCATCTTCCTGCATAAAACTGAAGCAGCTTCCTAAGGCTTGCAGTTAAGTAATCCATCACTGTAAGCACAGGATGGTTTTGTACAAGGTACAGTGTAGTTCTTTCAGGGCTCAGGTTTTGACCCAGAGCCTTCTGCAGGGGTCAGAATAGATGATCACAGTGGCTTCTTCTGGTTTTATTGTCTACAGAAAGATATAAATAATGTCTTGGGTGGGAAGTTGATTGATCTGAATATTACTAATGTATCAATTCTATCTAAATCAGTAGTCAACTGACTTGAGTGCAGCGAAGTGTCAGGATAATTGTGTAAGTCAATTATCATTTACAGCTGCCCTAGAAGATTTGTCCTACTGTCTAGGATAAAAAATCAGTGCTAGTGATTATTGCATGACTTTGGGAGGTGCAAAACAGTGGATTGGTACCCAAGGAAGGTATGTGGTGGCAGCTGCAAAAATGCTGCGTGAGGAAGGTGATTAATAGGCACAAGGAGAGCCTTCAGTTTAGATCTGAATCAACTCTGCTCAAAACCTGTAGGCAAGTAAGCAAGTCTGTGGAGCACGCAGTACTGCATCTCCTTGTAAAGCTTGCATATGGAGGCTTCCAAGGGTGCACGTCTACGCATCATTGCAATTTGGTTCAACAGACAGAAAAGAGCAGAGAGGCAATGATAGATACCATTTCCTTGTGACCCTTTTCAAGGGAAACTCTGTTGCAAAGATAGTCAAGGGACTCAGTCCAAATCACCTTGAAATGAGAGTTTTTCCATTTGCTTCAATGGGCCAAAGCCCATTTATCATGTGCACTGAGAGGCACTGAAAGGGAGGAGGGCTGCCCATGTGTCCTGGTCCAGAGCAAGCTCACATGGGCAAGCAGTGCTAGTGCAGAGAGGGAAGAGGAAGGCAGTAGGTGAGGTTTAAGACCCCCTAAGTCATCCTACTGAATTCGTCCCTGTGTACTGTGTCTGTAGTTAAATTCTTCCAAAACTAGCTGTTCTGAAAAATGCTGCCATGTATTTTCTTTGCAGCTTCTACAAGACTGCTATCCTTCATTTTTGTGAGGAGTTATAGGAGGCATTTGCTCACTATTATGCTGCTATTTATCAGAATATTCCCCAGAATTGTTTTATACCATACCAAATAAAAGTCATCATAACAAAATGCCAATCTTGCATCTTGCAACTTTTACCTTGGTTGGTTGTCAGCAAGGTCAACACATAACCAGAGCCTCTTCAAGCTTGCATCGAGACCTGTTCTTGAGACTCACTTCCATGGGCTTTGAGGTGCTTGAAAATTTGCATTTGTCTCTTTTTTTAGCATTACCAATCAGGTTAAATGATCAGCTTTTTGGAGTATCACATTCCATGAAACAGGACTGGCCAAGAAGTTTCTGTTCAAGAAGTCTCTCCCTCTATCTCTGGAAGCACATTTACATGTCATATGTGCCGATCTATAGACTTCTTAGAAAATATCATGATCAGAAAATAATACTGCAAGAGAGAGAACCCGTTGTTTATCATACTTGTATACTATGTAATATAGGCAAATTAAGCACCTAAACAAAACAAAAATTTGAATGACATGCTAGCATTAATTTCACAAATAGGTGTCTCATGATCCATTTTGAATTATGTTTTTATGCTTCTGATTGCACAAAAAATTGATGTTCTGTCCATCTTGCACGATAAAGGCGAGTATCTCTTGAAAGATTATTGGAGATTATATAGAACAAGATAATATGTCCATAGGAAACATGGTGTACAGCTGACATGAATACCAGATGAAGAGCCTTCCCTGTGTTCAGCTCCCCTTGCACATCCTGAAGGGAACGGCCCACCAGCTGCTGTGGCCCACAGTGTCTTTGCAAACACCAGAGAAATCTTCTCTTTCTCACTTCCCTGAAATAGAGTGTGTGAAAGAAAAAAAAAGAGGAGAAAGATAAAGGGAAACCCCAAGCTTCCTGGTTTTGTTTGTCTTCTAGTGATTTATGTTGCCTTGTTTCTCATATTTCTTTCAGTGCTAGGAACTGGCTCTAACTGCTTGGCTACTTTCTGCAAGTAATGACCAAACCAGCAGACACTCTTGTACAAGAGAGAGATTTGGTGTCTTCACTCACTGTAAAGGCATGTGTTGGTCTGGATATATACTCCTATGTATCAAAGTCTTCTGGACAGAATTGAGTTTGAAGATATAAAAGTCTTTCATTATATTAATACCATCAGTCATTAATTAGGACTATATTTTTCTGTTTAAAGAAAAGGGTCAGAATACATGGCATAAGCTTTTTCCAGTTTACAGTCTTCATGGAGGGTCTTTTTCAGTGTGATTTAGTTTACAAGGTCTCTGGGGTTCTTTCATCATCACAAACTATTTGTATTTATGCTGTAAAAAAATAAATTGTATAAATGTCTCTTTTGCTGTTATGCCACAGAAATCTTGACATTAAGCAGGCAGCCATGCACCAAGACCCCTTCCTAACAGCCTGACATTGCTGTTTTGCTCTACCATGTGTTGTCTCTTAATTTATACATAGGTTGTTATTTGTTTGAGACGGGCTTTTTGTACTCAAACACAAAGAGGTGATGGCACTGAAGAAAGATGCACTGTACCATGCTCTGATTGGAAAAATGGCAGGAAAATTAATTGGTACTGTTTTTCTGTGATTTCATCTGTCTGACTTCCTAATGACTCACTTCATTAGGAAATGAGGCACTACAACTATGCATACACATGTGAACCCTTGCATTAATAGAGGATGGGTTGGCAGCAAGGTATGTACCAAGGATGCTCCTGGCTCTGCATCATAGCAGCTGAGCCTGATTTATTATCACTAAGCAGGGTGCCAAGATGTGATTCTGACATACTGGGAGCTGGGGACATACATACAGAGGATTGAAGACATAGTATTATACATCTCGAGATATGTTGTGTGTGAATGTATTTGTGGATTATCTGGCATGCATTCTGGTTGCAGTAATGTATTTCTAAAAATATAGAATAGGGTAGAATTGGACACCTAAAAGATTAATCTAAATGTATTTTAAAAGAAAGCAGCAGCAGAATCAGCAGGGAAACCACCTTCTTCCTCTCTCCTTTTCTGTACCACAGAAGAGTGATCTGTACACAACTGTCATAGCCTTTGCTCTCTTTGATGCCAGCCTAGCAGCAGAGGAACTCTAGAGTCTTGTTTCTGGAGACCACCAAAGGCCAGTTTGTGTTTAGCAGTACTTATCATCAGTTCTCTCAGCTGTGCTTTAAAGGCATGGGTTTTCTGGGTAGAGACCAGGATCATGGAGACATGAGCACCCAACTCCACAGCTACGGCTTAATCAGCCTTTGAATGAAAATGTTAGGGCACAAGGTATGGCCCAAAAACATATAGCGCCTGAGTCACAATAGTGGTTTGGGGTTTTTTTGTATTAGCCTCTAGCTGGAATGCAAGGCATGCGAATTGTCTTTGTGTTACGAGAGACTTTTACAGGATCACTTGATTGACCAGTGGTTGATCACCGTCACTGGCCACACAGTCAGAGGTTGACAGTGGTTGACCACTGTCTTCAGCCTTTCCTGTTGGATTTGCTTATATGGCGAGGCTCTTGGAGTCCACATCTTTTGAAAATGAGAGCCCTCGGCTAACTCAGGGCATACATTAACAGACCAACTGATGTGTCTGTTCTGTGTTATGTCCTATTCTGTGTTCTCTGCTCTGATCAAGTGACTACGATACTGCAAAAGTAAGCTGGTAAAAAGTCACGAAAATACCAGAAATTTCTCCTTTTCTCTACCACCTTGCCCCGAAGTCAGTGCAGGGGTGTTCACACACTGTATCCTTTGCTTTGTGATGTCTGATGCAGGCATTAATCATAGGTCAAGTGGGAAAAAAAACCCAGCCCAAAACACAAAGATCCACAGAATTTTTCTTCTGTGCTTTCTAATGCCTCACCGGCATGCCGTGCAGTTCTGCCATCTGCCCTGTAGATCCTGTCCACATGTGTCACTGTGCCCATGCTGGGCTAATGTACATCACCAGTGGTGGCACTGAAAAAGGAGGAATTAGTGCACACCTGCAAGATATTCCAAGTTAGACAGGTAAACTCCGAACACAATAAAATTGTGGTGAAAGCTGTTGATCAGTTATTTAGTGGCAATGTGACTTACATGCAAACCCATCTGGTGATTAGCATCCCCCTTCCTCTCAGGAAGGAAGGCTCCAGTGTGTTTTTCAGACTTGATTAATAATTTACTTGGCATCTGGAACTCACAGCAAAACAGCTCATATGGAAAGGGAGGACGTAAATTGTCTGCTGCTCCCAAGCACTACCAGGTTATTAGTCACAGGTAAAATACTATTTGTAAAATATTTGTGTATTTAATATTTTAAAGAGCAGCTCTGGCACTTGGGTTGATTTCAGCATTCTGAAGGTGGAAGGGGCTCTGTGTGTGCTACAGATAGTGTCAGCTGGAAGACGTGCTCTCATCGCCAACTGAACCAGCCAGAAGAGGATTTTAGTATGCAAAGGAGCAGGCACTAGAATAAGGGGAGATTAATGTGAGCTTAGTGCCTTTTGAATGAAGGTTGTCATCCATGAAAGGCAGGGGGAACATTTTCAAGCTGGGTCTTGGGTCACACACAGAGGGCATACTCTGCCTACCCTAAACAGGGCATTTCTGGAGCTCAGGTCAGAGCATATTAAATGCAAGAATGTTGCTTACAGATTTTAAGGCTGTACAGGTGATATATTACCATCTTTCTGCAGGTATCACTCAGTGATGACCTCCATCACATTGTGACAGCTTCCCTGATCATCTTCTAGGAATTCACCTGCTAAAATAACACAGTGTTTTAACCTACTTCTACTGCCGTGCCATTTACTCACTGCGTGATATCTGCAGTATTTCTTCTCAGAGTTGTAATTCTATTTACCAACCACAGATTCTCATGAGCCGCTAATAGCTCTCATTGTCTTATCAAGAGGCTTTTAATAGAGGAGGCCACTTAATCAACTGAAAAGGGAAAGAAAAAAGCTAAATGCTGTGTCATATTCAAGCTACAATTTTTCTTCGGGTTTTTTTTTCCTTTGTAAGAGATTGAAGTTGAAGTAGCTGAAAAAGGGTAGCTGCTATGCTCATTCTTGGCGCTCACGACCACAGCATTCAAAGAATGCCCGTTAGGTGTATAACCTAAATCCACAACTTGACCTACAATAGTAAGAGAGACCAAATCTTTTCTGTTTATTTAACCCTGGCATGTGGACCATGTACTCTCATTATTATTGTTTACCACTTCCAGGGGCAGTATCCATTGGGTCCAATCCAGACCAGATTTCCCTTACATTACACTCTGCCCATACATAGTCCAAGATATTGAAGAACAATTTGGCTGGGGTGGGAGGATGGACTAGATGACCTCTCAAGCTCCCTCTGAAGTCTTGGTGTGCAAGGGTGGTGTCTCAGGACAGTGCTGACCTGAACAGCAGTGTGTCCAGACGCATGGCTATGCTGTGAGAAAAACTGTTCCTTGCAGCAGCAATCTTAAAGATGGGAATTACAGATGCCTAAGCAAGTATCTGGACCTTAGGCAGTATCCAAGAAACAAAGACAACCAAGATGCGAAAGGAAGCAGATAGGAGATGAGCAGTGAGTTTGTGGCAAAGCCAAGACTTACCAAGCAGTCTGGTTGCCATTCATTTACCCACACTGCCTCTCCTGGCTAATTTGATGGCCTGAATGAAATTGTCAGTGAGGAAAGCAGTGTAAGCATGCAGTGTGCTGTGATTAGAAAGGGCACTGCTGGGGACACGAACATCAGAGCAGCCAAGCAGAAGTTTTCTATGTATTCCCTTTGCCTTTGCTCCTGAGAGGTGCTTGCCTTTTATTCCCAGATCCTTTGCTTCCAGTTCTGTTATTGCAGCTTGCGCCTCTGCTCTAAAACATAAAATGCAGTTGCTTTCAGTGTGATGGAGGCAAAGGGATCCAATGCTCCTTCTGCTCCTGGGTGGATGAAAACACCACAGCACTGATTCTGCACTGCAGGGAGGGGACAACCAAGCTCTCCATTCCCCAGAAAATCACACAGTTAATGAAGTATTTGGGATCATTGGTTATCAAGATATATTTTTGGCCAAATTAGCCCCATACAGAATACAAATGCCCCATTAAAAAATTACTGCTTGTTGACATTTGGCCGCATTTGTAAGTCAGTTGTCAGTAGCTAAATCAAACCAGTGTTGGAGTGATTTAACCCTGAATCCAACCGAATGCACTGGCCTTTGGTTATTCTGTCCTGCTTTAAGAAAAAAAAATCCAAAGGTTTTTCCTAATAAACTGGAGATGATATGGGCTTGTCCATCCCTTGCTGTTAACTGTTTAGGAGTATCAATTAGAGATGTTGTATTCTCAAAGGGGGAATGTGGTTTGAACAGAGTCTCCCAGAGCCATTTCACTTTGGCACATATGAGAAGTGCTTCCTTACTGTGGAGGAAGCAAGCAGGGCTTGGTAGAAGACTGATGACAGTTTGGTTGCATATTCATTCTCTGTTACTCCTAGGGTGCAACTGGGGATCATAGTCAATGGCCAGGATTTGATGTCCCTGACTCAAAGGGGTCCCATGTGCTGCCTGGTTAGCTCATCTCCTTGTCACATTTTTGTTGAACCCTCCTTAGTAACAATATCTGGGCTGGAAATAGAGCCTTCCTGCACCTTGTCCCTCCCCAGTGTGCTGGCTGGGCACAGATGTGATTTAATCTCATGAAATCTCCTGCTGTACCTGAGGGGAAAAAAAGGAAATAATTTTGAAGAATGGGTAACCTGCAATGTGCACAAACGCATTCAAAAACTACACACAGCGCTCACCCAGTGGTGTCTGGACAGTCAGTGGGGAAACTGGGTGGAATTTGTTTAGCTTAACACTAAAAAACACAAGGATGAAAAACCACAGTCTGTCCTTGTTCTTTTAAGGATCAAAATTCCTTTTTTTCGTGGCAGGAGAGCAAGAACTTAGGAAAGAAGGACAAGATATATGTATTTAACACCTTCAGCCTGATGAAGGGATGAGCTATACTCCAAAGCAGACTTTCAGTTGCTGAGACCACAACAGTGACTGACTGCACACTAATCCCCAATAAATGTTTTCCAGGACGAATGGCACAGTTCAGAAGATATGAAGAGGGACAACACCCTGCTAAGCACTAAGAAGCCAGCAAGCAAGCAAGCAGATACAGCACAAAATGCAATGACAGTAAAGCCAGCTTTGCAAAGAACAGAGACCTCAAAACCCAGGGTTACTTTAGTCTGCAGTAAGAGAAGATTAATAATCAACATAGATTGCTCAAATGAATCATATCATAATGGATGCCCTGAATGTCTTGAGATGGATGGCTAGACAGCATTTAGTGCCACTAACACTGGTGATTAAAATGGAATACAAAGCAGGTAGGAAGGAGGTTTGGGTCAGAGCAGGGCACAGGCAGTGTCTGTCAGTAGGAGGGCAAAACCCGCCTCCTGGGGAACAGCCATATCCTCCAACCTGTGATACAGGAGAGAAAACCAATGAGAGGAGAATAGCCATTGTTCGGACAAGGACAGCAATGTCAGATAGTGCAGAGACTGATGGATGTGTTCAGGAGCAATCTTTATCAGCTGGAGCTTCAGGGTGGATAGCTGCAGAGTTACATTGCATTAGAAGCTTGCATGAAACTAGTTTCCTGCACTGTGGTCTGCTCAACCCAAACAGCATTTTGAATTTGCAGTTTGGATAGAAGCCTGAGCATTTCACACCAGTTCACTGTAGACAGAGATAAGACTATTAATAGGTGTTCTGTATGTAATATCTTTTTCCTAATACAGCAGAGGCTCTTCAATTTACTGGCAAAGGTAGCCAAGTTTGCTAACTGGCAGCTGATAAATGCCATGTCTGCCTCCCTGGGACACCTGCCAGTAAATAAATTCAGTGCAAGCTATTGAAACATTGCTAGGTGGTGAACAAATGTCATGCAGGGCTGGCTGGCTGGACCAGAGGAGCCAGAGAGTTTCAGAGCCTGCCCACCACTATATGCCACTACCAGCCTCACTGAGGCCAGTTGTGTTCTTCTCTCACATCTGTCTTCCCCAGGCCATGAAAAGTGTAGCTGACCCACTGGAAAAAAAGTCAGTAAGAGCTACCAAAAAAAAAAAAAAAAAAAAGGAAAAAAAAAGAGCGTAGCCAATTGTTTCCTGCACTGACAACAGGCACAATGTGAGAAAAAAAAAAGGAAAACGAAACAGAACGAAAGAGGCTGTCATTACCCACCTTGCTGGGTAGAAGGAAAACTAATTAAAAAAGCAATGGGAGAAGGGGCATGCCACAAAATCTCGCTGCAAAAGTATGGCCTCTCTCTGGGAGAAGTATGAAGAAAGAAATGGACATGTTGCAGGCTGCACCATGATTGCTCTTCCCTCTCTACACCAGAGCCCATTGGCAACTGTAGCCATTGCTAACAGGGAAAGCAGTTTGAAAAGGGAGAGTGTATCACCAGTATTTGGATGTCATTCTGGTAGCAACACATAAGATGAAGCCAAACGCACAAAGCTGGTCACCTCACCATGGACCACCAGCAACTGATAGGTGTGTCAGCACACCACAGGGGCAGAGGGAGGGAGGAAGGGAGGAAGGGGGGGGGGGGGGGAGGAGGAAGGAAGGAAGGAAGGAAGGAAGGAAGGAAGGAAGGAAGGAAGGAAGGAAGGAAGGAAGGAAGGAAGGAAGGAAGGAAGGAAGGAAGGAAGGAAGGAAGGAAGGAAGGAAGGAAGGAAGGAAGGAAGGAAGGAAGGAAGGAAGGAAGGAAGGAAGGAAGGAAGGAAGGAAGGAAGGAAGGAAGGAAGGAAGGAAGGAAGGGAGGGAGGGAGGGAGGGAGGGAGGGAGGGAGGGAGGGAGGAAGGAAGGAAGGAAGGGAGGAAGGGAGGGAGGGAGGGAGGGAGGAAGGAAGGAAGGAAGGAAGGAAGGAAGGAAGGAAGGAAGGAAGGAAGGAAGGAAGGAAGGAAGGAAGGAAGGAAGGAAGGAAGGGAGGGAGGGAGGGAGGGAGGGAGGGAGGAAGGGGGGAGGGAGGAGAGGAAGGGGGGAGGGAGGAGAAGGAGAGGGGAGGGAGGAAAGGGAGGGAGGGCAGTAGGAAAGAAAAGAGGGAAGAAGCAATATATTACTGCACTAAAGACATGGGAACTGTGTGTTATACAGTATCATAGATACACCAGTAATAAACATGATTATAAGCAACCTATTGCCTATTACCCTAACAGGCTCTATGATTAACAGCAAAAATTTACTGCCAAGCATCAATTGCTTATTAATCAGCATACTGCCTGTTAAAAACTGTCGTGGTTTAGCCCCAGTCAGCAAATAAACACCGCGCAGCCGCTTGCTCACTCCCCCATGGTGGGACGGGGGAGAGAATCGGAAGAGTAAAAGCGAGGCCACTCATGGTTTGAGATAAAGGCAGTTTAATAGGTAAAGCAAAAGCTGAGCACGGAAGCAAAACAAAACAAGGAATTCATTCACTCCTTCCCATGGGCAGGCAGGTGTTCAGCCATCTCCAGGAAAGCAGGGCTCCATCACGCGTAATGGTTACTTGGGAAGACAAACACCATCACTCCAAACATCCCCCCCTTCCTCCTCCTTCTCCCAGCTTTATATACTGAGCATGACGTCATATGGTATGGAATATCCCGTTGGTCAGTTGGGGTCAGCTGTCCTGGCTGTGCCCCCTCCCAGCTTCTTGTGCACCCAGCAGAGCACAGGGAGCTGAAAAAGTCCTTGACCAGTGTAAGCGGTACTTAGCAACAACCAAAACATCTCCACGTTATCACCACTGTTTCCAGCAAAAATGCAAAACAGCCCCATACCAGCTACTACGAAGAAATTTAACTCTATCCCAGCTGAAACCAGGACAAAATCTATCTAGAAATTTTATGACACTGTGGTCCTGTAACACGTGTGAAGTAAACACAGCCTTTCAAATGTATTCTTAATCTGATGCAGCCTTTCATCCTCTTGGCTTTATCATGTCCACCTATTGAAGATAGTAAAAAATAGCAGGTGGAAATAAAAGGTCTGAAAACTTTGCTCTGAAAAGCAACCAGACTACACACTCCTGTATTGAGCAGATCTGCCTCTGTGTCATTCAGATCCTCTCTACAGTGATTAAAACAAGCTCTCATTTGCAGAAGAGCTGACACAGCCCATAAAATGATTTACATAATGCAGGAGAAGAATTTATTCATTACATTTCTGCGGCGATTAAGACTGGAACATGAGCTACCACTCAAATATTCTCCTCTGAACAATTGAGGTCTGAGCCTGCATTTGCAGCTCAGGGAAAGGTCTGTGGTGCCTTGCTGCTCCACAAGGTACCACTGTCATGTATCCCCAGCTGCAGGGCCAGGCCAGTGCATCCAAAATGTAGGGTCAAGAGAGGGAGAAAGGGCATGATAAATGCGCGCAATTTGAGCTTGGATGTTGTAAACATGGGCAAAGCATTAAACACTGTGAGCCTGGCGCATGCAGTCTGGCCATTCTGAGCCCTGTGCATAGTTAAAGAGCACCTTTTATTCCACATACATCAGGACTATTCAACAGCAGAGGAACTGCTTTCCAGGTAGCGCTGCAGGCCACTATCTTTCCTACAGCAGCAAACAAGCCCCTTTGCCTGAGAAGAATACACAGCAGTGCCAGTTTGGAAAAGCACACAACAAACTGTCTCACCCAGATCCTAAGTCTTCGTTCATCTTCAGCTCTGCTTGAAAGAGCTGGCGAGTCTCACATCTTTAAAAGCCCTTTGCTTCATTTACCTTTTATCATTCTGGATATGTTTATGGGTTTCCTTGCTCCTTCTGTGCACACTTAAATTGAATTTATTCCTGTGCTTCCTTCTGTCTTTCCTTCTACTCCTCCCCACACCTTCCCCTTCAGCAAGCTGGTCCTGAGGAGACACCCATTTTGGGGAAAACCCCTTATCTGATTTTATGAGGATGTTTGTATGTATACACAGTCTCTGCAAGTCTCGGTGTGTCAGTATGTTCTACATGTCGTATTTTATTGATTTTTGAAGCTTAGAGCTGGGTTTCCACATCCTTTTTTTGGATACTAATATGCAGTCCGAATTTCCACGTTGTAAAGCTCTCTATAGATCTCACTGAGATCTGAAATGAATCCCCCAGGAGCGTGGTCTGGGAGCAAGAGGTGTAACAGATAAGATTTTACCTCAGACTCATTTCTAGGTTTCAGTTGTTTAACTGTAGCTGCAAAACACTGCAGTAGGGCCTCTGTGAGACTCCCAGCTATAAAGAAAAAACAGACGATGACTGTTAGTGTTGCTATAGAGCTGGAGTGGCATTTTAGGATTGAGACATATATGTGATATCACAGATATTTTCTGTCTAGCAAGAGATGTGGGCAGCCAGGCACTGGAGCCTATTACCAGGGATGGGAAGGGTTAGGGACACCCAGCTCAGGACCATGCTGATATCCCTTTGCTGGCCTTGGGGTTGACTACAACTATTTGGCAGCACTTTATACCAAGTAAAGATGAAAACCCCAAGGTTGAGGAGCCAGGCTTCCCATGGAGAGAGGTCATGGAGGGTTGCTGAACATATACACAAGTCCAGGCTTAACAAAGTGCTGCCTCACTTTCAGTATCAGAGGAGACACCCTATATCATCTGTGGGAGAACTGCCCAACAAGTAATTCCCTGGGAACAGAGTCTCTGTAAGAACTTTAGTCAGATAGAAGAGGAAGAAGGGGTACAAGAGATGAGAAAGGTCACTGAGTGTATCGAAACCAGTGCTTTTTGACAAACAGAATTTGCATGTCTCAGAAACTGACAGTGTCTAATAAGGCAATCCCAAGGTTCAACAGGGGACCAAAGGTCTCCTTGCTATTAATTACTAGTCACTGGTGTGGATTCTTTCAGTTCCACTAAAAATATAACTGTCCTTTATTTCATATTGGAATAAGGCTGAGCCTAACACTCTTGTTGCTGAATTACTTTATTTGGCTTTGTTGCTTTTACATTGTGAAGACTTTGTTGCTGTTCAACAGCATGTACTCCTCACCTTGTTGCATGCTGTACTAATCGTGCTTTTATTATATATTTTTAGATCCTTCCCACAGTGTGCAGAGATCTGTGAGGCTTTTTTAGCCCCGAATATCAATAAAGCCTACTGCCAAAGCTCCTGGTAGAGGTACTGCATCTACTTATTCTGATAGTCCCTTGAAAAAATTAAATTGTTGCAATGTGAGTGCAGAGCAGGGTTCAAGGTCCACTGCATATGAAGATGGAATTGATTACTCCCAACGAACAGAGGCTTGCAGCTCTTAAGAACATTTTACGATAAATATGTTGGCACATACTATGCATTTGGCATGCTAAGTAGCTTACTGAACTACTCCCTGCAGCATATTTTAACAAAATGCTGACAGTTTGGCATCTTATTGGATAACTGCATTCCGTGGCATTGGTCACAAATGACAGATGTTAAGGAAGGCATACAAAGTATTCCATAAGACAGCAGCTCCTCCATAACTTTCTGCTCTGTGTTGCTACACTCTCGGAATTTATCATAGCCAGCAACAAGAAATCAATAAAGAGCACGTGGCTTTCCTCTAGTTCAGCATCTAGAAACTTCTGTCTCTAAGCTCCCACTGAAAAAATATTGCATGCAGAGTATTCTTCCTGAAGAACTTGGCCTTATCTGCTAAAGGGATGCCATTAGCATCCCGTGTTAGATGAGGTGTGAGAAAGAGCAACTTGCTGATGGAGGGGCTCTGCCTCTCGCTCAGGTCCTGTTTTGCTGGCTGGGGCACAGGGCAATGCTGCCAAAGATGGAGGGAGCAAGGGAGCTCAAAGGGCCACTCCTCGCTCCAGCAATTTCTGAGATATGAACAACACCAGCACAGAGCCTGGGACTGGCCCTATCTCTCTGCTGCTTTTCTGTCTTTTTTTTTTTTCTGTGCCTGAGGAGAAGGTTTATTCATGACAACAAGATTAAAAAAAAACAAAACAAAACAAACCTTTAATCACAGGTGGGGTGGAGGGTTTAGCTGAAAGTTCCACAGTGGAAGTAATCAAACTTTACAAATAGTTCTTCCTATCTTATATCCTCACCTGCTCCTAATCCTACCATTACCTGAGGTCTTTTGCTAGAATAATGTTTTTCTTATATTCACTGCATCAAGACTATAAACAAACTGATAGCACCTCACCTCTTGCAGCATCACGGCTCCCTTGAACAGGGAAAGGCTAGAGAAGTGGCCTTGATTCTTTATATTGTTGGTGCCACCCAGTGTTGAAAGACTGGAAGTGGCACTGCAAAGGCACACGCTTGAGACGTTGCAGGTGATTGATAGCTTGGCACATATTCTGCAAGCCAAGACCGCGCTGCCAGCCCTGTTGTGACCATGCACTGTCTGAAGATAGAAGTGCAGGGAAGAACTAGAAGATTAGTTGTTTCGGGTTTGTTTGTTTTATTTCAGATGCAAATTGAAATCAACCGACACTGAAAACGCATATGGGTGGGCATCTACGTCTTTAGTATCTACAGTAACTGGAGATCTGTTTTCCTACTGGAAAGCAGCTCTGTTGAGAAGGACCTGGGAGTGCTGGTGAACAGCAGGCTGACCCTGAGCCAGCACTGTGCCCTTGTGGCCAAGAAGGACAACAATATCCTGGGCTGCATTAAGAGGAGTGTGGCCAGCAGGTCAACTCTGCCCTAGTGAGACCACATTTGGAGTACTGTGTCCAGTTTTGGGTACCCCAGTACAAGAAGGACAGGGAACTGATCGAGCAAGTCCAGCAGAAAGCTACCAAGATGATCAGGGGAATGGAGCATCTCTCTTAAACGGAAAGGCTGAAAGACTTGGATCTGTTCAGCCTGGAGAAGAGAAGACTGAGGGGGGATCTTGTCAATACATATAAATATCTGAAGGGTGGGTGTGAAGAGGTTGGGACCAGAATCTTTTCAGTGGTGCTCAACGACAGGACAAGGGGCAGTGAGCGCAAGTTGGAACACAGGCAGTTCCACCTAAACATGAGAAAAACTTCTTTCCTGTGTGGGTGCCAGAGCAGTGGAAGAGGCTGCCCAGGGAGGTTGTGGAGTCTCCTTCCCCGGAGACACTCAAATCCTGCCTGGATGTGGTCCCGTGCCCCCTGCTCTAGGTGTGCCTGCTCAAGCAGGGAGGTTGGACAAGATGATCTGCAGATGTCTATTCCAACCCCCACCATTCTGTGATTCTGTGATCTGTCTCCTCTCAGTGTGAAACTTTATGCATTGGGATGCCTGACTGGAGCATATCCACTACATGTAACACATGATGAATTCACATGTGCCTGGTCCCATGTCTTAAGTGAAGGTCTCCATGTTGAGGATGCCACATCATAGGGACCCCCTGCGTGCAGGTGCCTGCCACCAGGCACAGTCCTTGGCTGAGCACTGTGTCCTCTCTCCCTAGGTCTTCCCATTCTCACATAGCTGATGGGCTCATCACACTTTGAACTACTGTGCCCAGCAATGAGGAAGAGGCTGTCCTGTGACACTGCCAGTGTGAGAGATGCAGGAAACATGGTGAGGAAGGAAGGAAGAAACTGGGCATCTCAGGCAGAACCTGTGAGGTATTAAGAGTCCACACATGGCCAAAAAATTAATGGTTAGGTCCCATTCCCCAAAACTGTTGTGCTTTTCAGACAGGCTAAAGTCTTTTAAAAGGACATGGTTTATTTCTACTCACTCTTTAGTGATTACATTTCTCATGCATCAACCAGAGATGTGCTTTAAGTAGGAGCATTTTCCAGCCTACACCCACATTTCTTCATCAAAAGTCTCATCCTTTCTCTGATGCTTTCCTAGGTGTGAGGAGAGTAACTGTGGGGGACACCAGTTGGTGTTCCCATGTGTGTTGAATGGATTTTAGGACCCATATTGACAGGAAAGGCCACAAAGTTCAGAAGCCCTCAGGAAATAGGATCAGGACTTCTAGTGTATAAGTCATGCCCATTTTGGTGACTTATCCTTAAATCCAGCCTGGCCTAACTCAGTGAACGCTTCCATCACCTGCACTTGCATGTACTGTTACAGATTCAGGTAGAAGGAAAAAGAACATCACCTCAGCGATGCAGAGCAAGAGTCCTAGCTTCATTCTTTTAGAAGTGCAAGCAATATATTTCACATTTTTAGGGGCATTCAGTTCACTGGGCAGGGGGACTGTGGGGCTGCAGATATGAAGTATAATAGTACAAAAATCAATACCTATAAATATCTGAAGGGTGGGTATCAGGACGATGAGACTAGGCTCTTTTCAATAGTGCCCAATGACAGGACAAGGGGCAACGGGCACAAGCTGGAACACAGGAAGTTCCACCTCAATCTGAGAAAAAAAAACTTTCCTGTGAGGGTGACAGAGCAGTAGAACAGGCTGCCCAGGGGGGTTGTGGAGTCACCTTACCTAGAGAGACATTCAAAACCCACCTGGACATGTTCCTGTGCCCCCTGCTCTAGGTGTCCCTGCTCAAGCAGGGGGGTTGGACAAAGTGATCTGCAGAGGTCTCTTCCAACCCCTACCTTCTGTGATTCTGTGATTCTGTGAAAAAGTGGTTGCAAAAAAACTGGTGTGAAAAGATGTTAAACTGTTTCTGGGTAGAGTCTAAGTCAGGCTATGAAAAGAAAAAGGGCATCTCTATGAGAAAAGGGAGAGAAAGATGGCCTAGTGACAACCTGCAACTTGGCACTGAATCAAGATCGGATGATACCGACAATGGCCCAAAACTGACCAGTCGCCCATAACTTTGAACCTGCCCAAGTGCAATGCATATTCCTATCTTTGACGGATCATATCTATTTTTGGTAGATACCTGAGGGTCTCCTTTCTGATGTTGGCAGCATTATGCAGGTTGCTATGTCAGTTCACTTCTGAATTGAACTGAGCTACCCCCATAAGACATGCCACTCAGAACATGTTGAGCCTGGCAAGTTAGTTGGGCTTCAGATTTATATTTAGCCAGAAAGTGAGGCATTTCCTGCCTCAGTGTTGTTTTGACCTTGAAAGTGAGCTGTAAAGCCAGTTTCACAGGGATAAGTACACAGATGTCTTAGGGAGGAAGTGTCAAAAAGGGCATTGAAAGACTGTGTCCTTTCCCAGTGGTATTTTGTCTGATTTGGGTGCAACCACTCTACATTTCATCCATCAGAGAAAGGAGCTAAGCACACTGTCACCAGTACTGGAAATCAAACCTGTTGAAATAGCACCACAGAGCAAATGCATTATATGTCCCTGTTAAGAAGTGGTTTGTATAGGAGAGCATGAGAAAATACCTGAGCAGTACCGAACGTGGAGATTCTTCTGAAACTCAGTGAAACTACAGCTCTGAACTAGGGTGGTTCCAATATTAAGAGCTATCATTCCCACTTTCTGAAGACTGCTGCATCCCCTTTTTCTTAGTTTTTCGTATTTCTTCCTCAGTTCTGACAGATGGAGCCATCCTCTGTGTTCACCCGTCCAGACAGAAGCTCCCTCTTCTCCACCTGAACATTCTGCTGCGCTTCCAGGTCTTCTGGATACAGATTGTCCATTTGTCATTTACTTTGTTAAATAGTTTGCATCCTTAGCCCTACCTTAGGCCTCTTCATTTTGATCAAGAAGCTATAGCTTTCCTTGCAACCCGTAAAATCATCCCAGTAGGTTGTTTCTCCATTTTTCAGAAGTCCTGTACTTGGATTGTCTTTTCTTGGATTTCATTGGTTGAACTGGATCCTAAACCAGCATCTTCCACAGATGCCATGACTTCGACTTTCTCTGATGGAACTAGACACCTCCAGTAGGATTTAGTTCTTCCTCTGAGGTGTTCTCTTTTCCCAATTAGCGCTAAGAGGCAGAAGAAACTTCTCCCTTGAGTGTTTCCAGGCTCCTAGTCCCAGCCATTAAGGGGATGGTATCTCTAAGAATGGTTTTGGGGATCAGTCATCCCTGATGCAATGTTACCCCACTATGGTTTCAGCCAAGAAGGGTAACAAGGTACCTCCATGCACATCATCCAGAGCTTTGCATCATTAGTGTTTACTGATATGAGACAGATAAGAGATGTGGGTCGGTGCACATACATATGTTTCAGAGTATCATGGTGACTGAGTCACTACAAGAAAGTTTATTCCTTGAGAGGTCAATTGATAACTTCGTGCCTGAAAGTGTGAGAAAAGACATCTGACCTAAGAGAGGAACATGGCATCTCTAAGCTTAGTACTGACCACTCCCCAATCCAAAATCTATTACTCACCTTCTTTTTCCTTTGTTCTATGTGGGTCTCTGCTCTTCCAGTGGCCATCATCTGCTCCTGAATGCCAGGGACTGTGGAAGACCATGTTGTACAACAGTGTTTGAGTGGCCTATTGCTCTGTGACAGCCCAGACCTCACCTTCACTCACCTCCTGTCAAAGGATTCATGCTGTTTATATGGGCCAACTGTCCCGAGTTAGCTGCAGAGGTGAAAAACCATATTGTGGGTTCTGGATCATCATAACTGGTTTATTCTTGGATTGCCAGGGCAACATAAGGTCTCCCCCCTTCACAGAATCATAGAATTACCTGAGTTGGAAGGGACCCACAAGGATCATCAAGTCCAACTCCTGTCCCTGCACAGGACAACCCCAAAATTCACACCATGTCTCTGAGGGTGTTGTCCAAGTGCTTCTTGAATGCCATCAGGCTTGGTGCTGTGCCTGCCTCTCTGGGGAGCCTGTTCCAGTGCTCCACAACTCTCTGGGTGAAGAACCTTTTCCTAATATCCAATCTAAACTTCCCCTGGCATATCCTCCTGCCATTCCCTCGGGTCCTGTCATCGGTCACCAGAGAGAAGAGATCAGCGCCTGCCCCTCCTCCTCCCCTTGTGAGGAAGCTGTAGACCATGATGAGGTCTGCCCTCAGTCTCCTCTTCTCCAGGCTGAACAATCCAAGTGACTTTAGCTGCTCCTCAAACAGCTGCCCCTCTATACCCTTCACCAACTTCATGGCCATCATCTGGACACTCTCTAGTAGCTTTATATCCTTAATGTACTGTGGCACCCAAAACTGCACACAGCACTCGAGGTGAGGCTGCACCAGCGCAGAGCAGAGTGGGACAATCCCCTCCCTCAGCTGGCTGCAACAGCAGTGCTTGATGCACCCCAGGGCACAGCTGGCCCTCTTGGCTGCCAGGGCACTCTGTTGACTCATGTTCAACGTGCCATCAACCAGAGCCCCCAGGTCCCTCTGCAGAGCTGGTCTCCAGCCTCTCATTCCCCAGTCTGTATGTACGTCAAGGGTTGCCGTGGCCCAGGTCCAAAATCTGACACTTGCTTTTCCTAAACTTCATACAGTTGGTGATTGCCCAGCTCTCCAACCTGTCCAGATCCCTCTGCAGGGCATCTCTGACCTTGAGAGTGTCAACAGCTCCCCCCAGCTTTGTGTCACCAGCAAACTTAATTAGTATCCTTCCAGACCCATGTCCAAGTCATTTACAAAAACATTAGAGAGTACTGGCCCCAAGATGGATCCCTGTGGAACCCCACTAGTGACTGGCTGCCAGTCCAATGTAACCCCATTTACTATAACCTTTAGAGCCCGACCCATCAACCAACTCTCACCCACTGCATCATGTGTTTATCCAGCTGTGTGCTTGACATTTTGTCCAGGAGGATACTGTGAGAGACACTATCAAAAGCTTTAATGAAATGGCAAAAAGCAATGCCTTCTCAAAGAGCAGGTCACTCTGAGGGCATACAGGTGCTTTTTTTTTTTGTATTATACTTGGGCACATTTTCCTTTTGTCGTTGGCATTTACAGAATAGTTAATATTCCTCTTTTGAGAAAGAGAAATATTCTCTTTCTCTAAAACTTCTCTGTTTAATTTCAAGTGACTGCCCAACATGGGGTCCTGACCCTGGGACTGGACTAATGTTGGGGGTCTGCTGAAGAGGGGAATGCCACAATGAGGCCAAGGTGAGGGGCAGAACTAGGTGAAGATTTGGTGGTTGCCCCTGCTTGGCTCACAGCCCCAGCTGTGCAGACTCCGATAATATGCCTCTGCCACTCCCTACACTGCTTATCAGCTGCCAGAAAATTGAGCCTAAACTTATGTCAAGAGCCTAGACAGTTTCTAACAGAACACCCTTGGGGAAGTGTTTAAACCAAACCAAGAACCTGTCACCCACTCGCAACTAAACACTAATCACAAGCACAACTCGTTGTTGAGGGTTTAGTTGTGTGGCTCCTTTAAAATATAGAAGTGTGAACTTTTTTGCTGAACCATGAGACCTTCCCCCCTCCTCGGCCCTCATTTATCTACCCAAACAGCCCCTGTTCAGCTCCAAGAGTCGTAGCAGGGTGTGCTGTGGCGATGAAGACTCTGAATACAAAGACATGTGGCAACTAGGGACTTCACACCAGCTCTAAAATTGGAGAATGGGAGTGACTCAGTGGAGCTCCCTCTCAGCTGGTCTGAGACCCCCACCACCTTTGACCTTGCTGTGGACTACTGGAACACCAAACAGGTCGTATCCCCTTTCCCCTGATCTCATGTATCACACTTTGCCGTCACACTTTGTCCATAGATTCCCACTCTGTCCAGTTAGCTGAGATCTCTCTCCTAGGCCCCTGCAGAATAATCCCAGAAACAAGCATTGGTGCAGGAAGACATGCTCTTATCCTGTGTCCACTTTGCTCTTTGAGAGGTTTTTACATTGCAGTGCCAGACGTTAGACTGCCTCTTTATAAAAACTTGCCTGTTTTATAATACATTTTCCCTGTTTTGTTTATACTGCTTTTGACAGAAGCCTGTCTCAGCAGTAACTCTCTGCACTGCCAGCTGGCAGTCTTACAGCATTTATAAGCCTAGATTTTCAATGACAAACCATGGGCAAATGGACAGCCATGGTTTACAAGGGATGGTTTTGACTAAAATGCCTTACATGCAGTTTGCTAATGCATGGACACTGACATAAGCTCTCTGCTGCAGAAAGTCCTTTTCCAGTCCCGTTGCCCAAAAGGATGCCGGCAACAGTACAAAGCAGCACTAAATCAATCAGCCAACCAGTCTGTAAGTACATTGCATAACCGGCTAAACAAACAAGTACTAGAAACAATAAAACACTGTAGCTATTTTCACCTTGTCAGGCCGAGCCATTCCAGACAATCAATAGGGAGTACAGGAAAAGTCACTGACTACCAGAATAAACCTCATCAAAAGACAATGGCTAAACAGCATTAGCTCCCTCTCAGAAGAGAAAGGTGTGGCCTTTAACAGCATAAGCCCAATATTACAAAGTGGCAGGGAACAAATATTAAAGCATAAACACTACAGACCAGGGAAATGCTGCAGAAAAGTAGGATATTCAAAGTGTTTATCTTTTTTTCTCAGTTTCTTACAACTACAGAGGTCTCTATTCCCTTTTGACACATGGAAGAGGAGTTTTGGAAGAAAACACTTGCTGAGCTAACCTGATGGATGTACTTGTAAAGTAATAGCTTTACATATATTTTGATGTTCTGGAGAGTTTTTTAGTAAAAAAAATTCTGAATACCTTTAGAGCCTAAAGATAGACAGACTAGCATATTTTTATGTAGGTCAAGTGCTGGCTTTAAGCCATTTCAGGACAGATTTTAAAGCCACCTTCACTGAAGCAAATCCCTCAGGAATCAAGTACAACCAAAATCAGTCTCCTCCTCAGTGCTTAAGAAAAGTTTGGCTGAAAATTTATTCTCTGCCCAGAGATGGTGACACTGGGCACATAGTCATACACCTTGCTGGATGCATTTGGGAAAGCTAACATTAATAACAACACTAAGGAAGCTAGTACTTTCCAGCCCGTGCTGGTTGAAAAGGTACAAGCTTCAGCTGTGAACCTTTTATTGCTATTCTTAACCTACTATCTGGCACAGTTATCATCTGGTGCTCCACTGAATGCTTACTTCTCTGCTATGTGTTATGGTACAACCACAGTCCAGTAAATCTACAGCGTTATGGAAAGCTTTATGTCACTGTGGCTCTGCATGGGCCACACAAGAGCCTGCAACATGGCAGCAGATGCTGCTGAATGATAATTTACATCTTCTATGCTTCCTCCAGCAGAATCCACAATTCTGCTTGGGTGTTTGGCAGTAGCCACCAGCTCTGTGTTCATCTGTGCTGCTAAAAGCTAAAGTACATTAGACTCAGAGGCCTGTTGACAGTTGTAAACAGGGCTTTTTATTGCTCATCATGACATGATATGGTATGGAATATCCCTTGGGTCAGCTGGGGTCAGCTGTCCCAGCTGTGCTCTCTCTCAACTTCTGTGCACCCCCAGCCTAATCACTGGCAGGGCAGTGTGAGAAGCAGAAAAGGCCTTGATGCTGTGTAAGCCCTGCTCAGAAAAACTAAAACATCCCCGTGTTATCAACACTGTTTTCAACACAAATCCAAAATACAGCCCAATACAAGCTACTGTGAAGAAATTTAACTCTATCCCAGCCAAAACCAGCACACCACGAATGCTCAGTACTTATTTAGTTACCTCATTAAGTATCTCGGTTTTAGTAAAAAGTTTATAGTAGCAACAGTCAAAGCCTCTATAGCTGTGAAAGCATGAGTTTGTGAGGGTAAGTATGTTCAAACACCTGACTTTTGTTTAGGTACCTAAATGGGATTTCCCCCCCCTTCCCTTTATTAGCAACATTTTATAAGTAAACAAGTAATTAAGAGTAAATTACAGGAATACACCTGCAATGCAGCTGAAGATAACTTGCACTAAGTGAGAAATAACCCTCACAGAGCCGAATTAAATTACACAGAATCACAGAATGCCAGGTTGGAAGGGACCTCAGGGATCATCTGGTCCAACCTTTCTAGGAAGAGCAGAGTCTAAACAAGGTGGCCCAACACCCTGTCCAGCTGAGTCTTAAAAGTGTCCAATGTGGCCGCGTCAACCACTTCCCTGGGGAGATTCTTCCAATGGTTGACTGTCCTCACTGTGAAAAATTTCCCTCTCATGTCCAATCAGAATCTCCCCAAGAGCAACTTGTGTCCGTTCCCCCTTGTCCTCTCCATGCGACTCCGTGTAAAAAGGGAGTCTCCATCTTCTTTGTAGCTACCCCTTAAGTACTGGTACATGGTGATGAGATCCCCTCTGAGCCTCCTTTTCTCAAGGCTGAACAAACCCAGTTCTCCCAGCCTACCCTCATATGGCAGGCTTCCCAGTCCTTGGATCATCCTGGTGGCCCTTCTCTGGACCCCTTCCAGCCTGTCCACATCCTTTTTGTATAGAGGGGACCAGAACTGGACACAGTACTCCAGGTGTGGCCTGACAAGCGCTGAGTAGAGTGGGATGATGACTTCTTTCTCTCTGCTGGCGATGCCCTTTTTGATGCAAGCCAGCATCCTGTTGGCCTTCTTGGCCGCAGCAGCACACTGTTCGCTCATAAGAGGGATGAGCTGAACTTCAGTGGTTGTTTTTTCAAAGCGGTTCTTACCCTGCTGTCCTGTGACTGTACATTGGATTGAGGCACAGGCAGAAGTATTTTCAGCAATTCTCACTGAAGAGCTGGTTATATTTGGATAAGGTGCCTGTATGAAACTTCTGACGTCCTCATATGAGGAAAGCCTTGATCCTTATTCACTAACCGATAAGTTACTTACTGTCCTTTGTCAGCAAGTGCTCAGTTTTTCTTGGCAACCTGCAGGAGGGAGACAGCACTACCTGCAGAAAAACTCACTGAGCCTTTGGGCTGACAAAACATTCCACTTGCCCAGTCTGTAACCACTGGGTGAAAATCACTAAAGGAGATGCACCATTATATGCACCATAACAGATTCTGTCTGTTAACATGCTTCACTAATGAGACGCCAGGTGGGTAACATATACCACAATTTTATTAAGCTTTCCACTATCCTTAAGCAAGTTATTTTAACCTATATAGTAAACCCATTACATAATAAGACAGATATTGGTAGAGCAAGATACATGAATCCGGGGGAAAGGGGATACGACCTGTTTGGTGTTCCAGTAGTCCACAGCAAGGTCAAAGGTGGTGGGGGTCTCAGACCAGCTGAGAGGGAGCTCCACTGAGTCACTCCCATTCTCCAATTTTAGAGCTGGTGTGAAGTCCCTAGTTGCCACATGTCTTTGTATTCAGAGTCTTCATCGCCACAGCACACCCTGCTACGACTCTTGGAGCTGAACAGGGGCTGTTTGGGTAGATAAATGAGGGCCGAGGAGGGGGGAAGGTCTCATGGTTCAGCAAAAAAGTTCACACTTCTATATTTTAAAGGAGCCACACAACTAAACCCTCAACAACGAGTTGTGCTTGTGATTAGTGTTTAGTTGCGAGTGGGTGACAGGTTCTTGGTTTGGTTTAAACACTTCCCCAAGGGTGTTCTGTTAGAAACTGTCTAGGCTCTTGACATAAGTTTAGGCTCAATTTTCTGGCAGCTGATAAGCAGTGTAGGGAGTGGCAGAGGCATATTATCGGAGTCTGCACAGCTGGGGCTGTGAGCCAAGCAGGGGCAACCACTAAATCTTCACCTAGTTCCGCCCCTCACCTTGGCCTCATTGTGGCATTCCCCTCTTCAGCAGACCCCCAACATTAGTCCAGTCCCAGGGTCAGGACCCCATGTTGGGCAGTCACTTGAAATTAAACAGAGAAGTTTTAGAGAAAGAGAATATTTCTCTTTCTCAAAAGAGGAATATTAACTATTCTGTAAATGCCAACGACAAAAGGAAAATGTGCCCAAGTATAATACAAAAAAAAAAGCGCCTGTATGCCCTCAGAGTGACCTGCTCTTTGAGAAGGCATTGCTTTTTGCTATCAGAAAAAGATCATCACACAGAGACTAAACCGAAAATGCCCTAAGGGATGGAAAAGGCACACTGGTCAATGGAACATGCAGAGATAGAATAATTCATACCATAGTAGAGGGGGAAAATAGTGTCATTATTCTCCTCATCTATTCTTAATATGCCAAAATGATTTAACAGATACTTCAGTTACATGAAGGAGTTAAAAGCTTATTTCTCTTTCTTAAGAAAAAAAAGATTACTGATGAGATGCAGCCAGGGGAGCATGCCCCACTAAGAAAACAACCTTTGCTAAAATACTTGGGAGAACAGAACTATGGTTTGAACCCTGCCCACTGAAAATAAGATTAAAGGTTACTGCTCATTAGAACTGCCTGGTAAGAAAACCGAAGAACTTGTGTTGATATTTACAGGGCTAAAAATGGTTTGCAGAATTAGAACCAGAGACTTCTGTAAGTTTTAGAGCAGTTAGAAAAAATATATATGGCAATAGACCAAGCATAACTCTTGGGTCTTTGTATCTACAAACAAAAAGTTGCACCCACAATTTATCAGATTAATCCCTAAATTTGGCTAATTAATTTTGCCGATTTTATTCTGAATATTTTGCAAAACTTTAGGTATTGTTGTAAAGCACGATGTCAGTGAAGAATTAGGAGAGAAAATACTGGCAATTAAATAAGCTTCAGAACAAGCTATGAAAATTGTGTAGCACAGCCCACACAAGATCTTTCAGAAACAGCGCGTAAGTCTCTCTGAGCTCTTGTACTGCTTGAGAGGTGCTTTAGTGCACATAAATGTATGCACTTCTGCATTATTTGCGTGTGCTGTCATTCTCTCAAAAGTGAGGTGCCACAAAGCAGATACAGGGATGTTTAGCTCCATCCTCTAACCTTATCCAAAGGAGGCAAAAAGCTCTAGAATTGTGACCTCTGTGCCAACCACATTACTCTCACATAACCTTCTGGTACAGCTGTGCAGTGGGAAATTGCAAACCTGTAATTTTCTCCTGCAGATGAAGCCCCTGGGACGATTTACAGAACAAGAAACTGCAGCTGCTTTGGCTTGCTTTCAGCATTTTGAATCAGATCCTGTCATTGTTTAGCACACATCCGTTTTGTGCAACACCAGGAGTACAGCATCTGATGGCCTTAGGCAGAATTTGTCCAAATAAGATTCAGCATAAGCTTCATACGATAATCATTCAGCAATCATTAAAGCTAGAGATACCTATGTGCCCCTGACATTTATTAAAGCCTTTCCATGGCATCTTAATCACAGTATTGCCATGGTATGATTACCTTTTATTTAAAACAAATGTTGTACCTTGAAAGTGTTTTAGGGTGGGTTTTTTTTTTCCAGATTCCTGAGAGTTGTTCCTAATGATTCTTTCTCTCTGTTAATGGTTTAGTAAAATAATTGTGAAAGCAGCACTGTGGTTAAAATATTACCTAGATCAGGAACCTCATACATTTCAGGTGCAAATGTTTGGGTTTACTTAAGCTTTGGGAGAAGTATTAGGCTGCATTACTACACTAGAACATTCACTCCCCAGAAAATGCAACAGGACTAAGGAGCTCTGAAATAAGAAGAGCTAAAGTAAAATAAGAAAAGAAAAATGAAGGGGGGTGGGTGTGAGTGGGGGGTTGGGGTATGGAGGGTGAATGGGGAAGAAGCAAAATCAACCACCTCAGGGAGGAAAAAAAGGAACATCAGATTTTCCATAAGTGTAAACTCATGATTTAAAGCACAGCAATTTTGAAGTCTACACTTATATTGAATCAGGAAGGATTTGATTTTTTATGAGGAAAATAAAGAGTTATCCTGCTGCGTGTTTCAATGTCTTGAACATCAGTTTCAAAAGCTAATTTTCAAGAGGCATCTGGGGATTTGGGGCCAGATCCTCAATGAAATTTAGGTATGAAACTTTGACTGAAATCACCAACAGTGAAGGGAAAAGGAAAGAAGCAGAGCAGATCTCAGCCCTCTCAAAGACTGGTGGAACTAAGAGAGCCCAGAAACTTGTGTTTTCTAGACCCAACTCCTGACTGGTGAGGGCAGGGAATATTTAAAACATCTGTGGTGCATGGGGAAAAGATAGGCTATTCAAGAGAGCAGTGGTTAAACTTTATAGGAAGTTTAAACAAGGTTTTTGTGTAATTTCTGTCCTGTCAAACTCTCTGAAACTTGCCTTCAGGAGGTCCTATATTCACACAACAGAAAGCGAACACAGACATGAGTTGATACCTCTTCATTACTAAGTCAAAGCAGTTGCTCTTCATCAAGGGATGAAACATAGCCGCAAGATCAACCTTAGCTCATGACCTGTCATGGCATGCTAATATTCTTTAGCTTTCTAACATGGCACGGCAAAGCAGGATGCTAACTGCAGCAGCAAGCTAAGGGGAAGATTTATAAACATATCAAAACATGTATACTTTCTTCACACACGTTTCCACCTTTACGCATTATTTTTTTCAAGGCTTTCCTGATCTAGTTTTTCCTTCTGCACTACAGCATCTGAATTTTACAGGTTAACAATGTCTCTCACATACATCATACCAGCTTCAGGTCTTTTTGATGTTATACTAGTATTACTTTGCAGCTTAAAGCTTACACTTGGTTGCTACTGAAAAACAATCCTCCTAAGTAAGCCCAAGCATTGTAACTTTACAGAAATGCCATGTCTTCAGGAGGGATATTTTTCTAACAAGAAAAATTACTTTAATCTTTTCTTGGTAAAGAACTAGCTGCTGAATATATCATCCTATCTGCAATTCATTCACTTACATCAAACAATATGGGCCTCAAGCACCTAGTTTCTTCTACTTGTACTTCTGCAGACCTCAAAACCTTTTAAGGGCTGACACCTACCAAGACCCCATTGCAAGAAACTGTTCCATTTCAGTCAGGTAATCTGTATCCGTTGCCACACAAATCATTCCCTATGGTATTGCTTTTGGTGGTAGGATAAAGTTGCAGCTCCTAACAAGATAAGGAGATGATAAGGCATCAAACTACATAATCTTTTAGCTCAAGGGGCTCACACTCTTTGTAAGTACTTACTTTAGCCATCACCAGGACTAAATAACTTTCTACTTGAAAAACCCAGCAGAACTCTTAATGCCTGACCCTTGCCACATACAGACACACACACACACACACGAGGATTACTCAGGCAATGACGACTCAGTAAATAACAATGAAATAAAAATGGCAGGTCATTCAGCTGATGGAATAATGATATGAATTTTAACATGATAACTTGGAATATTTTCCTATTCTTAAGCTTTGGTTTAGTAATGAAATAACATTAATAACGTAACAACATCAATGTGATAAGGCAAATGTCAATTTAAAGTTAACAGAGACAATACCCTCCTAGACAGTGTAGTCTCTGTTACAGAACCAGGCTTTATCTTTGCTTTTTTGATAAGGAAATAGGCAAAATATATCCTATAATATCTGCTGTTCTGTTTGCAGAATCCCTTGATGCAAAAAGCTTGTTTAAAATGGTGTATTGTAATGCTGATTTTTATGATTCTCAGCAGATTCTCAGGGCTTCAAACACTGAAAATGCTACAGAGGAATTTTACTTTTCCAGTGGTTTTTTTTGATAAGCTGGTTAAAGGAAAAGGAAACAGAAAAGAATGAGACTTAAAGTACAAGCTTTAGAAAACTGTAAACCGTAAAACATAAACTGAGCAAGAGCTTCAATAGAGTAACACAGACATATGTTCGAAGAGAACATTATAATGCTCTGGGTTTTCTTCAAGGTTGGTGTTCTTCCTTTCTCACCCTTGCTGCTGTATAAAGTAGCAAATATGGAAAAGAAAAGTCAATACTGGCAGTTTTTCAACTCTGTTTCTTATAAGCTGTTTTCAGTGGCAGACTAGTAGCTCCTGTGTGCTTTTCCTAAAAAGCCTAGAAATGGCTTTTCTCTGAGTTTGGCTGGCAGGTGCAGCAGATCCCATTCTGGCAGAATGTATCAGAAGCGGTGGTTGTTTTGCCAGAGGGCACCTATGAATCCTGGGACCAGGAGTGGGTCTCAGCAACCAGCTCTGCACATGCCTTTCACCACCTGTGGGCCCGGGGCTGAGCACCAGCCACTCCATGTGTGGGTACAAAACTCAGAAGTGCAGAAGACCCCCTCAGGCTGGGAGCAAAGCCTGAAGAGCACAGCATGGAGACCAACCATCCTGTCCAAGCTGTTGGTACTCTGGGGTGAAGCATGAGGGGAGCTGGGGGCTTTGGCAGTTTGCCTGTTCAGCAGGGCTGGATAGGGCTCCAATGGGGAACATGCTGGCTGGCAACTGTTTTAGAGCTCAACATCTCTGTTATCATGAGAAGGGGAGCAAGTGTTGGACAGCTTGCTCATGGTCTGCAGTCCTCTTGGCACTGTTTGCACATCTCTCCTTGGTTCATTGATATGTCAGCCTCTCCCTAGTCATCTGAGACAGCAGTCTTATTGTTATGCTGAGCTTTCATACAACTGCACTTCCTCTTGCTCTGAACATGGTTTCTATGGGTAGGGTGCTCCTCCTGGACAGACAAGGTCCAGCTGCTGTTATGCTGTGCTGAATTTAAATATGCCTCATATTTAATTCACCTGCTATTCCCTCTCAGGTGTTTACATAGTTTCTTTTATTTCTTTCTAAGTCATGGAAGAGTGGATGAAATAAACCTCATACTTAAGCAATGACTGGGGCATGGACTGTGTGGGGAGTCAAGACCTGGACAAACATTAAATCTTCTGTCTTTTTAGCAGGAGGCAAAGTTTAATTTTCTGAATTCACAGAGTTGTAGCTTCGTATGACCAAACACAATGCTATAAAGGTCTAATTACAATAGATGCCTGGGTCCCCTGCGGAGCAACCCAAGCACTGTGTCACCCATCCAGGGTGAGGATGAGCTGGGTCACCTGCTGAGCCTGTCCAGGGTTGTCAGTCAGGATGTCGAGGGATGTGCAGGGAGGCTGCAGATCAGGGGTCCTCGCAGCAACTTGAGGATCACCCCTGAGCAGCCCCAGAGCCTACTGCCCTTCTGATGGCAGCCTTGCTGGTGGCCTTATGTGTGTTCTTCAGCTGGCACTGCTCCACTGTGCTGGGCAGTGGGGCATTGAGTTCTGGCTTTTGGTCCCATGTGCAAGGACAGTAGGTCATGGCTATGATCTAGAGCATCGCCTGGGCCGGGGAGGGGCTGAAGGACGCTGGGCCATGAGGGGATCTATGGGACTAAGACACATCAAGGTTATCTGGGGACTTGTGTAGAAGGACCATGCAGGACATGTGGCAGGGACCTCATGATCCTGGGGACAGCCAGAGCTGGAGGGGGATGAGGTGGAGAAAGCCCCCAGGTCCTTGGAGGCACAAGAATATTTGTAGGGCTGAGACACTCCGAGGGTTCCTGAGGCACAGAGGAATATGCATGTGGGGTGGGGTAATATCTATGGGGTAAGGATCCCTAGGGCCACGGAAGGATCTGTGGGGCAAAGACACCAGTGGGATCACTGGGGAACCCAAGGGACTGTGGAAGGGGGTGGGATCCATGGGGCCAATGCATCCCAGGATCCCTGGGTCTGGGGGAGACCTGTGGGGCTGAGGCACCCACACACGACACCTGTGCCAGGGAAGCCCAGGGCTGCCCCACAGCATGGCAGGGCAGCCACACACCCTGGGAAGGGGTGAGGGGGGCATCTCACATCCCTGATGGCTCTGTATTTTGCTCTTTCTGAAGAGTTTCCTGCTCCACCCTGTGACAGGAAACAAGCGGCACTCCACCACCTCTTGATCATTTCTTTCACTTTCTACTGATTTCTGAGAAACAGCAGCTGGGAGCTTGGGGCGCTTATAAGAGGCAGTGACAGTGAAGCCCAGTGAGGAGATCTACCTGAGGCATCCACAGCACAAGGTAGGGGCAGGGGCAGGGGCAGGGGCAGGGGCAGGGGCAGGGGCAGGGGCAGGGGCAGGGGCAGGGTCCTGCCCCAGGGTTTCACTCAGGCCTTTGCAGACTTTAAAACCAAGGGAAGCGGGAGGCGTTGGGGTAATGTTTCTCTGTGTGTTTCCCCCTTCAGGGTCTCCAGAAAGCCCTGCATCTGTCCTGTGGCTTCACCTCCTCTCTCCCCTCCAGCTTAGCCCTGGGGCTTGCCATATAGAGCCTTGGCCAGCTGCGCTGCCACCTCCAGCCTCTGGTCTGCCAAGGGAACCTCCCCATCTGGGTCAGGGCAAGGGGAGACCATCTCTGTCTCCGTTTCCCTTCTCCCAGTTCATAACCAGGCCAGAACAGGGCACCCGGTCTCCCCATGCACCTGAAGCAGGAGGGTTTTACAGGGCTGTTCAAAATGGATTGCTCTCGCCCCTTCCTACACTGCAGGAAAAATACTTGGTGGGAAAGGGGAAAAATTAATTGTCTTTTGAACAGTCTTCTAGTTTCACTGTTTTGGAGGAAAAATCATAACTGCAAACATGGGAAAAGGATTAATCAGGGTTTAAGCTTTTACAGACCAAGTTGCAAAGGGAGATATACGAGCAATGCACAAAATGGCTGAGTGAAGTATCAGGGAGGAGGAAGGGGAGGACACTAGAAAAAGGGTGAAACAATGCACAGACAAAGATTCCAGGAAACAAACTTCAGCTCTTTTCGCTTCGTTTTCACAGCACAGAGATGGACTGAGCTAAACTGGGTTCATCTCAAAGTCCCAGTCCATAGAAGTTCCTGAAGTGTGCCCATGAAGTTGCATTTCCAGGAGAGGGTATAAAAAACACCTGATTTTTCCATGCTCCTGAGCATTCTCAGAGGTGTTGGCAAGCCTCTACATGCTTGAAGAGGGGTTTGAAACCAGTGGGGTTGTAACCACTAAATGAAGTTCTCCTCCTCATTGCATGGGGCGGGGGGGTAGATAAAATGACTAGACCTGGGTTTCTCAGGCTGGTCTTTGTGATCTTTTAACCTTTCCTTTAGACCTTTAGCTTTGAAGCTGCAAGTCCCATTGCTGAAGTTTTCTCCCTGGCTGCCCAGATTTGATCTGCTTCAATGGAGAGTGCAGAGAGCGACAAAGAGGGTGAAAGCAGAGAGAAGACTCATCCTGTGCCTCCCCTTGTACAGGAAGGCAGCAGCAACCTGCTATGTGAGAAAACAGGTAACCTTAACTGGGGGTGGAGGTAATGTAAACAACCACCAACCCACTTTCAGTGTCTCTAACTTAGCAATTTCCTCCTTTATATAGTAAGGGAAAGCCCAGTAAAAATAACTACAAAAGGGTATCTACCTATTGAAGAGTTCCAGCTCCTGTAATGGAGGGTGAACTTTATCCTGTGTTTAAAATAACTGAATATTATTTATCAGGAAATGTATATAAATATATGTAAACTGATCCCCCATCAGTCCTACCAGAAAAAAAAAGGCTGATTCACTTGGTAAAATGTCATGGTTTTAATTGGGATAGAGTTAATTTTCTTCACTGTAGCTGGCATAGTGCTGTGCTTTGGATTTAGTATGAACATAATGTTGATAACACACTGATGCTTTAGTTTTTTCTAAGTAGTGCTTACACTAGTCAAGGACTTTTCGAGCCTCCCATGCTCTGCCAGGGGCACAAGAAGCTGGGAAGGGAGGGGGGACAGCCAAGACAGCTGATCCAAACTGGTGAAAGGGATTTTCTCTATCATATGACATCATGCCCAGTATATTAATTGGGGGGAGTTGGCCGGGAGGAAGCAGCGATCGTGGCTCGAGGACTGGCAGTGTCGGTCGACGGGTGGTGAGCAGTTGCATCACTTGTTTGTTCGGTTCCTTCCCCCACAGTTTCACATCTCCCTCTCTCACATATTTTCATTATATTATTATTAATAATACTAATACTGTTTTATTTTAATTATTAAACTGTTCTTATCTCAACCCACGAGTTTTATTACTTTTACTGTTCAGATTCTCTATCCCATCCCATTTGGGTGGGAGAAATGAGCAAGCAGCTGTGTGGTGCTCAGTTGATAACTGGGGCTAAACCATAACAGTCCTTTTTGGTGCTCAATGTGCACCTCAAAGGGTTTGAGATAATAATTGCTGGTCACAGCATTGATTTGTCTGGAGACAATTAGCAATTATACCTCCTCCTCTGAGAGGTTTTTTATGGAGGAAATACAGAATAGTACCTTTGCTGCCTTCTTCTATGTTGTCTTCTTCATTACAGTAACTTTTCAGTATCTTGAACATCCTTGAGTAGTTAAGATATATTTATTGGTATTTCTTGGGAATATTGTTTTGGTTTTGTCTAAGGTTAATACGCAATTTAAGAATGTCATCCAGAGTTCTTCCCCAAGACTCGAGAGTTATGGGTGGCAGTATATGGGGTAGTATGGGCAAATGCCTAAGGCGGTAGACACCTCCAGTGTTGTGGGAGTTCACCCCTGAACAAGTGCAGAATCCTGAAAAGCTAGTAGAATATTTGGAGAAAGTATGTTGTTACACTGGAAACTCCAGGAGACACGGATAACTGCAACGTGCTGGGGCCTGGCCCATGCGTACTGAGCCCTGCTCAACAGTATTCAGTGCTCCCAAGGGGAAGAGAAGGCCTCTGGATCTAAAAGGACAAAGAGAAAGAAAGCCACAGGAACTGTGGCCATTCAAACCCCCACAAGGGGCACTGCAGCTGAACCAGAGAATCTACCCATGCTGGTATCAGTCGCCCATATACACAAAAACAAATCTTAGAAGCAAAAGTCAACTCATTTAGAAAGAGATGATGGAAGAGCAGGGTCATCATGAGGAGAGGATGAGGAAAAAGAAGAACTGATGAACGAGATGGAAACCA
Organism: Phalacrocorax carbo; assembly: GCF_963921805.1. NCBI lineage: Eukaryota > Metazoa > Chordata > Aves > Suliformes > Phalacrocoracidae > Phalacrocorax > Phalacrocorax carbo. The sequence goes on along the minus strand of NC_087513.1, from coordinate 199,385,593 downwards.
CCTGATCCCTATCCTTGAGTGAACTGTGAGATATGAGAAAAGATTTCAGCCATCATCTAGGTGAGCACATTGACACCTGGCAGCCCCAATGCTGCAGTAACAGGGCCAGTAGCCTGGAGTTAGAGGGGAAGGAAGCCAAACAACTGAGATCCCTTTCTAGGAAGGAGGCATTGACAAAGTGATTGGAAAAGGGCCACGAGCCCTCAGCCTCTGGAGGTGACTCCTGTCTGGTATGAAAGAAAGGTATCCCTTCAAGGAAGACATTATATATCGCCCAGGAAAATAGGCCACCATGGAGAAAGGTATCCAGTACCTGAGGGAATTAGCCACGCTTGAGGTGATTTATGGTGACCTGGATGATGAACACCCAAAGATCCAGATGAAGCCCAGTGTACAAGACCTATGTTGCGGAAGTTTGTATGGAATGCACCATCGACGCATGGAAACTCATTGGCAGCAGTGTCCAGGAATGATGAAGAGGCACCAATGGTGGGGAATGTGATTGACAAACTCTGGGATTACAAAGCAAATATCTCTTCCTCCCTTGTCTCTGCTGTGGAGAAACTGTCCCAGAAGGTTCAGCAACTCGAAGAGGATGTCCTACTCCCCACCTGTACGGACCAGTATCTCAGCCATTAGGAGTAAGCATCCCTTTGCTCAAGAGAAAGGATACACACCACGGGTCACTCTATGGTTTTACTTGTGTGACCATGGAGGTGGGATGGAAAATCTACCTTGACCGTAGAGGCATGGGTATGTGAGCTACAAGGAAAAACAATCCCTCAGGGGCATTATTCCAGTTGCTGCTCCAGTTTCCAGTAAGCAGTTTCCCTGACAGAGGAGTAGAAGTGCTGATTTTCTTTCTGATCTTAATAGAGATATTTTTGATTCTCATTTACAAGAAGTGAGTAGTGAATACTGCGATCAGGACTAGAGGGGCCGTGCCTCCAGCCAGGTGGAGGAAAGGGACAACTGGGTTTACTGGACTGTGTCAGTTTAATGGCCTGACATTTCAAACCTACAGGAGCAAAAGGGTTTAGTGGACACTAGTGCACAGTGCACCCTAACGCCATCGAGCTATACAGGGTCAGAACCAATCAGTATTTCTGGAGTGACAGGGAGATCCCAAGAGCTAACTGTATTGGAGGCTGAAGTCAGCCTAACTGGGAATGAATGGCAAAAGCACCCCATTGTGACTGGCCCAGAGGCTCCGTGCATCCTTGGCATAGACTACCTCAGGAGAGGGTATTTCAAGAGCCCAAAATGGTACAGGTGGGCTTTTGGTGTAGCTGCCTTGGAGACGGAGGAAATTAAACAGCTGTCTACCTTGCCCAGCCTCTCAAAGGACCCTTCTGTTGTGGGGTTGCTGAGGGTCAAAGAACAACGGGTGCCAATGACCACCACAACAGTGCACCAGCAGCAATATCACACCAGCCAAGACTCCCTGGTTCTATCCATGAGCTCATTCATCAACTGGAGGACCAAGAAGTGATCAGTAAGACCCGCTCCCCCATTAACAGTCCCATATGGCCAGTGTGGAAGTCTAATGGAGAGTGGAGACTAACAGTAGACTATTGTGGCATGAACAAAGTCATGCCACCGCTGTGTGCTGCCGTGCCAGACATGCTAGAACTTCAATACAAACTGGAGTCAAAGGCACCCAAGTGGTACACCACAACTGATATCACCAATGAGTTTTTCTTGGTCCCTCTGGCAGCAGAGTGCAGGCCACAATTTGCTTTCACTTGGAGGGGCATCCAGAACACCTGGAATCAACTGCCCCAGGGGTGGAAACACAGTCCTACCATTTGTCATGGGCTTATTCAGACTGCAATGGAAAAGGGCAGAGCTCCAGAACACCTACAGTACATGGATGACATCATTGTGTGGAGCAACACAGCAGAAGACCTTTTTGTGAAAGGGAAGAAAATAGTCCAAATCCTTCCGAAAGCCAGTTTTGCCATAAAACAAAGTAAGGTGAAGGGACCCACAAAGGAGATCCAGTTCTTAGGAATAAAATGGCAAGATGGATGTTGTCAGATCCCAATGGATGTGATCAACAAAATAACAGTCATGTCTCCACCAACTAGCAAAAAGGAAACACAAGCCTTCCTAGGCGCTGTGGGTTTTTGGAGAATCCATATTCCAAATTACAGTCTCATTGTAAGCCCTCTCTATCAAGTGACCCAGAAGAAGAATGATTTCAAGTGGGGCCCTGAGCAATGACAAACCTTTGAACAGACTAAACAGGAAATAGTTCATGCAGTAGCCATTGGACCAGTCCAGGCAGGACAAGATGTAAAAAATGTGCTCTACACCATGGCTGGGGATGATGGCCCTACCTGGAGCCTCTGGCAGAAAGCACCAGGGGAGACCCTAGGTCAACCCCTAGGGTTTTGGAGTCAGGGATATAGAGGTTCTGAAACCCACTATACTCCAACTGAAAAAGAGATATTGGCAGTATATTGAGTGGTTCAAATCACTTCAGAAGTGGTTGGTACTGAAGCACAGCTGCTCCTGTGTAGCTGTACGCTTCTACGGGAGAACTTATCTTGGGCCGCATACCTCCGGGACACAGGGCTCTACCCACCCTGGGGACAGTGATGCACAGACACCAATATGATGGATACAAAATGTCCGTCTATTTAGCTGCGTCACACGCTTATATAGCTCTTGCGCTTCCTGTTCCTGCCACTCCTATGGGGAGGAGTCTATCTTTCCGTCACATCCCGTAATCTTCCGGTCGCCGATCCCTGTCTATTCCCCTACACTCCTGGCACCCCAACTGCCAGTGCTAGGCTGAATGTTCAAAGGAAGTGTCCCCTCTACCCACCATGCAACAGATGTTACATGGAGTAAATGGGTCACGCCGATCACCCAATGGGGTCGAGTAGGAAACCCCAGTCACCCAGAAATCTTGGAAGTGATCATGGACTGGCCAAAAGGCAAAGATTTTGGAATACTGCCAGAGAAGGAGGCGACACATGTTGAAGAAGCCCCACTGTATAACAAACTACCATAAAATGAGAAGCAATATGCACTGTTCACTGATGGGTCCTGTCATCTTGTGGGAAAGCACCGGAGATGGAAGGCTGCTGTATGGAGTCCTACATGGCAAGTTGCAGAAACTGCTGAAGGAGAAGGTGAATCGAGCCAGTTTGCAGAGGTAAAGGCCATCCAGCTGGCCTTAGACATTGCTGAATGGGAAAAATAGTCAGTGCTCTATCTCTATACTGACTCCTGGATGGTGGCAAATGCCCTGTGGGGCTGGTTACAGCAGTGGAAGCAGAACAACTGGCAGCGCAGAGGCAAACCCATCTGGGCTGCCACATTTTGGCAAGATATTGCTGTGCGGGTAGAGAACCTGGTTGTGAAAGTACATCATGTGGATGCTCACGTCCCCAAGAGTCGGGTCACTGAAGAACATTGGACAACCAACAGGTGGATCAGGCTGCTAAGATTGAAGTGGCTCAGGTGGATCTGGACTGGCAACATAAAGATGAATTAGTTATAGCTCGGTGGGTCCATGACATCAAGGAAGAGATGCAACATACAGATGAGCTCATGATCAAGGGGTGGACTTGACCATGCACACTACTGCACAGGTTATGCAAGAATGTGAAACATGAGCTGCAATCAAGCAAGCAAAGCGGGTAAAGCCTCTATGGTATGGAGGACAGTGGCTGAAATACAAATATGGGGAGGCCTGGCAGATTAGAATCATAGAATCATTAAGGTTGGAAAAGACATATAGGATCATCAAGTCCAGCCATCAGCACAACAATACCATGTCTCCTAAACCATGCCATAAAGTGCCACATCTACACATTTTTTGAACTCCTCCAGGGATGGTGAATTCACCACCTCTCTGGGAAGCCTGTTGCAAAGCCTGACCACTCTTTCAGTGAAGAAATTTTTCCCAATATCTAATCTAAACCTCCCCTGGTGCAACTTGATGCCGTTTCCTCTTGTTCTATCACTTTTTACCTGGGAGAAGAGACCAACACCCACCTCACTACAACCTCCTTTCAGGTAGTTGTAGAGAGTGATAAGGTGTCCCCTCGGCCTCCTCTTCTCCAGACTAAATAAGCCCACTTCCCTCAACCTCTCCGCATAAGACTTGCTCTCCAGACCTGTCACCAGTTTTGTTGCCCTTCTCTGGACACGCTCCAGCAACTCAATGTCCTTCTTGTAGTGAGGGGCCCAAAAATGAACACAGTATTGGACGTGCAGCTTCACCAGTGCCAAGCAGGGGTACGATCACCTCCCTGCTCCTGCTGACCACACTATTCCTGATACAAGCCAGGATACTGTTGGCCTTCTTGGCCACCTGGGCACACTGCTGGCTCATGCTCCGCTGGCTGTCAACCAACACCCCAGTGCCTTCTCTGCCAGGCAGTTTTCCAGCTACTCCTTCCCAAGCCTGTAGCGCTGCATGGGGTTGTTGTGACCAAAGTGTGGGACTCGGCACTTGGCCTTGTTGAACCTCATACAATTGGCCTTGGTCCATCAATACAGTCTATCCAGGTCCCTCTGTAGAGCCTTCCTATACTCAAGCAGATCAACACTCCCACCCAGCTTAGTGTCATCGGCAAACTTACTGACGGTGCACTCAATCCTCTCATCCAGATCATTAATAAAGATATTAAACAAGACTGACCCCAACACAGAGCCCTGGGGAACCCCGCTTGAAAGCAGCCACCAGCTGGATTTAGCTCCTTTCACCACAACTCTCTGGGCTCGGCCATCCAGGCAGGTTTTTACCCAGCGAAGAGTACACTCATCCAAGCCATGAGCCACCAGCTTCTCTAGGAGGATACTGTGAGAGACAGTATCAAAGGCTTTACAAAAGTCCAGGTAGACAACATCCGCAGCCTTTCTCTTATCTACTAGGTAGGTCACGTGGTCATAGAAGGAGATGAGCTTGGTCAGGAAGGGTCTGACCTTCATGAAGCTGTGCTGGCTGGGACTGATCCCCTGGTTATCCTGCACTTGTCTGGTGCAATCCCTCAAGATATATTGCTCCATAATCTTACTTGGTACTGAAGTCAGGTTGGCAGGTCTGTAGTTCCCTGAATCCTCCTTCTGGCCCTTGTAGATGGGCATCACATCAGCAAGCCTCCAGTCATCTGGGACCTCCCCTGTTAACCAGGACTGCTGGTAAGTGATGGAGAGTGGCTTGGCAAGCTCCTTTGCCAGCTCCCTCAGTACTCTCGGGTGGATCCCATCCAGCCCATAGACTTGTGTGTGTCCGGGTGGAGCAGCAGGTCATAAACTGCTTCCTCCTGGATTATGGGGGGTTTATTCCGCTCCCCATTCCTGCCTTCCAGCTCAGGGGGCTGAATACCCTGGGGATAACTGGTCTGGTGGTTAAAGACTGAGGCGAAGAAGGCGTTTAGTACTTCAACCTTTTCCTCATCCTCAGTGGCAATGTTCCCCTCCATGTCCAATAGAGGATGGAGATTTTCTTTGATCCTCTTTTTGTTGTTAATGTATTTGTAAAAACATTTTTGTTATCCCTTACAACAGTGGCCAGGTTGAGTTCTAGCTGGGCTTTTGCTTGCCTAATTTTCTCTCTGCAAGACCTAACGAGATTGGTTATATCACAGTCCCACAGACCTGCTAAGGCAAACACCATGTGCTCACCATGGTGGAAGCAAACACCAGCTGGCTGGAAGCATATCCTGTGCCCTATGCCATCACCCAGAACACTATCCTGGGTTTTGAAAAACAAGCCTTACGGTGACATGGCACCCCAAAGAGGATTGAGTCAGATAGTGGAACTCATTTCCGAAACAACCTCAAAATCACAGCATTGAGCGGGTGTATCACAATCTCTATCAGGCACCAGCCTCCAGGGAAATCGAAAGATACAATGGACTATTAAAAACTACCCTGAGAGCAATGGGTGGTGGGACATTTAAACACTGGGGTACACATTTAGCTAAAGTCACCTGGCTAGTCAACACTAGGGCGTCTGCCAAGCAAGCTGGCCCTGCCCAATCAGAACTCTTATACACTGTGGAAGGGGATAAAGTCCCTGTATTGCATGTAAAAAACATGCTGGGGGAATCAGTCTGGGTTATTCCTGTCTCGGACAAAGGCAGGTGATGCGGGAGGATGGAGGAAACCGATGTCTACTTCAAGGGGATTTAATTTTGGGTGAAAATAGCCAGTGAACTGAATAGTATGATGTTGATTGCTATATAATATTGTATGCCATCTCTTCTGTGGTTGTTATATGTCATATCAACGGTATCATAGTGGGAATCTTCCAAATCAATGGAGAATGAACTTTGACTAAACCAAGCAAAGTGCAGTGGTGATGGAACAAGGATTGACTTCTGCAAGCAACAATCTGACACCACACACACTACCTCTCCTGCCCTACAAGATTGTTAGGATAGATGGAGCCCAAAGTCATGGACTAAATGAACTCAATGGACATTTTGTGGACAATGGTGGATATTTTACAGACATTTTACAGAAGTGGCCCATAGACTAAGGAAATTATAAATGATATCTGTGTATTTTATCAAAAGATGGGAAAGGGGGTGGTGGCTACTGAAGTTGTATTGGATAGTATGCGACCTGAGCATGACATAAATGTGTGGGAATAAGGGGTGGGTACTGTCATTATTTTAGCTGGGATAGAGTTAATTTTTTTTCACTGTAGCTGGTATAGTGCTGTGCTTTGTATTTAGTATGAAAACAATGTTGATAAACACTGATGTTTTAGTTGTTTTAGCCCCACTTAGCAACTGAGCACCACACAGCTGCTTGCTCACTCCCCACAGCCCAGTGGGATGGGGGGAGGGAATCGAAAAAACAGGTGGAAGAAAACTTGTGGGTTGAGGTAAAAACAGTTTAATAATTAAAATAAAACCATAGTAGTAATAGTACTAATAGTACTAATAGTACTAGTACTAGTACTAGTAATAGTAATAGTAATAGTAACAATAAAAGGATAATAATGCGGAGGGGAGAGAGGGAGAGAGGAAACCTGGGGAGGGAGGAAAAACCCCAAACAAACAAGTGATGCAACCACTCACCAAAAAGGAAAGAAGAACGATAAAAGAAAAAAAAAAGAAAAAAGATGGCAAACTCTGTCCAGTCTCCCTAGGCCCAAAGAAAAACTGTCTGCAAGAAGCAGCACGTCACTGTTGTGTGACTGCCAGTCTCTTACCTTCTGTGCCAGGGATTTAATCATAGGCTCTACAGAACTAGAAGCAGAAGATGCCATAACTTGAGCTAAAGGCCCTTGGACACACCCCCTGCATTTACATTTGTACGCCAGTCCCAGACAATGGGGAGGAGCAGTTCTGATGTGCATGTTTTTACAGTCCTGTCAGCAGGCTGGCTGGACGGCTGGATAGCCATCATGTTGCAGGCACAATCTGCTCTTACCACACGATTTTGACACAGGCGACTTTGTTCCTGGGTGGTTTTTCTTGGAAGGGGCAGAACATGGCAGGATTTCAGCAGCAGGAATTAGAGCTTCCTGACTTGGTGCAAGCCCTGCCCCAGATCAGTCCTTCTCATCTTCTTTTCCATGTGCTTGTCTTTTATCCTTTTCAACGACATTTTCTTTCCCTGCACTACTGTTAACTTGTCTCTACTAAATCTAGATAACTGGCTTGGATTATATATGCCAGCTTTTAGCTGGCTCAGATGAATCCACCCACTAGGATGGAAATCTGGGCCTTTGTGACTGCTGGCCCAGCTCAGACCTTTCAGCAGATTCTAGCTGGAAAAGGGGAGCATTTTAAAAGCAACTGATGTTCCTTCATTATTAGGACCAAAGTGACAGGGCTTAACATCATTGTAGCAGATATGGTGAAGATAGACACTGCTCAATACATGCATTTTCTTGCACCAGGAATGACATCTGCAGCGCCAAAAAGCAACAAGCAGCAACTTCTCTGCACAGACTATTCAACAAATATCGTGCTTGCACTCCAGGTATAAGCTCTAGGACCAAATATTCCTAGGGTTCCTAGGTGGGAACCCTGTTTCTCTAGGTCCAAGGTGGTCAAGTTACATGATTTCTGAGCATCACTTAGCCAGGATTTGGATCTGCAGGAGAATCCAGGGACACATCCTGTAAAACCTCAGCTTTGCCCTATTTGGTGTCCCATAGAGAAGCAATGAGTGGATGTTTCCAGGTGTAGAATATCTTAACCACAGCTGGCTGGAAAGGGGCTATTGGCAGGGGAAAGTTATTGGGAATGATACAATCATATTCATTAGATCCCCAGAGCTGGAATTCATAGCCCTTCCCTGTGAAACCTGCTCCCCCATGATCTTCTCTGAAGAGTGTATCCTGATTTCTGAAATATTCCCAAAGGGAGGTTGCGATACCAATTCACCCCTGGGATGGGTCAGAAGCAACCCCTCAACTGCATGTGAAAGCAACTCCAGGGAGATACTGTCCACTAATACAGGTACAGTGCAACTGAGGAATATCTTGACGAAGCAGAAATGGTTAGGAAAACCCAGGCAAAAAGAAGGTCAGTATTCAATCTTGATGAGTAGAAGGGCATTTCCACTCTTTCCTATTACCTTGCTGTTGCTCCTCTCATTGCCTGTGTTGCAGCATCATTAATTTGATTCCTCGCTCCCAAGAAGTAAGCCTGTGAGACAAAAGATGGGGCCAGCCCTGTGATTTGTGCTTTTGAAGGAGCAGCCCTAAAAAGTGGCCTGGTTGAGACTCCTCCTGGACAATCTTTGTTCTATGCAGTTCTCTGACAAGTTAGTCTGCAGCTCCCTGCAAGCAGTGTCATGCGCCCCAAGGCTTCCTGTGTGCCTTGCTGCTGGCAAGCTGGTGCCTTTGGATCACAGAGGAGGGGGCAGGCACCAGTGATGTGATCAGGTGGAAACCTTGATCTCACTTTATGCTCAGCTCAAAATACTCTCTTCTAGTTTTTCTTGGTGTGGTGCACCTTCTGCTGATGTTAACCTAAGCATTCTCCTCAGTTGCAGATGACCATGAAAGCAAAGAAGACCTAGGACCCAATAACAGGTTTGTTGATGTGGAGATCTATGCTGTGCAATTTCCCATCAGACCTCAAGGAGCTTAAGATCTGGGAGCTTGCTGGGAAAAGAACTGTCTTTGGGAGGAGGTGTAGCTTTAGTACTGTAAGGCTACTCCATCCTTAAACTCCTCCTTTCACCAGCAGATGGAGATGGAGACAGGTAGAGGCCCTCCACGACATGAGTTGGTCTCTTTGCAGTGCCCCTTGGCCTACAGCATGCTGTCTGATTCTAAGTTATTCACACAGAAGCTTGATACTTGCATGTAGGTGGCTGGGACAACTGTAAATGCTTTATGGTAATCAGAATATTTGTACAGGTCTGGAAGAAATGGTGCAGAAGACACTCCTCTTCCAGAAGCTGCAGCCAGAGACTGGGAGAAATGCATGTGAGTGCCTGAATGCTGCCCTGAAGTCCTGAGGTGGATCAGGTGAAGATGGCGACAGTGGTGGAAAGGGGCTTGATGTTGACTTTACAGTATTTCTTTCCCTTCCCATAGCTGGCTGGAGAACCCATATCTGTCCAATGAAAGACTTCTAACAGAAGAAACAATGACCCTAGAATTTGTTGCTGTAATGTCAAAAAAATCCACATTTTCTGAAGAGTCATCCAAGATCTGTGTTGCTTTTTACAAACAACCTGGACAATACCAGGAATTTGCTGTTCTGAAAAAAAGGTAAAAATCATACCTAAATGTATGTTGATGTCACAATTTTGGAAAGCATACAGCTCAGACCAACTTTAGGGTCCCAGCCAGGGCTTCAGCTCCAGACAAAGACACCTAAATTCAGGTTTCTGTAGAATTGAGTTACGGTGGTGAGTCTAACTTCTGTAGGTCCTGCGTCAGATCTGTCAGATCTTCATGGAAGACTAAAACATGACGGACCTTCTCAGATGTCACCAGACACCTTGCATGAGAGAAGATGGAGTGAATAGACTTACCTTGGTTCTGGTACAGTTGCAGCAGTCAGTGGGAATATCTCTAGATGCATTTCGCATTCTTTTTACAAGGCAGCTGCAACTTTGACTAGGACCAGGGTTGTTCACATCAAGACTTCTTACTAGTTATTTTTATTTATCTCCTGTCGATAAACCTTCAAGCTAAGGTCGGATTATCAAGGTTTTGTCTGCCATTATAAAGGCCAGAGGCATTTTGTTGGTCTTTGAATTTTGAATGTGAACATTGGTTGCTCCTTGCTGCATGAGCTGATCTGTATAGCTGAAGTCCATCTAGGGTTGAACCTGATGGAAGTTCTAATTAGTAGCAACTAATTAATCTTTTTTATTCTATTCTAGAAAAAAACTGATCGTGGGCAGTGCAACGATCCCCATTTCTGACCTACAGAGAGGACCAATTTTTTATAAATATGCTATCCTTAACAATGTGCTCTCACCTGATCGTGAAATGAGATCATATGATTTAGAGCATATTTATGAAAACTACTCCAAGAATACAGGGCGTCAATTACATCGAGTCATAAACATTCCCAAGGAAGAGATCAAAGCAGATGGTAAGTGTTGTATTTTCTTCAAAGGTAGGACTGGGATGAAGTATGACCAACAAATCCTTGCATGCAACAGTCAAACATAAACTCTCCCTTGCTTTGCTTCACAGTGGGGCAACACCTGCTTCCTACAATAGAAGCACTGTTATTGTGGGGATTTTTGACACACAGGCTTATGGGCTATTTACTTAACACAAGCAAATTCTTTATATAACACAAACTATTCTAGAAGGAGTGTCTAAGTTATTTTGCTTTTTCCCAGAATAAACTCAGATTTTTCATTATTGGGCAAGGGAGAGTATGTAATGAAGCCTTGAATACACCTTTGTATCTACCATCAGGCCTTCAGTTGCCATTCCAGAAGGGTGCAGACAAGCTGGAGGTCCAGTGTCGGATCTGCCACCCTGTACAGATGTTTCGAATATGCCATGATGACTGAAAACATAGTAGACACCTATTGTTAGGGCAGTTGAATCAGCCATGGGCTATGCACACCAAGCCCATCTAAAGTGCAGGTGAGATAACTAGGGCTGAATTTAAATATGCATGGTGAGTTTTGTGCATTAGTGGCTCAGTAATGGCTCAGCTGGGCTTGGCATTCATATCAAGCAATTGGTATTTTTAGCTCCGGGCCAGTTTAAGATTCATCCTTTATAGGTTTGAAGGTTCATTCACAAACCCTGATGCCTCCCCAGGAACATGGACCATTTTTGAAAACCAGAAGTGCTATTTTCATGGAAAAGAAAAAATATCCATCATATTACATCCCTTAAAATTCTGGTCTTCAGCAACAATGCCCCCAAAGTCAGTTAACCGTGGTATCATAGAACACCTTGCAGATGAATTTCTCCAGCTCATCAAACTCCAGAAGGACTTTAAGAAAATAGAAAGGAAACTGAAGATCTACATGGAGAGCTTCAAAATTTATCTTGGGGATGCTGCAAAAGGCGAACCCTGTTCTCCAAATAATCTTTCTGAGCAAGTGGTAAGTATACCCCAAGCTAAAGTATCAAGCAGCTCCCAAGTAGACAGACCCCTGAAGAGAAATTTCTGAGATACCTCTAATTCCATGTAGGGCTCTGAACCACAGACAGAGAACATCAAAAGGCTGGACCTTATTTTCATTGCTTTTTCCCATTTCTGAGTTGGACCCAAAGCCTCCTGAGGTCAAAGGAGATCTTCTATTGGAATCAGACTCAAATGGTGTAATTGGTAGAAATAGCTTTGAGGCTGGGTCATAGAAAGACTAGCCTGTGTTTGAGAATCCTGCATGTAAAAAAAGAATTTCACAGGCAGTTGTGTTCTGGCTTCAATTCTTCACTTAAAAGTCTAAAATTATATTCCCAATTGACTTATTTCTCAGTGTTATGAACCAAAGGTAGGATACAGTTTAAGACTACAGACAGCTAAAATAAAATTGGCATACTGGAAAATAATTGAGTGCATGCATGCTGAATGTCTTAGCTCCTGTAGTAGGTGCTGAGAAGTAGACAACAGAGCCACTGAATGACTGGAGAGAGAGTCAACCATTCAGTAGGCACTGATGTTTAGTCAGAGGAATGGCTTGCCAGTCCTTATAGACTGCAATGATGAATCCTCTGTAGGCTGAAATTGCTTCTTTCAGCTGTTTACTTTCCTGAGTTGAGTACTACTTTCAGTTTGAATAGGTTCACCTGAGCAATGCCCCCCGCCCCAGCTCCCTTTATTACCAGCAGAGATCCATCTGCAAGGGACAAAGGGGAGGATGTTTGTCTTATCCTAAGGTGGACAGGTGGAATTTTGCCCTGGATACATCCATTTCTTGCCATGGACTGAGCAAGAATCCTGGAAGAAATTTTAAAGTCAATATTGTCATTGTTCATGGAAGTGAATCCCTAACCTGAAAATGCAATAAAAAGGCAAAATCTCCATGGCTAAAGGAGACCACTGATGTCCTATCTTATGGCTTCTATCTGAGTTGGTACTAGGTCTGGCTGGGATGGAGTTAACTTTCTTCAAAGCATATGGTGCTGTGTCTTGCATTTGTGGCTGAGACAGTATTGATAACAAATGAATGTTGAGAAGGACCTGGGAGTGCTGGTGGACAGCAAGCTGACCCTGAGCCAGCACTGTGCCCTGGTGGCCAAGCATCCTGGGGTGCATAAAAAGGAGTGTGGCCAGCAGGTCAAGGGAGGTTCTCCTCCCCCTCCACTCTGCCCTAGTGAGACGACATCTGGAGTACTGTGTCCAGTTTTGGGTACCTCAGTACAAGAAGGACAGGGAACTGATCGAGCAAGTCCAGCAGAGAGCTACCAAGATGATCAGGGGAATGGAGCATCTCTCTTAAAAGGAAAGGCTGAGAGACTTGGATCTGTTCAGCCCGGAGAAGAGAAGACTGAGGGGCGATCTTGTCAATACATATAAATATCTGGAGGGTGAGTGTGAAGAGGTTGGGACCGGAATCTTTTCAGTGGTGCTCAACGACAGGACAAGGGGCAGTGAGCGCAAGTTGGAACACAGGCAGTTCCACCTAAACATGAGAAAAAACTTCTTTCCTGTGAGGGTGCCAGAGCAGTGGAACAGGGTATTCCATACCATATGATGTTGTCCTCAGCAATAACAGCTCACAGAAACGAGGAGGAAGGAGGAATGTTCATAGTTATGGCATTTGTCTTCCCAAGCAACTGTTATGCATACTGAGGTCCTGCTACCCAAGTAGGGGCTGAACAGCTGCCCTGCAACGAGAACTAGTGTATGAATTCTTACTTTTGCTTTGTTTATGTGCACAGCTTTTGTTTTTCCACTAAACTGTCATTATCTCAGTTCAAGAGTCTTCTCACCTTCATTCTATTTTCATCCTGGCTCACAGAAGAGATTAAGAAGCCTGGTAGGTGTTTGGCTATTGGCAAGGGCCAACCCACCAGTGCTGTTTAATGGAAGCCCCATTTGAGCTGAGGTGCCACATCGACCTGGCATGGTCTGGTGCTTGCCTCAGAGGGTATCAGCAGGGTATATCCAGAAAAGGACTGGGTACCTAGGTTACAAACAGCTAGGTGGGGATGCTGTCTTACTTTGTGGATGTACCTAAGAGGTCACACATAGTAGAAAGCCTGAAATATACTTGGGCTACACAGGATGCAATGCCTTACAAGTCATCTGTAGAGAAAGCCCAGTGAGACGAGTTGAGTGAAAGGTGCTGCATCTCTGTTTAGGTGAAAGTTGCCTATCTGCCTTTTGGGTTTCTCAGTCATGGAGTCATACTCCTATACTATACTCCTATACCTCTGAGAGAATTTCTACTGTCCCTTTTGACTTGTTTTGACTTCCCAGCTCAGCTGGGAGACTGAAGATATGTTCACATATACTTCATCTGTGGTAGGGTTTGAGCATCCTAGAATGGGTGGCTATTAGGCTCCTAGTGCCGGTGTAGATTCAGCACATGAGAACTGTTTGGTAAACTTGTGACAGCCAGGAAAACGTTCTCCCTGGAGTAGTGCCATGGCAGTGAGATACAATGGAATCTAAGAAATTTGTTAGCTGTGGCAAAGACAGGAACCTGTCTTTAAGTAAGTGGTCTAACCACAAGTCTTTTTCCTCCAAATGATTGTTAGCATCCTCCTTCCTTAATCCTTCTCAGCTCCTCAAGTAAAATCATCTTGCCTATCTTGGTGAAACTCCCTTTCCTTATTCTTATTGTCCAGTTGCATGATAACATGATAAAGTTCATGGACAAGATCATTGAACACCTGGAGACAGAGGCACATAAAGGTGATGGGCTGGTTTTTGCATTATGCATCTCACACTGTTATAAGATCCCACTAAGCAAAGAGACAATCGACAAGGCTGTAAAACTCTTCAAGGACATCGGACCATTTCAAGGCAAATTCAAGCATCTGAGAGAAAGGAGGTAATTAAACTTGCCATTCCATTTTCTTGAGTTACAGATCCTTCTGTAGTCATTCACTTCATTGGACCATTTTCTCTATGGAGCAATTATGTAAAGATAGATGTAGAATGTGGTCCCCAACACTCTTTCCCCTTCACTTCAATGCTTCCTAGCTGTATTCCTGCCACTGGCTGCCATAACCTGTGCAGCCTGCCCCTTCTGCCAGGTCGCTGATGGAAGGAGAGCCACAGGTCCTATTTTTGGCAGGGGTTGGTTTGTGATTCAGGCCTTTAATTTATGCATATCTGTAGGTGTCTGGGCTTGTGTTACAATCTTTGGAGATCCAGGACTCAGCGGGGCATCAGTGTCATTTTAAATGCCATGTGCTATCTTACCAAGCCTCCTGCTGACAATTTGAAAGGATTATTATCTCCCAGAAGTTCTGGTTCATATCTGAAAACCCTGCAGGTCTGTCTTGGATGACCCAGACATCTCAAAGAGAATTAGACACTTTTCCATAGACAGCTTAATTGAGCCCTACAAAAATGGATATATTAGACCACAAAGTCAGATTACTGTATTCTGTCATGCTGGTTTCATATAACCTATAGCATTTGATTTGTTTTTATTTTGATTTTCCTTTGATGCATAAAACTTATGGAGGTAGACTGTTTTGGGAAAGCTGGGGTGAGATTCATTTGTTGTACATAAATATCTGCTCATAAGGTCTCTGGAACCAAGCTTTCACTCTCTCTTACACACCTTTGTCCATCTACATGTTGGCATGATGAATGCCACTGGGTTGAGGAGAAAGCACACCCACCCCATTAGGAGGTGGCTATGGGAGCTCTGACCACTGATGGAGATTTTTGGTGGTTCTCTTTCTTTTCAGCAATTACATTTCAGCTGTGAAGGAAATTTGCTTAAGTAATATAGGCAACACATTACGGATTTGGCTGATTCCATTGTTGTATGCAATCACAGAGGGGATGGAGGACCCCTTTTTTCCACAAAACATTCGCTCACAACACTTGAAACAGCTGAGAGATGATGAAGAGAAGCAGAGGTATGTTTGAAAGGGAGAGAGCATCAAGGCTGGTTCAGGGAAATAAGCTGTTGTACTGTTAGAATAATTTTTCATTGCTTTTGCTTCTGGGCTTCCAACCACCAGAAACTTTGTGTATCTTCCCTGGAATGCAAGGCATTGCCTTTCTCATACAACTTACTCCTGCCCCGGGTTCTAACTAGTAGAAGAGGGTGGTGTTTGAGGGCGAAATGGAGAAAGGGGAAGACTGAGCACTGTGCAGTCTCATTTAGACAGCCTGTTGGGAGTGGCCTTACGGACAGAACTACCCCTAGATCCTCATTTGGGCATTGTTTCACAGGGACAAAGGTGGATTCACTCCAAAATATCCTGTCTGCAGGCAAACAGGATAGGAAGCAAAGGCACATATGTGCTCTCACACACAATGCTGTCCCCTGGACTGAAAGTCTCAAACACAGAATTTCTTAACAGCCTCAAAAAAAAAGTCTTATTGTGTAAATTCCCTGGATATAAAATCCCAGCTACCCCATTCATTGTCCAGCCACCTTTTCTTTAAGTCCAGTGCCAAGTTTGCCAGCCACAGGAGCACATAAGACGGCACAAAGTGCCTCCTGATGCTCCAAAGTGCATCTGCTGCTGACGGTCCATTTTCATAGGGAAGTTCTGGTGATGATAAAGATTCACGAGTCATTCATTGAAAGCTGCTCTCCACTGGCAAAGACAGTCTTGGAGATGTTGGCACTGAAGAATTTCACTAAGGAGTCCCTGCTCCGAATCAAGCTTCCACCTCAGCTCCTCCTGCAAGCTGTGTACCAACGCATCATTGAAGTCGTCAGTAAACCATCCCAAGTGCACGTAAGGCAATCAGACAATACACACTGTAATAGATCAACTTCTTGTTAGTGTTTCTTTCCTAGGTTATGGGAAGTTGTGCAATTTGGTACAGGAGAGCCAGAACCTCTCCCTGGCTCCTAAATAAATTTTCAACAAATCCAAAGGGGCTGAATCAGAGCAACCTGGAAAGAGAGCTCTATAGCCATGTTTTGAGATAAGTGGCAAAAGAGAAAGGGCAAGGTGATTTCATTGGTTTTTGGCCTGGTGGCAAAATGACTAGCAAATGCTGTACAAAGTGAATTTTAGCCAGAATCTTTAATCAATTTTTATATCCTGTCCCCAAAAGCAGTACCAAAAGAAACACAGTGAGGATCAAGCAATTGGAACTTTGTTTAAACCTGGAAAAGATAAAAAAAAAGGAAGTTAAAGTTCTAACTTGCATTTTTGGGGGGAGTGATTATTTTTAATCACTGTTGTAATATCCTCTGAGGCCCTGGAGAGGAATTCCACTTAAAATCTACTTCTTAGTGCTTATTATAGGGTTTTCCCCCAACACACTCTGATTTGTACTTGAAAAAAATCTGAGCTAAGCCCTCCCACACCATCCTCTGAACTCAAAGATCTTGGAGACAGCTGGCTTCTGTGGGATTTGAAGTGATTGTTTGAATAGGAACCAGGGCTGCATTTCCACCTGGAACCACTGGGGTGGATTTTTTTTTTTTAATCAGTCATTGGCAGAATAAAGTTCTCTGAAAGTTTCACACTTATCAGTTTTCATAGGAGACCGCCTCAGCTCTAGGAATGGATGTGTTTTCACAGTTGTTTTCAGTGTATGTTTTTACTCTCTATTCAGGAAAAGGATTTGAATGGAGTTTTGAAAAACATCGCTGAAAGGATGGCAGTCTGGTTCAAGAACTTGTAAGTGATAACCTTTTGAGAGGAGAAATACTAGGACAGCTTTGTGGAGGAGGTGGGAAGGAATGGCTAGACTTGTGGTTGAGCAGAACAAGGGAGGTTGTAGCAATTTTTGTTGTTATCAGTATGACATAATCTTTTAAACCCCTCTGGGGCTGAGGAGTATCATGTTGGAAGCAAGTCCACAGGGGAATCTGTCCTGTCAGACAACCTACCTCCATCTCATGTGGGATTCAGCTCCAAATTCATACACATAAGTGGCTCTGGTTAGTTGAGATTGCATAGCGTTGTCCAGCAAATGAAGGACACTTAAGCTTAAGGTTGTGTTGACTGTTTTTAAAGTGCTATTGTTAGAATTAGCACAAGAGGGGTACAGTTCTTTTCTGTGTCCACAGGTGCCTACCAGGGTGTATGGAGCAGCTGATGAAGCCCACAGATAAGGAGGATGCCTTGCCATGTCTGAATTTAACATATGCTTTGCTTTCATTTTCCTTACGTCATTGGCATGCAGTGCCATTTAGCTTGATAATGTCACTGCTACAGATACTTGACATGTTTGCTGCAAAATCAGATGCGTTGCAAGAAAATCAGGTAAAAACAACACCCATAGCTTTCATGAATACATACACCCATGTCTTTTTACCTGAGAAGGGCCAGGAGTTCCAGTTTGTTTCATTCAAACATGGCCAACTATAGGAGTGACAGCAGAGCATGTGGCTACCTTCCTCAGTTACTTATTCTAACCTTGTCAGAATTTGTGCTGGGGTGGATCAGGAGGGTCTTCTTCGGCAGAGAGGTGCAAACAAATCTGGTAGCATCTCAGACCGTTCCAGCCATTTCTCTTCTTGGAGGTCCTTGATAGTTTTGTGAGGGACTTCATTTTCACTCTGTACACAGAAGTTAAAGATCAAAAGCCAGAGCAAAAATCTGCCTCTCCTTGCCAATTCTCTTTTTTTTATTTCCCAAGGAATTTCAGCAGTTTATCTCAGAAAGGTTCGATAAGTTTGCAGGTGACATCAAGGATTGGCTGGAAAAATCCTTGCTCAGGCCACCCATGGAAAATAGACAGTTCCTGGAAAGCATCAATGTGAGTAGCAAGAATCCACACAAGAGATAACCATCCACCCTGGAAGGTCTGTCTATACCTTGAGGCCCAGCTGATCAGCTTTGCTTTTCTGCCACAGGTGTGGCATGAGCTGTTCTTCTTTAAGATCCTCTGTGTGGAATGGACCCAGAAATGGCAAAGCCTGATATACAACATGGTTGAAAAGTGGCTGGAGAAAGTAAGTTATCGTTACTTAACTCCAAGTAGGGGGTGATGCTCAGACTTCTCCTGACCCCAGGATGCTCTGTTTTGTCCCAGTCAGTGTTTGGATGATGGGAGCTGAAGCAGCCAGCTCCTTGCTGGTGTAGAGGGGCATGACTCCTCCCCCACTGTGAGAACCCAATGATATTTGCAAGCAACTGCAGCTTAGGCATTTCATTCCTGCAGGTAGATGGCAGAAAACTTCTGGACTTCTACTTGGAATTCATGAAGAAGGACAAGTGTTGGAATACAAATCTGGAGGGCTGCTTTACAGATTGTGTCATTGAAAGGATTAAATACTTCAAGAAAAGTGAGGTACAAAGTTTCTGTCTAAATGCCACCATCCCTTCTTGCACAGCTGGGGGTTCCTACCTCCTGCCACTCGGAGCTGACCCACTTTGCTAGCTGTGCTTATTTGGCCTGTGGTGGGTGAAAGGGTGGAAGAGGAATTTTCTGTAAAGATACAGGTCCTGCAAAGCCTATTCATAGCTAAGAGGATAAATTTCTTGTCCTTACAGGAGCCCATGTTAGGAAAAATGGTTTTCAGACTCCTCAAGACAGACAGGTCAACTGTTGGGAAAGTGCTTTCTGCTGTTGTTGAGAAAATATTCTCAGACAAGATGAGCAAGTTGGAAAATGTAGACAGATTTGTTGACAACACGGGCCCAGTTCTCGAAGAGGTGCTCAGCTCTTCTGTGATCTATGACCTCCTCTCCAGTGTCAGTGAGTTTCCCACAGAGTGGTATTTTTTAAATTCTTGTTTTGGAAGTGAGCTTTAATGGGCTTTGAAAGCCAAGCAACATCTGATGCACATATCACTACAATTCCACACCAAAAAGAAGTTCAGTCAGGGAGCTGGGTGAAGTTTGCCATCAAGTCCTTTCTTTTGCTTGAAGGGAATATGGGGTTTCACCAGCTCTGTTTATAGATCTGCTAAGTTTGTTGCCAACAGAAAATGGAAGAGGCAAAATGTTCACATATTGTGGAAAAATGACGTTTCATTTCAGAGACTAAGAAGCATCTCAGTTTCTTTTTCCAGTTGAACTGGTGTTTTGTTGCACATTCATGGGAGGTGCTTCATTTTTAAAATGAATGATATTAAAAAAAAAATTACTGTCTGAAAATGAAGAAAAAAAAATACAGAAATGCTAGTTGTGAAGCACCCCAGAGGTTTGTCTCCTGTGTGAAGGAGGATTATAACCAAAGCTAGGCCAGGGTCCTCTAAAGATACATTTTGTTTTTCATGTACATGAAACAATTGAAAAATGCGATTTTATATTGACTGGGAACAAAGCAACTTTTCCCCATATGCTGGTGTTGGTCACGTAATTGGAAAACAATCAAATCTGTGCAGTTCACAAAGGTGGCTGTAACAGATACCCTTGCTATTCATGGCTTGGAGGAAGGGTGGGGAAACTTTCTTTTGAAAGTACTGCTCTATCACTAGATTTTGTCTATTTTGCAGAAGAATCTGAGCACAAGCTTCAAAATCACATCAATGAGAAAGCAAAAGTCACGCTTACCCAGTTTTCCAATTTATTCTGCCTTTTGAGGGATGGAGTTTTCTCAGGAGACATCCCCTGCAACATAATGGCCATCATCTTGCAGCATCAAGTGCTATTTCAGAAAATACTGTGCATCTGTGGTAAGCTCACAGTTTCCAAATTTATTTCCCAAAACAGTAGTTCCATGTGGTGTGTTTTGCTATGCAATGGGGCAAACAGAAAATATATCTCTTGGAAAGGTATCTAAAATAGAAAGAAAACAAAAAAATTCCTGTAAAAGAACAAGCACAAAGGCAAAAAATATAAAAGTTGAATACAGTCAATATTTTTAAGCCCCGTTAACACTATGAAGGACAGAAAACAACACTCTTCTTCTGTACAATGGATAGCAACTAAAATATTGTAGTGTTCTTATGATTTATTTATAGAACTGTATTTGTGTTGTTAGAATCATAGAATGGTTTAGGTTGGAAGGGACCCTTAGAGGTCATCTAGTCCAAACCCCCATGCAGTGAGCAGGGACATCCCCAACTAGATCAGGTTGCCCAAAGCCCTGTCCAACCTGACCTTGAATGTTTCCAGGGATGGGGCATCTACCACCTTTCTGGGCAACCTGTCCCAGTGTTTCACCACCCTCATTGTAAAACATTTCTTCCTTATATCTAGTCTGAATCTACCCTCTTTTAGTTTAAAACCATCACCCCTTGTCCTATAACAACAAGCCTTGCAAAAGAGGTTGCCCCCATCTTTCCTATAGTCCCCCTTTAGGTATTGAAAGGCCACAATAAGGTCTCCCTGGAGCCTCCTCTTCTGCAGGCTGAACAACCCCAACTCTCTCAGCCTGTCCTCATAGGAGAGGTGCTCCATCCCTCTTATCATTTTTGTGGCCCTCCTCTGGACCCGTTCCAATACGACCATGTCATTTCTGTGTTGGGGGCTCCAGAGCTGGGAACAGTACTCCCAGTGGGGTCTCACCAGAGTGGAGTAGATGGACAGAACCACGTCCCTCAGCCTGCTGGCCACACTTCTTTTGATGCAGTCCAGGTATGTTTGGCCTTCTGGGCTGCAAGTGTACATTGTTGGTTCATGTCCAGCTTTGCATCCACCAGTACCTCCAAGTCCTCTCTGCAGGGCTGCTGTCAATCTCTTCATTCCTCAGCCAGTATTGATACTGGGGTTTGCCAGAACCCAGGTGCAGGACTCTGCACTTGGTCTTGTTGAACTTTATGAAATTCACTTGGGCCCACTTCTCAAGCTTGTCCAGGTCCCTCTGAATGACATCCCATCCCTCCAGTGCGTCAGACGTACCACTCAGCTTAGTTTAGTGTTTCTAGTTCTTGGTCTCCTATTGCTATTTATGCTGGTTACAGAATAACCTTCAAGGTCAGAGGCCAGTTTCAAAATCTGCCCAAATTTTACAAAAACCTGGAAGAAATTTCTTCCAAATTCTTCTGCAATAATAAACTTCATCCATGTGACTCAGTATTTTACACTTTGGCGATGAACACATCAGAATGGCTCTGGGTTCATTGCTGCTTTTAGATCAAGTGACACAGCCTTTGTGCAAATTCGAACATGAGGTTTTTAATGGCAGTAATGATGTTTCCAGTAGCTCTTCTCTCTCTCCAAGTGAATTTGTCTGAGGTTATATCTGAGGTCTGGGTGTGGGTTTGTTTGTTTCTTTCCCCAGGTTCCTCTGACTCCAGCTATATAGCAGAAGTGCTGAAAGTCAGAAGGGAGGAATATGAGCAATGGGAAGAGCAGAAGAAGCAGATATGCTCATTTCTGCAACTATGCAGAAGCATAGAGGATGTGATAAGAGGTATCATCCCATTCTGTTTGAGAGGATGGGATTGCCTATGTGATTCTTGAATGGGGAGCTGTCTCCTAAAATAAAGAGCTGATAGCAAATCCTCCAGGAAATGGTGCTGCATCACTGTCTAATGGCAAGCAGTAACTGGGAGGAGAGAGTAATCAGGGAGGTCTTTAAGAAAAAAAAAGGGAATGGGGAAAATCTGGTAGGGGTCTATATATGGAAAGAGTTCAGAATAGTGGGAAAATCTTTCTCATGGGGGAAGATTAAACAGTGCCAAGTATTTCATTTTTATTAGAGACATGTAAGGTTGGATTACCTACTCTGACAAATGTTTGTAGAGGGAAAGCACATTTCAGACAGAACAAACAACTTCAGACAAGATCTGGGACTTGAAAAGAGAATAAAAGACCTAGCAAAAGGGAGCAGAAATGTATATTGGTTGGGAAGACTCACCCAGTTAGCTCTTCTGGCTGGAAAGTGGAACACACATGTTCCAGCATTGAGGTTCTCAGACTGGGTGCAAGAATAAATAGAAGTGATACTCCTGCTGGGGTGGGGTGAATGGTGGGGTAAGTCTTTTCAACCTCTACTTCAGGGCCAAGTTACTTTCCAACAGTACAGACCCTACCACAGTTTCAAGGCCACGGTTTGAATGCTCCCTTCCTCATCATAGAGCAACTGATTTTGCCCACCATTTGTTTTGGTGCTGATCTTGGATTCAGTTTTTCCCCAAGAACTTTGCCACAAACAAATACACATACCCCCATCTTTTGTGTTGCAGTCAGGTTCAGAATATTTCCATACTTAGAGGGGAAGCGTTCTTCTAGCTGGAGAAATGCACTAATTTTTTTTGTTTCCACTTGTCTAGTGGATATAAGTGCTATGAAGAAAAGTATCAGAAAAAGAGGAAGATTTAAGGATCAGACATCTGTAAGCAAATTTTCTGTGAAAGGCAAGAAGGAAATTCCTGAATTGTACCCCCTTGCTAAATACAGTGACATGCTGAAAAAAATTCATAACTTAGAGGAAAGCAATTATTTTTGGAGACTGTGGAAGCAAAAAGCAGAGCAAATAAAACCCACAATCCCTCAAGAGAAAATTCTCTTGATAGAAGATGTGCAAGAAAACATTTATAAGCCAGCCATTGCTGATTTTCAGAGTACCTATCTGGCCCTCAAAGATTTTTCCATCACCTTTGGGACTGTGCAGAACCATTTTGAGGAGCAGTTAGCAAATGAGAGTCAACTCACAAAGGAGTTTAAAATTATGGAGATGAGCGAAGGGAGAGGGAATGGAAAAGCCGCCTGGGTAGATGCTGCAGTGAAGAAGATTAAAAACTACCTGACCCTTTCTACAGTGGTGAACACTGCCAAGATGATTGATGAACTGCGGAAGACACTTCAGCTTAATGGAAATTTTCAGATTCTCAGCGACCTAACAAAATATGTATGTAGGATACACGTGGATATCTGGCTTATATTGAGTGCTCTTGTGGCTTCTGTGTTGGCAGGTTTGAATGGAAAACTGCTTTTGTGTCTTAATTTTAACCAAAACATACTGGACACATTGGATGGAATTTTTCTTCTGGAATATAAATTTCACTGTTTTAGCAGTCTCTCTTTTAGCCTGGCAACTTTATAGTGGAGTAAGTGGAGTCAGGAACATGATTCGGCTCTCCCTTAATCAGATTCCTGGTTGTCCACAAATGAGCTCCCAGTGCCGTTAGAGATACCCAAGGGCATCTGAGGCAACTGTGTGAGGCCAATGGATGCAGGTATCTGTGTGTGTTAGCAACCAAATTCTACATCAAAATATTTGGAATAGACAGGGAAGTATTATCTTCCCCAACCTCCATGGAAAGCTTCTGGCAGAACCAGCAGTTAAAAACTTCAGGAGTTAAACAAAACAGATCCCAACCTAATATTCTCTACCAATTCCAGCAACTCTTCATTTGGCTTCCACATGTTCTTTTTTGCAGATCTCCAAGCCTCATTGCTCCAATCCTGTAAAAGCTAAAATGCTTTGTTGTCATGATCTTTCTATTATGGTAGCAATGATGGAGCACTGCATCAGTAGCTCCCAAGGAGCAGATGGATATTCTGTAACATTTTGTATTTTGGATGGTTTTCCATGTTTTGCACAGGTTTCCCCAGAAGTTTAAAATTGGACTGGACCTTGTAAATTTTGTGGAAAGGTCCTTTTAATGATCAGGACTCCAATGCAGATGTCAGACAAGTTTTATATCATGACTCTGTGCCTCTGCTGCAGGGACTTGTACTGAAATAACCAGACTACATTTATGAAACAGATTGGATAAGAGGAATAGAAGTCCTTGGGAGCTGGCCCTTTGGAAAAGATGCTGAGTGACTGATGAAACTTTGATGTGCGGGCCAGAGGTAGAGCTTACCTTCCCTCTTCTCTTACCAAGAGACACACATCAATATGTCTTGGGGTTTTTTTGCAGGAACAGCCAGAATTCAGGAATAAGACACTTGATTATATGACCCAGGACTTAATGAAAGTAAAAACTAGTTTGAGCAACCTTCCAGAAGAGGTACTGGTCTTTTTGAGTGAACTTCTAGAATGCACAAGGAAAGGCTTTGTCTCCTGGATCAAAACCATAATAGAAGGTGAGTTGTACTGGGATGTAATAGAGTCATCAAATAAGAGAGGTGATAGAAAGGGTTCAGTTAGTCCCTACTTGTCAAAACTGCCAGAGGCATTGTATGAATGAACTATGTGAACTCCTCAGCTATGTGTTTCATTTTTCAATTTTGTATTTGTTTTTTTCTTTTTCCAGACAAAAAAGAAATCCCTGTATTTGTGGAGCTGGCATCAATTTCTGCAGGTGAAAATGACATGGATATTGACAAGGTGCGGTTCTTCCGTGATGCCATGGCTGCCTCAGCACCCATTATATATGACCTGAGACCCACATCTGGATTTGAACAGTTCTCTGCAGCCCTCTCATTCATCAGCGAAGCCACTGCAAAAGACCCTAATCTGCCCAAGAAGTTGGTAAGTCTTCAAATCCCATGTTCCAAAATTACCTGGACTTGTACTAGAAGAATGAAATGCCAAAGTCTAGTGTTATGCCCTAGGGGACTCAAGACATCCAAGTGAGTGTAGAAGATATAACGTAAGATCTATGAGAAATCCATGCTATTTTGGACTGAAGTCCAGCTGGGACACCTTAAAAAAAAAAAAAACAACTCACATGCCAGTGTGAGGGTAAATGGAGGAGACCCATTAGGTATCCTTGCAGAAAAAAAAAAGATAATCCAATGCTCTGTGTTTTAGGAAAGTCTAGTCTAGCACTGTCTTGCATAATTCTCCCCATAGAAATTATAACATCCTACCCAGGATATCATTTAACTGACACCCTTCCTCCAAGACTGGCAGAGAACAGCAGCTTCACAAAATACTTATTCACTGGCTTTGGCTTTCAGGAAGCTGATAAGATAGATGCAGATTTGGGTACAAGAGCTGTGTTTTGTCTCTTCAGGTGCAGTAGGAATAAGAAACCCCAGTCTTGCCAAAATCATCCTTACAGAGCTGCCAGCTGGTTATTAGGTTTCATTCTGTTGTGTTGTGTTTCTTATTTAACAGAAAGATTCTTGTGATAACAGAGAGTGGATCCGGATGGTTCATGACTCTCATGGCTCCATAGAGCGTTCCTCAATCTGTCAAGCCAGGGACATCAACAGCAGAGGGATTTTTACCATCTCAGCACCTCAAAAATTCAGGGTAAATACTCTCCACACTTTGAAGAGTGCTTTCAAGGGGTTTGTTTCTGCCCAAATAAATTAACATTCTTGAAATCCATTTCCAGGGAGTATGTAAGATAGCCAATAGAACTCTAGTCAGGTTTGAAAGAAGCACAAACTCATGTCATATTTTCCATTAAGCCTTGGTTGTTTTCAAGGCAAAACAGGCTTTTTTTTTTGTCCTCAGGGAGACAAAGAAGAAATATTTTAATACAAGAAAAAAAAAAAAAAAAACCAACCAAAGAATTCACCTGATCACTGAGAAACTTAAAAAAGAAAAGGGAAAGATTTAAAATAAAAACATCTATTCTATTGTTCAAAGAGACTGGTGCTTCTTGCAGCATACCCTGAAAGAGTGAGCCCTGCACAACAGAAGAGGGAAGGAGTGAACCACATCTTAAGACATGGGAAAACTTGATGTTTGGCTATGATATGCAGGGATGCACTACTGCTATTCCTGAAGGCCTGTTGCACAAGGATGGGAATTACACAGAGAAGAGGCAGAGTGGGGCTGATCACAGAATCACAGAATCACAGAATTGTAGGGGTTGGAAGGGACCTCTGCAGATCACCTTGTCCAACCCCCCTGCTTGAGCAGCGACACCCAGAGCAGGGGGCACAGGAACGCGTCCAGGCAGGTTTTGAATGTCTCTCCAGGGAAGGAGACTCCACAACCTCCCTGGGCAGCCTGTGCCACTGCCCTGGCACCCTCACAGGAAAGTTGTTTTTCCTCATATTGAGGTGGAACTTCCTGTGTTCCAACTTGTGCCCGTTGACCCTTGTCCTGTCATTGGGCACCACTGAAAAGAGCCTAGTCCCATCCTCCTGACACCCTCCCTTTAGACATTTATAGGTATTGGTGAAATCCCCTCCTCAGTCTTCTCTTCTCCAGGCTAAACAAATGCAAGTCTCTCAGCCTTTCCTCATAAGGGAGGTGCTCCAGTCCCCTGATCATCTTAGTAGCTCTCCGCTGGACTTGCGCAAGGAGTTCCACTTCCTTCTTAAACTGGGGGGCCCAAAACTGGACACAGTTCTTCAGATGTGGTCTCACTAGGGCAGAGTAGAGGGGGAGGATAACCCCTCTCGATCTACTGGCCACAATCTTTTAATGCACCCCAGCATACCATTGGCCTTCTTGGCCACAAGGGCACAGTGATGGCTCAGGGTCAGCCTGCTGTCCATCCGCACTCCCAGGTCCTTCTCAGCAGAGCCACTTTCCAGAAGGTCAGCCCCCAGCCTGTACTGGTGCATGGGGTTGTTCCTCCCCAGGTGCAGGATCTTGCACTTGCTCTTGTTGAATTTCGTCAGGTTCCCCTCAGCCCAGCTCTCCAGCCTGTCCAGGTCTCATTGGATGGCAGCACAGCCTTCTGGTGTATCAGCCACTCCTCCCAATTCGGTTTCGTCATCAAACTTGCTGAGGTTACACTCTATCCCTTCGTCCAGGTTGTTGATGAATATATTGAATAGAACTGGACCCAGTACAGGCCCCTGGGGAACACCGCTAGTTACAGGCCTCCAACCAGGCTCTGTCCCATTGATCATGATCCTCTGAGCTCTGCTGTTAAGCAGATCCTTTTACCTGCTTTCCAGGCTGCCCTTGAGGACTGTGTTTCAGTGCTACTGCAGGAGGACACCACAGAGGAAACACCTCAGACAGATCAGAATGCTAAAGAATATAACCTGGCTCAGCTCACAGAGCTCCAGAACAAGCTTATGTTGATCACCACAAAAGTTGAGCAAGGCAGAGAGGAGGCAAATCG
This sequence comes from Phalacrocorax carbo, assembly GCF_963921805.1. Taxonomy (NCBI): domain Eukaryota; kingdom Metazoa; phylum Chordata; class Aves; order Suliformes; family Phalacrocoracidae; genus Phalacrocorax; species Phalacrocorax carbo. Next base: position 199,358,242 of record NC_087513.1, on the reverse strand, counting down.
CTTCCTAGAGGTAAGCCACAGTACAACACCAATATGTGCTTGGAAAACAGTGTCCATAAAGCTTGTGTTTTTTTGCCAGAATTCTTTCATGGAGACTCATGCTTGACCTTCAGCTCTGACTCTTCAGGTGTAGAGGTAGCAGACTCCCAGACCTCACATGTAAGGCAAATTAGAAATACAGACATTCCCTTGGATGGTGATGGTGCAATGTGTAGAAGACCAACTCTCTGAGGTCTTTGCCTCACCTGCATGTTAATGATGTGGATACCTCCACCCAAGCAAGCCATCTAAGCTCCTGCTGCAGTGAATAAAGAGAAACAGGACACTCCAGGGGTGTGATGGAGGTCACCCTAATGTGAGCACCCACCACAAGCCAGGTGCTTCACATACCAAAAATGCCTTTTCCTTATTTGCTATACAAGTTGTTTATTCAGAAGCTGTTTGAAATAAGATGTTCTCTTACATACCTGAGGAATCATCTCAACTGCTTGCTGTCTACTTCAGTCAGCACAGCACTTCATCAGCAGATGAAGAAACCTCACAAGGGCCAAATATCTCAAAGGTGGTGATTCTGAGGGTAGGTTACAGCTTATAATAATCTTTAGTGGTGGGATTTGCTTGCTACCTGAGCTGATGGAGCTGTTTTTCCTCTATGGACCTCCTTCTCCCAGTAAACATGTGCTAGTTACCATGGAACTGGCATTTTTGAAGAGTAATAGAAGTCTTCCAGGAAAACATGCACTTCCAGAGCATGTCCTTGGCCAAGGAATATATCCTGAGAAGGAGATGTACATAAAAATTGAGCCAAATCCTTTCTTTTTTTTTTTTTTTGTTTCGTTTTTTTTGTTTGTTTGTTTAACAGGTTTTAACAGATCTTTGGAAGAAAACATAACATGAGAAGTATTCAGCAGTTGTTGAAAACACATTATAATTCATTTCCCTGTTCTGTCTGTGGCATGTTACAGATCCTGGAAAAAGTTCAAATGGTTGGAAAGTTGTACCTGCAGCTTCTCAGTGTTGGCAATATCCTCTTCATAGACTGGAAGGCTGACATTTACTGTAATCCCCAACACAGAGTAAAAGTTTACACAGAATTTGGAATTGCTGGCATCCTTGTTCAGAGCACTAGACCTATCCTGGAAGAGCTGGACGGCCTTTGCAAAGCAATGGAGCACTGCCTGGTAGAGTGGAAGAAATATCTGGAGACTCAAAGGGGCACCTACTATCATCTCAACCTGTTCACTGCACACCAGCTCTTCTGTTTATGTAGCCAACTGGCTAAAGCCAACAATAGTGAAATAGAGCCACAGATTCTTAATATGCTTTCTGTCATAAAGCATGACATTAAAGCAGAGGATATTAGAAAAGCCCTGGATCAAGCCCTCATGATTCCACTTGACTCTGTCAACACATCAGCAGGAGACAAGGAGTCTGTTACCTGGCACAATTATGTCATTCGTTTTCCCCAGCTCATCAAAAGCCTGGCTGAATCTGGCTATGATACGTCAGTGGCAAAGGCAGCCCTGCAGAGCTGCCTTCCGGATTCTGACATTACAGAGCAGAAGCTCATGAATTTTGCCTTTGAACATGGCGATGACAAGGAAGAGGTTGAAAATCTGAGCAAATTATATGATGAGCAATGTGAAGCCTTTCTGCAGAAATCAAGGAAGTTTAAAAACAAGAACAGAGATGTTGACCAAGCAGCTTTTAGCACCCTTGCAAAAGATGAAATGGCCACCTCCTTTGAGAGTTTGCCATCCATCTGTGACAAGGTGAATCTGCTCTGGGACGCTTACTGCAAGAAATTCACTGGCCTAGTGTCAGACAAATACATTGGCTTGGATGTCTTTGGTGAAACACTGAAGCAATTAGCAGCTCTTGAAACCACCTGTATCAAGAGAAGTTTACCAGTCGGCCTTGAAGCCAGGAAACCTTCTCTCATCATGTGTAAAGAAGAGGAAATGTTACTATACATGCTCTCCATTTATGGACACACCAAGACAGCACCTCTCCCAACATATGATGAGGTCCTGGTGTGCACACCCAACACAGAGGAGGAAGAAGTAGAACTGATTGTTAGGAGAGCTCTTTCATCTGATTCTCAAAACCAGAAAATCTACTGCTTGCTGGGTGCTGAGAAATTAGCCTACAAAGTTTCCAAACAACTGGAGTCCCACTTCTTCCGCCTGGTGCAATCTTCTACAGTCCCTGACTACAGGTTCATTATCTTTTGCAATGCCAAAGCTCACAATTCTTACATTATTACAGCCTTCGACACCTACAAAGTTACTATCCCATGCTACTCTAAGACAGAAATCCAGGCATACCTGAGCACACATCTCAAAGTGCCTTATGGGACAGCTCCTGTTGCTCAGGCCTTCGAAGAGCCCTATCAGCAGAACATGAAGTTCGTATTTTCAAATCAAGCAGGAATGGGTAGGTGTTAGTAGTCCTACTGTGGGCCATGTTTCAAACCAGGAGGCCTTGAGAGGAATGTGGCATGCAACAGAGAGCCCTCACATGTGTTTAGTTTTGGGTAGTGAATTTCAAGAGGGATTTTAGGCCACCTGGAAAGAGTCCGAATGGGAATTACAATGCAGTCTAGAAAACATGAGCTTTGAGAAAGCCACAGTTGTCCCATCTAAAGAGAAAAAACTAATGGTGTGAGACTCTGGGGAAGAGCAAGAAACAAGACTCTCTCCATGGGATAAGCTGGATCATAAGGATGGGAGTCAGTTTCCTAAATAAGCCCAGATTACCTCTGAAAGTCCATATGGTAGCCCAACTGGCCTCCACCTGCCATTCCAGAATGGAACAAGTTTTCTGTAGGCGCTTTGTAAGCGTCAGCAGGATGCCTCCTGCTTCCAACCACTTCTGAAGCCTTTTAAGACATGTCTCTTTAGACAGTAAGGTTTTCTGACATATTGTAGGGTACATCTGAGGTAATCTGGTCAGGATCCAGGCCTTCTGGCTATGTATGTATTGGTAACATCAACGGAGCTGGAGTGGGGGCATGAGTTCTGTCTTGAGATGGGCCATACTGCTAAAATTATGAGCATAGACCTGGAGGATATCCCTCATGTCCCTCATGTAACTGGGATCTGGTCCCACGTATTGTTCTAAAGAGGTTGTTGAGAGATTGCCACTCAGTTTGGAGGGAGTTCAGATGTCTGGAGAAAGACTGTCCCGTGCATGTGAAAGGGCAGACTGATTCTGAGGGTGAATCTCAGCCACCTCTTCTGTTCCTTAGGGAAGTCTCTCTTTGTGGACAACACCCTACAAAAGATCCGTGACCGGCTGGGTGATTTACCAGTGGTTCACAAAACCATTAGGCTGATGGAGTCAGAGATTGATTTCCACTTTCTTCTGGAGGAGCTACTCTCTGTTGAGGAATTCCCAACTGAAACTCAGCCCACCGTCTTCCATATTGATGTATCACCAGTGGTGAGAGTCTTTGTCTTGGTGGTTGAACAAGGAGAGTCCAAGACCTCATGAGTTTTTTAGAGGAAGATATTTGCACAGCCTCTTGTGACAGCTTATTCTCATCTACAGTAGTAGCAGGAGGTGCTTAAAAGTTAAAGTGAACAACAGTACAGTTTGGAAGCTCAGGTGCTTGCATTTGCCTTGTTTCATGCTCACAGGTGGGAAAGCTGTGTGAAATGGGTCCTATTTCATAAGAGCAATCTTTCCTCCTACAGTGGTATCAATCAGATTGTAAGGCACGGGAGGCTGGCTGAATTCAAACCAAGTGATCAGACATAGAAGCCCCCATATTAGGGAGGGCACCCCACTGGACCTGTTGTTTGTGAAAAGAGAAGGACTTGTGGGTGATGTGACAGATGGAGGTTGTCTTTTGCACAGCAATCACAAAATGATAGAGTTTTCGATTCTTGGAGAAGTAAGGGGCAGGGTGGGGTGTGGGGGTGGGGTGGGATGGGGGCAGCAGAACTTCTGCCTTGGACTTCCAGAGGGCAGACTTTGTTCTGTTTAGAAGATTGGTTGACAGAGTCCCTTGGGAGGCAGTTCTGAAGGGCAAAGGAGTCCAGGAAGGCTAGACATTCTTCAAGAACTAAATCTTAAAGATGAAGGAGCAGGCTGTCCCCATGTGCTGAAAGACAAAATGGCAGGGAAGAAGACCGGTCTGACTGAACAGAGTGCTTTGGCAGGAACTCAGGAGAAAAAGGAAGGTTTACGACCTTTGGAAGAAGGGGCAGGCAACTTAGGAGGACTACAAGGATGTAGTGAGGTTATGCAGTGAGAAAATTAGACGGGCCAAAGCCCAGAAACACTTAATCTAGCTATTTACTGTAAAAGACAATTAAAAAAAAAGTTTTGATAAATACCTTTGCAACAAAAGCAGAGCAAAGGAAAATCTTCATCCCTTATTAGATGCAGGAGAAACATAGTGACAAAGGATGAGGAAACAGCTGAGGTACTTAATGCCCTCTTTGCCTCAGTCTTTAATAGTAATTTTTTAATTCAGTAATTCAGTCTTTAATAGTAATCCAGTTGTTCTCTGGGTATCCAGCCCCCTAAGCTGCAAGACAGGACAGAGAGCAGAATAAAGCTCTGCAGAGGGACCTAGACAGACTGTATTGATGGGTCAAGGCCAATTGTATGAGGTTCAACAAGGCCAAGTGCCGGGTCCTGCACTTTGGTCACAACAACCCCACGCAACGCTACAGGCTTGGGGAACAGTGGCTGGAAAGGTGCCTGGCAGAAAAGGACCTGGAGGTGTTGGTTGACAGCCAGCTGAATATAAGCCAGCAGTGTGCTCAGGTGGCCAAGAAGGCCAACAGCATCCTGGCTTGTATCAGGAATAGTGTGGCCAGCAGGACTAAGGAAGTGATCGTGCCCCTGTACTCAGCACTGTTGAGACAACACCTTGAATATTGTGTTCATTTTTGGGCCCCTCACTACAAGAAGGACATTGAGTTGCTGGAGCATGTCCAGAGAAGGGCAACAAAGCTGGTGAAGGGTGGAGAAAGCAAGTCTTACGCGGAGAGGTTGAGGGGACTGGGGTTGTTTAGTCTGGAGGAGAGGGGACTGAGGGGAGACCTTATCGCTTTCCACAACTACCTGAAAGGAGGTTGTAGTGAGGTGGGTGTTGGTCTCTTCTCCCAGGTAACAAGTGATATGACAAGAGGAAATGGCATCAAGTTGCACCAGGGGAGGTTTAGATTAGATATTGGGAAAAATTTCTTCACTGAAAGAGTGGTCAGGCTTTGCAACAGGCTTCCCAGAGAGGTGGTGAATTCACCATCCTTGGAGGTATTTCAAACATGTGTAGAGGTGGTGCTTATGGACATGGTTTAGTGGTGGAGTGGGCAGTGTTATGCTTACAGTTGGGCTTCATGATCTTACAGGTCTTTTCCAACCTAAACAATTCCATGATTCTATGATTCTGTTCACAGGGAGAAGAATGGGTGGGTTCTCCATCTCACATCTAGTCTAGTACCTCTCTGGACAGGGTTTTACTTGAAAAAAAAGGTAGTGGGCTTAGGGCAGATAGTGAATCTGGATGACCTAGTCCTACCTCAGAAGACTGCAGAGCACCAAGCATCCAATCATATTAATAGTTACAGCTGTCTCAGTGTGTGCTGGAATAGAAGTCCTGCACAGGAATGGGAGCAAAGCTGTAGCTAGACTGCAGGTACTACTACCTGCCATAGGTAGTGGAGTATGTGTGTTTTTTCAGACATCTCTTTCACCAATTTTCAAGTGTTTCTTCCCTGTCAGGTGTCAACAGGTCTCTACCGGCTGCTGATTGAGCTATGCATCCTAAGACACATCCATAGTCCAAATGGCTTAGTCTGGAAGTGTAAATCCTCTCATCTTTACTTGATTGAATACCTGGTGAAAGGGAAAGGTGTTACCGGAACAAGGAAACAAGAGGTAATGCTTTGGGGATGGGCTGCTCAGGTTGGAAGAATAGTAAGGGAGGATGTTAATGTAACTAGGTATGCACCTGCAGTAAATCTGCCAAAACCCAAAGTCTTTTTTGGGTATTTGTATGTGTATATACATATATGACATGTGTAATTTAAGGTGTCTATCTCCAATGAAGTGATGGCTCATCTACATAGAAATAAGCAGTCCCAGCATGTGCCTACTCTGGAAAGGAAATATAAGGTGCTGTGTGGGGTTTGGGATTTGGTTGGGGTTTTTTTCAGGTCATTCCTGGTGTAACATAGACATCCCACATATTAAAAAAAAAAAAAAAAAGAAAAAAAAGAAGTCTGCCATATGAGAAATTAGGGAGGACACTCTAAAAGAGGAAATCGGGGATGTGATGGAGAGTTAGAACATCCTGAGTGGCCTGGAGAGGGTGAATGGGGAGCAAGCATCCACCATCTCTTCCAATACAAGACCAGGAGCATCAAACAATATTAACAGGATCAGCTTAGAACAAATGAAAAGGGGGTGACTCTTCATGGTATGGGTCATAAACCTGTGAGGTTCCTTGCCAAAGGGGGTGTGTGTGCCCCCTTTGACAGGTTGACACAGGTACAAGGTGAGTCTGGCCAAGTATTTTGAAGGGAAAGCCATTGTGGCTTACTAACTAGAGAAAGCAGATGAAGATGGACAATACCCTGTGCTGAAACCTGTCTGTCTGGCAGATCATTTGGTGGGTGGAAATAATCATGCTTGCCCTATTCTAGCTTTTCATTAGACATCCACTCAGCACCAGGACCTTACAGGTTATGGGCATGTTAGTACATATCCACCTACAAGCATGCATGCAGCCTTGGACCAATTTGATCTACATATGATTTTTCCAGCTTTCTGAACTATTTGTGTGCAGGAAAAAAAAGCTCTTGAACTGTAGGTAAATGCCGAAGACTGGGCAACCATCCTCAATGTAATATGTGCACTCTTTATTGACTTTCTTTTAGATGTCTAGTGAAACAGAAGAAATGTTCCTGGATCTTTTTCCTGCAGTGAAATGTGTATCACCACTGCGGGTACTTGACTTGCTGGAACACCCCAGCTCTGGTCATCTTTCTGAAATAAAAGAGGAGCAGTTTGACCAAGACAAGTTAAAGAGTGAAGCTTTCCAGAGATCTTACCAGTACCTCAGCAGATATAAGAGAGAGGAAGACCTTGACCATTTCATCTTCATCCCTGAGAGGACTGAAGGGACAGAGAAAGAGTGCCTGAAGCTCTTACTGGAGTTCTGTGGGAGACACAACCCTTCCTGGACTGAACTTAGCAATTTCACTCATTTCCTAAACTTCCAGCTAAGCAAGTGTGAGAAATCAGTTTTCTGTAGCCCCGCAGCTGGAAAGGATTTCCAGGGGTTTAAAACATTTGTGGTAAAGTTCATGATAATCATGTCCAAGGACTTTGCTGTGCCCTCTCTTGACATCTCTGATGAAAGTGTGCCAAGTGCAGAAAATGGTGATGAGGAAAACAGCATTATGAGACAGTACCAGCTAAGACGAAAATGGGAACAAGAGTCCCACCCCTATGTAGTCTTTCATGCAGACAATAACTCCATGGAGTTCTTGGGTTTCCACATCAGCAATAGCTTGGATGCTATTGATGCCTATTCTCAAGCTGTTTTGGAAAGGAATGTTATTAAAGATAAATTATACCGCACTTTGAAAGCCCAGCATGTTCCTTTCAATAAGAAGTTTGAAGACTTGCCCAGAACAATGCAGCTGGAGGCCCTGTGCAGAGTCTTTGGTGTGAGGTACACCCAAGATCCAGATGAATCATATCACTTGACACTGGACAACACTATGAAGATGCTTGCCATTCACCTGCGGTTCCAGTGTGGGATCCCTGTAATCATCATGGGCGAAACAGGTTGTGGAAAGACAAAGCTTGTGCAGTTCATGTGCAGCCTGCAAAGGGCAGGTAGGGACATTCAGAACCTGGTGGTGGTACGTGTCCATGGTGGCACTACGACCAAGACCATCCACAAGAAAGTTAGGCAAGCAATTGAGCTGGCACGCAACAATGACAAAAGGCACAAAGTGGACACTGTTCTCTTTTTTGACGAAGCCAACACATCAGAAGCTATCTTTGCAATCAAAGAGGTGTTGTGTGATCGCAGTGTAAATGGAGAGAAGATTCCCACAGACCGTTTAAAAGTAGTAACTGCTTGCAACCCTTACAAAAGGCACACCAAGGAAACTGTAGAGAAACTTGAAAAAGCTGGCTTGGGGTACCGAATCCAAACTGAAGACACACTGGAGAAACTGGGCTACATTCCGTTGCGGCAGCTGGTGTATCAGGTCAAGCCCCTTCCACCTAGCTTATTGCCTCTTGTCTGGGATTTTGGAGAGCTGAATGAAAAGACACAGAGCCTGTACATCAGAGAGATTGTAAAGTCCACCATGAAGAACAAGATTGCCATGGAAAATTTGGACGTGTTTACCAGTGTCATTTCAGCCTCCCAGAAGTTCCTCAGGAAGAAGAAAGATGAATGCAGAGTTGCCAGTCTTCGGGATATAGAGCGCTGCATGAGCATTGTGCTCTGGTTTTATAAATTGAGAGACCTGCTATTTCCTCAGATTGATGAGAAGTACAAAAAGAAACAGGAGCCAATCTTAAATGATGCACAAAGGGCCTTGGTCCTTTCAGTGGGAGCTTGCTATTATGTATCTCTGGAGAGCCGCAAAGATTACCTGGAGGAGGTTGCAAAATGCTTTTCTGCCCCTGCATCCCTGCTGCAGCAAGAGATCAATCTTTGCCAAGAGGTATTTCTTGATAACCTCTCCGTTCCTAAGGCAATAGCCCGCAATGATGCTCTGAGGGAAAATATCTTCATGATAGTTGTATGCATGGACCTAAGAGTTCCACTCTTTCTGATTGGGAAGCCAGGAAGCTCAAAATCCCTGTCAAAAACGATTGCTGTGGATGCCATGGAGGGTAGGCGGTCCAAAAGCCAGTTGTTCAAAAGATGCAAGGAGATCCAGCTGGTGTCTTTTCAGTGCAGTCCCCATTCAAAACCAGAAGGGATCATCTCCACTTTCCGACAATGTGCACAGTTCCAGAAGGGGAAGAATCTGGATGAGTTTGCATCTGTGGTCCTCCTAGATGAGATTGGCCTCGCAGAAGACTCACCAGAAATGCCACTGAAGACACTGCACCCTCTTCTTGAAGATGGATGTGTTGATGATGAAAACCCAGAATCTTACCAAAAAGTTGGCTTTGTGGGCATTTCAAACTGGGCCCTAGACCCTGCCAAAATGAACAGGGGTCTTCTTGTATTTCGAACTGACCCTAACAAAGAAGAGCTAGTTAAAACTGCAAAGGGCATCTGTGCTGCACAGCCTCACCTTGAAAGGATTGAGTGTCTGTTCCCTTTGCTGGCAGAATTCTACTGCAAGGTCCTAGAAACACAAAAAATAGAGTTCTTTGGGCTCCGTGATTTCTACAGTTTGATCAAAATAATACTGTCCTACACCCAGGACAATAAGTGCAGGTCTCAACAGGACATCATTATAAAGGCCATTCAGAGAAACTTTGGAGGCTCCAGTGACATCGATCCTGTCAAGATCTTCCAAAACTGCATCAGTGAGATGTATCTTCCCCCTGACTTGGAAACCAGCCACACAATTCATTTGCTGAAGGAAAATATGGGCAAACAGCAGGCAGGACTTACATCTCGATACCTCCTGCTGATGACAACAAACCATGCAGCTTTACACATCATTCAGATGACACAGTTGATAGATCCTGAGAACTGTGAAATTATATTTGGCTCTGGTTTTCCACAGGACCAAGATTATTCCCAGGTATGCCAGTCTGTCAGCAGAGTGAAGATCTGCATGGAGACAGGCAGACCTGTTGTTCTTTTAAATATACACAACCTTTATGAGAGCCTTTACGATGCGCTCAACCAGAACTTCGTTAGCCTGGGAGGAAATTACTATGTGGACCTGGGTCTTGGCACTCACAGAGTGAAGAGCCGTGTGAAGCAAGAGTTCAGACTCATTGTGATAGAGGAGAAGGACATAGTCTACAACCAGTTCCCCACCCCACTGCTGAACCGGCTGGAGAAGCACTGCTTGGACATGAACACCGTTCTGATCTGGCAGCAGAAACAGCTGAAACAGGACCTGCAGACCTGGGCCAAGCTGTTTGTATCCATTGACAGCAGCAAGTTCTCCAACATTTGGTCCAAGCTCAGCCTCAAGGAACAGGATGTCTTCATCGGTTTCAGCAATGACACATCTGCAGCTGTTGCTTTGGAGTGCACTCACAGAAGGTCCTGGGGAGACCTTGAGCCCTATGAAGAGATAGAGCTCTCTGTTGCCAAAAGCAAACTTGTTCAGTGTGCAACCCCTGACTCCATCCTGCGCCTTAAGTACTCCCTTGTGGATGATGCTGAGCAGATCCAAGACTTGTATTTCCACAAGCAGAAGCACAACAGCCTTCTTAGTGTTTTGGAAGAGATAGTTAACCAGCAGCCAAGGAAGGAGAGGACAGCTGGACTCTGCCTGCAGGTACGTATGCCTCACCATAAAGCAGTAGAGCAGTCTTTATATTCCAGATGAGGGAGGTTGCCACACAACCTCCAATAAGCCAACCTCAAAGTTCCACTGTTGAACAGTGATAGGCTTCTACTTGTCCTCTTTGGCTCTGGCCCTGTCAGTTGTATTACACATGTGCCTTTTTGCCTTTTACCTTGTGGTCCTCTGCAATCAGGGTGGGCTCTGCTTCTCCTCTTGACCCGGATGTGGTGGATCTGCTAACAGATAGGCAGTGGGTGTCAGCTCCTAACTCTGAAGGCTCCGGAGGTTCAAGGCTAAGATACCCAGGGCTTCACTCATTGCCTGCAGACCAGTGACAAACACCACTGGTGATGCTGTAGGGGTCTCACCAAACCTCCCACAGGACTTTAGGTGGTTGGGGCAATTCTATAGGCCCTGGATCATGCCCACTGCCCGCTGACATCTGTTTTCAGGAGTTGTTGTCTATGCCAAAGAAAGCATCCTGAACAATTTCCAGTGACTGTCACTGGAGGAGGTCAGGAACTTGTTGCATAGAGACACCTGAAAGGGTAACAGCTGAATCCCCAAACAGGATCTACAGTACTGGGAGCCCACAGCCTTGGGAGAGAGTCAGCCCAGTAGAGTCACATGTGAGGACCATTGTACTAGGCCCATAATGTTGCATGGAGAGGCTCTTCTAGCCCTCAAGGTTCAAAGCACTCATGTACGCCTCCCAGCAGGATTCCTTTGCAGTCACTGCCTCACAACATCTGAGTCATTCCAAAGGACACAGCTCAAGTCTTAGTCCCTTCTAGCATGAGGAATCAGGTTTTTTCTGGTTGTTAGCAATGCTCCCACCCTTCTTCCCTGTAAGAAGGGCACATTTCGGAGTCTTACCTTTAGGAAGTATTTGGAAAGGTCCATAAGGTGTTCACTTCAATTTTCCCACCCTTTAGGGATGGTAATACAAAAACTACACAATATTTATCTGGAATTTATTTCCTTTTCACTGCAGGTTTCTACACATGCAAGACTTCTAAATGAGAGAGATTTAGAAGAGCTAAGGAAGACACTTAACCTTCAAAATAAAATCCACTGCCTCTTCCTAAGTCAGTTTGACACTGAATACACTTTCCGCCATGAACTCAGGTGAGGAGAGATTTCCTTCTCACCTTTATCAATCTTATAGATTGAGGTTTTGGGGAAAGGGTGCAAGGGGAAGCAGGGATAGTGGAGAGCAGAGGTGGTTTTATGAACACAGCAATAACAGACCATTTCATTGTCTGCAGGAATTTTTTTGCACAATCATCAGAAGAGAAATTGCTTCTCATCCAGTTTCACTTCGATGAGCCACAGAGAAGCAAAAGGCTTCTAGCTTGTGCTAAGTAAACATCCTTCTTTCTTTCTTCTTTCATTCTGTATTTCTTTAGTCAGGTGCCAAGGTAAGGGAAGATGCAGTGGCCAAATACCGATGGAATATAGCATTGTTTCTTGTTGTCTGTTCAGTGGTGTAACTGCAGATGTTCTCATATATATTTATGTGTGTATCTGTGTGTGCGTGCTCATGCCTGTGTTCTGTAGCTTAAATTTCCAAGCCTGTGTTTCTTAATATATTAAGATAAAACATCCTTAACATCTCAGCTGTCATTTGTCTAAAAAAGCACCTTCTTCATTTTGGGACCACGCTTTATAAATCCTTCCCACATTGAAAACACTGTCCCCCATCATGGTTGACTCACACAGCACAAACTACTCCAAACAGGGCCTAACGCCAGATTACTTTTTTCCTTTAAGTCATCAAAACAAAGTACTTAAACAGATATCTGGTGCCATTTGAGACATTCTAGGGATCCAAGAGACCTCTCAGGGCTGGCTGATAGTACACAGGGCCTTCAGGAAACTTAAGCCCTTCTGGGCAACAGTGAGGGCTTAGGTCATTGACAGCAGCATCATATGAGGTTGGTCTTAAGCCCTTGAAGTACATTAGTGACATCCTCCCCCAGCCAGACACATCCTCTCTCAGTATGATCCTTCTTACTCCCTTTCTCAGTCTCCTACATTTCCTGTTCATATCCTTTCTTCCCCATCTCAGCTAACGTGCATATTGTCTCCCAAAATGCTTTGTTCTGGGTGGATTTGTGCTTTGTTAGAGAAGGACTTGAACCTTTCTGACCTTACTTCTAGGAAAGTCATGCTGGGTTTTGGCCTGTTTCCCCGTAAGTCCTGGACTGGTCTGTGTTGTGGCTTTTGTTGTCTAATTTGTCTGTATGTTTGTGGCACTTATTGCTAATGTTATTCCATGATTGCCAGAAAGAACGTATGATTGGGCAGAGACCCATACGTATAACAAAACAAATTAAGATTAAAATGAAGATTCAGCCTTTAGCAGGGAGGGAAATTTGTCATGAAAGGTGTTGCTGAGGCATGTGACTGAGCCATTGCTTGGAGTGGGTGTAGGGGAGATATACAGGCATGAGTCTTGAAGCAGCCAACACCATCTTGGCCTTGCCAGAGCAGGGCTGGGCTGAGCTGATCTTCTCTGTTCCCTTTCCACCACTGCAGTACAGCCACACCTTGAGCTGTTGGTCTTTCCAAAAGCTCTGCCTGAGCCCTGGAAAGGCAGGTGGTGGCTTTGGGAGTCTCTCTGGCCAACTGACAGGGAGAATGGACTTTTTAGCCTCTCTGTCCTGATTTTAGGTACTGTATCATAGATGAGAGAAGGAAGTCAACAGGCACAGGCCCATCACATGTTGTGCTGGCCACTCAAGTCCCACGAGTTCTGGGAGGCTGCAGCTACCTGGCATTTGACAGTGGTAAGACTGAAATTGCTATTTTGGATCAGGGAGAGAGTGGGAGGGAAAGGAGAGGTTGTGCAAGGGCAAGAAGAAGGATCCAGGGAACTACAGACCAGATAGCTTCACAGTGATCCTTGGAAAGATGACACAGCAAATAATCCTGGAAACCTTTTCCAAACACATGAAAAACAATAAGCCAACATGGATTTATGAATGGGAAATCAAATCTGACCAACCTGATGGTCTTCTATGATGAGATGACTGGCTTGGTGGATGAGGACAGAATGGTGGATGGTGTTTATCTTGACTTATTAAGGCTTTTGACACTGTCTCCCATAACATTCTCACTGACAAACTGATGAAGTATGAAATAGATAAATGGACAGTGAGTTGGACTGACAAGTAGCTGAACTGCTGCACTTAGGAAGTTTTGCTCAACAGCATGAAGTCCAGCTAGAAGCCAGTCATTAGTGGTGTTACGTCAAGGATCAATACTGGGACCAGTACGGTTTAACATCTTCATCAGTGACCTGGATGATGGGACAGAGTGTACCTTCAATAAGTTTACTTATAATACAAAACTAGGACGAGTGGCTGATACACCAGAAGGTCATGTTGCCATCCAAAGGGACCTGGACAGGCTGGACAAATGGTCTGACAGGAACCTCATGAAGTTCAACAAAGGGAAGTGCAAAGTCCTGCACCCACTGAGGAATAACCCCAGGCACCAGTACAGGCTGGGTCCTGACCAGCTGGAAAGCAGCTCCGCAGAGAAGGACCTGGTGGTCCTGGTGGACATCAAGTTTAACATGAGCTAGCAATGTGTCCTTGTGACAAAGAAGGCCAACAACGCCTTCATTAGGCAGAGCACTGCTAGCAGGCCAAGGAAGGTGACCTTCCCCTCTACTCAGCACTGGTGAGGCCACACCTGGACTAGTGTGTCCATTTCTGGACTTCCCAGTATAAAAGAGACATGGACATACTGGAATAAGCCCAGTGAATGGCCAGAAAAATAAGGGACTGGAGCATCTTTCATATGAGGAGAGGCTGGGACAGCTGGGATAGTTCAGCCTGAAGAGAAGATTCATGGGGTCTCATCACTGTGTGTACATACATAATGGGAGGGCTTAAAGAAGATGGATTCAGATGCTTCAGTGGTGTCCCATGACAGGACAAGAGGCAGTGGACAGAAACTGAAATACAAGAAATTCCATTCAAACGTAAGAAAAAACTTCTTAATGTTGAAGGTAGTCAAACACCTTTTGGGTTATTGGATCATTTTGTTCCCTTGTTAATGGATGAGAATGACAGGGAATTTGTGCCCATTAGCACTAGGAAGATGGAAAGGGGGGAACAGAATGATGTAAGAGAAGTGTATCCTCCCTCAGGGCAAAAAGAAACAAGTGATAAATCTTCCATCTCTCAATATCTTATTATCCAGGATGCTGGTAGGCTGGGGCAGCCAAAGTTCATTGATTTTTCTGGATGGGCATAGTGCACCAAGCAAAGCAGGTCAACTGTGCACAGCAGTTTTGCCCGGTACTACTATTTCTGTCACGCTTACTGCCTCCCCAGGTGAATGGATGTCGATCCACTTGGATGATCTGATGCCCCCAGACAACTTCACAGCCAATCTAGGCCAGCTTGCCAAAATGACTATTGCTGAGATTTTCATGACCACCTTCCAAGGGCATCTCCCAACAGGTAATAATCTGTTTGCTTTTCACCCACTACCTGCACAGCTCTGTCCCTTCCTCTGTGTGCCCATTTGCTCTGTCTACAACTGTAAGTACAGCTAGATCAAGTAGTCCTTGGAGGCACCGGCTTTGGGTCTTGGCAGGACTTACTGTACTTGCTGTTTCTGAAGCCCTCACAGCACTGCATTTTTTTTCCTCCTGGTCTGCAAGCTGTGACTCTAGTGTAGCAGGGTAACTAAGCTAGTTCTTCAGTTACAATAGCAAATCGGCTGTACTGGTGTGGCTTTCATTATACAGTAGACACACACTCACTCTGATTCCCGGCAAGTATTTCATCACGCTTTGCCCAAATAAAACCACTAAATATTCTTGATCTGGTGAGCTCAAAGCCAACTCAACCCATCCCTGCCATTGTTTTCAGAATGTGTAGATAAAGGGGGGAGGGACTCCATTTCCTGTCCTGACACACCTGCATTTCCTATGAGATGCCAACCAAAACTGAGGTCTGGTTACTGGCAATTGTCCTCACTGGGGACAAAGCCCAGGTTAAAATTTCTTAGATGGACAGCTTTGCTGATTGTTGATTGTTGAAAAGTTCTATTCTTTGGGATAGAGGTACCTATTTTTCAGGTCTCTACATTTTTTACAAAGGAATTTTATGAGCAATTGTGATTTCAGGTTCTTCAGAGGAATATGCTGCTCTTGAAGATCCAGCCAAGTCCAGTCTTTCTCCAGAAGGAAATGTATGATTTATTTCTTTTTTCTTATTTCACCTGCCTGACATTACTCAGGAACTGTTTTAGGAAACAGTATATTTCATAGGCATTTAGGGATGAAGTTATGCTGGTTCCTGGTTTGGATAGTACATTTGCCATAGGAAAAAGTATTTGCAGGTCTTTGTGAGTCACACAGTGAGGGTGAAGTGGTGCCCACCCTATGACAGACTAACACAAGGCCAGAGTAGGCACATTTAAGCCTTGTGTGAACTTTGACAAAGCATGAAATCTCTTCCCCCTTTTCTTCATCCCTTCCCAGGGCTTTTAGCACTTCTCTGCAATGTTGGGATTGATTTACTAGGGATGGGATGGTGAAGCAGATATATACCTCGGAGTCCTTTGTGTCAAGTTAAGTAGGAACTGACAGAGCAAATGCAATGGAGTGTTAGGCAATATACTGACCTCCAGTCTTTTCCATTCACAGCTCCTCAGCATGGACTTTATGATCAAACAGAGCATCCAGAAAGCTGTGATCCAGCTGGAAGACAAGACAGACAACAGTCGGCGTGCCACTGAGAGACTCGTGATCATTCACAACTTGCTTTTCCACGATAATACTAGAACCACATGTAAGTACAAACCAAGACCCAGAGTGGGTTGGGATTTTTATTTATGCATGGCTGCATCTTGCACATTGCAAACCATGGAACAGGGGGAATGAAATGAGTGATTTAATGATCTGTCCTGGTGCCCATCTAGGCCAGCATGGGCAGAAATGCCAAAAGAGAGAAGACTAGGTTTGCTCAGGGCCTCTTCTGCTCCCCATGTGCCCCATGTTGTGAGTTCTCAGAGTCTGTACTGAAACATCCAGCTTTTCACATGACCTTTGATGGAGACCTTGGTAGAAAAATCTGAGGCACAGGTCACTTTATACCCGTATGGCTATTTTGGAGTCCAAATCTACCCAACTGATTTCTACATGGAATTGATACAAATTTTTTGTGCAGGTGATAGAAAACTCTGGCTTCAGCAAAATGAAAAACATCTGGTTTCATGAGAAACCAAGCACCAAATAGTTACTGATGCATTTGGAAATTATTCTTTTCTGCATATGGAAAGACTTTGTCACTGTGGTGCATGACTTGCTCTCCTTTGAACAATAGGTTCCTGTCAGGTGCCTAGGATGTTTGTTAGTGACGGAAAAAGGAAAGAGACCATACTGCCACTTCAAAGATGTGGTGGGTCTGGGAAGTTCTTGTGGTCATAGAGCAAAACCAAATTTTGACTATAAGAAAATGTCCCTCAGGAAAAGGTGTTTTCTTGTGATTGCATAGTGACACCTTCATTCCTCAGAACAATGCAGGATGACTTTTTCTTGTGGTTATATCAGTACTGAAATAGAAACAATCCCACAAATTTTATTTCACATTGATACCAGTGTCATACAGATAAGGACAGGATGTCAACCTTTCTGCAGCACTGACTATTCTTGTGATATACAATACCAAACATTTCTCCATGTCAATATGAGTATCAGAGTATTTATACACCACAGAACCTAATTCACACAATTATTTTTAAAAGACTGAGACAGAGATAAGTGGATTTTGTTTCCTCCATAAAAAATGGCATGTCTTTACTAAATGTTGCCCCCAATATTAGCTCACTAGAAATAAAGAGGAAGGGGAAGTGACTAGGGTAGAATATAAAGCCTCTGGATGTTACTGTGGAGGAAAACCAAGAACTTTCATAGAAGTCACTTTCTATGACTGGCTTTACTCTGACTGAAAACTTTGCATGGAAACTCCTTCTATTCAATTGTTTTAATAAACATTGTTTTACAATTAGATTCTATTCATTTTATGAGTGTGCTGAAAAGGAGAATTTGCCACCTCCTACAAGAACGTGAGAAAATAAGCCTTGAGCCAAGGGAGTGGGTTCTCCGCAGAGCAGTCTCCAGTGAGTTCATCCTTGAAGACACTTCATTCAGGTACTTTTATCTGTGCAGCCCTTTCCAAATTTCTAACAGGTCTGTTTCTGAGAGCATTAAAAGAGATGCAGTGTGTGAAGCACAATACTTAATGGGGCTCAAATATGACAACCAGAAGGTATATTGCTATGTGGTATACAGAAGCTGATGTGAGTTTCTGATGAATAGAGGGTCGGTCAGGTACAAGGAAGACGCTTGACAGGCCATGTTATCACTTCTAGGCATGCGCTCTGGATGCATCTAGAAGACATTGTGGCCAATCTGTTTGCTCAAATTCTTGCGGTGGTGGATGCAAACAACAACCTGGATCATCTCTCTCCACTGTCTCCACTCTCAGAACTGTGGCTTCAGATGTTCAAAGAAGAATCATTCTTGAGAATTAAATATACCAGCAAGTAAGAGACTTGGAAAAAATACAGTATGTACATTTAGGAGAACAAAACCTTACTTTCATAATGCAACTCCTTGCAAAAAGAAATGGTAGAACAAGTCTGAAGTTAAGATGAGCTCACACAGCTCATAACTTATCCATGATAAGTCCTTTGTGTCATGTGATTGGAATCAGAACCTTCCTGTTCTCTTAAACTTTCAGCCACTCAGGAACTCCAGTTCCTTGGACCACTGATTAACACAGGGTGAAGTCAGAACCCATGGGTCTAGAATTTAGAAACTTTGAGTTCCCTAAGGTCAGAGCAGATGAATCCCCTCCCCAGCACAAATACATTTAGTGTCCAACATTTTAATTGATCAGTCAGCTTACTCTGAACGGTAGCTATGGTCAGAGACAAGACAGATGTTCTCTGACTCAGTTTTCTTTCCCCAGCTGCAGTGGTTTTTAGCCTTCAGCTCTTAGTGACAGGAACTTTTTCTGCTCCTGCCTTGTTTTCATTGTTACTGAGTTTTTTGCAAAATATCTTTCTGTGCTTTTTAACCTTTTAAGCAGAACACATACCAGTGGCAGTCGGATATTTCTCTGTGATGCTTCAGTTCAGTACACTTAGAATATATTACATGATTGCTTCATTCTGTGTTGTTTAAGGAAACAAGATGCTAAGATTTCCGTGTTGTCAATGACTGAAGACCCCAACACATCTGTGTTTTGCCAGTTCCCATTCAGCTGGGTTTTGAAGGCCTACCTGGAGGAACTATGGAAGACAGTCTATAAAACAAAAGGTAACTTTGGACTTTTCAAGCAGGTATTGCTCTTTAATCCAGGGAAGCTGGTCTCCAAAGTTTCCCACAATAGCCAAAGGTTGTTGTAGGAGCAACCATAGCAGTTATGCTCCCATGCAACCATAATGACCTAGAACATCTGTTGTGCACTTCTGTTTTTCTGTCAGCTTCTATTTTCTGATTACCTGAATCTCTGTCCTTTCCTCTAGGTCATCCAAAAGTGCCTATGAAGGAACCAGCCTTATTGTTCCAAGCACTGATCAAGAATGTGCAGATGCCAGATGGCAATAATCCAAAGATGATGCAGTGTTACACTAATGATTTTCTAAGGATGACTTTGCCTGGCCAAGATCTTTCTGTCTATGAGGTAAATAGGGTTTGGTGGAGTACAAGCTTTAAATGGCACCAGCTTGAGTCACAAGCCTACAGATATCTATGTTTCCAAGAAGTGGGGAAAAAAATTAGCTTCTCATGTTCTGCACACTTCCCAACAACTGTTGGTGCTTAGTCTTAATTCCACCTAAAGAAAAAGTTTTTTTGATGGAGAAGCTTGACCAGCCTGCTTCAGCAATGCAGACTTCCATCGTCATTCCCCTGATGTTTGTTTGGAGCAGAAATAACACCTTTTATTTTATCTGCAGATTCTGTCAAAAGCTCTCCTAATCAATGCGAAACAGCTTTGCTCCTCTGTGGGGCAGAAGGAGATAGGCTTTTCCCCCATCTGGCTTCATATGGAATATTTCTACCTACAAGAGGAGTATCAACTCTTTGTTGACCTGGTAAAAAGTGATGAGACTGTAACAAGCGAGCTGCAAAAAATGTATGAGAAAGACCTGCCAGAAATGGTGAGCAAAAGGGAACAGCTGGTGTTCACAGAGCACAGCCTGTTTCTAGCAATGGTCACTAGGAAATATTCAGTGAAAATGTAAGAAAAGAGTCAAGACTTCAGGGGATCTTTCCTTGGAAGTCTTTTCCAGCTACCAGTAAGTCTTAGGGAGGTTCAGAGCTAATGGTCATATCCAGCTTATCCCCCAGCAAAGGACCTTCATGGTCCTGCACCTGGGTCGCGGCAACCCACAGTATAAATACAGGCTGGGGGATGAAGGGATTGAGAGCAGCCCTGCAGAGAAGGAATTGGAGGTACTGGTGGATGCAAAGCTGGACATGAACCAACAATGTACACTTGCAGCCCAGAAGGCCAAACATATCCTGGACTGCATCAAAAGAAGTGTGGCCAGCAGGCTGAGGGACGTGGTTCTGTCCATCTACTCCACTCTGGTGAGACCCCACTGGGAGTACTGTTCCCAGCTCTGGAGCCCCCAACACAGAAAGGACATGGTCATATTGGAACGGGTCCAGAGGAGGGCCACAAAAATGATAAGAGGGATGGAGCACCTCTCCTATGAGGACAGGCTGAGAGAGTTGGGGTTGTTCAGCCTGCAGAAGAGGAGGCTCCAGGGAGATCTTATTGTGGCCTTTCAATACCTAAAGGGGGACTATAGGAAAGATGGGGGCAACCTCTTTTGCAAGGCTTGTTGTTATAGGACAAGGGGTAGTGGTTTTAAACTAAAAGAGGGTAGATTCAGACTAGATATAAGGAAGAAATGTTTTACAATGAGGGTGGTGAAACACTGGGACAGGTTGCCCAGAAAGGTGGTAGATGCCCCATCCCTGGAAACATTCAAGGTCAGGTTGGACAGGGCTTTGGGCAACCTGATCTAGTTGGGGATGTCCCTGCTCACTGCAGGGGGGTTGGACTAGATGACCTCTAAGGGTCCCTTCCAACCTAAACCATTCTATGATTCTATGATTCATCCTCCTTTAAACATTTTTTAATTGCATTTATTCTTTTTGGTCTTCAAAACTTCTATAATTTAATCTACACTGTGTAGAAAAACATTACACATCCTTTTGCTTGGGTTTTCTGGGTGTGTCATTCATCTCTTCTTAGACACTCACACCTTACAGGTGATGGTCATAGTGTTTAACTTCTTGGGTGAGGTCCAAGTCTGGGTTCAGACACTGTAGCTTACATGTCTACAGGAATGTCTCTACATTTGCAATGGTCATATGATCTCCTGTGACTGCTAGTGAAAACATGGTCTACAGAGGCAGTGGAGAGTGACTCACAACTGAAGGGAGAGGTGCAGTTCAGTTGCCCACAAGTAGGCATCTACTGACATCTGAGGTGCTCTTTGGCCTCCAGCTCCTACTGCAGTTGGGCATGAGTCTCCTGTAGGTCTTGTGCCCTATCTGCCAGCTCTGTATAGATGTCTCAGACATCCAAAGGCATTTCAGCTGACAGCAGAGACCTATAATAGGTCATCTGGATCACACCCAAATATCTAAGTCTTTCCAAAGAACAAGTAATTCAAAGATCTTGAACATCTCTCTGTGAAATGGAAGAACTGTTCTTTGGAGATACCTATTTCTCCCTCCTGGCGGTCAAGGAGACTGAGGGCAACAAGCTTAGAAGCTTAGAGACGAAAGTTTCCATGTGGAGGGAAAACAGTGCTCTGGTTCAAATATTCAAACAGTATTCAGTACACAGATGCAACAGAGTTACACTACGGTACAATTATGGTTTCTGTACTGTACTCACTTCCTTGCCTAATAAACTCCTACTATGGTATTTGTTGTTGTGTGCACCAAGCTAAGGTTTACAGAGTATTCCCCATCACAGCCTCCAAAGCTTTTTTTTCCACCAAGGTGTAATGGGGCTATGCCAGCTATAAAAGCCATTTTTTTCTTCTCTCTTTTTAAATGTAATTTCAGTTTGTCACCCTTGACACCGTGAACATTCTCCTGAAGAAAGTGCAGCCCACAGATAATCTTCTGTCATTTGAGGCCTGTACAGAATGGCTTAGAAGGGTCAAATCCATTAAGCCCTGGATGGAGTGGATCAGTATGGACAATTACCAGGTTCACCTTTACCAGAAGAAAAGGGAACTCCTGAGGAGTGTGTTGTAAGTCCAACCCTTCTCAACAGCCTGTCTTCATCTTTCAAGTAACATGTCCTCTTTCAGACCAGCCAAAATTTTTTGCTTCAAATTGTTGGCATGTGTTCGCAAAAAGATTCTGCCAGCTCTCACCAAAAGATTTGAAAATTAAAATGCTTGAAGCTTAGAAATATAGTCTATGGAGAAGGATTGCTCATAGATTACCTTTTTCCCTGGAGTTCCTAATCCAGTGTTTCAATGAATTGAAAGACTTCAGGCAAATATATGGGGCCTTATCTCACATCTTCTATGAGATAGGTGTCTACACTGTGAGTTTAATCCATCCTTTCCTTGGGAACCTGTAGTAATTAGTTTGAGAACCTTTATCCCTGAAGCTGATAGCTCCTTCCTAATCCTTTGGTCATTCTGTTGTCTGATTATCACAAAAACATTGGCAAAGCCACTTCAAAAAGCTATGTTAAGAACTGTGCATTTTGATCACGGTCACGCACCCATCATTCCTTGACTATAAGACCTGTTTTTCTGAACATCTGACGGCATGCTTGGTCATGCCTAGGATGCATGCTATAGTAGAGTAGATGTCTCCATAGACAAAACCTGGTAACTATTCAACAACTCAGTTCAGTGTGGACAGGACCACGCCATATTTTTCTCTCCTTCCTTAGTCTAGTCCTCCCAAGCTAGCCCAGGAGGTCTTATGACCTCAAATCATCTCACAGTACCTGAGATCTGTCATAGAAATCTTGGTTGGAAGAGACCTCAGAGGTCTGTAGGCCAGAATCCCACTTAAAATTGCACTGTTGCAACAGTAGAGTAGATCATCTGTGGCTTTCTCTGGCAAGTCTTGAAGCTTTGTTCAACATCTGTGTGTGTTTTCCAGACACCAGTGGACCTGCACCAACATTGTCTACATGTTCTTTGACCACCTGCTCCACAACGAGACACAAATAGATGAAAACCTTCTGAGACTTCTTGTGAAGCAGTTCATCTTCACCTGGAATGTATGAGCTCGGTGTAGTGCTTGCCTAGACATTTTATAGACTTGGAGATCAACAGATTTTGGAAAGAACGTTATCTTCCAGGGATTCCTCTGATCCCAGCTTAAGGGAGGGCACAGAAATGGGAAGAAGGTGGGAAAAGGGTAGAAGCTCCATCAAGTGCAAAAAGCACTGAGATTTCAGAATCATCATGAAAGCACGCCAGAATCAGAATTTTATTTAAAAGAAGGCTTCCTTGAAAGCTTAAGACATTTTTCAGGCCAATTATTCCTGGCATTACATGAGGAAAGATACTTGGTGGGTCTGTTTGATTTTGGTGGTTTATTATGTAACTTTGTGGTGCTGACATCCCATATTGTTCCTCTTTCATATGCCAAGAAGATATTACCATTGAGCCTTCACTATCCTTTCTTTTCTACAGCGGCTGATGGAAACACAAAATTTTGAGCCAGCAGAAGCTTTTGAGTTGGTGATAAAAGTGCTCAAGAAATGCAACCAAAGTGCTGACACTGTCTACCTTGTGTAAGTCCAAGCCAATTAAAAAAAAAACAAACCGCTGTTCTGGAGACATTTTACATTGAAACTGTTTTTTGTAAGGGGTGTGGTAAGATCATCACTCATCAATGGGGATGAATCTCCTAAGGCCAAAGGATTCCTCCTGGAGACTTCTAATGCCAGAGCATGTAATGCCCAATCTCACAAGGCCACAGAGCAAAGCCTTTCCCATGCAGTGTTGTGCCTGGCTGGTGACAGAGACAACCCTGGAACTGAATGTGGTGTCATTGATGTAGGTACTCACAGGCCTAGTGAGACTGTGAATAAGGCCCATCCCCTTCACCCAGCCACACCTAGCATGACAGGACACATCTCCTAGGTGGGATGGTCCTTGGTGGAACCATCCACTTATTAAACTAGCAGATGTTGCCTTTATTCTCTGCTCACCAGTAAGGCTAGTCAAAAATGACCATCCAGTTTTGATACCCACAGCAAATGTTAGGCATAAGAATCCCATGCCCACCCTCAAGTCTGGCACCAGTCAGAAATCAGCCCTGAGTTGTGTCTTCCTTTGATGGCATCTTTCAGGAAGGGTGTGAAGGACTGCAAGAGCTGTCTACTGGAGATCACTGACCCAGCAGAGCTGCCCTGTGGCCATATTTTCTGCTCACAGTGCATCCGTGAGTGGAGAAGCAAGCAGTGTAAGATCTGCAAGGTTAACTTCCCAGAGGATTACACACCCACAGCTACAGCGGCCACAAGGTATCCTGTAATTAGTAAAACAACTAGTTTTGTTGTTTCAGTCTCTATCACTTCATATAAAATACTGGAATAGTTACCAAAGCAGAGGTTACACAAATGTCATTAATATGTGAACTCCATGGAAATGTCAGTATTTACCATGTGTAGCAAACCCTTGGTGGTGAACGGATTCACATAAAGTGATCTAGGGTCAATTCCAGCACTTTTACCTCTGTGTCAACAGGCAGTCTATCCAGGCATACATACTACATGAGAATTCCTTTTTCTTTTTTCTCTAGCTATCTTGAGCAGAGGTAGGACAGAGGGAGAGTACAGGGGAAGAAGAAAATTTATCCTCAGTATCTGAGGATACTGAGTATCTGAGTATCCTCAGAAAAAATGTTGGGGGTTAATTCCCCTCTCTATTCAAAAAGTATATTTATTCTCGACAGTCTAGGTGTACCTGGTCTCCTGGTCACATTCAGAGAGGCAGAGAAGAGAAACTGGTTTTTGCTTTGTTGTGTTTGATGGTAGATCTTGATTTTATTCCTTCTGACAGGGAAGCTGTTGCATGTCACAACAAATTCAGGAGGAAATGTAACTCCTTCTTTGTGGAGTTTGTCACCACCTCTATCTTGGGAGTCAGAGGCACACCATCCCCAGAAGTCATCACTCGACTAATCCAGTTTGTAGCCTGCAAGCCATCCAGCCCTGAGCACCGGACAATAAAAAGGGGTAAGAGCCTGACTTCACTGGGACCCTGACCTGATCTTGTACTGGAGAAAAATAATGAATGTCATCCTTCATTTTTAGTGTGCAAGTCAAAAAGTGAGCTGTCACCCTTTGAAGAGTGCATGGACACCAGTCCAACAATCAAGTCCTCACTCTTGAAACTGCTCCTGCAACATGGGTTAGTGTGATATAGCCCCTAGCTTGATCACTGAGCCACACAGGCTACATGGATGCTCACATCCTATGTCTTTTTTTTGTCATAGGTTCAACAACATAAAGGTTCACCTGGAAAAATACCTTTCTGAGATGGAGGAAAAGGTAGCTTTCAACAAAATGAACTGGAACCATTTCTACTTCATGGTGATGCATTGTCTGGAGGTAAGTGCAAATATCCTTGAGATGTTCCTGGAATCCACACTCAAACTAACCATCATTTCCTGTCCTGCCCTTTGCAGATCACACACTTCCTCTCTCTTTCCCCGCACTGGCTCCTGAGGCTGCCTGGAACAGACATAACCCTCGGTTATGTGCCTAAGGGTACTCTGGAAGAACCCAGGCCTGAGTTAATAAGGTCCAATGTACAGTCTGAATTTTGGAGCTGGAGCTCCTTGAGTCCAGGGGTGCCCATGGCCTGATTTATAAGCCACAAGAGCTTGAGCACAGAGCTGATACTCTGAGCAGAACTGTCCCTGGCCTCTGCTCCACTCCGAACTGGTGCACTACAGATATGCATAAGGAGATCTGTTCAATATGTGATTCTCCAAGTGAATCAAGAAGGGAGGCAGTCCTCCCCTGCCAGAGAAGAAGAGTTGGGGCTACATTCAGAGATGATGAAAAATAGTCCACCTGTAAAGCAGGTCATTTCTGGGGATTTGATTCACAGGACACAGCACCACAGCAGAAATGAGCTTTGTACCTGGTGAAAAAGCTTAGGAAAGAAGGGAATACCCAGAACCTATAGCAGCTTTGGACTCTTAACTTTCTCTCTCTTTCTTTCTCTGTTGAACAGGATTTTATGCATCCTTCCTCCCAAGACAATGTCAACCAGCTTGCTGAAAGCTGCCTGTCTACTGCAGACCTTTCTGCTTTCTGCTCACACAAGACCTCAAAAATTGACACCCTTCAGTTCATAGCTCGTCTCCGGTTCTCCATCAGCCATGTGGCCACTGTGCTTGGCAGACAGGTGCTTTCTGGTGAGTCCTTCTGCTAGCAGCAGAGAGCATAAGATTTATGTTTTCTCATAAACAGGTTTAGAACAAGCCAAACATTTGCTAGCATAGGAGGTTTCTGGGGGGTGGGGGGAGGAAAAGGAAGAGAAAAAAAGTTAAAGCTTTATCTAAATTTAAGGGGTTTAACAGATTAATTTTCAAGTGGTGATTCAGGATCAGAATTTATTTCTTTTAAATCTAGATAATTTTTTAATGCTCTTGTTCTGATACTATAAAACTATTTTTTTGGTAATATTGAAACTGCATGGTGTTAAATTTGCTAAATGTTGTATATAAACAGATTGTATCCAAAGATGTGTATATTGCACCCAAAATTTATATATTACCTAGAACTTGCCCTGAAACCATCTTCATTTTTCTGGATTATTTTCTCAATATTGAAACATCTAATTTTTGTTCAGAGTTAAACTTATCTGAATATTGGCATTTCCCCTGAACAAATAGTTCACCAGACTTAAGGGGTAGTGTGCAGCAGTGTAGCACAATAAGCATTTAGGTGTCTACAGGTAGGTGCATGTGTTTGGATTGTTCTCCCATTAGTCTGTGGAGAATGCAGGCAGAGTCAGTGAAGTTCACACTGAGCACATGTGAGTCACTTGGTTTAGAAGAGCATGTATTGCACCCTAAACTCTGTTGATTCACTTCCTTATATCTTTGTCAGCTTTAAGGAGTGTCCAAGTCTGAGTCAAGACACTGACACAGTCTTACCTCAACCCATATAATCAACGGAGATACAGTAGACCCTTTATAAGGCCGAGATATAAAAAAGGCCAGTGGATTCCCACTTCTTATCTCACATACCAAGAACAAAGCCATGAGATTGCTCTCTACCTTCTGGACAGGCTTTGAGAGCTTTCCTTTCTGACCTAAGATAGATGCTAGAGAAGATTACCCAACTAAGATCCTATAAGGGCCAAAAATGGGACAACAGTAGGCCATTCAGTCCCCATATTCACTGTATAGTATTCTACTTCCCTGCATGGTGCAAATATTAAGAAGCACAGGATACTATGGTTTCAGGCCATATTTCTACTCTTGGGGAAAAAGGGTTGTTGCAACCTAAGCAGGTGGTGTGCTTGCAAAAATTATCTATGACTGCATGGGAGTGAGCCTAATGAGAAATTTCACTGGTAGTTGCAGATCCAAACATACCATCTCCTAGTGGGAACAAGCAAGAAGAGCAAGACCTGGTGAATGCAATGAAGAAGCTGGTGGCAAATGCAAAGACACCATGGCCTCAAATATTCCTCATTAGAAATCTCTGTAACAGCTATGGGTTCAATCAAATGCAGAAGATCCTTCAAGCAGAAAAATGGATTTTACCCAGAGGGGTTGAAATTTCACAGGTGAGTGTCTTCCAAAAGCTCATCTACAGGTCACTGAAGTTGTGCCACCCAAGCGTAGATGCATACAGGCTTTTCTTGGCAGCTAGCTCTGAGGGTGTACAGCTGGCTAACTTGAGCCCTGCCTGGTGAAATACATCTTGTAGCCTCAGAGCTGTTGGGATAGGAATCACACAACTTAAGTAATGAGAAACTTCTTAGGGCTTTCTTCTAGTCTAAGGAGAGATATAAGCTCCTCTAGAGAATGATTCATCCCTCCTTCATCCAGGGACTGTTCCCCTGGAGGCACTCATTCGCGTATTTGGAAGATTGCAGAAATGAAACAACTGCACAGTAAAATTCAAGCAGAACAGGTTTCAGATCTCATATCTCTACAGCACCACAAGCTTTCCCCCATGATACAAATACAATTTTTAAAAGATGCAAAAGAGAGTTTGTAATATTCACAACACAAAAATAGCATGGTAATTTGTGAGGGGTCCATATGAATGCTTCAGTGGTCTTGAGATAGCCTGCTATATGCTGATGATATCTTCATTACAAAAACGTAACTTACCTCTGTATTTCACAGCATATGGGTGTCTGGTCGAATATAACACTGATGTCTTCAGTGTTGGACAGAGCAGAAAATCAAATAAAAACCAAAGATCCCCAGGAAATGCAGAGACTGATGGTGAGTATCCATTGTGTCTCCTACAGAAGATTTCTATGGGGTGTTTGTAGAAAGCTATAGGAATTTCCTCCTGAGTTGGAGACAAAAGGATCATCACATTATTATACAAAACACCATTTTCGAAGCCTACCAGCAGGCTGTGCCTTATGGGTCTCCTTACATTCCACATGGTTTGTCCAATTTCTTTTCTAGCCTGTCATAAAACAAATGGCAAATATCCTCCAAACACCATTGCTCCCAGAAGAGCCTCTGGAAAACAAGATGAGGAAGATCGTGGATGCTCTGTGCAGACATAAAAACAAGTTCTTGATGGAAGTGGTGTTTCACACCGCTTTTACTCTGGCCCTATCCCAAAGTCCCCTCACTCATCTTTTCACAAATATCTGCTTTAAGCCTCATGTGGTGAAGGTAAGTCAAGATGTAGGGATATAGCTACTTCCCTTCATGATAACACTCTCAGGGGTGGGATCTGCTTTTACACAACCAGCTCTGTCAGCTTACAACCAGATTTGGCTTGGGTCAGTTTGCAGCTTTCTGGGTGTTGCAAACACTATATGGAGCCTTCTAGTTTTTCCACTCCCTTCCAAACAGTCCATGAGAGCAAACTGAGACTGTCCATCACTATCTGTATTGAAAGTGGGGGACACAGCCTGCTGGAGATGCCCATCTCTCTCCAGTGAATCTAAGGGAACCTGGGGGCTACCAAATACTAGTTGTTGACTGAGCTTATAGTACTCAAATCCTAGCTCAAACTTCTTCATTCTGACCACAGATATGTCAACTGTCAGGCAAAGATAAGCTTTTCACTAGACTAGGCCTTCCATTGCATCTAATGATGCTTAATTTTTTCCTGTTATTTGAGGAGTGCAGGAAGCAATTGAGATATGCATTGCCTGTCTCTTGGCTGTGAAGACAATGGCAGTGTTGAGATCCTGCTCCTTCCCTCTGAATCTTCAGTTTGGTAGGCAGATACCAAAGTGATGAAGATGCTAACTTGGGCATTGCTGTTCTTGTAAGCCCAGCCATCCCCAATGTATCCCCAGCTGATATAACGCTATGTCCCTTGGTCTATGTCTTAGTCAAGGTTTTTCATTTATCCATTTGAACATAATGTGTTTATCTCCAGAACTGTTATTTCTCCAGTAGCTGAGAAGCAAACTAGGAAAATGGTTACAATTCCTCAAATCCTTCTTTACACCTGTGTTTCCTTTCTAAGGGGTCCTACCTTCCCACCATGCCTGGAGACCTCCTTTTTGAACAGAAGAACTGGAAAATTGGTCAACATGATACAGCTTGGAGTAAGTGCTGAGGAAATTTTACTTCAGTCCAGGGCAGCTGCTCCTATATGGATGGCAGACACACGGAACTTGCTAGAACTGTGCCCTGAGACAGCCTGGCCAGGGGATGGAGGGAAAGAAGGAACAGGTGGATGGAAGGAAGGATGGCTTTCTTTAAAGATACATCTGTGCTTCTGTTGAGTACTTTACCAATCTCTTTTCGGCTGCAGCAACCCCCAGTCCATTTATGGCAAACTCTGTGAGAACCATGTTGTAAGACCCGATCCCAGTAGGTGGGAAGAAAGTCTTACTTGGGAAGGACCTGGGCTCTTGCCCTCCCAGTGAATTTCTGGCTGTGCTTACATCATGGGGGATTTTGTAATTGGGAGACAATTGACTGATTAATCTAATATCCTTTCATACACAGCTTGTCAGTGTGGTTCATACTGGATTGTCACCAATGTAAGTGTTTTTTGGCTTTTTGTGATGCTGAGGGTCTTCTGACTGCTGTTAGGCTTTCTGCCCTATGTCTTTATGCTGCTGTCATTTCTTTGCCTACAGTGTGGGCGTCCCGGAGAAGTCAAACAATGCCTATGTGGTGCCAAAGTTGGAGGATTTAATCACAAACCTGTGAGTGGTTTCATGAGGAAGGAAATGTAAGTTGATGCTCCCTGCCCTACAGCCCAAGAAAGATGAACAGCGCTGTGGCCTCTTGACCTTCTTTCCATTCTCTGGGAACAGGGGAAATACTGTAGTTGGGCAAAGCAAGATATTTGTGACCCAGGGTCGAACTGCAGGATGAAATCTTGGAAATTCATCCTAGTGAGGGGAACAGAGAAGAGAGAACGCATGAGTGATATAAAACAGCTAGAAAGGGAATTTCTTCAGCAGCAGTTCTTCCCTTCCAAAAGTCTCATCTCATCCCACTTGTTCTGACCCAGTGATGGCCAAACCTCTGCCAATGTTAACTTACATGAGATAAGCTTAGTCATTGAGAGTGTAAAACTGTATTACATTTCCTTATCACAGCACAGAAGATAGAACAGGAAAAGGATACATCCTTGGGAGCCCTTTGATACGGAAAATTGAATTGGAGAGGGACCTGTCACCTGCCTCTGTCTGTCTTGCAAGAGCTCTGCTGCATTCGTCCATGCTGCTGGGGTTCTATACAGATAAACAGGTGAGACAGTCCCTGCTTCTTTTTGCTCCCTTACCTCCTGTCTGTCTGTCCACCCCACTTATTCTGCAGCTTCCATGTGAGGAATTGTTTCTGCCCTACTCTGGGAAGAAGCTAGAAGCTTTCTTGACCTGTCTTCCAGGCGATTCTGAGTCTAATGACAGAGAAGCCAAAGGATGTGGCAAAATTCTTCTGGGACCACCTTGAAAAAGACATTGAATGCCTGGCAGAGGCACTTAGCAGAAACACAGAGGATGCCACAATGACTGTCCATCTGTTTCTCCAGCACTTGAGCAACAGTACAATAGGTAAAGGTATATTCCACGCATTGGGAGGGTACCAGCAGGCTTACATCAGGTTGGTTTTCACATGGTCACTGGAACTGGTGGCTCTTAGCCCATTACTGCAGCTATCCTGCACAGGCTTCAGCATCTACTGGGAGAGGGCCCTTATTCTCCTTTGCGTTTCCTACAGGACAAAACATGACCTTGAACATTTTGCTTCGGCAAGAAGAAAGAAGGCAGTGGGAAACCTGCTTTAAAACCCTGACTCAGCCATTCTTCCAGGTATGTGAGGACTGGTAGCTGTGTTTCCAGGTATCCATATACAAACTACCACTTTTCTAGGGATCAAGTGCAGAGCCCATATGGGTTCTGGTGAATACCCAGACACATCCAATGAGCTCTGACATTCCCACATGCAATAAACAGGATCTTAAAATCTTTTTTAAGATGCTTTTTACATGCTGATTGAAATTCACTTCAGAAAAAAATTGGCTCTATGCCTTGGAGGGCAAGAAAATTCCCTGTTGGTTTCTTCTTGGGCAATTTTGTCCTTGTCTCAGCTTCATTCTTCAACAGGAAGTTTTACTGTCTCTTCCCTTTCTTCAGAGCCACCATTGTCTTCCATCATGAGAAGACTTGTGAGTTCTCCCAAACCCTTTTGTAACAAAAGGCAGCTCCTAATAACCCTTTAAATTCTGCAGGCCTTGGAGCAGAGCCTGACTTCTGTCAAGCAGCAGAGGTTGAGAGATCCTCAGGGCTCCAACCTGCTTCTACAAATAGCTTATGGCCATGTGACTCCTTTCAAAGACCAGCCAAACCTTGGACTTATTGGCCTGTCCTACATGTGGAGATTTGAACAGAAGATGTCCATCCAGACACTGATGCATCTCCTCCAGCAAGAACATGGAGAAGGTCAAGGAAACCGCTACCCTGTTCTTCTGGAGCTCATGTCTAAGGTTTGCTGTGAAATATTCCTCCTCCTTCAAAGCAGAGACAGGCAACATGTGGATTCACCATTTGGTGTCAGTGGGGCACTAAGTTGATCATTTCCCTGTGTTTCCCAGTACAGTGCCCTTCTCCTGAATACCACACAGTGCCAGACACAATCCTGGTTCCTCAGTAAGTGTGTGGATAGCAAAGTCATGCTAAATTTTCCCTTCCAGCTCCAAAACATCCAGCATGTCCAGCACCTGCCTGACATTTTCAGTCTGCAGAAAGCCCTGATCCACTTCTTCCAGAACAGCTATGGGCGGGAAACATACTCAATACAACAATTCTTAGACCAACATGAACTTTCAGGTATGACATGGAATTATTCTGATCCCAGTAAACTGGCATCTACTACTTCTCAACATCTGCATGCTCTGCTCTGATATTATAGCAGGACCTATGGTTTCTGTTGCAAGCAGCAAACACAAGACTGCTCCATGAGGGAAGATGAGCCAGGAGCTAAGGGTGACCACAGCACAGACCAGGCAGCAACCAGGGTACACTCCCACAGTATCAGGACAAGGCCAGGGTGGTGATAGAGCAAGGTTCTGCCAAGAACTCAGTGATCATAACACAAGGCGAGGTAATAAGTCCGGAAGGAGTCTAGGAAGTCCAGCCAATAAGTTACAAGAGCAGGAGACAGGGCTGCTTACAACTCAGGCACTGGCCTGAGCTGACATGTGTCTCCTGCACCCAGGGGGAAGGGGTAAGTTGAAGTCCCCAGGTCAGGCTGCTCAGGACTATTAAGGCCTATTAGTGCCCTCAGGGCCCTGACACAAGCTCACAGTGGTGATTCTCTGTCATCTCCTTCTTCATGGCCATCTTTGGGGTCTGGGGGAGAGGGTAGAGATCTATGAGACATTGGAATGATCTCTGAAACATTGGAATGGGTCTTGGGCAGTTTGCCTCCCACCGTCAGAGTAGGTATAGACAGCAGGAGGTGAGAAACTTGTAGAGACTTTTCCTGCTGTTTCACCCATGAATGGGCAACATACACGAGACAGGTTTTTAAGACTGTAAGTAGGTGTATTAGCATGGTGCATGCAAGCTGGGATTCGGCACCCCTTAATGCCAGTTATAGTATAATATGGGCTAGAAAAATATGAGCTCTGGTTAAGCTTGAAGCCACAGCTGTGAAAGGCAACCAAGGCCCAGACTATCAGAGTTTACTGAGCAGTTGCACAGCATAAGCTTTATCTTTCAAGGAGACAAAAATAAATCTTTTTCAATTGCTTTCTCTTGGGAGCATGCATTGATACTGCTGTTTTTCTCCCATCCTGTGCCTGAAGATGACCAGCGTTCAGCTTTCTGCCGAGCTATAGGGACCATCCAGAAAGTCTGGAGCAATATCAGAATGAGACCACTGTGCTCAGGTATTTTGACTTCCCATGTATTGTTACTTCCCTTTCCCAAGCCATTGATGAAGGCTAGAACCTGTGCCAGTTGCTGAGCTTGCTTTGGTTTGACTCTTCAGTTGAAAACAAATCAAAACCCTTCCAAAAATACAAAACCTAATATAAAAAAAAAAAAAAACTATTAAAAGATTTTAACAAAAACTAGCCTGAGTTTCCCCCTTGCAAGAATTCTTCTGAACACCACGAGGCAGAAGAGAAACCCTCCATTTTGTTACAGATGTCAGAGTCCCCCCGGACCTGTTGCCAAAGGACATCAATGTCAATACCACTGTCCTGAAACTCCTCCCCACTCCACTTTCTATCAGTTACATTGTGACAAGTGTCCTGATACAGCTCCAGAACAGTTGTGTGGACGCAGCTACACAGGTCACAAAGGAAAAGCAACGGTATGTTTCAAGCAAATCAGGGTTTGTCTAGAGATGCATGTGTAAAGTGGGATGAGGTAAGAAGTAAGCTGCTATCCTTAACAGCAAAGGGTAATTTCTTCTCTCCCAGGATCATCTCTGCAGAAGAAGTGAAACCATCTTCAGTGCTGAAGATAACTGAGAATGATCTGATCACTGTGACACTGGCCAACTCCCAGTATGTGATAGAGGAAGATGGCACTGAGACAACCCATTTTGACTTCCAGACACTGCAACAGCAAGTGATCCAACGCTTTATCAGTGGGAAACCGATCATCAAAGCTCAGGTGAGCTTAGCACAATGCACTTTCAGCACAAGCCAAGTTGCAGTGCTTCAGGCCAGCAGAGGGTATAGGCTATTATTTCCAGCACCTGGTACTCACCTCTCCAGAGCTGGAACAAACACATATGAAGGTGCTTGTACATTTGGCCATTCACCACTCTGCATCTATCTGCATTCCTTGGATTGTAACAGTTGTATGGTCAAAAACCACAGTGCTCAGCAAACCTTGGTGTTGTGAAAGGCAATGTGAGCCCTTCTGTTCAAAGCCTGAAGTGGAGGTTGGCCCGGATTTTCTTATAACCAAGAAAAGAGTCAGACACCACCTAAAAAGACTGAAGAGACTTGAGTTTGTGGGCATAGTATAGGGTTGGAGTCCAATGTGGGTCTCTGAACTATGTTGGAGAAGTCCATCTTCCGCTGTGGTATTCATCTTCACTTACTTACATTAGCCTTTGGCTTTCCTCCAGAAGCTTTCAGGGTACCAGATTTGTAAATAGTTGTTCCCATCTGAAAAGGCAGGCCAGAGGTAGATACCTCAAAATTTAAGTCTTGCAGGACAGCAGTGAATTTAGGTACCTAAGCCCTTTCAGCCCCTTTAAAACTTCACATAACCCTCAGGTGGTTACTTAAGCTTCATCTGGGGCACTCCTGTGACTGCTGGTTGCCCCAGCTATTTCCTGTGTCAGAGGAAGGGCCTGCTGGGTGTTTGGATTTGTTAAATGTGAAAATCCAGCCACAAGGGAGGGGGAAAAAGGGGTTCCAGGGCATTATAACATGGCTGTCACACAGTTATTCAGGTCCACATGCTTGTCCAGTAGTAGAGTAGGATAAGCAGGGAAACTGACACACAGTCACAGAGAAACTGAAAGAGTTTGGCTGGTGGGACCGTTTTCTCCAAGTACAGCTAAGTTCAAAGCAGGAGCGGATTTCTCAGGGTGTTGCAAAGCTGAATTTTGGAAATCTCCAAATATAAAAATTCACCACCTCTCTGCCCCTCTGTTTCAATGTTTTAGCACTCTCACTGTGAAAATAATTTCTGCATGCTTAAGTAGGAGATCCCTGTTTGCCCCTTGTCCTTATTGCCTTCACTGCCATCCCCCTTTTAGTAGTGGAAAATCAATTAGATTCTCCCCATAAAGTTCTCTTTTACAGGGTGAACAATGCCCTTCATTCTGTTCTGCAGCCCCCTCAATCTTCTTGTTGGTCTCTACTGGACTCACTTCAGTTTGTCAGTGCCTCTTGTACTGAGGAACCCCAAATTGGACACAGTACTCAAATGTAATCTCATAATTGCTGAACACGTGGAAAGAATTACTTCCCTTGTCCTTCTGGCTACAATTCTGCTAATATAGCCTGATGTGCACATGGCCTTTTTCACCATAAGAGCACACTGCTGACTCCTGTTCAACCTATCCACCAGGATACATGGGTCTTTTTTGCAAAGCTGCTCTAGATCTGGTCTGCTCTCAGCCTATGTTTTGTATATGATTGTTCCATCCCATATGCAGGATTTTGCATTTGCATTTGTTGAACTTCATGAGGTTCCTGTTGGCCCATTCCTCCAGTGTGTTCTGAATGGCAGTCATGCCCTCCAGTGTATCAGCTCCTTTCCCCAGTTTGGTATCATCCACAAATTTGCTGAGATGTCCTGACAGTTGTTGCTAAAGTATCTTAACAACCTCAGCCAGCTCCCTCAGCACCATTGGATGCATTCCATCTGGTCCCATGGACCTGTTTCTATCCAGCTCTACCGGGTCTGGCTGAGAGGGAATTAATTTTCATCATAGCAGCTCATATGGTGCTGTGTTTTAGATTTGTCACCAAACCAGAGCTGATAACACATTAATGTTTCAGCTATTGCTGAACAGTATTTGCACAGCGTCAAAGGCCCTCTCCATTTCTCATTCTGCTCCACACCAGTGAATATACTGGAGATGTGCAAGAGCTTGGGAGGGGACACAGCCAGGCAGATGACCCAAACTAACCAAAGAGGTATTCCACGCCTTATAATGTCATACTCAGCAATAAAATGGGGAAGAGGGGATTTTTATGGAGGTTAGCCATCTTTTGCTCAGGAAGTGTCTGGGCATCAGTCTACCCATGGGAGGTGGTGATTGACCGCCTTTGCATCACTTGTTTTGTTTTCTCACTTTTATTTTTCCTTTCCTCTTTTGCCATCCTACTGAGGGGAAGGAGGGGAGGGAAGTGAGTGAGCAGCTCTGTGGTGCTTAGCTGCTACGACAGCAACTTATCTCACTAGTCCCTAATTTGGTCCTCTTTTTTTGTGACGTGCTTTTAAACTTTGCCAGTAAACACAGAGGACTGGAAGCAGACCTTTACAGTAAAAAGCGAGGCAAAGAAAGCACTGAATATCTCAAAAAGTACCTTTACCATGTCCTTTGTCAGTAGGACCCCTTCCCTGTTGAGCTGTGGGCCCAGTTTTTATCTGGTCTTCCTTTTGCTACTGATGTAGAAGCCCTTCTTGTTGGCCTTCACATCCCTCAGCAGTTTCAACTTTGTCTTTCCTAATTTCATCCCTGCATGCCCAAGCGATGTCTCTATATTCCACTTTGGTAGCCCCTCCCTGCTTCCACCTCCCCTATACCTCCTACACTAGGCTATCGTTGCCAGTGGCCCTGCAGCCAAGACATGGGTAGCTGTGTCCTACTGCATGGCCTGTGCCATGTGATACTTTGTGTCTTCAGAGCCATTCATTTGCTTTCCAGACGGCTCCATCCTTTGCACTGAACAGCATGAAGACCCTGCAGCACACAAAAGCAAAAGTGAGAGAACAGCTGCAACAGGTATGAAAAGAGTTTACCGTCCTTTTTTTCAATGCAAGCTTTCTTCTGCCTTGTAATGCTTATTAATAAGCCACCCTATGGGACAAAGAGCTCAACAGAGAGTAAGGCACCTGCAGGATGTGTAAAAATGTCCAAGTCCAAATCAGGCAGATGGCTGGAGCTTCACAAGGAGCCAATCTTTTTTACTGTCTCTAAAGGGAATCTAGACAACTCACTCAACTCATCTATACAAATGTCTAAACCAAGGGGATACGGCGACCACAGCACATCATGCACTGGCATGGTGGATCAGCACAAGTGGAAACTGTAGGGTTATTTTTCCTGTTTGTAATTAGGCTGGGGAACCCATGTCCTTTCAGAGACTTTGCCTTTCCCATGTAAACCCTGGATGTCACCCAGGTATCTCTAACTCTCCCTCTGATAAGAGGGCAGAACTGGTGCCAAAAGTTATACAGTCACTTTGTTGCGCAGACAAACTTGCAGGACCGAGACCTCGTGTCAGAGTCACAGTCTGGCTATATTTCTCCTATTGATAGGAGTCACTAAGTGTGAACCAGCTGAAACGGATCATGGAAGAAGCCCGATCAGTGAATGCTATTTCCCAAACGCTTGCCACCTTGAAAGTGGCTGCTGAGTTCCTGGCTGTGACTGGTGGGGACCCAGAGCGCCAGTTGTCTGAATATGTGAAAAATGAGCTGAAGATGGATGCAAGTGTAGCACAGTTCAGAGACATGCCGGTAAGCAAGGCACTTTGCTTGTACTGAATGGAAATTGACTGAACATTTCCATCC
Organism: Phalacrocorax carbo; assembly: GCF_963921805.1. Lineage (NCBI taxonomy): Eukaryota > Metazoa > Chordata > Aves > Suliformes > Phalacrocoracidae > Phalacrocorax > Phalacrocorax carbo. Next base: position 199,320,827 of record NC_087513.1, on the reverse strand, counting down.
CTCATGCCCCCCTAAGGATTAAGACATCACCTTTTAAGTCACGCAATTTTTTGTGAGCTAACCCAGAACATGGCAACTCAGCCATGGCCTTTCTGAAGAGCAGGAACTGGATGACTGATGGCCGATCTGTTTTCTCCTCCTCCAGGTGGTACCAAACACTCAGCTGAAGCACATCCTGTCTCTGTGGCAGACATTGTCAGCAAAAAGATCTGTGCTGCTGCTGCAGATGAATCAGGTGAGGGAGACAGCCCAGATCACAAAACTGTCTACAAGATGTAGGGGAAGAGGGAAACTTCTTGACAAAGTTGATTTTCTGTGGAAAACTTTGGAAATTTTTAGGAAAAAAAAAAAGGAAAATTTTGTGATTTTAATATCCTACCCTTCAGCAAGGACCAAGCAATACTCATCTACTTAAGTCACGTAAGACCCTTGGATTTTTGGCTAGAAGCAGTGGTGCTTTCTGGCATGGGCCATATCAGGAACTGGTGTTGTGGCCTCTGGTGGCCCTGGCATAAGAGCTAGGAACAAAGAGGGTCCCAGTTCTACCTCTTCCATCAGATGTAGCCTCCAGATGGTCTTTGCAGGGAGTCCCAGGCCATCCTCTTGCTGATGTTGTCATTGCAGAATCCCTTTTGCCTGGTTTCTGAGCAGTACCACAAGGAGCTGAGTGCAGAGGAGGAGAAGGCTCTGACTACTGCACTCTCCAGAGTTAACCTGGACTTGTTTCTCATTGAGCTCCATGAGATGATCACTGTGCCTCTGGATAGCTTCGATCCACAGTGGGGGTAAGAACAGATTTTTCCTGGTTTGTTCCAGGGGTAGATACCAACTCTTTAGACCCAGATGGAAGGGGTTTTGAAGTCCCTTTTAAGGTGGGCTCTTGAAGCTTGCTAGAGAGAAGGACCATGCCTTCCAAAAGCTGCAGTTACTGCAGCTGTGCTGCATCATCGAGCCTTTTTGTAATGCCCAGGTAAAGAGAAATGGAAGTAAAATACAGCACAAACCCCAGCACCTTCAATTCCTCTGGCATGTCATGGAGAAGCAAGGGAACCACTAAAAATCATGCCATCATGGGCACTCTAGTCCATCCCTTTGGTTCAAACAGGTCAGACTTCAAAGCTACAGCAGACGGTTCAAGGTCTTGCCCAGTTATGTTCCGTCTCTGAGGAGAGTGCCACCACCACTCTGCATTGACCCAGGACTGCACCACCTGTGTAGAGAATATTTTTTTCTTTATGTTTAGTCAGGATTTCCACTGTTGCATCTTGTGCTTGTTAATTCTTGTCTTTTCACTGGGCACTCCAAGAAGAGTCTGGCTTCATCTTCTTGACACCCTCCTACTATGTAAAGACAGATTTAGAGTTCCCCTTTACTTTCTCTGCTGAAGGCTGAATAACCCAGTTCTCTACCTTCTCTTCCTATGTCCTGTGCTCCAGATCTCTAATCATACTGGTTGTGCTCTACTGAACTCACTCCAAAAGGTCAATGTTTTTCTTGTACTGGGAGCACAAACACAATCCTCCAGATGTGATTTCACAAGTGCAGAAAAATCACTTTCCTTAACCAGCTGGCTACATCCTTGTTAATAGAGTTCAGTATGTGTCTGGCCTTTGGTGGGGGGGAGGGGCAGGCCGGGGGGAGGTATCATGTAAGGGAACAAAAAACGTACCCCCTATACAGGACCAATGAGAAACTCCAATGTGAGAAAATGGCCACACCACCTCCCCTTCCCTGTTTCTTGCATGAGAACGGTCTCCTAATGCATCAGTGACAGCATAACAGACCCCATGAAGGAGGGAGCTGGGAATATATTGAGTACATACAGGTTCAGCATGCTATGTTACACCTGAGATGGGAGAGGCAGTCAGTGAAGCTGACAGCTCAGCTTTGAGGAGTCCATGACATCTCCTTGGGTGCTGTTGATGACGTTGGCCCACAGTTGCCCACATTGTTGTCTCATACCACCAGAGATATGCCAGAGAATACTGTCTGAGTTCCAGCTGCAAAGCCATCTCAGGGGTACCAGCATGGAGTGTCATTGACTGCCAGCATTGCCTGCCAAAGGTCAGCGCATATGAAAACCCAGCAGTCCTCCAGACACTTAAAATTATGATCTGTCTCACCCACAGGTTAAAGGAAACTTTCAGATCCTTCCTGGAAGACAGGCAAGATGATGCCTCCATAGCAAACCTGACAGGCACTTTGAGTCCAGACCTACTACTGAAGGAGGTTGTTTCCATCTGGAAGACAGCTGTGAGGACCAGCAAACTTCATAGCCCTACTCACTACCAACCTAACTCTTGCTAAGTCCCCCAGGAATTAACTCACCTGCAGCTTCTCCAACCCAGTTGTCAGCACCCTGAGTGTCTTAATTGTCCTGACTGAACTCACCCAGGTTTTCCGCCCATGCACCCACTGTCTACTGGTCCAGGAGCTCCACTTAGGCTCACGCCTGGGCCTTCTGCCATTGCCTGAGCTATGTTGTAGGTGCATCGGTGTCCAGACCTGTGTCCTGAAAATCCTGATTTGCTCATTAGTCTTCCTGCATTGACCTTGAACCTGTCTCATCACCTCACCTTGTTTGGTGATCACTGGGCAGTCAATAGAATCTGGCTCTGCCCAGGTTCTGTGGGACTGCCTGGTCAGTGGGGATGCTATCCTGCCTCTGCTAGGGTCACCCTCTGCTCCCAACTCATTTTCCTGTGTGGAACAGCCCCATGCCTGCTACTCTGTGACAGAAATCTCCTCACCAACCATTCAGCTTGTTGTTAATTTATTGCATCTAAGTTTCAGAGCAGTTTATGAAAAAACAATCACCTGGAAAGGGGGAGGGAAAGGGAACCTCATTTTTATGGAAACATAGAGTGGTTTAGGTTGCAAGGGACCTTTAGAGGTCATCTAGTCCAACCCCCCCTGCAGTGAGCAGGGACATCTTCAACTAGATGAGGTTGTTCAGAGCCCTGTCCAAAATTACCTTGAATGTTTGCAGGGATAGGGCCTCTACAACCTCTCTGGGCAACCTGTTCCAGTGTTTCACCACCCTCATTGTAAAAAATTTACATACGCATATACTTGCACATATATATACAGACATGCACACAAAAACTATTGTAATGGTAGATCACAGAGTTGTAGAGCAGTAAAGCTCAGACAAGTTTAGGTGCTATAAGCCCATGGAGAAAGGAAGGAAGAGACAGGTCTTCCTAGCCCTGGCACAAAGTGAAACTTGGGCTTCCCCCTCTCCCCACCGCAACTTTGCAGTTGAGCAGCACGAAGTAGAACAACTGGCTCATCTCCTTCCACCAAGCCACTGGAGGATGACACAGGGAGGTGAGCCAGGCCTCTGTGGGAATAAACAAGCTGGGCTCACCCTCAGTGATGTCTTCTTGGAGCAGCTCTGTGGAGACCTGGATGTGGGGTCTGCCACGGGGCTGGGGGTTGAGAGCCAGGGGCCCTACTGGGACACCAAGTTCCAAAATTGGCCAAGGCCTCTGATGGGAACACGGAGTGTGCTGAAAACAGTTCCAGTACAGAGATGGGATGTAAGAACAAAATGCACAAATGCTGTTGCTGTGGTATGCAAGCTTTGTGCCTGAGATGAGAAACTGCTTTTGCTTAATTAAACTTGGGTAGGTAAGTGAGGCTAAAGTAAGGTAAATTTACCCCAAAAAGCATAAAATGCAAATCAGATGCTACCAGTGTGGACCATGTCGAGTCTTGCAATGTAACCCATCCTTTTCTAAAGAATTGTATCAGTAATACCATAATAGGGCTAAAATGCCCAAGTAACAGTGTCAGAAATGCTGAATTTGGGTATGAATGTATTAGAGTTGAGACTAATGAGTAATTCAGGATTTTTTTACTTGGGAGGAGTCTGAAAGGCAAAAAAGAGGTGCAAGAGAGGCAAAAATGTGGATTCAGGAGCAGGAAAAAAATGGGCAATGATTTATGAGCTCAGGCGGAGAACAAAGAAGGGTGAGAAGCTTCTGATGGAAGGAGTGCAGATGCCAAAGCTGAGCTGTGGACCCAACATGCTTGGAGAACACGCTTGTCTCTCCATCAAGTTGGTACACAAGACTTGTTGTGGGAGGGTGCAGTAAAGATTCACAAACTTATGAATAGGCTTCATACCTTAATACTAAGTGCAGGAAGAAGGAAATAGAACTGCAGCTTAATAAGTGCTTGATTTATAAGATTTCTTTGTAGTAATATAGTTATGCATCAGTACTAATACTAGTAATAAGCAATAGAATTGTCACTCTGTATTACTTGTAGTGATATAACTGTGAATTATGCTACTAAAAAGTGGTGTGTTTGTAAGGTAGTTAAGGTGTTATGAGCTTTTTAGAGGTGTGTTTTGCTTAATTAATAAACAATATCACCATCTCAGTCTGCTTCCTCTCAAGCCTCCAATTGAAAGAAGAGTTGCACCTAGGGAGTAGCTGCTTTCCACCCTTGGGAAGAACAGGAGACAAGGAGAGGCAGTTTAGACACGCAGTGGACCTTCCCTCAGGGAAAAGGGTTTATAATAGGTTTAGGAAGGTGTAAACCCTTCACATGGGGCTTCTAAAGGCCTGTGGCTACACATACCCAATGGCATAGCAGAGTGAGCAGGGATGATAGGAGCTGCTCAGCACAGTTAAAGGAACATGATGGGAGGAGATGATGTCTTCATTTCTGAAAGAGGGAACAGTGCTGTTATAGGGCCATACTTGCCCCTCTGCCTTTTCCTCCAACACAGAAATAAAACTCTGTGTCCAGATTTGGAGTGGAGACCACACTCACCACATGGGGTGATGAGTAAGCCAGCATGTTTGGACTGCAGCGCTCCCCAGACAGTGGCCTTGGTATTTGAGCAGCCATTTTCCCCTCCACTCAAATGGGAAACTCCTTTTCCATTCCCTTCCAGCACAAGGTCTCCCACATTGGTTGGATTCTCCTTGGATGAACCTTGGTGAAGACCCAGAGAGCTAGCTGATGGCACCTCCATCCTTGGAGTCACTGAACCCTCAGCTGGCCATGGCCAATGCCAGCTACACTCAGCTATTGGAGGTCATCAGGGCAACCTGGGAGGAGGCTGAGTTCTTCAGATTCATCCATCCATCTATGGCTTCATGCAGAGCTGCCACAGAGCCCTAAAGTGCCATAGGTATTGTAGGGTCAAGGTGTGACAGGACAGGCTGACAGCGAGATGTGGGCTGAGGAGGAGGAGGAAGAAGAGGGAAGGATGGAAAGTCATATAATCTGTCAGAATTCACCCAAGAGGAAACAACATTATTCCAATCTCACCCTAGGCAGACAAGTTTGGTTTTACTACTACATCAAGACTTCCACTTTTTACTTTGTGATACATTCCCAGCAAAACATAAAGCCATAAATCACAGAGCAGTGGGATGATTGATTTAACTTAATAAAGGAAGACGGTAGGAGTAGCAAGTAAATCATACAGATGGGCTTGATTTGTGGCTACAAAAGTGATGTGCCAGCCTGCGTACACAGACAAAACATACAACTTATAGTTCTCTCTGTACCACTGCAACTCAGCCCTGTTATTTACTGCACTCCTATAATCACTGCTGCTCAAACATCCTGCTGCTACATCCCAGTTACTGCTAGTTCTTTTGCTCTGACAAAGCTTTTTCGTTTTGTGCAAGAGTGAAAAATCTTAATGACTTTCCTAGTGTTTACCAGTATAGGTCTCTGCTCGGTGTGTTACAGCTTCACAGTGGACAACAGCACCCATCCTAAAACTGATGTTGCTGGAATCAGGAACGAGACTTTGCAGTCCTGGAAACCTGGTACCAGCAGCACCCATTTGTTCACATGAGCTGAGCAGGGGATCACAACAGTTCCATGGCCTGTGGCTGCTGCACTATCTCCAGCAGTGCTTGGGGACGTAAACCTCTGTCTGGAATCCCAGTTGTCACCTCCTTATACCCTCAGGGCCAATGGCCTGCACCAGAGGTCCCAAAGCCCAGCTCTGATACAATTCTCATGGCTGAGTGGCCATGGCTTAGGCTGCTGCAGGTGTTGCACACTCGTCAGGAGGAGCCATGAGACATTGTCACAGAAAAGAGAGAGAGTGAGAGCACACTTCACTCGAAAGAGAGAGAAGCAGAAGTATATATGTTATTAATATAATACAATGAATTAACAAAATTTGTTAGTACATGAAAGTGGTTCAACAAGATTTGATGGCAAGGTTCACTTAGAATCATAGAATCATAGAATCATTAAGGTTGGAAAAGACATCTAGGATCATCAAGTCCAACCATCAGCACTACACTACCATGCCTCCTAAACCATGCCATGGAGTGCCACGTCTACACGTTTTTGAACACCTCCAGCGATGGTGTATTCACCACCTCTCTGGGAAGCCTGTTCCAAAGCCTGACCACTCTTTCAGTGAAGAAATTTTCCCAATATCCAATCTAAACCTCCCCTGGCACAACCTGAGGCCATTTCCTCTTGTCATATCACTTGTTACCTGGGAGAAGAGACCAACACCCACCTCACTACAACCTCCTTTCAGGTAGTTGTGGAGAGCAATAAGGTCTCCCCTCAGTCCCCTCTCCTCCAGACTAAACAACCCCAGTCCCCTCAACCTCTCCGCGTAAGACTTGCTTTCTCCACCCTTCACCAGCTTTGTTGCCCTTCTCTGGACACGCTCCAGCAACTCAATGTCCTTCTTGTAGTGAGGGGCCCAAAAATGAACACCATATTCAAGGTGTTGTCTCAACAGTGCTGAGAACAGGGGCACGATCACTTCCTTAGTCCTGCTGGCCACACTATTCCTGATACCAGCCAGGATGCTGTTGGCCTTCTTGGCCACCTGGGCACACTGCTGGCTTACATTCAGCTGGCTGTCAACCAACATCCCCAGGGCCTTCTCCACCAGGCAGCTCTCCAGCCACTCCTCCCCAAGCCTGTAGCGTTGCGTGGGGTTGTTGTGACCAAAGTGCAGGACCCGGCACTTGGCCTTGTTGAACCTCATACAATTGGCCTTGGCCCATCAATACAGTCTGTCCAGGTCCCTCTGAAGTGCCTGCCTATCCTCAAGCAGATCAACACTCTCACCCAGCTTGGTGTCATCTGCAAACTTACTGACGGTGCACTCGATCCCCTCATCCAGTTCATTAATAAAGATATTAAACAAGACTTGCCCCAACACTGAGCCCTGGGGAACCCCACTCATAACCGTCTGCCAACTGAATTTAGCTCCTTTCACCACAACTCTCTGGGCTCGGCCATCCAGGCAGTTTTTTACCCAGCAAAGAGTACACTCATCCAAGCCATGAGCCACCAGCTTCTCTAGGAGGATACTGTGAGAGACAGTATCAAAGGCTTAACAAAAGTCCGGGCAGACAACATCCGCAGCCTTTCTCTTATCTACTAGGTGGGTCACCCTGTCATAGAAGGAGATCAGGTTGGTCAGGCAGGACCTACCTTACATGAAGCCATGCTGACTGGGGCCGATCCCCTGGTTATCCTGCACATGCTTGGTGAGCTCACTCAAGATTAACTGCTCCATAACTTTCCCCAGTACCAAGGTCAAGCTGACAGGCCTGTAGTTCTCCAGATCCTCCTTCTTGCAGATGGGCATCACATTGGCAAGCATCCAGTCATCTGGGACCTCCCCTGTTAACCAGGACTGCTGGTAAATGATGGAGAGTAGCTTGGCAAACTCCTCTGCCAGCTCCCTCAGTGCTCTTACGTGGATCCCATCCGGCCCCATAGACTTGTGAGTGTCCAGGTGGAGCATCAGGTAGTAAACTGCTTCCTCCTGGATTATGGGGGGTTTATTCTGTGATCCGTCCCTGCTTTCCTGCTTCAGGGGGCTGAATATGCTGGGGATAACTGGTGTGACTCTTAAAGGCTGAGGCAAAGATGTATTTAGTACCTCAGCATTTTCCTCATCCTCAGTTGCAATGTTCCCCTCCACATCCAATAGAGGATGGAGATTCTCTTTGATCCTCTTTTTGTTTTTAATATATTTATAAAAACATTTTTTGTTATCCCTTACAACAGTGGCCAGGTTGAGTTCTAGCTGGGCTTTTGCTTGCCTAATTTTCTGCCTGCAAGACCTAACGAGGTCTCTGTAATCTTCTTGAGTTACCTGGCCCTTCTTCCAAAAGCAGTAGACTCTCCTTTTTTCCCTGAGTGTCAGCAGAAGCTCCCTGCTCAGCCAGGCCAGTCGTTTTACCCACCAGTTCGTCTTGTGGCACTTGGGGACAGCCTGCTCCTGTGCCTGCAAGACTTCCTTCTTGAAGAAAGCCCAGACTTCCTGGACTCCCTTGCCCTTCAAGACTTCCTCCCAAGGGACTCTCCCAACCAGTGCCCTGAACAGGCCAAAGTCTGCCCTCCAGAAGTCCATGGTAGTGGTTCTGCTGACCCCTCTTCTTACTTTGCCCAGAATTGAGAACTCAATGATATCATGGTCACTAATCCCAAGACAGCCTCTGACCACCACATCTCCCACTAGTCCTTCTCTGTTTGTGGACAGGAGGTCAAGTGAGGCACCTCCCCTGGCAGGTTCACTTACCAGCTGTGTGAGTGTTACCTGGAGTGTTACTTCCACACACTCCAGGAACTTCCTAGACTGTTTCTCCTCTTCTGTATTGTATTTCCAGCAGACGTCTGCTGAATTTAAATCTGCCATTAGAACAAGGGCCACCAACTGTGATACTTCCTCCAGCTGCTTGTAGAACACTTCATCTACCTCTTCATCCTGCTTGGGTGGTCTATAACAGATCCCCAGCAGGATATCTGCCTTGTTGGCCTTCCTCCTCATCCTTACCCATAAACACTTGACCTTATCATCAGAGTCACTAAGCTCTACGCAACTGAAGCACCCCCTAACATACAGAGCCACCCCACCACCTCTCCTTCCTTGTCTGTCCCTTCTGAAAAGCTTATAGCCATTCTTTGCAGCACTCCAGTCATAAGAGTCACCCCACCATGTCTCTGTGATGGCAACTAAGTCATAGCTATCCTGCTGCACAGTGGCTTCCAGCTCCTCCTGTTTGTTGCCCATGCTGCATGCATTGGTGTAGATGCACTTGAGCTGGGCTATTGGTTTCACCAACAACCCTGGCATGCCACTCCTAGGTTCCTCTCTGGTGGGCCTGGCTACATCCCTTTCCCCCCTTCGAACCTAGTTTGAAGCCCTCTCAATGATCCCCACCAACTCATTTGCAAGAAACCTTTTCCCCCTTTGAGACAGGGGAACTACATCTGCCACCAGCAGGTCTGCTGCCATGTAAACCTCCCCATGATCAATAAAAAACAAAACTCCACCAATGGCACCAGCCTCTGAGCCACATGTTAATCAGATGAGTCTTCCTGTTCCTTTCAATATTGTTCTTCCCTACCACTGACCAGATTGAGGAAAATACCTGCGCTCCTGATCCTTCAACCAGTCACCCCAGGGCAGTAAACTTGATCATTTACTGCACAAAGGACAGGGTCAGACAAACTGTCAGGAAGACGTCTCATTGAGTCATGAGGTTCAGAAAGGACCCCCGTGCTTTCTAAACTCCTTCTCAGAGAGGAGTCTAGGGGTGGCTGGATCCAATCCTAGTCCCAGACTTGTTCAACAGTTTATATCTAAAGGATTTCGTGTACATGACTAATTCTTTATATCACTTCACTAAGATTTCAAAGTCCAGCATGCTATTAGCCACTTACTGAGCATTTATTGTGGCAAGGAATCTCTCAACCTCAAGGAGTAACCTTGAGGAGCATCCTTACTCAAGGGGAGATCCTGCTGTGCAGCCCACTGCCATGCAGGAGAGTTCAAAAGCTCTTGGGCAGCTCGCTATTTATGGGGCTAAAATGATAGGCTCATAGTCTTACCTACTTACCAGCTGCAGGTGTTAGTTTCTGCCAAGTGTGGCCTGAGTTGGATAATTAGCACTCTGGTTAGGTGGACAAGGACACACATCCATAAATTAGCTCTCAGCTATTGTGAGGTTATCTGTTTCCTGGGACTCCACTTTGAGATGGATGCAGCCATCATGACCAGGCGCATCTTATCATGACTGTCACTGGTACCTATTACTTGAGCAGAGCCAGGGCAAAAGATCAGGTCAGGGGGAGCACACTGCCACAGACATCTGTAGAACAGAGCCAGGCAAGGCCGCAAGGTGATACCACAGGCAGAGGTAGGGCGGTTGAGATGGCATCACTACCAGCCCAAGGATCCATCAGAAATAAAAACATTGTGGGAAGATATAAAACCCTCAAGATGCAAACAGGGAGGTGAAATAGGGCAACTCAGCTCCATTGAGGATGTGACCAATTCTTCTCCCCCTGAGGTGGTACCTGTGCAGCCAGCAAAGGCGCTGGGGTGCTGTATGGGGGTGGTGAGCTGCCTGTGCTCATCTGGGTAGCTTGTTTACCACAGCTATCCTCTGTGTGTTATCCAAAACAATAGTAGGAGACTCCACAGGCCTCCCACACTGTGACAGAACATCAAACCTTATCCATGGTCATACCTAAAATTCAGAAGATAATGTGGTTGACTCCAGACAGAAATCCAAGCAGACCCAGTAATTCAGTGGGTACCAACAAACTACTTTGCAACACATCAAGTAAAAATTATCTGACAAGAATGCAAATTCTTCATCTATATGCATTCAGAAGAATGCAACTTGTCCTCTCTCAAATGCATTTGGCCACTGCCATCTGTGATTTTCTCTACCAGAAGCTGGCTTGCAGTAGCAGCCTCTCCTGACACCTTGTTGCACTCCAGAGATGAGTGCAGACTTGTGTCTGCCCCATCACCAGTCACCAAGTGCACCTCGGCACCAGGCGGGCAGGGGTAGCGATGCTCACGAATCTCCTGGGAGTTGGTAGACTTCTGCCTGGAATTTTCCATAACTGTGCTGACATATTAAATCCTAAAAGGCTTGCAAACCTTTCTCTTTTTTTTTATCCTTCAAGAGCTGTGTGTGTGCTGCTTGCAGCACCTTCTTACATGTGCTGAAGGGTGCCCAAACAGAGGGACCCCAGGGGGAGGCTCAGATCTCACTGGGGCTCCTGTACTAAGCACCAAATACCAGATACAACCAAGACTGCTTGCAGGGGGAAAGACAGACTCTCCCATCCACAGCAAGGTTTAGAATCTGGGTCATGCAGTATGAGCCCAGCCATGGCAGCTGGTGAACTGCATGGGTGAAAAGTGCTCCAGGGAAGGCAGGGAAAGCATTTACAGTCTGCCAGGAGAGCACTGAAGTCAAGACTTATTAAGTTTGCTGGCAATGGGCTTTGTGCAAAGTTGCAGCTATGTTGACTAATCTACTAAAAGTGGCAAACAGAGGGCTTGGAGAGAAAATTGGAGGTATAGAAAAGGGAAAGATGGATTTAAAATAAGAGACTGAATTGCTGAAGGAACTGAGGCAGAAATGCATGTGCCTCTGCAGCAGAGAGCCTGCCATCCACACCAGTGGCAAAGCGAGCCCAGCCACAATGAGATGGATGGCTTACAAGAGCTAATACAGCAGGAACTTGAGATCAGGATCCAGATCAGCAAAGGCCATCTGTGAGGACAATGGCAAAAGAGACTCAGCATCATGGATCTGATGCTTTGGTTTGTCAGAAGATAAGCCTTTGGAAGGCCTGTGCATCAGCAGGCTGTGGCTGCAGCCTTCCAAGAGGGGTTCCTGGGAGGAGATATTGACCCCTGGGCTGGGGAGAGGCTGACTGGTCTGATCCCGGGCTCTCTCATGCGGAGTCAGCAGATTATTCAGTCACCTGCCCCTCTCCTCTGACCACTCCCTACAAAAGCACTGGACCCCCAACTGTCCTCATGTCCCAGTCACCACTGGTGCACAGCTCCTGATGAAGGGATGCAGGGGTGGGTTTGAGCCAGATCTGAGACAGAGCCTGGAAAAAGCCAGAGCTGTATCATGGCTGCTAAAACCCTGTGTGAATATCACTGTACAGGGGTGGTGGGACTAACAGGGCCCCAGGAATAGCCACGAGTGATCATAACCCCACTGCAGTGCCGTCCAACTTCATCCCAGTGTCAGCAGTACCAGGGGAAGAAGCTGGGGGACAACACCAGGGCCTGCTGTAGAGGACTACGGAGGCATGCTGCTCTCTCTAACCGTGGTGCAGTTGCTTGGTTTGGAAGAAGAGAAAGCTGAGGAAGGACCAGAAGGGGTTTTTTTAATCAAGAAAGCAGGTACTGAATACAAGATCAGATTTCATGCAGGAGGGACCAGGACAGCAACCTAACGCTGAAGTTCAAAATCAAACCTGCAATGATGGATGGGTTGGTACCAGCTGCTAGGGCAATTACTGAACCCGTAAATGAACATTATTTGACTCATCTCTAGCTTAAGAGGAAAGTCATTCAGGCAGAACAATTTTACCAGGCACAGATGGATAGAGAATGTAAAGAGAAAGAGGAGGGTCCATGAAACAGCCCAAGCAGTAACATTTGCCACTAACTGTGTGCTGTATAGAAAACAAGGTTAACAGAGAAAAGACAGCATTTCAAAGCTGAGGCAAAGGCCAGTGATTTTGCTGAAGTACCAGAGACAGAGACAGAAGAGGGGATTTCAACAGGCCACAGAGCTGAGGACTGAAGGAGAAAACATAAATGCTGGGAGAAGGGCACCCTTTGTTGCCTTTTAAGAACAACAAACTCAAGTAACTAAATCACAAGAGCTGGAAAATGAACGAGTAGTAAAGCCTGACCCAAACAGACCTGATTCTGCACAGTGGGGATGTCCATCTCCCCAAAACCTGAAGCTGCTTCTGCCCAGACCTGTCCATACTTTACAGTGACAACCAGCAACCAGAGTGCTGATCGCCATGAAGTGAATTCACATAGTCCCAAAATGCTAACAGGTGCAGGATCCTCAGTCAGCTCAATACCAGAGCCCCTTGGGGACCCCAAAGAGCCACCAAGCAAAGCAGCAATGACCTATACAGCACATGAAGTAGAAACACAGATTTTAGGATTGTTTCATACTCAGATGCAGCATCCAGTGCTTTAGGGATCCTAATGCTCTGGCAACCTGTCCTCTGTGTGTTATGGAATTGTGGAGAAGTTCTTGGAAAATGGCCAAGCTTCAGTTACACCTTCTGTAGATAGTATTTTGATCCAGGTACCCTCTTGTGTGGCATGAGAGCAAATAAAGAGATAGTGCTGCAGGTAACAGTGAAAACTAGGTTTCAGTTTAGGTGATCAAAGACCCAACTGGTACTTGGGAACCTGAAAGAGCTGGGCATAATTTTAGCTCAAGAGAACAGGTTGATCCCTCATGACACGCCTAGTTATATTGGGATTATGGGCCTTGCAAAGAATATTTAACTTCCTGGAAGTTTTATTCCAGTGTTAGCAGGCAAAAGCCAGATGCTGCCCATGTCCCTTAAGGAGAAGAGGTGGTGGCCATGGGGCCTGGACCAGGCAGGGGCACCAAGGCAGCTGAAACAAGATTTTGCTCAGGCTCCTGCACTGGTGTGACCCAGCATAGGAGACCCATTGCATATTCAGTGACCCATCACTGACAACGTAGGGGTAGTCTTGACACAAAAGGAAAAAACTATGTACAGGGCAAGAGCTCTGACAGCCCTGCAGCCAGCTCTCACATCACACAGAGGAGCATGCACAAGCCAGGGGACATGAGGAAGTCACACCTGGCACAGGCCTCGCAAACGCACAGCACTGGGAAAGCTCAACTGGTGGGTAGCAAATCACAGCTAGTGCTGCAGACACTTTAACGTGTCAGGGGAAAACCCTGGGTAGAGGAAAGGTTTTTGCACCTTTACCACATATGAGGATCTGAACATGGAACTGTCAGGAAGCACATTTCGTTGTTAAACCCAGACTCAGACTTAAAAAAAAAAAGTATAAAAATGGCTACTACTGTTTACTGATGGATCCAGTTACTGTAAATATGGAGAACCTGAAAGAGGACTTGCAGCTATTTGGATAAGTACAAAAACATATACAAAAATGAAAGTACTCCTCCATTCAGCTCAAGCAGCTGAAACTTAGGCTGCTAAAGAAATACTTTGAAATGAGGACTGAGAGAAACCACTCACTATTTTCATAGATTTGCCAAGCTATTGCTGTCTGGCTGCCAACATGGGAAAACAAAGGGACATGTTCAGGACATAGCAAGCTATTACATGTTGCCCAAACACTGGGAACAAGTGGCCCAAACCCTAAGGAAAAGAAATGGTGATAAACAAGTAATGCATGTGAAAGTCCACCAAAATCAGATGAAAAGAGGAGACTGAGGTACCAAAGTGGATGCACTAGCAAAGGCTGCAGCCCTAAGAGCCATGAAGTACACAGAGACACAGAGATAGAGCAGCTGCTCCAAAATGGAATGACATTTTAGGAGTCAAGCAATGTTTTCACATACAAGTACATTCCCAAAGCTCCGACTCAGTGTGCAGAGCAAACTGGACATTAAAGGAAGCCTTGGGAAGAGGGCCAGCAGCACAGGAAAAGACTGGGATGAAAAACTTCCAGTAATTCTAATGGTTTATGTTCTGTCCCTGTCGTAAATGGATCCTCTTCTTACATGGCAATGACTGGCCAAGAAATAAGACACCTCAGTCATACTGCATTGATAATGAAGTACCAGATGAATATCAGCTAAAAGTATTAATTATTCAGTAGCTACATTTTCAAATAAAGCAAATTGTAAAAAGGAAAAAAAAATCAAGATAGCTGTCCAGATAGGCTGCAACTTAAGGAAAAAACAAAAAGAGTGAGAGAGAGAGAGAAAGAAAAACAAGCAGGGGACTTGGAAAACCCCAAAACTACAAAGAGTGCAATGCAGCAGGGCAGGCTGTGTGCCAGCACTTCAGTGAAACACAGAATCACAGAATCACAGAATGGTAGGGGTTGGAAGGGACCTCTGGAGATCATCTTGTCCAACCCCCCTGCTTGAGCAGCGACACCTAGAGCAGGGGGCACAGGGCCGCATCCAGGTGGGGTTTGAATGTCTCCAGGGAAGGAGACTCCACAACCTCCCTGGGCAGCCTGTGCCACTGCTCTGGCACCCGCACAGGAAAGTTGTTTTTCCTCATATTGAGGTGGAACTTCCTGTGTTCCAGCTTGCGCCCATTGCCCCGTGTCCTGTCATTGGGCACCACTGAAAAGAGCCTAGTCCCATCCTCCTGACACCCACCTTTCAGATATTTATAGGTATTGGTGAAATCCCCTCCTCAGTCTTCTCTTCTCCAGGCTAAACAAATGCAAGTCTCTCAGCCTTTCCTCATATGGGAGATGCTCCAGTCCCCTGATCATCTTTGTAGCCCTCCGCTGGACTTGCGCAAGGAGTTCCACATCCTTGTTAAACTGGGGGGCCCAAAACTGGACACGGTTCTTCAGATGTGGTCTCACTAGGGCAGAGTAGAGGGGGAGGATAACCTCTCTCGATCTACTGGTCACAATCTTTTAATGCACCCCAGCATACCATTGGCCTTCTTGGCCACAAGGGCACAGTGATGGCTCAGGGTCAGCTTGTTGTCCACCAGCACTCCCAGGTCCTTCTCAACAGGACTACTAGAAAACACACAAATTTGAACATTGCTGTCACTGAAGAGCAAGTATTAAACACCAGTGAAACCCACTTTTATATGCCTGAAGTTATGTGGTATAATGCTTTGCGATATGCATGCTTTGATTTGTATATGTTCAAGCTGAAGAGAAAGATTCATAGCTGATGTCTTCACATTGCTAGACTAAGGTTGCACTGTCAGGTAAAGAAACACTGTCAGGTTTTGTAAACATCCCCCAAACAGCTAACATGACTTTCAGCACCATCATCCACCATGTCACTGTTCCTCAAACATTGCAGCAGCCGCTCATACGGCTGGCTGGCTGTAGAGAGCACAACATAACAGCGCAGCTCCAGGCCTGGGAGCAGAGCAGCATCAAGACCCGCACCGACAAGGGAGTGAGCCTGAGGACCTGCCAAGACCCTTATCCTGGCTGGTGGCTGCAGCCCATTATGCAGAAGTGCAAGCTGCCGGTCAGGCTGCTGTGGCTGTTGCACAGTCATCAGGAGAAGCTGTGAGACATTCACAGAGCGGAACCTGGCAAGGACATGAAGTTGACACCACAGGCAGAGGTAGCGTGGTTGAGACGGCATCACTACCAGCTCAAAGGTTAGGGGGAAAACCCCAACATGAAAGATACTGAGCTGCATGTGTCCTGCTCACAGCCATGCTTCGCATGTGCCAAATGCTGCCCGAACAGGGTGAGCCAGAAGGATAGTACCAGCAGCCAGCAGAAGTGGCAGCTGGGCTGACGTCACTCTCGTTGAAGCCCAGGTCCCCTGTCCTTCACGGCACAGTAGATCTGGTCTTGGGAGTGTGTTGCTGGGGGAAACCCTTGCACCTCAATTCAGCCTTGACTTTCAGTGGCCTTTGAACTCGCAGACAAAAGGAGAGGTTACAGATTTTGTTTGAATTGGGAGGTAATTCTCGAATTTTTTTCTGAGAACACAGACATTTCAAAAAAATATGACATTTCTGCCTCTGCACACTGTGTTCACTTTGCCTCTGTCCAACATAGCCTCTTTCAAACATATACATGGGTATACATCTTGGGCGTATACAAAGGTGTGTTATATGTATCCCACTGCAGCATGAAGAAAAGACACTATCCAGTTATCCATGGTGTTCATTTACACAATAGTGACCAGTAGCCAATATTTTAGCAGGTTATAACAGCACTTTCCTCTGTCTGGGAACTATCTACAGAAATAATTTTAATCTGTCTCTTAATGGGAACAGTTCAAAGCCTCAGGACTATCCCTGGCCATCTCTGTACTGTTGGTGAGCTGTTCATGATCACTGTCACCCTGCCAAAGGCTGTCCTGTCTTAAGCCTGGTCTTGTACTTCCCTCTTCAATATGGTGTATGAGCTGCTTCTTGTGTCTAAGTGGGGTAAAAAGCCGCTGTGCCAGGTGCTTTGATCTTTCCTGACCTCCACAATTTCAGACCTACTAGCCATGGTGGATTCAAACGCTCGAGATTGTGCCTGAGACATCGCAGCCCAGGAGGAGCCAATATGGACCTGGCAGGGCACGCTCCCATGCCCTCTGCTCCCTGCTGAGAACGACACATGGCTAGAAGTAAATCAAAGCATTTTGAAAATGGCCATTTCAGGAACCTTGGTAGGTTTTTCACTCTGCACAAATTGATTTCTGCAGTGGTAGCTCCAGAGGTCTCAGAGTTGCTCTGTGAGCCCCAGAAGTGCACAGGTACAGACAGTCCCTGTCTGCAACAGTCTATGGTATAAGTAGACAAGGCAAATTACAGATGACAAGAAGGAAATATGATTATTCAAATTTTGCACAAGGAGAATTGAAGCTATTTAGATACGTATAGGGCAAAATTTTTCAAAGGCACAAGGTAGGATCTAGCACCCAAATTCTAACTGATGGGCAAGTGCCTGATGCAGTACATGCTCTAAAATACTTCCCCTAAATGACTGTTCAAGGTCACAAAGAAACTTTGCAACAGCACTAAGTACCTATCCCTGAGGTCCTGAGTCATGGCATTTTAATCACAATGCCACCCTCCCTTCGTAAGAATGGCCTCTCTGCACCACACTTGCATTCATCTGAGCACAAATTATTTCTATGCACAGTCTCAGGACACCATTAAAAAGGAGAGTGAACACCAAAGGAAAAGCACAATTTTTGTTTGAGCTAACACTGATGAATACTTCTTTGCAGAATTTGCCAAGCTCTCCTATTGATTAAAAATAATTAAATTATAACATTCATTTCACATTTACTTTGCTATGGTTGCTGGAGTGTTTCTAAGTGGGCAAACATCCCTGTGATCTCGTCATTTGGTTCTCATAGCGCTGCAGGCTGAACAAGGGTATAAATATGCAAAAGCTGCTCCATTTCACTGTTGCATGGATACGAAGCAGATGGATAGATGAACAAAACTCCTTCTTAGAAAGCAAGTGCCCTTGTCAATACAGACTGCACCCATCTGGCTCAGCACTACACCCGGCTTGATGGAAAAGATGATGAATATCATATTTAAACCCTACCCCATTTTTCTGAACACAGTGATAGTATTAAGAGCTTTGTGCACTATTTCTGTTTCTGCAGTAGCACACACCACATCCTACTGGACAACCCCCTCTGGAGCACAGAAGGACACTCTCCCACAACTTGTTTCCACCCCCCTTTCTAAGAAAAATGGGTGCAGCCAACCCATGTGCCACACCACCACCATGTACCACATCTGCAGTGGGGTGGCTGGGCCAAGACTGCACCATCCAGCTACCTTGTAAGAGTCCAGCGGTCTCTCCCACAAGGTGCTGAAGGCATTGCTGGCCCAGGCAGTGACCTTCCCTGCTCAAGTAGCAGGACCAGACTTTCCTCTAAAACCCTGCTACCTGAAGCACCCACCCATGAACTACAGCAGAGACTAGGACTCAGTGCTCAGACCAGTGCCCCGCTGGCAAATGACTGGAGGTGGTCTGGGTTGTCTCCCCACTGCTGAACTGACTCAATGCCTGTGTGAGCAACAGAACCAGTGTGTCCCAGTATCCAGCATTTCCTTCTCAATCCCAGCCACTGGGCTATGTTCTCTCATGTCTGATACGGCACAACCTCCTTGTTTTTTCCCTCCATAAGAAACCAAGCTTCTCCAGCTATTTTCACTCAAGACAAGCTAATATTTCATATTATTTGATACATCTACCCTCCTGTCCAGCTTGGTTCAAACTGGATCCAAAAGTTACTAGGGGGAGAAGAACAGAGGGAGAGAACAATAGCATGATCCCATAAATCTCACTTCCTGAGGAAATTAAGTCAAGAAACAGTGATTCATAATCTCAGTGTAGATCTGCTGGCCTTGTCTCCTACACCAATCCTCCCATCATACTATGTGAAAATTAAACAAAAGCAAACCCTGTAAAACAACCCCAAAAGAAAATCCAAATGCATCTGTGAAGACAGAAATTCTGACAGGATGGATGGAGAAGAATTTGTCTGATTACAGACCCTACTCTAATGCAGGTCACAGCTCTGAAGGAGTGATCAGGATGAGCACCTTGTGGGAGCTGTGCTGGCAGGAACTAGAGCAGGGGGTGCTCCCATGGCCAGCTCAGATTCAGCAGGATTCAGGTGCTGCCTCTCTGGGAATCAGTGGTAACTCAGGGTAGGTATCCAGCTCAGTTTCAGGTCTACATACACACTCCACAGTCTGGGTGTCTTCATCCGCATCCCTCATCCCACAGATCTGACCAAGAATGACTTAATGATGCGTGTGCACAAAACTGTGAAGCCCAAGAAAAGGAGTGAGCATAAAGTTATTTTTCTATCAAGGCCAACTGCCACTTTTGGGGGGGAAAAAATGACTTTTTTGTGCAGTTCTTACTTCCAATGAAAAATAAATAATAAAAAAGCTTCAGCTTCGAATGCTTATTTACTATTTTTATATGGATTAATTTGGTTTCTTGCCTGCATGCAAATATGTAAAGTCCTTGTTCTTAGCTTGCAGAGCACTTGCTGATGCCTTACAGACCAGCAGAGCTCCAGGACCCCCAGCTATGAAATGCTATGTTTGACTACACAGATACTTCCCCTCTTACAAGAAAACGGAGATCTGTACCTGGGGGCTGGCTTGCCTGAAACCCACCAGCAACATCCAAGGCAGGTAATTAATTGTGGCTCATTCCCAAAGGCAGGGCATCATTACCATAATCTAGAGCCCCTGAGTTACAGTTGCCCTTTAATCACCTTTTCTGCAGAAGATGTGGAAAACTTGTGTGGAATAAGCACTTTCTTTCTATAACTATTGGCTTCAGTTTAAAGCAATGAATGCTCAAATCACTCTTATTGAACAGACAGAAAGGCACAAGAGACATTACAGTAATAAATATTCAGCAGATGACTGGAGTATCATATATACAGAGTATAAATACTCAAAATCGCTCCACTTCATGGTTATATCAGAAGGCACAGGAGAGTGCAAATCCTTTTATTTATATTGCTTCTGAGGGGATGTCTTTTTTTAATTGAGTAGTTTTGTTTCTTCTCAATCTTTCAGTTCAGCAGCACACTGAGGATGCAAGATCATGGCCTGTGTGGCAGTGGGTCCAGCACCACTGCTGGCGCTGGGAACCAGGTACTGGCTGCCATCTTGCACCAGCCCCTTCCTCAGCCACCTTCTTAGGGGGGCTGCTCTGCCCTGGAGGGCACACAGGGGAAGTTGGGGGGGGGCATGTCACCCCAAGGAAAAGCTGGCTGCTGAAGACAGGGCAGAGCCAGTGGGTCTGACGGGTCCAGTGTGGTCCTGCTTTGAGAATTAGTGTAGTCTCACGTCTGGGCACCTGCTGTGCCCCAAATCACATGAATCTCTGCAAAGCTCATCCTTTTCTTTCTAAGCATTTATAATGCGGAAACTACTGAAGGGCAAATGTGCTTTTAGTGAGCAGGGAGTGCCACAGCTGCATAATGCTGCAGACAGCTACAGACGTGGTCTTCCTCCAGGGATTTCTTTTCCCTCTCCCCACCCCATGTACCTCGGTTATGCAGAATAAGCACAGCGGTGCCTTTTTTCTGGTAGTCTGTAAACCTAAGCATATGCAGCTGTTCCAAATCATGCCTGTGAAATGGGGGGGAAGCAGTAAACCCCATACCCACTTCAGGCATGGGGGAAGACAGCGGGACTGAGCAGGGCATCCTGACCTGGGCAACATGGCCCAGCTCTATTGCCATTCGAACTCATTGGCTTGTACTGATAGCTGTTCTGTCACTGCACATTCAGAAAACCATGTGTAACCCTGAACCCCTGCCAGCAGACAAAATCACTGGCAGGATCACTTCTCCAGCAGGGGGGAGACAAATAATGTCACCCCCAATTTGTGCTCTCAAGTCCAACTGATTTCAAAATTTAACAGGCTTTCCCCTACATGCCCCTTGTGCTAACAGAAGGCACTCACTGACCTTCAGTTTTTCTTTGGAAATTCAACTATTACTCACTTTAAGTGTTCCTGGAACGTGCACTTGCTGTCCTTCTGCAAATCTGTAGATCTTCCTGCTTGTATGGAATAGTGCTGCTGCAATAAACTCTGCAGAGCCGGGAAATATCCATTGTGTCCTTCTCCCTCAAATCTAAAAGGTTTCATTTCTGACCTGCGTGGCATCAGTTTTGTGATCAGCAAATAGGCTTCTCTACTTCCTAAAATATAGTTTCAAGAATGCAGTTAATGTACAAAGACCTAATTTGACAGCTGGACCCTGCAGTGTCAAAACCGTCAGAAACCATCCTGTAATTCCAAGGAAGGGCGATGACCCCAGTAACATTTGAAATGTGCCCATACTGGAGACAGATGTGTCAGTACTTTTGACAAGTAACCAGTCAGTTTTATGAGGCTAATGCCAGTAATATGATTCACAAAAGACCATACATCACCAAAGAAGAATTTTGTTGTGTAAAATGCAGACATAGAGCAAAATTGTGGAATCACAGAATAATTTAGACTGCAACAGACCTCTGCTGGTCCTCTGAGTACTCCAGTGACCACTCAAAGCAGAGACACCTTCAAAATAACATTAGGTGTCTCAGGGCTTTCAGAGTTTGCTTTTTTCAGTGAGTAATTCTTTTCTTTTCTGTCCTCTGACCCTGAAATTACTATTCCACATCTCACCTGACACCTCTGCAGGCACAGGTGCCTGTGCCTCAGGCCTCTGGACATTAGCGCTCTCCTACCTCTCCATCTGCAGGATCTGCATTGACATATCTGAAAAATTTCAGCTTCCCCTCTCTGTCTCCCTCTCCTTTTCCTTCTCCCTCTCCTCTTCATGCTTTCTGGGGAGCAGGGAGAGCTTAAAAACCTGAGAAAAATGCTTCTAAGCTGGGGTGAGTAGGGAGTACAACCAGGACAAAAAAAAAAAAAACAAAACCAAAAAACGATTACTAGGGGGGAGAATTATTAATATTGCCCTGTGCCAGTTTGAATGATGAATTAAAATCTCCATCCTTTCCCTGAGGACATGGGATACAAGAAGCAGTGAGCCCTGCAGCAGGCTGGGGAACAGTGCTTGCGCTGAGGCGATTAAGCTGGGTTTGAGGCCACGAAGCCCCCGGGGCCGGACCCCAGCACCCCCGGGCCGGACCCCAGCACCCCCGGGCCGGACCCCAGCATCCCGGGCCGGGGCGGGCGATGCTGCAGCGCTGCCTGTGCTCCACCGCCGGCTGTGAGAAAGGATGCGCTGGGACGGGAGCTCCTCCGGCAGTCAGCCATACTCACACAGCCCGCTAGACGGTGCCGTCCTAAAAGCTGAAAAAACCCTGTTAGACCTCAAATCTGCTTTTTCGGCGAGATGCGCTGCGTGTGCACAGCAGACCGACCGCTGAGCAGCGGGAACAACGCCCGGGGCGGCAGGAGGACCCGCCTTGACGCCCCTTTGGCCAGAGGTCCCCGAGATGCCACCCAAGCACCCACCTGTGAGATCTGACTAGCTGCAGAAATGCCCCTGCTCCTACCCCAGCAGGGCCAGGGATCCCAGGGGGCCCCAGCAGCAAAGCTGGTCCCGTGCAACAGCATGAGGGTGCAGCTGGGTTCATGCTTTCTTAGAGAGTGCCAAATACAAGCAAAAAGGAATAACCCAATGAGTAAACTGCAAAATTTCCAAGCAGTGCTGCTCTATTTTCTTGCCCAGCTGTGCCTGCATGTTGTGGTTGCAAGCACGTCCCGTGCCAAAGCTAGCAGAGCATAAACGCCTTGGAGGGTACAGAGCTCAGCCCCACGTGCAGCCCAGCACTTGATGCAGGGCAAGTCAGCCAGCACCAGCAGTGTGAGGAGATATCCAACCTGTCTGTCTGCTGCGCACCTCCTGGCATCTTATCCCATCTCTCCTTCAACCTGCGAAATGAAGGGGTCCCCCTCCTAACACAGGGTCTGGCTCCAGGGCAGGGAAAGGTTCTCATCTCCTCCTGGCAGCACCTCAAAACTGCAAGCACATGAAACATGGTTATCAAGCTCTCCACACTAGGTATTTCTCACTTTGCACCAAGCAGACGTGCCAAGATGTAACACAACCTTGCCCCAGATGAAGGCCCTCTGCTCCCTTCTCCCTGAGCCAGGCTGTTCGGAGGGGCTGTGTTTCCCAGGATGTATCACAGCTCTTTCTTGGTGGCAAGCAGCTGTGCCACTGCTACAAGGCATCCCAGGAGATGTGCTGCCTTGGGAAGGTGTCACTTAGCCTGGAGCACCACCTTGAGAAGGAAAATGGAAGGTTAGCTACTCCCACAAGGCACAGGTAATGTGCCTCAGGCAACATTTTGGAACAAAAATATTGAGAGTGGGGAAGGAGGGACCAGATAAAAAAAAAGAAATGGTTGTTCAACTGTATTTCTAGACCCTCTGAAAATGCATTGTCATCACTGCCAGTGAAACCCACTGGAGCAGGAATTAGGGAGCTAGCACACACAGCATTTCCACGGAAATGCTGCAGTCCACTCATCAGGTTATTTCTTTTTGCTTGTATTCGGCACTCTAAGAAAAAATATACCAATCACACGAACTTGATCAAGTTATATTAAATTTATATGCTTTTACATGGTGTAAATATCCTTTCTTGCATTTTAGAAGCATGCCATTCACAGAAATAACTGCTGTGCTCTGTAGCACACGCCTATCCCAGTTACAGTGACTCACCCTGTTGTCCAAAACTCCTATGTCTTTGTTTGTTTTTTAACACGGCACAAGCAAACAGTGGTGGAAACACACCCAGTGAGTTAGAACGTGAGGATTTCTCTCCATACCAGATCTTCATATTTCAAGAGAAAACCCCTTTTTATGGCTCTTCCAGTCCACACTACAGCATCACCCCACATCTAAGGAGGAGCCAGCATAGCCCGCAACTTTTGCTCAGACAAGACATGGCCACCTAACTAACACGGTCTTCAGAAGAAGCACTGACAAATCTGTGTTTCCTGACTTCAGCCAATATATTCCTCTTGCTTTCCCACTCTTTCCCTCTAATTTTCCTTGGTCTTGGAGCAGTGACAACCAGGATACTCCAAGCTGCTGCATGAACCAGCCCTACAAGAAATGGCATTACTGCGGTGAGCATAGGGCACATGGCTCTTGAGACAGAGGAGGAACTATCAGTTCACCTCCCCTTAAACAGAGGATTCTTACCCACCCTGAGTCATGCCATAGCCAGTGAGCTCAGAGACTGTAAATAGGAGACCACCTCATTGTCATCCCCCAGAATTGCTTTTCAGGGAAAGCATTTGGCAGATTGGGTCATACTCTCTGATAGTCGCTGATGACCAATACCATGCTCTTGCAAATGAAGTGTTCACCAAAAGCAGTTCAGCCAGTGCTACTGACAGGTCCGAATGGAAGATCATGGCCCTAGGCTTTGTCTAAAATCAAAACTTTCTGTAATTTAATGGAATTCAATTAACAAACCAAATTAATTAAAGCAGTACAAATCCCTGAGCAGGCCACCTTAATCTGCTGTGCCTTAGGGCTTGTTTACAGACAGTTTTATGCTGCATTGACAATTCCTGTATAGCTTCTTTATATCAGTGTAACTCATCTGAGGAGAGACCTCATTATATCACACCAGGGGATGCCCTGATTTAGCTAGAGTGATTTCCAAACAGAATTAATGAGAACAACACAAGCATTGTGTGTGTGAATTCAAACAACTACCCATTTGATTTAAGCTAAACTAGGTTTAGACAAAGTTAAGCTGTCCCTACAATGTTGCGCTAGCCTTAAATCACTGCATATGCTCTCACCTTCTCCAACCAAGAAACAAATGGTCTCATTAGTAAGTGAGACTGTAGGACAAGATGTGCGTTAGCTCTAAGCTGGCATGGGTAGGCTCCGAACACAGCTAATGTGTTAGCTTAAGCTGAGTGTCATCAGCACAGCACGATTACAGCACAAACATACTGAGAACAAGGCCAATTCTGCATGTCTCCTTATTTGAAATCATCCACATATTCACCTGAAACCACTTGCAGTTCATTGCTGAAAGGCATTATCGTCAAACAGCAGCACCTCTTATCTTTCCTCCCCTGGGGCATTGCTCCACTATCACATGCTACAGCCATAAGCCACTCCATCCAGCACAACCAAGGATGCTGAAACATGTCTGCTTTAATGGATTGAGCCTCTCCCAGCACAGGCACAAGTTAAATGTGCCTCAGTGATCTTGGCACCAAAGTTTTGAGATGATCTTAACTGTTGCATGACTGCATGCCCTGATGATAGACACCACCCCAGAGAGAGGCCTGCCTACAGTGAAGGGCTGCATAGCTATGTTGGTTCTGGAGAAATTGGAAACTACATAAAATCAGTGTCTATAGAACAGTTTGTTGACTTCTGTTGACTTAATTTGAATACCAGAGATCAGGCCTGTCTCTGCCGCCAGCTCTCCGTATGGCCTTAATCCCCTCTTGTGTCTTGGCTACTTTTCTGCCTTTTTGCCTCTTCTGTACGTGGAGGTCACAGGTGTTTTGGGGCAGGAACCAACTCTTAATCCTGGAGGTTTTCAAGCTGCAACTGGATGAAGCCCTGAGCAGCCTGGTCTGACCTCAGAGCTGACTGTGCTGTGAGCAGGAGGTTGGACCAGAGGCCTCCTGAGCTTCCTTTAAGTCGGAGATATCCTGTGGTTATGTGATTCACAGCAAATAGCACATGGACCCAGTGTGGGGCTGGGAGAAAAGGGGTGGAGAAAGGCTTCAAAGAGAAATATTTTTGGTTGTAAGATCATCCATACTATACAAAATGCTTTCTATATTCTTAAATATATAGAATTCACAAAATTAAATGGGAAAATCTACCAAGGACATTCAATAAGGTATTTCTCTCACAGAGTGCTTTGGGGAGCCACAGTAAATGAACAACAAATTCTGTGTCCTGGAAGTTCAGTCCAAAACTTTCAACTTTGCCTGTTGGAGTTTAAACTTGTCTGTACCAAGACGGAAAAATGAAACTACAGCTACTTCAGCTAAGTGCAGAATAGGCCATGAAATTTTAAGTTAGAACCATATAGATTAAACCTTCATGAAGGTCAGAGGTTATCTCCTATATACAGTCTCCTCCTTAACACAATCAGTCTCCTTTGAAGACTCAGAAGAATAGTATCAGTAACCATAGCAACACTGAAATATAAGTAACATTTTTAATTTCATGATGTAGAACGCACAAAATAAGAGAACATATTTTGAAAGTTTTCATCACAACCTACTTTAATTTTTCATAGGTTTATTTTAATAACAAAACATGCATCTGGGGGTTTTTTATTATTCTTAAAATTTCCATTGAGAGGTGATCGGTTTGCATTCATTGTAGCTCACAGTAAGGAAGTCAGTGGAGGCTGAGCTCCTCTGCCTCCCACTGCAGACTCCTCAGCACCAAGGAGATAACTTTGGTCCCCTGCCCTCACCTTTTCTGGACCCAAAGCCGAGTTTGAAACCCCTGTTTCAACCTGTGGGAAGAGACCAAATGGTATTTCTGAGCACTGCACCACCAGCCAGCCCAATCAGTCCCAAATACCCAAATCAGTAGCATCCTGCCACTCCTCCTGCAGCTGGAGGAGAGCCTGTGTCCATACATGAACACTTGTGTGGGCCCTGGAGGCATTAGGACATCGCCAGTCAGACCTCAGTACCGGGGGCCTCTGCACCATGTCCCCAAAGTGCCTGGGGCATGAGTGGTCCTGCCCAGCACAGCATCAACCTGAGAGGAGCCCCTGCAGCAGAATGCCCATCACAGCAAGCTCTAAAGCCCATGTACAACAACATGTTGGACTCTGTCTCTGGGAGATTAATGTGGGCCATGGGAGACATCGGGGTCCACGGACACTTCATGTAAAGGGGGGGAGGCCACCAGAGAAGGCTGCAGCACAGACCTCTGTCTTAGGCAGAGCTGCAGAGGTGATGGTGTTCTACAGCTCCAGGGGTCCCCCTGCAAGGTGCTTTCCTGTCCTGAGATACGGCACATATCAATGCATGCTTGCTGTTTCAATCCCCAGCCAGGTCAAATTTTAGAATTATCATATCTACCTTCAGGAGCCTAAGTAGAAGCAAAATAATTTACCAGCAGTCATGGCTAAGTGGCAAGGTCCCAGTTGGCTGGAGGTTAGCAAATGTGATACCCATCTACAAGAAGGGCCAGAAGGAGGATCTGGAGAACTACAGGCCTCTCTGTCTGACCTCACTTGCAGGGAAGGTTATGGAGCAGCTCCTCTTGAGTGCCATTACATGGCACATACAGGACAACCAGGTGATCAGGCCCAGTCAGCATGGCTTCATGTAAGGTAGGTCCTGCCTGACCAACCTGATCTCTTTCTATGACAGGCTGTGGATGTTGTCTACCCGGACTTCTGTTAAGCCTTTGATACTGTCTCTCACAGTATCCTCCTAGAGAAGCTGGTGGCTCATGGCTTGGATGAGTGTACTCTTCGCTGGGTAAAAAACTGTCTGGATGGCCAAGGCCAGAGAGTTGTGGTGAACAGAGCTAAATCCAGTTGGCAGACGGTTATGAGTGGGGTTCCCCAGGGCTCAGTGTTGGGGCAAGTCTTGTTTAATATCTTTATTAATGAACTGGATGAGGGGATCGAGTGCAACGTCAGTAAGTTTGCAGATGACACCAAGCTGGGTGGGAGTGTTGATCTGCTTGAGGATAGGCAGGCACTTCAGAGGGACCTGGACAGGCTGGATCAATGGGCTGAGGCCAATTGTATGAGGTTCAACAAGGCCAAGTGCCGGGTCCTGCACTTTGGTCACAACAACCCCACGCAACGCTACAGGCTTGGGGAGGAGTGGCTGAAGAGCTGCCTGGCAGAAAATGACCTGGGGGTGTTGGTTGACAGCCAGCTGAATGTGAGCCAGCAGTGTGCCCAGGTGGCCAAGAAGGCCAACAGCATCCTGGCTGGTATCAGGAATAGTGTGGCCAGCAGGACTAAGGAAGTGATCGTGCCCCTGTTCTCAGCACTGTCGAGACAACACCTTGAATATTATGTTCATTTTTGGGCCCCTCACTACAAGAAGGACATTGAGTTGCTGGAGCGTGTCCAGAGAAGGGCAACAAAGCTGGTGAAGGGTGGAGAAAGCAAGTCTTACGCGGAGAGGTTGAGGGGACTGGGGTTGTTTAGTCTGGAGGAGAGGGGACTGAGGGGAGACCTTATTGCTCTCCACAACTACCTGAAAGGAGGTTGTAGTGAGGTGGGTGTTGGTCTCTTCTCCCAGGTAACAAGTGATATGACAAGAGGAAATGGCCTCAGGTTGTGCCAGGGGAGGTTTAGATTGGATATGGGGAAAATTTCTTCACTGAAAGAGTTGTAAAGCATTTTCAAGTAGTTGAGTCACCACTTCTGGAGGTCTTTAAAAGACATGTAGACATGCCACTTAGGGATATAGTTTAGTGGTGGCGTGGAGAGTGTTAGGTTTTTGGTTGGACTTGATGATTTTAAGGGTCTTTTCCAACCTACATGATTGTATGATTCTATGAAAAGAGTCTCTTTTTTTCAAAATAGAAGCCTCTTTAATCATTTAATTAGCCAAGTATACTGGAGAAAAAAAAGGCATGAAGTTTTTAGATGGCTGAGAAGAAACATTAGTCTTCACCATACAGCATCACTTTCACTGAAAGACTTGACTGGACTGAAAAGAAGGAAACTAGACCAGAAAAGAAGAAACTGAATTAAATCCTATGAGGTCCTGATGTGCTACTGCCTTTATGCAACTAAGAGACATTTGTTTCATTTGTCACATGTCACTCAAGAAGGAAATGCTATTAAATGAAAGTACACCTATGATCTTCCCCACAATACTTATTTGTTACTTCCCCACCTCCAGCAAGAGATTTAACAACTCCCACAGCGGATTCAGAAGCCTTTGGAATCCCTCTGTATCCATGTCTCCATTTTTCCCCACCTTTTAATGAGTTATAAATCCATGAGTAAATCTGTTCCTCGATCCTCAGCAACTTACTATCTTTGAGTCTTTAGTGATGGATCTTCCTGAAAGCCTTCTGGAAATCCAAGTACATGAACCAGATTGCCTTAGCTCCTGGGCTTACTGGCTCTTAGCTACAAACTCTACAGAAGAACCTCTGGTCCTGCCCAAGTCCATGTTTGTTCATGTATCTGCTGATCCTCCTCGTTACTGTAGTTTTCTTCAGTTTGCTGAGGGTTGCCCGTGGATCTCTGACTCCATCTGGAAAATCCAGGTGGAAAATTAGAGCCACATTTGTCACTTTCTGGTTCTCTGTCACTAAGGCAGCTTTAATCAACAGGGTATTCATAGCAACTTACTATTTAGCAACTTCAAAATGCCCTTAAAATTCTTTCACAAATGCTAAGATGCTTCCACTGATTTAAGCACCATGTTGTAAAACTTTCTCTACTAATCTAGGAGTAGATGAAGACCTGAGCACCCTGGTCTGACCTTAGGCCTGACTCTGCCATAAGCAGGAGGTTGGATCAGAGACCCAATGAGGTCCTTCCCAGCCTGAGCCATACCGTGAGCCTGTTTAAGATTTAAGATACGGTTTAAGAGTGATCCTCCAAGATTCATGCCCTTAAAGAAACACCCAGCTCCTCCACTAAAACAAACAATGCAAATAATTCATGCTGTCTTCTGTTATAGACCCATACTCTTTCAGAACTTCTTCAGCAGTTTGAGTGTTTATAGACTCTCTGGTACATTGCTTGCTTCATGTGTGTTTAAGAAAGTAAATCTTCATTTTTATGCCTTAAACTCTGTGTTTCTTTTCAGCCTGCCTTACCATAATTTTATATTTTTCTTCCCAGAGTTAACGTCCATTTCTACTTTTCTATTTTACTAAGTTCAATTTTTTAAGGATGTCCTTACTTGAACCACAATAGTTTGATGCTGCCTTTTTTTGTTGGTCTTCCTACAGATACTATTGAGAGGGATCATGCATTTGCTCAAGCCTTTGATATTTTCAGAAAATTCTTATGTCACCTACAAACACTTCACTTTTCTGTCTTTTTCTTTACAAATATAATCATACTTATGTATTTGGGTTTGGGGTTTGTTTTGTTTTGTTTTTTAAATTGAACATTGTGGTTTTGACAATAATGTTTTAACACTAGGCCTGTGCACAGATCCAGATTCACTGGAGAGCTGATGCTCTACCTGTCCTTTCCCTGAGTAGCTCCTCTATGATGCAGTCTACAAATGTATTCCCAGCATCATGTTGCAATCACACTGCAGGTACTTAATTTATATAAAGAAACTCATGTATCTCTTTCTTACTAGATTTGCTGTGTCTCTAATTTCTATTAGTAGGTTACAGTCATTCTCTCCATCCATCCTGGTCTGAAGTATGGTCTTAACACTGTGGTTTTGCTATTTAGGTCTGGAGTTTTTATCCATGGTGACTTTGTGTTTTGAATCACACACTGAACTTATTCATCTGATTCGACTGCATGTTTTCTTTAACATATAGCACCACTGTTAGACCTGGGCAGCCACTCTTTTTTTTGTTTTGTAATTATTGTTTCCTAGGTGTTACAATGCCCCAAAGATTATCTTAATTCCCTTTCCAATTCTGAGATATCCCCTATGTCAACTTCCAAATTTAAAAGCAAATATATCTGTTCCCTGATTTTAGCTTTTACACTTCTAGCATTTCAAGGGAAGCACAGACCCCTTGATAGCATAACTTTTGTGTGTGTATGTGTGCATATGTATGTGTCCATGCACCGTGTTTAAATAGGACTTTTTTCTTCAGGCTGATCTTTAGTTTCTGTGCTGGGTTATCAGTCTCTATACTACCACTCAGCTGAAGATGCGAGACCTCTCTTTCAAGAGTTTCCACTGAGTGTGAACTCTACATCATTTCTTTTTCCCATTTCCTAAATCACAACCTGAGACTGATTTTTGGTCTTTCTGTACTGTCACATGGCATCGGGAGCATTTCAGCTAGAATGGCCATGGGGTCCTGGTGCTTATCCTCCCACCTACCAGCTTCCATTTCACCTCCAATGCTTCTACTCCTCCTTCATAACTGAGCTCATGTTTGCTGGTGCAGTGGTGGCAGATCCCCCAGGCCTCTGGTCTCTTGAGGCGCATTGGGAAAAGGCAGACCATCATACAGGTACTGCCTACAAGTCTTTGTAGAGGTCTATGAGATCTCCCAGTATTGTGCCCAGCAGGCATCACAAACCCAGTTATCTACATGCTTGACAGCCAAAGTATCTTCCATTTTAGCTTGCTTCTTCCCATCCATGGGATGAAATTCCCTATGGCACTCCCAAAGGGAGTATCTCCAGTGTATGTGGCTACAGAGTGCACTCTGGATAGAAGGGATCTACCTACAGGATAATTATCCCTTCTGACAGCTTGCTGTGTTTCTGCCACTAAACTGTTTTCTCCTGCAGCAGCCTGGGTCTGCTGGCCTAGAAGAGATTTTTTTTTATTATTTGCCTCAAAGTCTTGATGACAAACCTTTTTTAATTCCCAGTTTTAGTTTTTCTTTAAAATAGTTTTTTTCCCCCCTTAGCCTCACTAGAAAGCAGTTTGTACTGAACTGAGCCCTTTTTCCCAAAATGGAAGACTTCTCACCTCTGATAAACTAGGATCCTCCATGGGGATTTAAATCTGCAGTACAATGAAAGTCAAGCTATACCAATTACGTGTTATCTTACAAAAGACTGTTCATGTACCTGAACAAAGAGAATATGACAAAGCCCTAGAAGTGTTTATCAGGTTTGAGAGACTGTATAACAGCGAGAGGTGGTGAACAGTGGGTAGCATTTATATGTGTCCTGTGAACCGTAAGCCTCTTCAGACTAGGGTTTAGCACTGGAAAGTTATCCCAAAATAGCATCTGTTTTTCTTCAGAAGTAGGGAAGGGGCTTTCTTCAAAAGGACAGCTACATACCCTGTTATTTCACCAAATAAATGACAGGGAGAGAAGGGAAGAGGCACAATTATTATAAGTGTGGTGGGTTGACCCTGGCTGGATGGCAGGTGCCCACCAAGGCCGCTCTATCAGTCCCCCTCTTCAGCTGGACAGGGGAGAGAAAATATAATTAAAAGCTCATGGGTCAAGACAAGGACAGGGAGAGATCACTCACCATCAAGGGCAAAACAGACACAACTTGCAGAAATTAATTTATTACCAATCAAATCAGAGTAGGGTAATATGAAAAAAAAACCCTAAATCTTAAAACACCTTTCCCCCATCCCTCCCTTCTTCCCGGGCTTATCTTCAATTCCAATATCTCTACCTCCTCCCCTCAGCAGCACAGGGGGACGGGGAATGGGGGTTGTGGTCAGTTCATCACACGTTGTCTCTGCTGCTCCTTCCTCCTCAGGGGGAGGATTCCTCACACTCTTCCCCTGCTCCAGTGTGGAGTCCCTCCCACGGGAGACAATCCTCCATGAATCTCTCCAACATGAGTCCTTTCCACAGGTTACGGCTCTTCACAAACTGCTCCAGCGTGGATCCCCCACAGGGTCACAAGTCCTGCCAGCAAACCTGCTCCAGCGTGGGCTCCTCTCTCCACAGGGCCACGGGTCCTGCCAGGAGCCTGCTCCACTGGGGGCTTCCCACAGGGTCAGAACCTCCTTCAGGCATCCACCTGCTCCAGCGTGGGGTCCTCCACGGGCTGCAGGTGGGTATCTGCTCCACTGTAAACCTCCATGGGCTGCAGGGGGACAGCCTGCCTCACCATGGTCTTCACTACAGGCTGCAGGGGAATCCCTGCTCCAGTGCCTGAAGCATCTCATCCCGCTCCTTCTTAACTGACCCTGCTGTCTGCAGGGTTGTTCATCTCACATACTCTCACTCTCTCTGGCTGCAGTTGTGCAGGTATTTTTTGCCTCCCCCTTCTTAAATCGGTTATCCCAGGGGTGCTACCACCATCACTGATGGGTTCGGCCTTGGCCAGCAGCAGGTCTGTCTTGGAGCCATCTGGCACTGGCTCTACTGGACACAGGGGAATCTTCCAGCAGCTTGTCACAGAAGCCACCCCTGTAGCCCTCACACTACCGAAATCTTGCCATGCAAACCCAATACAGTAAGGCATTGTGAAAATGAGTAGAAAAAACGTATCTTGGACCTAACAGGCAGATAGACCCCTTATCTTGTCAAGATGCTGCCAGGATGTGTCTCCATGATCAAAGGCTGTGACAACAAAAAAGATGCAGGAGTGTCTCTGGTGGGTGCCTGCTGGCTGGGCATTCAGCTCCCAGGCAATGCCAGGGCTCATGCTCACATGCCAGTGCAGGACATCAGGCTCAGTGGGAGGCTTTGCATCAACTGCAGCAGCTAGAGCCCGTCTTCTTGTCAGCCTGTATAAAAAGTGTGCCTATAAACAACTGTCTTGGCTCCTTTGTGATTTTTTAAAAAAGGAAAAGGTTCCATTACTACAAATAGAAAAATGCTGAAAATTATGTGGGAACAGCAATTACACCCTCCCTCACTGTGGTCCAAAGCAGGGAGGAAAATTTTTTCATATTTTTCCAGAATTCCTGCCTGCCATTTTGGGGCAATGTTGAAGCACTGGACCGGTTTCATCAAAGGCTTCCTACATGGTCAAACTTGCTAATAATTCATGAAGAGTAAGGGACTGAAACCTGTCACAAAGTATGCTGTAATGGTACTTTTTTTAAAGATGTTGACTATATTCTTTCTGTCAGCACTTGAGGATAGGCATCTTTCTTTTAATTGCTTAGCAGCTGTCAGTTTAATGCTTAAAACACAATTTAATTCAGTGAGTCCTGCACATGGGCTTCCAAGGGATGTGCTCATTGCAATGTCTAGCAAACCATTTGTTACTTCTTCATTCACATAGTTATGAAAATTCCACAACTAAGCTGAAACTATATGTCGACTTTAGTGATGCTCTCTGAGTAACAGCACACAAATCCACTAAGTCATCTCTTAATCTCTTAATATTCATGTC
This sequence comes from Phalacrocorax carbo, assembly GCF_963921805.1. Lineage (NCBI taxonomy): Eukaryota > Metazoa > Chordata > Aves > Suliformes > Phalacrocoracidae > Phalacrocorax > Phalacrocorax carbo. The sequence goes on along the minus strand of NC_087513.1, from coordinate 199,286,907 downwards.
TCTTCCACTGAATATCAGTTGTGCATACTCCAGTCTCAGTGTGAAGCATTTGGGATTAGTGTCCACATTTTAAAGAGCAGTCATGGATTCTGGTGACCTCAGTATCTGAGGGCCACCTTGAGAAACTGGATCTGAAACTGGATACACAACCTGATCTGCAGATGGCACACAGCTTCCTGATCCAAAATCAGAAAAAAAATATCATTGATTTTCCTGATTATTTGATTTCCTTAAGATTGATTTCCTGATTCCTGAGGCTAATCCAAGAGTAGGTATTTCTGACTGACTGTTCCTGCACAGTTACTTTTATTCCAGGATGCATTACAGGGCAGTGGGAAAAGGCAGAAAAGCTCAAGAAGAGAGAGAGAGTGGCATGCTTTTGCCTACCATAAAGTCTCTCACAGTCTCCCAAATCTCAACCCTTTCAAGCTCTGTTCACTCAGGAGACAGCAGAGTCCCTTCACACCTGAGGGCAAGAACATTGCCACATCTGCACTCCCCACCAAGATGTTCTGCACCAAAAATGCCCATCAGCCATCATCTCAGGTATGCAAGGGAATGGTATGTGATGGGAATGCTGCTGCTTTCAGTCTTAGAGGGAATAGTGGCCAGCTACAGGCTTTGAAGCAGGCAGCAAGCTGGCCAAGTCCTGAGCTGTCTGAGGTTCACCTGTAATCAAAGGAGAAAAAAGTCCTCCCACCAAAAACTGAGCTTGGCATCAGAAGATGAGGTTCCCATCAGCTACTAGCAGCAACAGGGAAAAAGAAAAGAAGCAGTGTCTGATGGAACTCTCAGACTTACACATCAAAAAAAGAAGAAAGCTAAATAATAGGCCATATGTCTTTCCAATTACAGGTCTTTCTGATAAGAGATACTCTTTGGAGTCATGGGTGGTGGATTTCTTCTTCCTCTCATTGAAGAAAAACTTAAGCCCTGGATATGAGATTGAATCATAAACAGCCTTAATCAACTTAATATCACAACTATAGTCTCTGAACTGGATAATGCAGTTTGTGAAGATGAGCCACCTGTTTCCTCAGCTTTGAGATAATCAGATTCTTGATATTGCATTTGGAAAACTGGAAATACTATTGATGTTTATCAGAAGTGCAAAATTATGTCACTGCAACAGGGATGTGAAGGGGAAATGGGCAGAAGATATTGGAAACACACCTATCAAAAGGGAAATCATTCCCTGCCATAGGTAGAATTTTAGATACTCATCGGAAAGGAGTAAGAAATAATTCTGCAGTAAAAGACTTCTTGGCACCAGATAAAAGGGACAAATACAAAACCAAACCTTGAAAGCCCAAATATGTATATTTAAATTCTTACTGGTGTTACTTGCCACAGCCAAATTTAATATTCAAGATCAAAAGAAAACTTGTACAGAAAATCTCTATCTAAGCCAAGATTGCTCATTAACCAGATTGATAGAACAAATAGCATGGGAAGGAAGAAGCACACCTTTTTCCTCCTAAACATAAGATCAGTATATTTAGCGGTCAATGTTTCTCGAGTTTTAATTCAACTCAATGCATGAAATTGATTTTTAGATGTTGGGAATTTGCACATTTGTCAAATCTAGCAATTTTGTTCAAGGTGTCACAGACACCTTATTTCTTATTAAGAAATAAGATGTCCCGAATGATTTGTCATCTTTGAAAGATACTGGCCAAGATTTGCATTTTAGTGTTTGATCATTCCAAAGACTCTAAAAATGCTTTGTAACCATAATGAAATGTAGGGCACACTTGGTAACAACTGTCCATTTTTTAGTACTTCTGTTATGTTTTCTTATTTAAACCAATGACTCTGGATTTGTAAAGGGAACCCAAAAGTGGAAAATGAAGATTCTTGGTGCCATTGAAAAGAAGCTGGAGGCTTGTATGACTAAAAAATAGCCTTTTAGGAGATTCAAACCTAACTCTAAAATCTCTAAAATCAGAGGTGATGATCAAAATACAGTCCATCACATATGATCCATTAGAATAGAAAATAGATGTTAAAATAACACTTAGAAAAAGTTAATATCAGATAGAAGAAAAAAATTGTAAGCTTTCTCCATTTGGCTGTCTGTTTTCACCATTAAACAGTCTCCAGAAATGCCAAAGTCCAAACTAGCCTCTCCACTAATACTTTTAAAACTAAGATAATTTTATTTAAAACCTGGAATACAAGAGGTTGATACAAGTAATGAAGTACCATTACGGCAACTGCAGAAAGAGTGGCAGTGATTGATAATGATATGTGCAGTGGTACTTGTCAGTCTTGATTTCTGCTCCAGATGAAATGAGTAAGATAATAGGCTGAGTACTCTGCTAAACTACGCAGAAATTAGTAACCAGACCAGCATTAGTTATGCAGTGCACAGCTAGAAAGGCTTGTAATTTAAAATGGTCTCTCCAGGTCTTTCAATTCATTAACACAATTTTAAATGTCAGGCTTATTACTGAAGCCTCAATTTAACTGACAATAGGCCTTCACTTAAAATCACAGCAGATGCAGCAATTTTCTGAACACTGAGCAAAAGGCTCCAGAGCTGTTGCAAATGTTCCTACAGATTTAAGACTTTGGAGGTATTCATGTCACATAACTTTGGCTGTCTAAAAGTTAGGTATCCAGCCTCAGTTAATGATTAAGTTCCCTCTCTAGCCAATGGGGGAAGTGAATCACCCTTTGAAATGCTTTCCTCTGCCTCTCTGGCCGTTGAAAGAGGCTATTACATAAGCTTAGCCTTGACCTTACTCCTAGATGACTGAAGTGAGGTGAAGTCTGCCTGCCATGACTTCGATGCTCTACACACACAGATCCCACAGAGGGGGTCCTGAGGTATGGAGAAAATGTCTTGGGTGGCATTGTTCCCTGGTGACATTGATTTCTCCAGCATGATTGCAGTGTATGAGGGGAGTCTACCACTAATCAGTCAGCAGTTTTGGGTACCTTATCTCCTATATTTGGCACTTCACATAATACCATGTTGCCAACACTGACTTTTCAGCTGTAACAAGCATATGTGCAAAAAACAGATGGAATTAACTGCATAATGGAAATACTGGATTTAGAAATAACTCTTTGTTAGAAGAAGCAAAGTTTCAGAGTTAATAACATAGAAGGAAATCAACCTAGTGAGATAGATGAGATATATAATCAGTGAAGTCATGTTGATCAAAACAGTGCTTTAATAACTTCTACTTTTTAAACACTGTCACAAACAAATCAATGAATGTCAGTCAATTTATCATTCTCTGTGGTTAGAGATTAGTTCCTGGGAAATGACTGCAATATCTTAACATGATTACACAGTATTAAGTAATTATTCAATATGAAGTAATGCTCTTCACCAGCACTGCCAACAACCCTGAATGTTGTTTTGCCTAAGTAAAGAATAAAAGTTCTGGTCTATAATTCTATTATTTTTGCCTCCTTTGTTCAAACGTAAGGATGGACTCTGCAGTCACAACAAGGTTCATTTAGTGAAAGTGCCTTCTGGGTTTACCAGCTGATGCCCTTGTCTCAAGGTATGGTTAGCTAAGCAGATAAGGGTAGTTAACCCAGAGTAGCAATTAGTAGCAGAGTATCCATTTAGGCCTGTACTTAGAGATGTCTACACGTGAGTTAGGCACCTAAGGCCCACTGTGGTCAGTGGAGATATAGGACTCCATTCAGACAAGTGTTGAGTGCCATCTGACATGTCTGGTCCCCAGCTGCTGATAAAGAGGGCATTAATCTCCTGTAGGTCCTGTGCCATATGCGCCAGCCCACATGGATGTCTTGGATACACAAGGACATCTCAGTCAGGACTAGGCATCTATGTGCAGACAACTAGATTGAATCCTGAAGAAGAACAGCCAGCAGACCCCAGAGAATAATTGAGTTCACCCTGGTGTATTTACCTACTGCTTGATTCAGTTTTATATATATGAGGGTTCAGTGCTGTTTGGGATGCCATGGGACACTCAAGACTTCCACACAGGGCTGGCAGACAGCCCCATGACCTACAGGGGACCATGGCCTGCTGGAAGCCAAGCAGCTTAAACGACACCATGTGCAGGCACCCAACGAGGCATGCAGGTCTTTAGTGCGTGGCTGCAGAGCAGCTTCCTCCACCCCAGGGATGTCTCAGCTGGGATGCCATTGCTCATGATGGAATCCTTGGCACTAGAGCTCTCAGACCCCTACATTCAGGTTTTGTGATCTTGAACTAAGTCCTGCCCTGAATGCTGGGCAATTATGTCTTTTCTATCTTGCTGAAGAAGCTGGAGTGGCCTCTGTGGAGTTCTATTTCTCAAGGGCTTAGCAACACCCAGGGGTCCAAGAGGCCTGGAGAAACTCTGTTTTCCACTCTTTTCACAGGTGCAGGGAACACCACGAGAAGTTGATAGCGAGCACAGCCCTCACACAGGGAACTCTGAGGTAAACTTTCCCTGGTGCCACCTCTCCTCCCTTGACCTGCCCTCCTTTCCCACAGCACATTAATTAGACCAGCCCTCACCACCCCACTCCAGACTCACTTGAAAGGCAGCTGCCTCTTATTCCATGTGCTGCAAAATCAGGATGCAGAGGAGGAACAGTGAAATATAAGGAGTGAAGGGACAGCATGTAGAGTACAAATGAAGAGAGCTATATGCGAGGTTGATGACTCTGTTAAATTCATTCCTGCTACAATCCCACTACAAGTAATAAACTGCAGAGACAAACTCACCCCAATGCCCAGGGACTCTCATAAATTGTCTCCTATGGGCCCAATCCAAAGGGTATGGAAATCAATGCATCTCCTTCTCATTACTTCAATGATCTTGTAGTGACCTTGGCATCATTTCTTCTGCTTCCCATATTTTTGTCTCCATTTTCCCTCTGCTGCAGATTTTTACTGCCTTAAATATACTGTGAATTATGGCAACCAGCTACAGAAATCTTATTCTTTCAGGAGTCTCTATTATGTTCTGCCAGATAATCCATCTGTGCAAATCATCCTGAAAACAGGAATTTAGCCCTGATGAAATTAAGCTGGGAGAAAACAGAAAGAAACTACCATTTGAAATGTAGATCTGCTACTGAGTTTTAAAAAGATGTGGCCATGATCTCACAGTTAATCTGTTCCACCTGTGACACTTTCCTATAAATAATACCATTTTCTCTGGGTTTGATTGTCTTCATACATCTACTGCAAGTGGACAGTGTTGAATTTTAGCTACAAATGCTAAAATTCCTTATTCATCTATTGAACCAGCTGCAAGTACCACTTTCTCTTCTTATTTCAGACTTAGGGTGGCTAGGCCAGGCTTATACCTGAGTAAAAAGCTAAGTCACTTCCCATGTCCCTCCTACCATGGAAGACATGCCAGTGATGTATCCAGCCACATAGCATTCAGCTAATTTGTATTATCCAGACAACCAAGAGGCATGATAACAGCTCTGAATTAGTATAGCTGGGGACTTTGCTATGAATTAACCAAACCAAGATGAAAAGTGCTGTCCTTCTTTCCCAAACTCCTGTGTTGAAATACTTTTCAACAAAAACCACAAAAACAGAAACAGAAAAAAAAAAACAAAATCAGAAGAAAATATTTCTGGTTTTCCTTAGCATAATGGATATACTTCCATACTTCTGTAATTCCTAATTAGAGACACACATACACAGAAAGAAAGATGAAGCACTGCTCAGGAAAGGGTATAGTTAGAGAGAAGCGCAGGATGAAGAGAAGCCAAACTCTTGCAAAACGACACAAATCATCCTGTGAGTGAATAAACTGGAGGTGAGTGGGCAGAAAAGCTGTGGAAGATACCCACAACCTGCTCAGAGCACATGAGACCTCAGGTGACCCCTGCCCATCCTCATCATCCTTAAGAACAAAATGGAGAAACATGTCTCAGGGATGGCATAGATGGAGTTCATTTTTCCTTGGGTAAAATAACAACTGTAGGTGACCTGTAAGGAGCCACCCAGCACTGTTTTTTCCAGCTATAATTCTCAGCTATATAGGAAATGGCACAAGAAAAGGGGCCAGCATGTCCGATATCACACCTGGGTTCCCATCTAGGAATTAGGAGTACAGCATGCCCCGTGACATCCACAGCTTTGACACTGCTAGGAAAAACATATGTTTAAAAGGATACTGACTCTGTTTCCATTTGAAACAAATAGCCATTGACTTCCTATGCTATTTCATATAACCTAACAAGTAATTGTTTAAGTGGCTTCCTCAATAAAGGTGTCAAAGTTTTTCTTTGGCTGAAAGCTGTTAAACATTACAGTCAGTTTTCAATGAGTAAAGCCGTGAGTAGAAAGCAAGCTCTGTTGTACTGATTTCTAAGTACATAGCAAGGAGCATCTCCTATGACCAGGCTGAGAGTTTGCACACTTGGGAACTATGGTACCTGCAGAAATAACCTGCTGGATTTCCTATTCTGCTATACTCGGGTAAATATTTAGCGATTTCACTGACTTCAACAGAGGTTGAAGTTAACCCAACTAACCCATGTTAGAGATTTATCTGTCTTAGACAGAAGTCCACTGGAGTAATTTCCTCATTTTCAAAGGACCATGGGATCAGGCATTTGTACTCTTCCTGAGTCAGAATCTGGCCAGGAGAGTTAAACTCAGATTTTACACTCAGGATATTGCACATAGTACATGTACTGCAACTGGACATCTGGGACACTAATCTCATTCTCTTAAAGTGAACAACTGACCTTTTACTGCCTCCTGTAAAAATATCAAATCATTTATTAAATTAATATTATTAGGGCTGTCAGACAGATAACAGTAAATGACTGAGAACCTTTTTTTTCACCTTTGCCTCCTATTTCACTGATGCCATGTGACACGTGCCCTTGCATACCAGCTAATGAGGAAATGTTGCATGGTGTAGCAGCAATGAATTGTTGCTTTGTTTAAGGAACGCTGCTCAGTGGGGGGACCAGGATTTTCATAGAATCATAGAATGTCCTGAGTTGGAAGGGACCTGCAAGGATCATTTAGTCATGACCTTCCTTTACTTGGAATCATCAGCTTTACCTGAGTGGCTTAGGGAGACAGCAAACAGGGCAATGAGGGTTCCTCTGCTTTACCTCAACAAAAACATAAGTGGGTTCGCTGGAAGGCTTAACTGAATGGGTTGAAGGCTTTTTATCCTCCAAGATGCCTATTTATCTCAGTCCTCTCAAGATGCAGTAATTTTAGAAATTACTAGGTTTCTGATCTCAGTTCCACTACTAATGGGAATTTATCTGCACCCCAAAAGCTGTCAGCTTCAGTCAGCAGTCTGGGACGAAGGGCAAACGGGCAGCACAAGACAAGCATCATGGCTAGCCTGCTACCAGTACCTGAGATGGCTGGCTAAAGCTAGCCCACAAGTTTGCCCTGTATGGCCATCACTCCCAACGTTGTTTGATAGACATTTTCAGACAGACCAAAACCATCACAGCCCCTCCAGAAGGACCCTGTGAAATAAAAACTAAGCCACATAGATAATTTTGTGTACTACAAATTTATATTATTTAGGCTTTGTGAGTAAACAGAGAACATCAACCACTAAACTGTCATTCTGCATCAACTCCTGAGTAGTCAGTGTTTTACAGATTGCCACTCAGTAGGTGATACAATATTGCTCATTATGTTCAGTGGGAAATGACGCTACATTTTTCACAGTGCTCGAATGTGACTTGTCCACAGCACAAGTACATGGTGAACACTGCAATTGCCATTTCTCACTAATTATGTGGAAAAATCCACCAAGGGAAAAAGAAACTCTTGCAATAGCTTCTTACTTAACAAGAAAAGGAAAAGGACATGAAAGCTAAGTGTACATCTCTAGAAATAAATAGAATATTTTCTCCATCCATAAAAAAGCAGACCTACTACCAGCAAATTGCTTTTTGCCCCCGAGGGCTTTGAAGAAAGAAAAGGGAAAGTTGGATTCATGACGAGGTGCAGGGTACTGAGTCAGTGCACAGAGCATGACAAATTGTGACCAAGGCATTGCTGCTGAGGCAAAGCTACTGGTATTTGGTTGATTGAACAGAACAAATAAGGATGTGTTCAGGTGCTCTGGTTCCTACAATGAGGCATGTGGGCGAAGGCTTCTGTGGGGTTGCATTCAGGAAATTACACCAGAGATGTCAATAGTTCTGGTTCAGAAAGGGGGTTGAAAATAACATTAATTAAGGTTTTAGCTATGTTATTAACTTTGTGCCCATAATTTTAGGGACAAAATGTTCAGACTGAATTTATCCTCTCTTGCCTACTGTTTCTACAAATTAGATCTGGGTATCACTGCAAGTAATAACCACAGGAGCATTCAGAGGTGTTAAATGCAAGTATATTTCATCCATGCCACTGGAACCAACCCACCAGAAGAGGAGTTCAGCTAATGGAAAAGCTGCGTTTCATAATGGAGAAAAAGATTTTTATTCAACTTTTAGGGCTCATCCGTTTTCCATCTCCTTTTCACAATCCTCTTAGCCAAAAAACCTGAAGACATAATAAATGGTAGTCCAAATTTTAAAAAGTTGTTATATACAAATTTTTGACATCTTTAAGGGGCATATGCGTTGTGTAGAATATGAGTGATGAGCTCTGGTTTTATTCACTAATAGAGTTAGTGGAAAAGAAACATCCTGACAGCATTGGCCCTGGTCACCAGTGTCCCCTTAAAGGCATAGCACTCTCCTAGATTCATTTGAAGTTTATCTGAATGGTCTTTCAGGTCTAGCTACTAGGATGCAGTAAAAAGTGGACTCAGAGCCCATGCAGGACATCAACTAACAGCAGGTCTAAGCTTGACACAGACAAGACAAAATGTCTGCAACAGGCCAACAGCAGTTATCAGCAGAGACATAAGAAAAATATTTTTCTGGGCATCTTAAATACTCTCAGGAACAAAAAAAAAAAAATCCCAGTCCTGGACCAATTTTGAAAGTAAGGTGAGTACTTGCCACAGGCAATCCCACTACAGAGTCAGGAAGGAGGAGTTACCACAAATACCTTGAGACTCCTTAACGCCTCCTCAGATTTTCACAGAGCTACAGAACTGATCGTTGAGTCCCTCATCCTCAGCCCTGGTCCTCTGACCCTGCTAAACTAGATTTTGCTGACTGTTTTTGCCTTTTCCCTCCACCCTCTGAACTTGCCTAAATGTCTGGGAGTGGGGTCTCCACCCTCGGTTGCGGCTGAAGTCGCCGGTGTCGGTTACCATGCTGTTACCCTGGCTCCTGCCCATTCCTGGCTCAAAGCCCGGGGCCAGCGGTCGGACGAGGAGCTTGCCCTTTAGTGCAAATTAAACCCCTTTCTAACTCTGGATGTGGGGGAATAAAGTATAGAGATGTGGCCAGGGAGTGGGGAGGGAGAGCCAGAAAAGAAAACAAACTGGTATTTTAAAGAAAACAGCACCAATTCGGGGTGGGGAAATCTGAGCCGCAACTTTTCAACAACTGAGTCTGGCGATTTTGTGAACATCTTTCCCATCTGGATGCCCACTCTGCCTCTCTTGAGCTGCTGCCGTTCAAAATAATCTCTTAAAAAAGGACTAGTAGCAGCTAGTCCCTGCTGAGTGTGATGGATGGGCAGTCTGCTGTGCAGAGACCAAGGAAGGCCCACAGGCAGAGCTCATGTGATGTGCAGAGAGCTGGAGGTCAGGGCCATTGACATCTTGCAGGACAGGAGAGAGAAGGGCTTCAGATCCCTGTTCCTCTGGCCCGCACTTCACCATGAGCCAAGATGCTTCAGATATCTGATTAGCAGCATCTTGCTCTGGCTCCTGCAATTCTCTGCTGGCATATTTGACCTTTAATTTGGAAAGGAAACAGTCAGCCATGCCTTCTACCTTGGAAAGGATGCTGGCACCTGCCACATATTTTCACTTGGAAGAGAAAGTAATTCCTGGTCTCTTTAATACAGTAGATAGCTGGGGTGACCCATGGGACAAGCTAGATGGATATTTTGGGAACAGTGATTCTTATCTGAAAGCTCAGCTTGGAAGGGTTTTCCATGTTTGAGTCTGCAGTTAGTTTGGTATTTATTTAGCTGCTAGTGTGTGAGAGTTCCTCTGACACTAAACAAGCTTCAGTACATTCAGGGCTTTAAATATTCCTCTCTCAGACCACCATACTGCCTTTGACCTTGAGGGAGCTGGAGTACGCCTGGCTGTGGCAATGGCCCTTAAGGTCCTCACAAGTCCGGGGTGTCCTCCAGCAGAGGACATCTTCCATCACACACCACACCAGGACCAGCGGGGGCCTGGGAAGCTCAGGCCAGGGTCGCAAAGGGCTTTGAGGGGACATTTTCTGCAAATCAGGCACTGTGCTGGGAGGGGAGACAATACAGAGCAGAGCACAGTCATGAAGCAAACACATTGTCATTTGGCACAATCAAGCGTTGTTGGTTTTGGGTGATTGAGACCTAATAAGTTATAATAATGAAGCTGTAAGAGCTCTGGTGTCTGGCACATCACAGTTAGGTCTGTGTCTACATGATCACGGCGGCCTTTGGGCCAACAGGGATGAAGCAGCACGTTGTATTCTTGCAGGCAGGCTATTTGTTAAAAGTACTGCAGGAGAGACCAAAAGGACTCCTTGGATACAGTAAGAGCTGCTTTTTGGATGGTAACTCACTGCCTGTTTTTTTAAGAGGCCCTTATAAATGCTTTTCCTTATGTCAAACAGGGAAACAAAGAAGAACTACAGGCAGGAACAACAGGAGGCTCACTCACTCTCAACAGCAATTAAAATATTCACATGCTTTGCAATATAGTAATACATGCCCGTGATGGCACAGTTATTTTTCTCCTGTCATCTACTCTGGGGAAGCTGGTTTATATGCACTTACTTCTCCATGCTTTTTGCGTGCCACCTATGCTGAGCATGCAAGAACATTGAAGTAAGAAAAGAAATGGCACAGATTCATTAAATATAGTGCTCCAGTTTGATCAATAGTGCCTAAGTAGTCCTGGTAGCCACATTTTCTGAGCATCTCATGGCCTTTTCCAAATGTATTTATTCTCCTAGCACTTCTGTAGTACTTCCTACACCCATATGACAGAGGAATAATTAAAATACAGGCAGTGAGGCCCATTAGACTATCCATTACACCATATCTGTAAAAGTAAATAAAACAAGCCATGGAGTCTTAGCTTACCAACTAGCATAGTATGGCTCGCATCCATGTAGATACCCCCTCATCCACTAAAACAGAATGGCCTCATCTGAACTGCCTGCAGGCAATAGTCCCAGGCCTGTGCTAAACCAGGCTTTGTCCAAAAGAGCATCAGCTAGCCCAGGCCAAAACAATGAAGGAGGAGTGCTACAAACTTGGTACAAACAGAGGTAATGGTGGGACAGTCACTCTGAGCACCCTGAGCTGTCGTTTGGGAGCACCCACTTCCCGGCTAGGGCTGTGCACGGAGCCAGGCGCCTGCAGCTCTGCACCGCAGCTGCTCGGAGTGGCCAGCTGCAGACAGCAATGCCACCAAAAGTGACAGCAGTTGAGGATACTTTATCTAAAACCAACACACATAGGAGCTCCTGTGATCAACACCGTCTGACAGGTTATAGCAAGTTTTCTGCAATGAGTGTGGGTGCAGAATTAACAGAAACATGACCCTGGCTGGCTTGCAAATCACTGCAATGAGCTTGAGATAACTTTGTTCTAGTTTAATGCAAAACACCTTAGAAGTTGCATTTGAAGTGAACAGGGCTCTTCCCATAAGCACTAGTGTGTAACTTCTGTGATAAGTTGGTTTTGGCTTAAATGTTGATACAATCATTTAAGACTTTCTCTGGACAGAAAAACAGATCAGCATTTCATAAAGCCTGGCACAAAATCACAGAGCAGAGGAGAAAAAGAATCCCCTACCAAAATCTTTCCTGGTGAAACTGCACTCGTCAAATAGGGGGAAAAATCTGGCAAGATAAAACAGTTCTTCAAAATATCTGTTAAGTACTGCACTTCTTGAGAATCGAAAGCAATAAATAGCACAAGCAACAGGTGCAGAACATCACACGGTATGGGTAATTAATGTCACCCTCCCTGATACTACATGGATGTCACGGTCCAGTGGAAAAAAAATGACATTTAAAAACATACCTGATTTGACTGTTACTCACTGAATAAAACAAGTTCACAGATTAATATGCAGAAAGTATTTGATTTTATATTTTAGTATATAACTATATATACAAAACTTCCCCCAAGCATTAGCTGGAGCTCTTAAAAATACATGAGTACACACAAGATACCTTTACTCCAGCACCAGCTGGATTTATTGTGATTTACAATAATGGAATTAAAAAAAAAAAAAAACTCCCAGAAGGCTCAGTGTCCTACGCATCCCTCAAAACAGATCCGTGAATTACGAGTGCCATCAGGTCAGAAATTAATAGTGAGAAGCTGCACCATGAAGCCGCTTTCTCAGCTGAACCAGGCACATCCAAAGCAAAGATTTTGTGACTGCATCTGCTCAATGTAAAATGCTATTTCACATGCAATGATCACTGGAATTGCCAACAGCACAGAACTAACTGTTTGAGGATTTATCAGCTATCTAGCAAACATCATGGTATCCCAGATTAAGAAAGCCAGATCTGTGGGACCACAGGGAAAGAGAGGAGTCATTTAACACCAATATGCTATTACTCCCAGATTCATTTTGATATCTACATTACTATTATCTATAAAGCACCAGTAATCACTTATAATTTTGCCCCTTTTATAAACATAAACATTCTGTCTTGGAAGTGATACACAAATAATATGTTCATATAAAATATCATTTTCAGTGACTACTTTATGAAGGTACCAAGTTGTGAACTGTATTCCAAAAGACCACAGAAAGCTTTATGGAGGTTCTTTTGAGGGCTTCCTTGAAATCTTCCTTGAAAGGTTCTGGAGAAAAATGGTGACATAAGTTTGAACCCAAATCGCAATCCATTTTAAGACAAGCAAATTTGAAGTGAGGCTCACCAAAGAAAATTTGAAGTGAGGCTCACCAAAGAACTGCATTCCATGAGCAACCTGAAAGCTTTGTAGCTGAATGAAAAAGAACGAACTTCACATACATCTGTGTGTTTGACCTTAAACAAAGCAATGGCTTCCTCACATCTGCTTTAGTGCAATATAGTTTTTTTCATTTTTATTTTTAAAAATGCAGTTCCCATAATACTAATACCCATACTGCTAGTGAGTGATTTTAGGGTAGCTGGAAAAGGAGACACACCAGGATTAGTTGCGATCCTGAAGAAGACCAATTGCCTCTCAGACTCCTGGAGCCCTAATAGGTAGTCTAGGTATCCAGGAGTGGGCTGAGAAACATGCGTCAGCAGTCAGATTGACGCCGAGTGTCGGTGGCAAGCAACAGAGCAGTGGGAAACTCTCTGAATCACTAGAGCTTCCTCAAAATCATGCCATCAGGTTTCACAGCTCACATGGGGTACCACACTGGCACATTGAAAATAAAAAGAGGGTTAATCCCAGGGTATGACATAATTTCAACCAAATTTAATTTATCCTCAAAATAAGGACTGATATGGGGAGAGCTGTTGTGACATCTAAGGCAAGGACCTGGCGTTTTCCTAATATAGAAGATTGTTGTCTGTGTAAAAATAGCAGATTAATCATACTGATTAAGTGTGATGCAAATATACACGCAGTAATCCTAGCAGATGATCCTTAAAATATACTAACAGAAAATGAGGCAAGAACAGCAGGTTTCATTCAGGCTTGCTGCAACTTCTGTTCAGATAACAGGATACAAACTTAACCTTCTGCAAACCGTTACTGGAGTATCATCTTCCTACAACTGTAGCCTTCAGCAACACATTTGGAGAAGAGCACAAAAAGCCTTGGTTCATGCAGCGATACGCCTAGAGCCAGTCCTGGTACATATTATGCTAATATTTTGGCAAGATGTTTATAAACTGTTATCAAGACAGCTAAGCCAAGCCTAAACTGAAAGGTTCTAATCTTCAGTTAGCAATGCCTCTTGCAGAAAGTGGTAAGACTACATTCATGGCCTGACTGATAATGAAGCAACTTTCTCTTATGTTAAAGTCTCACTGCTACCTACTAAAAAACAGCAAATATGAGAACAAGTGATTCTCTTTTGAGTAAGATCTAGAGAAGGCAAAGACAGCAGCCTTGTGATTTTTTGGGGAACTCTTTTGGTCATGATGTAAGATTGTCCCAGGAACACCCCACTCTGTCTCTGAAAGGTTACAGCTCGAAGAAGCCCCCTGGGATTTTGGCTTTTCTGTGGTAGGGAACCATTCCTCTGCTCAACAAACCAGCAGAGTTTGGTTCATTTCCAACCAAAATCCTAGTGGAGAGAAACTACCCAAGGATAAAAAGCGAACATAAACCTCATGCAGAGCACCTGGGTGCCAGAACCCTGAACATTACCCAGTGTGCAGGACTGTTAGCAGGGCCAAAACCCACAAATGGACACGAGCTAAAATCAAAGCTGTTTAATGTTGCCATGAAACATCCCCAACAATAAGGATCCTACAACATCGCGTGGATCTGGGACACCAAGGAGCTCACTATTTCTCCCATCTATCCCAGGAAGAAAGTGGCTCTGCACTCATGCCCTCAGCAAACACCAGGACAGATTTGCCTCCAGTGAGACAAATCCATTGAGGATTTTGCAATAGAGGCCTGTCCCAAATCGGCAGGGATTTCATTAAAAGCAGAAACACAAGTGCTCTGTTACTAAGTGCTCTAGCCCAGACTCTTCCCACCTCCCTACCTCCTGCTGAGTTAGTAATTGTACTAATGTTGTTTCATTATCAACCTGTATCTCTCCCTAGGACACAGTAGAGATGTTTCTGGTATAGGGTGGAACCTCCACCACTAGCTGCTGAGCTCTTTCATGTATGATCAATAAACAATTCACTGAACACCACAACCCTTTGAAGCTTAGGATACACTTGTTAGCCAGACCGCGTTGCGGCATACATTTAAGGCGTATTGCTCTTGGGGCTGTTGGCACAGTGAGCAGCGTGGACTCTTAGCACTTCTCAGAATAGTACTCTTAACAAGTATTCATTTTCATTTGAACAGTTGCCGCAAGCAGTGAGGCAGACAAGCATCCCCCATGCTGGGAGTGTTTATGTATAAATGTAAATCTTCCTTACCTTTCATCTGTGAAAGCTGAAACATCACCAAGTGTCCTTGTTTATTGAAAACCCACATGCTGCTGCTGACGGAGAAGCAGCTTTCCATCCAGCATTACGTATGTTCCTCCAGACCTGCACTAAATTCATTTTGGATTGTACTAAAAAAACTGCAGTATTATTTTTACTTGAACCAGGGTGGCAATCACAATATATTGTAGCTAATGTGTTGTATAGTCAATGAAACATAGAAAAACTTCTGGGGACTTCAAGACATTTAAAAGATTCATCATCTCTTTTTAGGGTAGGTCTAGCATGGGGCAAATATATTTGGGTTAGGAAAGCATTTCCAAGTTGTCTTTTCACCTCTGTCTAAGATGCTACCCCTTCACAATATGTTTTGCATAAGTAATTTTGGCAAATTGCATACACAGCAATCAAGCCAGTGAATTTCGCAATAGGACATATTAAAACATCAAATTGGAAATCATTATGCCCTTTTAACATGTTAACCTTTTCACACTGTCACTTTTAAATAGATGGTGAGATTTCACCCCACAACATTGTTTCTAAAAATAACAAATCTTCTGCTAACATAGAATCGGCCCTACTTAGTGTCATTCTGCCTTAGGTTCAATAGTCTACAATGCTTGAGCAAATTCAGACCAATTACAGATAGAATAAACACCAAATAAAAGCCATAGTGGTAACTAAAATTATCCTGACAATTGACAGGAAGAAAAAGAGAACCAGTGTCAGGGCCTTTTCTACATTCTACCCCTCAAATGCTAAGCAGTGAGCCATGGTTTCAGTTTGTCCATAACATTGCTTCTCACAGCGCTTCTAGAGAGAAGCTGTCCTTTAACACAGGTCACCTACAACATGGTTAACTCTAAATTTTGAAAAGCACTAGTGGCATGCTCAGCAATTGCTATTAAGAATGACTTGGAAGGAGTCAAAATCAGGGAAATTGACTAGAAAATTGCTTGATGTTCATTAAAAGTGAGGTGTACAGTTTATTGTACGCATGCTTGTGTTAGTGCAGGCTATACCACAAGACCCAAAGAGCCTTTTCTCATCCCACTGTCCTCTGGGGAAGAGGCAGATGGGAAATAACTTTCCCACCTGGGGAAAATATTCAATAATTGAAAAAAATTATCCACCTCAAATCAGTATATGAAATGTTCATGTCAATTAAAAAAAAAAAAAAGATTAAATAACTTGGGTTTAAAAAGATATTTCAATTTAGATTTGATGACTTTTGATTTTTACCATACAGTTTCAGTAGAAAAGCCTCCTTCAAATGAGAAAAATGGAATTGTCTACAAATAAATCTTGAAATATCTCATTTCATATCTCCAAAAACAGGGGTTGTTCAGATCGCATGCCTCTGACTGTGGCATCCACCTATCTTCTCTTGTTCTAAGTTATGTGCTGTGGAGGAGACAGACATCCTCTTTTCATTCTGTGTTTGTACACTTAGAACAACTCCTTGATCTACTACTAATAACTCTTTAGGTGTAACAATAATACAAGCAATAAATAATAATTGAAGAACTGGAAGAAGCAAGTTGTCCCTTATATTGCAAGTCCTGAACAATGCAAAGCTTTATAAAGACAAACCTCATACCCAAAAGGCCACGGGGAAACTTAGAAGCAGTTAGTACATGACAATAAACTTACTCTGATTTGCCAATAACCTAATGTTAAAACTATATGAAGTAGCAGTAATAATAGGAAGAGAATACTACAGGAGAGATTTATTAATGAAAATCGTATTAATTCAAAGCACTTTGCAATACACGGTGTGAGTGGAAAATCTTACATATTAGTTGGTCTTCAATTTCAGAATCACCAACACAAGTAATTTTCACAAGGTTTCTAACATAAAAGCCTTCAGTCCGTGGGTCAGGTCACATGCTGTAACTGGGACTCATCCAGGATCTGGGCTCTGCATCAAAACATCTGATCAAAAAGCCCACTCCATGTGTCCAGTGGGCTCTGCCCTGAGGGTCTAGAGGTTCAAGGACAGTTCAGACTTGAAAATCTAATTCAGGTCTGTCTCCAATGTTCTGTCTTTCCTCTCCAATGATTTTGAACCCAGAACATCAAAGCAGCAGGAGCTACATATGATGTTTCTAGATGAGCAAACAGTGGCAACAGCATATGAAGTAAATTTTCTATCTTCTCTCTTGGTTTCTATCTTTCAAACTGTGATGATTTCTCTAAACCAATGATACTCATGTGAAATCCAGGATCCCAAGTTACATGTGCATAATGAGCATTATTAGTATCATAATGCTATTAAAATCAAGGTGTGACCAAGGTGGTATGGATCTTCCACAAATGCTCTTTGCATTCTCCCACAGCCCTAATATCAGTGTGGTCATTTGTATTTTCTTTGCATTTCCTTTGACCTCAGACAACTATCTCCACTTGAAGTTTGTTCTGTTATTCTTACAAAACTATTCTCAGTTTCTTATAGGCTGATTGACACATGAACAATTAGAAGATTCAAATACAATTATCCTCCATCATAAGATGTACTATAGTAATAAGGAATTTTTTTAAGGAACTATTACCAGTCGTTTAAGATGTTTATAAAAATAGAACTAAAAAGAATACTATTTCTGAACACTGAGCTAGTGAAGCATATTTTTAGACCAACTTGCTTTTTAGATATATGCAAAAAATCTTCTCAGCATTCCTCCCCCACACGTGAACTTGAAAACTTACTCTACAACTTCAAGAATGAAGGCAATACCTTCTTAAACTGATAATAAAGATAATAAAGTTTCTTAAGTGCACTTCTGGCATCTTATTTTTGCAAACACCTTTTTTAAAGCATTGTAGACATACATCATTGAGAAACAGCCAGGACACTTTTGCTGACATGATGCTTGCTGATTTTGATACTCTCCTACCAGGCCTTGTGGCCCACTGGTATCCAGCCCTCAGCTTTACAGTAAGTACAGCCTGAAGCGAGCACTACAGAGCTGCACAAAATGCTTTTGCTTCGGTGGTGATATAATGAAAGAGAGTAATGGAAAACAACTTTTCCTCTGATTAAGTTCCCCACCCACTATCCTAAAAGATAAGCTGGGTTTCACAGAGTGAACATTTAATGCCATGCACTCTCTCTTCCACCATGTGTTCAGTTTCAAGTTCCCTATTATAAGAACTATGTGAACCAGCTGGAAGGAGTCCAAAGAGGAACAAAAAGGAATATTTAATAATAAACAGTGTTTAAAGAAAGAGTGGACTTGTTTAGCCTATAGAAGATGAGAGGCAACATGACAAATAAAGGTAAAGGGTACAACAAAGAGGAAAGGAATAAATTGAACTCCATACCTGTCCTATGGATAAGACAGAGCAAAATGCCTTTCATTATAGGTATCTGTAGACAACTGAATCAAGACCCAGATCTCCACTTCTTCCAGCTTAGAAACCTGCAGTATTTGTAGATATATACCTATAGACATCTACACTTAGATAATTGATCCCATGATGACTATTTGAAAGACATTTCCAGGGGAAATTACTCAATCAGTACAGATCAGTCAGTTCTGGAGCATTTTGCCCACAGTATATGGTGTCTCCATCACCAAGCATTCTCAAGAAGTAGGACAAACACCTTCAGGACTAATTTAAGTGGAGATGATCCTGCTGTGGAGTATAAAGACAGCCAAATGATGTCTCTTCTCACACTATTTTCTATGATTTCTATGACTCTGCTTATAAGGACATACAAGGGTGGCCAGGAATGGGGGAGATAGGCCCCAAGAGGCTCAAAGACTGGAGCAGATAAAAAAAGTGATTGTATGAAATCATTATTGCCTCCTGACTAAAATATAGGCACTGGAAACTGTTCTGTTGGTTCAAAAATTCTAAAAGAAATCAAAGTGAACCAAAACCTGAGAACATGGATGCTCAGTCCCAACTATCACAGTACTGCTATCTCAAACACAATGAATACTGAGACAATTTAATACTCGTTTGCTTTCAGGGCTTTGTTCAAAAAAAAAGAGGACAAAAAATTATATAAATGGAAGGAATAAAGAAAGTAGAGATTCTCATCTCCCAGGAGATGAGGTATAAAGAACATCAACCATTAGGAGAGAAGATATTACTGCTATCTCATTAACAATATGCAAAACCACTATGAAAATGGTAACATGTAGTTAGCAGCTTTTGGCCAAATTGCACAGTTCCTGAAAAATTAATTCTCACTGCAACCGAAAGTCATTTTATTCATTTGTGGTAACTGTTGTGTTGACTTCTGAGCCATCATAGAGCAGAACTATATACGAAATATGCCCCCCCCTCCCCAGGAAAAAAAGCACAAGCATTGATTCTTTTTTTACATCAGTAAGATCAGACTTCACCAAAATGAAGGGAACAAAATGGTATCACTTCACCTTACAAAAGCACTGACTACCCACAGCACTGAGCTATAAAACTTAAAATAAAAAATACTGTCAAGTGAAACGGCAGAATATGACTAAGAAACATACTGGCTGCAGAAGGACAGAAAAGAGCATGTTCCTCTGTAGTGTTCTGCCGATTGCTGGCAGCTGTGAAGAAAATAAAAGATCTAAGGTCAGCATTTGATTATCTGAAAATTATCACCCAAGTGCTCATTCATTTTAATTTTTGGCATTTAAAATATTTTAAGCTAAACTAAAGGAAATGTCAGAGTTAAAATTTCTTCCTAATCAAGGAATCAAAAACCCCAACCAAGGATGGAAATGTAAATTATTTTACTTAATGAAAAGTCTGTAAAATTTATGCATCCAAAGTGCTCAATGTTTTAAGGTTTTTGAGTCAAAATCTGAAATGCTGTAGCAACTACTATTGCCTGAATTTTCATTGCTTCAAAATACAAACACCCTAGAGTAAATAAATAGGATGAAGGCACATTACACTCTCATAACCTTCTCTCCCTTATTCATTAAACAGCAGCATGACAGTAGCAATAGATGAATATATGGCAAAATAAGGACCTTCCTAAAAATTATTTTTCTTACATCAACATTGGGTTTCTCCACCCCCTTCTCCCAGCACTCTCTCCAGTCTAAAGGGGATCAGAGGTATGAAGAATACCTCAGCACTAATCTTCTTCTTCTGGCTATATAGTGTCCCACAGTTCTCCAATAAACTGATGATCAAGGTGACTTCTGTCCTTCCTGGTCTCCAGAAGCCACCACGTACACATCCTGCTAAGTGAAAGCCTGTTTAATATTCCTGTCAGTCAGACTTTTTCAAACATCAAACTCTTGCTTTCCTGTGTTCTGCTGGGAAGAAGATTCCTATGCTAGTTTTCAATTATACCTCTGGATGTGTTGACAATGGGTAATTCTCCTTCTTGCTGATGCTCTGGAAATTTTGAGAACAGCGAGCATGACCCCTGCCCTGACCCACTTCAGGGATCTCCCAAGTGATGTATCCCAGCTGCAGAAAGTAGGTTTGCATCCGCTTGATTCACTCTCCAGCAAGCACAACAAGGGAATTTCTTCACTGCTTTCCCCACCCCCAGCATTATTGACCCATTCTGTGGCCTCAGAGTGCCTTAGGATTTTGCTTGGCTTTTCATGACGAAGGAGAAGGTGATAATGGAGTCAGGCATCTGTCTACGCTTGTCTGTGTCCATGGATGTAGGAGGTAAATTTTCCTTTAATTTAAAAAAAAAACAAAACAAAACCTCTGACTTATCAAAGGCAGATTTCTGCCTCCTGCTCATTCTTTTGATCACTTCCCATGCTAAGTGTCTCCCGCAGTGCTGCAAGGTTGCAGAAGCACAGCCTTGGACAACTCAAAGGGTTTCAGGGCTTTCTCAGTGAGCAGACTAACAAACAACAAAGTAAGAATGCTCACACTGGGACACACATCTCGGTCCAGCCCAGGACCTCTCTGTGACAGCAGCCAGCTGAAGAGGTCCTCTGCCAAACACAGGAACTAAACAAATGTATAAAGGCTCCAGTAGGGCTGGAACCTGGGGCTTGGGGCTGTCTTAGGGACCTGCTGAAAAAGAGATCTCTGCACCCTTGTTTTGAATGTCTCTAGATGGATTTTTATTCTTTCTGAATACATTTCTGAACACTTGCTTTCTGAAAACATTGGTAGTTTCAGGGGATTTCTCATTTGTATCTCTGAAATCTGACAATTTTATCTGATGCTACCTAACTCCTATATTAAGACAGACAGTTAGTATGTTCATGGGATTTGTGCCATCCATGGTTTACAGAGCCCACTCACACCCTCCCTTGGCTGTGTCCTTTTCAGGCTGAAGAGTCTGCTTATTCAGCCACACCTCGTGGAGAAGCTGTCCCATATCCCCAGTCATCCATATCACTCTCTTCTAGTTCTACTGCACCTTTTTTGAGATGCAAAGGCAAGAGCTGCTTGCAGCATTCAAAAAACTGGAGCACCATAAACTTGTACAGTGGCATAATGATCCTTTCTGTTTTCTGTCTTTCATTAATGTGCATTTTCATTTCAGCTCCAGCATTCTTTGCCTCACATGAGGGCAATATTTCTTAGTTGTTGGACTTTAGTTTTTATGACACTGAGAAATGCAATATTATCACAACTTTGCCATTTTATTCCCCACCTCTTCTTCCATATCACCTATGAATATGTCAGTCAGCCCAGGTGAAAGAGAAATACATGTTTTGTGTAAAAAAGCACACTATTAATCTTTAACAAGAAACCAGTACAGGAAGAAAATCCTTATTCTCGGAAAGGATGACTATACAATTTGCCAAAGTTGTCCTTAAAGGGAGAAAAGATAGGTTTAAACTCCTGAGGGACGTAGTCTTTAAAAGCTCTGCAAGTAATATATTCAGCATTGGCAATTATTGAAATAGCTTTTTTAGTCTAGAGTGCTTAAAATGTGCAAGGGTCTCCCCTCACAGACATGCTGAGGGTCTGCTCTCACAGACATGTTGATTTAAGGCTATAACAGCAAAGGTTTGTAGAAAGAAGTAATACTTAATTAGACTAGGTTAGAAAAATAGAAAAACTATCAGGCGTGCTGTCTGCTGATTAGATCTGCCAAGTAAACAAATGCCAATTGTTCTTGGTATAAGCTATTTATGTATAAGTGAATGTTAAACTACATTTTTTTTAAATATACAAGGCTTTGCAAAAGCAAATCATGCCTAGAAAATAATTAACAGTACAGTTCACATTAAAAAGTTCTTTGGGTTCCCAGCAGCGAAGATTGGAGAATTTACTACTGTGTGCATGAAGTAGGGCTGGGATAAAATAATATTTTATGAATTGAGTAATTTTGTCTAGTATATGTCTAAAGAATTTCAGATTTATGTTAACATTATGTAGGGTTTATGTGGAACATGTTTGAATAGACCGACAACAGTCATCTAAATATGTGAGTATGTTTGACTCACATGAAATTACCATAGTTATCTCAGCAGCTCACTGCAGTACAACTCACCAGTCTGTGTCTGTTGCGGGCTGCCAGGAAAATGAGAACGGCTTTGGTCTTTGACTACACTCAGAGAAAAATGGGAAAAAACATTTTTTGTCCTCCAAAGAACACAGGAACGACTGGGGATCCTACTTGAAAAGAAAACAGAATGTACAATGGGACTGGATAAAGGAATGGTGATTAATGAGAAGCCGCAGATTATATGTAATCACAGAAAAATAGATCTGGAATGGACCTTGATTAGTCACCTAGTCCATCCTTCAATTCCAATGCCAGATCAATAGTACTTACTATTTGTCCAGTAATGGAGACACTATTACACCCTCTGTAATATAAAGCTGTGTCTCACTAATGTTACCATTAAAAAAGCTTTTCCTCCTTGATGCAATTTAAGTCCATTACATCTTACCCTACCTACCAAGAATAGATTATTCCCCTTCTCTTTGCAACGGCCTTTTAAGTATATAAAGACTCTTAGCATGTCTTTCCTCTGCCTTCTGTTCTTTAGCCTGAACAACTCCAGCTTCTCTAGTCTTCCCCATATTCTGCTCATTCTCTTTGCCACTGTCTTCCGTTGGTTCACACGCTTCTTGAGCTACGGTGCACAAAATAGCCCTTCCACTGGTGTCCTACCAATACTGCATAGAGCCCACGGGCTGCTTCCCACGCGTACATCTTCCTGGGATGTTTACTGGTTTTGCCATGAAAACACATTGCCGACTTACAGTGACTTAGAGTAGACTCCAGACTCCTTTCTGGAAGATTACTTTTTCACCAGTTATTCCACCAGTTTTTTATACCTGCCTATGTTTAGCAGCTTGCTTTTGTCCCCACCGAGCTGTGCCTTATGTTTTCTAGATCAGTTTTGTATTTGTCAACATCCTAAGACCCTCCTGCAACACACCTGCAATTCCTCCCAGAACTGGATTTAAATTCTAGAGGATCCTACTTGGTAGAGTAATTTTGACGCCAGCCGTTGATACCTACTATGTAGGCACGGGTACCTACCTAGTTAAG
Organism: Phalacrocorax carbo; assembly: GCF_963921805.1. NCBI lineage: Eukaryota > Metazoa > Chordata > Aves > Suliformes > Phalacrocoracidae > Phalacrocorax > Phalacrocorax carbo. The sequence goes on along the minus strand of NC_087513.1, from coordinate 199,263,332 downwards.
CCCCAGACCCATAGCAGGCCCCTAGCTTTTTACCAGAATACCAAGGTACAGTATCAAACAATGTAGCACTACATTTTTGCATGACTTAGTTGCTGTGCTACCATAAATTAACAAAACGTACATTGTTGTAGCAGCTTTGTCATATAAAGTATGTAGGCTTTTCTACGCTAATAATAGCAGAAGCAGCACAAGATTCTGAGATTAAAAAGTTACTGGGCAAAATGTGGTTGTTGAAAAAGGAAAACAATGCTAGGTGGAGGCTAAAGAAAGAGCTGACAAATTATCTAGACATTTCAAGGTTGTCAGTTTGGAATCAGGGATCATAACTGTGGTTAAGTGAAGAAAGGAAAGGATGAGGGTCTACCTGCAAAAGGTACTCAAAAGACTGAAGCAGAAAGCCAGCAAGAAGTAGACTTAACGTTTAGAATCTTCAAGTAAAGCAGCAGTTATTTAAGAAGACAAAAGCAACAGACACTAACAGTGACGACATTCTGCTGAAACCAGTTATCTGCTTTGGCACATTTGATAATCTCAAGAATTAGCTGGGTCAAGAGAGTTTTGGGCAGGGATAACCTAAGAAGTGGGCTATTGTGAACAGAGGCACAAAATGCAGGTTTCCCAGGCCAAGAGGGTGAGAAGTAGGTTCAGTTACCCCGGCTGGCCAGCTCGTTGGACAACTGCAGGAATAAAAGAGGCATTCTCTGTGTCACAGGCAGAAAAATCAAGTCATGGAAAACAGTTGTAGCTTGTGAGGGGAGAGCAGAAATGGCAGATTAAATGCACAACACAATTGAGAAGGTAAAGAAATTTTGAAAATATGAACGTGATTTTTAATTAAAAGAAGAGGTAACCGTGATGCAAAGATGCTAAAGCAAGTCTGACTTGACAGAAATCCATGAAGAAGACAGAAGGGAAATCCCAGTTAACATGTACCAGTAACATGGCCAGTTTTATAGAAAAAGTATTGTTTATAAACTTCTGCTATTCTCTATTGTTACGTTGTAGTTATGCAAATACACATTCTGGAAATGAAGGAGGTTCTGGTTTCAGAATGGGGCAGCCTGTCCTGTTTTCCCTCTTCTGATTTTTAAGTACTGATTAATCCCACAAGTGCATTCTCATTTATTAACAACTTTTTCCTCCATTTACTGACCAGGAAGGTGTTATGCAATGTGTGAAAGTCCCAGAGAAGCTACGGAAATCCTGAGTTTCAGCAAAACCTGAGGAACAGTGATTTGGGAAAGACTGTAGACATACAATGGGGAACCAACTCTAGAGGAAGAGAGAGATGTGGGAAGTGCTGGAGGCATATGAATCCCTGACCGCTGACTGTCCTATCCAGAGAAAGTCTTTTAACCCTTACAACCCTCCCTTCCAAGGTACCACTGCTGTATTTGGGGTTTGTGGTCATGGGACAGAAAAACTCTGGATTCTGACTCCCCCGTGTCTGTTTTAATTGGGAAGCAAATTGCTTCCTAAGGCAATAGAGAGCAAATGAGGTTTTGCTGATGAGCAATGCAGTGACATCAAGCAGCTCACTTCATTTTGAGTAAACCTCACATCAGAGCAGACTTAACTCGCTACAAAGCTGGCACACTTTAGTCCATTACAAAGGTACTGTAGGTTCGCAGAATTCCAATCTCTTCTAAACATGAGATGAGGTCAAAAAGATCCTTTAGACAAACTCACCAGGACTATAGTATACTATGGGAAAAAAAAGTTAATGTGAAATTCTCTTGTGACTTTAAGTAGTTTCAAAATCAATTCCATTCCGTATCATTCTGTTCTCTGTTATTCTGATAATTGAGAATAATTTTCTCCAGAACTGCAATGCTTTTAACTGACTCATATGCTCCTCAGTCACTGGCAAAGGCTTCCATAATAAGCAGCAAAGTACCACTGCAAGTGCCTAATTCTTTAGTCTTGCTTTCACCGATTTCCTCTACTAAATTAATATTCATAGTCGCATTTGGACACCACCCTGATATTTCGAAAACAGCATCAGCATGTCTGGGACTGAGGGGACAACCATTTTATTTTTTTTCAGTAGAGGTCTCAAACTCCTTCTGCATGGCTAAGTAACTAAGCAGAGGAGAGCGCCAGCCTCCTGCACCATGAGCTGAGCCCTCCAAACTCATGCCTAAGGTGGGGATGAGATACACTGAGAAATTCAACTGACCTCATACTGAAGGAGTTCAACAGGCAAAAATCATGCCATTGCACTTACAGACTGCGTCAGCTTTAAGAAAGAGGATTTATTGAAACATATGTAGGAAGGCCACATAGCCCGGTTCCTCTACGATCTTTTGTCCAAGAAAATCTGTCACATTTTATTGGAAAAATAAACCCTGCAGAGTGGCCCTTCAGGTTCATGTTTCTGTATTTCTCTAGATTAGACGCAGATGCAAAATTTTAAAAATTTAGCCCATTTTCTGCTGGGTACCGAAAGAGTACTTCAAGAGTACTTTATACTTTTATTAAGGTCAATAGTAGACGAGGAGCGAATAACAATCATATACACGCATTTCCAGGCTGTGAGTAGCAATAGCTGTATGCCGTATCTTGTACACGATACGCTCAGTCAGCTCACAAGCCGTAATCACACCACCAGAGTTTCATTCACATCTTCCAAGCAGCCTCCTGGCGCTCAGCCGCCTCGGCAGGAGCGCCGAAGGCAGGGTGGGATGGTGAGAGGTAGATTACTTCATCTGCATAAAGTAACGGCGGGATGGGAGGAAACATCTCGTAACTAGAACACGGGGTGGAAATTAAGGTTTCTACCAACTCCGCCACAGACTGAGTTTGTGATCTTTCGCAAAAAGCTCTCCGCCGAGCTCCATCTGCAAGGACGGGGAGTAAAGCGTGGGGAGACTCCCAACAGCAAACTCCCCCGAGCCCCCGGGATGGTCCCAGATGGCAGCAGACCGTCGCCAGGCCGGGCGGACCCGTCGCCCAGGCCGTGCCTCCCCTCTATCCCCAGCCGCAGACGGTGATGCCTCGGTATTTCGTGAGGGCGTTACTACGGCGGCCTTCGCCCCCGGGCCGGGAATCCCGGTGACTCCCGCCCTCCCGCTGCCCAGCACCGAAGGCCGCTGCCAGGCCGCGCGGTTCCCTGTCAGGTTTCGCCGCGCCCCGGCAGCAGGTGCCGCCCGCCCGGCCCAGCCCGGCGCGGCCTCCCGCGGGAGGCGGAGAGGGGGGCCCGGCGGCGAGGGGGGCCGGTTGCAGGGCCCCGCGGAGCGCCTCTCGCAGCGCCGCGGAGCAGGAGGCGGGCGGCAGGAGGCAGCACGGCGGCGGGAGAGGTGAGGACGACCTTGCCGCTGCTCCTCCCGCCCGCAGCGGCGGGGCGGGCCGGGCCGGGCCGCCCTCCGGAGGGCATGCGGCTGCCGGCAGCCTGCAGGTGGGTGGGTAGGGGGAGAACGCGGGCGGGGCGGGCGGCCGCCGGCAGCGATGGCGGCGAGGGGAGCGCCGTGCCGTGCTGAGGCCGGCGGCGGCTGCCCCGCTCCATGCCCCCGCCCCGGCGCCGCCCATCGCCGGGGCCGAGCCGGCGCTTGTGTGTCAACACGGGGCCGTGGCGCCGGCCCTGCCCCCGGCGCCTCCCCGAGGTCGCCCGGCGGAGATTGCCCGGGCGGCGGAGGCCGCGGCGCGGCGGGGAGGAGCCGCCGCCGCTGCTGCCGCCGCCGCTCGGTGTTTCCCGGGGAGGTAGGAAACAGCGCCGACCCTCCACCCCGCAAGGCGTGGGTCTGGCGCCGGCCGGCCCGCGCCTCGGCAGGCCCCGCGGCCGGCCCCGTCCCTGCGGAAAGTTTTCCTCCACGTCGTCGCTGCCGACCCCGGCGGGAGCCACGGGCCGAGGCGGGGGGAGCGGCCGTCCCTCCCCGCAGCGCCGGGCCGCCCCCCGCCCCCCGGGCTGCCCCGGGGCCGCCCGGTCCTGCGGCGGCTCCGGCGCTGGAGCTGCGGCCGCCGCGGGGGACGCACGTACCCGCCAGCGCCGGGAGGCCGGGGAGGAATTTAAAAGTTATTCCAGGTATTCTGCCCACCCTGCCGTCCCCCTGCTTCTAACTCCTGCTTTTGCGGTTTTTTGATTTTTTTTTTTTTTTTTTTTTTTTGTAATTCCGTGAGAACAGCGGAGATGCATTCTGTGCACTTCGGGTGAGAGAACCGGCTGCGTAACTTGCCCTCCTCGGTGTAACTAAACCGTATTAGGCAGAAACCTCTAAAAGCATTGGCTGAACTGTTCTCAGATCCAACTGTGGCTTTTAAGTTGCAATTGCTCCTAAAAATTAATTTTCATTCACCTGCGTGTTTTGGACCTAATTCTGCAGGCTTGTCTGAGTAACGCCGGGCATGTACGGTTGTATTTGTGGAGCGGTGACGTTATTTTATAATGTCCCCAGGGGAGGAAACTGCTGTGCTGTGCTTGTACAGCACCTTCTGCAGCCGGTCCTGGTCCTGTCTGGCTCTCCCGTGTCTGACTCTGCTTGGGTAGCCTTGGCAGGGCCAAACAGCCCTTGTGGGACTGCGTTGCTGAAAGTTGCATTAAGTAAACCCATCCCGCTGAACAGTAGACCACGCTTCGTTAACAGCAGATGGATTGAAGTGGCTCCTTCATTGCGTCTTGTCCTCTTGGTCTGTGTTTGCAAAGCAGAGACATAATTCATAATTACATCTTAGGGTTATGCAATTAACAACATATTTAAGATAGCAGTAGCATAGTCCTCTGATCTGGAAAGTAAACCATTCTAGTATGTCTGAGTTTTCAAAGTGGCAGGGTACTTCCTCTTCCACTGTCTCCTTACCACTTAGCATTTGCCCATAGAGCGAGCCAGTGAATTTATGACATCGCTTCTTCCAGTACTGTACTAGATAAATCTTTATGAACTAAATTTTCTATCTGGTGACGCTCCAGAGTGCGATTGCACTTCACATTTGCAGCTGTTTTAGGGAAACAGGGAAAGGTTTTTGTGTTTTCTCTCTCCCCCTCTTCTTTTTTTTGTTAACTAGACCAAATTAGTCTTCAGAATTCAAAACGTTCCTTTTTTTTTTTTTCCTGATGGAGGTAGTTGAACTAATTCGAGGTTTTTAATCTCTCCACAAACCATGCCATATTTATGTTTTTAGTCCAACATGGTAATTACATGTCTGTTACTACAGTAGACTTCCACAGGGCAGCAGTCCCTCAGTGGTCTTAAAATTACCATTGCCGTTTGTGATCCTTTTAAAAAGGCAGTGATTTATGAGGTCTGATAGACAGCTCCACTAACATTGTTTTCAGGCATCTGTAAATCAAAACACTTAAAGAAAAGGTCATAATGTAAACGCAAAGAGAAGTGGAATTTATTGAAGGCATGCAACTGAAAAACAAACCCCATGCTCTCAACCTGACAGAGCATAAAGGGATTATCCAGACTTGACTCATCTGTGTAGATTGTGCATTTCAGGCTGACTGTTGAGCTGAGCAGTAGTCCACTGGAGTGATTTCACTGCCTGCTTCTCTGGATTGTACCAGCCTTAAAAACATTATTGGTGTTCCAGAGCTGCTGTTTATTTTTTTATTTATTTGAAGAAAACTAGCCTTGCAGTTGATGAGACTTGGAAAGATTGGAGAGTCAGCTTGAAATGTGTTTACTGTTCAGTTCTACATAGGTAAGTTGAAAACAGATTTTCTTCTGTGAAATCTTATACATCCTAAGTGCAGTTGAAAATACTCTTTAAGCAAGCTGGAAAAAAAGGCAATTTAAAGGCAGCGTGAAGTGAAACAAGGAACTTGCTTGGCTCAGGTCAGCTTTTGTTGTAATCAGAAATGGCTATGGCTGAGCAACTCTGTCAGTCTTCAGTAGAAAGGAGATGTGTGATTTGGTTTGGCTTCTTTCATTACAGAAGTCATAAAATCGTATTTGGTGTTTTCTGCATCATATCCATAACTTCTGGCTTGAACCAGTAACTAAAAAAAAAAAATCTGCCCTTGAACACTTAAAAGTCTGTGTAGTTTTTTCACTGGTTGCACTTTATTTTTTAATTAACACACATCCCAGTCTGAATTTTCCTAGCCTCAGCTTCCAATCATGGATCTCTTCGTAGTCTGTATTTTAAATAATTCTTAAAAACTGAAATGCTTGAAAGAGAGTGACAATAGTAAGAAAAGGGGAGAGAGGGTAATAGTAACTAAGAGGAAGGTTAAGAAACGTGTGATGTGTGAGGTTGTGGTGTAAAACTCTTTTTCCGTTTCTGTAAATATTATTCTGCTGCTTTTGCTGTTCTGTGAAGTGGTGTCCCACATGTAGCTGGGAAGTGATGGATAAGGGTTTTTTTAAGTTATTCAAGAGAGATTTCATTGTTCACTCATTTCCGTAGTGTTTGTTGCCATGGCAGCTAGCCAGCGGCCTTATTAGTGATTAAGATGGTTACACTTTGGTTTTTGTCTTGTGGTACTGGAAACTATATCTGAGGTACCGTAAAGAAACAGATGTTGTACAAAGACTGCAGTGAGTTTTTTCTATGAAGAGACTGAAATGTCAGACTGAAGTTACTGTATAGTGATGCTTTTTATCTCTTATTATGTATAGTTATGTTTAAAATGCCTCCTGTCTCCAAGCTTGCTAAATATTTACAATAAATATACTACTTCTACCATATGCTTGAGACAAGAAACCCATTAATTGAACAAGCCTGCATTTTTATGCTTGAAAGAATTGACACTTAATTTTAGCTACTAAATTCTATGTTAAATTGCATATTATAATTATATTGTAGAATATAACAAAAACAGAGGTGAGACAGTGTAACAAGAAGCAGAGCAATTTTTGTTACCTCCTGGTCTCAAACTGTAGTCATTTCCAGTTAGCACATAGATAGAAAATCAATTGTAATCTGCTCATAATTGCCTTCCTGGTAGAGTTATGAGGCATTTCTCTTGCCCTATCTCCTGCCTCCCTTTCCTCCTTCTTTTTTTAAATCTGCCCCCCCCACCCCCTCCTCCTTTTTCCTCTGCATGCCTTGTGGAATGGGCAGCTCTCCAGGTTTAGAGGAGAAAAAAACTGTATGGATATTTTTCATTGTAAAGCTCTGCATCTTTAAATGTTTTTGTGTAACAGCTTGAGGCTCTGTCAAAAAGCATGTTCCTCATCACGTTGTTTAGTGATGAGCAGAAATCGAGGAAGGTTTTCATAACCTTGGGGCTTTCTGCTTAGGTGAACTAGGCGTTTCTCTTACCTATCAGGATTGATTACTTCAGGTTAGATCACGTTTCCTGTGTAAAAGGCTGAGCTTGCACTACCAAAAATCCAAATTGTATTTTGCTTAGTATGAAGTGCTGGGCTTGACACTTGACGCTGACTTTCTCATCTGCAAGGATATTGTATTCCCCAGTTAAGGAATTAAACTCAAGCTCTGTTCATTCTTGAATCATTGCTGCAGAATGAGAATGTTTTGAAAAGGTACTTTAATTTTAAGACTTGTACTTCTGCTGTCCCGACTGGAAAGGTCTGGACAAGACCTTTTCAAAGTTTGCCCTGGGGACTAACGAAGCTCACCCTCTGTGGCTGTGAGATCCATCGTTGTTCCAGGCTTACCTCACAGCATGTGCCAGACTATCTCTCCTGGCTGCCTGGCTGTTTTAAGGTTGTATTTGCTTGGTTTATGATACCAGTGTAACGTTTTAAAATTTGACATACATCATCCTCCTCCTTAGGAGGGGAAATGTCTGTTTATGTTTCTGTGAGTGTGTATATGGGTAAATAGGTAGATATGGAATAGAATGCTAGACCATCCCAGGGCCTGCTGTCCTTTAAATGTAGAAAGCTCCTGTGTGCTCACAAATATAGCTCCCAATACCTCTGTTTTAGTCCAAAGTGATTTGATTCCGAGTTCTTTCAGGATAAATATGTCCTTTGCATAAAACTTCTGCAAGATTATACAAAGTATTTAAAATTTATTCTGTGTTAAAATTATAGTTTTCTTGAGGGTGGATAATGAGGAAACTAAAGCTATGTTCAGGAGAAATGGGAATCTGATCAACTTGCTATTAAGCAAAATCCCATTTCTCAAAATAGGAATTTTGAGAAAAGAGCGGGGAGAGAGAAAGGAGAGACGAAGCAAGATATTCAGTGGTTGGGAGTTTAATGGATGTTAATAATCCTCCCAATGGAAGAAATAAAGTAATTTCTTTTGGTATGAAAGGAATGTCTTGGGAGGTGGTTGAAAGTTGCAGAGGAGTGCCAGAGATCAGGGAGGTCAGTGAAGTTGGAGGTGTTCAACAGTAGATGTGACACAGGTTATTGCAAATACCTGAAAAGTGGTCTGCTTGCTGCAGGTAGGTTAAGCTCAGGGGCTGGAAAGACTCTTAAATCCTTGTCCTTTACTAATTGACAAAAACTGTCATGGTAATACCTAAATGACCGTTTGTGTGAACCATCCTCCCGTATGAACTGTAAAAAGTAATATGTTAAGTTGCAAAATCAATGAATCAGTCCCATCAAACTTCAAAATTTTGCGATGAGCTGAAAATTTCTGTTGTGCTGTGACTTAGACTTTTTATCTTAGGAATAATGAAATTTGGTGGTTTGGCAGAGGTAGGCTGTAAAAAGGGACAGATTGCATTTCCTTTAACAGAAGCTACTTTCCTAGTCTCCTTTTGTTCTGCAAACTGTTAACGTAAGTAGCTGGTATCTATAAATCCTCATCTCTCTGCTTTCCTAGTCACCATTGTAGTTGGTGCTCTGACTCTCAACAGGTCTCTTCTGTAAAGCTAATGTTTGAATCACTGAGTTATCTAATCTTTTCAGCATCAATGCATGGCCTCATCCTTGATGGGAGGCATTTCTCTTGTAAAAAGTACCAACAACGCTTTCATGGAGATCTCTACTTTTAACTAAGTGCAGGGTCTGAGAGCCTCATAGTTTGCAGCAACATCCCTGAAGGCCTTTCTGCCTTAAAACATTCAACTGATTTGAAAACCTCAGATGATTTCTCCTCAGCAATAATTCCAATACATACTATTTGTAATGCCAGATACATCTCTGGGAATGGTTTGTTCTGGCTAGGGAAGGGCTATGATGTACAAGTGCCCAGGGCTGTGCACCTGGGTTCACGAGTCTCTGTAGCAGCTGCTTCTGGGATTGCTGCTGCCATTCTTGCTGGGCTGCCAACTGGGCTTTTGCTGCTCTTGCCGAGCTGTGGGTTGGACTCATTAGAGTTTCTGGAGCTGTCACTGTTAGGATTACAGTCTGGATTTCTTCAAGTTGTTGCTGAGCTACAGCCCATGCTTACTGCTGAAAGATTAAAATCAGAGTTTTCTGCTTCAGCTGTTTCCCCAGCCACTTGTTCGCTTCTCTGTTAATAGCTGTTTATTGTAGCTGTTATGTGACCATAACATCTGGTATGATGCATAATTTGATGCGACTTTCATCTGGTTCCAGCAAAAGACTGTGTGGCTCATGAATGTGTTTTAGGTGGTGCCCACTATCTGGAGTTTGACCTTATTACCAAGACTCATTCAAAGTTGCAGCTTTCTTTCTTGTGAGCTCTCTGCCTTCTTCTCTGAATTGGCCATCATTTATCTTGTAAGTGAAACTTTTTAAACCATCCTTGCCTGCTAAATTAGGAGAAATTAAATTACAGATCTTCACAGATATTTAGCATGTGTTTGCATAGTGGAATTATGCAGCCAGTCTTTTTTAAGAATGAAAATAAGTGTTCTTTGGCTTTGGTAAGTTTAACTGTGTTGATACCATGCATGGTATCTCCATAAGGTTTTGTTCAGTATTTGATTATGATCTTCCACCTGATTTGTTTCATAAAACTGGCAGCTCCAAAGTTTCATGAGGCTGTGGTAGCAGTCTGTAGTTCACAAAGAATGCCTTGCTAAATTTCAGAAGTTAGTATGTTACAAATCGGTTATCTTTTGATTTATACAACTGTCTCGAGAGACCTCAGATTAGCAAACTCATTAGTATGAAAACAAGCATCATCATCTTAAGACTGATTTTTCTTGCTGTGCTCTACGTACTTCTGTGAGCAGTTTGAGTTGTTCATCTGCAGCTTGGATACACTCATCGGTATGCCTGTGGGAGCTCTGGAGAGAAAACATTTGTAGCAGGCAGACTGAAAACAGGTGCCTCCAGTGGACATTGTAAAAGAGTTTTAGTTCATCTGCTGACATGGAATGCTTTTGTGGAAAGTAAAGCCTGATCCCTTGGTAGGTGCAAGATGATGTTGCAAAAATAGGTAATAAGGCCAAATAGGCTGTATTAGCATAAGTGTAGCCAGCAGATCAAGTGGAGTGATCATTTGCTTCTTTTTGGCACTGATGAGATTGTGTTTAGAGGACTGTGTCCGGTTCTGGACTCTGAAGGACAGGAGAAGACACTGACTTACTGGACCAAGTCCAGTGGATGGCTACCAGGGTGATAGGGGGCTGAAGTATAAGGAGAGGCTCATGTATAAGGAGAGACTGGGAGAGCTGAATTTGTTCAGCCTTAGTAATAGAAAACTAAGGGGGATCTTATTGCTGTCTTCAGCTGCATAATGTGAGGGTATAGAGAAGACAAAGTACTCTATTTGGAGGCACGCAACAAAAGGACAAGAGACAGCAGTTGCAGTTACAGTGAAGAAATTCTGCCTGGAGATGAAGAAAAATGTCACTGTGAGGATACTTAAACACTGGGATGGGTGCCTGGGCAGGTTTTGGAATCTCGAGGCTTGGAGGTGCTCAGAGGTTGTCTTAGAAAAGGTACTGAGTAAGCTGCTGTAGTTGACCCTGTGTTGAGTGGGGGTTGGTTGGACTAGCTGACCTCCGGACATCTCTTCCAAACTAAATTATTTAATTCTAAATGTTAATAGCATTACCAGTTCTGAATGAAGTCTTCCTATTTGCATCTGTCATTGCCAGATCTAACTTAATGACAAGGTGGGACTCTGAAAAGCAACATGTGAGCCCTGGGGGCCAAAAAGAGATCAGAACATTAACTTTAATGAAGGAATCTGTGCAGGTATTCACAGGACTAAAAATCTAGTTGGCTTTCCAACTTTAAAAAAAATTAATGAAGTGGTGATTAAACGTAAGGAAATTTGGTCTGCAATATTAACTTATACTTTAAAAGTTGTAAACTTCTGAGCTCAGAATGAAATGATTCTGAGACTCTGAAGACCTACAAAGATTATGTGAAAACACTAACAGATGGTTTGTCTCTTTTTGATATATTTGGTTACTAAACAAAAGTGAGCAAGCTGTTTTATTAACGTATAAAATACTAGGATTTCAAAGCCTGGCACAAGTAGTTCAGTGTGGGGATTTCCTGGTAGTATCTCTTGAGTTCAGGGATACAGTAAATCTGAAGAAAAGCCATACCTAAATGGCAGGTAGTAAGATAGACTTCTGTGTAGCTATTTTCTTTCCGTTTATTTTTGAACTTGGATTTGCAGCTACAGCAACCCACTTTCTGTAAGATCTGGCTATTGTTGCTATTTGTCAGGTCTATTAAAAGCTTCCCCAGCAAGTAAGAAATAATTACATACTAAGTGTGTCTCAACAAACCGCATGACCATCTCTGTCTTCCCTGATTCTTAACTTACTAAATCTGGGTAAAAAAATTGGTCCTTAACATATTCTCTGGCTCTTTCATCCTGGTAGAGAGTAAATGGCAAGGCTGAAAGTCTTGCAAAAAAATCTGCTGCTGGCAGCTTTCTCACACAAGGCTTCAGTCCAAAATGACAACTGCAGCCGTGTGGTACAGGCACAGGAATTGTCTCTCAAATAAGCGTAACCCTGTGAAGCCATTTAGGGTGACGCAGAGTCCGACCAACACCTTGAACTCTGTCCAGGAACCCTGGAGATTATGGAGCTCAGTTGCCAGCAGCACGACCTGAAACACAACCTGGCCATGTCGCTAGATAGTTTGAGAGGCCTATTTTCCTCTGACAAGCCTTTCAAACTCTTAATAATAGACTGTGGCACAGATAAAAGATGTTAGGTTGACTAGCTAAGTCTCTTAAATTTGTATTTAAATGAAGAGAATACTTTTTTTTTCACATAACCATGTTAGTTTTGTTAAAGGATTTTCTTCTGACAGAACAAATTTGAATAAAAGTACTGTGCTAAGCATGACGGCATACACTTTGTACAGTTGTAGGCATTGTCTGGCTGCCCAATATTGTCGCAGGGAAAGTTAATTAGTTCAAATTTTCGTGCTCAGAAAACATCCAGACAGGGTGAGTTAATCTAGAAGTGGGAAGAGATCAAATCTAACATGTATCGCTGGAAACTTTTTTTTTTTTTCCCCTAGAGTGCTTTGTATCTCAGTGTCTCTGTGTCAATTCAGAATGAGAGCCGTTGCTTGACAGCCATCGTAGTGCATAGCAGGGGTTTTCAACGTTTTCTGTCTTGCAACCCCCTGAAAACTTTCTGGTAGAGCTGGAAGGCCCAGCACTGAAGTAGCTAAACTACAGGATGGATTTTCTTGGGTTTCTTTGATGAAGTGTGTAAAAACAGGATAGACCCTTTGGTGTCTGTAGACTGGACTTTGAAAAGCAGTGGCAGGTGATTTCCCCTCCCCCCTGTCCTTTAAGGATTTTAAATTTGGGTAATTTTCTTAATAACTGAAGATGTTTTAGGCTCTTGCATCCCCAAAAAGGGCAGAAACAAATACAAGATATTGTATTAAGTGCAGTTTTAAAGAAAGCTAAAAAGACTAGTAGACCTACCTCTCAGTGCTAGTGGGAACTGTTGTATTTTTTCCCTTATTTTTTTTCAGGCAGGAGATGGTAACTGAGGCTTTGGTCCTGAAGGAAGACTCACAGAATGGGGTGGGTCTCACACATGGCTGTATCAGAGCAGGGAGTCAAGGGATCTCCCTCTACGAACACAGGCATAGCTGCGAAATTGAACCTTAACCAGCCAAACTGTGGAAGTGATCACATTTTTTATGTGCCTAGTGAAGAAAAAAGTATCCCTGACACATTGGGTGGAGTTCTCGTGGGTGTCTATTCCCTAAAAACCCAAGAATTTCTGGCCATGTGACATACTGCCCTTGGAAACAAGACTTCTGTGATCTTGCCGTCTATGTGCGCAGGCCCTGGTGTACTTGTGCAGGTATGATTATAGTGACTCGTATGTTTGTGTCAGGTTTTAACCACACTTGGGTTGGAGCATCCACTTAAAGATGGGAAAATCCTTGAGCCTGTGTCCCTGCGGCTGAGAAGGCCAGCAGTGTCCTGGGCTGCATTAGGAGGGGTGGTGCAGCAGGTCAAGGGACATGATCCTTCCCCTCTGTTCAGCACTGGTGAGACACACCTGGAGAACTGTGTCTAGTGCTGGGCTGCCCAGTACAAGAGAGACGTGGACATACCAGATTGATCCAAACAAAGGGCCACAAAGACGATTAAGGGACTGGAGCATCTCTCCTATGAGGAAAGGCTGAGAGAGCTGGGACTGTTCAGCCTGGAGAAGAGAAGGCTCAGTGGGATTTTATCAAGGTGTAAAAATACTTGAAGAGAGGGTTCAAAGAAGGCAGAGCTAGGCTGTTTTCAGTGGTGCCCAGGGACAGGACCAGAGGAGTGGGCACAGACTGAAACACAGGAAGTTTCCCCTGAATGTCAGGAAATACTGTTTGACTGTGAGGGTGACCAAGCACTGGCACAGGTTTCCCAGGGAGGTTGTGGAGTCTCCATCCTTGGAGATATTCAGATGCTGACTGGACAGGGTCCTGGGCAACAGGCTCTAGGTGGTCCTGCTTGAGCAGGGGGCTTGGACCAGATGATGTCTCTTACAACCTTAATGGTTCTGTGATACTGTGGAAGGAGCATTGCTTAGCGATCCATGCCCACAGTGGATATCTGAAGTTATGGTGCTGAGGCAACTACTTTTTCATTATCCTCTTAGGTAAACATAGTGGGTTTTTATTTTGTGATATGATCAAAACTATTTACTTTCAAAATGAAAGTCTTTGAGAAAATGTATCTCATTTCAGGAGCTACTTCTCAGTGTGGTACTGACAGGTGATGACTGTTTTTGCTGTTGCAGAATGCTGCTTTATGCTTTTTGTGTGGTTGGCTGGTGTGGCTCAGGCCTGTTGGGCACCTAATGTAGGCAGACTGTGCAGTTAGGTGCAGGTGCAGCTGCAGACAGGCACCTTGTCATCTCATGATGAACAGCTCATGGTCACGGCCTTTGTCTACTGACAAACAAGGAAAGACTGGATCTGTTCATACCCGTGTTTAGCAAAAAAGTGATCAGTACTTATGGTAAAACTAAGGGTTTTCTTCTCTTCAAAACATATTAGAAGATGTCATGATAAATGTTGCAACAGTTTGTTCAAGTCTTGCATGTACTGATGACCTAATGGGATTGTACTAGACACCGTAGGCCTTCTAACCTTCTTTTAAGATGTGGCCTGTTGGAAAATGCATTTCTGCTTTTTTAAATTTTAAGTATAACTACAGACAGCTGAGTCTTCCTTCGAAGAGTGAAAGAGCTCTGCTGCTTTCTTCTAATGCATTTGAAAGTGCTTATTTTTCTACAGAGAAATTATACTCCATTTGAAAATGCAGTTGATCCTTCTTAGATTTTTTTAAGGCTAATTATTCTCTAGGCAAAATATTATTCATGTTTATCATAATATCAGTTGTTTTTCTGAATTCTGGGCACTTTTACTGGTCACTTAATTCATTCCTCTGTATGGCTGTAGAGTGGTGGTGGGTTTTATTTATTTTTATGACTCTGTATAGATACAGTCTAGAGCACCACTTACTGTCTATTCCTCACTCAAAACTAAGTAAACTTCTTTCAAAGTGTTCTACTTGAGATAGTTTGCATCTCTTAACATACTAACTGGAAATGAAGAATTTCTGTTGTATTGCCACCTCATCATTTTAAAGATAAGCATTTCCCTTGTAGCTTCCAAGTCCAACAGTAAACATAGGATATTTTGCAATGGCACAGCAGTGAGTTTTGTTGGTAGCATACAACCTTCATTTCCATTTCATAAATGCAATGGTATGTGATTGATTTAACTTGTGCAGTGTATTCTTGTAAATGCATCATTTATTACTGAAGGCTTAGCATAAAATTCTACAGTAAAAGGTAATGAAATACTTTAATGAGACAAGTTGTCTTTCTAATTGCTGCAATAATACCACTCAAGTTACGGAATGACTGTTTTGTATGCTTGCATAAAATAAGTACTTTTTAAAAAAGGCTTTGTTTTCAATGTGTTAGAAACAACACAAGTTGTCTGGAACTAGTAGCTTTTTTTTTTTAGGGTGTTTTTTTTCCTCTTACAGTAGTGCTTCCCTAATATCTTCAGTCTGTGCTGTCTGAATTTCCCAGCTGCTCCAGTTCTCCCTCCTCTATCTTTTTGATCTTCTCATGTATGCTTTTCGTACCAAACTGGGCAGCAGAGGGGAGGGGACTCTCTCCTTCCCACCCCTCACCCAGCTGAGAGGTTCATCCTGGTCCATGTCTCTCTGCAGCATCTCATCACCTTGCTGTGTGCTGTTCGGAAATCTCTTTCCCCTGTGGAATCCCCGAGCCCATCACCTCCAGCCAGTTCAGGATTTTGTGCTGGCCTGCTGTTTAATCAAGTGGCGTTAGGGACCTGATGAGCACTGTAGACAACGTGCAATCTCTAGGAGACACAAAAATAGGTGTTTATAGATCACTGATCTTGTAAGACCAGAAATTTGAAAAAGCTGCTACATTTGCTGTATTTTGGTGACTGGATTTAACTTACTGACTCTTTGTATTTTAGATATGGTAATAGGAGATAGCTGAACTAGTCAGGTTATTGGATTTGGAGATTTTAGCACAAGAAGTAGAACTTGCTTTGTCCATTTGTGCTGTGTACCTTCTAGTGATGCTGTTACAGCCTCTCACAGATGCGATGGGAGAGCCACAGTGTTTCTTACTAAACGTTTCTTTGTTGAGCTCACCGTTCCCAGAAAGAGGCTTCGTATACTGATTAAACCTTAATACAAATGCTTTTCTGTCATCACAGGCATGATTTCATAGGACACCTTGTGAACCTTGGACAGTGTGACTTCTTTTAGGGAAGAGCTGAGAAGATGCTTTCAGAACAGGCAGCTGTTCGAGGAACTGACATTGTGCACAAGGTAGAATTAGAAAATGTCATCTTAATTAATGCAACTACAGCTTCCTAGAATATTTTCTGTAAATTAAACACTATAATATAGTCTTCAGATTATATCAGTTCTGACTTCAGTCATAGTTCTGCAGCATGGTGTTAGCATGAACTTTAATCTGCAACTAAAGTTGAGACCTGGTTCCTTGAAGACATCCACTTGGAGTAAGAAGAGTTGTTTGGGGGGGTGGTATTCATATTGTTGCTGGAGAAGACATTGAGGGGGACAGGTCTTTGCAACTGAACTTCTTACAACCTTATTTTTAAGGCAGATTTTTTTAAGCCAGATCATACACTTGCCCTAGTTGTGCTTGTAGAGCCTGATGTATCCGACTTCTGTGCTACCGAGTTCTCAATTTATTACAGATGTACATAAAGGGTATCATACGTGTCCTCTGCAAAACAAGCATTTCTGGTATTGCAGAAGAAGTGCCTGGCTCTAATCAGGGAGATATTCAACTAATGACTAGCCAAGTGATCCTACTTGCATTTAAGGGCAGTTCTTGGACATAGGCAAACTGGACTAGCTTCCTGTTTTGCCTACAGAAGTTTTAATATGCTTAACATTATCCAATACCGGCAACTGCGGTAGTCTAAATACCACAGCGGGATTGATTAGCTTTTTCAGATCACTGCTTTTATTCACTGTTTGCAAAGAGGCTTAAGCCAGTGCTGGAGATCAGGCGTCCCACTGTGCTCGTGGGTAGCTTTCTCTTACTCTTTGTGTTCACAGTGGCAGAAATTAGTGAGGAGTCTCCTCCTGCCTCCAACTTAAAAGCTCCAAAATAGTGGTGTTAGTAGTTGTTCTTAGGAGTGTTTAATGGACAGTGCAGAGAAACCATAGCTGGCATTTCTGCTTTGCAGCTTAGTATCTGGGCATGTGATAAATGCATCAGTGTAATAGCATGATGGTATGGGATTTCATTTACTTTGTTGAATTGCTTTAATATCCACATAAAGCTTGGGAAATCACTCAAAACAGTTCTAACAAACCTATTCTCATTCTTTTCTTCTGTTAAATCACAGTAGATGTTTCCCAGCAGATTGCCTGTCCTCCAGAAGAGAGGAGGACAGCTGCCTGTGTGGTTCTCAGTATTGCCTTTATTCATGTAATGGATGCTGAAGTTCAGTAAATACACTTTCCTAGTAATCATTCAGATGAACGTTTGCAAATGTAGAATGCTGTCCTTCTTGGTTCTGAGCTGTCTTCACTGAAGTTACCAGCAGCAGCAGCTTTTTATGTGAAAATCCATGTTGATCTAGCTTTGTTTTTTTTTAAATCAAGCATCAAACCTTGCTACTGTTACATCGCTAAATGGGTGTGTTGCAGGGCTTGGTGGTATTGGAAATGTTGGGCGGGGAGGGGAGATGTGGACTGGGATTTGTGTTTCCATGTGGCTTACTTGAATAAAAACAAAAACAATAAAAAGCTGGCTATGGCTTAGCTCATGACTTTTGTTCAAATATTTCGTCATTGCAAAGAGACAGGAAGATGTTGGCATCTAGAATGGATCTGTGAAATAAAAAGGTAAAGTTCTGTTGCAAACAAATATGAGTGATTCCAGAACAAAAGAGTGGTTTATAGTTCCTTTCCATTAGGTGCCCTAATTTTTCAGTGCCACTCCTTAAAAATATCCATTATTCCGCATATTAATATTATTTGGGTTTAATCAGTTTCACCTTCCATTGAAATTACCCCAAGTACTCTGTTCCAGTTGTGTGTAAATGAAAGTTCATTATGTTTCTTGACTGATGTACAAAAGTGTCAGAAAATTCAGAAAGCTGTTTCTGAATACATTTCAGTGTTTAGTGTGAGCTCCTTTCATACCTCCTTGCACTTTATACCAATATGATTAATTTTGCTAACAAGAAAAGGGGACTACAATAGCTACCGATAGATTTATTTCTCTTTAATATTTTTCCTTACAAAGAACTTTTTGTTTCCATAATAGAAGGCATTATATTCCTTAAGACTGATGTATTTTAATAGGAACTCACAACTTTTACTACTTAAAAATAATTCCTTTCTTTGTTTCATGAATTAGAAACAATGAGGAGAAGCTGAAGTCTGCCCAAGCCAGGTGTTTCTTGTTGGCAGCCTGCTCCCTAATGACTCTGGCTCTCATACAGCAGCTGCCTGCTAGTCTCTTTTGTATGGCCTATTGTTGCTGCACACCCCTCGTTAATACACATGCTGCCCGGGGCAGACCCTGAGAATGACATCAACTTGCTTATCTTAGAAACCTCCGAACCTGATGCAGGGTGGGGAGGTTGCCTTGCATCTGCCCGGCCAACTAATTGTGAGCTCTGCGGGTCGTGATTGGCTCCGCGTCCGCTCAGTAATAGGTTAAGCAAAGACATCGCGGGTCCATCTGTTCGTCCATTCATTGTTCTGCTTGCTTGCCTGAAGTCTGCAGCTGAAATCGTGTTAAGGAGTTGCTTCTGGAACAGCTACAAGAAACCAATGTCTGTGTGCTTTCCAGCGAACGTAAGTATACGGGCTTCTCTCTGCAGAAATGGGACGTTTCACCTTGCTGGTGTTCCAGCGTATCAGTTTGCATTTGGACAACATAGCTAGCGTGTGTGTTGGCTGAGATTTGCCCAGTTTGGGTGTCTCTTGGAAAAAGTAGGAAAGGAAAATGGTTATGTCTGAAGATTAAGTATGTTAAAGAGCAGTGATCTCACCCAGTGCATTCTATTAAGGAACTTTCAGAAGCATTGGTAATGGTTCCAAGAATTTGAAAGTGGTAGTCAATAGCCATCAACAGAACAAATTCACCTCAAGCCCCCGGTGGGGAAGGGGAGATTTCAACTTTTAGTTACAGGTATTTACCCTTTTTTTTTTGCAAAAAAAGCTATTATTTACTTTAATTTGTGGCTGGTAGAACAAGCTTTTAAGAAAAAGAAAACCAAAATAGAACAACTTTTCCATTATGCCACACAAGGGGTGAAATTTCCTGTGTTTGTGAAAATAGGAGGAGCTCTGCTGTGGGCTATCTGAAGATACTGCAGTGTGAGATAGAGCATTAGGATGCTCTTAGGTGGGAACATGTTCCAGTCAAAGGTTTTGTGCTTGGAAAGCTATTCATAAGTGTGTCAGATCTAGCCTGGATATTTTTATAAATTTTCTAATCTGTTTTGTTTTACGTTTTGAGTTCAGATGTTAGGCTGAAGAACAAACACTGTATATTCCATGAGCCTGTGTTCCAAGGATCCTGTAAAGAAAAAAACAAAACAAAGACCTTCATATATCAGCTGGGAGGGAAAGACAGCATATAAAAGGGTTAGAAAGAGGTTTGCCTTTCTACCACATGCCCCATTGTGTGAACATATGCATGAGTCTATTGAAAGTTTTCAGAAGATGGGCAGGCCACCAGTTGCTGGTCTCCTGCAGTTCCAGTAGACATCTGTTGCCCCAGAGCATTAACCAATCTGTTCAATGGGACATCCTTCCTTTGTTGGATAGAATGATGCAGACAACAGCACTCGCTGAAATACAATGGTAATTAAATACATAGAAACTACAGCAGTAGGTATTTATTACATATTCATTATTTTATTTGCATTGTTGCAGTATCTTTATCAATTGGATAACATACATTCAGGGTTTTTCTGATCAGCTCTGCACTTCTGTTTGTGACAAGTAATGCAGCATTTCAAAAACTGTGACTTCAGTATTTTCCTTTTTAAGTTTAGAAGAGTTAGAAAAACTCTGCCTATATGCAAACATGCTGAACTATTTCACTATAGAGTGTATCTTCAGAAACTTTTGGCGGTCCTTTGAGAATGCACGATTTCTATTACACTGTGCCACGTGATGCACTATTTTATTCCTTGTTATTTTCCTCTGTGAACTAAATTTGCTTTAAACTACTTTTCTGTGTTCAGTTGTAAGTGGAAAATATTCTGAATACGCATTAAAAAATTCAGTGATCTACTTGCCTGCATCTCTTTGAGAAATAGAAATATTTTTTGTGAAGGTGAATTAATGAGGTGGTTATTGTTAATGGAAAATAGTGGTGACTTTTAAGAAATGGGGGAAGAATACAGTTCTACAATGTAGCAGCACAGTGCTCATCCAGAGTATTACCCCTATACTTGATAAATGTCTTTGACTCAGTAATACAGTATTTTAGGCCTTTAACAGCAAGCTTAGTGTGAGATACAGTAGTTTTAAACAGGCTGCAGTTTAAAATTTGTGTTGCCCTAAGTGTGTCTAAGTTGTGAGTTACTTTTTCAAAAGCACAAATTCTGTTACTCAGCTCTGATGAGCATAACCAAAAGTTGAAAACTTTCTTGACAATAATTTTTTTGCTGATTTTGTTTGTTTGGCTCTCAGTTGAGTCAGAATTCATAGCAGATATTTTTCTTAGCTGTATTGCATTGTATTAGTAAGCATACTTTAAAAGAATATGTGCATAATGAGAGTTCCTTGTAAGTGAAGAGTGCAAGGAGTTCTTCTTATCTGATGTTACTTCTTGGATAAACATGACCTTTTCTGGTTTTCATAAGCTTCTTTGTCCTATATATAGGTACATTAGTGTTTGTTTGGAATACAAATTCATTCAAATAGGCTGGCTAGCATGTTGCTCTTCACTAACCAAATCAAGATAAAATAATTCCAGCAGTGTTCAATAGTGACATCTGGTTTTCATGGTTCTGATCAATGAATCTCATCAAGGACATCATGATGGGAGCTCCAAAGTCTAGCATTTCTAAGAGATGCTGCTGACCACAAATACGGTGTACAAAGTTCACAGATGTAAAAATTTGTCAGAAAATAAATTCAGTTTGCATGCAGGGTTTAGGCATCATTTTAACTACCCTTTTAAAGCAGTAGTATGGTGACTATATACTATCTGTGGCAGGTTTTAAAGTTGCTGCTCTTGTTACTCTCTTATTCTTTAGATAGTTTATGGAAAACAGTAGAGTTCTGTGCAAAAGAAGCCATTTTATATTGGAGCAAGATGGAGATTGACAGGAGACTTAAAGCAGGTAGATGTAAGGCTGATAATGTATACATTCCCAACAATGAACTAAGCTCAGTTTATGGTCACTTTTCATATGCAGTTGATGTACAAGTCGTCTGTAGTATGCTTCATATAGTGCCTGATCTTCGGACACTTTCATATGCTAGTGACTTCTTTGAATCCTCCTGGAGGGTATTATGATCATAGTTGCTGTAAAACACTTAAACTTCAAGGAAGAAGTGATTGGAGAATGACTTAAGTATTATTTCAACTACCACTAAAAAAAAAAAAAAATCCTCTTTCTGATCTGTGCACTTCAAGCTTTGTTTATTCCATGCTGTTAATATGCAACCTCCTCCTCCCCCCTTCCAAAAACTCCCCTCCCTCTACTTATAGTTCAATGGTAAAATGACATTTCACAGTACACGGATTTAGGCAGTGACCCATTATCTCCCCGTATTCTGCGGCGGTGGTACATGAGCCAGCTCAACTTTTCAGTCCAGCTTAAAAGTGTTGCCTATTAACTAGACTTCCTAGAGTCAGAGCAGATTGTGGCGTTGGTGGAACAATGATGTCGGGGCTTCCAGATCGGTTTGGCAGCTGCATTGTTCTCTGAGGGGAAACCAGACGCACTTAAGTCCCGCTCTCTTTCATAGGCTTTTGTTCATACCAAATTATTCTTTCGCTGTGCTAGTATTCATGATGGTATGTTAAAGGAGCGCATCCTAGCAACTAAAGGCTGGTTGCTAAGCAGCCTCGCTTCCAATAGGGGTTTCTTGTTTGAGATTTTTTTAATTTTTTTTTTTGGGGGGTGTCAGTTCTGTGAAGGCCACAGTGTTGGGTTTAACTGTATCCTTTTATTCGGATATTGTTGTGATTTGTTACTAGTGCTGTGCTATCGAGTGCATTACATTAGTTAATAAATCACTGTATGAAAAGGTTCATTTCCTAAATTCTCATTGTGTTTTATCTGTGGTGTTGCTTGAAATCCTAAAGCTTTGAGCGAAGAGAAAGTAATATTCCTTGATACACTGCTTGAGAGTATTACAACCCTACTGCCTTCTAGCAAGATCAGATCTAAATAAAACTTCAGAGGTGAAAATACTGATGATAGATTTATTTATTTACTTATTTACTTTAACTGGAAATGCTTAGCTAAAGTAAGTGTTTGTTCCTCATACCCAAAAAGCTCCAGCACAAGCCTGGATGAATTCCTCTTGTGTGCACTCTCAGATTTTTTATCCCGAGAAGAGGAAAGTCCACTGTATTTTGAAAGTACTGGGTCATTCTTAAATGCTAACCTGTAAGGGGATGGGAGAGTTAATGTATTTGCTGACAGAAATTTTGGCCGTTGGTGAGACATACCTGTAACTTGTATTATTAGTATAAATCAAGAGAATCTGTTTGACATAATGTTTTTTCTCAGTATATCATCCTTGATTAAATTTGTGTTTGTGATATATCTGTCAAGTTCAAGTGAAGTCCTTTACCTCTACATTTTGCTTTTATATTCTGCTTTGTGAGATGGAAGTGTGAAAGAACTCTTTGTTTCATAGTCTTCCCATAATGTAAATTATTCTTTTTCATGGTAACCTTGCAGTACAATTGGTCCATATGGTCCGTTTTTATCTATGAGAAATAATTTATCTTTTACTTTATTGAAGCAGTTAGCAAAGATTCCTGTTTAAAAGAGCAAAATAAGGGAAAGACGTAACAATCTGCCTTTAAATGTAGATTGTGGAAGTAACCCTTGTGATGAAATGGGTAGCTAACTTCTATGTAACTACTGTTATGAAAATTTCTCCAGAAAAACTGATGTGGCAAGTGTATGAAGTCCAGAAAACTGCAACTTTTCTTCTTCTGTTCTTCCTACATGATGTCTATATATTTAGTTTTGATTCAGCAAAAGGCTTGCACAAGTCTAGTCCAAGAGTTGAAATCAGCTTTTAATTTTGTTGCCTTGTTGGCTTGATGAATGGTTTGTTGCGATCGGTACAAAGACTTCCATGGGCTTTATTGGCCATTAGATCAATCCATGTCTCTAAATGCTGTATGTGTTAGTAATACAGCACTCTGTTGAGAGCAATTAGTCTTTCTTTACTTAATTATCCCTATAAAGTGAATTCAGGGTATTCAGAAATAGTTTGAGTGTATTCAGTTGAACTGATAGTGTCTTTTAGGGCCAATAAGTTTTTATTTAATCATGTTTTCTGTTACTAATTTTTATGTGTTACGATGTCTTGTATTTGCCTAATAAGCCAGATAATCCAGTACCATGCTAATTTCTTCCTGTTCAACAGAGAGTTTAAGGTATTTAGTTTAAAAAGCTTTTCTAGTACCTGTAGAGTTGCATTTTTTTGTTGTTGTTACAAAGCTAGAAGAAATACCTGTGTTACAGTAGGTAAACTTGCAGTGTTTGTTTTCCTGTTCTTTCATAAACCCATTTCTATAAATGTTTAAGTGAAAGCATTGGATACAATGGATACAATACAGATGATCAGTTGTTTATCCACTTAGCTATGTATGTGCCTTAGGAAAAGTTCCACCCCCCAACCCCTCCCCCCCCCCCCCCCCCCCAAAAAAAAAAGTCATATTTCCCTGCTGGGAGAGAATAAATGCAGTTCTGAGGAAGCAGCAAGATAATACAAAACAAGTAATATGTATAACCAATTGCAACGTTTCTGTTCTCTCTTTAGGAATACGGGACACTTTATATTCAGGAATACAAGAAAAACAGCAAAGTGGAGTCAAGTACATGCAGCAGCTTCATGGGCTTGAAGGATCATCTGGGGCATGACTTAGGTCATCTTTATGTGGGGACCACTGGCACACAAATAAATGCAATTGTACCCTGGTCAATGGCAGAGAAGCCAACAATGGATAAGGTTAATTCTAGGAAAGAAGATGTAGACAAGGAGGCATCTGAAGAGACTTCTGGAAGCTCCAGCTGTGACTCTGAAGAAAGCACAAATTCTGATAATGATTCAGAGAGACTGAACAATTCTGCATCAGAATCACATTTATTGCCTAAGACTCACCGACAGCTGTGCCGATCTCCTTGCTTAGAGCCTCATATACTAAAAAGAAATGAAATCTTGCAAGACTTTAGGATAGAAGAAGCTCAGATAGCACCTAAGGAAGTCAAAAAGTCCCCTGATGTGGTGAAAGAATATCAAACCAAACTGGAGTTTGCACTTAAGTTGGGTTACTCTGAAGAGCAGGTTCAACTTGTACTAAATAAACTTGGTACTGATGCTTTAATAAATGATATTTTGGGAGAACTTGTCAAACTTGGGAATAAAACTGAGACTGATCAGACTGTAACTAGTGCTAACACTAGTGTAATGCGTGAAGTGTCTTCCATAGAGTCTCAGAGGTCAGAGTCTCCACTGCAGGAGGATGTGGCAGAGGATGGTGACAACCTGAGGCCTATAGTTATTGATGGCAGCAATGTTGCAATGAGGTATGTGACCATGAAGCTTTTGCTTATATATTTAAATGGAAACAGAACAACCATGTCCCTTTCAAGCACTGTTGTTCAGTATAATTGCCTAAAACTGTGTGCTGGTTCTCTTGCAAGCATCTTCATCGACCACACAGTATACCAGTCTTGTAATCAGGCTAGAGATCTGTAACAGTTAGTGGTTTGTACGCACTGTTAGAACAACCATAGGTTAATGTCAGTCTCCCTTTGTAGGCAGCTATCAAATCTCTCCTTACCACTGCCATTCTAGTCCTTCATTAATTTTTGGTAGGCAGCATTGCTATGGGCAATTGCTGTATCCAATTACATACAGAAGGTTAAAGCAAATGTAAGATTCCTTAAGATTATAAAATAGTGATTTAGAATTAAGTGGCTTAAGGGATGCTTCTCCTTGGTACTATTCTGTGATAATTGGTTCAGATTTGGAGTTGGTTTTTATTGCGATTAATTCCTGAGATTACTACACTTTAGACATTCACTTTCATGCCCACAGATAGCACATCTGTCTACAGCATTCACCCATCCTGACCCCAGTCATCTGGGTGCATAGCAAGAAACTTGTCCGTGGGGAGGCTTCACTGGTGGTTAGAGAGAGAAGGAAATGGCAGAGAGATGTGCTGAGAGATGAGGGGTTTTATGGCTATATAAATGATTGACAGATTGATTAGTAACTAAGTGGGTAACTCATAAGGATTATCTGATTACTAGAACCATGGTTTAGAAGGTCAATTTTAGTCTTCTGATGACTTGATTTGATTTTCGTTAGCTTACTAATAAAAGTTTGTGCAAGACATTTCTGGGCTAAAGGCCCAGGGTTTTTATAGCTCCTAATCAAGTCAATTACCTTTAAATGAGGCTTTTTAAAATGAAATTTAAATACAGCTCTTATTTACACCAATATGATAGGTTTTGTTTATTTAAGTGGATGTGTTAGCCCATAAAGGTAGGTTATTACTGCTTTGTAAATATAGTATTCCTGAGAGTTCTGTCTACCTGATGTGTCATTCCTAAATGTTTTGTTCAGATTGAGCTGTAAGGAAGTATGTCTAGTTGAACAAACACTGTTCTGGTATTCAACCAAGAAGTTATCCAGAGGCTTCTAAAACGGGTTGGGATTGTATTTCACATAAACCCAAAACAGTTGTGTAAGTGTTAGCTAGTTAACACAGCTCAGACTTAGTGGGTGGATTTAGGTTTAACTTCTCCCACAAACTTCACTGAACACATTCCAGAAGTAGCTCCAGATCAGTCACTTTTTCCTTAATGTTTATTCAGCTATTAGCATAAATACTTAGGTCCTGCCTTCCTATGATCAGTTTAATTTCTCGACCATCTACATAAAATGAGCCAAATGTGCATGCATGCTATGCATGCTACAGTGCTTAAACAGATTATATCTATTAATATAACAGTCTTCCTAGTTCCAAGAATCATATTAACAGGTCTTTACTTGTTTTCTATCAAATTTAATCACAGAAACATTCAGATTGGAAGGGGCCTCTGGAGATCATCTAGTCCAATTCCCTACACAAAGCAGTGTCAATTCAAGGCCATCTCAAGCTGTGTTTCGAGTGTCTCCAAGGATGGAGACTCAACGTATTCTCTGGGCCAGTGTTTGAATGCTCTCACTGTAAGAAAGTTTTCTTTTTTTAATGTTTAAACAACATTTCCTTTGTCTTGTCACTGGACAACCAGTGAGAAGTCAATTTCAGTTCTCTTTATTCCCATCCATCAGGTATTTATACACATGGATAAGATCCTCCTGAGCCTTCTCTTCTCCAGTCCCAGCTCTCTTGGCCTCTCCTCATATGACAGGTGCTCCAGTCCCTTGATTAACTTTTTGTCCTTCACTGGACTCTCTCCAGTATTGTCCTCTTCTGTTTTATACTGGGGAGCCCAGAACTGAACCCAGCACTCCAGATGCCTCACCAAGGCTGAGCAGAGGGGAAGGATCACCTTCCTTGACCTGCTGGCAACATTTTTCCTAATGCAGCCCAGGAGGCTGTTGGCTGCCTGTGCTGCAAATGCACATTGCTGGCTCATGGTCAGCTTGGTGTTCACCAGAACATCAAGGTCCTTCTTTTCAGAGTTGCTTTCCAGTTGGTTGGCCCTCAACCTGTACTGATGCCTTGTGTTAATCCTTCCCATGTGCAGGATTGGCATTTCCTGCTGTTGAACTTGCTGAGGTACCTCTTGTCCCATTTCTCCACCCTGCCTGGGTACCTCTGAATGGCAGTACACCTCTCTGGTGTACTCCTCCTAGTTATGCATCCTCTGCAAACTTGCTGAGGGTGCACTCTGTCCCATTATCTAGGTCATTAATGAAGATATTAAGCAATGCTTGCCCCTGTATCAATCCCTCTCGTCCACCAATACCGATTAGCCTCCAGCTGGACTTGATGCCACTAATCATAATCCTTTGAGTGCAGCAGTTCACCCAGATTTCAGTCCACCTCTCTGTCCCCTTATTTTGCCCATACTTGATTAGTTTGTCAGTGAGGATGTTCTAAGGGGCAGTGTCAAAAGCTTTGTTAAAGCCACAATAAACAGCATCCACTGCTCTCCTAATCCACTAAGCCAGTCATCTCATCTCACCGTAGAAGGATGTAAGGTTGGTCAAGCATATTTCCCCTTCATAAATCCATGCTGACTGTTCCCAGTCACCTTCACCCAATCTACATAATTTATTAGGACAGGTCTTCCAGGAGGATTTGCGCCATCACCTTAGTAGGGAACAAGGTGAGGCTGACCAGCTTGTAGTTCCCTGAATTATCCTTGCCTGCCTTGAAGACAGAAGGGATATTTGCTCTTTTCTAGTCCTTAGGAACTTGCCCAGTCATCACAACCTTTCAAAGATTACCAAAGAGTGGCCTTGCAATGTCATCAGCCAGCTCCTTCAACACTCTTGAGTGCATCCCATCAAGGCCCCTTGGGAATGCCCCATTTCAGTGTTCCCTAACCTCTGCTGAGGGAAAGTCTTGTCCTGTCACCTTTGCCCAACTTCCTGCACATCAGGGTGGACCAGTCTTGAGCTTGGCAGAGGTAATCCTTGAAAATCAACCAGCTTGCCTGTGCCCCTCTTCTCTCCAGGGTCATATCGCATGGGATTCCCCTGAACAGGCCAAAGTATGCTCTCCTGTAGCCTGGGGTTGTGATCCTGCTTTTTGCATTGCTCTTCACAGGATCATGAATTCCACCACTCAGGGTCACTACAGCCAAGGCTGCCCCTGACCTTCACATCTCTGACCAGTCTTCCTTGTTTGTAAGTATGAGGTCCAGCAGTTTCCCTTGTTGGGTCCTCAGTCACCCATTTTAAGAAGTTATCATCAGTGTACTCCAGAAACTTCCTGGATTGCTCGTGCCTTGCTCTGTTGGCCAGCCTACTGGCAAAGGCACTTTTGCTCTGTTTTTGGTCAGCCAGTTGGCAAAGATGCTTTTGTTCTGCTTGGCCAAGAGGATCCCACCTGTTCCTAGAAATCAGTCCTTGGTTATAAAGCTGGTTATAAAAGGTCCCATGTTTGTAAAAGATGAGTCTGTTGCTGACACCAGCTGTGCATCCAGTTGTTCACTGGGAGGATCTGTCCTTTCCCCTTCAAGAAAATAGGTAATAGTAAATAAGAACTTTAAATACTTAAAAGGAAAGATTTCAGCTTTTACGTGTAAAAGAACAATGTTGAAAGCAATGGGGGAGATACAGGAATTCACCTGCAGTTCAGACAATCATGTTCACATTTCTGTGCCTAAATGTCCAGGGTCCTGTTATGAGCAGCTAATCTGTAAATTGGCACAGTCTATTCTTTTCTTTTCTCTTTGCTTTTCCAAGCTGTGGCCAATGAGTTTGCTGTGGAGTTGTTAAAGCGGAATGGGCCTGTACCCTAAGCAAGACTGCAGTTAGTCTTTCGAGCAATATTCTTGGGAGCTCTCTTATATGTTCTCACAAAAATGGGTAGACTCTGATCTATATTCTTACTCCCATATTGTAGTAATACATGTACTTGATGATACCGTTTACTATTAGAATTGTTCTACATAAGAACTGGTAATTTTCCTTTAAAGGATGTATTTGATGGGGGTGAAAGGGAGTGGAGAGGAAGTTTTGTGGAGAAGGTTGAGGTGAGTAATGTCCAGTAATACAGGTAGGATGAGATAGCTATCCTCTTGGGAAGGATCAAACATTGTATGCTGCCCTGTCTCTCCATTGCATGACTAATTAAGGATGCGGTTTCACAAAACATCCAATGTGTGACACAGAGTGACTTACTTTCAGCCTTGCCTCTATCTCACTGCAAGGGATGCTTTCCTATCTGCATCTCATATAGTAACTAAGCAGCTGCAAAATGAGTTGATTCAGATTCTTAATTCAGAGAAAAAGAAAATATCAGAAAGCGTTATTTTTCCATTAGACCTGTAAATGAAACCCGATGTTTTTGTGGTTGGGAGAAAGCTAGCTCTGATAGAAAGGAGGAAGAATGTGTCTGATTGTGTGACTGGATGTTCATATTTGTGTAACCGGTTGCATCTAGTCAGCTGATGATGGGTGGATTTGTGAGTTTCTTGAGGGCAGCACAGGACAAGGCTTGGGCCAGAATAACTTATTCTGGCCAGCCAGAGCCAGCAAGTATGCTTGGCTAGTCTGGTGGCTACTCCTGTTCTAGACAAGCTGCCTTTCGGTAATGCTTAGAAAGCTTTTCTTAAACTTTGAGATGGCATTGATTGTCATTTGTGCCTTAAACTGAAAACAGTTGATCAAATGCATCTTGTGTATTTAAAATTTAAAACTCCAATATTGGCTAAAGAATATGAATTGGTTGAAGTTTTAAAAATAAAGCAAGCCCCTCTTTCAACTGAATACCAGAAAGGTGGCTTTTGCAGGCTGTGGCTTGAAGAATTGCCATTTAGTTTCTATGGGATGCTTCAAATCTGGTCTTGTTCTTTCATTATTCTAGCTTTCATGGTGTTGACTTAATACTTTTCCAGAAGAGGAGAGGTGACTCTGTGTTTAAGCCTAACAGACACAAGGTCTTTTGTTAAAACACTCCTGCAGATGAGACTGATTTTTCTGTGCGTGTGTGTGTGTGTAAACTTAAAATCAGAGCTGAAGAGCACATTAGACAATCCCCTGGAGCAGCTATGAAGCTCTCGATAGACACTTCCCACAGCTGAAAGTGAGGCTGGACTAAGGGATAGGACCCAGGATTCATTTGTGCCATACCTGAGCAGTGACCTATGTTGGCTTTCCAGAGAACTGTGTAGCTCTAACCCTCCTTCACAAGGTGGGGTTTTTTAATGGATGTAGGTGGTGATGATGTAATGCAAAATCTTTGTTCAGAGCCTTAGTGCACATGAATAAGAAAAGCATTTGTCCGTTGACATAACAATACAGTCAGGACCTTATTTAGCGTAACTGCGCAACGTAGATACTAGGCAGATAACACATTTCAGTCAGTAATAGTTCTGTACCCCTGTGTGATGAGATTTAAGCTACCCTAAATTTTCCCTTTACATAATTGAAGTAGGTGAAAGAAGGTGATCTGTGCCCATCTAGCAACAGCAGAATGTCAGCTCTTCAGCCCCTACCTCTGCTCTCCAGTGTGTTCCTGGACCTGCTATTCACGCATCTCCAACTTCCTCAGCCTGGAACTTCCTCCACAGTCTGGAATGAAGGGAAGAAGGTTCTGTCTGTCTGTGAGGCAGCAGAAGTGAGGTTTTGAGGTTCTCTTTTACCCCTTCATTTTAAGACTTCGCTTTACTGCTGAGGTTGAGAGAGAGTAAGTTCCTTCTGAAGAGAATATACTGCAACATGCTGCACAGCCCTTTTTCGTTGTTTGTCCTTTTCACGGATAAGTTTGGGATACTGAAAATTGCCTGAAATTAGTTATTGCTGTGATTCTTCTCTTTGCTGGAATCAAAGTAAGGCTTTTGCTACCACTAAGTAAAGAATAAGGAACAGAGTTGTTACAGTGACAGTGGGAAAATTTTTACTATTCTATTAATTTGCTTCTGTTCCATATTTGTTAGTTTTCCATGGCTACCCTGGGTGCCTTCAGACTTTCTTCGCTAACAGCAAAAAGAATGGGTTTCAAATTTTATGTAAACGTACGTAAAACTTTGTGTTGAAAACATATAGGCAAAAAAGAAGTCTGCTGTGCCTACAGAGAGCACAACATGAAGACAACACTGATAAGCAAATAATTGGATAGTTTACTTTCTGTATTACAATTTGTAGACAACCACTTTCCAACGATACAGGCAAAAGAACTGAAGTATTTTGATCACTTGCTATCTGGGTTTGCAGGTTGAAATAAATTAATCTTATTTTGAGCAATTAGATGCTTCTGAAAACTTCAAACCTTAGGATTCCCAGGCCATGAAGGTGATGGACTTCAGTTTCCCCTTTTGGAAAACCTGGCCCGTGTATTTAAATGATGCTTGGTCCTACTTCATCGCACAAGGGAAAAATACAACGTGAGATAACCATTGCGTACTTCATTTTTATTTGTGAGGGGAAGATGCTGATTTGGGGGTTCTGTATTTTGGTTAAATGCACTTCCACTTAAGACAAGTATTTTACAGTTTTCTTAGAGCTTTCATGCCCGGCCATCTCTCCAGCTATGAATGTTCTATGTGCTTGGTGGCATCAGAAACATGTACCAAGGCCTGACAGATGCAACACGAACCCCAATGCCTTCAGGAGTGGCATTCAGCTGGAGGAAGTGTGAGATACCCAAAGATGCCAAAACCAGCATTAGACATCTCTGTTTAGGCAATTGAGTCCTGTCTCCTTGTGTTAACCGTGAGGCAGGTCATTTGGCCGTAGTGAAAGGTTTGCTGATACTCTGTCTACATAGAAGTTTTTCCACAACTGCAAATTACTCCCTGCAGTGTCAACCGAAGGATGGTTTGATTTGTCTCATCTCTGCCAGATGTAGTTCTCATCTGGCAATTTAATTGCATATGTATTATAACAATCTAACTAACAATTTAGCTTCATTAGCCTCTTCTCAGAGTGTGTACTGCTGAGCTTGGCAGACATGATGGTACCTTGATTCAGATATTCATCTTTCAGTGATGCTGGCTGTCTAATGCAGCATTTTCCTTGTAGCCTGACTTGTTTCTCCAGTTATTTTAAGAAGTCAGGCTACAAGGAATAGATAAAATTATTTTTCCAACAAGTAATGATCATGTGGATAGGAGCTTGTCACTGGCAGCTTTGAGTATAACTTC
The DNA here is from genome assembly GCF_963921805.1 of Phalacrocorax carbo. Classification (NCBI taxonomy): domain Eukaryota; kingdom Metazoa; phylum Chordata; class Aves; order Suliformes; family Phalacrocoracidae; genus Phalacrocorax; species Phalacrocorax carbo. The sequence goes on along the minus strand of NC_087513.1, from coordinate 199,231,527 downwards.
TCTTTGCTTGTTTTGACCTCTGACAGCTGACTGCGTGACTCTTAATCAGTCAGAGACCCGCATGCGCGTCTGGCTAGTGACCGCAGTTGCCATACTCGGTAGAGTGCCCCAGTGTTGGAAGCCCTACAGATGAAAGATGGTACAGCTTCCAAGGCTTTTTTTTTTTCCTTCAGAGACCTCAAAGCATTGGAGAAATTTGTCATGGGCTAATGGGGGGGGGGGGGGGCGCGGAAAACCCAAGATTTGGGAACTGTTTAATCCATTTTGTGTCAGCACCAGAATGTATGTATAAGGAGCAAATGCAGGACTGATACAAGGCCTAGGTTAATGAGAAGTGCTTTAGGACAGATTAATACTGTGATTAAGAAATTAGTGGAGCTTTAAAAAAAAATTAAGCAAGGGATGAGGCTAGTGACAAAACCAGGCTGCCAGGCTAATGAGCACTAATCTGATACAGGGTGGAAATTCTTCTGTCTCTATGTTATGGACTGAACACTGTTTTCCTCCTATAACATGATGGAAGAAAATAGTTTGGCAACTCTAAATTTACTAGATTGATCTGTGTTTTAGTTTACTTGTTCCTGCTTTTCATCAGTATGCTTCTACAAGGGGAATACCTTGATGTGTCAGATTTCAGTTGTATGAAAACCTGTTTATGTATTACAACAGACAATACTGTAGACCTCAGCTCTAATGCCTCTTGTCACCAGTGTGTATGTTTTTTGTAGCTTTCAAAATCTGAGAGCTCCATGTTGGTTTGAATATTGGGGTAGGACATGCCCCAGGTCTTGCAGCTACTATAAGTAGTTGGTGTTTCAGGGTTATAATGCACTCTTCTCAAGACTTAGGCACTTGAAAACCTTGTCTGGGGGCTAGGAAGGTAATGGAGAAAATGAAAATGTTCTCATCATATTTTACCACTTTCTACTAACTCTGCTATCCTAGAAAATGCTTGATTGATTTTTTTTTTGCTCAGGAAGTGTTATATTGCTTTTGTTTTGTTTTTTTTTTTTCTTTTTAAAATAAAGCAATTGCTATCAACAGGCTAAATATAAAAGTGGTGATAAAAAGAATTTTATGCATGGTATGAAAGAGAAATAGATACATCTTAAGGAATATACTTCATCTTCCTTAAACTCAGAATAGTAGATTAAATACAGTTGGCAAGCAGAACCAAAGCAAAATACACCAATGTCTTACCCAGGGCTACAGCTGTCATCCTGACTGCTCTGAGCTTTCACATACTTGTAATAATTGGGAAGAGATTCTTAAAAGAAAGGTTCTTGACAAAGTAGTACAAACACTTCTCTTTTTTTACCACTAATCAGAAGGAAAAAAGTCAGAGGAAGAAGCATGATTTCAGTCTTTTCACCATATGATGTATCAAAAAGCTGATGAAGCACAAAGATCACAAAAAGGAGAGCATCGAATCTGCATGACAACAAAACAGAATAAAAGAACAAATTTTAATTGCACATCTTTTTCACAGACTTTCTCACTTATCATTTAAATTTCTTGGAATTTGTATCCGCTCAGATACCAGCTTACGCATGTGTCTGAAAATGAGCGGAAAAAAATGTGAAGATTTATATGAGCTATAAATCCACTTGCTCAGCAATGCAGAAAAGCTAGTATGCATTGTAATACATTTCCCATTTCTGTTTCTTAGAGTTCAAGTATATTTAAAATTTATGTTCTGCATGAAAGAATTTTAATGGTCTGTATTAGGCAAGAGAAAACTAAGGAGCTGAGCTGCCTGTTCGTCCTCCCGCCTTTAAAAGTGTGGCTTGATATCCAACCCGATAGAAAGCAATAGGCAAGAACACCCATTTCTTTCAGAGAAGCCCTGATTTCATTCCAGAAATTATTTCTCAGACTTAGGGGGAGAAACATACTGTAACTAAAACGCAGTCTAACAAAATGCTTGTTCACTGTCAGGAGTAAAAACTAGTTTTATCCATTTGAAACCATGGAGATAGTTTAGGGTAATAACAGAACAGTGATTTAACTGGAATTTAGCAGCTGGAACAAGCCCTTCCTGACAACAATTTCAAAATGGATTGCAATATGCTTGTGGTTGCACATGACCTGCTGATAGCATGAACAGTAACTTCTTGTATCTCAGGCTTTGCAAAGGAGGCCTTATGGCTGTGCACTGAGTACCAAATGCACCTGAGCATCCTGATTTTGTGTTGTTGCAGGGAGATGTAATTAGAGTTGCCATGGCTGGAAATACTGTTGGCCATTTTTTCTATGCATGTGTGTATGTGCATTTAAAATATGTGACATATCTGTGCGTGGTTTGGTTTCCCATTCTGGGGAAGTTGTGAAATACACAAAAATACTACTCTTTCAGCTAAACAAGCAGAAGGATAATTATGTAGTATAAAATAATGTCTAGAAAAAATACTGATATGTTTTGTTATTACAGTGTTATTACAATGTAATAATGTATTACATGATATTACTGTACAAAACAGGAAATGTATTATCACAGAGGACTATACCTATAGCTAAACAGGATGTTGAGATACGTAGATGCCTTGCTCCTGCCAGTGTTCCTAGTATAGCCCTATAGGCATCTGAAGATGGACTTAAACTATCTTTGGAGTACCCAGTGCCAGCTAAAGTCTACAAACTTTGATTATTATAGCCAGCAACAATTGCAGTGTCTTAGTATATGATTAGGTTTCCAGGTCCTGTGTCCAGCATCGTTAGAAAAGAGAGTTGTGCAGTTGCTTGCTTAAATCCAGATAATGGTACTGGGCTCTTCCTCCCCCCTCCCCCACCCCCCACCCCACCCCTTTTGTTTTTCCTTTCTTTCTTTCTGTGTTTTTCTTCTGTTTGGGCCTGTGAACTTCAACACAGCCTCTGCTAGGGACAATGCTTTTTGAGAGGTGTTAGCCATGACTCATTCTCTCTTGTGATACAGGTGAATGTGTACGCCACCTCCTTCGCAGGCTTCTGTAATCTGAATATTGTTTTGAAATTTTTCTCACTTTTACTGTGTCACTTCATCCATTGCACAGTTACTCAAGCTCCCTCAAAATACCAAGGAATATATAGCAGTGCTATTTTAAAAAGCTGGAAACAGTAGGTACTTTTAAACGGCCCTACCTGAAAAAAAAAAAACCACACACACAAAAAACCAAAAAAAAAACCCAAACAGTTTTAAAATAACTTTCTGGTGGTTTTATTTACCTCAAAACATGCAAGTAGGAGGAACTTTTAGGATCCCTATGAGAGTGAGACTATGGTGGGTTGGCTGTGGCTTGGTACCCACCCAGTTGGGTGCTTGTTCCTGCCACCAGCAAAACGGGAGAAAACGGGAGGAACAAGAGCAAGAAAACTCACGGGTCAAAATAATGACAGGGAAATCACTTACCAAGTACTGTTGCATGTCAAACAGACTCAACTTGGGGAACAGAATAGACTATTTAAGTTGGAAGGTTAACAGAAATATTTAATTACTGATTCAGACAATGAGAAACAAGAGACAAACATTAAAATACTTAGGGGGGAAAAAGTCTATCCTCTCCTTTTCACTCCAGACACCTCTCTTTCCCCCTTGTCGTGGCCACAGGTGGCTGCAGAGAGGCAGTGAATGGTGCTGGGGGTTGGGGTCAGGACATGGCGGTTTCTCTCTGCTGCTCCTTTTTCTCATGCTTTTTCTCCTGTTCACCACAGGCTGCAGTGCCTCTGGGGGTGTATCTGCTCCCCACGGAGCACCTCCTCCTCAGGCCTTGGTGTTCCCTCATTCCCCTCTCCTCTGCTGTGGAGCTGGCTGGAGCCAGGTGTGCCTGGCACGGGGCAGCCCCTGACTTCTCACAGAGGCCCCCCTGCAGCCCTCTGGTACCAGAATTTTTCCATGGACACCCAGTAGTTGATTGCTAACTTCTAGTTTAATTACCTCCTATGTATCAAAGATTGTTTTGTTCCTCTACAGGCTGCCTTTTTTCTCCAGATAAACTAAATGCACTTCCTTCAGCCTTTTGCCATAGATCTTTTTTCACTTTCTTTTGGATTCTTTCCAGTTCCTCTATATCTTTTGTAATATGTCATGCCCAAAACTGGATGTAGAAGTTGGCTGAGGAGTCATCTGCCTTTAGAAAATTACATAATTGTGTCTCATGCCTTACCTCACACAGTTATTACACAACAGATGCACATCTTTTGTTTTGCTTGTGTCTGATTGGTTTCTGCTGAACTGTCTCTCTGTGGCTTTTTTAATACAAAATTAATTTCTCGTTCTGAAGTGCAGTACTAAGCAAATTCTTAGCTTTGTCATGTTGATTTTGAACAGTCTCTCCAGTTTGCCTAACTTGTCCCGCAGAGTGCCTGCCACCCCCTTGGGCTTGGAGTTCAGATGCAACATCACACAGCTCCTGCAGTGGGGATCTGCCGTCTCCTCCCCTGCCACCATGCACACTGGTGCTCCGTACTCATCTGCTGGCATTTCCTAAACATGTTACACTTTTTCATGTTGGTATTTCCAGGCCTCCTGCTTTCTTTCACCAAGTCTCTGTGGTGCCTGTTATACCCCATACTTCTTTTTGGGCTATGAGAATTTTTAACACTCTCTACTTATATTTTTCTTTGCTTGTCAAATCTGTGTACAGGTGCTAAAAATGTTTGGCAGATTTAGTATCCCTCTCCCACACTATTTTGCAAGTGATGGCAATGTTTGGGCAAGGCTCAGACTGACTCCCCGCTGCCTCTAGACACCACGGCACAAGTAAAGAGTGTGGCTTTGAGATATGTGTTTCGCTGTGCTCTGTTTACAGTCATAGAAAAGCGAAGTCATATAATAAGGAATTTTAATGTGTTTTTCAGCCATGGGAACAAAGAAGTATTTTCTTGTCGAGGAATCAAATTGGCAGTAGACTGGTTTTTGGAAAGAGGCCACAAGGATGTCACAGTGTTTGTGCCAGCGTGGAGAAAAGAACAGTCGAGACCAGATGCTCTCATCACAGGTAGGCTCTGTTTCATCTTTGCTGGTTTGTTGGATGCTTTGCACAGCATGAATGCTACTGCTCAAATGAACAAATCTTTAGAAATTAAAGACTGTAATAGAAAATAGTGTATTAACTTCACATCAGTCTTTAGGAAGGAAAAAGACAAAATAATGCCCTCTCCAAGTTCTCCCTCTCTGAATTTTCCGTTAACGTTGCTACTTATTTCTTGAAGAATGTAACTGCCATTTTTTTAAATCTGTTACACCCATGTAGCATTGGCAGCGAAGAGGTTTGAAGTTAGTGATTCACTAGGTGATCTTCCTTGTGGTGAGCAGATTCTGCCAGGCTGGCCTGTCTGCCAGTCATCTGCGGTGAGTCACTGCCTGTGTTTGGGGTTACAGGAATTATCCTGACAGAAAGGGAATGGTTCTCCTTTTCATCATTACTATTAACAAGTGAGATAGCGTTTGAAAATATTAATTTTTGAACCTGTTTATCTAGAAAAAAATAATTGGTGGAGGCATTTATTGATCAAACTAATTGATTCTGTGTGAAGGCTAGAGAGTCGTCCTCCCTCTGCCCTGAAGTTGAAGCAGAGGAGAATTTGGGGTTAAAATGAAAACCTAGAATTTAGGAGGGAAGGGGGATTGGGGGTTTGGGTGGGGTTTATTGGGTTTTTTTAAACATGGATATCTTTAAAGGGAGGGAGGCTCTTGAAAAGAATATGGAAGCATGTTCTGATTATCATGTGCATTCCCAAATATCTGGAAAGATTTTTATACACTTCATTTAATTTGCTTGTTTGCTACTAGAATATATCATGTTAATGCAAGAAAATTCTTGGAAAGCTGCTGTTCTCCTCTCATCATGGGCAGCGTGGAGCCTTTCTCTTGAAGCCTTTCGTTTTCACTATGCTAGTGTTTGAGGTATGAGAAGAGCATTGGCTAGGTAATAAAGATTTGGCAGTTTAGAAATAAATTGTGACATCTTCTAGTGCTGTGGATATGGCTAGAAGCCCCATAAGGAGTTTAAAGAAAGTAGCAAGGCTTAGAATGGACCAGTTGTCTAGCAATGAAAAAATCATAGAATCATAGACTGGTTTGGGTTGGAAGGGACCTTTAGAGGTCACCTAGTCCAACCCCCCTGCAGTGAGCAGGGACATCTTCAACTAGATCAGGTTGCCCAAAGCCCTGTCCAACCTGACCTTGAATGTTTCCAGGGATGGGGCATCTACCACCTCTCTGGGCAGCCTGTGCCAGTGTTTCACCAGCCTCACAGTAAAAAACTTCTTCCTTATATCCAGTCTAAGTCTACCCTCCTTTAGTTTAAAACCATTACCCCTTGTCCTGTCACAACAGGCCTTGATAAAGAGGTTGCCCCCATCTTTCCTATAGTCCCCTTTTAAGTATTGGAAGGCCGCAGTAAGGTCTCCCTGGAAACTTCTCCAGGCTGAACAACCCCAACTCTCTCAGCCTTTCTTCATGGGGAGAGGTGTTCCATCCCTCAGATCATTTTTGTGGCCCTCCTCTGGACCCGCTCCACAGTTGCATGTCCTTGTGCTGAGGGCTCCAGAGCTGGATACAGTACTCCAGGTGGGGTCTCACCAGAGCAGAGCAGTTTGCCATGTGTCATCATGGACCCTCCAAATGGGAGGAAGATCAAATAAAGTTACTGTATCTTCTGTAAAACAGAAGTTCTTCAGTTTTCTTATCAGGACGCAGGGAGCCTGTTTGTTACCAGTCTTGTGGAATACATTGTGCTGTCACTCCGTTTCCAGAGACATGCACCTGAAATATGCAGCCACCTGGAATTTTGAAAAAGTCTTAGACAACTAACATGAGGATGGTTCTAGACTGTCAGTATTTCTGAGAAGCTTCTTGGATTAAACAACAGCTGCATCTTTCTTACTGTTACCTGCCAATCGTCACGTGGCAAACTTTTTTTATTCTTTCTTAGTGAGGAGAAAAATCACCTTCTGCCACACTCTTATTCATTGTTTACCACATGGTGAAGGGGGGGATGAACACAAAAAGCTTGGATTTCATGTAGAACCTTGTTTTTTCTACTAAGCAGATAAATGCTTGTATCAAATATATTGCTTATATGTAATATTAATGCTGTATTTTTTCCCAATGGAGTCTTTTTTTTGCTAGATGGAACATGTTCCCTGTCAAGTTTCTTTTACTACAAAAGTTGAGTTATTTGAGATCTAAAGCATTATTAAGAGCCATGACTCATATTCACTGCACAAGCATCTTCTGCCATTTTAGGTGTTGCCTAGCTTTTTGTTTATTTTTCTTTCATACCTTGTCTGCTCTAGGGAGAGCATTAACTAGAAGAATTGACACAAGGGATGTGTGCTTCAGTGTTAGGTGCACTGGCGCTCCTATCTTAGTTCAGACCAACCTCCTTAGGCCACCTTCCAAAGCAACTCGGGATCTCCAGGTCCCACACAGAGAAAGAGAAAATGCTTTTGGATAGGTGATTCGTGGACTGTGTAGGACAAGAAGGAATTAGGTGAATCTTAAACACGCTTATTTAGAAGGGTTAAAGAGAAATCTGTTTGGATTTACTAAGACTTTGTATATAAAACTGTAAACCCTTTAGGGAAAGATATGTTCTGAACTTTTACTGAAGGTAAAATAAAACAAACAAAAAAGACCCCCACATTTGCTTTTGGTTACAAGATGACATTCAGTGTCTTTTTAGGGGATACTGTTAACATTTGTGAAGAGCCTGAGTGCTTGCTTATACAGAATGTGGGTTTTCTAGCCCTTGTGGGTACTAGTAGTAACCCCTTCTTTTGATGGGCAGAAATTTTTATGAGGCAATCCCATTAGTGTGAGCTACTGGAATTATTTCAAAATCTCTTTCTTGCTGGGTGCCACAAAGGGTCTGTCTTTACCAAGGAGCTCAGTTATGGGAAACCCTTGGCTGTGCTTGAGTGTAGCCCTCCTACTCACCAAAACATTCAGTAAGATTTAAGATTCCCCCCAACACACACCTCAACCGGAGCAGTTTTTCACATGCATTTTGATAAGCAGTGTTTCTTTTAACCACAGCAATATGAACAAGGTCCCTTGTGTTGGTCTTAGAGAAATTGTGTGGGCCAGGAGGTTTCAATTTGTTTTGGGATTTTTTTGAAAGTATTGCTAGTTGACTGCTGACTGTAACTTCAAATATCATAGACACCTTCTGCTGGACTATAACTATTTAAGACATGGTTAGTCTGAAATGCTTGGATTTTCTTCCTCAAATCTAATGTCTTTGGAGATTAAACAAACATCTTTTTTTTTTGTTCGTTTCTTTTTCTTTTTAAACTTTTGATTCTTATTCCTCGTAGATCAAGAAATCTTGCGTAAATTAGAAAAGGAGAAGATTCTTGTGTTCACACCATCCCGACGAGTGCAAGGCAGAAGGGTGGTATGCTACGATGACCGATTTATAGTGAAGCTGGCCTTTGAGTCAGATGGCATCATTGTTTCTAATGATAACTACAGGGATCTAGCTAATGAAAAGCCTGAATGGAAGAAGTTCATAGACGAACGCCTGCTGATGTATTCATTTGTTAATGACAAGTAAGTCATTCTGTCTTTATACATGCCACTAAAATATTTGAGGAACGGCCAATTTGAAGACTTGTATGAATTTCTTGTCTTACACCCAAATCATTAGGTACATGTAGGAGCTGATCATAGATTTCGTTTTCTAATTAAAAGTACTCAGACTCTGTTTTTTCCTAGAGCTTTTTTATAACAATATCTTTATATCTTTTTATGCTGTGTTTCCCCCTTTTGATGTATGCCAATGTATATGCTGTATTCAGTGTGTGCTGTGGTATAATATTCCAATTCCATTTTCAAGTGCCTGTGTTAGACTCCTAAATCCTAGAGTCATAGAAAAACCCATGTTGGAATGAACCTCAGGAGGTCTCTAGTTCAACTGTCTGCTTAGATCCATCTATGGTATCTTCATACCCCAGCATGCAGATCAACTGCAGTCACTACTGGTGGCTTCTTATGGCTTCCTGTAGCGGAAGGCGTTCAGTACTCTGCTAAACAGACACTTGTATTTGGGTGCCTAAATACTGATGCGAGAGTCCTAGACAATGAGCACAGTTTTGCAAAGTTGTGGCGTTTTAAGAAACCGCTGTCTGTACTGCTGTCCTTACTTTGGTTTAGGAATGGGTTGTGTGCAGCCCTGCTCTGCTGCAGACCGGTCAGCTGATCTAGACTGAAGGTGTCTGAAGCAGACTAGGGGTGTCCACAGAGTCTATTTCTATGAGTTATCTATGAGTTATCTCTCAGGCAAAAAGGTGGCGTTTCAAAATAGCTCTCAAAGTACCCAGGGTTAAAAATGTCAGCGTGGCAGGTTATGGTGTAGGACACAGTCATGAGGTTCCTGTTATTGCATGAGGAATATAAAGAGGCTTGTTTGCTTCCATAATACTTTTTTTTTTTCTTCATAGATTTATGCCTCCTGATGATCCTCTTGGCCGTCATGGTCCAAGTCTGGACAATTTTCTTAGGAAGAAGCCTATTGTGCCAGAACATAAGAAGCAACCGTGTCCATATGGTAATTTGATTTAACTCATCGTTTTTCTTACTGCTGGGGCTGGGAACCAAGCTCCTGCTTTATTTTAACACTGCCAAAAATAAAAGCTTTTTAACAGAGGTTTTTACATTGTTGTCTTAGCCTGAGAATGGTTGAAATGCTGAGCTGATGGCAGAAACTGAAGGGATGTTTTTCATATGCTAGTTAGAGAACATTTCTATCTACTAGTTGAAATAAAGGAGCAACTTTATTAATCATTCACAGGAATAGATCCAAAACAGCAACTAAATTCTGCAGGCTCCAGAAAGCTCTTTTCTAATGTCATTCCTTCATAAGACATCGAAGTTTTCTTCCAGAAAATTGATTAAGCTAAGTTTAGCTACTGAGCATCCCTACAGCCACACCACCATCTTGACTGAGCTGAGAATGAGCTGCACATGACACTGCTCAAAATGTGGGTGGTAATGTTGGTCTGCATTCCTAGAGCGCTAGCTGCAGCACACTACCACTGCCTTTTTTTATCCCACAATACAAGAGAGGAGATCTTAGGTCTCACCCTGTGTCACAGAAAACCATTTGCAAGATATTTCAAATCATAAGTAAAATCTAAATGCGGGGCATTTGTTGTTTGATGATTAACAGATTTTGGTTGGAGTTTTTTTTATCCGATTATGTTTGTATTAATAGGGAAGAAATGTACCTATGGACACAAGTGCAAATACTATCATCCAGAAAGAGGAAATCAGCCTCAGCGATCTGTAGCTGATGAACTTCGTGCCATGTCTAGAAGCACAGCTGCCAAAACTACAAGTGAAGGAGGACTGGTAAAAAGCAATAGTGTTCCCTGTACCACTAAAAGTGATGGCACTTCTGAGCTGAAGCGTGCTGCTCCAAAGAGGCAATCGGATCCTAGTATAAGGACTCAAGTCTATCAAGACTTGGAGGAAAAGCTTCCCACCAAAAACAAATTGGAAACCAGGTCTGTACCTTCTTTAGTTAGTATACCAAGTTCCTCTGCTGCAAAACCCCAAAGTACTGCACCTTTAACTAACGGCCTTCCATCTGGAGTTCACTTCCCACCTCAGGATCAAAGACCACAGGGACAGTACCCTACAGTGATGATGGCAACCAAAAATCACGGAACACCAATGCCTTATGACCAGTATCCAAAATGTGAGTCTCCTGTGGATGTAGGGTATTACTCTATGCTGAGTGCATATTCAAATCTTAGTATATCTGGTCCACGTAGTCCTGAAAGGCGCTTCTCCTTGGACACAGATTATAGGATTAGCTCTGTAGCTTCTGACTGCAGCAGCGAAGGGAGCGTTAGCTGTGGCAGTAGTGATTCCTATGTGGGTTACAGCGATCGCTCTTACATGAGTTCACCTGACCCTCAGCTAGAGGAGAGCTTGAAGTGCCAACATATGCACCCCCATGGCCGCCTTAACACTCAGCCCTTCCTACAGAGCTACCACGAGCCTCTTACACGAATGCAAAGCTATAGTCACGAAGAACCAAAGCATCACCACAAACCTCCAATTCCATACATGGCTGTGCATCTACAGCATCCAACAGTCGGTGCTCGTTCTAGTTGTCCGAACGATTACTCTACATCTCAGAGTTCATCACATTCAAAGACCATGCATCTGGGGAGAGCCCTCGTGTCCACAAGAATAGACAGCATTTCAGACTCGCATTTGTATGACAATTCTCCTTTAAGACACAGAAAGCCTTATTCTGGCCAAGATGGGCTTGGAAGTTGGGATAGGCAGAGTTACGGGATGGATGCATATGGCTACCGCCAGACCTACTCCTTGCCAAGTAACCCCACACAGCCGTGTTATGAGCAGTTTGCCTTCCAAAGCTTACCTGAACAGCAGGACCAGACCTGGCGCGTACCTTACTGTGGAATCCCTCAAGACCCTCCAAGGCACCAAGACACCAGGGAGAAGGTGTACATTAACCTCTGTAACATCTTCCCCCCTGATCTTGTGAGGATCGTTATGAAGAAGAACCCTCATGTGACGGACGCTCAGCAGCTTGCTGCAGCCATCTTAGTGGAAAAATCTCAGCTAGGTTATTGAGAGGTGATGCATCTTTGTGGTGTCTAGTAGTTTTCAACTCAGCTCTAATGCTGAGGGAGGTTTGCTACAATAGCATTTGGGATCTCCTTCTCAGCAAGGAGGTTATATAGTAATCCATTTATGTGAAATACTGTATCATGGAGTCTGTATGTATAGCCCCATGCATCAGAAGTACCAGATATGTTTTGTGTTCTAGTTTGAAAATTTTCAAATGGCTATTTTCACAGCTGGAGAATGTTCCAGTTTAAGTTAATATATATATATGTATGTATAAAAAAAAAATTCTGTGGTCTCTGGATATAACCTTAGGTGCATCAGGGGTTTATATGCAGCACTTTCTATCCTTGTTACGTGTTGTTGGGATTTTTGTTTTTCAACTTGCTGGATAATTGTCCTTGGGCTGCGTGGTATTAAAACAACCTGCAGAAAGAGGATTTTGCTACTTCTGGCAGGCAATTTTCAAGCCAAGTTTTTGAACTTTTTACAACACCCTAAGTATGTATGTATGTATGTATGTTTGGTTTTGTGAGCTTTTTTTGTGCTATAATCATCTATTTATAGGAAACAAAGATTTACTACAGCACTGACTTCAGTTTTTTTAAACAAATAATTAAGTTACCACTTAACGGTGAAATGGGTAACAATATATTGGTAATTTATAGTATGGCACTTTTCATTGCTTGCTTTGTTTTGTTTAAATAGTTACATGTTTTCTTGATGCAGCCAATTAGTAAAATCAGATGCAATCAGAGGAGGGTAAAATATTCTTTTTTTTTTTTTTTAAACTAATTTATGGATAAGGTAAAAGCCTTACTGCTTGATTTTCAAAGGTGCTGAGAGTTTGCAGCCCCATTTGAACCTAACAGAAGCTGCAAACGCTCAGAACCTCCCCAAACCTGGCCACCCTATTTCAGTTCCTGTGTGTTGTTACCTAGCTCTGTGTACTTCTGGTCAGTAGAAGGGGGCCTGAAATCATAGGGTCCCATTTAGTTGTTTTATGTGATTTTTTCTTTGTATTGCTGCACAAGTGTACTGGATAAAATATGCTTTTCATAAAATATTTACCTGTTTTTAAATGAATTTAATTATCTCAATGCAAGTTTTGTATTTAAGATACTGTTTGATTTTTCTTAGTATTTATCAAGGCTGGCCTGAAAAGGTTTTGTGTGTTGATGATATGCAACATTTATTAACTGCACTATGGTAATGATATTGTAGCTCAAAATAATAACTTAAACTTTTTTTTTTTTTCCCCTTTCTGTTTCGGTTGGGGAGGGGAGGGTTGCGGGGAGAGAAGATACTGTGTGTGTTCCTGGAGTTAGTTTTTGGCCTGTTGCATCGAGTAGGCCTGATTCTTCCCATAAATTGTGTAGTTTTAGAAACAGACAAACCAAGTCTGTTTTAGTATTAGTAAGGGATATTTCTGGTTTTAAGTCATGGGTTTTACTAGCACCTCATAAGCTCTTTTATATATATATATATATATAATAGAAATAGATTTTGCAATTGATGTCAGATGTACTTCTGTGACATAGTCAGTTGCCGACAGTTTTAGGTTTCCATCCATTGTAACGATGTTCAGTGTTAAAAAAAAAATCACTAGTTTACACTGTTACTGCTGATAATTTTGGTACGCTTGCTGGTATTTAAAGTAAGGCCCTGAAGAACCAGGAAGTACCTTTTACTGTTGATACAAATTGTATCTTTTTAACTGAGAACTATTTTGATTTGTAGATTTAGTAGAAACACAAGCATATAACTATAACTAGTCTTTTGGGCAACATTTTATCCCTTATTTAAAAATTAGAGATTTCAGACATAGAATAGACTTAGGCAAGTAAAGGTAGGTATGTATTTAGGTGTCTGTCTCAATTTCACATACTAAGAAGAAAAAAGAAACTATTGGCATCTTCTTCCTTCTAAAATCTTTGTAGTGGGAACTGACTAAAATAAAGGTAAAATGCTGCCTGAAAATGATGTCCAAGCACCTTTGAATACGAAGACGTTTTCACTACTTGTGCGACACTGTGTGTTGCAGTGAGTAGGGTTTGGGTATACAGTAAATGCTTCTAAAGAGCATTGTGCTTATAGACATATCCAATAATCTGAACCGTGTTCAGCAAACCAATTCAGGACGTAGTGCTCATTCAGCTTCCACTGCTGGTGTGCTCCAGGGTCTGCCGTCGCCTGTCCCTGCGGCGATACCAGAGGGGCTCTGCGCCATCTGTCCTGCGTTGTCTGTTTAGGGAGAGGACCTCTTCGCCTGCGGCAACAGTTTTTCCCTGGATTTGGTTGGTCGCCCTCCGTAGAGCATGTTTTAATGTAGAGATTGATGCAGTGCTGACGATGAGGTTTGGACTGGGAAATGGGTCTCATCTTAGTTGTACACTAAGATTTTTTAAAATTGAATTACACTTAAGTACTACACCATAGTGTAGATGCAGCTGTTCTAATAATGCAGTTATTATATTTGTGTTTTTAATGAGTTTCTACATTTATTTTTTATGTAGGAATTTACTTCTGCCAAAAGTTGAATTCCTTTAAGCATGAACAGAAACGTGTATGTAATAAAGGCGTTTCATCTTTTTCCCTATCACGTGAGCATCAGAATGCTTCCTACTACCTACATGTAGCAATCTGGCTTAGAGTATTGTAGCAGCAGGCTTAGCCACGTTGTTAAAGTGGTATGAGGAGACGCATGAGACTGTGTGCTGCAGCGCCCAGACCTGGGTTATTGGTACTGGTTGCCTCCACGTACGTTTAATGCAGTGTTGAATCCCTGAAAGTGTGTTGATCGCTAGAGAATTCTTGTAATAGGTTTTGTGCTTTGTACTCAAGCACTGAAAATGCTTTAAAAGTATTAGAACAGGAGTAACTTGGTGGTTTTTAATATTGTGCAATGATGTGCTAGTTCTCCTTAGACTCTCTTATGTTGGGTAAAGCAAATTTACTGTGGACAAAATATTGGCCTTGATATTTCCTTTGGTTTTGCTGTGATAATAGAGACAATGAGGAGTTGCACGTGAATTCCTCCACAATGAAGAGATCGGTCTATGTATTTAACAGTCTTCAGAGAGGACACCAGTAATAAACATGAATGCAGTGGTACTGGTCAAATACTACATTTGTCCATGTAATTGCGTTGGTGCAAAAAACTGACTGTAACATCCTGTGCTACTTAAACAGTGAAGGTGGTTCAGTGATACTGTCTTTGCCCCAGCTGAGTGCTAGAACTGCAGTGAAGGTCTAAGTACCTTCAAGTTAGGCCTGTCCTACCGATGCGAAGAGGGCAACACTTCCCCTTGTCTTCAGTACTTGGTAGTTTTTTTGATACTTAGCAGAAACTACATATTTTTAGATACAATCCCAAGCTATTATAACTACATCAGTAATAGTAGATACACAGTATTTTGAATGCACATTTACATTAGACATCTGCCCTAAACTGTTTTGTTGACAAAAATGTGTAGCCAATATTTAGAGTTTTTAAATATGTCCCACGAATACCTGACTTTGAGCTAAATATGTCCAGGCTATGACAGTATTAATTGCTTTGTTGTCTCTCTCTTTTTTTAAAAAATATGTGTGTGTGTCCATATACATACACACACACGTACACTCACATATACTTGGCAAGTGGGTTTAAGACTCCTGCTAATAGTCTGAGGTAAGATCATATCTTTTCAGGTGTCCTATTTTCTTTGGTATGTCTGAATTGTGGCTTGGTCTCCCACTGCAAAATAGCTCTGGGGAGAGCCAAAAGCCCGATGTGTTCGTGTGACACCCCAAAAAGAAGGCGTGCCAGTCTGGTGAAGCCCTCAAAGGGGACTTTTGCAGCCTTGGAGTATGCGGACTGTTGTTGAGCTGTTGCTGATCTTCTGCTGTGAAAGTCATAGTTAATGATGAACACTTTTCCAAAAATATCAAAGCTATCGGTATAAACCAGAGTACCTCACTTGGAACGGAAAGCTGGGGGCGTTTGCCCCAGCAAGGTGAGCGCTGGAGGACTAAATGCCTTGGGTGTGAGATACCACAGCGTCTTGCTGCAGTAAGAGACTACCAAAACATTTATTAGTTTTATCAGTTGGTGGTTTGACCAAGGTATTCTTGATGTGTAAAACTTGAAAAATGAGACACAATGCTTTTCTACTCTCTGGAGCATTTAGAAAAATACCCAACTGACTTTTGATTGCTACTGAAAATTTAAAATACTGTGCAATTGAAGAGACCATTTTTAAAATAAAAATAATTTAGAAATTATTTATTTTGATTTACAGCGTGACTCTTGCTAATTTATTCCTTGCATTATAAGGCCGTGGTGGAGTGCCGTTTGTATTTTTTATTTATCATAGGAACTAAAACTGCTGAGAAGAGAAAACAATAGATTTAAACTTCAAACAAAACTCTATGGCCTTGTTTTGTTTTTTATAAAAGGGCTGAGGTTTTATAAATGTTAAATCATGCATTTTATATACTTTGTAAGTTTTAGAGAAGTGTAGTTTAAGAATTTTGTTCAAATTCAATATGTATGTGCACATTGTTTAGACTAACCATGTAACTAATCCTAAAATCACCTGTGTTAAATGATTGTTCCAGCTAACCTTTTGCTAGGTAATGTGAGAGACATTCAGACTTCATCTTTAGATGTTCTGGAATACATTTCATATGTCTTAAGGTTTCCTCAGAAACTGGTGATCTAGGCACCTGAACACATGCGAAATGTCTGTTTGCATGTGAATCACCCTACTGTATGCTGGGTTTTCCTTGCAGTGCGTTACAAGGTAATACACTGGTACATGTGAAGTATGTAGTAGGTGTATATCAAGTACAGTGTGTTGTTCATAGTTATGAGGATGCTTTAAATAATTTTCCAGCTTCCATTTTCAGGTCGTAAAGGGTTGTCATAACTTGTGCTGGAAGTGTTTATTACTCTGTCTACCCTTGAGCCTAAATGATTGTAATAGTTCTCCTCCCCTTTCTTAGACCGAATAGCCATTTGGGAGCCCAGTCTCATGAACACTTACACATATGTCCAACTTGAGCACAAGTACTCACCTGGGCTGATTTTAGTGGCATTAGAGAAGACTTGTGTAAAACTGGCACTTGTGTAAGTGCAGGAGGACTGGGGGCCTTGAGGAGCACATCTGGAGCACATCTGGGGAACTGCCTGCTCTCAGAAAGCGGTGAGATCTCAGTGGTGCTGGCAGGTCATTCAGCCAGGATTGTACTCTGTGGTCCCTGGGAACACATGCAAACCAGATCTACTTAGACGTGTAAGCACATCCAACCTCGGTGTTTCAGAGATGTAACAATCTACTCTTCACCTTGTAAAACAAAACCTCTCTGCTTTTCTAAGCCAACTTTTTCTTCTGGTCTCAGATGAAGTCCAATTTACCAAGTTAGGTTGGCTGGTTGGTTACTTTTTATTTATCTGAATGACATTCTTAATTACACTGATATTTAAAAACTGTCTCACAAGCATATTACAGAACATCCTGCAAGGAAACAGAAATGCAGATACAGCAGCAATAATTGTGTTTTGTAGTTCTTTTCCCCCTCATTATCTCTGTACTTGTGTTGAGTAGGTGAGATTTTAATATTGTCTTGAAGTCCACTCCAGCAAAAACATTAGTTAAAAATAATGTTTGGACTACTTGATAAAGCAATTGTCAAACTGACTCTTCGTTCCTTCACTGGTTGTTGTGTATTCTTTTGTGATGTGACTATTCACATCTTAAAACCACCTTCTAAACCATACAAAAAGCCATGTACATGGATTCTGCTTTTAGGAAAAAAAAAATAAAGATTCATTTTCCTCATTGATGGGTTGGTTTTGTTTCATAAGAAAAAAAAATAGCTTTGTGTTCCTACCTGCACAACAAAAATGCTCACAGATCAACGGATCGTTTCAAACATAAAAAATTTGTCGATTATCAGTTCATTTTTAATGCCGTAATTCATATCTAATAGGTGATTTCCCCTCATTTCACTTACTGAACAGACTAAAACTCCAGGTTAAATACCAACATCAGTAGCAGAATTTGGTTGGAGACTTTGTGCAAGTGGATGTGGTCTCCTTTCAAGTACCGCTACACATCTATTCATCTTTCATTGCGTAATTATTAGTGGCCTAGCTCAGAATATTGTGGGGCAAATAGAATAGAATTTAAAATTTATTAGAATTTAGACTAGAATTCATGATTTGGAAGTTAGACACACTAGATGTTAGACTAGAAGTTAGACTCGTTATCTGATGAATGCAAAGATAAAGCAGAAGCTGCTATAAGCTGTGATGGCTATTCAAAATACCTGGAGCTGTTGATTGGTGTGTTTTGCCAAATTGCACTGCCTGGCTAGGTTCCGCATGCCGGACTTGCTGGGATCCCTTTTCCTTCCCTCTCCCGCCCTACGAGTGGGCACAGGAGCAGCCTGCCAGCCCTGCAACGAGGAGTGAAGCAGGGTGGCACGCACGCAAACGGAATGAGCAGTTGGCCAAAAAAAAAAAAAACCGATGTAGTGTTGCCCTTCATCAGTTGCGACCACTGGTAATTTGCTTAATGCAAATGTTTTGCACAGCTGTGAACATCTGCTGTTTTACAGTACCCAGCCTGAGCATATGAGATGAATGAGCCTCCTTTAAGGGCAAACAGAGGCACTGGAGCAAAACGTAAAGGTCCCTCCCCAGCAGCTGTGTGGAAATACTACAGTGATGTACATCTGGGGATGCTGATCTCAAAACTCATCCTCATGTGCATGAACCGTGACTGATCACATTGGTGGCAGAGCAGAGGAGTGATAGGAAACTGTGTGTAACGTGAGGGGCGGGAAGCACTTCCCCAGCTCACAAGGCGAGGTGGTCCCATCCCAGAACCAGCTGTGCTACCACTGCTGATGCGCTGATGGGCTTCAGGTTCTTGTTCCTTTGCAAGCTCTAGCAGGAGGCTGCTTGGTCTCTAGCATACCTTTTTTGTTCTTGTGTTGCATTTCTGATCTGCTGCTGGAGTCTGAGCACCACCATTGCCTTTTTGTCAGCAGTCAGGCTGGGGTATGCTGGGGCATCACTGGCCCAGGTGCTCCCATCGCCTTCTGCTCAGCTGAGCCTTCCCGCTCACTGTGTGGAAATATGTCATTTTTTTCTGACATGCATTTTGAATTGCTATAGCTACTTTTCAGTAAATCAATGCTTGGAGCTTGAGCAAAGAGCATTTACATAAACATAGAGAGGGCTCAGGGCGGATGGTCACGTCTCCAGCAAGAAGAGATGGATCAATGACCTGGGGTGAGGTTTCCTTTGCTGCTGATCTGCACAGCACAGCACTGTTGGTTTCTTTGGCCAGCTGCTTGAAGGCTCTCTCTAAAGCATTTGGAATATGTCTTTACATGATAGATCCAGAAATATTATATTTGCAGTAGATGAGGAAATTAAATAGCATCCTCTGTACACTTTCCCTTATGCTTTTTAAAATACTGTTATGTTATTCACCTGGCAAGAAAACGCAACTTTGGAGGGCAGAGGCTCTATCCCCTAAAGCACAAGTAAACGACAGACCTGCTTCATGGTCTCAGCAGTGCAAATAATTTCTGCTGTATTTATCAGACTGTTCAGAGGCATCTGAAGACCCCACCGACTTGTCACTGAGGGCCCCATCCTGCTCTGCTTGACCTGAGGTAAGGAGAAGACAGGTTGCTTTTCCTGCAAATCACTCTTCCCTCAAAGGCATTGCTTCAGGCAAGGGAAGAGAAAAACCCATTTCAGATGCAAAAGAAAATCACAGGTGGGAGATAGGTTGAAACTGAGCAGCTCCAAAGCTGAAAGCTGTAAATCCAGAGAGCTGAGGAGCAAAAGGTAGGGTTGGGTCGGTACCCACAGCCCAACTGTAACCATCAGCTTGTTGGTCCTGTGAAGAGCAAGAGGTAACAGGGCCTAGAGCATGTCCTGAGCTGTCACCAGGCTTGGGTTGTAACCCAAGGACATGATCTAATGAGCAGGTTGTAACTTTTCTGTTATGAAGTTGATTATGACACTGAAGTTATTTTCTAAAAAATAATTGCCGTTTCGCTGAGTGCACTGCTCGCTCCCCGGTCTGAGTTACAACTGTAGGATGCGTGAGCTCTTGCTCTTGAGCTGCCAGCTGTGTGTGGTGGGGGATGCCGGGTAAGCACTGCAGTCTCCTCTCCTGCGAGGGGGCCAAGTATCCCCGGAGTGCAGTTTCCAGCCACCTTTCAGCTGCAGGTGCCCTAAAATTTGCTTAATTGCGAAACTCATTGCTTATTTTTATGGTTGTGATGCTTCATTCAGCACACTGCAGTATGCAGAAGTAAAGATCCACCCACTCTGTTCCATACAGTACGCTCATCAGCGGTGGTGCTAAAACACTGAGGGAAGTGCAGTAGGTGTGCTGCAGCGGATCTGGACTGAGGGATTGCTTTAAAAATCAGTATTCCCAGCTTTAACTCTGCTCTTCAGTGAGACCTCACAGCCACTACCAGAGTTGTGTTCATTCTTCATTTTTTGAGGAAACCAGTATACTGGCTAATTCAGAGGAGTTGCAAAGCTATGTGATGTGGCATGTCTCTGGACATGGTCTTGTCTTCATAGGTTGTTTGCTGGCACAGGCTGGATTTAGTTTTTTCATTTTATGAAATTGCTTCAGCAATACCAAATACAGCTTTTTTTTTGCTTTTTTTTTTTCTCAAGACACTATGCTGCTGGTGCGTGTATAAATCTGTTTGGTCTCACACCACTGTCTGAGGCCTCTCTTCCGTAGATCTGATTTCTCCCTTGGGCTGATCAAGGAAAGCGAGTTTCCCCAGTTCAGTCAAGTCTTTAAGCCCCATGGGGCTCTGCTTGCCTTTCTGGCATGATGATCCTGTAAGGCTGTCTTGGAGCGGCTGTTATCAGGTTACAGAATTCTCTTGCAGTAGCTTTAGGAAGAACCCATGTGAGCCTGACAGGCATCAGAGCGGCTCCTGATGCAGGGTGAAGTGTTGTTACATTGGAAATGAAGGGACTCTGTCAGTCATCCTGGAGCTGAAACCTGAACTAGACAGCCTGTATGACCTGTCCAGAGGAGCTACAAGGGAAGCTGTTGTACAACCACACAGGGATGGTCCCTGCAAGGCTATTTCCAAGCAGGAGAAAGCATCGTTCTGGCTGCTCCGAGCAGCATCCTCCAGCCTCACGGGATCTTTGAGCTCATTCTGTATTGAAGACATGTTTGAGGGATTTTCTGCTCCAGTGCACAAACTGTCCCCTTTGCTCCAAAAGTTTGCTGTGACTGTAAAGAAAAGCTCTGGGATGAGCCACATGTTTGCAGACTGGCTGTAACCACCAGCCTGCTGGGCTTTGGCCCCAGTTAAATGGGCTTGGGAGGGTGCAGACCACAGCCACGCTCAGCCCTAACCTGCCCCCAGCATTCAGGGGCTGTGGCTCTGCCCGTCTTGTCACGATCACTATGGCTGAAGAGACGCAGAAGCTCCGGGAACTGCAGAGAGGGATGATGTTATGTTTGTTTATTGATTTATTTTATACAAGAAGAAATTAGTTTCTCTTGGCTTCTTCTGGGATGAAGTGATTTAATTAATGCTGAAACTCCGTGCACACAGGAAGCAGCAGAGCTGCTCGTGGTTGGCATGGGCTACGTCTAGAGAATTATTTCAGAGAAAGGAAAATGTCAGCATGATAAAAATGGAAAGTATTAGCGTGCCACATGCTGCCAGGAAATGGGCTGCTACCCTATTCTAAACCTGGATCAGACTTTTAATGACGTTTTTGTTCACCCCACCCTTTTCTTTTGACACATAAAATTAATATAGTGGGATACCACCCCCCACACTGAGGGCCAGCAAGTCCTGCCATGGGAGGCTGCCGGGGTTGGGAAGGAATGCAGGCTTTCATTCACTAACTTGCCAGTGCACATCGGCTATGGAAAGCAAAGCAACAGCAGAACTTCAGTCACGCCATCACAGAAACTGGAAGAAAAACCTAAAGCATATGCAGGTTTACAATATTATGATATTACGCAGTCGAGGCGGCCGAGCCCTGAGACCCAGGGTGTCTGCCCCAGCAATGTGTGCCCACCTGGCCAGCCGCAGTTCAGCTGCTTTCAAATCCAGACCCTGCTGCGGCCACAAATGCAAAGACCACTCATGAAATCAGAGGAAAGACCCATGATGAACCTCGGCAAGGACCAGCAAAGCCGCTGGCCTGCCACCAAGTGTGGAAATAGAACAGAGGCAAGAGGTGAGTGGGACAAGGAAAACACCACTTCAAGTGGTGATCAACTTGCTTTCTGCCCTACAGACCAGGCACTGCTCTTCCATGCCAGGTATTCACAGGCATGACTGAATTCACACTTTCCTTCCCTGCAGGACAGCATCTTCCATCGTACAACTCTGCTACAATACTTCAGACAGACCTTTACCTCAGGTAAATACCAATCTGCTATTTCAACAACATCATCCTCTAGGACAAAATCCTGACCACCCAAGGTGACTGCGAAACCTCCTGTGGTCTTCCCACAGGCATGACTGTCACCCAGCATGAAAGGCGGTGACAATTTTCAGCCATCAAGGCTTACACAAAGCAGCAGCTGCTGCAGTGGAGGAGGCGATGTCACCGGGCTAAGTCCTCCAGCAGCTGCCAGCA
Organism: Phalacrocorax carbo; assembly: GCF_963921805.1. Taxonomy (NCBI): domain Eukaryota; kingdom Metazoa; phylum Chordata; class Aves; order Suliformes; family Phalacrocoracidae; genus Phalacrocorax; species Phalacrocorax carbo. The sequence goes on along the minus strand of NC_087513.1, from coordinate 199,209,286 downwards.
GGGAGCTGCCACCCCTTCCCAGAGCAGCTCCTGCCGGCCACCAGCATCAGGTGTGAACCTGCACACGCCAGCTAACGAGTGGCCCATCTGATGAGTTACAGCTATATCAGAGCAGCTACATTTTGAACAAAGCTACCATCAGTAGTGAGAAAAAGCCCAAAGCTTTCACAAAATCAAAATCACTTTCGTTCGGTTTTCTGTTTTAAATCTGGCTGCTAAGGTACATCACCCTTCATCTCACGCAATTCCCCCTCTGCAGGACACCCACCAGAGAACTTCAGCGCTGGCAACAGCTGAAAAGCTCCATAGGCAAACATTGGCAGAGGCAGCACAGGAGTAAATAAAATCCTTGGAAATATTTTGTAGTTGGTACTGAAGATGTATCTGCATGAAAGGGTCTTATTACCTTTTACTGTTAGAAACCCGAAGTAAACCCCATCTTGGAGAAGGCGGCTTCAAGTTGGGTGAAGCAACCCTACCTTTTGCTCCTCAGCTCTCTGGATTTACAGCTTTCAGCTTTAAATTCATGGAGGCCACCATGCCTTGGTTCCCCTGAGCACCAGGAACATCTCTAACACCCCACATGGGTCATGCAGGGAGAGAGAGGCTGCAGAAACAATTTTAAAAGAGTCACCTGCCTGCTGAGCAAGCCGGTCCTGAGGCACCGGTACTGGATGAGGTGTGCAAAGCAGCCCCTGAAATCCCACAGCTCTGGATTTTATGTTCCTCTCAGGGTCCTGAAGCCAAACCTTGTCCTCCAAGAGCTGATCCAGGGTCTTGCTTCAACTGGTAGCGCCCTGGTGTAACCCACCACCCGTTAAAGGTGGGGTAGGCTTCCTTCTGCGCAGCCACCCAGCTCTGCAGGGGATTCAGCAGGAGGCTCGCCATGACCCGCAGCCCACCCTGCCCACCCGCAGTCCTGAGGGGTGGGGGGCACGGCCCCAAACCCTGCCAGGACGCAGAGCCCACTGCACACAGCCCCCACCACCACCAGCCAAGTCGGAGGGCTGCTCCCTGCAGGCGGTGGTGGCTGCCAAGGAGGCACCGCAGCGAGCACAGAGGCAGTGTCCTGGTTCAACGGGAGGCTTGCAGAGCACTGAGGCAGTTCCCTCATTGGGCAGTGGTCAGCTAAGTATTTCAGACACATGCTGTAAGGCTTTGACAGCCACCGTTGCAAACCTAAGTCGTCTGATGGATTTACCTGCACAGCTCCCGATGCAGGAGGCCATTGCGCAGGAAGGCGCCGTGAGGGGCACAAATGTTTCCAAGGTTTGGTATATTCCCAGGGCATGCTAGCTGAATTTGGGAATAATTCGGGTGCCCATCTACCCAATTACCAGCTGCCTTCTTTTCCTTCAAGACCAATCCATTCTTTGCAAATCCAGCCTCCCATGGCCTATCTGATCACAGGACAAGGCATACACCTGGAAACTCCACTTAGGATTGGTGCCACAAAATGAATTAAACCTCTCAGAGAAAAGAAAAAACAAAATGGTGCAGTCTAGCAATAAGAAACACTGATCATTAAATGAATAGTGATTCTTTGGATTAACATTAAAACCCATTTATTTAGGCTTTTGTGCACGGTGCACAATTCAATGCAGTTACGTATACACAGTATGCACATCCTAATAGCGTACAAAAAGGAAAGTAGCAACGGGTGCTTACACTGGAAATGTATGTACAGGCATATTAAATTGGGAGCTTTACATTAGAAAATTATCTGACGCTGTTCATGTATCATCAAGGCTATTAGAAATCGTGTAGGAAACCAATAAAACTTGGAAAGTATCTACTCTTACTTCACTTGAACCAGGCTGGATAGAGTCAGGCCTCCCACGCTACCCCATTTTGTGGGCAAAACCTACAAGATCCCCGAGCACTTTGAAGGGTCGCATCACCATTCACTCCAACACGCCCCATTACATGTTAAAGATTAACATATTAGTATTATTTCCTGTTTTTCTGGGAAGAACAGCAGCTTAAGTACTTCAAAAAGCTAATTTTCTCCTGGGAAAAGACAACAAAAGGAAGGACTTAGAGAGGCCATGAGAGAACCAAACATTAACAAAATGTCATAACAGCACTTCCTGATCCTTCCAGAAAACTCTTCATGGACCAGGCAGCACCTAATTTAAAGCGCTGTAAACTGTCCAGATTTACAGAAGCACAATGGCAGGCCTTGGGAGACCCCAGGTCTTCTGCTGATCTTTACCTTGCTCCTATCCTAAGGGCTGCAAGAGATCGTACTTTTGTAACCTGCACGAAAAGACACAGAGAGATCAAGCAGATTTAGCAAAAGGATACTAAACAAAAACGATAAATAGAATTATGCAGCAACATCATAAGAGCAATACTCTACTCCCTCTAACTATTCTGAAAAGTATCAAACTCCTGAATTTGATTTCCAACTGATTTTTTTTCAAGATGTCAGCAGAATGAGGGAGCACCAGAAAAGAATGCTTAAGAAATGTGGTTCTTGTGGCCAAGGACCCCAAGGACACCCAGAACCTGTCTTCATTGACTTTCAGCTTAAGAGCAGGTCCAACTCTTTAACTACTCACCTATGTCAGAGTCAAATTCTCGCACATACCAGTACAGTTTTGGTGGCAAATTTTAGCATTATAAAGAACTTAACCTAAAATCCACCCAGTGAGCAGTTTTAAAGGACTCATTTGCTAATGCAGATGACACAAACCACAGTGGAGTGCAACATAGGTAAGACTGTTAAAATTGCTCCCAAAGGTGGCTGAAATAAGATGCCTTGTGCATAAATACACCAAATATAGGACATATTTGTAGAACATTCAATCACAGCCAATATGATTTCAGATATCTCTTCTTTTTAGCGCAGTACACGTGCCGTTTGCTTTATAAGCTCTGGGGTTTAGTTTATTCAGTTTGTTGCCTTGCACGAGCCTTTTGGAAAAAAGGTGAGGACAGCATAAAGATTCTCTTTCAAATTTCTCTCCTGAAGTTCTCTGGTGGAAATCTTTCTAATGAGTCAAAATTTACTTGAATTAAGATACATTTAAAAAAAAAAAAGTATGTTTTCCAAGTTGAAAATTAATAAAAATTCATTATTGAAGGGGCTTGAAAAAATGTTTTCCTTTTAGAGAATGACTTCCTTAAATTGCTATTCAAGAGTAAGAAGCCGTCAATAGCAGTTTTTTACATTTACAAGTGCAGCTACAGCATGTAACACGTAGGAACATCACGTCAAATTTTATACCACAGCCTGTTTCCCACACAAATAATTTTCTGGCACAGAAAGTCAGTGGGAATTTCCAGGGCTTGAGCATAAGCAAATAAGATGTGTGGTTAAGATTTAGAAGTACTATAACCACTCTGGTGTTTTAAAAGTCTGACAGCAAATCCTGGCCAGGGGCCGGGAGGAAAAACAGGCTTCTGGCAGTGAGTGAAACTGTAGACTGGGGAAGGTACCACTGAAACCAGTGAAGTGTTTCCTGGTACTAAGAGGTCCCCAGAAAAAAACAGCTTTTGCAAGAGGATAAAAACAAACATGCAGGTAAATAGAACTGATTTTGATATCAAGGACGAAACTGAATCATACTCATGCTGCATGCTGTGTAATCATTAAAATAATTTCTTAAACACAACTTTAAAAAGCTTGATTTCTAAAACTAATCAAGATCAAAGGTTAGATGAAAATAAGTAGCAACTGATTTCACTTTAATGCAGCCATTACAAGGCCTGATGCCACATACTGTATTAGAAATCTCCAGTTTAACCATGCTATATATATATATTTTATTTTTTTTTTATAACTGAAGTATCACTGAAGAAAGAAATATACGGTAATCTCCAGGGCTCTCTAAAGAATCCAGAAAATGTCAATAAATAAATAGAAAGCCTGGTGAATTTTACCAAAGTATTTTGCTACCATAAATTTAGTTTGTGAAAAAGTCTACCTTGCCATACGTAGCTGCAAGCCTCTTGTTTTCACCCTGTAGCCTAAGTAGTCAGCTAATGCAACCTATTTCTTTTGCTAAGTCTTAGGGCTTAAACTTTTTTCCCCACAATGTTCTAACTCTAATAATTATGCAACATCTTCATTCCCTGTCTTAATTTGCATTTTCATACTGAAAGTTGTTTAATTGCATTAAAGCTCTCAGTGATCTAAACTGAAATCTATGCTTCAGATGAAATAAATGGCATGACACACTAGCAAGGACAAAAAAAAACCAACCCAAAACAAAACCAACAGCAGTAAAGCAATGTGAGAAGAACCAGTTCTGGGAGACGCATATATGAAAAGGGCCACACAAAACATATAGAAGCCACTGGTAGGAAGAAGGTTCTCCAGAATTTATTTTCATGGCCCCATATAAAAATGAGCAGAGACAGGTAAGAGACCTTTTCCCCCCACACCTGCCACTGCTTCTTAAAGTCAGTACAGATGGACGCGTAACTCCTCAGGGATATCTGCGCTTACACTATAGAGGGCTTCAGCTTTTACCAGGGTGAGCTGCAGACCAGGTTCGAAGGCAGGCAGGGATATAACCATAACTCTTGTAAATAAGGATCCACAGGAAAAAGTAAAATATTTCATGTTGCTTTCTTTTTAGTATTTTTACATCCAGGACAGCTGTTGCGCAGAAAAGCAAAGCCACAGCACCATGCGATTGTGCGCAGCTGCTCTGCTCTTTGAGCTGGCATAACCTCCCTGTTCCAGCACTTTCGCTTGCCTAGTCCGGACAGACAGATAAGCTACACAATGAGAGCACAGAATTTCTCTCCCATGTGCTCCCTTGTATGCGTGACTAGGACTAGGCTCGAAGATGGACCTTGTGGGTATAAAACACCGTAATTCAGACCTTCCCAAGTTTTCTGCATGCATTAGTGTATTTGTTTTCTGACATCTTCTGGTTTCCAGAATGCTACTAGCAATTATTAACCAGTCAACACAGTTATTCCTTCCATAAGGTGGCATATACCATGCGTGCCTGGTAAGAGAATGTGTAGCCAAAATTGATCCAAAGATTTTTCCAGGAGTAGCAGTAATAGTTCTAAATTTAAATATGACGAGTTAGCCAGCTTTGTTGAAAACCACGTTATAAGATCCCAAACGCAAAAGAAGAAAGAGGAAGAGCCATGTTTTCAAGTGGTACAGAGACGTACAACAACTGGCACTGAGCAGCGAGACGGATCCCTGAAACACTCTTCACAAGAAATCCAAGAATTCAAAATGTGAATTAAACTGAAGAAAAGCTATCAAGTACAGGAAACATACACCAGAAATGCAGATCAGTGATATGAAGTTTTATCAGTTTTAGAAATTTTTCTGATGTGTGAATGAGCTCACTGTCCTGTCCCAAATCCCTGAACACTGAATCTGCTCACTCAAACGTAAATTAATTTGTTCCCAGTAATAACAGCGACAGCAGGATCAACTGGTCTGTGGATTCTAGATGTTACCTACACATTCTCAACTTACTTTGTTGAAGATCGAAGTGCACTTGGCAGAAAAGTTTTCACCTTCAGCCCCGATGCAAATGAATCTCTCTGGCAGTACGACTGCAATTACCATATTCATAGAGATTATTAATTAATCAGAAGTGCTGCTTAAATAAAAGTAGAGCTAGACTATTTCAACTCATCAGGACAACGTATTTTAAGAAACATTTGACAGAGTAGTCAACCATTTACTGGAAGCTCAGTTTAGTAGAATGTTACTGAAGTTATAGATGAAGAAGTTAAATACTGTATCAAGTTTAATGAAGAAATCAAGGGTGATTAAGAAGCGTGAAAGCTGAGGCCACAGGGAGCCGTAGACTTGATATGAGATCCCAGCGAGTTCAGCATATGTGCTCACAGAGCCTGTCATGCGATTACTGTTTCACATGGGTGCACATGGGTTTCACGTTGCTGGAACAAGCAATGGAGCAGCTAGAACCGTGCATGTACACTACTCTTATCTTGTGAAGGCAGAAATGCTCCAAGGTAAAATTATCAGACTGCAGAAGGTGTCTTCTGCTGAAAGTGAGCAAGCTGTAATGCAGAGGCCAGTCTGAGTACACATGGCCTTAAGACCTCCAAGACCTTTTAGTGGTGGGCACCAAGCTTTCTAAAAGCATTCAGTTAAATACTCAGATAATGGCAACTCCTCTTGTGTAAATAAAGTAGTTTAAAAGCGAACAAAAAAACCCCACCCCAAACAAGCAACAAGCAGCAAAGCAATTGTCCTACCTCTGAGCTTGATCTCTTTTCACCTGATCCACTTAATCAGAGGACAGGTAACATTAACTCTTACACATGCATTAGCAATATTTGCACCAACCAGACCACCTCCTTTGATGTGCGTTTCCATCTCCCCTCATTTATTCTGCTGCCTAGCACCTACTGCTGCGAACAGAAAAACTCCAACACATTATTTACAAAAGCCAGTATAAACACCTAATGGAATCTCAGCAATTCCAAATGCTCCATTTGCCCTTACTAACTTTGTCTTTCCCTAAAGTATATGAGCTACATGGGCATAATCTATCTCTTCCTGGATATCTAGAATATTGCAGGCACTGCTGCAGATATTGTGGTCTCTTCTTTTGAAGAAAATTGATGGTTTGGGATTGGAGTTTTGGGGAGAGGTTTTCTGGGCTTTGGTGAGTCCATTGCATTCACATTAAATGAAACATTTACATTTGATATGTCAGCAATCTCTGTGCAGCGAAGGGAAAAAAAAAACAAAGCAAGTCAAAGTTTCACTAACTGTACACCAAAGGAGTCATTTATCAACTCAGAATCTAAAAACAGTGAAGTGACCACAAATGATAGACTATGAATCAAAATGAAACCAGGTAACTGGCCTACGCCTACAGATCTGGGCTCAGCTCTGTGACATGAAAAGTGCAACTCCCTCCAACAAATTGGCCGCTGAATTTGCTACACAAATTATTGGTCACACGTAGTAAATTTATGGATGCCATAATAGTAGGCTGAAAAGGAGTCCTCAACGCAAGCGAACAAATGGGCCAGTGAAGGATGCTAGCTTACCACAAGGTTTTGGGTTTGGTGTGTTTTTTTTTTTTCCTTATAGCCCTCTACCATTAGTCCTCACTGTTATACCACCCCTACCAGTCCTAAGCTGCTCCTTGCTGCTGACTGGGTCCCCAAACTGGGTAAAGGACCAGTCATACACTTACAGACCAGTTGGTTGGGGAGGAAAGAAATGCTGCACAGCCTGCTCGGGAGCCAAGCAGAGGGACGCGCCGCCTGGCCAGCACCCACCCAGGCCACCAGACCACCCGGCTGACCAGCCAGCACAGCATTTCAGGTGGGAGGCAGGTACTCTCCATCTCTAAGCACAACCAACAGAATATGCTCTGAGGGAGTCAAAGAAATTACCACAGTTTGTATGCTGATCCATTGACACTTCCTACACTTCCCAGGAAAATCTTATCACCCAGCCAAGATACGTGTATGAGAACTTCCATTAACAAATGAACTCTTCTCTTTTGTAAAGAGGCTTTCAACTTTATGTTGATATTTTTACGCAGAAAGTATCTTCATGAACACTAGCATCAACCACCTCATCCCACTAGGATACATCATCTTTGTTAAAATCTCCAATTCTTGAAACTTCAGTCTTGGGGAGAACAAGATTTTTTTTTTAGATGATCCACGTGTGAACAGACATGGAAAATACTGGCATAAAAATTCTTTTTTGAAGGCAAAAAGTTTTAACTAATAATTTAAATATCTATTCTTTCTTTTTAAGAAAATATACATGAGGTACCTTCTCATTTAGAACAAACCTCCTTTTTCCTCAGAGGTGCTTAAGCAGGTTACTTGAACAGCCCTAGAGAAGATGTTTTAAGAAAGAGGCAAAAGCACAATAATGCTTTCCAAACTAGGTTTAAAGCAGCACACGTGGATTATGTTATGTTTTGGACAAAATAAGCAGAGTATACAAGAAACACGTACTCAAAGAGTACAACCAACAGAAAATGTAGGTTTTGAGGAGCAGAGGGTACTGCTTCCAGAAGATACAGTATCTGCTTTCACATTGAGGCATCCTGGGTGAGTGTATTTGTCTGGCCTGTAAGTAGTGGCACTATTTTGTATCCTTTTCTCTCCACCTCAAGAACATATTTAAAACAAATAAAAACCTTTCAAAGCACTTACCTCCCCTTTAAAGCACAGTATTGTGTAGTTACACAGCCATGCAGAAGCTCTCTAACAAATGAGAAACCTCAAACCTAATGCTCCAGCAGGAGGGGCTCCAAGAAGAGAGAAGCATAAAACTAGAAATGCGCACAGTAAGAAGTATCGAGTACGCACATTTTAATTCATCATAGCAATTCTGCCACATGGAGTAACCAAAAGGGTCATGTGCCTGTATTGAGTGCAAGGCCAAACAAACACAAGATCGAACGGAATGTCACCCAAGAGGAGGTCTAATTTTTGCAAGAGCTGCTTAGCAGATTAATTTGCATACCTATTTATATGGGACTGTTCCTGCTGTCTCCAAGTGTATCAGACAGGTGAAAAAGCCCATAAACTTGTAATTATCTAAAGCATATGGCCATGCATATATTTGACAGCACTGTCCACTGTAATGTGCAGTATCAAAAAAACACATCAAGGTTCCTCAGTGCTTAAGACGTTGACCTATTAAATTAAATTTCACTTAACCTGGGGCTATGCAATATGTCGGCAGTGATTGAAAGTTCTTACATTACCCCATAGCGCTCTTATGTGGCCAAATTACCCCACGGTCGCAAGAAAGCCAATTTGCTCTGATGATTCACATCCTGTTTTGAACTGACAATCACCAGTGCTTCCTCCCAGCTGTACGTGGTAATTTTTCAAACAGAGTACTATTCTCTAGGGTTAAAATTTGAAATTTTTTAAACTATTATTTTATTTTGACCAGAGTGTGAAACAAAAGATGACCAAAATTTGTACACTGCTCTGGAAAAAGCCTACTGCAGTGCATTTGCAAAGCTGTCAGAAAAAAGTGCGTTAAATAACAACAATGGACCTCAGAGAAATTAACTGTATCTTTTTATTGTTAACCAATGAATGTTATCCAAAATAGTAGATGTAATTGTAGCTTAATTGTACAACACAAAACATGATGCTAAAGGAAAAGCATGTGGAAAATTACCTCACCAAGTAATCATTAGATGTATTCTTAGTATTTCCACACCAGTAAGTGTTCCCAACTGCTGATGACAGCAGCTATTACCACTTTGTTTGTTGTGAAAATCCATATAACAAATGGTTGTTCTTGGTTGTTTAGAAAAAAAAAATAATAATCACACAGCTTTATAAATGGATCTAATCCATTTAGCCCTACTCTATATATCGTAGATTTATGAACAGCAAACTTCACTGGTATTTTTTCCCAACACTGAAACTGATGTATCAGCGTTAGTGCACACTTTCCAGGGAAAAAAATGAAAACTCACTGGAAGCACGGTATTTCAGCTGCTATGGCAAACTGTTCAAGTACTTCACAAACTTGCTTAAGCTTCAGTATACGAAGCCCATGAAACAAAAACTGTTCTTATAATACACTGCAAGTAGAAACACCAACTTCCACCAAGCAGCATTTTGAAGCATGTGCACACCATCTGCACATCAGCCTTCACAGGCAACCAGATATGTTTAGCCCCACAACCAAAAATATATTAATGTATCTTTATTTTATTTTCATGATGTCACCCCACAGAACCAACCTTTAACTCCGCAAAATAATTAAAAAAAAAAAACTTAGTTGGACTGTTCATAAGAAATTTAAACCTATTGTGCATGAAAAAATGTTTAATAAAATGGCAAATTTTAATAGATAAGTGTAAATTTATGAGTGCATAATATCAAACAGAAAAGAGCTGAACCATCCTCAGAGAAAGCAGGGTTCTTCCACTGTAGATATTTACTAGGGTACTAAAACAGCAGTCCACATTAACTGTAAAGTTATTTCTTAAGTTCAATTTTTAAGCAAATTTCTCAATAAAGCAGATCTCCTTTGCAAGAGGGAAAGGACTTAATAACAATGATCTGACATCAGATATGACAATTACAATATTAGCTTCGTTGAAAACTGAAGCTACAAACATTTTTACTCCAATTCTGGGAACTTTAGTTTTGTATTTGGAAACTCAAAAACAAACTCACATGCACATTCTACACCCCTCCCAGGAGATAGTATACCAGTGACAGGTTACAGCTTTAAAACACACAAGATGCTTTTACAATTTAAACTCAACAAAAGGCAGTTAGACAGTACTTAGCACTATAAATCCACCTTGAAGTAAAACAAAGTCCTAGGAGTAAAGGCTCCTAGCATTCTATGATATCACTATGCAGTGACAGTTAATTTAAACAGGGTTTTTTTCATGGCGTTTGAAGGACCAGTCATCATGTATATAGTAGTGAGGTAGGATACTGTCCCCTCCCTGGGACTGATGTTTTCATATGCTCCCTTGCCAGAAAGGTCCAGGTCTCCCTACTGCAAATGAAACAATTACAAGCAAATAGCACATGAAGCTTTGTGTTTTTTTTTTTAACTTTGCTGCATTAGAACGTTTTGCAAACCTAGAAGAATCATCTATGAAAAGCAATACTATTCAAGCCTATCAGCAGCCACGTGCTGCCCACAGGTGGTGTTCCATTTAAAAATATTACCTGGAACTACCACCTGCCCTCCAGACCTTTGTGAACAGGCAGGCAAAGAAAACCATCAATGATGACAGGACCTGAAACACCAAAGAATTTCACTTGGGAGGAAAAAAAAAGAAACTGAAAGTCAGCAACATCAAACTCTTAATAGTGTAGCTACTTTGAAAAATGTAATTTCAATCTTCATACTGAAATAGTACCTATCCAGTTTAAGTTCAGTTCCATTCTTCTATATCTTAATGTTTAAGCAATACATACAATTGTCAGTCATTATACACTTCACATCAGTTTCCCAAGAAAAAAATATGAAACAATGAAACGGAAAACATGATGGGGAAAAAACTGCTATCGTTCTCCACACCCTCCCCCCCTCTGCAAAAAGCTAGGGATGACAGACTGCCTTACTGTTGAATAGCTTCCCCTAAATTTGTCTTCTAGCCACTGTAGTCAAACTGGTATTAAGTGCTTTGGCAAAGCGGGGTGCAATCCATCAAATCTGCAAAGGCCTGCTTTTTTCTCTGTTGGTGGTTCAGCTTTACGGGGAACATATATGCAAAATAACAGCTCTCACATTGCTTCAAACTCATCAATACGCTGCTTTGTATTGCCTTGTCGGATTTGTCGAAGAGTCTTGTACTTATCACGGCCTGCTTTAACATTCTCAGCATGAAGGACATCATTTTGTGTTTTCTTGGTTTCATCTCTGGCTTGAGCCAACTCAGAACTTAAAGCCTGTTGAATAAAATATTTGCATTTAAGTTCTTTGACTAATATTTTAATGATTCTGGAATTTCTAATAACAGCTATTCTTCAACTCCGATAAGGATTTATTGAACACCAACCTATGTTTGTTATGCTATTCAGTAATTCAAGATGTGAGACCTATCAGAAAGACTGCAGAGGGAAAGAAGAAGAGCATAGGATTCTTTCCTTAAATAGGTGTGGGCAAACTAAAAAAATAAAAAAGCCTCATACCATAACATCCAAGAAGAAAGGGAACAGCAGGATGAAGCAGGAGAATGACCTTATTTTTCCAATTTCTGCTTGACTAAAGACAGCTCTTGTTTATCTCCCTGATCCTGTTCAGTGATTGGCCAAGCAGAAAGGATATTACACACACACACACTACTAAGGTATTGCTGCCAGAAAAAGCAGCAGCTTTCCATTTCTTTTATTTTCTTCCCAAATAGATGTTTCATAACAAGGAAAAGGGCAACCACTAACATAGATTATTTTACTTTGATGCATAAGACTAGTCTAGGAGGAAATACTCCATTTCAGGGGAGTAAGATTAATTAAAAATGGGCATAATTCGGTTTTTGCATTTGCAACGTCTGTGAAAGACTGCAAATAAATACAAATATTATTAAGCAAGCATCTGTTCACACCACTTAATGATTTTTGGTATTGAGAAAAGGAAAGCATTACATTTAACTTTCAGTATCCTGGTCATTAAATAATCATTAGAAATGTTTACTGGCCAATGTGACAACATACTAATACTTTTAAGCTATGAAGCACAATCTTACATCCAGTCTTTCCACCTGTTCTGCTTCTAGAACGTTATGAATGATATTGGTTGGTAAATTAGTAATAAACCTAGTAAATGATAAAAAGACTGTTTCCTTGCACACCATAATTTCAGTGAGATTTTTGACAAATAAAAAACGAAAACCCAAAGCCCGAATTATGTTGATACAACTATGAATCTTCATTACCTGGAGCTGTTTCTTAACACGTTCATTTTTCTGTGTTTCTGTTACCCGTTCTTCCTCACTCCTGTGATTCATGACACCATCAGAAGACAGCTCTGCACTGGCTTCAGCATTGTTCTCATCATGTTCATCATGTTCATTCTCTGTTGGAGGAATAACTGGGGGGGGAGGAGGAGGAGGAGGAGGAGCAGCAGACATCACAGATTTCAGTTCTTCTTTGGTCTTTTCCAAGTCCTCTTGGGCTGCAAAAGCCTAAATACAGTAAACAGTACTTAGCATCTTTTAAAATGATTTATGAATAGTCAGAAAAATGAACAGTTGAGACATGGACACTGTCCTTTATAAATGACATGGCTAGCTTATGCACTGAAAATTGTCAAACAGGAATACAGCATGAAAAAAGATATGTCTCAAGACCAGCTGTACCAGAGCCTAGCTATTGCCAGCAGTACACATGAGAAGAGTGAGAGATTAGGGCAGTCATACTGATTGCTTTCCAACTTCCCTAGCCTCCTGAAATTCAAGGCTCAGGGACTTCCTAAATCAAAGGTGATGTCTTCGAATTTCATATTCGACCAGAACTTATAAGAATTTGTTCAATCACTTTTTGAACCTGCGCACACGATTAGGATTCACATCCCACAGCTAATTGCAGATTTTGTGAAAAAATACTATTTTGCTTTGAACTATTGTCCAGTTGCATTTGATGTGCCTTTGTTATTGTTCTGGTTCATCTTTTCACTACCACTCATGATTTCATACATCTCCCTCCTGAGGTGTTTTCTTTTCCAACAGGAAGCTCCAATCTGTTTCATCGCCATATGTAAGGAAGCCATTTCAAATCTTTGACCATACCTTTGTAATGAGAATTTTGCCCCCTTCATGACTATTTAATATTAAGAAACATCTTAAAGTATACACTGGCTTCAGTAGACTGGAGAACAAAAACCTTTAAGAAAGGCTTCTCTGAAGCTTAAGGGAAGAGAGAGATTCAGTCCCACGGACTTCCAGTAGGATTTATGCACTCATCTCCCTTAGTTTCTTTGAAGTTCTGACTTCACACAGCATGAGCTCATTACTTTGTGCTGCCACTCTGAGGCTTCCTCTTCTTTCTTTTTCTTGGCCTCCTCTAGAAGTGCTATCTTGGCAGTGAATTCAGCAAGTTCTGCTGCCTGAAACAAACAAAAAAAATTAAGTAGAAGCTTTAATTTGGTGTCATTTTGGCTCTGCAGTGGAAGAAAGCAGAGCGTTTGCTGTGATCTGACTTGAAAAGTTAGTTACCATCCATCACTTCTCTGCTAAAAATAGAAATTTTTTAGCATACATGACAGAGTGAATGAATCTGTACTCTTGCCTGATGGAAATAAGTCCAGGAAAACAAAGTATTTATCTTCTGCAATTCCAAAGCTTGCTGGAGAAGAGCAAGCTGTAGTTACAAATTAGCATTTGGGGCTGTTTCAGTTTAATACAACTTTAATGGTTCCACCAATAAGGTTATGATTCTGCATCATAATCTCAGTTCTATGAAGCTAAATCTTCCCTTCAGAATTCTGTGCAAAGTTTACAGAAGATCAAAAGCTGTTTTATAGTTTTACAGAAATAATTTCTTCTACTGTTTTCATGCCTCTCTCAGTTATTATGCATAGACCTTGAATTAGAAGTAGTCTAGCACAGAATGTGAGAAGATACTCTAAATGCTGGAAACGGGGGAAAAAACAACAAAAAAGCAAAGAACAAAAACCCGCAGCGTCACCAACTCTGCACCACCACCCATCAAGCTCCAGAACAGACCCACTTCAGAGAACAGGCTTCCCAGTGTACTGCAGAAGGAAGCTATTCTTGTTCTCAGCTAGGCAAGCCTGACACTATTAGAAAGAGATCATAGTGGGTGTTGTCAGTCTGAAATATCTACTTCATCATCTAATTTCCTACAGCCCATAGTTTTATTTTTTTCTTGCAAGTAGTGGCAAATCTAATGTAGTTTTCTAAAAAAGTTCCCACAACTATCTGTATGGTATTTCACATACTTTTATCTGTGTTTGATATAACCAAGAATAAAGGCTAAATATTGAAGAATCTTTTTCAATTTGTTTGAAAATACGGTTAAAGAGCCTTACTAGCTGCTCCTGATTCTTCATTTGATCAGCTGCCTGCTTAGCTAGAGCAGCTTTAGCTTCTTCAGCTGCTCGACGCTCTTTTTCCAGGCGCTCTGCTTCTTCTTTTGCACGCTTTCGTTCTTGATCCAGTTCTAGAGCTCTTCTAGTTTGTTCCTCTAGCTCTGCCAAAAGGGAAGTTTGCAGATAAGACATCACTACGTAGCTCTTCCTCACATGTAACACAGCTAAAAGCTGTAACGTGCTCAAAATAAACTAAAAAGCTGACAAAGATTTACAAGGCTGCTTCAAGCTACGAAGAGCCATTGAGCATGTTACCTGAAGCTATACTCCATGTCTGATTTTTCTCCCCCTCTTTTTATCATTCCTTGGAGGTACTTCATCTCACCTGACAGTTCTGACAGCCCAGTGTTTCAGAAAATTATCACCTCACTGGTAAAACTAAACACTCAAATGTATGTATGTATATATGCACATACACCGTCACTCTTACTACTGAAGAGATTTTTATATACTGTAAGAGCGTATGATTTAATGTAAAAAAAAAACCAACCTCTTCCACTCTATTGAAATGCCTGATGAAGATGACTTAATTGCAACAGACAATTTAGGCATGTGCCTCCAGCAGTGCGACCTAAGACCCACTGGAAGGGTCAGAAAAATTCTCCATAGAACAGAGCCAAAAAGGTGCTAACAGGAAAATTTTAAATCAAGGGAGGCCTAATAGTTGTCTAGCTGCCTGGTTAGCAAAATATTGCTATCTAAGGGCAGAACTCTGAGTGAAATAGGAAGAAGTAATGATCTACCAGTACTGCAAGGTAAAATTTGCACAGGCAAAATACACTTCTCTGATGTGCGAAACGAAGCAACTATGAAAAAAGTCTTTCTGAAGCTCCTTGCTGACTCTAATGATAAATTTTCCACTATGTTTTGTCTAGGCATAGCTGCCACAGGTTCCTTCACCAGAAAACCTAAACAACCGCTCAGTTATTGGCACAATCAATTTGCCTTTCACCATATGCTTCAATACTAAAAAAGCATCTCCCCAGGTATGCTGACACATGCTTAATCTTTGCACTTGTAGTTTTAAGTAGGTCTCATGTAATCAATATTCTTCAGTTGGTTTCCCAGGCCTGCTGCTTCAGTTACAAAATTAAATGAACAGCATTACAAGTATGTGGAGTTGTACAAATACAGTACTTAGAAAATTAAATAGATACGTATAAATATTTAAACACACTAGTCAAACAAAATCTTCCCTTGAAGATGGAAAACACTTAACTACCAAGTCAACTATAGAACACAGACACCATTTATATAAACACTTTTCCATATGCGAATAGAAGGCTAAGAAGGCCAGCAACACACAAACATTATGTATTGCATCAGAAGTTAGGCTATATTGCTTACGAAAGTCACAAGAAATCTGCATTGCTAAACCTTTAGAATCACCCTGACACTGTTTTGTCCTGGGCTAGATAGCTCACCCTTAAACAATTCCAAGGCACAGTTTGTGTGTTACCTGTCTGAATGTGTCCAACTTGTTCTGCACTGAAAGACTGAAAAATACAGGGGTAGAGCTAGAGAACAGTGCCATGCATAGGTAATTTATTTGGATAGATTTAGTCAGTGATTCTATCTATTGTGGCTGAAGCCGACAGTTACGTAGAGAAGAGAGGAACAGAACTTTTATGAATGTGAACCAAACCTGAAGCAAAAAGATAGCATGGAGAGGAGGGACTGGGTAGTATTAGAGGCAGGGACTCTACAGGGTGGTTCAACACAAAGGACTGACTGGTGAAACTACATTTATTCACTAAAATCTGACAAGATTTTAATTTTGAAATTCTCAAATCTTATAAGGAAATAGGAAAATGAAGGAACAAAGAATTTCCATGTGAAAAGCTAAATTCAACAATACCCTAGAGGAAGTACTTTGAATCTTCTTCTCTAATTTCCCTGCTCACCACAAATCTAGGTTTTCAGCACTTCAAGCATTTCATAATTCTGAGTTGCACTGTGTACACATTAATGTCCTTTTTATTAAAGAAAATTGAAACTAATATTAGGAATTGGTTTTAGATTTAAAAATATACACATACACACACCCATACCCACCATTTTTTAACTCTTAAAATTGAAAAGGATCTGTCTTCAATTAAATAATACATCATTAAGTTCTTGTTATTATTTATTAATATAATAAATTTTAAAAATCAAAACAAAACACCCCCCCCACACACACACCAAGAGAATTGTGGAACTGAATGAACACTGTCATCAGACATAAGAAATCCAGGACCAGTAACAGCTCACCTTTCTGAGCTTTCATTGTTTGTTCCTCAATTTGTCTTAAGCGTTCCATTAATTCTTCCTTTTCACGCTCTATTCTTTCCTTTTCCTTTTCTGCTATCTCCCTTTTCTTCTTCTCATTTTCTAATTGTGCCCTGAGAAAAGTAGTAAGAGGGTTTTTTTTAACCTCAAACAGATAAAGTTCTACTTTACGGATGCTGGTAGCCTATTTTTCAGTTTACTCAGCTAGTGGAGAAGCACATAATTTTAAATGTTTCAAATTCAGTTTACAGAGCAAGAGACAAGTTTGTTTCAAAATACTGTACAGAAAAACAATTTACGAACAGAACTGATTAGCAACCTTGGTATGATTCAACCAGGTAAACCCACAATTATACTTGCATTTTAAACATGGCTGATGTTTCACCTGGGCTAGAAATGGTGTTTTTTAAATATAGAAAAGGTAAGTCATTACATTCTTCACAGAACTTGCTTTAAAGGCTCACCTGTAGAGTATAAAAGTTCCTAGAATCAAGCAAAAGAGAGTGAAGACTGTTCCACAAAAATATAATGAGAAACAATGGTACAGCTACTATTACTATGCTGAAAGCTCAAAAAAGATACGGCTTTCTATTAAGACAGGTGAGCCATGCCAATCCACGAGCCTGCTTACATGTATTACAGAAAGAAAAGCAGCTCCCTTTTCTAGAATGCTAAGTCTGATATTCTATGACTTAGTTTTCTTAAAAGGGTAGAAGAATTTTTTTCTGTTTCATAGAAGTTTGTTAATTACCTTTCCAATTGTTTCTGATGTTTCTCCTCTCTAGCTTGGGCCTTCATCTGTTGCACTTCAATTGTATCAGGTTTCCTCCTCCTCATGTACAATTCATGATTTCCCATACACAGTGCCAAAATTCGCTTGTTAATTCTCAGGCGGGGAGCATAAAAAACAAAATCCTAGCAAAAATAATTGCACCATATCCATTAATCTAAAAATACAGTTGTGACAAGACTCAAAGTATTACTGCATGCTTGCATTTGTTAAAATTAAACTTGCAAATATTTTTACATTTATCCCCTGAGCAATCCAACACTATAATCTATAAATCTATTTACTGTAAGGAACTTGCAAGATAAATTCAAATTACACCTGGATTCCTCCATGCAGAGGTTAGCTATTTTACACAGTTAGTTATTTAAGCTCCTAAAGAAGTGAGACTATTCTCTACTCTATTTCAATAAGTTGGTTAACTGAAGAGTTTTGACCTATCAAGTCTCATGAAATGTGCTGCTGTACAAAAAAAGAAAGAGAAAAACAGAGGCAGAGGCCAGAGAATTTTGCATCTTACACTGTGGCTTTTCAGCACTTTAAGGAAAGGGGGGGGGGGGGGGGGGGGGGAGGAGAGTATCAACCAGAGTGGAAAGAAAGAAAATAAGCATACCATACTTCAAAATAAAAATTTCCTTTTGATTACTGACTATTCTACCAATAAGAATAATAGATGCCACAAAATATTTACTCATGCCATAATGCCAGAGCAAGTCCCTGCAGGCTTAAATCGCTTCATATACAAAGACATACTATTCTACACACTACTTACAGGGGCCTTTTTGTCAATTGGCTTTATGACAAATTTTTTGTCATTAAAAGAGATGTTTCTTATTTCACTCCAGGGAAAACCAATCTTGGGTGTCAGCCTTCAAAAAGAAAAACTTCTCATTAGAAGCAGCAAAGATGTGTACTTTATTTATGTCCACAAAGTCTAAATTCTGTACCATTTTCACTATCATAGTTATATTTACAAAACATAACAGTTCAAGCGTATTTTGGTAGACAAGTTTTTCACACATTATTCCATCAAGTGAATAAATTACATAAGTTACATGGCACTGTAACAAAAGGATTTTAGAAATTTCAATTTGTGACTTATGCTACTGTCATTAAATAGATGCTAAACATCGTAATCACATACCGATTCTTTATAAACTATTGATAATTTTATTTTCAGTGAAAAGAATAACTATTTGAGGAAAGTCTGACATTCCAAAGACTGAAATTAAATTAGCCTTCAGCAATGCTGTACTTCAGTTTAGCTCAGATGTAAAATATGTGTTCTTACATTTCCAAAGTTCGAGTTAATTTATTCCCCTTGCATCTTAAGTAAAATAAATTCAGTTCAGAAACTGTTAAAATGTTATGCACCAACTGCATAACTGTAAATATTTTTCTCCACGAGCACAGAAAGTTTTTTCAATTTATATTATCTTAATTACAAGCGTTAGAAAAATGTTTAAGTGTTTGATTGCTAACTATCAGGAGCTAAAAGAATACCAAAAATTGGTTAATCGTTCAATCTGATCTAAACATTTTCTGAATATTTCCTTCTTTCAGGAGTTATATTGCCATCTAATGGCAATTAAGGCTTACAGAATTTTCTTACAGAGCATATACATCGAAGAGCATTAAGTTTCAGTTCAGCTGATAGCTGTTATTGGTGTCTGACACATCACATTTAATTTCAAATCACTGTGAAAGGACTGTTGACATCAGATACTACTAACAAGTGTTTAGAAAGAAACAAAAGAATAAGCCTGTTCTCTTTTCAGATTCTTCAAATTTTCTACATCTCAGCTTCATTTCCCTTCAAGTAGGACAGAATCTTTGATATCTCTATCAGGACATACGATTCATCTATTTTCTTTGATGTCTAAAAGGTTTCACTTTTAGATACCAAAGTTGTTCATGTTCTAACAGCTATAATCCTAGCCACTACTCTTACAAAATGTGTCTCTTTCAATATGTTGCTCAGCTTCTCAGTGTCCTTTTCATCCTGACTGAAAAAGGAAGTCTTGAGGGAGTGAAAAAACACAGAAAGAAACCGTATAAAGATGGTCTAGCTATCATAAATTTACATTGCTTAATATGAATTAAGTTTACACAGAACTGCTCTTCCTTTCCCTTCTTTTGCATCTCTATTTAATCTTCAAAATTCAAATATTCCAGCAGTTAACGTCTATCTCTTTTTTTTTTTTTTTTTATATTTTACATAGATTAGAAGGTCTTTGAGAACCTGTTTTGCTAGATGGTATTGAACACACAAGGGGGTGAGGTTTATATAATCTCAGACCAGATCTCCTAGGACAGAATAGCAAAATGAGTATTAGCCACTTACTTGTCATCATGCTCATAAATATTCAGACCCAAAGCATCAACTCCTAGCCACAATTCAGTTCCTTTTTTATTCTTTATTTCAAAATAGTTGACTCCATACATTTCCAAGTCTTGTGCTATCTTAAGGTATTCCATCATAGAATCTTCCCTGATGAAAGAAGAAAAAAATGATGTGTTGAGACAAATCAAAAGTACACTGTAATAGTAAGGGAACTACAGAATAACTAATTAGTGTAAAATCTAGTGATAAATTAAATCTGTCTTTGAAATTCATGTGTACATTGATTCAGATACTTATAGAGCTCTACACTCCAATGCCCAAGTATAGTTCAATCCCTGCTCTTTGTCTTTTTACCCTGTGAGCTAAGGAAATAATAAGTATATTTTAGAGGCAGGCAACTGTGGACAGAGACAGCTGACAACCTCACCAGAAACCACATAGGTAAACTAACTGGAAACTCAACCCTCACTGCAGCTTTCATGGAAAATTTTGGTAGCTGCCCACCTTGGTCGGAATAAAAGAAAGCAGTTTCCAAACAAATATAACTTCTCCTAATATACATCCTAATAATAACAACAAAAACACACCCTTAAAGGTCTTGGAACATTTTTTAAGTAATTACCTTAACATTCCTCTGTGCTCTTCATGCCAGTTCTGTATTCTTTCTTCCCACTGTTCTTTTGTCAGTTTGTGCTGTTCTAACACACTGTGAATAGAAGTTGTTGCTATTCAATGACACTGACAACCAACTTAATCTCTTAAAGATATAAAAATGAGTCTGGTTACACAGCATAACATATACCTTAATTGGATAAACTTAAACATGACTTCCTGTATACTGTTCATCTTTTTAAACCAAATGGACATAGAAACTTAGTATTTCAACAATACACTTTTAAAATAGCATGAAATTGCTTCTTTTTTCATAGTATTTTATACTTTTTGTGATATAAAAGTCACCCCATGGCAAGCTCACCTTTCAGTAAAGTCATAAAATGTAATGTTTGGAACAGCTGAAAATGCAGGCCTATAAAATCTTCATACAACAATGCTGCAAATTAACCTCTAGGTATGCACAGATACACTCAAGCTTTCTGCTGTCATTTGAAAGAAAAAGCAACACATTAAGACTAGTTTGTTGGGGTTTTGGTTTGGTTTTTATAAATAAAATCAGTAGTGAAACAGTTTGAGGAAACTATTTGAGGTTTATCTATAGCAGACCGCCAAGATGGAATTATGTTTTGACCTACTAGAACTTTCAAAGTAGCACTGCAGTAAGAAGTCAAATGCATATGACAACTTTATTATGCTTTTATCCCATGCACCTAGCATTTCACGCATTCCTAGAAGTTATTTTAAAGGAAAATTAAAAAAAAAAGACTGCAAAATAATCTTACTAAAGAAGTCAGAGCAGTTGTTTTCCTTCCTTTTTCTTTACTCAGGAAAAGTAAGGATTTACTACTTTTCCCTATGTTTTTACTGAAGTACAATAAGGAATAGACTGAGTGATGCAGAAGATACTACTGCAGTGTTTCTTCTGTTATAGGATCTCTGTCACTCTATTTGATAATCTGCCCCATATCTAGTGAAGCGTACTTTTCAGTGGGAGCCATATCCCATTTTGTTTTGCTTAGTGTGCACCCCTGTCAACAGGCTTTCTTCCTCAAAACTGAGGCAGAGGTTTTCCTTTGTGCACCTGCAGAAAACTAAAGTGTTCACATCCATATGATACAAGAACATGCAATGACAAGGCATCTTTTCTGGGTTCCCCCCCCCAATCTTTAGCCTTGAATATAAGCCTTAGATGTAATACTTACAGAAGCCTGTTACAGAACACACAAAGTAGAACAGCCTGATTTGGCTGTAATAATCTAAAAGCATCCTGGCCCTCATTTACAAGTTTCTATTGCATTAAAAAAAAAAAAAAAAAAAGAATTCCAAGTCTTCTAGGACCATGTTAATTTCTTGAAGTTCTGTAATTATATCAACCCTGATTTTTACATTGTGATATTTACATTGAGCTGCTTTTCACCATTATTTCTTCTACTCCTCCAACAGATATTCACAAATTATTCAAAAGCTTTCATAGCAGTATAATATAAAGATAACAATAAAAACATAAAGGACAGAACAGGATATTGTCAAATACATGATCCCAGGATTATGTCATACAAGTGCCCATCTGAAAATAAAAGCCCTGCTCCCAAAGCTCTTTAGAATCACAGAGTGGTTGAGGTTGGAAGGGACCTCTGAAGATCATCTTCTTCACCCCCCTCCTCAAACAGGGTTACCTACAGCCAGTCACGCCCAGCACCGTGTCTAGACAGCTTCTGAATATCCCTAAGGAGGGGGACTTCATAAGCTCTCCAGGCAACCTGTGCCAGCGCTCAGTCACCCTCACGGTGACTTGGGCTTTCCAAATGAAGTTAAATTTCTAATCCTACAGAAATTCTTTGCACTTTCCTCTTTTTGAATTGAATTTGAATTGAAAGCCACAAGGAAATGGGCATAAGTGAAATATGCTTGAACACAATTTTTTTGTTCCTTTACTATGAAGGTGGTCAAACACTAGAACACATTCCCCAGAGAGGTTGCAGAGTCCATCCTTGTAAATATTCAACACCCAACTAGAAAAGGCTGTGAGCAACCTGCTGTAATTGGAATAGAATATTTCCATTGGAAGGGACCTATAATGATCATCTAGTCCAACTGCCTGACCACTTCAGGGCTGACTAAAAGTTAAGGAAATGTTAAGGGCATTGTCCAAATGACTCAAACACTGACCAGCAAGGGGCATCAACCACCCCTCTAGCTGACTCTATTTTGAGTAGGGGGACTGGACTAAATGATCTTCAGAGCTCCCCTTCCAACCTCAAGTGATTCTGTGTTTCTATGATATCCTCAAATCAGCTGGCAATGTCTTTGGTGATAGCCATCTTGGCATTTGGTCCCCTCCATTCTCTCTTCACATGCTGCTGATGAAACATCCCTAGCAGATACGCAAGGACTGTTGAAACAGAGAAACTCAGCAAGGACTTGATGCCTTGTTGCTACCCAGCTCATAGTTTTGAGCCAAGAAATATGCAGTAGTTTTGACAGGTGAACATTAAGACTATATAAAAACAGGAACTGCAAATCTCTTCTCACCTTTTTCAGTAAAATTTTGCCAAGCTAGTCTACTTTGGGAAACAACTAAGTATTTTTGATGTTACATTTTATATTGTTCTTAAGTATTTTTATGAGGTACTTGTTAGTTTTCTAGCAATTCTCCTGGCAACAGGAGGCAAAACAGGAATAACTGTGTCAGAATGAATACAAAACCTGTGCTCACTCAGTGCAGACTGGCACACGACTGGTTGAAAGCATACGCTGGAAAATGATTTGAACATTTGCCTACTGAAAACGAGCATCGTAAGTATTTGAGTTTGTGTCATACACAAGCACTCCAGTGTTCACAGGCTGTCATCATAACTGAGCAAAACCCAAGATTTGTGAACTAACATATTCAGTAATGACAGTTTTACTGGCTCTACATCTCCCTGCTTTCCTAACAAAGGGCATTTTTAAGAAAGAGGTATAGACTTCACTGTCACAAGGAAGCAGTAAACAGCCAGAACCAAGCTCTTAGCCAAGATTTTTAAAAATCTGAAACATTTTCAGAAATATTTCTTTCAATACTTCACCACAATCCTTTGAAATGCTTTTTTGCTTGCCAGAAAATTCTCAAGCTCAGTTACACTAATAAGTGAGTTTCCACTTTTAGTTTTTAAACCAAGAGACAAAGGATATGACTTCTAAAGAAACCTCAAATTATTCCATGGCTCTCATTTCTTTGAGGACGCATTAATGCTGCATGTTTAGTAAGCACACATTTGTCCATGATACATCAGTATAGATGAATCTACACCTACAAAATCGTCTAACATTGTACATTCATGTTGCAATAGATGCCAGGAGCATGGCTTCAGTTGCATAAAGAAACAGAACTATAATCTTGGTGTTTCCTTTTCCTAACCACTTAGCTGAGTGACCGATACAAAAGAGTTTACAGTCAACAGCAACAATTTAGTTTCCAAATTTTCTGTCCCGACTGGCATTTTTCTGCAAAATAGTTTATTTGCAATATACTTTGTAACTATTTTCACTAAATTATCATCATTTAAGTGTACAAAACAATCAAGAACTGAAGAAAATGAGTATCAAATGAATCTTAGTGACTTCTATACTAGAGTATTTTGATTAGATTATTAACATTAGATCATTTTGGAAAACTTTGGAAATTTGTTCAACTAAGTCTGTGCAGATGGTTGTGGATCAGAGAGGACACAGATCTCAAGAAACCCATGCTTGACACACTTTGTTATTTAGAGTCTAAATTAGGATCTAAATTTTACTAGCAAAACATGCACTCTTAAGAAAGCTACCATTAAATACACATTATGACTTAATATTTTAATTACAAAAAATGTGCTGTAATCAAGGTTCTATGCAGCAGATGATGCAGAAACAGTCTCACTCACCGCTGAGGGAGAAGTCTGTCATTGGCTAGGTAGCCCAGTTTATGTATCTCCTTACTGTAATCTCCATACTTGGACTGGACAGCATAAGAAGCCAGAAGAACTGCAGTTTCTGGTGGGCAATATATTTCATCATTTAAGATTGCTTCTTTGACTTGCAAGAAGAAAAGTCTCTGAGTTATTTCCTGAATTAATTCTTCAGATACATCCTCTGGAAAAAACTTGGCCCTGAACTTAAACTGCATAGGATTTTCTTTCCTTACATCTTGCTGTGTTACCTGAGAAAGAAGAATAAAGGAAAAAAATTAAAAGAGCACTAAATGATATATTAAATATAATTAACTCAGTAGTATCGAACTCCTTAGCTCCTCTACACTGAAATCCAGTGCTTCCTGACAAGCTCACTGTGGCCCACTAAATATTCACGTGGCACTGAATCAAGAACATCAGTTTGGATAAATCAGACAATTTTGAAATACTACTCAAAGAGTAAGAGTTTTTTTGTAGGCTTGTGTGAATTTCTATTTATCACAACAGAGATCTGGAAAAAAAAAGTTGTAATACATATGAAAAAAAAATCAAAACTATATCCAAGGATGAATTGCAGGAAGTAAAAATTAGGATCTAACAGGTTTCTTCAGCAAGAACTACAGCACATTTTCTTCCATGTAAGTGTAAAGTTGGATTCTTTTAAAAGTCTTTAAGCTATTGAATTAAATATATGTGCTTTGTTCCTGTGCAAAAAACATAATTCTATTAATCAGATTTTTTCTAGAATGGGTAAGCCTTATAATCATGATTTCTGTGAAGAGATCAGATGTGGTCATCTTAAGTGTCTACTTCAAATTTCAACAAAAATTCATTTTTATGTATAATTTTCCATTTCATTTGGCCACAGCTTTCAGCACTGATTATGACTACAGCAAAAACATTCAAAATTAAACTCATTCTAACATCAAATAATACAATGATTGTTAAAAGGTACATTCATAATGAAGTAAATCTCATACATCCCAATTCCTCAAGCTCTTTATTACGCATTTAATTTTATGTCCATTAGTAGTCCCTCTAGAACTTCTTCACTGTGCATGAAATGATGCATTTGTTTGCTTGACTTGTATGAAGTATCAAAAACTGTAAATGTTAGGGAGTGTAAGTACTACATTCAACATTTCAGATGTCAATTTTAAAAGCTTTCCTCACTTTTCACAGGATCACAGAACAGCAGGGGTTGGAAGAGACCTCTGCAGATCATCTCATCCAACCCCCCTGCTTCAGCAGGGACACCTAGAGCAGGGGGCACAAGAATGCGTCCAGGCAGGTTTTGAATGTCTCCAGGGAAGGAGGGTCCACAGCCCCCCTGGGCAGCCTGTTCCACTGCTCTGGCACCCTCACAGGAAAGAAAATTTTTCTCATGTTAAAGTGGACCTCCCTGTGTTCCAACTTGTGCCCACTACCCCTTGTCCTATCATTGGGCACTACTGCAAGGAGTCTATGACACCCACACTTTAGATATTTATAGGTATTCATTAAATCCCACACACAGAGTCTTCTCTTCTCCAGGCTGAACAAATGCAAGTCTCTCAGCCTTTCCTCACAAGGGAGATGCTCCAGTCCCCTGATCATCTTGGTAGCTCTCTGCTGGACTTGCTCAAGCAGTTCCACATCCTTCTTAAACTGGGGGGCCCAAAACTGGACACAGTACTCCAGAAGTGGTCTCACTAGGCCAGAGTAGAGGGGGAGGATAACCTCCCTCCACCTGCTGGCCACATTCCTTTTAATGCATCCCAGGATATTGTTGGCCTTCTTGGCCACAAGGGCACAGTGTTGGCTCAGGGTTAACTTCTTGTCCACCAGCACTCCCAGGTCCTTCTCTACAGAGACGCTTTCCAGTAGTTCAGCCCCCAGTCTGTACTGGTGCATGGGGTTGCTCCTCCCCAGGTGCAGGACCTTGCACTTGCTCTTGCTGAATGTCATGAGGTTCCCCTTGGCCCAGCTCTCCAGCCTGTCCAGGTCTCATTGGATGGCAGCATGCCCTTCTGGTGTATCAGCCACTCCTCCCAATGTAGTTTCATCAGCAAACTTGCTGAGGTTACACTCTATCCCATCATCCAGGTCACTGATGAATATGGTGAACAGGACTGGACCCAGCACAGACCCTGGGGAACACCACTAGTGACAGGCCTCCATCCAGACTCTGCTCCATTGATCATGACCCTCTGAGCTCTGTTGTTGAGCCAGTTCTCTGTCCACCTCACTGTCCACTCATCCAACCCATGCTTCCTTAGCTTGCCTACAAGGGTGCTATGGAAGACAGTGTCAAACACCTTACTGAAGTCAAGATAGACAACATCCACTGCTCTCCCTTCATCGACCCAGCCAGTCACGCCATCATAGAAGGCTATCAGGTTGGGCAAGCACGGTCTTCCCTTGGTGAATCCACGTTGACTGTTTCTGATAACCTTCTTGTCCTCTACATGCCTGGAGATGACCTCCAGGATGAACTGCTCCATCACCTTTCCAGGGATGGAGGTGACACTGGCCTATAGTTTCCCAGGTCCCCCTTCTTGCCCTTTTTGAAGACTGGAGTGATAATTCATTAGTGTTTATCTGCTTCTGATTTACATACAGATTATTTCACTTGAGTCTCACCATGGAACGATCTGTTGTGCTCTTGCCAACATTATTTGCACACCTATTCTGTGATTTATCAGATCTTATCTGTATTTACTGCAAATATTTAAACAGTAACTTATAAGTTAGAGCCAGTTTATGATGATGCATTTAAGAATCAAATGTTATAAGCTTTTAAGAAAAAAAAAAAGATAGATAACTGCCTTAGTCAAAGTTAAGGAAGTTACCACACCCTTGCTGCTCCTGAACTGTACCAGCAGCTTGACATGCTAAAGAAAGTCTGCAAGACTTTCACAGAGCAATGTCTTCTATATTTTTCGCAAATGATGCACCAAATCCCCTAGTCTCCAACCACTGGAGGCAAGCCATTAAGGCTAACAAAATATTTGTAGCACTACAACATTTATCACGCATGAAACAAGACATGTATGAAATTCTAGGAGACAGCTTTGGTGGTTAGCAGGTTTAACTCACTGGATCTACCACAGAGGAGAAGAAAAGATTATATAAATGCAGACAATGGGTCTTGCTCCTAAAAACCTCCCAATTTACCTCCTAATACCGAAAATAAAAAAAGGTATTAAGTTGAACTCAAAACACTTTCTTTATTCTATACAGTGCCATTAATAACCTGACAGCCAATATTAAAATAAAAAGTGACCATTCAAATTCATAAATAGAATGTAAAGTAAAATGTCCTGGTTCCCAATAGCTGGGAGATACAAGTTGCTTAGTACTGTTGGGGAAAAACAAAACAAAAATTATCTTACAATCTACCTATTAGACACCTAAACAGAAGTTTAGGAACCTATTACTGGTAGCTCATTTAAAGATCTATAGCTATATACATGCAAGTTCCTGAAGCTCAAATACTTCACACACACAGTCTCAACTATAAAACATTTATTCTATTCTATTTTGCTCCATGAAAGCAGGACAATCACATGCATCACCATGGTACTGGAAATACAGGAAGTGGTGTCTCCTTCTCAAATCAAATGTTGATGCAGCTTTGCATATTCTTTTATAACTAACCAAACTTAACACTGTAGTTTGTCATTTAAATCAAATGAAAAGCAACTTTTCTACTAAATTTGAAGCCAGCTGTATCTCACAATGTTAAAGCAGCAAGCCTTGTAAAAGTATATTTCAAACTACACACTTGCCTAAATATCAGGGAATTGTTACCTTTTTATTTAGCTTCAGCCAAGTTGAGTAACCCTTGCTGTCCACATACTGTAGTCCAAAAAACCAGACTTCACGAAGACCAACAGTTTTCACCACCTAAAGATAAATGATCCATAATCATCAGTAATCACTACAACATGAATTTTTTTTAATGGTAATCAAGCTACAGAAACCACCTCAAACTGAAATGTAATCAAGTTTTAGAAGAACAAAAAGAATTAAAATAGTAGCAAAACATCAGGTTCAGGAAAGCATTCACCTCAGAGTTCTAAATAAACTCAAGCCCCGTGTTGCCAAACTACCAACTGGAGTCCACAGCTTACTGCAAACATCAGACTCAGCACCTGAGGGATACAAGAGAGCAAAGAGGACCCTGATATTTGAAAGCATGTCTGGGAAGTGATCTGCAGACCTACAGACAAGTAAGTCCACTTCAACAAAAGATAACTGGTGAAACTATAATAAAGAATAATACTTGTGGAGAAGTATGAAGTAATGAGGACAAATCACCTCCTTCAAATATTTTTGAGATCTTCTAAGAGTTAATTATGAAAGGGATAAAGATGATCTAGCTGATAAACTATACATGGATTTCCTGGAAGACTTCTGCTCAGGTCTATAACCAAAGGCTACTAAAGGAACAAAACTGTCCTTAAATAGAAGGAAGGACTTTTTATGGATATACTAGTTAGAAAGAAAGAAAAAACCAAGCTGTTCTCACAACAGACTTAGTGTAACCACTAGGGAAGCCACCCAGGACTTCATAAGTGATCTGCAAAAAAGGATGGAATTGATGTGACAAAATCTGCTGTGGGAAACCTTCCATAAAGATCTGTAAATGAACAGTAAAAAGGAAGATGAACCTCAATAAAAGGTGATATTTAACAAAATACTGTACCTAAAAGACAAATTTGAATTATGCAAAGTTCTCATTGTAAAGGAAAAAGCAATAAGGCTGTTATATTACTATACATGTCTATGGTATTCCCAAATCTCTAACACTACATCTGGACTGGTCACATCAACTTAAAAAACAGATGCTGCAGCACTGGAAATACTTCAGAAACATTGAAGAGAACGATCAGTGAAATGGGACATTTTCTACATAACTAAGACGAGAACTAAAGCTACTTACAGAGACATGAGGAAAAGAAAAAATACGATATAAGTCTATAAAACTTGCATGGCATGTAGAAGGAAAATAGAGAATTATTATTCATTATTTCTCATAATGTAAGAATTAAGAGAATCGACAGAAATCATTAGATAGCAGGTTCAAAGCAAACAAAAAGAAGCACTTCTACCACACAGAGTATAATGAAACGGTGGAACTATCTTACAGGTCTTTTGCATAGTAAAAGTATACATGGATTCAATAAGCAATTAATCAGAGAGGTCCAGCAAAGATTATTAAATAACTGTAAACTCTGGCTCCAAAAGATCCAGTATGGCAGTACTTACGTATGTTCTCAGGTTGGACCATGCTGGCAAGCTGGTTTACTGAAGGCTGTTTTATGGAAGTATTCAGATGCATGTGAAGTAAATAGAATTTTACACATAGATCCTCCTCCATTTTAAAGTAGTACTATCGGGTTGCAAAATTAAGATTTTGAAAATTAGAAAATGTCACAAGATAGCTGTGCAAACTTACTTTTGAGGCCTTGCATATTTGTATTATTACTTAACAAACATTCAAGAGCACCTTTTCTCCTCCTCTACCATTTCACCTTCAAGCTCCAAAGCATAGAATGGACAATGTTCATGGATCCAACCTGATTCCTTTAGTGAGCAGTTATTTTCTCTAGAACTCCTATATAATTTACTTTAGAACATAAGGAATGTTAAGAACAAGTTTGTTACCAGTATGGTCCTGAATAACATTAAATTTGGTGTCCCAACACAAAAATTTCAGACCTGCTGCTTCTTTTGGCACAGATCTATATGATGCTGGGCAAACTACTTATGGCTTTATCAGATGACTCAGAGTGCTCTTTAATTTGCAGCTGTTCAAGTGGAGCCTTTGTATCTGATCAGCTCTGAGCCACAAAAGTCAGCAAGAACTGCAGATGCTCAACAGCTCTGTCCATAAGGCATAAGGAGACAAGTGCTTATGATCATGTCAAAACATTTTGCTCTCACCTGCTAACTACAGCCCTTCAACTGAGATGCACATTGCACATTACTTAAATACAGGCAACTTCTCTACTGCAGATCAGAGTTACACATGCTTGCAAACACCACTAAGAACAGCTTACACATTAGCCTGGTTTCCTTCAGACTATACAAAAAAGGAAAGAGCATTGTCTATCACTGCCTCTTAGCTCAAAGGAAAGAGAAAAAAAAATTCTGAAACTTTATACCAAGACAATATAAGTGCTTATGCACTGCAGTAGGTGATATGAAAAATAAACACAGAATGAGAAACTTAGGAGTTTGACTCTGGCTGAAAAGATTCATTAAGTGGCTTCAGAGAAGTCTTCATTACAACTGTAAAACAGCTATATCTACCATCACATCCTATAACTTGACTACTAATCGGCAATAAACACAGTTTAGAGAGAAGAAAAGCAACCAGAACAATAGACATGTTTTGGCAAATCAAAACATACACATAAAGACGACCTAGCAGGAATTTCATTGAGTCAGCTTCCAAAAGTTCATAAGGGAAGCTTCTGAAATCTGGAAAGGACAGCGGGGTATAACTTGAAATAAAGGAGGCAACCCTCCCATTATTTCTGAACAGCAACAGTAAACCAGAGGTGCTGACACTCAGTGCTAGCACCTTATTGAAAACAACAAAACAAAACAACCCCCATTATTACCAACAGTGTGTGGAAACTTACCCAGCACAGGGTTCTTCCTCTCCTAGGAAAGTTACAAATGCTAAATTGGTTGACTAAGGGAGGACAGATCCCCTCTTGCCCATTCTGACAACTGACAGGATAGACAGAAGGACTAGCAATAAATGTTAAGACACCTTCTGAAATATGAGCAATTAATTAAAAAGGAGTTGTGAAATAAATAAGAACTATGCTGAGTTTCACAATGGAAGAGAAAAAGAGAAAGCCACAGATGCCAAATGCTGAATTCTTGTCTGCTAGCAGATGAAGATGATGAACACAGACACGGAATAGGAAAGAAATCAACAACTCCAGAAAACACCAATTAAAAGCTCAAAAGAACCATTGACTGAAAAAAGGACAAGATGTTCACAAAAAAAAAGTAGAGGAGCACTAGACAACAGCTAAATTTATGGAGAGGTTATTTTCTGCAAATAATAACCAACAATTCTACTGCCACATCCACCATTTCTGCATAAACCTTGAAGACCTATCCTCTCACTAACAGTGCTATTCGATTATCTTTCTACTGAGAAAGAGCATAACTTTTATCTGAAAATTTCACGCTGGTTTTGCAATACAGTTCCACTCTTGATGTTACTCTGTGGAACTCACATATGAATTTAAGATCAGGCTGAAAATGCTTCTCTCCTCACACACAACTATGCTGGTTCATTTTGCTTGACCTAACAATTTTTCAGTTTAAACTTCCAGAAGATGGTTGTAAGAGCCAGTGAGATGTTAAAAGCGCCACAATGAACTGAAGAACAAAGCTGAAGAGAGCATGAGAAAGAATTCAGAGCTCTATCTTTGTTCCCTGTTTGTGAATGCCCCAATTTGGATGAACCTGATTACCTGGGCATAAGACGTTACACAGCAGAATGTCACCCCACCCAATACTGCATGGCAGAAGATAGCAAAGGTTGGCAGAAGACAAGCAACAACTTGAAGCTTCTGTGCCACAGAACACCATGCTTTTTCTTTGATGGTGGTGTTGGACAAAAAGCAGGACAGCCCCATTCTTCAAGAAGTCTTTAAGAGTCACAAAGTCTATGCCTACATAGAAGCTGAAGACATACTGCTTACTAATGTTAGAGAAAGGGGTATGGGTAGAAATGTTAAGAGTCAGTCATTTCAAACAAGAATTGCAAATAAAATTTCTCTCCTCTAAAAGAAACAGCTCAGTGTTACAAAACAAACATTCTCCTTTCGACTTATATACTAAGACATTTAATTGACTCTTATAGGTCAATTGAAAGTTTAAGAGCTCTTGAAGAACTCTTTCAATGTGTTACTTTCTCTTAATACCCGTCATTACATATTTGAAGCACCTATAGTGAAGTGGACAGAAATGACAGTTCTACTAGACATAATTCTTGATATAGTTAAACTGTTTTTGTAAAGTAATTTCAAATATTTCTGCATTTTTAACTAAATGCATACATCTTGGATCTAGATAATACGTATTTATTGGTTTCTCAAGGAAAAAGGAAATGACACGCTGACATGCTTCTGTTCTTTACATTTTCTAGAATGCTCCACAATCTAGGTCAAAAAATTGTTTCAAGATTCTGATGGCTAACATCACATGAAATTAATGTGAGAACAACCCTTTTTAAGAAATCATTCATTTAGCCCATTTGACTGGTGTATGACAGACACACTATCAAGTAAGAATGTAAATGAATGATTCAGCTGAAGCCTCATTGTTATTACCCGCAATAGCTTTATGTGTTTGTACACATACATACACAGACACACACATAAGTTACCTGATCAAAGAGTTGCTTGCCTGTTGTATTGGGCTGGATGGCAAATTCCAATTCTGCATCCATTGTGGTTACTCTGACATTGATCTACAGAAAATAAAGAAATATTTTAATGATACTGTAACAGTGTAATTCTTCTATATACTGTGATTAGCCTGTAAGAAACAATATATGGTAAGTAAAATCAACAATTTTAATGGTCTTGTATACCCACAGAATACAGTAGATATAAAAATGGAAAATTTGAATCTGAAAACATCTCATCTTTTTTTAGTATAAAAGCATATTCAGGATAATATTTAACGCTAGGTTTGAAGGTCAAGCCAGGAAGCAAAGTTCAAAATCAATTTAATGGGATAGCTGATGTGACTACTGAACACTCAAAGAACACCAGGACACGCAGCTACTGGGCACTATCTCTCAGTGGGCTTCCCAAACATGTGCAAAAGTTCCTCATCATATACATTATCATTTTAAGGTATTTATACTTGGCAATATAAAAAGAAAGCAGCCTCCTGCCCTGCCATTTCTAAAATTAAGAGGTTCAGTGGTCTTAAAGTTTATAGGACTAGCAACTGTAGGTCTAAGGACAAATAGCAGATTTTTCAATGGAAGGAGGAACTACATTAGTTAGTTCCCCTTAATACTGATCCCATTCAATTCCCTTACTACAAGACTGAAAAACCACCACTATTCAATGAGCTACTACTTTCTCCTGAAATAGAGGACCATTTTCCTGATGATTCCTGGCAGTCACTGGTTTTATTTGTTCTAAAACAGGCAGTCAAATATTCCAGGAGACGTCTGGATGCCTACCTTACTTGGAAGTACAACAGCCTGTTCCAATTTTTCTTCAACTGGTACACACAGAAATGAGAACTTTCATTAAACAGAACAATACACTAAATGTACAGTACTGTCTTCTCACTGTTAAAATGATCCTCCATTCCTACTTCCAGGGTATCACATTGTATTAATCCTTAGTGAATATGAATATAAAGTGTTAAAGCTCAAATCTGCTTTGCTATAAATGCAAAAACCAGAAACATGAAACTTACATTTAAGGCACACAGATATATTCTAATTTCTCTCCCTCTACTATAAAATATGGAACAGGAATAAATTATTACTTGTATTACAGGTTCTTAAACTACTTGATCTATGCCTGTGTAAACAATTTCCATTAACCATTTCCCTAATTTTGCCACCAGGTGGAATACTTTGAAAAGTGAAAGTCCAGAGAAGTCTCCCCAAGGCAGAACACAGAAGTGAGATCTAAGGCGCAAAAAAGAAAACTGGATAGAGGGTTAGTTCCTGTACAACAGATTAAGCTTGTTTACTCCTTTCTTTAGTGTTGAGGCAAACAACTTTGGGCATGAGCTAGATACACAAGACAGAGCAGAGAGTCTGAGGACCTCTAGGTTATAGACCTGCAAATAAGGAAGATAGCAGGGGGTTGGTAAACTTTTTTGTGTGTGAACACTGATAAAGAACAAGAGTTGAAGGCTTTGGAATAAAAGGTAGTAAACTTTTATTGCAAAAAGAAGAAAAAAAAATTAGAGGGTGTGTGTCAGGAGGAGGGAAAAGAGGTGTTTTCTGTAGATTCTCTCACTCTGTCCATTTCAAAAGAAAAAATCTGCTTATTCTCTAACAGAACAACCCATTTTAAATGGTCAGTCTAACTCACCGCCTGTTGTACTGTTTTAAGTGTGGAGGGCTGCCCTTAATTACAGTAAGTTTTTTTTTTTAAAGCAGTTTTTCAATTTTAAAAGTGAAGCCAGCTTTAAGGCAGCTACAAGTACACAAGTTACAAGGGATAAGGCTAAACTGTAACTTTATTAAATGCCAAAGCAGTCTGTTATGTAACCGCAGCATTGCCAAAACAAGGAGCATCACAGAATATCTAGGAAGCACAGCAAGTTCAGCTAATTGCAGCAGACTTTTTAGACTGGCAGCAGAAACTTCTTACGTAAATACCCTTGTAACAAATGTCATCATCTACAAATGCAAGAATTACTACCTGTAAGTCTATATCCCTCATGAGGGCCAAAACACTCAAACAGTAAAATAATAGATGTGATGCAGAGGCAAACTCAACACACAGCCTGTAAATTCTGTTCGCTTCTGGATGTTACTGCCTCAAATAAAAGCAGAGTGCTGTAACAGAACACAGCTGCTAGATCTGCGATAGAGGTACAAATACACATTAGGAGTGATCTGGTCACTTATATGCACTACAGTAACTGCTTAAGCCTACAGCGATTTTCTTTTACTTTGTACTTCTGCTTAACAGATCACCCAACTGCTAATGAATATTTACACTTTCAGTTCTACTAAGAAAGTCGCAAATTAAATGATAGCAATATTAAAGTGTTACCTTTTATGATATGGGTTATTTAAGAAGACACTTACAAAGGTATCACTACACTTGTTCTTCTTCCTGGTGAAGATATTTGGACTGACTTAGATTTTTGTCATACAAATACTGAACTTTTACAACCTTAAAACATTGTTTCACAGCTTCAGTTATTTCTGGGCATGGAAAATGAGAAGGCTACTTTTGGAAAAACCTAAGATTGAGTGCAGAAGGCTTACTTATCTAATCCAAACCTCGATCACACAGCACGCTCTCAACAAAATCAAACCTCTGGTATCACTTGCATGGTCTGTAAAATAAAGCTAACCAACTACATTAGGAATAGTCATGGGGAAGTTTCCACATTATAAATAAGGCAGGGAAATGAGAAAACGTGGGCAGAGAAAGAAGGCCCAGGAAATTCAGCAGTGGACTGTCACACGTAATCTGCTGTTGGGTATCCAGCTACTTTGAAGCAACTCTCCTAATGCGACATTGGTGACAGGGGGAAATTATCTAAACCACAAATTATGAAGACACACACCAATCTGAACATAATTACTCTGAACCGACTTTACCACATGAATAGGGAAACAGGAAGGAGCTCTTACAACAGTGACAAGGGAAATGGATTAAGGTTTCCTGTAGCAAGTGTCGGAAGGTTACCACTACTCATACCACAAGACCCATTTAATGCCTGCTTTGCAATCTTGCTCTCACCATGATTACACATCTTCCTTCACGATTCAGAAACTATGACAAAGCACTAGACAAGACTTAGCCATTTATGTCAGCTGCTCAGTCGTGAGACAAACCCTGTTCTGCTGCGCGCAGGCGCAGGGTAAGAGCTGCAACAAGTCTCTTTGGGTATATTGATATATAATTTTGACTGAACTCTAAGTAGATGCCTTAAGGATCCTACTCTGGTAAAGTAATCAAGAAATTCTCTAGGTGGTTCTGCAATTCACAGAAGTATGCCTGAGCAGACTTTTTTTTTTTTAAGGTTAAAAAGTGGCTATATGCAAATATTATTTTTGGTGCCATGATTTAATAATTTGCATCACTTATTACTGACCTAGAGATCTCTATGAAAATACTAAATACTAAAATATCATGCTGATCATGTCTGGGAAATACTTAAAAATACTACTGTAGGCTTAGTAACTGGGTAACTTAGACTTTAGGAATCCTCTGGAAAGGTCTACATGGCGTGAAATCCTCCCAGTCTCCTCCACAGATCAGGCGACGTCTTACCTGAACGGCAGCTCCGTTATGACAGACAGAATTGACACCTGGCAATACAGCACTCCTAGACCAGCCCTCTTATATCCAGACCCAGAAATCACTGATTTACACTACTACAATGTACACATTGTACAAAAGAACCCCAAACAACCAAAAAACTCCAATGCTTCCAACACAACCCATGGAGCTATATGCAGTTTCAATGCAGAGGATATATGACAGCTTCTCAGCTCCCGCTTTAGATATATGACTATATTGATGTTCATCCTGTAAAGCTAGGACAAGAAGTGTACTCTCATCCTGGGAAGAAGGTGGCATTTAAAAAAAAAAGAAAGAAAAAAAATACCACACACACAAAAAAACCCACAACCCATAGGCAAAATGTGAACACCTTTAGGGTTTGCCTCTTTCTGGCAATATATCCTGAATATATTGCCTTTATGCAACTACGTGTTAAGTTACACAAGCCAAGCATCTAGACAAGCACAGGCTGTATTTAAAAGGCCGTAATGGAAGAGACAACAGAGCAGGTTAATGAGTTATTTTAATTAAAAAAAAAACCTCTAAGACAGAGAAGAGTCTTCTTCACCTGACTACCTTTAAGAGTGCATTTTATAAATAAAGCTGCTGTAAGAGGGAATAAAGAATAAAGAACACAATGAGGTTTAGCATAGCATAGGAAAAAGTCTGCTGGACATCTAGGAAAACGCTACTGCAAAGCTCTATTTTAGAGCACCAAATCTCTGTTTTGAATATCAATACCTACCTCACAGCTTTTAAAGTGATTATTTAGCTATGCTTATTTGTCTATACTGAACAATATAAACAAGTAGTGAGTGACAGAAACCTTTCACCATAAGAGGATCACCAGACATTTGGAAAACAATGGCTACAGAAAGTATAGTTTTTCCTTATTTCTGACAAAACTGCTTTGTCTCAATATCTCAATATCTGGTACACATGCATATTGTTTTAATCTATATGTAATAAACTTTCCCAAATAATAATGCTTTAAAACACTTGCATTATGACAGTTGCCTTCACCTTACAGAATCATAAAATGGTTTGGGTTGGAAGGGACCTTTAGAGGTCATCTAGTCCAACCCTCCTGCAATGAACAGGGACATCAACTACTAGATCAGGTTGCTCGGAGCCCCTCCAACCTGGCCTTCAATGTTTCCAGGGACGGGGCATCTACCACCTCTCTGGGCAGCCTGTGCCAGTGTTTTACCACCGTCATTGTAAAATATGCCTTCCTTCTATCTAGTCTAAATCTAGCCTCCTGTAGTTTAAAACCATCACCCCTTGTCCTATCGCAACAGGCCTTACTAAAAATTCTGTCCCCATCTTTCTTATAAGCCCCCTTTACATACTGAAAGGCCACAATAAGGTCTCCCTGGAGCCTTCTCTCCTCCAGGCTGAACAACCCCAACTCTCTCAGCCTTTCTTTGTAGGAGAGGTGTCCTATCCCCCTGATCATTTCTGTGGCCCTCCTCTGCACCCACTCTAACAGGTCCATGCCATTCCTGTGCTGAGGGCTCCAGAGCTGAACAAAGTACTCCAGGTGGCGTCTCACCAGAGCAGAGTAGAGGGGCAGAATCACCTCCCTCGACCTGCTGGCCACGCTTCTTTCAATATGGTTGGCTTTCTTGGCTGAGAGCGCACATTGCTGGCCCATGTCCAGGTTTTCATCCACCAGTACCCCCAAGTCCTTCTCTGCAGGGCTGCTCTCAATCCCTTCATCCCCCAGCCTGTATTGACACAAGGGGTTGCCACAACCCAGCATCAGGACTTCACACTCGGTCTTGTTGAACCTCATGACGTTCACACGGGTCCACTTTTCAAGTTTGTCCTTGGCATCAGAACTAGCAGTTTGATTTTATCTATATTTTACCAGACTTCACAGAATGGTTTGGGTTGGAAGTAACCTTAAATATCATCTAGTTCCAACCCCCCTGCCATGGGCAGGGGCAACTTCCACTAGACCAGGTTACTCAAAGCCCCATCCAACCTGGTCTTGAACACATCCAGGAATGAGGCATCTACAGCTTCTCCAGGCAACCTGTTCCAGTGCCTCACCACCCTCATAGTGAAGAGATTGACTTGCTTCAGAATGTTTAAACACAGTCAAGGGAAAGGGAGGAACACATACATACATACTGATTATTCTTTGTGAAGGGAGCAACCGATGTTTTTGATAACAAATGTTGCTCACGGGTTACAAGGACATTTGCCACAGCTCAAAGTAGTGCGGCAAATACACCTAAAAAAAAAAAACCAACCCAAAAAACCCCACAAAATCCACAATCACAAGCAATTTATCTATGAAAGAATTTATCCAAACCAATAAAGAGTATAGTCAATGAACATACCTAGAATAATAAACATCGATGTGCACACTTTTGCTATGGGAATTATATTTTTGTTGTATTCTTTCACTGCTTTAAGGACTTAAAAAAATATTTCTACACTTCCCTGCAGCATCTAACTTCAACACACCACAATTTAATGGGCCATTACACAGTCACACATTAACCTCTGGATCTCTCCTCAAACACAGATACACCCCTTAGAATATGCACAAAATCTGACTGTTAGCTTAATAGCCTAATACTTCCTATTACTGTACTTCAGCCATTGTTCACAGATATTAGTCATGGCACTCCAGCTTTCATGAGGAAGCCCAAAACTGAGTAGGTAGCAATGTTTAGTAAGAAAGCCATTTAAAATTACATTAAAAAGGTTTCTAGTGGTTTTGCTTTGTTTTAATAATGCAATATGAATTAGGCATATGTAAAAGCCACAGAAACCAGTACTATTCTTACTTATAAGAAAATTGCATATAGCAAAAAGGTTTCTTCACACTAGTTCATCCAAGTACTATATCAAGCTGGCATATTAAATTATTTGTGTTAAGGAACAGCAGTATATTGGTTTCACTGCTTTACACACTGTACAAATACACACAGCACACTCTCCACGCCAACCTCAAAGCAGACATCGGAAGAGATGTAAGAGAAAAATTAATTAAGATAAGGCAAAAAGGGAAGGATTAAACAGCATTAGGAACAGAAGGCTAGACAATAATGGCAGATAGATTTCACTAATAGACAAATCAAGAGAAAGCAGTCCTCCAGACTGACATCAGTTGTCTATTTATGCTGCAGAACTAAATCGTATATTCAAACCATAATTCAAATACTGCACTACACATCTCAAAGATTTTCCTGTAAAACAACACTCTAGTCAAAAAATAATTCATACACTGTTTCATTCAACCATTTTACAGAAATTAACTTGATCTTGTAAATATTAATTCAAATTTTCAACATACATATTATTCCAGACTCTGATATCTAACCCCCTCCGAATACATATCGTAAAGTGCTGAAGTCTAAAAAAAGAATTATTTTTTAATCTTAAGCTTTGACATCTACCCGTTACTACCAGCGTAACGCTCTCTTTCATGCCTTGTGGTCTTGTACAAAAATGCTGCAAACTATCAGTAAAACCAGCTGATAATTTTAACTCCTCTTACACCCTATAAATGCAACTAATATTTCAGTCAATTAAACCTAATCTTCTTCGCCTATGAGATGATTAAGTTATGTAAATAATAATGCCTAATTTTAGTTTCCATGTTTCTATTTTGGGTAAAGATCTGGAAGAATGGCATACAGCTGAGAAACATTTTGTTCTTTTAGGAAGAAAGCACTGAAAACAACATTCAACAAATATTCTGTTCTTCAGTAAGCACAGAACTAAACATACTGAAAACAGTCCTATTAAGAGCTCCAATTTTTATTTCAGCAGCAAAGACCTAATTAAACAAAGTCGCCACCAATTTTTTTTACATGATGACAACAGAAGCTAAATGAAACTTAATTTTGCACTGCTATGCAGAAATTAGAATATTGAGTGCCAGAACTATTCTGTTTTAAAATTAGAGGAGATGCTGAGTGAACTGCTTGAAAGAATGCGAAGCCAATTTGTTACAAGCACAGCCAAAGTGAACAGACTTTTCTATTGCAGCAATCTGACACAAAAATGTTTCAATAATGTATATTTTCCAGACACATACTACCTTAATATCTCAGGGCCATATATTAAAGGCACTTTTTCAAAACAGCCTTTTCACTCAAGCTATTTAACCTAGTAGTGTCCAAGAGATAAAATCCCAAACATAACAACAATGACCTTTTACTACCATGTACAAGAAGATCATTCACAGGGACATGCACCTTATTTCAGACTGACGCTTCCAGGAAAAGTGAAAGACCTTTGCTTAAAAATTTATCTGTGCCAAGACCCAAGATCTTAAGTTTCTTAATTTTGTCTGGAATACTACATAACTTTTCAATGTGAAAGCAAAAAGTGAAACCAAAATCTATTCCATTAGTTTTTCTGTGATGCAGTGTTTACTGATTTAGTTCAAACCATTTAATTATTTGTTATGCATAACAAAAAAACCACCACCTTATTCCAAAAACGTGAAGGGAATTTACTTATAGTTGTACCGCACTGGCTCACGTATTTACAAGACAACCAGATTTTCTGAAAACTATCTATTGGATCATTACAGCAGAATCTGGGGGGGGAAAAAATATATGTATGTGTGTATATATATATACACACACACACCTAAAGAGCTCACAGTAATACAGTGAGGAGAGCTATAAAATAACACTGTTAAAATTCTCACCAGTATGTTAACTGGGTTTCCTTATTTCATTAGTTTTCAGATTAAAAGACCTCCAATAATTAAACTACAGAACACTGGCAGTCTTACTGCAACAGCTGTCAAAAATAAAAAACAAGGAGTTGAAGCATAAATAGTTTCCTGACTTGAAGTACTTTTGGTTATTGTGCATTGTCTTTAAAGACAACTGGTAAGAGCTGCAGTGAATGTCCAGAGCAAGAGACCTTCTACAGACCAGTACTATCAAACTGCAGCAGAACAGCAAGACTCTTCAAATAACAATGTCGGATTCATTAAACATAACTAATGATGAGGCTCTTACAGTCTCCAAAGAAGGGGGGGGGACGACACACCCAAACAAAGCAGGGGGAAAAGCTCCAAAGCTATCTACCATTTAAGAAGCAACCAGAGCAAAATCTGAGGTTTCATTTTTATTAAGAAAATTACTTTATCTTCAGCATGTGTGTTACTTCTCGATTCACTGATTACCAATTATAATTATAGCAAACCTGTAGTTTACAGGAAGAAATCCATATGACATTTTTTGAGAAAAGCAATCAATTTAATCTCATTTCTTAATGGCTCCTTTCATTTGGCTTCCTTCTAAGATCTCACACACTCCTACGTAGTCAGGAGATATACAAGAACATCCCAGCATACGAGTCGTCTTTATATAAAAAGTCCCTCATAGAAGGAAAAAAATTACCTCATCTTTGGCATAAGTCCAGCTTCTTTCCTAAGATCTGGTAGCTGATTTCCATTCCTAGGGTAGATTGTGAGCTCTTCCAACACCTCTGCAATCTCTGTTCTAAGGATATTGCTTTTCTTGTGAACAACCCTAAAACTGTATTTCCTATGATTTTCTCAGGTCCTTAAAATAAAGGAAACCCTGCCTGCCCAAATTTAATGGTTCCAATCCCAGAATTTAAAAAGAAGTAGCTTTACTCACACTGTCTTTTTTTCTAGTCATCACTTCTGCGACTTCATTGCTCTGTAGCTGCATGAAGTCAGGGGCCTCAGGAACCACATGGGCTCACAGTGACTTTTTGTCTTATTCTTAAAATACAGTTTTCCAGCTGAGCAGCTCTATCAAAGGCACTACTCGATTATTATAGCCAGGACTCAAAAAGGTCAGAAAACAGCATGCTGCTAATTCATTTTCCTACCCTTAGTAGTACAGCTTTCTGTAAGAAGGGGGAAGGATATGAATAACTACTTTCAGCTTCAGAAAATGCTAAGATATTGCCCCAATCCACATCTGGGGGAAAAAAGAAATTACAGAAGCAATATGGTATGGCCAGCTGGTCAGCAGACCAACAGCAAAGCTCAGAACAGAACTACTAGCACTTGAACAGTCCCATGGTGACATTATTCATTAAGCTGTACCAGTTCCGAATACTGGTGTGTAATACAGGCTGTTTATACCGGTAATTTCTGATTAATAGCGAAAACCTTTTGTACGTCTATGTATAGGTATGCATATGTGTACACACATGCACACCGACGTATTTATTCTTAGCAATAGATCTGCCCCGCTCCTTATCTACTACCTCAATGAAACATCAGTAAACAAAGAAAGCCTGAGGCTACTACATAAACCAATTAAGTTGAATACAAATAATTTCCCCTGACAATTCAGTTCCCTTTCTGAACACTGCTCACTGGATACAAGGGGAAGAGAGAACCAGAAGTCATTTAACACATGCAAGAGGAAATCCTAAGCAACCAATATTATATCAACAGGAAAAGAATCAAGCTGCTGAAAAATTATCTCCTCAAAGAACTGTAGAGCTATTATCGAAACAAAAGATGGATTTTTTTTTTTTTATCCCCTCCATAGAAAGTGGATGAACCCTTATCTCAGCTGAAGTGAGACAAACATTGCTTACTTCCTCCTTTCAACACTCCCCTTCCAGGTTATACCCTCTACCATGGTAAAACTGCCACCTAACTTAGTGCTGTTGCAGGCACTTTACACATGTTCTGTCTTCCCCTGCCAAATCCTGCAGCACATCCTTCCACTGATGCTCACAGGTGTCGAGTCAGGCTCAAATTATGCCTCCATTAACCACCGTATGTCATCTCATCTCAAAGTCAACAATTCCTGAAAAGTCATTCCTCCTGCCTGCCAAATGGGCAGTAAGTTCATTGTAGTTTATATGTAATGCCCCCATCTCCAAGTCTGCTCCATGCAACCTGCAGTACCAAGCTTTCTTTATCTTTTTCCACATACTCGTTTTAAATTATCTCAACACCAACTGTACGTTATCAGATCTTATGAAGTCTAGAAACAGCAGCCAAAACAACTAGAGCTGTTACAAGATCACCACTATAAAATGTGAAAGCACTGTTATATTTTAGATGAGCAAGCTCATCTAAAGTAAGATGAGAACAGCTACTTACTGGCTTCGGCATTTTTCTTGTTTTCTTCAGTCCCTTGTCCACTTATGTCTTTACAAACTTTGTCCCCTTCTGTCAAAAACAAAATTAAAAGGGTTATTTTAAAATAAATCATAAACAGAGTTAATTTAGATCACAGCAAATAGTACAAATTCCAAAGCAGATGAACAGATGCTTTACATGTATAAAATACACTTTTCAGTAGATAACAAATAAAAAGCAACTAAGTTAGCCAGTACCAAAATCTACAGCTCTCCAAGCAGTAGCCTCCTTTCAAGCTTTTGTGCAATAATAATCCACTAATGTCAGAATAAAGAGACAACAGTTCCCCAAGTGCTACAAATTCTTTTTCAAAATTTTGGTATCAGACATCTTCTAGTATTAAAAACCTTTAAAATTATTTGTGAGGAGATAAAATTTGTACAAGGGACTCCAAAGCTGTAGGTTAATCTGTCAGCTCTAGTCAAACTTAAAACATCATGAAAACAAAGGAAAAAACCTAACAATTTTAAAGCATCAAAATTGTATTTCATGTCTATAAAAGCTTCCATTTCTCTCAGTGAAGGAACAATACTGTCATTTTTTCCCCAAATGAAGAGAAATGCAAGTACACCATCACAGTACAAAAAGGAAGAAAATCTGCTCTGCTTCAGGCAGAAAGGCTGCTAGTTATGTCTACACAGCAATGAAAGTATTCACTGCTGCGCTCTCTTCCAAAAAAGATTTTATGCTTTCAAACAAATACCCTTGCGATGTTATTGGTAGATAGCATCCTGCCTCCTTCTAACTCATTCTAACTCAGAAGTGTGCAAGAAGGTGACTAGCTGCTTATTCTTTCTAAAGTAATTCATCAATCAGTCCTGCTGCTGGTCTGCAAAGAGCAGCAAAGGTAGCATTGCCTTCAAAAATAATATTAACTGGAATTACTGTTATACTAACAAAAGTGACATACTACTCCAAAT
The DNA here is from genome assembly GCF_963921805.1 of Phalacrocorax carbo. Taxonomy (NCBI): domain Eukaryota; kingdom Metazoa; phylum Chordata; class Aves; order Suliformes; family Phalacrocoracidae; genus Phalacrocorax; species Phalacrocorax carbo. The sequence continues at coordinate 199,164,735 of NC_087513.1, read as the reverse complement.
AATCCAAGACTCCAGTATTATAACTCCATGACTGCATCAGATGAATAAAATTTTCAGAAGCGCTTTGAAAAAAATGTATGAGAAAACCAAAATGTTTACTAAAAGTTTGCTTTTGTATAAATGATTTCTCATCCGTAAACAAAAATGCAAATATAAAGTATTGTATATATTTACAAAAGAAGTTATTTGTCCTTGCTTCTTGGCAATACAAAAGACAACAAATATTAGAAACATTTGCACAGCAGCCTAAGGTACACTAGTATTTCCATTTTATTTTTTTCTAATCTGTAGAGATAAGTTTGAAAAGAGGGAATGGAAAAAGAGATAAAAGAAGATAACAGAATTTAAGCAGCCTCACTGCTGTGTGCTGGTAAAGAAAAATGAACATTAAGACTAAAGATTACAGAAAGAGAGATCTAATGGTACAATGCAGATATGGAGCAAATTTTGTTTAATGAAAAATCAGCCTGAAAAAATTAAAACAGTATCTTTAAGTTGTATTCATTATGACATGATTAATGTAGTACAACTATAAAGGTATAATACTACATTTGCCCAGCATAAGACAATTACATTCCAGTAGATTTTTTTTTTTAATTACAGAAGATCATCTAAAGTATTGGATGGTATCAGTAAGACTACTTTACTACTCCAAGATATCGTTCAATCTATTCTTGAAAAATATGAATACAGTTTTCTGCAATTACACCTTCCTTTTTTCTTTTAAACCAAAAAAGGTTGCTGGGAGAGGAACACAGGAAAGGGCAGGAAGGTTTGTTTGGGTCCTCACAACACTGACTTCTGATAAAATTCAACAGCACATTTCCAGTTCACAAAAGAGATTGCCCCTTCTTCTCCCCTCCTTTCCCTAATGTACTCCTCAGAAAAATTCTGGAGAGCGGTAAAAAGCAAAACAAGCTTGGCTGTAATATCTGCTAACAGTAAGCAGGATTCTAAGCTGTAGTAGCCCCTGTGTTCACCTTTCTGACAGTAGAGGCTCATTGCTCGCAAAACTGAAGACAGATCTAGGCCCTAGAGTTAAACTCAGTTAATTAAGGATGCAAAAGCTAAATTAGATTCTCACCACCATTTTATAAGCGTGACAACTCAACAGTACAAAAAGGAATAGAAACCAGCACAACTACTTTTATGTGCCTACAGTTATATTAGCATTGAAAAGAAGGCGTATGGGAAGATGACTGATAAGTCCAGCCCTCCAGCAGACAAATGAGAGCTTATGGCACAAGAGATCTCTGTCATCAACTGCCTACTTTCTGAGGTCTTATAAGAGAGACCATGCCTATCTCTTTCTAAAATGACTGTCATGCCCTCACATGTTTTATCATTGCAAATTCTTCCATAAATATGTCCTAACTTTTTGCTTTGGGTTTTACACAAAGAATTTATTTAAAGTACCACCAACCAATCCTAAATTACTTATCTGAAAAAAATATTTTAAAACCTTAAGGTAATTTTTTACATGAGAAATGTGACTTTTAAGTTTTATAAGATAGTTCTATGTCATCAAATCACAACTGGTAGACATGTAATTTAAATGAGTGTAGAGAATTAACATTTATTGTTCGCATGCAGTAAAACAAAGCTATCAGCTAAAAGTAAGAATCCTCTTGTGCAAAAACTCAACAAAAGTGAAATCTCACTGTCAGTGCCACAGATCTCATGGGCCTGATAAATTATCACAGTACACAAGGAACAAGAAAAAAAATCTATGCAAGACAAGTAATAGCCCAGGTATTTTTTGTTGAAGTATTTGCTGTAAGATCTTTTATTAGAGAAAAAAAAAATCTATAATTTCTAAAAAAAAGGAAATTTAATAAATTAAGACCCAACTATGGTGAACTTGTTTCTATTTCAGATCATAAAGACCTTGTGCCATATTATAAGGAAAAAAAAAATAAAATCACACTCATCTGATAGGGACTACAGCTTAAATTCATGGATCATGGTTTCCACTGTATACATAATGCAAACACGAGGTTTCATATGCTTTTATACTCAAAGCGTTACACAATTTCAAAATAGTATATTCACACAAAAGCATTACAACTAAGTACTATAGGTATATAAAAATAAAGTTCACAGATATTAAAATTGTGCAAAAACTGAAATCAAATAAGCACTGAATAGAAAAATAACACCCTATCTTTCCCAGTTGTTGACACCAGCTAACATTAAAAACAAAATAAATATAAAGAAACTATTTGTCCAAACGAAACAAAAAAAATTCACTTCCAGGCAAAAGATTGTGCACCTCCACTATTATTACTGGCATGGGAGTTCACTTCTGCTGCTTATGCATTTCCAATAAATTTATATTTAGTGAATGCAACCATATCAGTTTTACTAAATTTTTTATCCTTGAAACAATTACTTATACTTACTTTTATCTTAACACCCATGTGAAATGGCATTGCAAATAGAGGGGGGAGGGGGAAACCCAGCTAACTAGGACTGGGAATGATATCCCTGTCACTTCCTGCATCCTGAACCCAGCTTGTGACGTACTAGATATAAAGGCTCATCACTTTGGCATTTCAACTCTCAAAGGTGCCTCTTCCAAGTCAGTATTAGCAGGGTTGTGACTTTGCAGAGCTCCTACTGCTACAGCACCCCAGCCCTCGAGACCTTCACAACATGTCCAGAGTCCAGATTACTGTATCAAACCACCAAAATATCAGCAGGCTCCACATCACAAACAAACAAACAAAAAATCATCCAACTTCAAGAATTCTCTTGACATGAAGAACTGTGATTTCAACTCATTTCACTACAAGGCAGTTTGGATTTTTACATCAGTATCATCCATGTTTCCAGTTATGCCACAGAATCCAACAAATAAACCAATTGTTGAAAGATGACAAAGAAAGCTTTCTTCAGAAAATGATGGTGCATAAAAATGCTTGATGCCAAAATTCTGTCAAATAATTTATGCAGCAGCTGTTTTCAAAAGAAACATTCACACACACAGCCATGGGTCTGAGGTCAGGTGAGGATGGGATAGGAGGCTTAAGCAGGACGCCTGGCTGGCAGAGAACCAACCCTCAAAAGCAGGATCCCTCTCTGACAGCTTAGGACCTTCTCTCAGAGGCATTCTCTTCAGAAATGTGTCTCCTAAGCTCTAGCAAGAGGTTCATCATCTATAGTCCTAGATACACACGGCAGAGACCACAGAGCTTTAGCCACAGCAATACAACTAACTCATTTATTTACAGGAACTTATTTAAAATTAATATACTTTTTCATTCCAAAGTCTTATACCATTCCATTTTTTGTGACACCTAAAACTTTTAGATCTTTGGGGAGGCAGCAATAGGCAACTTGCAGCCACTGTACCTGACTAACAGGTCTCAGTTTTCTACAAAAGCGCCTCTCTACTCCAAAGCAGCCTGTGAATGCCTGCAGGGCAATCATCTTTTACACTAGCAGCTCCCTAATGACACACTTGCTGCAGTCCAATAAAGAAGTTCATTCGCCACAGACTTCTGCATACATCTCTTTCAGACAGACAGAGGTTGTCTGCAATATAAGCAAACAAAGAAGGGAACCAAAACAAGCCATCTAGCTCACAAAAAAATGAAAAAAAAAAGAAAAATAAAGAACTGAATTCTATAACTAACACATAATAATTGAGATTTGACCAGTGCTAGAGTATTACATACCAACTTTTTTTTTTCTTTCATCCTTCCCTGGAAACATGGAAAAACCGCCTGGACACGTTCCTGTGCCCCCTGCTCCAGGTGTCCCTGCTCAAGCAGGGGGGTTGGAGAAGGTGATCTCCAGCAGTCCCTTCCAACCCCTGCCATTCTGTGATTTTGTGATCTTTACCTTCTTAAAGCCACTGCTTCCCCAATCCTCCCTTCCCCGAAATACTTGATAGGCTTTCTGTCTCTCTGAAAAATAACTGCAATACAACCGTACAATTGTAATGCATTAAATGGATTTATAGTTAAACTTATTTTGAAGTGAAAAGTGAAGTGTTTCTTCCAAACTGGAGCTCCTGAAAGCTTAAAAAGTACAAACAAAAACGTGGCAGTTGTCAATGCAGTAGTTAAACGAAAAGCAACACAGACCAGCCAAAGAATATTCAGGCAATGAAGTTTTACCAGTTAATAAACTGGTATGCTATAGATGTGCTACAGAATTTACATACAGGTTACACTTGTTAAGTTTAGTAACGTTACTTTAACTTTGAGCTTCAAAGTACCCACAACTGCACTACTTGGAATAACTCCAAGATTTTGAAGAGTCCTACAATGACAGGATGACCACTCTTCCCATCCATGTACATCTGATATACAAGCAAAAATGGAAATTAAGTAGTGTGTCTGATGCAGGTACTCTGTTGTTTCAAGGTGAAAAGATCTTTATTTTAAAATATAGTTATCAAAGAACTATAATATAACCAAAATTGTGGGTACATCCCATTTCAAAACCAGGTATTGTATTTTCTGAATAATGCTGTTAAGTCTTAGAACTAGTTCCATAAAATAAAGAAAACTTATGATCTGGCCACTCGCATCAGCTGAAGTTCTTAAATTGAAACGTTCTAGTGTAAAGATTATTAACTCTTTTTGGGCCAATGTAATATTTGTTTTTCCTTCTACTACATGACTTGACAGTTTCATTTCAGAGTGATTAATGAACGTCTAAAGCAGAAAGGAAAAAAGTTTTAAAATTCAAAGCACAGCTAAGAATTAGCCTACTGGTAAAGTTAACCCACAGATGCAGCCCTTCAGTGTTGAATTTACCTAAGCCCCTTCTGCCTGGAGTATACTCGCTGAGCATGCAAGATACACCAAGTGCTACTTTAATGGATCAGTATTCAACAACCAGGACTTTCTTCAGAAGTTTGTAAAAAGCTTTGTTTACATTTACAGACTTGAAAATCTTCCCTTTCCTCTACTCCCACTGCCACCTAACATAACACAAAGTGAAAGGACAGCTTTGATGTATTTAACATCCAATAGAATGAAGTAATACCTTAAACAGCTTCCCTCTTCACCTTTGCCAACAGAAGTACCCCTTCTCAAAAAACTAAGCAAGATCATTGAAGAAGAAAGGCCATATACCTATCCTGGAGCGGCTAAAGTAACCTTCTTTACCAGGAACTGCCTTGTAATAGAATAACCTCTACACTTCTTACCCCACCTAATTTTACATCTTGTAGATGGATCCATATTCTCACTCTCTTTACAACTTTACCTAATCTTCTGTGAACCAACTATTTTTCCAGCAGCTCTATTATCATCAACACCTGCAATGCTCTCTACTGCAGTGGCAGAAATAGTCAGACCAGAACTCTTTTTGTCATCTCTACAAATACTTTTACACTGTTTCTTTCAATCAACATGCAAGGAAAACTCTCTGGACAGCTCCTGACGTGTCACACCGTGTGGTTTTTTGTGTGTTTTCTAAAGCTGTTTGTCATACTTTTGCTCTCTAGTCTCCCAATCTGATGGAAGAGCTGTGTCACTTCGGCACACAGCCTGGAAATATGCCACTGCCTTGCAATTGCCATTTACTGGGAGGTTGCTTATCTGGGAACATTGCACTGACTTGCAGTTTATTTTTCTCACAGCCCCTCTTATACTAAATCAATAGAGGCAAGTCTTATAATTCAATAAACAGTTAGGACTTGTCTCTTATCTTTAACGATCACAAAGCAACCTCATCGCAGTAGCCATAACGTAACTGTATATCAACTCCACATCCACCCTTGCAACACACATTGCTCAGCAGCGTTGTGCCAACGCACGATATAAGACCTGACAGCAACGATGGTATGTCTACAGTCTTCTGAATATGTGAAGCGCTGTGCAGGCTGACGCATCGTCAAAACGCTTCTGTGATATAAACAAAATGACAAGCAGCTCTGTTGAAAACAAAACAGAGTAAGATGTAGGGACACCTCTGAGGCCTGACACAAACCAGTCGCAAAGACAGAATTAATTAAAACTCAGAACTGCAACTCCCATAACTCACTTAAACAAACTGAATTTAAAAGGCTGTACCAGAAAGAGGAACATGAAATACTTGTCTAGGGTGTTACACAGACTGGAAGAGACAGCTTAATAGCACCTTACAACTGATGTGATTAGTTGTGTTGGCACGGAGTCCAAAGAGTTATTTTTTTCATGTTTGAAGTAAGAAAACTGACAAAAGAGAAACGAATTCCACAAAGTTGAAACTAAAAACCCCTTATCTGCACTAGACTTTAAGCGCAAGGTTAATTACAAATGCCCACGACTCGTACAAAACATTAATCCATTCAAAAAGAAAAACAATGCACAAAGGCTCATTCAGGGCCGCTGCGCCCATTACGTCGGTCAGTATTTAAGGACTCTAAAAATGTGCGTTTGTTGAAAACAATAGACAGCAACAGATGCTTCACAGAACTTGTTTATGAAGTAATTCCTTATTATTCTTCCTCACCGACTCAGGCAGCTGGCCGACCCGGCTGCCACATGGCTACGGTAACCCCGAGAGCCGCAACGCTCGGGGGCATGAATAATGCAGAGGGGGCTGCGCGGCGCGGGCACGACCCGGGCGCGCTCCCGGGGCTCCCCCGACAAAGCGCCCGCCGCCCACTCCCCGGCGGGGGTGGGCGTTGCGCCCCGCAGACAAGCAGCGTGGTGACAACGCGGCGTTGCCGCCGCAACAAGTCTCCCCGCTGCGCGCCGGTGCCCCCCCATCCCCCGCCCGCCGAGGGCTGCGGGCGGGCTCCCGCTCCCGCCTCAGGCTGCCGCCAGCGCGGCGGGGGAGCGGGCACACCCCCCCGCCGCCGCCTGCCGCCCCCGCGCCGCCCTCCGGGGCGCCCCCCGCCCCCGCTGACAACCGCCCGCGCTCCCCTCGTCCCAGCGCCCCGCGGGTCCGGCGCGGCCGCTCCCCGCCGCCCCACCTCAACTCACCAGGGGCTCCGCTCCCCCGCCAGCGGGGCGGGCGCTCCGCGGCGCCGGGCGGAAGGGGGACACGAGACCCCGGTGTAGGGGCGCTGGGCGCAGCGCTCTCCGCTCCGCCGTGGCAGGGCGGCGTGTGTCCCCGTCCCGCCCCCCCCGCCTCTGAGCGGGACAGGAGGCGCTGCGGGGCCGCCCCGCGCTGCTCGCCGCGCCGCTGGGGACGAGGCGCCGAGCGCGGCGGCCGCTGACAGCTCCGCAATATGGCGGCAGCCGCCGCCGTTCAGATTTCTCCCCCCTCCCCACTATCAGATGTTGCTCCTGCGCCCGCACTGGGCATGCGCGGCGCGGTCGGGCATGCGCTTTAGGTGGCACGAAGCTGCTGCCCGTACTGTTGGCGCTGGTGGAGGGGCGCGAAAGGAGCTGTTCGTGGTCGCGGGGACGTGGCGGCGCTGCTGGGCTGAGGGGCCGGCCGTGGTCGGGGCTGCTGCTGGGGTCACGGAGGGTGAGGGACCGGGGCTCGCACGGAGGGGCAGCGGGGGTGAGAGATGGAGCTCTCGTGAGGGGACGGCGGCAAGTGTCCAGCCTGCGAGGCGTCGTCCGGGGCACGGCAGCTCCGAGGCCCGCCAGAGGCGGCACCGCGCTGCGGCCCCGCGGCACGGAGCTTCGCAGCGTCCCGCGCACTCCGGCTGCGCGGGTGCCCCGCGGGAATCAGCCCAGCCCGGTCGGCCCGCGTCTGTTTGCTTGCAGTAGCTGCTCAGCGGCAAGGCTGCGCTCCAGAAACTCTGCTCATGTAAGTGAGGAGAAGGTGAGGAAAGAGAGCTGTGATGGCCCTGAGAAAAGGGCAGCCTTCAGAGAGAGAGTGCGGAATGCAGTCTGTGTGGTGAGCGCTGACCCTGATCCCTTCTTCCATCTCACCGTAGTGATGGGACCCTCGTTCCTTTTTCATCATTCAGGTGGGGGAAAGAGTCACACTGAGGGATGGGATCACACTTTTCTTTTTTCACGTACATATTTTGATTTTTTCGTATCCTATCCCAATGAGGACGGAGCAGAAAACAGCAGTAAGAAGAATCCTTCTGAAGGACAGAGAGGCTGAGGCAGTGCCAGCCCCCTCTGTGCTTTTGCAGTTTGTTTGCAAGAAAGTGAAGGTGCTCCTTCGGTGGCAACATAGCCAGGGAGGCCAAACAGCAAAGCTCAGTGCAAAGGGATCCACTTGAGCTACCAACTCTGAGTCATGCAGCTGCTATTAATACACCTCGCCCTCTGGCTGTCTGATAAAGAAAGGTTGGGGGAAGAATTAAGAGGAATTTTCAATTAAAGCTGCTTCAAAAAGAATAAGAACAACATTTTAGGAAGAATCTGAGGTGGGGAGAAAAGGAAGAAGAGAACAGCCTGGCAAACAACAAGGAATAATCTCCCAGAGAATCTGTGGGAGCCTGACTAAATTTTTATAAAGTTGTTTGGAGAAAATTTAAAGAACATTCCTATAAGCTAGATGACTATGTAATACAAACTATGATGAAATTTAATTGAATTATATAAGCTTGAGTTTAGTTGCTTCTAGAGGCATTTAATGAGTTTAATCTGTGATGATTTTGTGCATTTTATTGCATATTTCAAACAGTCATTACCACAGAACCTGAACTCAGTGTATTAAAGATATGTCCAGTTTCCTCTCGTGGGCTAAAATTCCAGATCCAGCTTTGTTTATGCCATTTTGCTCCAAGGCAAAAGTGCCAGTGGCTAATTCCTCCTTCTCGATGTTGTTGCTCATCGCGAAGAACATCCTGGCTTGAAACAGAGTATTTTGCAGTACATCAAGCTTCTGAAGCGTCTTGCAGCCTCTGCGGACACACAGTTCCGCTGACCAGCTGCCATTAGTATGTGACATACTCTTCCCTGTTCAGATGGCCTTTTCCTGCAGGTCAGAGTAAGATCAAAGGGAAATCTTTAAAAAAAAAAAAAAAAAAAAGGGAAAACTAAACCCTATTTCATTCAGTCACCTAAAGAAATTGTCTATGTTCAGTGCAGTCCATTTTGGACTGGCTCAAATATAGGATTATTGCATTAGGGCATGTGGAAGAAAGTTCCTTTCAATTTCTGCATTATCACCACAGGATATGCTTTATCTCTTATCCTGTTACATGAAGAATATTATTGCTCAAAAATGTCAAGGTAAATAATAGCCTTATCTTCCTTGTCAACAGTATAATACAGTTTTCTTCTCGCCTCACTTCCTTAACAAGGTATAAAATTGCAGTTTGTCTGATAAAACAGGGCAGTAAAAACAAAAGTGTAGTTAGAGTTTGTATTCTTTTCAGCCATGAAACTGAAACTACAGAAAGAACTACAGGTGATAAAGAGAGCTTTCAGATACCCATATCAACTTAAATTACACAGTTCTTCAAGAGGTAGGTTATAAAGTTAATGATAAGTAAAGATTTCTGAGAGTAAAGATTTCTGGGCCAATGCTTCTCTTCTTTTTCAATGCACCTGCAGAGGCATAAAGTGTCAGTGAAGACCCAGTTACAATCTAATTTATTAAAGCTAAATGTACAATCCAAGGGGCATTTACTGGACAAAGGGAACTAAGAAAAAAAAAATCACCTTGAGGAATTTCTGAATTTTTCTGAGTGTTAAATGGTATTCAACACACCATTACTTTATCCTCTGATTCAGCCAGGATGTATGCCATCAGCTAGGACACAAACGTAGTTCTGCCCATGCAGTGCCCCTAACAGGAAAACTTACACATGGACTTGGTCTGTAAGCCTGGAAGCTAGCCACTCCGTCTGGGAATATTTATGCATATGACTCAACACATGCATACTCATCTATTAATACGTTTACAGAAGCAGACCTTAGATAGTCTGAAATTATTGCAGGGTAATTTTACTAGCACTAATTTTATGGCCTAAAACCAAATTGTTTATTCTTTTGTTAGTATTTGAATCACAATAACAGGATATGCTACCTTAATGGACATTAATCTTATTTCTTTTTCCAACAAGTATGTTAGATTGCCTTTTAAAGTCTTTGCTAGAAACAAATGGAATTGAAAGAATTTTGTGGTCATTAGATGAATCCACGGATATTTTAAATATTTGGTGAAATTTCAATAAATGTCTGAAGTAATAGTTTTTATGTCTGTTGTTAAATTTGTCTGTCATTTAGAATTAGATGTACCTATACTCAAAAAAGTATTTTTCATGCATTATTAAAATACCAGACTTCAATAAAAATATAAGGGTTCCAGTAGCAACATTGGGCATTCCAAGCTGCTGTTATTGCATGCATATATATATATATATTTATATAGTCCCAGCTTTGATCAAGTTCAAAAGACAAAATATGGTATGACTCTGGAAGGGTTTGTCCTTTGCCTTTCTGAAACACCCCAGCTGTGCGATGCTCCCCTAGGTGTCCTGCAATGCCATGTTCCTGCCATTGACAGCACTTCCACAAGCCTTGGTGCTAGGGATGATGGTGGGGGGTCTGGTCTGGGACTCCTCAGCTGGATATTCACTGGCACGAGTGGCATGGTGAGGGACGACAGCCCCAGCATGCCAAAAGCTATATGGAAGGGAGATTCTCCCTCCTCTCCAGGGGCACACAGGAAACAGAAAGGATAAACCAGCACCCGAAAGCCTGATCAAAGCATCTGTAAAACAGCAGTCAGGATAATCTACTCCTGACCTGCTGCGTTGGCAGCTGGTGGGGTGTCAGGTCACCCCACCTTTTGCTTTAATGATGTAGCTGAAGGGGCCTATATGCTAACATTGTCACTGATACTTGCCTGGCCAGCAGTCACCTTTATGGCTCAAAATCTGTAAGGGTGGTTGCAAAAGTTCTGTCCTGCAGCCCAATTAAAGTCTTTCCTGCTGGTGAAAGACTTCAGGAGGACGTTGCTTCTCCTGATGACTGTTCCCACTGGAAGCAGGCACGTGACATGGGCTGGGGCCTGGGTGAGTGAGGAGCCCAAAAGCTGTACCACTGACTGCCTCCCACATGTGATGACCTCTTCCAATGACACATCTTTTTTTTTCCTCTTAGGTGTTGCATCTCTGGTACCACAGCAAAGACGCCACAGTGGTGTCAGCTTACCTCAGGGCCGAGCCTTAATGCCCTTCCTACTCAAGACCGGAAGTAGTAAAATCACTTGTAGAGGAGTGCATTTATTTAACAGTGTCAAATATGGATCTTACCAGCTCATTCTAAGTGAATCAGTATTTGCATCTCTGTGGCAATAATTTGCTAATTTAATTTTTGCGCACAAAGTACTTATTACGCAGACCTTACGTTCCATCTATTATTTCAACCACCATTATCACTTTATGATTTATTTTTGTAACTGTTGGTAATTGCACAAGAGACAAATTAACAAAGTAAGCTGTTTTGCAGTTAAGGTTGGGGCAAGCTGTCCGATCTCCTGTATCCCAGATGGGACATATCTGCTCATATCACCCAAACATGCCTTCACTGATACCTCAGGTTGTCGTCTTAACAGCTGACACTTCGCTGCAGTTCCTGCTTCTGGCCACCTTGTGGTTTTATCTAATTCATAGTTATAATTATTATGACAAGTGCAAGTTGTTCCACAGTGACAGCATTGGTTTTTTTAGTGACAGTGTTTATTTTAGTTGTACTGTGGCTGTAGCTGGGTCATGCCCATAGCACTGGAAATCAAAGCCATTGATAACCATGGAGGTATTCACTTCAGCGAAATAATGCTAAGTTCTTATCATGAAATAAAGTAGGAGGTGAGGTACTAGGGAGAGTTAAAGGCACCAATCCAGGCAACAACTTTTTTGATGAAACTATTTCTGCAGGCGAAAAAAAAGAATATGGTTACCAAGGAATTGGATGCAAGTGTTTGAAAGCTTGAAAAATATATATAACTGTTAGAGCCAAAGAAAATGCTTTGGGTTGGCAAAATCATATTAAAAAGTGAAGCTTTTTGCTAGGAATCAGTCACTGAAGTATATTTAGGTCCTGACCCCTTCTAATTTTGCTGCATTTACTTGCTTCCTTATTAACAAGCAGAAATGAGCAAGTCTGTGGAAGCAGAGTTACAACTTCTTAGCCAAAATATGTTCTCAAAACTTTGTGTCGCCTCCCTGATCTACCAAAATGGACATGTCAAAACCTCAAAATAGAAGTCCACCTTTCCCCTCAACTCTTTCCAAATGGAGTGGCTAAGACTCCTTTTTTAAGATGGGAGTTTCCTGGAATATTTATAAATATTCAGGAAAAAAAAGAGTGAAAATTGAAGTAGACCACTCAGTTTTGTGTTTTCCAGATACAGGACATTTTTGATAGTATGCCAGTAGCACCACAAAAGATGAAAAAAAATAAATGCCTGCAGAACCAAGGGAAACACCCTGCCACCTCTTTATAGGGGATATTCTACAACAGTCTCCCCAAACCACTTTTATTGAGAAAATGTTTTAGTTAGAAGAAAACAGATGGCAATTTTTGCCAAAGTTGTTTTCAGCTAAATCCTGTGTAGCCCTTAATGATGAAACTGCTGAAAAAAAACCACAATAGCAAAACCAAAAGCAGTCCCAGCATGAACATTATGTAAAGACATAGAGACTGAATACAATTTCTTTCTTATTTTAAATGTTATGCCTCCACTGAAGTCACTGGCTTATTTCAGAGTTAATCTACTAGTCCTGGGTACAAGGTCGTAAGTCCACAGACATCTGGGCTTCTGAAGGCATTTAGGAACAAAAAGGCTGGGCTGATGTTAGCAAAAGCATGTGTCATTAAAACCTGCTACAGCTCTGTTGCTGAAGGGGATATCGCCCCGATTCTTTTTTTTTCCCCCTCAGAAGCATAGTGAGTGAGGAATATATCAAGGCACTTCATTTGCAGAACTAGACTAATCTCAAGGCTTTATCATCAGCACACCTACAAAGATGCAATTTTGAGTCTGGAAGGTGATTTAGCCTTCTGAGGGCACGTGCTCTTGCAGCAGTTATTAGATTGCAATTGAACCTTATCAGAACAAACCACCCTCGGCAAAGAGAAACTTAAGCAGTAAGGAGAGAAAGGCAAGATAATTCTAGAATGCTAAGAATTCAGTGTGCTATTTCTCCAAGTATATTTTTAAAGGCTGCTCCTTTTTCATTTCACTGTATATGAAGAAGGTCTGAAAGATTTAAGAGTGTTTATTTGCCTTTAGAAAAAAATATTAAAAGATAGTGTCTTTGGCTATCCCTAAGGATACCTCAAAGCCAGTCGAAGAACCAGGTGGACTAGAATATCACAAGACTACCAAAACAATGAAATATGACTAAATTGAAACGGGAAATTAGCTTGACTTAGTCGCCTTAAAGGTCTGAATTCTGCTAATGATTTTCTATTGCACATTATTCATGAAGTTTGGTGGTGAACAGCAATTGAAAGGATGGCACATAAGGACAGATTTGATATCTCAGATGCTGCTGAAGTTGAAGTTACAAAATAGATAAGTTGCTCCATGAAACTAGATTGACTGAGGTTGTGTGAACTTGGAAGCAGAGCCGTATAACTGACTGACTTGGTGTTGCTGTAATTCTTTCCTGTGGCTGAGGCAAGCTTGAGAGCTCTGCCTGGTGTGGATTCCCTGCTGACTGAGAAGTTATGAGATCACTCAGTCCATCCTTCCCAGCTGGGGACACCTCAGTTCTCTTTTTCTTCCTCCTGATGGCCATTTACATGAAATTTGTAGGATATTAATTTCTTCCAAGGCGTTTGTTGCATTTGGTTGAAGTTGGCTAATAGGGTTTAATTACAAGAAAACTTGCAGAGGAACCCAAACCTAGTTTGATGACAAAAGCTGGGCTGAAAAGAGTTACAAAACTGAGATCCACTGTGAAGGCAGAAGAAGTACTAGTCCAAGTCAGTTATCTTGTTAAACAATGAACAATTTTTTCCTATATCCTGAACTAATACTCAGACTAGACTGTAAATAACACATTTTTATGTTCAGCATTTGGCATTACATGCTACTCACAGCCTACATTGAATCCAGCAGGTTTGGTTACTACTTTTTCCATCTGAAAGTTCAAAATCTTGTTACATCCTGGAGTTGACGAATTCTGGGAGTAGTTTGAACATCTGTTTGCCGCATGCATCTCTATAGCTCAGATGTTCACCTTTTGAGTTTAATTGGATGAGATTAAGCATTCCTCCTGCTAAGAAGGTTTTGGGGGTTTTGTTTGTTTGTTTATTTGAAACAAAATATGTTCCTTGCTGCCACTTAACAGATCAAGAGGAGAGTTACTCTGGTTGCCCTGCTGATTGCTCATCATCTTTTACATAGAGTTTCTTCTACATGGAGCCAGTCAAACCCACTAAGGCTTTGCATGAAAATGGAGGTTTGGTAGCTTGAAGATCTGCCCTTTCTTGCTTCTTTATATCCTTTCGTATCATGTAAGTACAGTTGAGATTTTTTTTCCTCATTGCTTCAGCTGAGCCCTGCAAACTTCATTTCTATTGTCAATCTACAAAAGACCGGGGGAATGTCCTCAGTGTTGGTGTACAGGGAACACAATAGCAAATGAAGTTTGCACAAGGTAGAGAAGGTAAAAATATAATCTTGCACATTATGTGTTAACAATAGTGTTTCCAGAAAAAGACCGATCTATCAATGTAGACAGTACAGTATGTGGCTATGATCAACAAAATGTTTAAGATTCATATATGTACAGATCATACAACCTCAGGTGAAATCTGTCTACAGCTCTGACTGTTGCAGCCTAAAAGACTACAGAATTAGGAGACATTTGGAGACACTGAAGGGGCATGAAAAAAAAGGCCTCTAACTGAATTAGAACATTTTGCCTAAGAAATGAAATAAATAAGAAGAGATTCAAATATTCAAGCCTGAGGCTTACGAGGAAAAAAAAAGAAAAACATCAGCCCTTTCCTGAGCACTGTAGAGGAATGGAAAACCAAGAGGGGGTGAGTGCTCCACTGGCATCTTGTGCATAGAAAAGGAGCTGAATAGAAACAGGCAGGCTTGAAACCTTCTGTTGGAAGTTTATGCCATGTTGTATTTCTGTTAACAAGTCAGCCACTGAGAAAAAGCATGGTATAAATTTGAAACAGTGATGTAATTACAGTAATGTGTGAAAAGCCTGGGCAAACTAACTCAGCATAAATGTGCTCGGGGCTAGCAGTCATCCTAATCTAAAACCTCTCTTTCAACTTGGGGATGCAACAGCTCCTGGGAGGGGAGTGGAAAGCTCTGTAAAAAACAATCTTCCTGGGGCAACAAGGATTATTTGTGTCTTTATATGTGATTTACTATGAAAAAGCACAAAATCACTAGCAAGTGACTGACAAAAAGGCACAGCCAGCAGGATGGTCAGCAGGAAGGGACAGCAGGTGACTGGGAGCAACTAACCAAAATTACATGGTGACTTTTCAGCCTGCAGCAGCCTAAACAGAGGCAGGTGGTCAATCTACTGGACTTGACCCTAAGTACCAGTGAATAAATTACTCCCTAAGCAGGTAAGTAGCTGTCGCCTGCACTAAGAAATCACAGGACCACTCTAAATTATAACTACTGTCCTTTAGGGAAAATGTAGTTGCTGTCTTATTTCCTTTCCTTTCCTCCTTTCTAAGTTCTCTTTTGTTAAGCGGTTTGTAAATGGGAAGTACAGTATTATTTAGGTCACCTTTTAGTAAATATTCCCTAGAAATTCTGGGTCAAGATCTAGCAAAAGGCTTGAAAGGTTTGTGAGCTTTCATTTTCTTAGTTTTGTAGTACAAGAGGAGGCAGACTGGGTAGCTGACAACTCCTATATTTGAAACCAAGTGTTATCCTTTCATCAAAGAACAAACTAGACTGTGAAACTCCCTGCTCCGGGATGTTACTGAAGTCAAAACTCACAGCAAGAGTCTACGAGGGAGGGCAATATTCTCTTGTCCTGAATTACTGTATTTCTGGATATGCTTGTTATTTTTATAAGAGGTATTAAAATTAAAAAACAGCCTTAAACACAAAGTTTAAACAAGTTAGTAATTAGGATGAAGTCTCCATCACCCCAATTCTGTCGAAAATATGTTTGGGTTTGGTTTGGGTTTGCATCTTTTCAGAAGCATTGGGAATTAACAGTTAGTGATACACAAGTGGGCTAAATTAATATAATGCAGTATGGCAAGTTATACACTCCAGTGAGCTCAAAATTTTCTTAGAAATAAAACTAGGTTTAGCCCACAGAGAGAGCATGTCAGTGATCAAACTATACATGCCTTGAGGAAAAACAAAGGAAGGAATCTCTAAGGTTTAATTCTGTAAAGCAAAGTTTCAAAGAGACTACTGAAGAGCAAGTAATTGTGCCAAACTCCCTCTTTCTGAAAGGTCAATTTTTAGTTCCCTTTAGGAGAATGTAAGAAATACATGTTACACAAGGGTTCAGAAAATCCTTTGTTTCTGTAGGAAGTCAGTTCTTCTAGGCAACTTAGGCTTTGGGAAATTCATTTATGCAGAGATCCCTTTCAGGTGTTACTATACAACTATATGGGCTCAGAAAACCTTGTTCACAAATGCAACAGACCATGAAAATGGTGAGTTAGATTCCTGTTTATAGCTCTGCTTAGCAATTAAAATTTCTAACTTAAAATGCAATCGCCAACTATTAAGATCCTCGAAAGTGCTACCATTCCTTGTGGAAGAGTCTGTCATGGTTCCATCCGAGATTCTTTAAAGGTCACTGTATTTGCAAAGGTTTGTTTTGATATTCATTTTCCCACATATACAAAGTCTGACGACAGTAGTCCCACTGTACAACTCTGTATGGAAGAAGAGTCCACCTCGTACTGTAACCTCCTTATTTTTCAGTAGTAGTGTAGTCACATTACTCCTGCTAATGGTAGCAGAGCAGAATACAACATTTTTGCTTACGTGTCTTTTTCATTAGTAGTTTTATGATAACACTGAAACACCACATCCTGGAAAATACAGCAAGGGAGGCTGTATTGTTAAGGTGGTTTTACAAGCGAGATGAAAATATGCCCAAAGTCTGCATACGGACTTTTAATCCAGATATTGTGGGTAAAACTGGCAGCTGCATTGTCACCTGCACTGAGATGTAGGCATGCTCTGTGTTCACTTCTTCACCTTGCCACATGAGAACTGCTGCTGAAATTTCTTCATCAAGACAAGAGCCTTCAGAGCAATGCTATATAAAAGGTGTTAGTATAACCAGATGTCATTTGCTTCTCATCACATTTTCAAAACCCCTGGAAGAGATTTTTCATTGCTAACATTTGTATTCATTAGTTTAAGATACTCAGCCTGGTGATCTGTATCTTAATATAATCAGAAATCAGTTGCAAAAATATTTGAGTGGTACCTAATCTGATCTATTACTCAAAGGCTTGTTACATTCTATGAAAGCAAGTTAAAACACAGAGTAAAGTTAGTCTTACAAGACCTATGAGTCCCATGAGTAGTCCCGATCATTTTAGTCAAAGAATTGCTCATATGCATTTTGGTTTGCAGAACTGGTGACCTAAATTTTTGCAGATTCAGTGAAATCTAAACCACTGGACTGGTATTTTTCCTATACAGTTGGCAAAGCCATTAACAAATCTGTGGGACAAGAAAGATAATTCAGCAAACAAGCAAAGATGAATTACAAGATACTGTTTACACCAAATTAAGCTGGGACTATCGTACTTCTTTACATAAGGTGTCAGAGCTCTAGCAAAAATCTAGGAAGAGAACATAGAATTTCCCCCATATCTTTTTTTCTTGTGAAGCAGAGGAAGGTGCACTGGAGACGTTGATACTGCAGAGAAGGATGTGGGTAACTCCGGTTTTGCTTTAGCTGTTGTGTGGTGACATCTTGGTCTTTCATTCAGTGAGGCTTGTCTTTTGAATAAAACTATCCATATATTTGGAGTGCCAGGGACTTCAGTCTTTCATTCACACCCTCAATATTAACCCAGGATGGGTAGATACAAAAGGAAACAAGTTCAGTCTAATCAATTGGATGTTCCAGCTAGCAAAGGGCAAAGGCACAGGCAGGTCTGCAATGGGCGCAGCGATGCTGGCTTAGGAAACAGCCCCCGCACACCCACCCTCCCTCGACAAACAAATAGTAATTTCTGGAAAAGCATTTGCTTCTCCATTATATAACTGAATAGTTCAAGTTTCTTCCACCTTAGTAAGACACAGCTCTACAGATAAAATCTGTCAAGCGCAACAAACATCAGTTGCGAAATGCCAACTGCAGGCAAGTCAGTGAGACCAGGATGTTACAATGAAACTTTTAAAAGACATTTGCTTGTAAGGAGGTTACTAAAAGAAGTATCATGGTTAATCACATAGGGCATAAACACCAGAGTTAGATATTAATTTTTTTGAAGACTTTGCACAGGCTTCTGCATCGTGACGGCTAGCCCAGCTCTGTGCTGGTGTAATGCAGCAGGACTCTGCTAACTTCACGGCTGTGCCAGTTTAGAACAAAGAATTTGGCCTGTTTTAAGACTTGAGAGCTATCCTTGCTTCTATATAGAAAACAGAAGTGTATAAAAAAGTAATAGGGTAGAGTGCTACCTCAGCAGTTTGGAACAACGGTGGTACTGCTATGGGTTACAAACTCCAAGCTTGTGCCAGCAGTTTGGCTACAAGCCCCAGGAGGAGTGCAAGAAAAACCTACTGTATGATATATATATGCCAGCAGAGTGCTCTGCCTTGAAATAAGAGCTGACAGGCAAAGCCAGTGCAATACATTAGAAGCATTGTTTTATTGCTGCCTTACTGCTGAGATTGCTGAACGATCACGAAAATGCCTGGCGCTGCCGCTGCACTGTTCCAGCAGGACGTGACCTGATGCAGGAGATGGCTGCACACGGTGTCTGTTTGGTGTGTAGCAGCAGCTCACACAAACGCTGAAGAACTGGAAATATCAAACGCGTTTTCTCTATGCAATGAGTTTCCAGCAGCTGGATTATTGCCAGCTAAACCAGTGCAATTTAAAAGTAAATCAGAATTTCTACACCAGCTGGAGTGTGTCAGCTGCACTAAACCCACGTAGGAGCTGGTCATGGGGAGCAAAGCGGGCCCATGGCTCCTCTCCCCAGCCCCACAGCCTGCACTGCCAGCCGGGCCCACAGCTCTGGGTCACTTTGTACATTTTCTGTGCTTAAGGGTTCTTGACTGCACACAGCAATCTTGGATTGCAAAGGAGCATAGGCTACATCTCAACCATTTAAAGTGCTGCCAAGAAAAAAGGGGACTTGGGTCAAGCCCGAACTAGCCAAGCACAGAATTGCCAAACCAAGGCTTTCAATAAATCAGTTCCCAGAAAGTCATGTGACTGGCATTAAAAAAAACCAAAACTCATGAAGCCTTAATAATAGTTTGGGGTTCTCTCTATTTCCTTTCTGTGCTCTTATATTCAGGTTTTTCTTCAAGCCTGGGAAGAGAACTTTTTGTTTGCTTGGTTTTAGATTTTCAATTCCTAGCTGATTACCTGATTTTGAAATGACAGAAAAGGAGGCTTTGATTACAATACTTCAAAAATTACAAAATTTAGCAGCTTTGAAAATGCCACTGTTCACATTCCCAATGTGATGTACATGCCCCTAGGGTGTCAGAGAGAAGGACCAAAGCTTCTAACTCCATTGACAATATTGGAAGACGTGTAACTGACAAGCTTATTCCAACCTGGATTCCCATGGAGTCCCTAATGTGCAAGTACTTACTGGTAAGCCTCTGGCTGGTTTTGTAATCCCTTTTATATTTTTAAGATATAACAGATATGATCATTCATAGGTGTAGATGTTTGCGGCATCAAAACTTTGTCCTTCTCCACATGTACATGGAGGTGTCTAATTTGGCCTCTTACACAACTGCCAATGGGCACCTTAAGAAGCTGCGCCCCAGTACTGCTTTATACAGTGATTGGCATTTTTATTTTCAGTCATATCAATTATGACTTCCAATGACTGTGAACAGCAGCAACAACACTTATTTGAAATTATAGCCTTTGACCAAAGAACATTTTGACATATATGCATTTTATTACTTCAGCTTCTTGCCAGTTCTCCACATTCTCATTTTGATTCTAGAATACTCTCAATTTCGTACTTCCGGATGTAAAAATCTGATGAAAACTTTTGCTTCCTCTCACTGCTGGTACGTGCAGCACATTCAGTGCTGTGAGCAAGATGGAGCCCTAGCTTGCTGTGCCTCCTGGTGGACACACAAACCTCCCACCTAAGTACCCTACCTTTGTGCATCTCACTTTCTCTAAGAATCTCATACTAAAGACTTTCTCCTGTGTAATTGGGCTGCTTCTCATTACAAAGCAATAGGCTACCATCAAAAGTAAATGCAGTCCTTCTTCATGGGCTATACAAAGATGTATTTTTCAAAGGTAGTAAAGACCAGCATGCAGGACCTCAAACATCCCTCACTTCACTTGCTACTGACAGGACAGCAGGACTTGCAGCATCTACTGCAATCAACCTCCTTACTTAATGAAGGGATTTTGCTTATACTTTGTTGCATATGTTCTTACCAAACAACTGTAAGGACTCCTGGAAAGAGTGTAAATATATGTTACTGATAATTCATTATAGCTTTATCCAGAGAAGTGGGCACCAGCAGGAAACAGGATTGGATATCTGGCTGTAATTCATTGCCAACACAAATCTTGGGCAGTTGGAAAGTGGCTTTTTTGTTTAATTGCAGGCTCTAATTACTGTCGTGATCAAGTGTTGGGACACTGGTAGTAGTGGAAAAGATTGTCCCAGCCCAAATTCACTAGGGAACGTGTGGTGAATTTTGGTCCTCGACTCTTGTCCTCCAGTCAGCTCCACAACTTCAACTTAAGGGTGTTATTATATGCAGGAAAATTAGGAAGGAGTTACACCAAAGAAGAGTCCACTTAATGTTATACCAAAGGTCCCTCAAGCCCAATATTTTGTCTCCAGCAACAGTGAAAGTCAATACCTAGGAAAGAATGTGAGAATGGAGCAAGCACTGACTGCCCTAGAATACCTTCCCATCTTCCAACACCTCGCACATCAAGGAATTCAGACATGAGCTGGACATGGTGTTTTTGTATTTAATAGACTGCAGTGGATTTCCCTTTCATGACCTTGTATGGTTGTATTTTGAACACACTTTAAGATCCCCTATTGATGGAGACAAATATTCACAATGGAAATCTGGCTCTAATTCAGCGATGACAAATTATGCTTTGTTTTGAAAATTCCACATTAAACTGTCCACATGGTTTTTTCAACTTATCATAGGAAGGAGCTGTTGCTATGAAATGTTATGTATAACATGAAGTAAAAGAATTTCAGAAATTCAGAAGAGTCAGGGAAGTTTTCCTGTGGAAAAGCTCACACATCTTTCTATTAAAGAGTATAAAGACTTTGAGACAACTAACTTTAAAATCCCTTACTTAGAGATGCAAATTCTCACACAGATTTCACAGTCTTTTATGTATGACAGCACCATGGCTTTGAAGCAACTAATTATTTACAGTTTAGCAGGATTCCATGGCAATAATTCACCTCCCTGTCATAAGACAGACCCACCTCCTCAGCTTTCCTCTCTGAATGGGTAACACCAGGCTCTGGCTTATTCCCAGAGCTCCACCTCTTTGAATTACAAAACTCCAAACATTTCTATCTGTTTTCCACTGTATTTCGGGTGCTGTAGTGAAACCAGCAAAGACAAAGCAACTGCAGAAAAAACACTCTCCTGCCCTGCTGCACTGCTGTTACCAGATCCTCACCAACAAAGTGCCAAAGTTCCTAAATATCCCTTTAGCTGCACACTTTGATGGTACTCAGATTACCTGCCTTTTACAGAAAGATTTACAAACCACTTTAATTCCCAATATGAAAACAACCACCACGTGAACATTTTGCCTATCCATTAATCCTTTATTGGTTGATGCATTGGGATTGTGTGGCAAGATTTTGTTAGTGGGGGGGCTACAGGGGTGGCTTCTGTGACAAGCTCCTGGAAGCTTCTGCTATGTCTGATAGAGCCAGTGCTAGCCGGCTCCAAGACGGACCCACCACTGGCCAAGGCTGAGCCCATCAGTGATGGTGGTAGCACCTCTGGGAAAACAGATTTAAGAAGGGGGAAACAAAAAAAACCTGCCACAATTGCAGCCACAGAAGATGAGTGAGAATATGTGAGAGAAACAGCCCTGCAGCCAGAAGGGTCAATGAAAAAGGAGGGGGAGAAGATGCTCCAGGCACTGGAGCAGGGATTCCCCTGCAGCCTGTAGTGAAGACCACGGTGAGGCAGGCTGTCCCCCTGCAGCCCATGGAGGTTTACAGTGGAGCAGATATCCACCTGCAGCCCGTGGAGGACCCCACGCTGGAGCAGGTGGATGCCCGAAGGAGGCTGTGACCCCGTGGGAAGCCCCCAGTGGAACAGGGTCCTGGCAGGAGCTGTGGCCCTGTGGAGAGAGGAGCCCACGTTGGAGCAGATTTGCTGGCAGGGCTTGTGACCCCGTGGGGGACCCACGCTGGAGCAGCCTGTTCCTGAAGGATGGTGCCCCATGGAAGGGACCCTCATTGGAGAATTTCATGGAGGACTGTCTGCAAAGGGAGGGACCCCACACTGGAGCGGGGGAAGAGTGTGAGGAGTCCTCCCCCTGAAGAGGAAGGAGCAGCAGAGACAATGTGTGATGAACTGGCCACAACCCCCATTCCCCGTCCCCCTGTGCTGCTGAGGGAAGGAGGTAGAGAAAATTGGGAGTGAAGTTAAGCCCGGGAAGAAGGGAGGGATGGGGGAAAGGTGTTTTAGGATTTAGGTTTTATTTCTCATTTTCCTACTCTGATTTGATTGGTAATAAATTAAGCTATTTTTTTCCTAAGTTGTGTCTGTTTTGCCCATGATGGTAATTGCTGAGTGAACTCCCTATTCTTGTCTTGACCCATGAGCCTTTCATTATATTTTCTCTCCCCTGTCCAGCTGAGGAGGGGGAGTGATAGAGTGGCTTTGGTGGGCACCTGGTCTCCAGCCAGGGTCAACTCAGCACAGGTGATGACCTCTCCTTCACATTCCTGCCTCCTTTCAAGCACGGGTTACTTCAGACCTCACCACCCTCAAGTCCTATGCTCCTCGGCTGAAGGTAGCAACAAAGTGTCCAGCCTGTGTGTCCCACTCACTCAGGTACAAACTGAATCTCTGATAGTTTCTGACTGGTTGGAGCTGTCTATGATCAATTACTACATTTTATTTATGTTTGATTGCTTAAAATGAGATCAAGGTCTGCGTTACTGAACCATCAGGGGCAGCTAGAGAGAAAGACCATTTCATTTACACGGTCTCAGAACTAGAAAAATCATGTTGAAGAGATGCCGTAGTTTGGAGGAACAAACATGTAGAAAATGTTCTGTGTCAGCAGCTCACATGACCACTCCTGTCCCCAGTCACACAAAGGTTGCAGAGATGAAATTATGTGGCCCGCTGCTCTCCTGTCTCTTTTTGTGAGGGCTTAGTCACACTCTTGTAATGAAAGAGAAACTGTAGCCAGAGGACTGAACTGGAAGAGTCATGCCAAAACCCAAAGTGGAGAAGCCAGGATATCACAAATTGCACTGCCTTAGAGAAGAGACTTTGGATGAGATGGTTCTGCTCTGATGCTGGTTAACAGGAGATGATCACAAAAGGAGAGCTCCACATGGACCACAGAACCTTTCCTTACTCTGAATCTCCTCATGTGTTTCAGCTGAAAGGGATAATTTAACACAATTTGGCTTCCAAAATCCAAAACCAGGTTAAAACACATGTTCAGAGAGAACTTTGATAATGAACAGAAAAGCTAATTGTATACAGAAGTCTGATTACTTGGTGGACTAGATGATCCCTGAAGTCCCTTCCAACCTGTGATTCTGTGATTTGTTATTTTAAAAATCTCTTTTAAATAGCAGGATTTGCATTTTGTAAATATGCATTCATGCCATGTCTCTTGTAGGTAGAAAACCAAGACTCAGACAGATCATCTGTAGTAAACTATAGAAATTATCTGCTGAGCATTGGTATGCATATGCAATGTTTTTATCATCCTGAACCCTGGAATTTTATGCCAAATAGAAGGATATGTTATACCTTTACTCAGCAGCATAAACCAATCCAATCTGGGACTGCTGTTTCCCCAAATACATCCTCTTGTTTTGCACAGGGGGCCTGTAAGCTGGTTGATGGAACTGAAATGACTGGAAACTACTTTCTTCTTTTCCCTTTCCTTTTCTTCTTTTCCTTGTTTGTCTTTTCCTAGGTGAGCTTTTGCACAGATCACTTTTATGAATACACTCACACCTGGCTCATGAACACTAGAACAGCAGAAGGGAGGGAGAGGCAGAGGGTAGCAGGACCATATCAGCTTCACCCCAGATTTCTACAAATTGCCATGGGACTACACTCCATGGCCTCAGCAGTGAAGCTGAGGACAGAAGACTCTGAATAATTGTGTATTATCTTGCTGAAGTTGTTTGCCATCTAGTGGTTTGTTGGCCTCCTACAGATATAAACTTAATAAAGCATCGGAGGACATAATTATAAAAAAATGTTAGTATTACATCTATTCCCGAATGTGCAAGAACCTGTACAAATACATAGGAAAGAAGAAGTGCCTCTCACAAAGTGTTTACCATTAGAATGAACATGCCGTGGAGACAAGCAAGAAAAACTTGCAGACAACCAAGGTGAGATTCAGAGAGATGTTTGCTACACTCTGTAGTTTTTCTCTCTTTTATTTCACTCTGCTACTCTTACTTTATCAAGGTGTCCCAACTTGATTTGCTCCACCATTTTCTTCAAGCTTGCCCACCCAAAGGCGTACATTACATAGAAATTATGAGGAAATTAGGAGGGTTCTGTATTTGGGGTGTCAAGGAGCAGCAAGATTTGGCTGGTCTGCAACAGAAGGTGTGCTGGGAGCTAAGCACAATACCAAGGTAAGGGAAAGGAGTCACCTCACCAACAAGGAGCCAGGATGCGAAGAGGCAAGCCAGGGTCAAGACTGGGTTAAGAGACAGTTGTCACAGAATCACAGTATGGCAGGGGTTGAAAGAGACCTCTGGAGATCATCTTGTCCAACCCCCCTGCTTGAGCAGGGACACCTAGAGCAGGGGGCACAGGGCCGCATCCAGGTGGGGTTTGAATGTCTCCAGGGAAGGAGACTCCACAGCCTCCTTGGGCAGCCTGTTCCACTGCTCTGGCACCCTCACAGGAAAGAAGATTTTTCTCATGTTAAAGTGGAACTCCCTGTGTTCCAACTTGTGCCCATTGCCCCTTGTCCTGTCATTGGGCACTATTGAAAAGAGTCTAGTCTCATCATCCTGACACCCACTCTTTAGATATTTATAAGTATTGACAAGATCCCCACTCAGTCTTCTCTTCTCCAGGCTACACAAACCCAGGTCTCTCAGACTTTCCTCTTAAAAGAGATGTTCCAGCCCTCTGATCATCTTGGTAGCTCCCAGCTGGACTTGCTCGAGCAGTTCACTGTCTTTCTTGATCTGGGGGACCCAGAACTGAACACAGTTCTCCAGATGTGGCCTCACTAGGGTGGAGACCTGCTGGTCAGGGTCAGACACAGTCCAGCAGCTGCCCAGCAGGGCCACAGTGACCAGGCAGGTCCAAGGCCAAGCCAGGATGCCAAGTCAGCAAGTCCAGGTCAGGGCCCGACTCACAAGATGTGAGATGGTGCAAAGAGAGCTGCTGCCTTGGCTTAAAAGCACCTCTGAAGGGAAAGAAGAGTCAGGCCCTCACTACTAGCTTTTTTCACAACTCCTCTTATTAGTGAAGGAACTGACCTTGGACTCTGCCAGCTAAACTTCTGCACAGGGGTAATGCGCTTGGGGCCAGGGCAGTCTGAGGGCTGGAACAGAGCTGTGGAACATGTCCAACACAGGGGTCAAGTTGGTTAATGGAAACGGTCTTATTCATTCAAACGGTGTTTGAATGAAAACCCCACATGAAAGTAGATCGAACCAAAGTTTAGAGACCTTACTGCGTTCAGTCTGGGGGAACCAAGAACTCTTGCTGTTAACGATGGCTTCATTAATGAGAAGCAACAAGGGACATATGGGTTATTAACTGATCACAAAATTATTTCAGGCTACTAATTAGATGCATATATGAAAAAAAGAAATCAAATACAATCCTAGGATGTATCAGGGCCACGTATTTCCATCAGAGACACTGTACAAGACCTGAAGTGTAACTAGTCTCCCATGTTTAACAAGGGTGAGTTCAAACTAAAATATGCACAGACAACTCAGTGGGATAATCAGGACAATAGTAAGAGGTTCCTGTCTTATGAAAGGAGACTAGTAACAACAGAGGCTAAAATAAAAGGGCTGGAGGAGGTACAACAAATAATGGGTGAATATCACAAAGAACAAAACTTACTTAAACTCATGGGCAACACTGGCCAAGGACAAATCAGTATAAATAATCCTATACCAAGAATTAAACTAATAAAATTAATTATTTGAAAATTAATAATTAGGCCTTCTACCCTTCCAAAGAGTGAAATTTTGACACTGTTTTTTTTCGGTACAGTTAATACCAGCAAGAAAACTTTAAGGAATGGATAAATACTTTTATATTTAGTTGCATGTGACAGCAAAGGTTTACATTAGAAGGTCCAGAGGGTCCCTTTCAGATTTATTTCCTGCATTAACCATTAATTTATGGCAAGCAGCCTCCTGGTTAAAGTCAGACTAGATTATCTGATGTGGTCTTTTGGCTTTTCAGTATTAGTAGTCCACATAAAGGTGTATGTATTTAGCTATATACTGCCTTACAAGTATGCATATATGACCCTATGCTGTAGTGAGAACATTGAAATAGACTGTATTATTTGTGGCCACATTGTCTTGTGTTGCAAAAGAGTGAAACCTAATGAAAAAAAGCTCAGCGTGGGTGACAGGATACCAGTGTACTAGCTGAGGATCTGGCCTTCAGAGTATTTATTTCAGCAACTGCTCTATGATCTCTATTGATCTACACTGATTTCAGTTATATTTTAAAATATTACTCTACGAATGGTATATTTGAAAAAGCACAATTATTTTGCTAGTAATCAAAGAACAACTGAAAGCTATTCTGCCAGTATTACACAGTGGCAACCTATGTAAAGTTACTGCAGCCTCTGTGACAGGTACAGTTTTTAAGGAAATTGCCTAGAAAAAAATAGTCATCCTCATGCCAGCTGAAATTTAGAGATACACTGTGCATCTAGGCAATTGTAACACTTCTAAAGTCCTATGCTAAATCTAGATGGGGACAGCAGTAAATTTGCTTTTATGGAAAGAATACTGGATTGTAAAGGATAATGACATTAAATAAATTTGATATGACAGGATTCATACAGTGTAGGGGCTATAAAAGCTACTTTGACATAGCAATAATTGAAATAAAGCTTGAAAGACAAGATTCAGACTATATAAAATCTTACTTTGGCCATATTTGTAATTGGTAAAGGGAATACCTCTGATGACATTGAGTCTAACTTAAGAGGACAGGAGCTATGTATCTGAAGCAGACAAAACTGGCACATTCAAGTCACTTGGTTTATGGCCAGGCAGTCTGCAGGCTCTTGACATTTCCACCACAACCTTCTCCTCTCCTTAAAGAAAATGTACCAGTTTAAGTTATACAGTATAATGTTATTTCCTTCTTTGATCTTACTCTGACAAAACAAAACCACACTCCTAAATCATAAGGCATCAGGAATAATCTTAGCTACCCCAAGTGCATCAGAGGTAACCAACATATCCTTCTTTCCCCCATGTATTTCCACTGCTGTTTGAACAATTTTTTTAAAAAACAAATGCTCCAGTTCTTCCTCATTCACTCAGCACTCTCTAGTCTGGGTGCAGTAGAGTGAAGGGGATCTACATAATCATGTAATCAAAACTTGTAGAGCATTGTGTACATTGCAGAGAGCCAAAGTGTACATCTGCAGTCTGTAATTGCCCAGGAAATCTCAAAATTTGCCGTTGCACATTCTGATATTTGATCCATTCGCCATGAATGCTCACCTCCTGCTAAAACCTGATACCATTGCTGTCCCTTTGCTGATGCCTGAGTTTTAGAAGTTGATCTTCTGTCATAAGACATAGTACTGAGGAACTGGGAATTTCTCAGTGGTCCTGCCTGGGCAGCCAGGCGGAGCGCCAAGACGCCAGAGCTGCCAGCTCTGCTTCCCTGGGACTGCGCTTCTTGCCCTCCCAGGAGCCAAGAAGCCCAGTCCCTCACAGGTCAGGCCTCCCAGAAGGACATTTGGGATGTACTGACAGCTCCTCGGGTACCAGCTCCACAGCATGTGTCAGGGACCCCGTCGAGGCCCAGGCAGCACTGAACCCTTGCCTTGGCCCAGCCGCAACAAGAAATCTGTCACAGACCCAACCGAGGAGCGGGCCAGGATATGTCGCGCTCCACGGGACCACCTTCCCGGGAGGACTAGGCCTAGGGCTTGGATTTGGGATACAGATAGCTTGAACCTGCCCACGGCGTGCCCTGAGGGAACAAGAAGGAAGCTGACGGGAAGACAGCGACGGGCAACGCCTTCCGCCTTTTCCGTAAGGCCGGGCCCCTTCCCACAGCGCATCGCTGCGCAGTTTGCGTAACTCCGCTCTTCCCGTCGCGCCGCCGCCAAAAGGGGGCGGGAAGCACGTTGCGTAGACGGCTACGAGAATCGCTGCAGCTTGCACTAGCGGCGGGACTTCGCCCTGGCCCCTCCCCCGGCGCAGAGGCCCCGCGCTCCCTCCTGCCGCCGTCGCCATGGCCGCCGCGGGGCCGGGCCGGCTCCTGCGGGCCGCCGCTTCCGTCCGCCGATTGCTCTTCTCTGCCTCGCCAGCAGCCGGAACGAGGCCGGGCTGCTGCAGCGCCGCCGCTGCCGTGAGGGCAGCCCGGCTGTTCAGCCTATCTGCCCGGGCGGTGCTCAGGTAAGGGGGTCGGAGCCGTGAGGGGCCGGGCAGACTCCTCACGGCGGCGGCGGTGGCGGCCGCCTGCCCGCCGCGACCGCGCCGAGCCTTTCCGGGCCGCTGCTCGGGCCTCGGCGCTGAGGGCAGGGGCGGCCGGGCCGGGCTGGCGCTGCGTGACCTTCCCCGGTCGGTCGCGGCGGTGCCCCGTTGTCCCGGCCCGGCCCGCCGGGGGCAGGTCCCGGCCCTCCCCTCGGCCCCGTCACGGCCGCGCTTCGCCCCGGCTCTCACCGTCCTGCCCGCGGCGGCCGTGGCGGTGGCAGCGAAGCGCTGTGGAGGGTTGCGGGGGGGGACCCGGCGGCGTGGTTAAGCCTATGTGATCTGCAGCCCCGTTGACAGAGCTTGTAACGTTACGCAAGGCTAAACTAGGGTTCCTAATGTTTAAGCTAGTTTTCTAAAAGGTTGTGACCTCGTCAGTGTTGCTTTTTCATGCAGCGCGGTGCTTGCCCCCCCTTTTTTGTTTTGTGAAAGCCTGACTAGGCTTGTGGCAGCAGTACAGTGCATCAGTGTGAGCCCGATACCAGAGATCTCTTCTCCCTTTAGTATAGTTTTTCTTTACTGAAGAGCACTCATGCACCTAAGTGTGCCGAACCCCACCTTTCCTCACCAGTATGGATGAGTAGGTGTTTCAAAATGCATTACACCTGTAGACATTTAATATTCCACAGCCCATGATTATAGGTTTGCAACTTAGTACAGGTAGTCAAAGACCATGCTTATGCACAGCTTGTAGCTTCTATATTCAAAGATAGGTCAGATACTACAATTAACTGTCAGTATTTAAGATACAGATGTTTTAAAAGCCTAATTTACTTGGGTGCCAGAGAAGTTCCTTTGACTTAGAAAAGGACCTGCAATCAGCTGTCCAGCGTCAGTGGTGTAGCGTAGCCCATTTCCAGAGGGTTGGGTAGTGCCCTTGCTATCAAAGCTGTTTCAGAAGTTTGCTTTTAAACTGTCCTGTAGGTGCTCTTTTACTTTGTTCCATGAGGTACTTTTGATACGAAAAGACAAACCAGCTTTTTAGTCTAGGACTCCCATATGAGGGAATTAAGTTGGTGGTTAAGATCTCTCCTCTGAGTGAGCATGCTGAGTGTCTTAAAAATAAGTCTTCACTGAGTGAGTGCCCCAACCATCAGTTATTTTGAGGTCCCTGATTAGCAGTTTTTCATTAAAAAAATCAAAAGGTTATTGTAAAGTATTCTCAAATTTTTAAAAGGTCTTAAAAATTATTTAACAGGGTAAAAATGGGAGGAAAAATAATATTAAAAAGGGAAAACATCTCCTTACCTAATAGTAATGTAAGACCTGTAATCCCCTAGGTCTTTCACAAGCAGACTGAATATAGGTTGGAATTTATTCACATTCATTGTGCAAGCATACCAGCAAAAAAGCTCACACAAGTGAGTATTTCAAATATATTGTTTATACAATACATGTCATAGCCTGGCCAAGTGGGCTGGGAGAAAAAGAAAATCTGTGTTTCATTCATATATTAGTGTTTTCTCCACTTATGCTCAATTATGTTCTCTAGTCCTACCGTTTCTGGATGTCATATTGTCTGAGACCAGTTCCTGAACTTTATATAGTCAGTCAGTCAAAAGATACATTGTCGTTTGTATATGTAAAATTAGCTAGTTTTGTGTCTAGAGGTTGAAGACCTAGTTATATAAATCATCAGCTGAGGTGATTCTTGAGAGTAGGTGTTTCCAAGGGCTTCAGTGTTATGTTTAATTTCCATTTCATTCTTTTTCTTGCTCCATTTTAATCCATTATCCTCTCTTTTAGTTTCATACTGAACAGTAGTTGTCTCAGAATTCTTTTATACCCGTTTAGGTAGCTGTACAAATTTTTGGTGCACAACATAATTACATGTTTAAAAGACTAGTTCAGATTTATAACTTCCATATTTTAATTGAGCCTCTACAATAGTTTGATTCATGAAACACTTCAAGGTAATTAGGTTAAGCTGTAAGATTTACTGTTTAATAAAGGATCTGAAAGTAACAGAGTTGGTCTCCCAACATGGTGTAGCCACGTGCAACACCAGGATACAGTTGTTACCTTTATGTTTTGTTTGGAGGAATGTAAGGTGATTCTTACTTGGAAGTAATAGCTGAAGTTTCAAAAGAATACTTCTTTTAAGGTGGGAGATGTAGCTGTCAGGATTGTTGCTACCAAAAAGAAGATCCAACTCCTGTTTCCTCATTTTGCTGTGGACAGTGCTGCTTCTGTCAGTTTTGCTTGCGGGTTCAGCTGGGGCTACTTTGTTTTTATGATGAGCAAAATGATTTGACTTGCGGTAATAGCGGTATACAGATGATGGCAGGACGATTTGGAGTGGGGATCACCCAAACCCACATGTTTATATCGGAAGGAGATTGGCTTAAGCTGAACATGAAGCTTAGGTTGTATTATTGCATCATAAAGTTGCAGTAGTGCAATTGTTTTAAACTGATGTAAATGTCACATAATGGGCAGACCTGAGTGTGTACTGGTTCTGACATTCCCATGGCCACTGACCTGCGAAGGTTGGGTTTCAGCCAGTTTTGTTTCCAGACCCAGTTTACTCCATAACAGTGCGAGCGTTGGAGATAAAAGGAACAAAGGAGGGAGGCCAGGACCCTTTTTCTTTTGCCAGATTAAAGTGTAATCATAGGTGAAGGCAGCTGCAGGTGTGTTTTGAAAACTGGGATGGAGATGGCTTGCCTTTTACAAGGGTTCCAGTGACCTAATGGATGGACAGACATCTTGCTGTTTGGTCTGCATTGATTGTGATTGCCTTGTCCTGTAATACAGGAGAGGGTATGTTTTGGATATTGAACAAATACTTAATACTTGTCATGTCTATACCTTGGGCAGAGGATGCTCATAAATACAAGTACATCTTGCATTGTGTTTCTTGTCAGGTTGGACTTGTCATGTTGACAGAAATATTTCAGTAAATGAGAGTGTATTTTGGTGAGCTCTAGAAAGGATTTTTGAAGCAGTTTAAAATTGCACTGTCAGTGGTTTACTTTGGCTGTCAGAATGTGAATCTATACCTTTCCAGATGCAATCTAAACCCATCAGTCTTAAATGTCCAGTGAAGATGGTGAATTTTTTACTTGTATATCTAAGAAGTGGGTGCTTGTTTCCTTGGTTGTCCTGTGGGAGGTGTTAACACAGCAAAGGAGCAAAAAGAGCTGAGTGATAACTTAAACCTCCACAGAATGGTTTGTTGGAGGTGGTCCTTTGATATCACAGGTGACTGTGCAATGTTAATTGCATTTTGTAAAGCTCGATCCTTAAGATTTCTGAATTTTATTGTAGTGCATGCTTCAGTTGCATTCTGCAGATCAACAAGGTCAATCCTTTGTTATCGATTATAAATTTGGAATGAATTTATAGTTTATAGTAGCTTGTGGCTGCCTTCTGGAGAATGGGCTTAGGGATGATATGACAAGAATTGAACATGGCATCATAATGAATCATGGTGTGTACTGCTGCCAACTGAGCTTACAGTTGTGGTGAGTATGTTAAGTCTACAGCAACAAACATGTGTTGTTTTTCAAAACAAGCTAGGACTCAGATCGCTAAAAACACTCTCTTTTGTAGCCAGTTCCAGGAGTAAGCTGTTTACTGGTGTTTCAGTATGGCCACTTTCAAAATTTACTTAAATATTCAGCTCTGCAGGTTAGAGTTGTCATGAGAGTGACTTGCTTTTTCAAGCTTGTATGCTTTCCATCTGACAGATCACTCAAAGACCAAATTACTAAAAAGATTAAAGGTAATAATAAGCATGCTGTCCTTAAACACAGATTGCACATTGAAACATCGGATTTCTTGCATTAGCTTTCAGTTGTTTTATTTGTATCTCATTTAATGGCACGTTTCTTTGCCTATCCAATAGGTTTTTCTTCTTTTACTCACTTTCTATAGTAAATAATATAGTTTAAAAACAAACAGGCTGTATTTTAGTTGTTAGTATTTTAAGCTTTCATTTAATTTGAATGTGAAGTTACATAATAAGGAATTATGTACCCCTGTTTTTTTATTTTTTAATCATAGAATCCTAGAATGTGCTGAGTTGGAAGGGACCCAAAAGGATCAAGTCCAACTCCTGTTCCTGCACAGGACAAGCCCAAATTTACACCATGTCTCTGAGGGCATTGTCCAAGTGCTGCTTGAATACCATCAGGCTTGGCACCATGACTACCTCCCTGGGCACATCTTCCTGCTCTTCCCTTAGGTCCTGTTGTTGGTCACCAGAGAGAAGAGATCAGCACCTGCCCCTCCTCCTCCCCTTGTGAGGAAGCTGTAGACCGCGATGAGGTCTGCCCTCAGTCTCCTCTTCTCCAGCCTGAACAAACCAAGTGACTTTAGCTGTGCCTTGTACAGTTTCTCCTCTAAACTTTTCACCAACTTCATGGCCCTCCTCTGGACACGCTCTAGTAGCTTTATACCCTTAATGTACTGTGGGACCCAAAACTACACACAGCACTTGAGGTGAGGCTGCACCAGTGCAGAGTAGAGCAGGGCAATCCCCTCCCTCGACCGGCTGCAATGCAGTGCTTGATGCACCCCAGGGCACAGCTGGCCCTCTTGGCTGCCAGGGCACTCTGTTGGCTCATGTCCACGTGCCATCGACCAGAACCCCCAGGTCCGTCTCTGCAGAGCTGCTCTCCAGCCTCTTGTTCCCCAGTCTGTATGTACATCCAGGGTTGCCGTGCCCCAGGTGTAAAATCTGACACTTGCCCTTGTTAAACTTCATACGGTTGGTGATTGCCCAGCTCTCCAGCCTGTCCAGCTACTCCCTGTTTTGTGTCATCAGCAAACTTAATTAGTTTGCATCCAAGTCTTTAACAAAGAGATTAAAGGGTACTGGCCCCAAGATGGATCCCTGTGGAACCCCACTAGTGACCAGTCACCAGCCTGAAGTAGCCTCATTTACTATAACCCTTTGAGCCTGACCCATCAACCAATTGCTCACGCATTGCATTACGTGCTTATCCAGCTGTATGCTGGACATTTTGTCCAGGAGGATACTGTGAGAGACACTATCAAAAACTTTACTGAAATCTAAAAGATCACATTGACTGGCTTTCCTTGGTCAGCTAGGTGGGTAACCTTGTCATAGAAGGAAATCAAGTTTATTAGGCAGGACTTTCCCCTCATGAATCCATGCTGGCGGGGACCAATGACTGCATTGTTATATTAAAAGCATTAGTCTCAAGAAATTTCTGTGCAGACTGAAAGAGAAGTTTTTCTTAAATAAACATAATTGTCTGAAAAGCAAAACAGGAAAATAGTAAACCTCTCTTTGAAACCAATGTCAAAACTTTGACCTTCACTGGAATTAGTATTTACAAAGTGAAATACTAAGATAAACTGTGCTTAAAAAAGCAGAATGCTTTTAGAGTATTTTTTTCTTGGGAGGAGAGGATAATTAAATTTTGGAAATAATAAAGTAAAATGCCTTAAACTCTAAACAGAAATGAGAACATTTTTGTATTTGTCCTAAATGACAGTGATGGCAAGAATTAAAATTTTATAAATCCAAAGGAAGACTCCACAGAAAGGAGTGAAGAGAAGAATTTAAAATAAGCTCTTTTATTTGGTAAAAATACAAATATTGTGCCTAAAATAAAATAGCTCTGACTGTCTTCAATGAAAGGCAAAATGTCACAATCCTATATAGCTTCTAGTGACAAAACACAAACCAAGCGCTCTTTTTCCTTATTTTTCATGGCCTTTGTTCAATGTACAGCAGTAAATGCCTGTACCTGTTACAGCTTCTTAAAAGTCAATAATGTAGGTTTCTGTCCTCTTAGAGTTGATAGTGATTACTGGTGGTTTAGTATTCAATCAGTTTTAAAATTCTAGAATTCTTTCTTTAATTCCTTTATATACTTCTATTTTTCAGCTCAGAAGATAAAATAACTGTTCATTTCATAAATCGTGATGGTGACAAACTAACAGCCAAAGGAAAACCTGGGGATTCACTGCTGGATGTTGTTGTTGATAATAATCTAGATATAGATGGTTTTGGTAAGTAGACTGAATACTGTATTCAGTGACTAGAAATTATGTTCTATTAACAGTATATTCATTATATTTATAGAATCATAGAATCATTTTGTTTGGAAAGGACCCTTAAGATCATTGAGTCCATCTGTAAATGAATATTTATTTATTAATTTATTTATAAAGCTATCTGCTTTTAATTTGGATTTTCTCTCAATTTTTCCCTGCAGGTCCATAAAATGCTTTGGGTTAAGGTCTAAAAATATATTTGGGGTGAGCCTTGCTTAAATGTTAAAGGAGGGAACGTGGACAGAGTGCTGTCAAGGTGGAATTTGAAAGATGCCACCTGCAGACCCTTCTGAGCTGAAAGGTTCTGGAGGCAATGCAAAACTGGTGTTTTTCTAACAGTGGCTGGTTACTGTTGCCGTATTGTTATACTGTCTCAATTTATTACCAGGCATTTTGTACCACAAATTGCTATATACTTGAGTGCTAAGTGAAAGAAACATACCAAAACCATGTCAGTTAGCAGTGAAGAGCAAGAAGTTTAATCCTTAATAAAGGACTGGGGTAAAAGAGACCAATGCCCTAGTGAAATTCTAACTTGGTACAAGTTCTGTTTAAAATCAAAATTGGGGGAAGTCATAACACCTTCAAATTTTTGTGCTTTCCATAGTTAGTTCCACTGAAATTGTAGGATTATGCCCATGCAAAGCAGTGTTATTTGGTAATGGCAAATACCTCAGGACAGGTATTTACATGAACACAAGCTTAAGAATTAATAGTACAAACTAAAGCAGGAAGCGGAATTACAGTTTGCATGAGCGAAGGCATAGCATGGAGTGATTAGAGGAAGAAAAAAAGTAGGCTACATAGCTAGCAGTAGGTAGCACGGTTGGAAATTGGAGGTGTGTTTTATTTAAGTGCAAATAAACTTCATTGCTAGTAATAAAATCCTTGTCTGAGAGAACTCTTATGACTACAGTTGCATACATTTGGGGAAGAAAAACTGTCTCTTTAAAATCTGTAATGCGTTGGGATAACTAGCTTTATGTATCACTTAATAAATGTGTCATATAGGCTGATGGCTAGTCTGCTTGTGTTCTACAGTAAATATTCTCTCTGTTTGGGTAAATATCTGCCATGTTAAAGCATTGTGGTAAAGTGGAAAAAAAATAATGCTGTCAAACAGAAGACAAACTAAAAATTGGAGGTACTGTAACAATCTTTAATTATAATATACGCTAGTCCCATTTCAATAACCTTTTGCTAATGAAGCATCATACTAGGGCAGAGAAATAATGCAGTATAAATAATGTAAAAATGTATGTTCTGTGTTTAGGAAAAAAGTAATGAGGGAAAAATGAAAAATGTAAATCATACCCATTTACTTCTGTCACTAGGGGGCATCCCATGTGCAGTAATAGTAATAGAAATATCTGTGTAAAGACGAAACGGAATGATTCAGCTGCACTTAAATTTGTTTGCTACTGCTAGCTTTAAGTTGCAGAAAGACCTTCCACTGTTCAGATAGACTGGTTGGTGTTTCCTCCCCCCCCCCCCCCCCAGTATTAAAATGCTTAAGCTGCTCATACGAATGCATGTGAAAAAGTAGAGTTTAAATGAAGTACCTAATAATGTCAAATTTGTTGTATGTATTTGAAGATGTAATATGTTTTTAAAATCAAGACTTCTATTACAGTGTCATGCTCACTTTGAATATATGCTGTTGATACTGTTACTACATGCTAACAGCACAGCGCTTTGTGCGTGGTTCTTGTGATCTGATGATGAATCCCACTGTTTCTTTTCATAGTTAAAAAAAAGCGTTTAACTACAGCATTCAAGTAAATCTTAATGTTGTAGGAGCTGTAGAAATACTGTTGGCAGTTGAATGCGGAGTAGGTATATGAATGTGGGAATATATGAAACATTAATTTTACTAATCAACAGATGTATGACACAAACATTTATATATGAAGGATTTCTTCTGGAATTCTGCTGTAATTCTGGTGTAATTTGAAACTTGAATTTTCTGTTATCTGGACTTTTTTTTCTTTAGGTGCATGTGAAGGAACGCTAGCCTGTTCAACTTGTCATTTAATCTTTGAAGACCACATATTTGAGAAACTAGATGCAATTACTGATGAAGAGATGGACATGCTGGACCTGGCATATGGCCTCACAGAAACGTAAGGCAACATAACACTTCACTACATCTAAGAATGAAAAGGATTTGCAGATGGAGCAGTCCAGTTAGAGTGCCTTAATCAGCTTTTAATGAATAGCTGGATTCTGTTACACAAATGGGACTGCTAAGTTTAAATATTCTTTATCTGAATTAATATTAAAAATGTCAGTACTGTTTTTGTAAACTGAAGAGTGGTGCTTGCCAGTACTCGCTCTTGAGAGGTGTCTGATGCAGAAGTGTCAGATACTGAAGTATGACCAAAAACCTAGTTCTTTCAACAAAAACTTTGCCACTGCTGTCACATGTGTGAATTCTCTTGTTCTTGTTGCCCTTCCCTTCTGTTTTCTGTCTCCATTGGTCTGTAGCTAGTTGATGTATTTTATGAATAAGTTTACATTAGTATTTTAGTTTTGGTCAGATCTTCTTTTCACAAAATCACAGAAGGATTGAGGTTGGAGAGGACCTCTTGAGGTTATCTGGTCCAACCCCCTGCTCAAGCAGGGCTACCTAGGATGCCCAGGACCATGTCCAGAGAGCTTTTGAATATCTCCAAGGATGGAGACTCCACAACCTCTCTGGTATTTATGTACATTGATAAGACCCCCCTCCCGAGCCTTCTCTAGCATAAACAGTGTCCAACATGGCAGTGTTCCCACTTCTCATGCTTTGACTCATGTCAGTGCTCTTGGAGCACGCAAGCCAGAGTCTCTTTGGGTGAAACTAATCCCGAAGTGTGCTTTAATTGCTAATGGCTATTTCAGTGCATAGCATTAGACTAGTGGTAGTCTAAAGTAACCCTCTGTTCTACATCTCCCCCACCATCACATGCCTTGTCATTAGGGTGTCACATCCTCATCACAGACCTATTCTTAGTGGGCTGCACTACCTGCTGGTGTATGCAGAGCCCGTGTCATAGAACATACCCACATCAACAGTAGGCAGCTATGCCTCACAAGGTTTCATAAGCCCTTTCCTTCATGGTTCAATGGAACTGCTTGTTGAAGTTTTTGAGACTCCTTCCAGTGGTGTCAGAGGGCTTTATACCTGACCTGTATAGCATAGGGTGGTTGTTTGTTTTTTTTTTTTTTTGTCCCTACAAAGGAGTATTCTGAATTAACTTATCTCCTTATACCAGTAATGGGAATCCTGCACTAACCACTTCTACGTGAGGGTACGCTTTTTCTCACTTCAGCTAAATCTTAACTTTTCTGGAAGGTTGTAAAGACAAAGAAGTGAAGCTATGAGAAACTTGTTTCAGCTTCTTTTGTTTTACCCTTTTCCTGTCTCCCAAAAAAACATTTGCAATCTTGAAAAATAATTGTAAGCCTACTAAGTGTGAATTTACTTCACTCTTACAATCTACCAAAATCCTCCTATGAATTTTTAGGTTCTGGGCCAAGCCATTTACCTGGTCTTCAGTGCTGATATAAACTTGTGTGATGGAGATGTACTGCTATGCTCTGTCATAAGTATAAAAGCTTTTTCTTGTCAGTGACTCTGGATTTGGGAAAGTGTCAGCTGGCAGCTGCCATGAAGGTTTTTTAAAATGAGGGATTAATCAGAAAGGTTGAAACAAAATTGTTTTGAATAACTGCAGAACAGTAGAGATTGTTAAAAGTAGTAAGACAAACCCTGGCAAATTAAATGTTTAAAAAAAATACTGAAGAAAAAAAATAAGCTGAGAAATAGCTTGCTAAAAAGTAAAAAAAAATATTTTTGTTGCTAACCTAACAGAAGCAGGAAACTTGTCTGCCTGAAGAGCCAATAGGTGATGTAGACGGTGCACTTTATATATAAAAAGATAACATAAAAGCAAAGTTTCTTTTGCATTGTTGTCTCTAAAGGTGTTACAGGATGTCCATGCACTGGAAGGGTTCTTTGCAGAGGGGTTCCTGGAGTACCTGTCTCAAACTGGTGTGTCCACAGAAGTAGTATTACAGCAAGTAAGAAAAATGAGTAGATACAAACGGTGATGACTAGGTAGCATTCACCCAGGAGTTCCACAGGAATTCAATATGACTTTTCTGAACTATCCTCTGTAAGGCTTAATTAGTTGGTTTAAAACTGCTTACACATCAAAGGAATGGAAGGTAGCAACCCAACATTTAAAATGAGATCTTGGAACTGGAGAACAGTGAGTTTGATTCCATACTGGACACATTAGTCGTGTGTGTATGGGCTGTTGCTTTTTTTATAGTTTCTGCTAAATAATGGTAAGGAAAGAATTCAACAGAGCTTTTGTAGAGGGAAGTAACAGATATGGGAGTTCTTCAGTGAGTCACTGAGCATGAAGAATGATCTTACAGTTCATATAGTTTACTTAGGTCCAGAAATCCTTTACTAAGTTTTGAGTTGCAATGGAATAAGAGCAAAGGCCCCGTAAAGGACAAGTAATTGGTTAAAAAAAAAAACAAACCAAAAAAAATACCCCCACAAACAAAAAATTCTGTCTTTTAACAATGTAGAAGTGTTTGGCTGTCTGTTAAGAGTATGTGATCTACAAGTGATTGGTGCTAGGTTTTACGTACGGAGCATTTGTGAGAGACTTGGTAAAAGAGAATGAGGAGTAAGGTTTGTGTGTAGTGCTGTGTTGCTCAGTGTGGTAAAATAAAAAACTGTCAGCGAAGACATGTGTGAGGATCTTGTGCCATTGCGTGACAGGAAGTGAAGTTTGGTGTTAAAAGGTGCAGATAAATGCATATGGAGAGGTGAGTAGAACAGTGGAAATTTTGCATGCTTGAAATAGTCTGTCAGCTAGCTAGTGTCCTTCCAGGAATGTCAGCTTAAGGTTTAGTGTTTAAACAAACAAAACCCAACCCGCGCCCCCTGGCTTCCCCCCCCCCGCCCCCCCCCCCCCCCCCCCCCAAAAAAAAAGAACCCACAGAACCCAACCCCCACAAAAAGAAATTCAACCTCAAAATGGTAAACAGAACATTGGCAATATTAGGTAGGAACAAGCAGAAAACCAGAAAATACCATTATATGACAAAATTGGGATTCACCATATCTTTATACTTGTGCAACTCTGTCTTCCTGCTTTGTCTTTTTTCTTATTTTGAAGTAGTAGAATGAGAGGAAATAAAGGGAAGGCCTACAGAAGTGCTTAAAGGTAGAATGGCTTTTGTGCAGGGATTGACTAAATCTATTTTGGGGTCCAAGCTTCTTCATCTTTAAGGAGTGGTGGGGAACCTGGTTAAATATCAATAAAATTGTAAATGCTGTGGAAGAATTTGAATAGGAGAAGGTAGTCTGTTTCTCACAGTGTTATTTAGTGCTGCCTAGGTTTTCTTTTGTACTGCTGTGTACAAAACAAAGGGCAGTGTTATTTCACCTTTCACGTGCTCTGCAGTGCGGCAATTCACATAGGCAATTAGCACTGGTCTTTAGTTAAATCATACACTTCAATCAAATTGAGCCTTACAGTCAATGCTACATATAAATATTAGAAATCGCATCTCTCTAATAGATTTCATTTTGAAATCTATTCTGATGGATGCATGTTCAGGAGATGAAATTTTCTGGTAATGTATGTATTTATACGTACATTCCAGTAATTTGAAGTTGATGTATAGAGTCATTTACGTAGAAGTATTACTTTTGGGTATAGTACTGCTTTGAGGGCCTTAAGAACAGTTGGTTACTACATGCTTGGAAGAGTTCTATATAGATATTAATGTAGTACCATTTTTTTAATAATGTCTCTGGCTACGTTCTTATACTGACTAAATTATTCAGC
Organism: Phalacrocorax carbo; assembly: GCF_963921805.1. NCBI lineage: Eukaryota > Metazoa > Chordata > Aves > Suliformes > Phalacrocoracidae > Phalacrocorax > Phalacrocorax carbo. The sequence goes on along the minus strand of NC_087513.1, from coordinate 199,123,910 downwards.
TGGTGCTATAAAACATTGCCCATCCTTGCTGACGTTTATGTATTCCAGACTTAAGTACCAAGGCATGGACACTGAATTAAAGATACCCTAGCAATAAAAGTGGCTTGTGTCTGCAGAATTTTGTGGTGGTATAAAATCTTTTGATTTTACTTGCTCATGTACAAGATTTTTTCATGCTGAATGATAGGTAGAAAAATGAAGGATTGTATCTCCTCAGGTGCCATGAGTACTTTATCCTTCTTCCTATGTTTCTTGTCTTTTCACTCACTTCCTGGTGTAATGACACAATCTTGAGTTGTTTAGTTTGAAAACATTGGGCTGTCTTCAGGCCCTGGATTGGGTTAGGCTATACTTTTTTGGAGGCTTTCATTCAGATTCATTGCCTTCATCTTTTTGGAAATGCCAAATGTGCCTTGGGAGATGAAGTTTAGTCAAGTGCAGGGAATGACACTATTAGCAAGCCATTGAAAATGGAAGAGCGACCATTGTTATATGTTGCCTCAGCAAGTAGGAAGTACTCTGTGTACAACTTTTCATTGTACTTCAACTCTGTTACTTAATGTAAATCATTACTATTGCCACTTATATCTCTGCATTGATGCATGCAATTCACTACTGGTCTTGATTAAGACCATGCACAAGAGTAGCTGTAGCTGTTTCTAGATCCTAATGTGTTTGGGATGGCCGAATGTTGGAGGCATAAAGGGGTAAATGCTGTTAGATATATGATTGGCCAGAACTAACAACAATGTCATATATTTCCCTACAGATCACGTTTAGGCTGCCAAATCTGCTTGAAGAAATCAATGGATGATATGACTGTTCGAGTACCAGAAGCTGTTGCTGATGCTAGACAATCAGTAGATATGAGTAAAAACTCCTAAAAGAAAATATCTTAGGGGTTTTAAAAAAGCTTAATTATTTTTATAACTTATTTTTAAATGATTAATTAAATATGGAAACTTACATAATTGTGAGTTATTTTATATGACTATCAATATTAGATTAATGCTATTTTAATTTTCTTTATAGAACCTCCTATATTTTTACGCTTAAAATGCAATAATACTTCTTATAACTGATCATTGGATTCTAAACTTTGGCAAGTGTATTGCAGATTTCATATAATGTTATTCTGCCAAAACCTTTAACGACATTTGAAAACTAGATCACTTCTACAGGACTCCTAAAAACCCCATGGCATTTCTAGGCTTCAGACCTGGATATGTAACAGAACAAAAATTGTAAGACTGCATGGGGTTGTCTTAAAGTGTTGCCATTAAAGATGGTATGCTCAGAGCTGCTTCACGTTCTCAGTAAATATGATACTTCCTCAGCAAATAGTGGATTTTCAGGGTAGGGATTTTCCAAACTTTGGAATCTTAATGAGATGTGGCAAATTTTGCCTTGCAAAAATACTCTTGAAACCATGAAATCTAGGGGCTGGTACAGAATGTTGGCACCTGCAGCTTAATTACTGGAGCGCATCTCTGTTGCCCAAATGAGAAGTCAACAAACCTCAACTGTATTTATGTTTGACTACACCACAAATACGGGGATACACATGGCTTAGAAGTGTCAAGCCTTGGAGCCGTCTAATGGCAGAGCATAACCACTGGAGGTAGATGTAAATTCTTGTCGTTCCCTGAAGGTGGCTGAGTTTGAAGAGGGCAATGTTTGTCAACATAGGATTTGTTCTGAAATCTTTATCCCTTACTTTTTTAGCTTTGAGCTTGTTCAGGAGACCGTCTGATGTTAGCTAGGGCATTCAGCTTGAAGAGATTCCTAGATTCTGGGCCTTGCTCTCAGGATCATTTCAGTAGTGTTTGATGTGAAATGACCAAGTATATTTATTCCATAAAGATGGACTACTAGGTTCCCCCAAAGTGGTAGGGACACCCCGGTGGTGGGGTAGCATGTGAACTGATGATGAGCTTTCAGCTGGATCTTGTTTTATTTCTAAAGTAGACCAAAATAAAATAATGTCTCTATGGCTCTTTATTAGTCTCTCAAGTTTGTTGCCTAAATACTTGAATGAAATGATTGTCATTAATGTAATAGTTATTACTATGATAAGGTTATTTTAGTATTTTGGGGTGTATTTATATATATATATGTAAAAGATGTTTGTGCACATTTGAATGATCTAATGCATTCATTAATGCCTTATTTGAACTGGTGACAATGACATCTAGACAACTTTTCTTGATATTTATGGGAGAGGGGAGAAATATTATTTTTCCAGAGTCAAATAATGGGATTATTTTGAGCTTCATAAAGGGGGGGGGGGGGGGGGAAGTCCCTCTGTTATAAAAAGAAATTTCTAGAACTGTGTTGAAAACAGGTCTACTTCAGATTCTTTTGATTTCTTTGAGTAGCTATTACTTTGTTTCCTGGCGTTCCCTTTGGACTTTCCCCTGAAATAAGATATGCTTAATGTGCTCTGCTCAGAACATAATCATACGGGGTTTTCAGAATGTGCTTCCTATCTTATCTCATTCAAAATATGACTTCAGAGTTTAAATTTCCTGGCTTTTGGAAAGACAGAGAAAGCGAGGTTGGGGGGAAAGGTGGAAATCATTTGAAGAAATGTTCTGAAGATACTACTGTCTTCCTCTTCAGCTGCTGTGACTCTAACCCTAATCTAGAGGTTACCCTCCTACAGTCAGGCGCTAAGGTAAATCAGTTCTCACTTTGTATTGCCTTTGTCCTGAGTTCATCTATTAATTATTAGTTAATTGGTTACTGTTAATTATTAATAATTATTATCATATCTGAACTTCTGTTTTTTCACATGAGACACAGCTCTTTAGCTTCCAAGAGAAAGAACTCAGGTCATAACCAGATGTACTGTGCGTTCCTACATAGGAAAGGAATCTGAGGCTTCAGTATGGCTGGGGAGTTTTGGGAGTAGGTGTTGGTGTTTGTTGAGTTTTATGGTTTTCTTGCGGGGGGCTTTGGGGGGTTGTTTGGTTTTGGTGGGTTTTTGTTTGGGTTTTTTTTGTACTTACAGCACCAGGTGCTTCTCCTTGTGGGAATCTTGAAGCGCTTAATACTGTTAAATGTGAAACAGCTCTCGTGACACCTTTCTAAGCCAAGGTTGTTTCATTGTGCACTTCCTGTGACAACTTCTTGTTACAAAGACTTTGACTCTCCTATAGTGTGTCTGTGGAAGGAATCATTTAGCACAATGAGGCAAAAAACAACACTTAAGTTCATTTTGAATTCTAGAGGTATCCTGTATTGCATGCAAGCGGAAATCTCAGAAGGCAAAGGAACTGACATGTAATCTCCAGAATGCACAGCTCAGAGATACTTGTTTCCTTATTGTCAAAATGATTTGCAAATAAATCTTATTTTATACCACTTTCTGACACACCTTGTTTGCATTGATTTCCCCCCCCCTTCCCTTTTTCTCCAAGTCATTAAACGTATTTCTGGGTGTCAAATGGAACTTAAGAGTTAATGATGCATGTTCAAGTGTAAGTATGAATTATTGTGCAATGACACACAATTAAAGCATCAAAACTAGTCAAATAGCTATTTGTTTACTTCCTTGTCCAAAGAAAGATTCCAGGTAACTTAATTTCTAAAGGTACTTCCTTTCTCTGTCAAAACATGGAGTCAGTGGGTCTCTTCTGCCTCTCTCCCCTCAAACATGAGGAGAAAATCAGCATGGACTCTTTCAGTGCTCTGCTTGTTAGTGTTCAGCTCAGATGTCTGAAGAGGAAGGAAGGGGGTGCCTCGCACAGCCAACGTCACTGCATCTCATTCTGCCAGGGGATGTTTCCATCCTCCAGACTTCAGTTTGTTACTTCTCAGTCAGAAAAACTTCAGATTTAGAAGTTCACAGCTTTTGGCTGAAGGCCTCCAAAAGATGTAAGGCAGATATGGCCAAGCTTAGTTCATGTCCTGGTTGGAGGCAAGTTGAAAAGGCTGTGTCCAAAAAAGCTGCAGAGAAAGGGGTGCTCTGGGTGTGGAGAAGATTCCCTACAACCTGACTTTGTTTTGCCCTTGCAGAGGACAATGGGCTCTGCAAAGACAGGGTAGACTAAAAAAATCTATTCCTTGAGAGGAAAAAGAAGTAAATCTTGGAGGACAAGAGGCGCTTAAGCTGAGTCACTGAGGTATTGGGTAGAAAATATTGGAAAGGGCCTGCAGTTGCTGTCGATGACTCAATGATTTCTCCTCAAATAGTCTGAAAAGATGTGAAAGGGGATTTCCTGCGCTGGGGGTAGCCGTTCCTCTGTGGGTGGCTGTGTAAATCTGTATGTTGCTTTGGGCTGTGGTGCCTCGGTGTTCTTTCTCACCCCCTTGTGCCGCCAGGAGAAGAATAAGAAGTGCAGTCCATACATAAAACAGCAGCCATTAAAAGCAATCCTGATATTTACTTTCTAATCTCCTGTCCACGTCTTCCCTTTTTTTTTTTAATGATGTTAAATAGATATTTATGTGAACAAGTCCAAATTCAGAAAGGTCTTGGTAAAAGTAATTTCTGGCCAGCAGTGATTTAGCATTTGCAGCTGGGGCAAACTCTTCATCTAAAGCCACGGCCCGGTTGTGCACAGAGGAGTATCTCTGGGGTCCCCCTCCACGGTTTTGGGAGCTCCCTTGACCTCAGCCCAGCAGCAGAAATGTAATTTTGAGCATCGTCTGACTGCCCACATGCTTCCGTGAGTGGTGTTAACTCAGTCAGGCCAGCATCATCCCCCTTGTTCCTAACCCCTTCCACATCACACCACCTTCCCCAAACAGGCAGTAGGGCGCATCTCTTCCGTCTCCTAGAGAGGAGAAAGGATTAAAAAGGCTTTGGGACAGACTTGGTACAACTTTATGTCTTCTTAAGTACAGTGCAGCTCTCACCCTCACATTTCTGGCTCTTTTAGAGCATGTCTGTACTAGAAAACAGGATACGGTTTGAAATTCAGCTGGTGCTGGCCCCAGGTGGTAAATCCCTGCAGCACAGTGCTAGTAGGGATTAAAATGTGGGAGTGGAAACCACAGCATGTTAAAACAGCCGTGCCTGTGAGCCCAGATCGGCTACAGCTTTTGGATGGAGCTGGTTACTATGGAGCCGGCTCAGGTATCTATAGCTGTGAAAGAAACACAGATTTCTTTCACTATTCAATGTTGGGGTGGGACATTTGTGCTCCTGGTTTCTCCAGCGCTGCAGCAGGCAAAGGAGGATGTGTTACACATGACAAGTGATAATGATACGGGACACTGGTGCCGAGTAACTAACTGCTTCCAGAGAAACCTGTGGCACCTGTACCAGGGTTGCAGCTATGGCTAGGTTGCTTTTCTTCCCTCTGCCAGCAAACTGCTGCTGGCAGCTGATGGGCTGAAATCTCTGGGTTTGGAGAGGTCTGTCCCATCTCACTGAAGGAAATGCCAGGCTGTAGGTGGCGTTTCTCCTTCAGCCTGTTTTTGATCAAAATTTGCTCTCCTTAATCCAGTTTTGGATCAAACAAATATCCAGACAAGTTGGATGTTCTTACTCCATCCAAGTGCATCTGAGCAGGTGGGTTAGTGGCTCATTAACCGCTCCTCGAGTAACAGCCTCGCTTCACACAGGTAAGCCAGCCCCTGGCTTTTGATCTGATGAACACTCACAGACTTTACTGGTAATGGTTTGGAAGAAGGGCACTGCCTTCCTAGAAAACTCTGGCTGGAGGGGAGAAAGGGAAAGAGAGAGAGCAAGCTGACGCAGGATCACAGTGATGCAGCTGCAGCCTCCTGGATCCAGGAGAGAGGCAGGCGTATACCACCCAGGGAGCCAGCGATGGGTTTTGGCTGGGGATAAAGGTAGAAGGTCTCATCTCAGAGGAATGTATAACAGCAGATGAAAATAGCTGTAAAAGAAAACAAATGGTGTCATAGAGGCAAGGCATATGGTAGCTTCGAGTGACCAGAAGGCTCATTCAGGCTGTGGTTCAGTTCCAGGGGACTGATGACTGTCATGAGGGAGCACAGCAGGGGATGGCTGGAGCAGGACAGCTTCTGCTTCAGATTTCAGCACCTTTTTTTTTTTTCCTTCAGGCCTAATTGAGTTGTTATGATCATCATAGCCATTGGATTATCATCAGAAATTAGGAAAACCATATTTCTCTCCGGTATGGAGAAGAAAAAATAACCCGTGTCTTGACATTTCCTGCCCTTCTGGGGCTATCCTTCAAGGAGAGGGGCAGCACAGGAGCCTCTCAGGCAAAGGTCTGGGGAAGCAGAGCAGAGCTGCCCCGAGGGTGAATGTTGTCCTGGCAGGGAAGCTCAGGAGGCTGGGATCTCCCTCCACTGAGTTATATATACCGCAAAGGTTGTATTTCCAACTCAGACTGCCCGCATTTGAGCACTGCATGTGAATTTCACATTAAAAATGACCTTAATTAAAGACCTCATTGCCAGTCTTTATTCTCTATCACTTTTGTATTTTATTAAGTATTTGTCTCCGGCTAAGAAGGATGGAAAATGTTTCCCTTCTGATTTGCCTGTTATAGTACTTATTTTCTGAGGTAAAAGGGCCTAAAGGAGGCACAAGACACCAGAGACCTTTACAGCAGCACACAAAAATGAAGGGGGAAAACCAATTACAGGGGAACAGGAGTTAATTCCTAGAATGAAAGTACAGAGTAACCGCAGGTTATTTGCTATGGTATTTCATTGCTTATATAACCGGTTAGTCAGCGCGGCCAACTGCCCAACGCTGGGCTGCTCCTGGTTTACCATGAAGCCCCGCCTTCACCATAAATAATACATTTAATCCATTTTTCCTTCCTTCCAGCTGAAGCACCTCTATAATGGCTCTAGATCCTGGGGATTTTGTAACATTAACCTTTCTCTGAGGGTCAGGTGCCAGAAGTTCTTACTCTCTGGAAAAATAATTTCCCCAAATCTTTTTGTTAGTGAGTGAAAAATGAATCCCATCTCCGAGCCTGAAGTGAGCTTGAGCTGCAGTATAGTCGGTATATATACTGCATATTTATTGCTGTATAGTCATTTATCACAGTATAGTCAGCACAAGTACAACTGCCCCGGCACTTGCTGCATTGCATGAGACAGACACAGTCAGCAGCTCATGGTTTCTGCAATGAGATATTATTTACCAGAACAATAGGGCTTTTTTTTTTTTTTGCTCCTTCAAATCTGTAGTGCATTCAAATATACACACAAAGGTCCTCTTGCTAAAAACTCATGGTCACCTTTAAGCCTGGAAGGAGACCCACTTTATTTAAGGAGTTAATTTCTGGCAGCTAATTTGGGTGGATGCTGCCCTGACAGCAGGTCTGAATCTGTAAACACTTGACCCAAATCGAGTGCCTTTAGCTGATCCTTGCCACTTGCTCCCCATCTCTCCAAAATAAACAGACTGATGTGTTTTGGTTTAGCAAAAATGTTGAAACAAATTACATTTGATACAAGCCACAGTACTATTTCAGAAGTGAAAACAGCAATATTCCTTCTATAGCGCACAGAATATTTAGACATAAAAATAAACCACCTAGCCAGGGCCCTCTGGTGTGTGCACTGAGCTCCCAACCCTCTCCTCTTTTACTTCCTATGCTGCTTCTGCTGAAGAGCCCCTGATTTATCAACTGTTTCCCTCCTGCTCCATCACCTGCAGCTCCTCACTCAGATCCCATCACTTCAACTCGCTCAGTGGGTACATCTGGTTTGGGTTTTTTTTCTGCTCAGTTTCTGTCCTGTTTATTGTGTTTCTTTGTCAGAGAGACATTGGTATCCTGCAAAAATTTCCTTCATACTGCACAGGTCAATATTTGTATTAAATGCAAACTCGGCTCATTTCAAGAATTGTGAAATTTCATTTTTCTCTTACTATCTAAGTAACTGTGATGCCTGGGATACTGATGGGGTAAACTCCTGGTAAAAATAAAAGCCCCTCCAGGAAGCCAGGGAAAGGGAGCAGGAGCAGCTCCTGGCTCCAGACCTGCATCCTTGTGTTTCGGTACTGGCTCTGGCCCTTCTTCGATTCCCAGGAGCTGTAGAGGGAACTCAGGGCTTGACCCTGATGTAACACTGAGGTATGGCTCAGTGCACAGGGCTGTAGAGAAGCAGCCAAACTGAATTTGCAGAGCACACATATTCTCAAAGCCATGCAATGCCGGAAAACCTCACGCTTCTGCTGCATGGCTTTCACCAAAGCTCCTCCTGCAAAGTGCTGAAGATAGGTTGGATGGCTGAGCATACAGTAAGGGACAATTTAATTAGTGACTACTTAGAAACCTCTTGTCTGAACAGCTTCATCCAGTGCTGCATCCTTCACGTGCTGTCTCTGCCAGGCATGTCTCTCTCTCCAATTGCTACTAACTTTGATAGCCTCCTTAAAAAATTATCATAATTACTTCTGAAGAGATGAAGCAGCAGGAATGTCAAGCCTGCTTTCTCCATTTTCTCCCAGGTTATCCGTGACTCTGATGCCATCTGTAATGTCTATGTGCTCTTTTTCTAATTTCATAGCCTTGATATTAGTGCTTTTGAAAAAATCCGTGTTGCTGATAACTACTCAAGGTCCTGGCTGGGAACTTTTTGACTTCCAATCTGAATTTCAGGCTACAGAATTTTCACAGTTACCACTTTTATTTTCTCATAGAAAACATGCAATATACTGCTGACTATAACAATTCTTCTTCTCTTGAAAAAAGTGTGAAATTTGAATATTTTTCTTTTTGTATTGCTCTTCATATAGAAAAAGCTGGTCAGAAAATTGATTCTGTTGGTTTGCACATGATACCATTTAATTCTGGTAAGCTTGTTCATCATGTTTTCCAAACCTGATAATTACTGAAATTGTCTTTAAGTCTCTCTATAGCACAGGCTCCAAGAGTTTTTTTCTAACATTGCATTATTTTCCAGAACGACGGGCACAGGACTATAAACACAGGACACTTGGCTGGGGAGTCACACAATCACGGAATGGTTTACTTCAGCCCCCTGCGTACTTGATTAGGCAACTGCACAAGCTTTGTGTGTCTGATAAGTTCATTGCATAAAATTTCTAGTCTATTCAAGAAGTTTATTCAGAACTTGTGCAGATTTTTTGAGGAAATTGATTGTATTGAAATTTGGTGTGTTTTCACAGACTTCATTGCTTTAATCTGTTAAATAATTCCTGGTACATTATAAAATGGTTGTCATTAACATTTTTTTAAGCAAGTATGATCCCAGGAGCATTGCTTGCATGTGACTTTGTCACAATTTGATCTATAGGGAAAAAATATTACACTTTTTTTCCCACTTAAAAACAACAAGTAAAACAAAAATAAGTAGAGGTGTGGATGCAGTCTTCCTGGCCAAGGGTTCATTGGGGCTGGAGAGCCAGGGCAGAGTGGTTGTGAGTCCATGGCAGGTGGCCACGGTGGCCAGTAACTAACCCTTGGCTTGTCTGTAGGGTAACAGATTTAGCAACAGGTTGGATGGTGTCTCCAGCACCCTTGAGGGCATGAGCCACTGTGGGGACTTCTTGGTACCCACATACTGGAAGGGGCTTCTTAACGGCATTTGTTCATAAGGATACAGCATGCCAAGAAATCCAAACTTTACCCTAAACTATAGCCATTAATTTTGTCACTAACTGGTTGGTAAACTTGACATATTCTGGGCTATGAAAGTGGTTTTGTTGCTGTTTTTTTTTAAACATAGTTCCCAGGAGCAAGGATTTAATTGGCAAGTTAGTTCAAGGGTTATTCTTAGTGTAGAGCTTCTGGTGTGACATCTGTGAGCCCAATGTGTCCTACCCTGCCATGAGCTGAGTGGCCACTACAGGAACATGCTGCTTAAGGATGAAAAACTTATGTCCTAGCAAAAGAAGAAAATTCTGAAAAAGCTTTTCAGAGATCAAGGCTGAGAAGGAGAAATAATATTTATTAGTGGACCACCCAGTTGAAAAAACAGTCATGTTCATGGAGTCCATGACACCAGAAGCTGACTGTCAGAAACTGAGTGCTGTGAAAGCTCATCTCATGGGTAACTATATACTTCTGGGTCTGTAACAGCTCTCCCAGTTAGCCATTTTGGCAACTGATGATCATTTAGTTTTCACCCATTTAATTTCCACGAAAGCATTTTCATTGAGCATGACTATCACCCATGCCTTTTGGTGTTTCTATCATGAGGACACATTGTAGAGCTGTATCAGCCTGTTTTGTACATGCTTTGGCAAGATGTCTCCATTTGGTGTTTGTTGGACAAGAAGTATCTTGCTTCTGGTGATGAGACTGGAATGGGTGGGAGGTGCCTGGAGGGCTAGAGAGGTTGTGGGTAAAAAGGTAGTTCTAAGAAAAGTTATTTCAAGGTATGATCTTTCAGCTAAGTTTCAATAATGGAACATTTTTCAAGATACTTCCAGAAGGAGGAGAAAACTTATGATCTTGGGTGGGAAGATGGGTCTTTTTGTCTTCCTGTCAGTCTGCATGAAATATATAAATACTCAGATGCTATCATCTCTCTTGGGAAATTAAGAAAATTGGTGTGGGAGGATTAGAGACATTTTTAATCACCTCTGGCTCTGCATCCAAGGATTTTTTCTATGATTCGTCTTCATCATGGGCAAGGAACTTCTCTGCTGAGTCTCAGAGGGTGCAAACCCCATGTCTCTGGCCGCATCACTGCAACTACATCGGTTTGCCACCACTACAGGCCTGACTCTTAACCCCTCCATTTGGGGATCTTGGGATCTTGGGCTGCTTTAGTTGTCTGCATGTAGAGTGTTCTACATTGTGCACCCCTGCTCCCAGGGCTGCGTAATGCCTCCCTGCCTGCACTGTCCTGCCGTGCCTTGCCCATTGTGGGAGGCTGCAGCTCAGGGATGGTGCCAGGGCTTGGTGCCAGCTTTGTGCCCACTAAGGCACCTACGTAAGATATGGTACATATATTCCTCCAACACCTTTTGTCTAACAAAGTCTGTAATGGCAATGAAAGTTGAGGGGTGATCTGAGGAGCCTTTACAGTTCATTTCTTTCCCTGTAATCTCTGGTGGCTGCCTATTTTTTTCATTATTTCTTAGCAGGAGGCATTGACAAAGGGTGATAGTCAGCTTAGGTCCAGCCTAGTACTTCATGACAGAGTTTTCTGTTCCCTGGGGGTTTGCTGTGCCTGGGTGTGGTTTAGGGTGGTTTTACATCTTATATTTGATGGATCTCTATGCTCAAAATATTTACTAATACCAGCTTTATCAGGGACTATGCAAACAGGTGCCTTAATACATCCTCTCTGCTTAATCTTTGTTGTCCAAATGGAATATGAAGCTCCACCAAAATTCACCCATAATCTCTTGTTTTGTACAGCATGCATTTTCAATTTATTTGTGAGGTCAGTGTATGTGTATGCTGCTTTCTTGTTTTCCTGGTTAGGACTGTCCTCTTCATAACAGAGACTCTTTCTGTCCTGGGAAATGATCTTTGGAAGGTGTTATGAGAACTTATAGATAGAATTGGAAACAGAAATGTGGCATTTCTTTGTTGGACCAAACATCAAGTAGCAAGCAGGGAGTAAAAAGGGTAATACAGTAATTGTGTTATTTAAACGTATTTAGTGGGTAATGCTGATGAGTGGTGAGGACATTATTGGAAAGCTTTGTTACAGGGAAGGATAAAAATAGAATTAATAGCTCCTGCAGGCAATTACTCTTAAAAATAATGGCTTGTTCCCTGCCTCAGAAGCTCAGTTAAACAATGGAGCTCTTGCATAGGGCCAGATCTGACAAATATGAGAAAACCTGACCATTGCTCCTTGCCAGATTTCCCCCTGAAAAATTTCCCCTACCCACCCACACCTTGTTCTTCCCTCTACAAGACTGAGAGAAGGCCTCCCCAGGCAGCTTGAGGGGTTAGATGGGCACCTACGCATGCAGTAGCCACCTTGGTAGTTCAAAGCAGGGTTTACGTGGTCGGTGGTGGCTGCTGCTGCCAAGGGGTGGGCTGCAGTGCCAAAGGGGCCTCTGGCTTTAGGCAACCTCTGGAATGTGCAATGAACAAAATCCCTCCTATTTCACCCCACTACACCTAGGTCATGTCTAGAGGATTTGTGACTGCCTTTCAGTGCATTTCAGGCAGTAAAACAGAGGTAACCATAGCTAGAGCTGGCCCTTCCAAATCCCACCTAAAATAGGATTTAACCTAAATTCCACCTAAAGGGACCTAAATTCCCCCTAAATCCCGGAGAACCACTTAGCCTCCTGTCTAGCCCTATGTGGCATGACACCTAGTTCAGGAGATGTCTCCCTACTTGAACTTCAATTTCTTTGTGCCTAAAGTAGGGAGTGGGTGATCAGTACTGGGATGCCCTGCTCCAGGGTGTCCTCTCTCACCTAAACTTACTGCAGTCCACAGAGTTGCCTATAACTCTGAATAAAACTCTCATCCTTTTAACAGAAGTCAGGTATTTCCCTTGAGTGGTAAGAGGAGTAAAACCCAAGGAGGTGTTTTGTTATTTGTTGCCTGCACAGTGAACCAGAAGAGGTAGCACCTAACATGGTTGGTCTATATTGCTCTCTGGCACTGAGTTTGGTGTATGGTGAACAGAGAGCAGCAGAGGTTTAACTTCACGTGTCCTGGATTAGTCTCTGGAAACTCCTCACTGATTGTGTGGGAGACTTGGTGTCATCTCTTTCCAGGGAGACGTTACTGTGGCCTTTCAACACTTAAAGTGGGCTTATAAGAAAGATGGGGACAGACTGTTTGGTAAGATCTGTTGCGATAGGACAAGGGGTAATGGTTTTAAACTAAAAGAGCACAGATTCAGACTAGATACAAAGAAGAAGGTTTTTACAATTAGGGTAGTGAAGCACTGGAACAGGCTGCCCAGAGAGGTGGTAGATGCCCCATCCCTGGAAACATTCAAGGTCAGGTTGGATGGGGCTCTGAGCAACCTGATCTAGTTGTTGATGTCCCTGCTTATTGCATGGGGGTTGGACTAGATGACCTTTAAAGGTCTTTTCCAACCCAAACCGTTCTATGATTCTATGATTCTGTGATTCTATGATTTTACGATTTTATGGTACCACTTGGTTGTACCTGGGGGTACCTTCTGATGTACCTCCATCCACCTGGCAGTCAGGTGGTGGGACTAAATCAGTGGCTAAGGCTCCTTTTCTGGGGATTGGAGAGGAGGAACTCACTTCACTGCAAAGAATGGCTTAGGGATGGGAGGAGGCACCTCTGAGTGATCCTTCAGCTGTAGAGGAAGCCCAGCACTGATCTCACAGTAATTCTTGCATGGCTGCAATCTCACCCAGGCTTTAGAGGAGTGGGTGATCCCCTTCTCCTTCAGTTAGTAGCCTAAAATTCAGGCACATGTAAGCATAAGGGAGGTGCCCAAGGACCTGGTTCTGCAGTGAGAAGCAAGCAACAGCTGCATTTGGAAACTCCCCCCTATGAGCCTGTTTTTTTCTCTGATGCAGGCACAGCTGAAGAAAATGCATTTTTGCATGTTTACTGGTTAAACATTAAGGCCATAACTAGCTCTTCTTTGGGACTGCCCGTGTGATAGTCCCAAACAAAAGGGGTAATCATAATGGAGCTGTGAGTAATCACTGAGGACTGGGAGTCTCCTGTATCATTAAGGCCCATTCCTGGGTAGTCATGAATGTCCTGTCTCTGCATGGTGGTCCCTGAGGCTGTCATGGATGGAAGACTCCTGTTAGGAGAAAAATCTGAGGTGACCAGACCAGACCATTTTTCAGATGGTCTGAAAAATGTGGAAATTATAGATGTACATGTCCTCACTAAGTCTCCAACACTTAGTACCTTCAGCAGCTTTGGCTCGTTTGTGTTGCAGTTTGTATTCTTTCAATTACCACATACATCTTGTACTGAGCCCTGGATTCTCCTGTTACTCTCTGGTCTATTCTGCCTAATTTTCTTGTCCTCCATGGAAGCATCCTCAGTGAGGTCTTTGCCTTTTTGCAAAAATCTAGTCTAGACAGATAATAAATCACGTTAGGAAAGACCTTTCCTCTAGATGGGTGAACCTCACTTCTCTCCTACATGGGGTGGCTGACTGGTGTCAGCCCAGGTTTAAATTGAAAGGGGTTAAGAAAGGCTGATACGAAATCAGCAGAACTGGGACAGGAACACCCACCCTCCTCACTCACTGCCCCTGAACCCCTGAGCTGCTTCTGTGGGTTTTAATGAGCACAGAAACAATTTGGGCTACAGGGAGTCCCACAGCCATCTCAAGAGAGTGAAATGTGCTCTTGGTCTAATGAAGGGATGGGCTGAAATAATGGCAGTTCAATTTTTTGCTAGCCTTCAGCACAGAGAGAGAGAAAGCCAGAGATTTCCTCTGATAACTCTCCAGCCAAAAGCCAGCACACTTTTTCTGGAGGAAAGCATCTGAGAAATGTAAATAAATTTGATCCATGAGATTAGTTCAGGGTGTGCTGTAGGAACGTTTGATGCTTTCCCCAGAATTATCTTCTTTTGGAAAACAAGACTTTCAGCAGCTACAAAGACTGGCAGGCAGAGGAGTAAGTCTCTGTACCTCTACTGCTGGCTACTTCCTCTGGCACAGCTGTACCACATCACCTACCACAGCAGCTCTCCCTTCCCTTCCCTTCCCTTCCCTTCCCTTCCCTTCCCTTCCCTTCCCTTCCCTTCCCTTCCCTTCCCTTCCCTTCCCTTCCCTTCCCTTCCCTTCCCTTCCCTTCCCTTCCCTTCCCTTCCCTTCCCTTCCCTTCCCTTCCCTTCCCTTCCCTTCCCTTCCCTTCCCTTCCCTTCCCTTCCCTTCCCTTCCCTTCCCTTCCCTTCCCTTCCCTTCCCTTCCCTTCCCCTCCCCTCCCCTCCCCTTACCTTCCCCAAAGAAGCACATAATCCTCGGTGGGGAGATGTTGAGTAAAGCTTGCAATGGAAATGTCTTTCCTGATACCCTTCAACATCTAAGTAAAGGAGCTCTGACATAAAAAAGAATAGTGCATCATCTCAAGAAGGGTATTAAGAGGCAATATCCCTATTTCTGCCACACGTTAGCATCAGTTCCCCCTTCACTGATGTCTGAGCACAGCCCTCACAGTATGGTTAAGTGTTCTTTTTTGTCATACCATGCTGGAGTCCAAAGCTGAGTAGCAAACTGCTTTAAAGTAAATACAGCTTTAGAGAAAAACGTAAGCAGGACCCAGTTGTTCAGCTCCTTCAGCTGCAAGGCAGCTTTGCCTTGAGCCAGCTCATGAATCAGGGCCACGCCATTATTCCTGAGAGGTCCTACAGCTCTGTGGGATGTGTGGGTTGACTGGGATAGGTGCGCTGTGCCCCCAGCCCAGCACACTGGGTCAAGGTGGGACCTGGTGCTCAGCACACCACTTGCTCTGGAGCAGGAAACTGCTGGGAGCCTGCAGGGTCACAGGAACAATGGAGGGCCTTGAAGCCCCCATAGGGGATAACCATGAGTGCAGTATATGGGTATGCTCAGTGTGAGAAGATATCCCCCATCCCAAGCTGGGCTGTGGTTATCTTTCCCTCACGGTTAATGAGATAATTATTCCTAAAGCAAGTTGCTGAATGAAGAGCTCTGACCTTCATGTTTTAGAGCACTGCAAGATCAGCTTGCTTTGCTCTCCTCATCTGCACTAATTTCTCTGATGTGGAGAGATGCTTGCTCTTCTTGCTCCGTGTCATGGTTTAACCCCAGCCGGCAACTAAGCACCACGCAGCCGCTCGCTCAGTCCCCTCACAGTGGGGTGGGGGAGAGAATCAGAAGGGTAAAAGTGAGGCAACTCATGGGTTGAGATAAAGACAGTTTAATAGGTAAAGCAAAAGCTGCACATGCAAGCAAAGCAAAACAAGGAATTCATTCACTACTTGCCATCGGCAGGCAGGTGTCCAGCCACCTCCGGGGAATCAGGGCTCCATCAAGCATAATGGTTACTTGGGAGGACAAACACCATAACTCCGAACACCCCCCCTCTTCCTTCTTCTTCCCCCAGCTTTATACGCTGAGCATGACGTCATATGGTATGAAACATCCCTTTGGCCAGCTGGGGTCAGCTGTCACAGCTGTGTCCCCTCCCAGCTTCTTGTGCAACCCCAGCCTGCTCGCTGGTAGGTGGGGTGAGAAGCAGAAAAGGCCTTGACTCTGTGTAAGCCCTGCTCAGCAGTAACTAAAACATTTCTGTGTTATCAGCACTGCTTTCAGCACAAATCCAAAATATAGCCTCATACAAGCTGTTATGAAGAAAATTAACTACGCCAGCCAAAACCAGCACACCCCATTAGCTGCTGTTCGGTGCGTCACTGGCTGCTGAGAGCACAGACTAATGGTCATTGTTGAGACATTTCCTCAATGGCCTAATTAAGGAGTAAAAGTCCATTTGACTACACAGAAATAATTAATAAAGCTGAGCTGCTGTTGTTATGAAAAGTGCTCCCTAACATCCATGAGAGAGAGTAATGACAGTTTCAGGAGCATTGCAGCTCTCCTTGACTGAGCCCAGCTGAACTCTCCTGCCCCATATCCACACAAGTGCTAGCTAGGAGCCTTTTCCTCTCCTGCTCACACTTTGCCCAATTTAAATATAGATAGAAATTTGAAAAACAATATTATTTGATTCATAAAAATTTATTGTAAAAAATACTTCTTGCCTGGCATGTCTGCCTTCTCCTTAATTTCTTACTCTGACGGTCACCCGCATAGAAGGAGGTGGAGGAGGCAGTAGATACTCTACTTCTTGCTTCTGGTGTCCCTGATTGGGCAATGTATCTCACCCACCAAAGGGTTCTCAACACCATCAGTCATTGACCAAGTTGCTGTCTATGTTCTACGGACCGTACCAACTGCAGTGGGAGCTGGGACACCTGGCGCATGTGTAGACACCTGAAATTAGGGGTCTAAATTTTGAAGTGAATCCCAACAGGAAAATCTAAATTCAAAATGACCTGATGACACTGGAGTAATAATAAGAACATCAGGAGGCTGCTGTTCAGCCACAAGAGGCTGTAGGACATCCAGGGCTGGATTACAGCGCAGGAGGACTAGCTGACCATCTTGGACTCAGGACAGAGAGTTAGGCCCTTTTCTCCAACTATATCCTAGCCAGATATTTTTTCAAATAAAATGGCGTTTTACATTTCCCTGTCTTGCCCTTTGTCAGGGGTGCGTCTGCAGATTCAGGATGGGCTGGCTGGTGTACACTGTGTGATCGCTGATGGCTCTGTTCCCTGCTCAGCCACCCCACGTCCTCCCAGCAGATCGCTCAGGCTGCAAAACATTGAAGGTTTCTCTAACAAACAGAGAAGTTGAAGGAAATCACGTGGAATCAAATGGAACATTTAATTTCACCTGAGATATTGAATTTCTGACTTTTTTCTTCACTTTTCTAAAAGCATGTCATAAATTGAACCAAGATTTTAGGTAGAATTTCATTTTGATTTTTTAATCTAAAATGTCAGAAGAAAACACGGACTTTCATGGCTAAAGGGAACAGGACTTCAGCACTTTATAAATGGAAACAATTAAGCAAAATTGATGTATATTTATGAAATATTTCAATATAACTTAAACCCTTGTCTTCCAACAGGAAAATACTTTGGCTAAAAAACTCCACCCAGATTTTTTTGTGACCTGCAACATCACCTGCAAAGACCATGATGTAACTGCTGAAGAAAAGCTCCTTAACCACCTCATAGAAGCCTTGTATCTCCATTTTTGCTTGCAAAGAGCTGCTCTCTAGTCACTACTGCAGCAGTAATAATAATTCTGATACTGCCAAGAATTTGCATTTCTGGTTATCCTAATGCTTGGTATTTCAGATGAAAGACTTCAGACAGCTAATTAGCACATAGGCTCATTAAATGCTAAAAAATGCTTTCGCTGCCTAGGTAGATGGAGCATCCAGGCCCTTAACCCATTTCCCAAAGGCGAACACATCTCTGCATCCTTAGGCTTTATTCAGAGCAATCTGAATCCTTTAAGCTGTGTACGCTCAGAGCATGCCAGTTTATACCATCTGCCAGTTTATACCATCTATCATTTTTTGCATCAGTGCTGGGAGGCCTGGGCGCTTCCATCGCCGTCCGACCCTGGCGCTGCGGCGGCGTGGGGCAGGACTCCCTGGCACAGCTGGCTGTGAGGAACAAGGGGTGATGGGTTCAGTGGTGCATCCATCCCTGCTATAACAAGTGACCTACCTCACTCCAGCACAGGAACGGTGTTGCCAAAAATGCTGTAGTGATCCAAACTCAGCCTGCAGCCAGTGTGTGTCTGCAGGGAAAGACAAAAGCAAGGGGAAATCATAGCGGCTCTGTGCTCACGTTCTCCTCTTACTCTTTCTCAGAACCTAAAGAAATGGTTGTGGCTCTGTATGGAAGTTAATTAGTGATAGTAAATAATATTCCTTTGTGCTAGGCTTGAATAGTGTCCTTTATTTGAGGCTCTCAGTGTGCTTAATGCTCTGTATTTAATTCAGCTTCACAACAAAACCTAGCTGAATTATTCATTGCAAATAAATTATCTGAAGAATACAGTCCTTTTTTTTGCTGTTTGCAAGCCCGGCCTGCTTTCTTTTATGCCCCTTTCCATAGCCAGTAGTGTCTGTGCAACGATTTGGGCAACGAAGCCATGGCGCAGAGCTCGTTGTGCTCCTTGCTAATTGTGAGAGTGCGTGTGCACGTGTTGGGGCGGCAGGAGGAGGGCGGCAGCCTCCAGGTCTTGCTAATGGGATGAGCTAACATTTGAACGGGAGATAAAGCAATAAGCAATGCTGAGCACGTTCCTCATCTGAGCACATAGATGAATATACACATATGCATACGTATATCTAGCTTTTCATACGCACACAATGGTGTTAATGGAGTTGCCAGACTCCAGTTAAGACCGATTGCACGTGGTAAGTCTACAAATAAGAGATTCAAATTACAGCCTTTTGGACTGATATAAGGCTCAATGTAACCTTCAAAACACATCCATTTCCCAATATTCAGGCAAATAAAAACCTCTCCACACCCTCAAGCAGTAAGAAACTCTATACTGAAAAGCAGGGAGGTTTAATTACTCCAAGGAAGCATGGATCCCATTGCTCCAGGAAATGGAGCAGGGAGCTGTATGGGACCCAGCCTCTTGAGGAGGACAAGCTCCTGCAGTATGTAGGTTCAGACGTGCCCACGCCTTCATCCCAGGACTTTTTGGGTGCCCTGGGCATGGGGACACTTTGATTGCAATGTCAGCCAGCCCTTCATCAGCACTTTGGTGTGGGTGGTAGGTTTCAAATAAAGCCCCACAGGCAGAGCTCAGCGGTGAACTCACTGCTACCAGCAGGCTTGAGATGCCAAAAGCTGACATGAACCCGAAAGGATTTTTGCCTTATTCACCTACACAGAAATGTGCAAGCATCAAGGAGGCAAAGGCCACTGCAGCTGGTATCCCTCTCCCGTGTCTGCCCCTGAGGAGGGGAGAGGAGGGAGGCAGAGCCGGCGTCAGCTCCAGCCCTGATGCTGCAGGTTGGCTCTTCCTCCGTGGACAGTCCCATCACCAAGCAGGCACATGGGACAGCTCTGTCCTCACCTTCCCACCTCCAGAAAGATTTGCTGTTCTAACAGGAGCAGGCAATTTTATCAGAAGCATCAGTTTTGCCAGTATTTGATGTGTATATGTGTGTTCATGAGCAATGAACCACCCAGATGGCCATTGGGGAGCCTCTTAAGGAGAGCTCCCCACATGGGATGTTAGAGCCAGGCTGGACATGGAAACTCCCCAGCCAACAGCTGAAACACTGGGCACAAGGCAATATGTCCCTAAATCTCTAGTTTAAGTCCCATGGTAAATGAACGCATGACTGAAAATAATGAATTTTCCAAGATTTTAATGCAAAACTTTTGCTTGCTGTTTTCACTGTTGGTCTGTTTATTTCTTCTAAAGAATAAGGTCACCTTCGTAAGATGGGCTTGTTTTTCTGTTTAAAAAGATCATTCTATGCAATTTTTTCTCCTTTGGAAATAGCTATGCTGACAGAAAAAGAAATCTGAGGTGCATGTTTTTGTCAGTTACTTGTAATCAATAACACCCACATTAAAAAAAAAGCTGAAATCAAGCATCAGCAAGGGAGCAGGCCGAATCCATAACATATGGGCTGACCTATTTTGTAATCACATTTGCTAAGTGGAAAATAAATCAAGGTAATCCAGCCTCCTGCCGCAAACCTGATGCGTTATCTTGGGTTTGTTGGGTGTTTGCCTGAACGCCCTCCAAGAGCCAAGTAAGGAAAGCATGCAGACACCTTGGCTGGGGACCAGCAGGGACGTGATGCTCAGGAGATGGTGCGCTGTGTTTCTCCATCCTGGGAATAAGCCTCCTAAACATGCTTCATCCTGAAGTCCCTTTGCTTTACACCCCTGTAGGAAATGAGACATTTTCATTTTCGTTTTGACCTGCAGATGTATGGAAATTCATGGTAAAATGGCCATGCTTCTCCCCATGAACTCTCCTGCTGGAACTGAACCCTGGCCTGCTGGCTCTAGCACACACAGCCACATTGTGGAGTTAAGTTATTCCAGTGTCACCTGAGTAGGAGATCAACAATGAGAGACTGGCAGAAACAAAACCAGCAATGTGCTTGTAACAACAAAAGGACTGTGAATTCTTCCAATGAAGGTGACAAGTGTGATGTCGGAGCCACTTTGTCACTGGAAATACAAAAAGCATCAGGAACTGGTGGTTTACATCACTAGTAACTGATGGCTCCAGGTGTGATGGACAAACTCTTCTACCAGGTAGATGATCCACATGCCATGAGACAAGTTCTCCCTCCAAGGGTGGGATCTAGTACCACCCATGGATTAGGCATATTCCTTATTAATGATTTTGGGAAACTAATGAATCATTCCTTCCACAGATAGTACACGTGTTCACTCTACAGGCATGGGGAGAAGAAAGTGGCCTTAATGCTCCTTGGAGGGAGCCTGTGTCTGCGGAACTGAGGTGTCTAAATATAGGTGGATAGACCAGGGTAGGGTAGACCAGTTCACCCTTACATTCTGTGTGGGCTGTACATCTAAAGCATGGCCAGGAAAAAGCCCCAGGGACAGGGATTGAGCACCCGAGGTCTTGCAGCAGGGTCAGGCAGAGGTGTGGACTCAGCCCACCTGTACGTCTGCTCCTGGCCTGATACTGTGGCCCAGAGGAACTGCAGCTTGCAGTGAGATTGTTTTCTTTTCTATAGAAAATAATTCAGAAGAATATGCTTTTGAACTGTTTATTGCAAACAAGCAGTGAAAGGTCTCCTGGGATGCCTTGAGGATGGAGAAGCAGATCAGTGTTCATTCTAGGTGTGGAAACAGGCTTCAGGCGTCCCTATTCTGCTCTGGAGGGCTGTCTTTTCTGTGTCCCTCCTCAGGACTTGTTTCATATCCCAGCTGGGGACCCAGGCCTGAAGAGCAGAGGGGTGCTGCTCCCTGTGGTTGGATGCTTCAGCAGCTGATCCCACCTCCTCCCCTTCTCTGCAGTGCCCATGCTGCTCTGGGACTCCCACAGGGCTTTGACTGTGCTTTGAAGTCCTGGAACAGCACAGGCACCATGGCCATTTCCCCAGATCCTGCCATCGCCCCGGCCATTGCATGGCCTCAGCATCTTCTCACCTTGTGGACACACAGAGCATTTTTATACCCTAATCCATGCCCTGACCACAGGCATCTTTCAGCCCTCAACACACCCCACCCATCTCCCAGTACCACCGTACTTACCTGCTTAGTTCATTGTAATAAACCCCAGTAAAATGCATTTCTTTAAAAATAAATAGGTTTCAGGGCCTGATTCTGTGCCAGCCACAGAAGAAAGTCAGGTTTGAGAGCATCCATCCCTGTATGAGATGAGAGCCTTTGCATTCCTAACAGAAAGCTAAGTGAATTCATACGAGGACTGTATTAAGGCTATAAATACCTTGGTGTGATGGGCCTGGGCTAACAACCCATTTTTCAATGGGACCTGTGCTGCACCCACATCATGTGGGTCTCCTGACCATGAGGCAGGGCTGGGATTTTGTTCACAGAGACCCATTTGCAGAGCTGTGGCTTTTATGGCCTCTTTGAAAGTGAGAAAAGTGAAGAATTTACACAGTAAAAATTCTTGGCAAAGTTGGAGACTCCAGTTTCTGTGTAATGAATGAATTACTATGCTGTTGAATTTACACACCTCAGACAAGTATACTGGAAACTCATATCCTAAGGTAAAAAAATGCAAAAAATTTAGACTTTGGCTTTGCCAAAAATTTTATTGGACAAATTCTTCATTTTTTTAAAATCTAGACAGGATACATAAGTACTGAATATTCTTTTTTTGTTCTTATACAATGAAAAAATATTTTCAAAGTCTACTTTATAAAATAATAGATAGATCTCTGTAATAGAAATTAAAATTGTAAATAGAAAGTTGATATGGAGCAATTTTTCCCGCAGTGTGGGAACATCTGGTATGGTTTCTAATTTATTTAGAAAATAGGCACGTGGGCTCCAGCCCGGTAAGGAATTTAAGCACAAAAAGGATGTTTTTGGACTTCTCTGGGACTATTTATGCATTTAAGCTAAGTCCAAGCCCAGGCATTCTGCTGAAGTTGACCTTCCAGACTCTTCATGCTATCTCTGCATGAAAAGTATGACATCTTTCAGTTGCTGCACATTTCTGCAAGTATTTGGATATTTAGTAGAGGGACAGCAATGCAATGGAAGTATTCAGATGGGCCTGAGCAATGAAAAGCATCTTTTGATGCCAACCTGTCCTCACTGCTCTGATCCGTGGAGACCAGGTCCTGCCTGGAAAGGTGACTTTGGGCATGAATTTGCTTGGCTGCCTGGTCATCCCAGGTTCCTCAAGTCAAAGGCACTTGTGAGCACGGCACTGTGGTGTCAGACATCCCTTTCCCAAGCAGATGTACCAATAAAGCACCAGACCGCAGCCCTGCCCCACCAAGCAGACCCCAGCTCTGCTAGGGGAATGGGTCATCTCGGTGCTTTCAGTGGTGTTTCAGATAAAAATGATTTGTTCAGGTGAAATATTTTGAGTAGACTGCCTGCGTTAACAAAGCTGCTATTGCCTGCTGTGAGGCTGGGGCTCCACATGAGCTGCTCCCCACAGCAAATGGTGATTGACCCCTTGGTGAGTTCAGCTGGATGAGAGGGGATCATCTCTCTCCCATCGAAGTCATTTCAATACATTTTACACCACATCATTTGTGCAAGCTGTCCGTGACATTTGACATTTAAAATTTTACATTTAAAAAAAATCCTTGTTCAAAACCACTTGCTGACTATGTTGTAAGGTAGCTGTGCACACACACACACAGAGTGCTTGCACACATGTGAACAGCATGGGTGGCACACACTGTTCCTCTCTGTCTGATCAGGATTAACACCCACTAGCAAAATACGTACCCACACATGGAAAATGGGTCTCTCCAGTTGCTGGCATTAGCTACTCATTCTGCCCCAGAGCTGGCCTCAGGCCTCGGATTCCCAGTGTGCTGGCACCAGCACCCTCCATCCTGTGAGGTTTGTGGTCCCACTCCAGTTGCCGGCACTCAGCTCTCATTTGGCCCCTCTAGTCTGGCTTGATGGTTGCTGATAGTCTCGCACATGGGCTCAGATTAGATGGTGGTCTGCACAGAAGGTGGATGGAAAGCATGTAAGAGTAATTATTATCAGTAGTAATAAATAATTATTCTTGTTATGATGTAAGAATATTTAGTAAGATGGTAGGGCCGGCAGTGGTTGGGTGCAGGGCTCGGTCAGACAAGCATACTGACCAGCAGCTGTTACCCAGAACCAGCGCCTTTTATTATCTTTTTCCTCTATTTTCTCACACTGGCTCCTCCCCAGTTCACCTTGATTACTCCCTTTCCCTGCCTTTGATCCTTCCCTAAACAGCCCATAACAAGTCTTGCACATTCCCACAACCCCCTTAATACACCTTCGAGAAGTTGTACAATGTCCCCAACTGCTTTCCCCCTGCAGCCCCCCTGTAAGCCCCACTCCCCTGCTGGTGCTCACCACTGTCAGCCTGGGGAGGGGGTGGCCCCACTGGCTCCTTGGTGGGGTTCAGCCAGGGACCATGGGCTGACCCCTCTCCTCTGACAGTCCCAGGAAGCAGGTTGGGGCTCCCCTGGCACAGGTGGGCTGCCTGGGATCCTGCACCCAGCATCGCCCTCTGATCTGTGGGGGGTCCTCATGTTCCCACAGCCAGAATTTAGCCACCAGTGAGTGCCCTCCACAGGTCACTCTTGCTTCATTAATCCTTTCGGGGGGGTCGTATCATTGTCTAGACCCTCTGCTGGGATCATGTGCATGTCAGCAGTGTGGTCCTGTACCTTCCTCCCCATCTGGCAGACTGCCCGCCACCCCCTGCCCATCCCAGCCCCCAGGGCAGCAGAAAACCCTGCAGAAGCTCTCCCTGCTCAGGAGGTGGAGGAGAAGGACGACAACCTTGCCTTCGATGGTCACATCAGAATTACAGCTGCATCTGAGAGCAGTTTTGTAGCAGGTTGATTGAAATAGTTTGTGACAAGAGAATCAAGTGCAGAGAAATAATTTCTGTATTGAAAACACCTCTCCTACATAAGGTCACTGAATAGCTAAATTCTGAAATATTTAACTTAATGCAACTGGCAGCAGCTACTGGAGTACTTGTCCTCGAGGAACTGCTGACATTTGCAGTGAAGCCACTACAAAACCCAGATAAAATAAGGCCTGGAGCAAACCTAGTATCAAGGAAAAATCATTACAGAGTGCATTGTGCATATTTATAAAACACAAGTGATGCCCAAAACCTTTAGGCCCTATGTGGCAACCATGTCCTAACAGAAATATTCAACACCTTTAACCAACGAGGCTTCCCCTTTGGACGCTAGTGGGTCAATTAGTTTAACTTGATGGTGGCCTTAATACAGAGATGTTGGTAACTAATCTTGAGAGTAAGTGAAATCATGCAAGTGCTTCTGTGAATAAGAGCGCTGGCTCACTTCCCTTGATGTTTATGTAGAGCTCCGCTTAGCCGGCAGACATCATGCTCCACCGCCTCTTACACTTGGTAAGAGTGAAGGACTCTTCCAGGAAGTGGCCCTGCACAAAAACCACAGATGAGGCCTTAACATGGCTGCTCATTCAGCCTCTCCCCGCACCAGCCCCGGTGAGGGAAAAGCCCCCAGTGGGGCCAATGCCTTGGGTCCTCCTCTAGATGATTCCTCAAAACGCTGTGAGTGTATGAGGTTGCCCAGTGGTGTCACCGAGGCTATCGCCTTATGCATATGCAGGTATTTTGGATCCAGGATATGGGGAGATGTTAAACACTGAGGGAAAGCCTGTCTCATAGTCTGTGCTCCTAACAGAAAAGGTTATTGGGATAACCTGAAGACCGGGTGTAAGACTACAGCTTTTGCTGGTTTCTTAGGAATTTTCTGTGTTCTTTAAAAAATTATCATCATCAATGTCTGTTCCGAAAGATTTTATTTAGCTGTCTGAGCCAGGTACCTTTTGCTAAATTTCTCCAGCCATGATGAATAGCAGTGAATTGCTGGAATATTGCTGTTCTTCGTCCAGACATGAGCTACATAGGTGTGCAAGCCTGTGTCAGGAGGCTGGATCAGAGACCCCCTGAGGTCTCTTCCAGCATTAATTATCCCGTGTCCCTGCGTTTTTATGGATGAAAATGAAAGGACATTGATAGGTCCAGCTCATTGAAGTTGTCTTGGAAATGCTGTAGATGTACAGGTCAGCCTGCAAGGCGTGTGAAGCGGGTCTGTGTGCCTGGGTCATGGCAGCCTCACCATGTGCACATACGTGTCAGTGTACATGTGTGTACGGTTCCCAAAAGCACTGCCCACCTCCTGATCTCCCAAACTCCATCACATCTGGTTACGCATGGACAAAGGCAGAAAAGTCAGAATCTGCAGTTCTCTCTCTTTTCAAGAGAGAACTTCTCACCACCACTCTCCTGGACTTTGCATCCATAAATAAAGTCAGTTGAATGGGTACAGGCATGGCTGTGGATGTGGTAGAAAGTTAAATAACAGCTCTGTGCTACCAAGCAAGTTCCTCACCTAACACAAAGGTCACCACAGTCGTAATAAACTCAGGGCTGTCAGCGGGTTTCACCCTGCTCCTCATGCAACAGCACTATCGCCCAGGTCCCACCCTGTGCAGCACCCCACCCTGTGCTGGGCACTGTGCAAGCACCAGCAACCACCAGCCTGTCCCAGCAAACTAGGACAAGACTAAGAAAAGACTAGTGGTGCAAAACAGGGAGCAGAGGAGGCAAATAAGTTTGCTACATGTCACACAGCAGATCAGGAGCAGAGCTGGAAATGAGATGTCAGCCACCAGGTCCTGGAGCCACATATGTCCCCAGAGCAAGAAAGGAGCTGAACCAGCAGGTATTAACAGAAATCTGGTGATTTGGAGGCATGGATAGAGGGACACCTTCAGTTTAAAGGTCACACTTCAGCCATAGCACCTATAATCTATTTTGCTTGAACTGTATGAACTAGTTTAAGCAGAAAATGTTTGGGACGTCTTCCTGCTTCCTGAACTGGGCTGTGCTAGAGAGTCAAAGCTTGCAGTGATGAAGGAATAGCATTTATGGGACTGATGGAGAGAATTGGAAAAGCCCATGCAAAAAAAACCCCAAAAACGCCACACCCCAAACCATGACATTTCAGGCACATAAACACTTTACCATGTCTGAAAAAAAAGGCAACAACATTCAATGCAGGTTGAGAACAAATTGCTCTGAAGTTACTTTATATTAATCTCTGAAATCACCTGAAAGGAATGACGGTTAGTACTTGTGAAACAGAGGCAGGATGCTCATTAATAATGAGATCATGAACCCCTGTGTGACGGAAAGTCGAAGTGAGAGAGGTAATTTATCAGTTTGCTTCTTTTTATGTGCTCGACAGCAGTGAATGAGGAGTCATTGCTGCTGTTTCTTCCCTAAGTTGATTTTTTTTTTTTCTGTAAAGCTTTGCTACTCTGGGAGAGAAGAAAACGTTTTGGAAATCTCTCACCTACTATTTGTCCCTAAAACTTGGGCACCTTCTCCAATGCAGCCACCCTCCACTGGCAGTCGAGGGAAGCTGGCAGCTTGGGAAGACGTGGTGTCCTGTGGCGACCAGGACTGGGCAGGACCTCACCAGGGACTCCAGCATTTGGGGCACCCAGCTAGAGCCAGGGCAGACATTGGGGCTCAGCACTCAGGGCCACCCTTACCCCAACGCTTTCTCACAGGCCATCATCAGAGCCATAAAAAAAATTACAAAACTTTCTCTTCCCATACCAGAGATCCCAGCCCAGCCCACGGGGGTGCCCGGGGGGTGGGGAGAGCAGCAGGGATCCATAGTATATTAAATGTTGGCCTCCCAACCACAGTGTACCTAAAGCTGCCACTTGCTGCAGTCTTCAGAGGCACATCTGACATTCTGGAAAAGTTCAGTATAATTGATTTTGGATCTCAACAGCATTTAATTCTTTCAGTGAGGAGTTGCAGACAGTGATCTTCTCCACTAGCACTCTTTTTTGTGATTGTCAGAGAACATGCCTCGTGCGGCAGCAGGGTGTGTGTCTTGTAAGACAGGAGTGCATTTTAAATTGTACTGGGTCTACATCTAGCTTGTTCACCATATGTTTAAAGCTGAAAGCACTCTAGCATAGCTACAGCTCAAAAGCAGGCACATAATTCGTTTCACATCGAAGCACTCTTGGATATACTTTTACTTCAGCCTAGCAGAGATAAATGACTTGCTGGAAGATATCACTTGTAGGACAGAACATTTATATTGCAGAGACTAGAGATTTTTCTAAAGCTTTATTATTGTTGCAATGAATCAGCACTTGCTGCTTGATGTAATCTTGGCAGCACAGCTATATGCCTTTTACCATTTCAAAAAGCAATGCAGAGTAGCTGTTTTACTTCAAAATAGCATGTTTTGGGTTTTGTTTTGTTTTGTTTTGTTTTGTTTTGTTTTAAAGGAAGTGCATATGTAGGGCTATTGGATGACAGGTCTTAAAATACATGCAAAGGGTTTTACCTTTGGAAGGTGACTATTACAGATTGGATTCTGCATATTACCATTTTCATTAAAATAGCTGAATTTGAAAAAGATGAAGAAGAACAAATTGCAGTGAAGTCTTCAAGCCTGCACATAATCATACATGCTGGTATAGTTATAAGTGCCTGATAGTTTATTGCCTTATGTGGGTCTCCACAAATGCAGCTCTGCTCACAGATACAACAGTTGCAGGATTAGAGCCCAAAGTAAGAACCCTCTGATTCTATATTTTCAGTTAAGGATATTTCTAACTTTGTTAACACCCCTCCCCCCTGCAAATCCTGCCTGAGTATCCATTCTGTCTGATACAGAGCTAAATACCTTTTATTTATTAAATTATTATTTATTAATTTATTTATTAAATACCTTTTATGCTGATAATACTTAAAAACAGCTTAGAGCACTAGACAGTGTTTACATTTTTCAGAAATGTGTAGTGGCTTAGGAGCACAAGTACCTTTACGACAGCATAGCCAAGCAGAAGAGGATCTGAAACTCCATTACTGGCCAGTATTAACTGGAGTGGGGGAGGGCTTTCGAAAATGGAAAGCTAATGAATTAATCCATGCAAATTCAGAAGCACTGTACGCATGCACACATACCCAGATGTGTTTAGTTTAGCCCTGCCATTCCTTCTTGCTTTCTCTATAACTCTGCTAATGTTAAAGAATAAATTTTGCTCTCATCCAGTGTCTCGCTCCTCTTTCTCTTACTCCCAACCGTAATATCTGTTACGCAAAAAGATGTCTCTGTACCTCCATATTGTTAACTGTGTCCCATTAGCTGAAAACACCCTCATTTGTCTAGACGAAGAGCAAAAGGGTAGGAATTCTTGACTGAATATTACTAAAATTTTCAAAAGTTAACAGTTAATTTAAAAAAATTAACAGATGATGACATGCAGTATGAATGATGCCACCCAAAGAGGAGGAAAAATGCTACAGTCCTTCCTCACGCAAGATTTGCAGTGGCATCACTAGGACTTTTGCTTCAGCAATAGCTTGTAGAGATTACACCTAAAAAAATTACACAGAATATAAATTGAATTTATGGCATAACAAATAATATTTAATATATAGCATTGAATGCATACACATCAATACCAGTGCTGTAACAACAAATCAGAACTCGTAGAATTAGCAGCAGTTTTTTGCAAGTACAAAAATACACATTTTTTTCAGAACATATATAATAGCAAAATTTATCAGGATATATTATACAAACTCAAAGCATTTAGATAATGCATTACTTTTAATATATTATATGATGTTTTAGATGCTGCATAATAATATTACATGTGTTCTGCTTGCAATAATACATAATGCCATTTACAGCAATGTTAAGAAACTATTCACAACTTAAACATGAACAGAACAGCCAACAAAGCACAATAAATGAAACACAGAGTTGCGAGGTGTTAGTTACAAGCTTCAGCATTTCTCTTTATATCTTTTTGAGCTTATTTTTTTTTCTTTCTTTTGCAGTGTGAAAGAAATAACTACACCTATTGAACATACCTTATAAACACACAGAAAACAATACACTTATTCCTTGGAGGACAATGAAAGTAATACCTATCAGTTTCAGAACAGTAGTATAATACCACAGTTATGGAATCTATGCTGACTTTGCACATACATCAAAACCACAAAGGACTGGGACTCACATCCACAAGGCTCAACACACGAGTGGTGAAGTGGAGAGGCCCAGCAGGCACCCTGCTGCCCCGGCAGGCTCAGAGAACAGGGCGCTTCTCTTAGTTAACTGCTGAGACCCTTCAGATTTCTGTTTGCTTGCTTTTTAGCAGTTTTTATTATTCTTACAATGTTCTTGCAAAGCTTTATGTGGGAACATTACTCAGACCGTTTCCTAAAAAAAGAAAACCTGTGAATCTCGGGACTGCTCAATTAAATTTGAACAGCCTCAATATTAAACTTAAAATGAACACACATTAACACCAAAGGCATTTTCTTTACGGTGTTTATTTTAAGCATTAAGATTCCTCCGCAAAAAAGCGTTGGTCAGTCTCTTCAAACCTTGGAATGCTGTAATGCTCTTCTAGACCTCCTCTTTGATCTTGGATCATGAAGTCTGTCTCTTCCTGTGACTTTCAGAGGTAATGGCTGAATGTCAGGCTTAACCAAATAGCCGTCGACTTCATCAGTAGGTTTCAGGGGCGCTGGCCTGCTGTTGGGCTCCACCATGCCCTCCTCAGCCAAAGCATCGGTAGGTTGTGAAGATGGTGGCACCCTGGCAGGTGTAACCAAATAGTCATCAGCCGCTTCAGCGGCAGTGTCTTCATGTTTCTTTAGTGACTGAAAAGTGCTATCAAAAGGGGAGGAGGTTTCAGTTGGGGTAAACACAGATTGGTCTGAAAACTGAGAGAAAGCACTGTCCAGAGAGCTCATCGATGACACAGATGGAGACGTCCCGGGAGAAGACAGGCTAGAAGAGCTAAATCCTGAGCAAATATTTAATCCCTCTGGTGTTGGAGGCAGCAAGCAATGGGACAAGTCTTTCTTTTCCACATTTTGGTTTGTGTTGTCACTTTTACCAACATTAATCCCTATAATCAAACTCTGATTGATAAGCTTTTGCCCCTCCATCTGCAATGACCGAAGCTGATGGAGATAGTCTTCATCTTCGTGAGACAGGACAACATCACAGCTGGCTTTGCGTGTTGCCTTCTCGTGACCATCGCCAGCGTGGGTGAAGCTGGGGGCGAGGAGGCCAATTGCCGGCTCTGAAGAGCGCCTGTGTCTTCTCAAGGTTTTGAGAGTGCCTGAGGTAGTGGCTGAAGAGAAGCCCAGTGCATTGGAGCAGAGAGACTCGTTCTCCGAGTTTTCTTGCGATGAAAATTTATGGTGTACATCAACAGAAATTGTCAATTGTTTTGTTTTGGTTTTACTCTGGATTTCATCCACCTCCGTCTGCTCCGAATCACCATCGCTGAGAGTGAAGACAGACTCTCTGCTCCTATTATCCTGATCTCGGTTCTTAATCCAGTCACTGGAAGAGGAGTCAGCTTCATCGTTTGCCTCATTTTCCAGGCTGTCGTAGGAAGAGTCATTCAGATGGAGAGAAGCAACATCTGCAAGGACAAACCAAGTGTTAACACATCAGTGACTGAAACAGCCTGCTGACAAGCAGCTGCATTATTTTTTTTTGCAAGTACCCTTTACTTTCAGGAGCATTCGCCCTTTAAAGATTCTTCAAGCAGAAACGCTAATAATTTCAGGAAAAAATTACTGTCTAATTTTGAAATGGCAAAATGAAATGAGTGCTAAGTTGCAGTTCAGTCAAGAAATATAGGATAATGGCACAAATAAGGGTTAGGTTTTTTGTGTTGGTTTTTTTTTAGTGGGGAAATTTAGTGGTAGGTAATCTAGCCATAAACAATAATTTACATACAGTATATTAAAACAGTAATTTATTGAATTTTTATTTTTGCTATTGAATATTGAAAGCAACATTTAACATTTCCTTCCTTCTTAGGCAAGTGAAGAAAAGAGGGCATACTTTGTACTTTTATGGTCTTCCCGAAAATACAGTATTTCTAAGAGCAACACTATGAAGAAAGTTCTAGTCTCAGTTTGAACAGTCACCTCATTTCCACTGAGCAGTGCACACCTGGGCCCCATTCCTTATATACAATAATTGGAATTACATGAAATCTCTTTTGCTCTGGGCTACACTAGGCTGACTTATCTCACATTTGCATCAGAGTTCATGCATGGCCAGTAACTGTGCCTCAGTGTGTGCCTGAAAACTTGTTCAGCTGCTGTAACCTATCGCGGGTTGGAGCTCTCAGTCCCAGAGCATCCCAGCACAGCAGATCCCATGTGCTTCCACTCTTGGGGAGGGGGCAGGCCACATTTCACTGGATTTCACCAAATTTCACTGGAGGTAGAGAGTGAGGAGTTTGGGACAGCCACACTAAGTCAGTCTGCACGGTGGAGCAAGTGCCATTACTACTTTTAGTATAGGCCACCTGTGCCAAATTTTATTTTACAGAAATGCTGCTTCAGAAATATTTTAAGGGAGACCCAAAACTCCAATCAAAATTGATACCATCACAGAGCTGGAGAGAAAAAAAGAACATTTATGATATTCTGAAATGCTCTACCAACTAGTCTGTTAGACATTTTCAGTCACCAGTTCCATCATTTTTCTGTGCTCGCAGCACAATCTGGATGTCCCACTGAAACTCTGGAGATACCTCTCTTTTGAGAATGAAGAATAGATGCTTTCAACCCTAATATAATGGTGTGACAGCCGTATTATAACCTTTTTTGATCACTAACTTCCTGATATTATGGGAAAACATAGGCTGGGGCAAAATTCTAGACTTGAGATGAAACCTTCTCCAGATTTTTTTCTTTCCTTTTGTTTGTTTCCCCTCCCCACTTTTTTAACATAGTGGCTCAGATGACTGAAATAGGAGCAAGGGATTCTTCAGGAGAGCATTTTGTGATACAGTCCAGGTCTATGATAAGTTAAATCAGTGATTATCACCAATAATTTCAGCAAAGGAAATAGAACAGCAGTACCAGGGAACACCACATGAAGGGGGAACAGCGTTCTTCCATGCAATATACTGATCTTTTGTCTGGCTGAGTTTAGCTGTCTAACAGGGTCAAAACATCATCTGTATTACCTGAGCCATTCTCTCTCTTGCATGTCATCAGTATTTCTCCAAAGAGGGTGGTAATTTCCTCTCCAAAAATCCTGCAACAATTCTCAGTGAGGAACTGTACCAGACTAGAAATCTGCAACAAAACAATAGGAGAGAGATATCTTGTCAGATCTTCCATTATTCCACTCAGGGCGAGCTCACCATACAGATGAGGAACAGCAGCAAACTGCAGATCTGTGATGTGCCCCCTGACAGACAGGAACTTCTCTCCTGACCTCCTGGGCCTGAGGAAAAAAAACAGGCCCAGCTAACATGTCCCAGTATACATTCTTTTATATATCCTTTCCATTACTACTCTGTCCTGTTCCAGAGTCACCACAATCAGAGATCTTTTTGATGAGAGAAGCACTTTGCTAATACACTGGGTATTGCTTTATGATCTCCCTCCCCTTCTTCCAGGCAGATTATGAGAATGTACTATGAACATTTCTAGAACCCTGATAAGAGGACAAATCCTGATCTGAAGAGGTACTGACTGTTTTCACATTTGTAACCAACAGTCTGGTTGAGCAGGATGAAGGTTGGTTTCATTTTTTACTACATTGCAGTGTCTCTTACCTTTTTTGTAAATTCATTTTCTATATCAGGAGTGGAGGAAACAGGAGGCCAGAGCAGGCTAGGTGCAATGCAGATAGCCAGATTAAATGCATTCATCTGGTTCTCTTCAGATCGCATTTCTATACCATGTAATACTCCAAAGATGTAACGTAAGAGAACAACATTAGCTCTGGGGAGCTGCTCTATTAACCTGAAAACATATACAAATGTAATTCTTCAAATTATTGACTGGACAAAATGAAACCATTTTTTTTTCCATAGATACACACAAGTCAAGATCATGAAAATACAGAAACAGGGTAATTAACAGGGTAAATGTCCACTAATTAAACCAGGGAATGTGTCAAAGAGGTGTTCTTGCTCAGCTGCTTTCCCTCACTGACACATCTCTGAACAGTTTTCTGGGAGGACAGAAAACACCCTAACACAGAATGAAAATTACACACTGTCAAACTAATGAACCAAGTACAATGTACGACATGAAAGTGTATTTCACCTAAATTGCCTGATAATTCAGTACTCAATCAAACAGTTCAGTTGTCTCTCCTTGCCATCTAGTTGCCATAAGTATATATGTATGTAAGTAAGCGTGAGGTCAGCTAGTGTACAAAGCTTTGTTCCCCATGGCATAATCTTTGCCCACTTTCTGTTTTATATCTTCTGTAAGGCTGGAGGCTTCCCTTATCACTAAGCGCCAGTATTTCCATCACAATTCCATTCTGACTTCAAAATGGTCACTAAAATTTGTGATGAATGAGGGGGAATATATGAGGAACTGATTTCAGCTACCCTTTCACCCAGGACCCCAAAGTTGCCTGCAGATGATTTTGGGTTTGGTATCAAAGAAAAATCCAGGTCTTGGACAGTGTATTTATAAATACTATACTTTTTTTTTTAATGAAAGGATATTTCATTTATTTACTGGTATCCGCAAAAGGCAGAAAAGCAGGACACAAGAAAATCAGAAAACTGTCCCATACAGGCAATTGCTTAAGTATATATGTTAGCTTGAATGCTCTGTCATATACAAAGATATTTTTAGCATCTATTTAAAAAAAATGTAATTGTAAATTGAATATTTGGGATTCTTCATTCTGGGATATAAATTTATAGGAAAAGAATGCAGAGAATATAAGTAACTCTACCTTTGGATGCTTTTTATCTTCTCTTCATTATTTCCTTGATCCATCACAGAGACCCACTTATCACAGAGCTGGGATGACAAAATGCTGCCTGGGATGTTGCGAAGAAAATCCTTATCAAAAGAAAAGAACAAAACACATGAATATCTGTTCTGGAGCATGGGAGGGAGTAGGAATAAGATATGCAGATACAAGAGGATGTATCAGTGGGACAGCACTAGCTGACAAACATCTTGTTCCACACAGCAACCAAAACCAGCAGAAAATAATCTGAGATAAAGAAGTACTTTGGATTATGCTTAAAGTGATTATTTTCCTACCCTTTCCTCACCCTTTCCTGCCAAAATAGAGGTATTTGGATGCTTCATCTGCTATTACTGCACTAAAAAATCTGCAGTGGGACCAGTTATTTTGATGCTGCATAATGTCTCTCTTTATATCACTTAACTTCACCTGTAGTCCTCATTTCTTCTCCTTAGCTGACAAGCTCCAACACCACCAGACCATAAGCACTCCAAGGCACCCCTGCCTTCCTTCTCCTAATCAATCCCTTTTGGTAATGGAGTACTTATGCTAGTCATGGATAGTCTTGCTGTTCCTGTTTCCTAATACCACTGATGGGCAAACTGTTGCAGCCTGGGAGGAAGTCCAAATCCTAGATCTCTGAACAAGCTAGGGTAAGGGAAGCCATGATGCACACGAATAACACATTTGCTCTTATGTGGTAACTCTTCACTGTTATAAATGCTAAGCAGTTGCCCCTCAGTGAAACTGTTACCATGGGATGAGTATTGCACACCAGCGCTTTGCATGGTGCAGCTATCCTGCCCTAAATGCATGTCCTAAATCCACCAGTAGAAAAGTAATTGTGTAAGTCTCACCCATGAAAACCCCTCACGTGATTGCAAGAGGAAAGGCTTTCTGCAATAAAATTATTCCACTGAATCTGTGCTTGCTTGAGAATGGAGATTACTATTTCTTTTAAGCAAAAACTACATGTAAGCAGATGCACTGTAGTAAAATGTGAAAAGAAATATGCTGATCCTCCTTATAGCTGAAATTTTACTGAAGGCTTGGGATGCTTTTTGCCCAAGGAACATTGTTTTTAATGTACAAGTCTGTAAGAAAAGATAATGCATGGGAAAATTAATCAAAATATTTTGGGCAACACTATACACTCACTAGAGTCCGTCCTACAGGGTTTTACTGACAAGTAGGGAAACAGGCCTGCAAACCTGCCTTTCTAGTAATTAATTGACTTTAAGCAGAGATAAAGAGAGTGACAGGACAAGGTTGTAGCTGAGACCTCAGGAAAGCTGGCAGCAAAACAAGCTGGCTAGTCCTCTTCCCCATCCTAATTCAGTGTTCGCCTCCTTTGGAAATCCTCGCAATGTTAATGTGCCAGCCCATTCTTCTTAATTCAGCCCACCAAGTCCTCTTTCAGCCTGTCCCTGGGGAAAAGTCCTACTTGTTTGTGCCCGGTATCTGCACTACTCTCAACCAAAAAGGGGGAAAGGAACATTCTTCACATACCTTAAACAAAGATGCTGTCACAAATATGGATTCACAGGCTAGGTCCACTTCAGCACCTGAATCAAGTTTCTCCTTGAGCTCTTTGCAGGTTTTTGCACTTCCAGAGCGTCTGAAAATACCCTCAGTGGAAGGGCCCTCTTGGTAAAGGAGTGAAAGCATGTCCTAAACAAAATTAAAAGGCAGAGAGGCTTTCTCAGAAATATATTTTATTGCCTAGTGCCATTAAAATGTAGTTTTGCCACTTTTGCCACAGACGAAAACCTCTGAGTCCTACAAAAGCTCACAAACACAAGTCAAGGCTCACCCTCCAAGCCACATCAAACACAAACTGCATAGCAAAGCTGCGGTCTGGGGTACTGACGTCGAAAAACACCCTCTCAGAAATACTGTGCTGCCACTGCTGAGCACTAACCTCCTGCATAATCTTCCAGGATCTCTGCAAGTTTTAGCCAAGTCATTTAAATATATAAACACCGTGGTATTAGAAAAGGAGAGAGGTCTACCTAATCCAAAGCTCTGCATCTGACAGTGGCCTCAGCCAGACACCACTTTGCAGGAAGATATGAGTGTGTTCAATATTATCACTGACCAGAGCCTGATGTCTGACAAAAATGAGATTTTATCTAAGGTTCAAAGTGCTTTGTTTGTTAATATCTACCTGCACTTCTACAGCAGATCAGTCAGATTTTTAGCCCCTTTGCTTCGTGTGAGTGGTATCATACTCTGCAAGCAGCTCAGGGCTGTTAGTGGGACCACCTCTGGGGCAAGGTGCTCCCACCTGGAAGGTCACCCAGAGGGGACTAAAGCTAGGCTTACGGCTCCTCTGAAGCCAATGAGGCAGCAAAGGAGTAAAGACGTAGGCAGCTCACTAAATGAGTTATTTAAAAGGAAAGGGAAAACGAACAGATTCCTGCCTAGCTTTTAGAATAACAGGAGGGCCTGATTTCTTCTGCTAAATAAGAGAAGAAAAAGAACAGAAAAGGAAACCTGAAATCAGAGACCTCTCCTGAGGTAATATGTACATGATATTTTCCAGCTGCTTAATTCTCTGCAGTCTCCTGTGGGTCATCTCTCAGACATGCTGGTCACCTCTCCCCAGGCCTGCTCCAAGCGATGTGGAATTTGTCATGTTTGTCTCTTCTGAGGGGCAAACGCGTGCAGACAGTCTCTAGGATTATGTGCATGCACACAGTGGTCTGAGGACCGAGTTGTCACAAGAAAGGGCAAGAAAATGGACACTGGGGGAGAGTCTGTCATCATTAAACCAAGTTACTGTAACAGTAATGGCTACGCAGTGGCTTTTGGTGACTTTCCTAGTCTGGGCTGTAAGATAGGTCTTCCTGACACACAGCAATGCAAATAAGTCTATTGGAAACCATTATTTTTACTTTTTTTCTTTAACATTTCTTTCTCACTCTTGCAGAAGTCGAAAGCCAAGCATTCATGTACATGCAGACACTTTGGAGGAGCACCTTTCGTGGCAGCAGGACTCGTGTCAGCATTTCTATTTTCTTTGTAGGGATTTAGAGCTCTGCTGTCAAAACAGGCTGAGTCCCACAGTGCAGGATCTTAGTGCATAAAGAAATGCTTTGAAAATATATTTTGAGTAAAATACCCACAAGATAAAACTGGAAAGCCCCTCTTAGAGTAGTAAACCCTGAACAAAATTACATGAACAGAGCTAATGGTGTAAGAAAATTCAGTGTGGCAATGACTAAAAGAGAGCCCGTCAGCTGTGAAAGCAAGCTTGAAGCTCTGAAGCAGAGATATCAGACATGCTTGCAGCATTCATCCCTGATATTTTCCTTCTCTTGCAGGTAAATCCCACATAGTCCCTCAGATACAGAATTCCATTCTCCAGCGATGCTGCATGAAATCAAGAACAAGTTATATTTTGTGGCATAAACACAGTGTTTAAGATTCAAAGCATAAAGTCTACCAAGCTGTGATTCTATGCTTAGTAACTTTGGGATTTTTTAAGATAAAAATTTACTAATATTTATGTTTTGGAGAAATTTCTGAAATGCAGCATTGGCTCAGACAGAGAGAATGAGAGACCAGGTTCTTACAGAGTCCATCTCTGGAGGGTTTATTTAAATAACCTAAATTATAAAAATGCACATTTCCCCCTCAAAAGCAAATAACAAACCCACACTAA
Source organism: Phalacrocorax carbo (assembly GCF_963921805.1). Lineage (NCBI taxonomy): Eukaryota > Metazoa > Chordata > Aves > Suliformes > Phalacrocoracidae > Phalacrocorax > Phalacrocorax carbo. Next base: position 199,085,796 of record NC_087513.1, on the reverse strand, counting down.
TAAGACCTGAAAAGTCCTGGTATGATTCACTATTCAGTCAGTGATAAAGCAGCACATCAAGCACAAATTTAGGAGACATATCATCTCTTCCTGTAAACTGGTGTAACCCCACTGATTTCAGTGAGGTTCTGGCAAGTTGTTCCAGCCGAAAGTCGGGCTGTTAAGATCAGGGGCCCAATCCTGCGGGGCTCACTCGCACTCTGTAAACATTTCAATGCTGTATCAACAACAGGGCAGACTTTAGTCCTGACCAAAAATGCCACACATCTGCCTTAATTATGCCTAGGAACAGGCTCTAGTACATGTTCCTGGACTGGTTTTGAGAGTACCCACAGCACTAGTACTCCTTCAAGACAGGATGAAAAGATGCTCCTGCAGCCTCCACCTTCCCTCCTATTTTTGCAGTGGTGCTGTCAGATCAAAAATGAGGACCCAGAGTGCTTGCCTGCCCTGAGATGCCTTCAAGAAAGGCTCTGAAACTGTCTCCTTAAGGGCAGGTTGCATTTGTATGCACGTGTGGGTTCTCTATATGGGACAGTAGATGCCACATTTACGGAGTTGGGGATTTTACAGAGGTATTGGGAGTGGTTTAAAAAGTATGTGTGAATGTGGCATTTATTTACGCTGCGTAAGTGAAGGATTAGGGAACCAGCCTTATAGTGTGGGCTATAAAGAATAATTAGCCCAGAGCAGCAGACTGATCACATACATTTCTCAAGCTGTTTGTTATTAACCAGGCCTGACCACAGCATATGTTAAAACCCAAACTTCTTGCTGAGAACCACAAAGGAGGTTTCTTTCTGGTTTCTCTGCTTGGGTAATTTCAGTGTCCCATTTACAAAGTGTCTCCATGTTCTCATTCACTACACAAAGAAATTCCACCACTGTAAGAGCCAGCCCTGAGCCTAGGACTCACCAAGAGGGGTTTGGGCAGGTTGTCATCCTCACAGATGGCTGTTAGCAAGAGGCCAAAGAGCTTCCCAGGAGCAGCAGATGTTGAGGAGAGAGGTGCATTGTCCAAGTGAGTGCCTGGGCCACGCCAAAAAGCCCAATTTATGATAGATCTTTTCCTTTTAAATGACTTTTGGCTTAGGTCTGGGAAAAGAGAAAGGTGTTTATTAGAAGGAATGCATTTCTATTCTAATTCCAGTATTTGTTTTGTGGTGGTTGCTATGGTTTCAAAGGAAAAAATGTAATGAACTCAACCAACTCCTTGGCATCCGGCTCAGCCTAATCCACCATGCACATACCTGTGCGTGTGTGTATGGAGAATGTGCTGCCTTACCCATGCTCTTAAGAGGATCACCAGGATCTGCACTGCACTGCTAGACCACAGCGTCATCAATTACCGCTAAGTGTGGGATGGCAAACCTCAGCCCACTGACTTCACATGGAGCTGGACTGTACTATGTAACTAATTTCCCATCCACAGGTGCAAAACCACAGACCTTCTTTGGATAAAAATAATACATAAACACCACTGCCCTCACCTTCACTTGCTGTCCTGAGGCATCCTAGTTTCCCTGGCAATGTGGGTGAGCACCTGCTCTCCCCACAAGTAACATCAGAGAATCAACTAATCAGGTGAGACATTTTCAGACCAGGAAAAGTCACTGCCTTTGCTCTCTTCTCCACAAAGCAAGCGTATCATTAGTGCCCTCGCTCCAAGCATTTGCTGACCATGGCCCAGGGACAGTGCCTGCCCTTTAATCAATGCCTTCCAGATGGCATTTCAGCACGCTGCCAACACACTGATGGGCTCTGCTTGTCTTCATCCATTTTAATGTATTTCATGAGGTATCTAAAGAGCATCGTTAATTGAAGCTCTTATCTGCAGTGCATAGAGAAGTAAATACTGGTAATTGGGATGCAAAAAGAGGTTTTTTCATATGACCTTTCTCAACATCAGCCAGTGTAAATGCTTCTTAACAGCTCGGGCTACTGTTAAGGGTGGGTTGAGACTGTTTATGATGAAAGTACTAACAAGAAAAAACTTATTCTGATATATTTTTCCTTTTCTAGATGCTTTCAAAGCCAGTCAGCTTTGATTTAGTAGCTTACCTATCCTGTGCACCTTTCTGTTAGCTGGCTCTTCCACCTGGTCAAACATTTTACTCTCTGCTGTTGTGGAGGGCAAAGCGTAGAAGCAAGGGCTTGCAGAAGTTAAGGACTGTGGTATAATACCAGATTTTTTTTTCTCTCCTATACTTTACTACACTTGTTTTTTAGCCCAAATAGTGATTTTCATTATACGTCATTCCATTCTAGATCATGCTCCCTTTGGGAATGGGTGGAAGTCTTTTCATTAGAGGCTTACAGGATGAAAAGTTAGTGTTTAACTCAAAATGTGAACATATGAATGTGAAAGCCTGATGAAAAATTCTTTTAATGAAAAATAATAACAAGGATATACACTTTAAGCAGTCCAAAGCTTCATGAAATATAAGCTTGGCAGTATCTAAGGCTTTATTTGACACATCATGTTTTGGGGGAACATAACTAACCTATAAATTTCAAAATTGCAATTTTTCTTTCACATGAGCTGGATATTAGCATGTGAATATGATTTGCTTCACTTGGAGTTCTATTCACACAATGGCAAATACATATTGGAGTTTTTTCTGGCAACCTTGTAGATCTCAGTGGAAGTAAAAATTAAGAAGAAACACTATTTTGGAGAACAAGGAATAGCAGAAGTGGAAGAAATGGGTCTTGAAATTAGGAACTTTTCTTAGTCTGTCACTGTTTGTTCCACTCTTAAAAGCCATGGCCCAAGCTGACAATGAGAGCAAGGTGTAATTGTGATCGACTGCAGCTCTCTCCTGGGACAGGAAGGAGATCTCAATCACTGTTCAACATACCAGGGCAGAAAACAACTAGTAATGCACGGCAACGAAATGCTATGCCACTTACAAAACTATCATTCACTGAACAACAGAAAAACTCATCCTTTTCATATCCCCTTTTCTAAGGGGGCTGAAAAGTTGCCTGGCGAAGAGGAGACTGAGGGCAGACCTCATTGCCGTCTACAGCTTCCTCACAAGGGGAGGAGGAGGGGCAGGTGCTGATCTCTTCTCTCTGGTGACCGATGACAGGACCCGAGGGAATGGCAGGAAGGTGTGCCAGGGGAGGTTTAGGTTGGATATTAGGAAAAGGTTCTTCACCCAGAGGGTGGTGGAGCTCTGGAACAGGCTCCCCAGGGAGGCAGGCACGGCACCGAGCCTGACGCTGTTCAAGAAGCAGTTGGACAACGCCCTCAGAGACATGGTGTGAATTTTGGGGTTGTCCTGTGCAGGGACAGGAGTTGGACTCGATGATCCTGGTGGGTCCCTTCCAACTCAGGACATTCTATGATTCTATGTTTCTAAGTCTTAAGGTAAAGAGCAGATGAGAAGGGGAGGATGTACATTTTCTTTTATTGAACCTGTGCAAAGTCACATCACTAGAACCCCAGACTCCTGTCAGCCAAGACAGATGCCAATTATTGCTCTGCAGAAGTACTTCCATACAAAAACATCAGGGCCTTGCTCTGGCCAGAACTGGAAAAAACCCAATACTCCTTTGGTTGCAGATCTTGCTCTGAGATCATAGTAGCCATCTATTCTGCTTGTATTTTACATGCAGGGAATTTCTATTCATAGGTAGTGTCCCAGCCCTGCAAGTGACATTTCCTCTTCTTGCAAACTAATCAGAAACTTCTAAATAAAACCTCAGATCTATTTAACAATGTAGCATCCTTTCTGGTCCACCCCCTAACTATCAAACTGTTTTCAAAGACCTCCTTTCTATATTGAGACCAACTTGTTGAAATTTTGCTTTCTCTTTAACAGACAATTAAATAATAGTTTGGATTACAGACTAGCCACTGACAGCAGTCGGTTCTTTCAAGTTAAACTTTACACAAAGCGGTATTTACAATAGGTTTTAGACATGTGTTCATGAGCATTACTTAATGGTTATGTTTAACTGGTAGATGACCATTCCTGTTACATGCTGAAAGGCTGCAGGAGAGGCAGAAACACTACAGTTCTTCTACACAGTAAATTCTTCTATACTTCTTTAAGCATCCTGTCAGGAGAGCTGATGCAACTACACCACCACAGTTGGTGTCGACACAGCTACTTATTTGACATGAGAGCCAGCTGTCAGTCATGTCTGCCTGTCAACACCTACAACCCTGCCTTACCACAGTGCATGCTGGTACAACTGGGCAGCTACCCCTTGCTGCCTCCAGAAGGGACAGCATGTCCAGCACAGCAGTATCGGTTCAGGGAAGTTGAGGGAGGGACAATAGCACAGCATGTGTAGCAGTGAAGTGTGGGGTTACAGACTCTGCTCCCTGTAAATTTGCCCTGAATGTTGTGGTGTACCTAGTGGTTACCTGACAACACCACAGATTTTGGTTTGCTGATCTGAAGATGAGCCCAAAAACAGTTCATAGCTTTGGCTTGCACACAGGTACCCTTCACCATTTTCCAAAACTGATGCAGGTGAGAAGGAGTTAGGAAGAGCACAACGGACAGCACTGTATGCAAGATAATCTGCTTTGCAAGCAGCCAGACCTATAAATCACTTCAAAAGGTTTTGTCTGATGAAAGTAGGAAAGGTGAATGGACTAAAAGCCTCTTTCTCCCACGTAGAACAGTCCCTGTGCATGACTTGCAGGCTGCCCCAGGCTTCAGCTGTCCCAAAGCCAGCCTTGCCTCCCCTCCTGCGGCTTGCACAGCACCGCTGACAACACATCTGCATTAGAACTTTACAGGCCTGATTTGCATTTCTATTTTCTCTTGCCAGTCAACGTCAGCTGCCAAGTGGGGCCTGTAAACCTAATTACACCCCTTTGCTAGATTGCCTCATTCTTAAAATATGCCATGAAGTAATATATGATAAAAATTGCTCGGGAAGGGGGGATGAAGGAGTGTGGAAAGGAAATTAGTTTATATAAAATGCAATCAATTTCCGGAATAATTTGTAATAGACAATGGTATAGCCTCACTAGATTTAATTTCTAAAAACATTAGAAATGTATTCTATTCCTATATTATGGGAGATCTTAGCTATTGGGGAGTGCACAGGATAACAGTTTGCATGTTATTTTTATTATTATACAGTCATTAATGGTGAAGTAGGGCAGAGTTTCTATTTGAACTGGGTATGCCAGTGTGCTAAGCGTAATAAAAACATGCCATGGGGTGCATCCTTGCCCTACAGAGTTTTCAGTCTGATGCCCCAATCCTGTAAAGATCTCCTCATTTTTTTACTCACGAGCAGTCATTGCATTATTGACAACAGAGTACAAAACAGAAAGCAGGTGCTCATATTTCTCCAGCATCAAGGCCAAAGGCAGAAGAAAATATTGCTGTCTTCATTTTATGCAAAGAGAACTGAAATAAAGATGTTTTATTTGCTGACTTCATCTAGGTACTCAAGCATCTGCCTAGGCTTTGCCTCGTGAAGGTCCCAGTGAGGCAGGTGTGTAGTCCTAAGTACCTTGTTAAGATAAAGGATGCTGACAAATGCTGCATGGGAATTCTGTGCTGAAGTCAAGCCTTGACTCCTGAACCATAAAACTACCCTGCCTTGTTACAGAGCATGGCAAGGGCTGCAGAGAGAAGCTCAGCTAATAGACTTACAAAAAATTGCAGGGGAGAGATCTTGCCTTTCTTTCACTGGTTTTAGAACAACCATTTGACAGGCAGCTTGTCAAAACATAACTTACAAAGATGACACACATACAGCAGCAGACTCAAACCAGGGAGAGCTACACTGCAAAATTCCCTGGGCAGCTGGAAGGTACATCTGTGTGCTCCTCTTCCCTTTCTACCACCCCATCTCGGCAGGTTTCCTTTCTGTAGCAGAGCCAGGCAGGTAGCCAGGCTGTGGGTGAACGATGCTGGGGCAAGCGGGGCGACGTACCGTTCAGCTGCTGGCACACAGCCAGGCGGCTTGGCTTCAGCACGAACTGGCACTGCAGCTCCTGGGGCAGCTGCTCTGTCAAGAAGGACCCCTGAAGCTGCCTGGGGCAGGCACAGTGCTTTGATCCATGGGGCATAGCGTCACGAATGTGGCTCATTTTAATTCCAAAGGGATATTCATGTCCTGTTCAAAGAGAAATCATAATAATCTGTGTTGGATTGACTGGAGGCTTGCAAAATCCCATCTGCCTTGGAGGAAAAGCAAATTTTGCGTGCTGGCCTGCAGCACTTTCTCTCTAAGTAATCTCAAAATTGATGCTTTTCTGCATATTTCCACTGGCATAAATCATACGTTGGCAGATACAGAGTTACTGTGTTCAGTGTAGTTAAATGGACCTATTACAGCTGTATAACACAAAAGCCATCAGAAAAAATACAAGTGACTATTTCTGAATTCAGCATTTATTCTTTCTACTGCTTTACTTGTGACACTGAAAGTTTAGGTACTGGTTGCTCATATGGTTCTGGCAAGAAATGAGATTTTGGGAGCAGTCATCTATCAAATTTTTGCTGAGCATTCAAAACCAAAAAATCCAGCGTGAAAGTGATTTTCCCTCCCTTTCCATGCAACAGCCATCAACTCAGTCAAACGAGACACAATTACAGTTCCTGTCTGAGGCTGAAACAGGAAGGAAACGTTAATCACAGGGCTAATGCAAATGAGCTATGCTCAGCACTAATCAGCATCTTTGGGGACTACACAGGCAATTTGTTTCAGAAGGAGCTTTCAAAAATGCCACCAGGATATGTTTTGGACTTGTCTAAGGACCTGGCAATATATTAAATATGGGCACAATGTTAAGCTGTTTTATCTAACTTGCACTTAGACTTGAACACTGATAGTAGAGGAGACATTGTTTGAAATTACAGGTAGTGTGAAGCTGAAGCACAGTCAAACTCACTTCTGATGTCTACCTATGATAAAAGCTGGCCTTATCTAATAAACCTTTGCATAAATATCAAGAACAGCATCAGTTTTATATCATATGGCTGTGATTTTATCTGAAGAAGCTATAGAAAGACAAAGTCTGGTATGTTTCAAAGACAAAACAGTTTGCACTGTTTATGAGGTGCACAAGTTAGACATTGTATAAATATTAATGTTGTCTGAATCCAGCCAAGCATTTGTAGCTAAGGCTGTTTTAAGAAGGAATGCTAAGATTTACTGGGTTTAGATTTGTAGGAGGAAAACAGAAAATCGACAAATTTTTCTTATTCTAATCATCTGTGAACTCATATAGCACAAGTAATGCTGGGCTTCTACAGGGAAATGTTCTTAATAACAGGAAGGGATTTGCTCTCAGTGAATCATGGGCCAAAATCAAATCACTCCATCCAATCATTTCTGAGTTTTGGGTTGATTCCTGGGGAGGAAATGTTTCAAAAAGCATTTTAGAAAGTGAATAAGCAATAATTTGCTCCTAATCAGAGCGGAGCTGTCAGCCAGTAAAAGAAATGCAGGATTGGAAAGGACCTCTTGAATCAGTTAACTTGAATTGTGGAAGAACAGAACATTTCTCAAAACTCTGCTGAGTTTTACTGAGGAGGGGAGTAAACAATGTTATGGAAGTGTAGGAAGAAATATGGTAAAGCTGGACTGGCTCCAGGAGAGGAGGTGAGTGAGTGGAGGGGCTGACCCTGTAGAAAGACTGAGGCTCATGCCGCAAAACTGGGGCAGAAATAAATGAACTCTTCAACCTCTTAGTGACACAAGCAGACAATTGCTCTTCAAAACAAAGGATCAGCATCTGACTAGCTCCCCAAATAACCAAACTTGCGTGACAGGGAAGCAAGAGAAAAAAATGGGAAAAACAAACAAAACAAAAGAGGAAACTGCATTTCAGTTTTCTCTGTATTTCTTGCTTCCTTCAGCACTAAAAACTGAGTGAATGTTGAAACACAAAACCATCTTGAGAACTTACCAATAAGAGGGTAAGGAGCATCTTCTCTTCCTGAAATCACCCACAGCTTGTAGTCTTTTTCAGAGCCCTTTAAAAGCAAAATTAAGAATAAGTTTGACTGCCATTAAGAACAGGTTCACATTAGGTTTTTCACAATACAAGGATAACCTGCACCTTGCCAGTGGGGTCAAAGGAACCCCCTTTACTTCTGCAGTGCCCAGATTTGTGACCTTCTGAATTGTGGCTGTCATAGAATCAATCATAGAATCATAGAATCATTTAGGTTAGAAAAGACCCTTTAGATCATCGAGTCCAACTTCTAATGTAGCACTGCCATGTCTACCACTAAACCATGTCCCTAATCACCACATCTACAGGTCTTTTGAATACCTCCAGGGATGGTGACTCACACAGTCCCCTGGACAGTCTCTTCCAATGCCCAAAAACCCTTTCAGTGAAGAAATTTTTCCTAACATCCAATCTAAACCTCTCCTGGTGCAACCTGAGGCCATTTCCTCTTATCCTAATGCGTGTTACTTGGGAGAAGGGATCAACACCCACCTCACTACAACCTCCTTTCAGGTAATTGTAGAGTGATAAGGTCTCCCCTCATCCTTTTCTCCTCCAGACTAAACAACCCCAGTTCCCTCAGCCGCTCCTCATAAGACTTGTGCTCCAGACCCTTCACCAGCTTTGCTGCCCTTGTCTGGACATGCTGCAGCACCTCAATGTCCCTCTTGTAGTGAGGGACCCAAAAATGAGCACAGTATTGGAGGTGTGGCTGAGTACAGAGGGACAATCACTTCCCTGCTCCTGCTGACCACACTACCCCTGATACAAGTCAGGATGCTGTTGGCCTTCTTGGCCACCTGGGCACACTGCTGGCTCGTACTCAGCTGGCTGTTGACCAACACCCCCAGGTCCTTTTCTGCCAGGCAGCTCTCCAGCCACTCTTCCCCAAGCCTGTAGCGTTGCATGGGGTTGTTTTGACCCAAGTGCAGGACCTGACACTTAACCTACCTGACACTTAACCTTGTTGAACCGCATACAGTTGGCCTTGGTCTATTGATCCAGCCTGTTCAGATCCCTCTGTAGAGCCTTCCTACTCTGAAGCAGATCAACACTCTTGTGCAACTTGGTGTGTTCTGCAAGCTTCCAGAGGGTGCACTTGATCCTTTTGTCCAGATCATTGATAAAGATATTAAACAGAACTGACTCCAATACTGAGCCACAGGGAACACCACTGGTGACCAGCCATCAACTGGATTTAATTCCATTCACCACACCTCTTTGGGGCTGGTCATCCAGACAGTTTTTCACTCAGCAAAGAGTACACCCATCCAAGCCATGAGCAGCCAGGAGAATGCTGTGGGAAATGGTGTCAAAGGCTTTGCTAAAATCCAGGTAGACAACATCCACAGCCTTTCCATCATCCACTAGGCAGGTCACTTTGTCATAGAAGGAGATCAGGTTAGTCAAGCAGGACCTGCCTTTCATAAACCCATGGTGACTGGGCCTGATCACCTGGTTGTCCTGTATGTGCCATGTGATGGCACTCGAGCTGCTCCATAACCTTCCCTGGCAGTGAGGTCAGGCTGACAGGCCTGTAGTTCTGCAGATCCTCCTTCCAGCCCTTCTTGTAGATGGGCATCACATTTGCTAACCTCCAGTCAACTGGGACCTGCCTGGTTAGCCAGGACTGCCAATAAAAGATGGGAAGTGGCTTGGTGAGCACTTCCACCAGCTCCCTCAGTACCCTTGGGTGGATCCCATCCAGCCCCACAGACTTGTGTGCGTCTAAGTGGTGTAACAGGTCGCTAACCATTTCCCCTTGGATTATGGGGGCTTCATTCTGCTCCCTGTCCCTGTTTTCCAGCTCAGGGGGCGGCGTACCCTTAGAACAACTGGTCTTATTATTAAAGACTGAGGCAAAGAAGGCATTAAGGACCTCAGCCTTTTCCTCATCCTTTGTCACTATGTTTCCCCCCACATCCAATAAAAGATGGTGATGCCATGTGCAATGTGATTTATGTGACCAGGGTTCAGCTCTGAGCAGTGAGAGGGGTTGGAGCCCATCATTTCTGAAGGAAAAGGGGGAGATTTGCCTCAGTTCTTTCACTGCTCCTGGAAGCACAGGGATGGAGGTCACAGCCTGCTGGGACTCAGGATTGCTTTTGAAGCCAGACCAAGACATTGGCCATGCCAGACCACTCTGCCACGTGGCTGAGTCAGTCCATGGCCTGTGTGCCTCCCCACTCTCAAGAGGCTGGAAATGAGGCAGCCCCCAGCACAGAGGGGAACTCTGGCCCTGGGTGCTGCTCCTGGCCCCTAGTGCCTCTGTGTCCCACTTCTTGCCGCTGGTGCTGAGCAGTACCCAGCCCCAAGCAAAGACAGGTCTGATCCCTCAGAGGGATTACAGATAAGCAGCATGAAGCGGAGGTCCACTGCAGACAGTGGGCAGTTAGTGTGAGCTAAGGTGACCCTTCAGCTCCGTCCTGAGTACCAGAGTAATCGCTTCCTCCAGGATGTGCTCTGGCATGCAGGCACCCCAGCCTCACACCTGAGACCTCTGCTCACCATCTCCTCAGCTCTTCTATGGAGCTCAGGCTCACCAGCCGACAGCATCCTGTGCCGGCCACTGGACAGCAGGGCAGGAGCACCTTCACCCGAGACCTGAGCCCACACTGATGATGCCAAGGTGAGGATGGCACCCAAGGGGCTGCTGGTGCTCAACACTGCTTCAAAATCTGCTCACAGGGCTGCTTCAAAATCTCCTCAGCCCTTTTGTGCAGCCCTTTTGTGTGGAAGGGCTTGGGAGCACTGGAGGGTGCTTTAAGACTGCTGAGCTCTCTTTTAAAATTTATGGTGGAGAGGATAAATTTACATCAAAGGAGACAATTTCCAGAGGACTGGAGAACGTGAACATCTTTGGGAAAGCTGTGTAAAACTACTGATTTGAAAGCAAATTCTTAATATTGCCTTTAGCATAAATACACAAGTCAATGTTGCAGTTTAACTGAAGAAGAGTACATTATTTCAGATATGACGGTGAGACAATAGAGATAAAAAGAATGACATTTAATATAAACCACTCTCAGTACAAAAGGTAATTGCAAGTGCATGTATACACTGTATGAAAAGTGTTCTATTATCCTTTAAATCCCTTTCAGTGACACTGCTAAATCAGGATAATTAAAGTCTAAAAGTTTTCTGTCTACAAAAGGTGACAAATACTTCATGATAGTATTTATTTAGCTCTAAAATTAAATCCTACCTCATTTTAAACAGATTTGCCTACTATCCTGCATTGTCTGGACCTCCATCCAGTGTTCCCAAAGCTCTTGAGACTACTTGCTGCACGCACCTGGTGTAATGCTGATACACCCAATAAAGCCTTCGCAGTTCACTCTCTGACTGACAGAGCTTTCTGGCCCATGTTAGCACTGCTGTTAAGTTAGCTAGCAGGGGGCAGAAGGAAAATAAATAGGCTTTGGAGACATCTCTGATGCCTCAGGGCAAGCAGCCAGGAGCAAATAAATACAGCTGAGGAGCTCAAGAAAGGGTATTTACTTTTCTTTTTAAATATATATATGAAAGGGTCCATTGCTGTGAAGGGGAAGCAGGGGAAAGGGAAGATATAGTAAGCACAGTTTCAGGAGGCAGACTGCTGATCTCTCTATTGCAAATGTTGTCCTTTATGGGCTTTATGAGGCCATTTGTCAGTATAAATGTGACTGTCCCTAAAAAATCAGCAAGTGTACTTACGGAGCTGGGAAACCTAAGGCCCTTCTTTCTGCCCCGCTTGGTAATGTGGAACAGATGATCAATGCCATTTTGCACGAACTAGTTGTCATTTTACCAGACAAACCACGAAGGGAAAAACCCTGATATGTTAAACCAGAATGAACTCAGCCAAAGTAATAGCCTCATTAATCACACAACATGTGAAATGTAGTTTTTATAATTGCCGTTGAAAAGTCATAGTGCTCTTTCAAGTGGTTCTCTCCGGACATAAATAAAAAACCTTGAGACAGCGCATAAGGAAAAGCTTCCTTGCAGTCAGAACAATCCTATGAGGGGGTTGGGTTTTTGACTGATATACAGGCTACAGCTTAATTTATTTAGCTTGTTTGATTTTATTGCTAATCTTATTATATGCCTCTAATGAAAAAGGCTTTTTGCGAAGAAGATGCAGTGAAAAAATGTGGTATGTTATCTGGGAAAATAATTCTGCAGGCAAGATTTTATATCTTTCAGATGGCTTTCATTCTTTTTCCGCTCAAAATAAAGATATAAAGAGGAGGAAAATGGTTGATTGTGATACATATAAAAGAACACAAGGCTGAAACCTAACTAGCTCCACCTCCTGCTCAGCTCAGACAAACTATTCGCTTCCAATACTACCATTTTCCTGGTTTTTTCTGTACACAAAATGAAGAAGTGCAATTTACACCCATAAAATGGATAAAAATTAAACACATCACAGTAAAGACATGCAGTCTCTTGATTTTTGGTGCAGACTGGAGTAGACAATGGGACGGATTTTAACTCACATCCTATCTTCTTCACCTTGCAGTCCCTCTATCAATTCCAGAGCTACCTTAATTGGATAGACCGCTGGATCCTGAGCTCAGGCCAGAGCCACAGCCCTGGTGTAAATGAGATGTCTGAGCCACAACAAGACAGATAGACAGAAATTGCTGTACCTAGGAAATACCAAGCTAATGGAATAGGGCCCTGAATGCATTAAAAGCTTGTTTAAATTAGGGATAATGAAATCTAGGGAAGGAAAATTCTGAGGTTACTCCAACTTTTGCCGGGGGTGTTCAGAAGCTGTGGAGAAGCACAAGAGTGGCATTTGGTCATATTTGACTCTTTACTCTCAGGGCTGTGGTAGAGAAAGACTTGTCAGATTCCATGCAATGAGATCAATGCATACATCAAGACTAAGACTTTTTAAAAAATCTTGTTACACACGCAGCAGACTGACAGGCCAGTTAAAAAGCTGTCATCCAGGGGCTTCTATGACCATCGGTTTTGGTTGGAACCACATTGTGAAACAATGACAGTAGCAGAATAAGGGAGTGAGAATTCTTCTCCATGGCACTAATTCATTACTACACCTGATTACTGATTCATTAGAGCAAAGGGAGCCCGTTGAGGCAGCACTTGATCTACTAGGAATCACTGCATCTACTTGGTGCACTATCCTGCATTATCCTAAGCCCTGTAAAAGGCTTTCTGCAAAACAGTTTCAGGCCATTGCTTAAATTGGGTGCATTCAGATTCTGTGCAATCGCTCAGTTACATTCATATCTCACATGACACTAAAAGTCCATGGATATTTAGAATGTCTGATTTGGACACTTGAGAGCAGTGCTTGTACTTGTAATCTGGGGACAGCTGATCATGCATGTTTGCACATTTTGAAACCAACTAACAAGCAGGTCAGTGGGTTCCCTGTTCACACTGAAGTGTGTAAAAGATGCTGTATGAAACTCTCACTTCTTGTGGCAAGATATCTCCTCTTAGGCATCCGCAAAACAGATTTAGAAGAAGCTTCAAACATGACAGATCCCTTACAGGGATGAGAGACTTATTCAAAACTTTTAAGGCACTTGATGATCTCTGGAGGACTATATATTAGCTAGGCACTTTTGCTTCATTTCAACAACAATGAATTGGCATGATAAAGGATTTAATTAATGTTCATATCCTAAAAATTGGAAAAATTGCAAGAGAGGATTTTATTATTAAAATTACTACAAAAAGACTCATTAAAACTGGTGCAAGGACTTACGTTAATTCCCAGCTGCTGCAGGGCCATGAGAATTACATCATTTGCTGTATCAACATTGGTTACACTTAGGGTTTTTGACTGTGAACAGAAAAAGGAGAAGGGGAAAGTGGCATTAAAAATTTGGATTTGCAAAGAGTATCTGAAGTGCAATAGCTCTGCATTGTTGAAAAATGGAGAGTATCCTGTTAAAATTTTACTTAATAAATAAGTTATACTACATTAATAGAGAGCCAGCTGCCTGAGACTGAGGTTTGGTTCTTCTGCTTTGTCACATACTTTCTGTATTTGCTCCCCACTTCCTCAACAGCTCCGTTAGATGAAAGAGTACCATGATTACTGGGGACAAGACCTCCATATTAAAATATGCAAAAAGACACATCCACTAACTGCACTTTAGACACTGCATGGGAAACTTAATGGTGTGATTAATTTAAAAGCATACAAGTTTCCTTTGAAAAAGAAGTTTTTCAGTGAAATAAGAGGCTCTTGTATCAATTGTTAATAATTTATGTCCTTTTCTATTGAAGGTCTCCCTGGTAAGAAAACACTGCACACAGGCTGTTCATCTCTATATCCTTTGCCTCTTTCTATATAGACTTCTCACAGCTAGATTTGGCTTAATACCAGAAACACTTCCTGTTGGTAATCTTTCATCCAGTTAAAATGCTACCTCGCTGGCATCCTCCAGAATCTGCAGATTGGCAGTATGGAAAAGCATGGATCTGCAGAAACACCACTTTCTAAACAGCTATGGCAACCAGCATGAAGTGCTGAGCTTTGTGTTGGAGGAAGTGTCACTTTCCACAAGGCAGTCTTTCCAGAGTGAGATATCAGCACCTGCTGCCTGGCAGCAGTATTACTCCCATACAGCTGGGCAATGCTCTGTACCTCCATACCATAGGTTGCTCTTATGCAGGACAGTGCATTTCAAACACACCAGGATTAACAACTCCATCCTCAACCCCGCTGGGATGGGGCAGCAATGCTGCCATCACCTTGCAGAGGCAAAAACAAGCGGGGAGAGTGTGTCCAGACTGGTTTTTGCTTGTATCATCACACCAACACTGGCCTCACTTCCAAGCTGACAGGCAGCTCCTACACACCAAGCACAAGTTACAAAGCCCTCTTTAGAGGCATGCTAGTTTGGCTCTGCTAACAAGACTACACAGCTTTTGGATTGCAGCTGGTTCATGGCCAGCCTAAAGCCCTGGCAGGACAAATGCATGCCCACTGCAACAAACTGCCTAGGCATACCCAATGGTCCAAAGAAGGAAAGGTGGCACAGCTGGTATGTAAATGTTCCCTGCCAGTCCCAAGACAGTTTGCTATACCCTGCTCCCCTGTTAGCATGTCAATTTTATACTGGCCATAGGATGTTCAGGTGAAACAAACCCTGACATTTTGCATTTAGAAAATATCTGAGCTGTGCATTTGTATAAGTCTCTCACGGTTGCAAGCTGCCATGGCAATCAAAGGAAAGTAGTGAGAATACTGTATATCTTGCTTCAGGACATGTCTGAATGCTCATACCATAAAAAATTTAACATTCGCCTGAAGCAATGGCATCTGGCTCTCAGGAGTAGGTCAGACATTTGCATAAGTTTTGCTCCTGGCTAGAATATAATAAAATGGTTTGTGTCTTGTGTTCAGCCTTCCCTACCCTCCAAAAATGAAATAATTCTTGGGCATATCCAGCTGCTGTAGCACAGGGACCACAGTGCCATAAGAACTATTTGCATCACAAAATTTCCATCTGCTCCTCCACTGTTTTATTACTGATAATAGCTAAACTACAGCGTGTCATTTCTAGGACTGCCAGGATCAGGAAACCATATTTGGTTCATGAGCTAATTATAGCTAAGGAGAAAAGACGTTTTAAAAAAAACCCAAACAAACCCTGGTACAAGAATGCAACACCTAAGTGCATGTATAATTTGTAGACATTTACACCTGAGCACACCTTAATCAGCAGTCCTGCATTTGAACTATTTTAATTATTGTCATTGCTTATTAACATTTGTCTTAACAACCTGGTGTCATGGTTTTAGCTGGGATCGAGTTAATTTTCTTCACTCTAGCTGGCATAGTGGTGTGCTTTGAACTTCGCATGAAAACAATGTTGAGGTAACACACCAATGTTTTGGCTGTTGCTGGGTAGTGCTTGTACTAGTCAAGGACTTTTCTAGCTTCCCATGCTCTGCTGGGTGCACAAGAAGCCAGGAGGGGACTCCTTTATGCTTACATCTACGCAAATACAGAATTCTAAGTGGAGATTCACTGTTTGGCAGAGACTCCAATGAAGTCTAACTTCTGTAAAAATTTCTTGTGTCCTTGCAAATGCTCTTTAGGCTTCTGAGCATGAAATGCAGATCTTAAAAGCACAGTTAGAAAGAAAGGACAAATGTGTAAGAACCAGAGGAAGAATGGATGGATTGTCACTGAATGTTAGGGTGTCCCTAGGGAACGGGCCACATACATACAAGAATTTAGTTTAAATTGGTTAAAAATTATTTAGTAAAAAAAGGTGCAAATCACCCTGTGGTTGACCTTTCTTTACTAATTTACCTTGTGCCTATGAATTTACCAACATCAGCTGATGAAAAACATGCTTAAGGCAACTTCAGGGTGTTCATATGCACAGCTTTACTGACTTATGATCATTATAAACAATAAAACACATTGCAACTTTGCAGAATTGAATGAAGGCAGCTGTGGGTTTAGATCAGTTTTACAAGTTAAAAAAGGGTACATTGTACTGGCATTTCTGAAGATGCTTATGCATAAGTTCCACTAGAGATGTTTTCCTGGGACTTCACACTGTATAATCTTTAGTTTGTGTGCCAGAACCAGAATTTCTTACCAAGCAGACTGTCTTCAAAAAGGAACTAATGTATTAAACACAAGAAAAAAACATTTTAAGGCTCCATATGCTGAGTCTTTTAAAGGGGCTGAATCCTTAAAGGAGGTAGCAACCCAAAGGAACCCTCTTAATATCAAAAGGATTTACAGGTGACTAGCACTCATAGGTGATGTGGATTTAGACCCCTGTTTATCTCAAGAGCACTTACATATGCACAAGTTCCCACGTCCTTCGCAATTATCTTCAGAGGAATGCTTTTAGGATAGTCTTTTTCCTTCTCTTCTCTTATTCGACTGACAAAACAAGTACAAAACAAATAAATTTTAAAAATTATAAACATAAATAGCAAGATGGAGATTTAAATGGCAATCAAGCGATAACTGGGTAAGAAGCAGATTGTTTGCAGATGTACTGCAGTAGAGAGACCTCTGAGGACAAGAAAGCATCCAGCAGTATCTGGAAGGGATGCTGACTGTCGCCCCCAGTAATGCCCTGTTGTGTTAAAGTTCATTGTAGAAATCAGTGTAAGCAGCAGAGCAACTGGATTTAAAAAATCAACCTAAAACTACCCATCATTGTGATGCCCCAGTCTGCAGTACAGGCTCCTGGTGGAATCAGTTACATCCCATTGTATGGAACAGTTCAAAGGACTGAACAGGAGAAGAGTGAATTAGAAATCATCCCCAGCAAGGATGATTTAAACAACCCCAGGAAGTCTGAAGAATCAGATAAAGACACAGAACTCAACCAGCAGAACTAGGTGACCAGAAAACAAAATCACCACTAGCAGTTTTCTGTCCAAACACTGACGAAAATAAGACAGCTCTATTTACACAAACCCTCCCACCATACCATCCGGTTTGGGGTCCATTTCGTAAGACCAAAATACAGCCAGCCATGAGCAGCAGATAGGTTAGAGCAGAGGTTACTGAGCTGGACTTGCTTAGAAGCCATCACCATGGAAAAAGCCCCAGGCTCAGCTAGAGCAATTGTGGCAGAGGCTCTTATAACTGCATAGGGAAGGGATCATGTGTGATAGGAATCGCTCCAGTTTTGTGCTGAGCCGTGTACAGGCACAGGGAAGCATTCCTCTCCTTGTGTAGTGATCATTGCATGAACGGCACATACCATCTTCTACAGGGAGAAGACGTGTTTTTTTCCCTTAATATGTCTTTGAAAGAGCTTATCTATCATGACGGCATAGGTACCACAGCTTGGGAATCACTGGTCTAGATGACTGGGACTCTTTCCAGTGTCTTTAAAGACCATATAATAAAGTACCTTTGCAAAAAAGACAGCCATGTTTCCTTTTGTTCTGCAGACCTGCAAGAATTATAGAAAAACAGGGACAAATCAGCCATCATTCTAATACTAAAATAGCCCTTGTACAGACCACAGTGGAATGGACTGCTTCTTGGTTGCAATTTCCATAAATACCTAAAAAACCTAAAAGGTTTTTCCAGATTTGAATGAAAAATCTGTTTCCCTGCAAAATCAACTGAGAAGCCTGCTACAGAGATCAAAAGCCTCCGTTACCAGTTTTTACCACAGAAGTTAAAGCTTTATCAGTGAATTCAGTAGGAAATGGGTTGAGTTCTTAAACTCATCTCCAAATAGAAGAGAGTTCTTTAAAATAAGAACTTCATTCAGAAGTTTAAAGGTATTTCCTCAGGTATATAGACTTCTTTCCACTTCACTATTCTAATTTTCTTATTTATTATTTGGTTTACCACCACATTACAAAGGACACGTAAGCCACAATCAAAAAGGTCCCATTGTATTTAATAGGGTTTATCTTTGGACATTTTAAGGCTTATCTCATTTATCTTCATCTCATTTATCCACTTTCAATGATACAGACTGTCGGGTTAAACATAGCTAATAATAGGATAGTGCAAGGAATCTAACCTAATTTTACTTTAACTTTATTGATTTAAGTCCTGCCCCAGATGGAGTAACTGTTATTCCCACTGCTGCTTCTGCAAATTAAGTTCTTCAGATTTTCAGAGCAGGCATTTAGGGAACTACAAACCTACTGATTGATGCACTTCATAAACATTAAAAATGTGATTCTGCTTTGGCTGTTTCAGTTCTGTCAGATATGCACCTGACTTATGCATGGCATTTTAGATTTTTCTGTGTACCTCCAGACATAAAATAATTTCACTTCTATAAAATCTCTGACTCTCGATTGAAGCTATTGCTTTCCTATGCAACTACTTTCTGATAGCTGTAAAGGCTCACACACTGTCTCGAGATCGAAGCACATGTTTATTGGCAAGAGTTCAATTGAAAATCAATAGAAGATTTCAGCTTTGTTTCAGGACTATTAAGTGAAGAAAAACATAAACAGCACAACCAGCTCAATAAAGAGCATTTTGTGCACAGCATTCTCTTTGGATACGTACAATGTGACATACAAATTAAGCTGCATGCGTCAGCTTTTGCTCTCTGTTGGTAAAGAGGAAAATGCATTTTCCAAGACCCAGACAAATTACTGTGGCTAGGCAGCTGGGATTTCAGGGGGATGGTGCCCTCCCTCATCCAAAGTGATGACCGAGCCCTCCTGCTGAGACTAAAATTAGCCTAATCACTGAAATTACCTCTACAGCCCTTATGTGTCCTACAGTCAATGCTGCAAAGACAGACCAAAAATCTTTCTGCCTATTAAGATTCAGAGATGCTACTTTAAGAGGAATTTTGACAATTTCTCTGGCACAATTAAATTAAAAAGAGAAATAGGACAAGGTCACTATTTCACCATACGTTTCCTGCTACTTCAAATATAAGTTCTTCTGTTTAAGGGTGTCCTATGAGGGTCTCTGATCCTTTCATTAGCTTGGCTGTTTACTATTTGTAGTTCATCTTATTAATTAGCCAAGGTGTTTGTCAAATTATACCCCCAAAAAAGAGAATTTCCACTGAGCAATTTTACAGCACAGAGTTCTTTGCCAGATCATGTAGTTTCTCAAATTTTTAAGTCATAAGTGACTATCGCTGCCACATTTGCAAAGAGACAGAAGATGAGGGATGGAGGGTGACTTGCTCACAGCAGTAGAAGGAATTGGTTTAAGGACCAGTAAGTTCCTGCTTCCCACCTTCACTGGCGCTGAAATGAGTCCGTGATACTCTTGTTACCTGTCAGCCTAAAAACATTTAAGTAACTTGGTAAATAAAACATATCTCAGTTCTTACCTGAAATTTGCCACACAGTTTGTGGTGGGCCAGCCCAAAACAAAGGACCTCTCTGGGTCTGTGCTGCTTTCACAGACTTCTTCTGTACAAAATGCTGTCCACATCTCACAGAGACGTGCTTGGCACTTTAGTTTGAAATGAGAGTGCGACCTGCCAGCAGAAATTCACAGTTTTGTTACACACATGAAAACATAGCAAGGCAGGTTAAACAACTCACAGTTTCTTCTTCCTTCAGGCACACATGAAGCTTACATTGGAGCTGATGGAAGAAGCGCTTCTGCTTTAGTTAAAGAAAAAAAAAGTTTTATTTGGGTTACATATAAAAATATATCAATTTCTGATCTAAATGGGATCAACAGATATCCTATATGTGGGATAAGTAGGTTGTTTGTGGCATCCCTGGACAGCCCCCTTCTTGGGGGGAAAACTTTTACCCATGTCTAGAGGCCCCCTTCAAATCTTGCCATAAGGCAAAGATTGCCACTTGCATTTGACTCTCCTTCCAATGACTTTAATGCCATTGGGAAGTTTACAGTATAGTTGGATTGCTTAGCCCCAGGGTCAACAACCATGGTGAGTTTAAGTAGTGACAACTAGGCAATCCTGAAGAAAGAATAAGCAGAAAACTGCCATTTGTGTTAACTACAGCACAGGTCACATACAGCTTCCATTAACTAGCTGCATGCAGCCACTTGGAAAATGAGCCAGGACTTCATGCATTCTCAAAATATCTAGTCATCTATACAAGGAAGATACATTAAATTCCCCCTTTTTTTTTTTTTTTAACTTGGCCCTTCCTGTATTTTATCCTACTGAACTTTAGAGTACAGTAAAGGTAAAATTTACTGAATTTTGCTTTTTTATTTCAACTCCTTTCTTCCACTTTATTTCTTATAAGTCTCCTTTCTTTGTAGGATTTGTGGGCATCAGTGCTATGTGAGAAACAAATAAAATCTCACAAAGTCAGTCCAGCTTTGTAGCAATGCAACAGCCACTCACTTTAAGACAGGTTTGCACTAGAGGCCTTGCAGCCTGAATTACCTAAGCTACGGTTCTCCTGGGCCAGCAGGGAAAGGCTGGACAAAAAGTGTCCCCTCCCTGAAAATGTTTTGCCCTTCTAATTCAAAGACTGCAAGCAAAAGCATGTCAGCTCAACACTGTGTTGCAAATGTGGGTGGAGACAGTGCCAGGCACCACGGTGATTAGTGCTCTATAAATAAATATGCCAGGTAAGCAGTTTCTTAGAGCTTTGATAGACATGGACTACCTTCTCTGAGATTAGTCTCATTTACAGGTATTTGATTTAGGACCAAATGAACTAATACAGTCTGAAACATGAAAGCACTTGAACCTTGTGGCTTTGAAGAGAACATAGATAAACTTGCAGTACCCTGCCTGGTCTGAGGTTTCCAGCTGGCACTATGCTAACAGGGGTAGAACAAGTCTAATAACCCAGCAGCCTTTACAGTGGTGGGCAAGAAAGGACCATCAGTGCATATCATACCTGGCAAAAAGGTGCACTTCAGTTAGATCGCCACAAAATACTGTAAAACACCATCTCAAGTTCATGTATTTTTTAAACTATACCATGGAGTTTCCTGGTCAGCTGTACATTTCACCTCTCTTTATTACATTTTGTTTATTAAGAGAAACTTAAAGTACAGGAGAACACTTCAACACACTTGTCAACAAACTAGTTTGTGATGTAACAAGTAAGATCTGTCAAGAATACAGAAAAGACTGTAACCGACCACAGAATGAACTGTGAAAATGTACAAAAATATACAGCCGTGAATTCTAATGTAGATGTTAATAAATGGATGCCTGGTCTGGCTCCACCAAATCAATCTGTTGTCCCTCCCTTTCTCCTCAATTTCTTTTTCCCATTACCTAGTACAGTGAACTCTCTACATGCTGGTTCACTTTTTTAGCATTTACAGTTCATAAAGACAGACCCCTACAGTGCCAGTAGCAGGTGTCAGCAGGGTGCTGGCAGAAGGACAAAGATGTTCTCCAGTCACACTTGATGTATATTCTTACCCTGTTTGCCATGCCTAGTCACAGCTCTCAGCTATTATCAGTATTCAAGTGGCCTGGTTTCCAGAGGCGCTGAAACAGTAGCCTCCATTAACATCTAAAGAGCCTGAAGTATAATTTTATCTCCATCTGCCATGTCCTTTATGCAATCCATGGGTTCTCAGCGTTTGTGAAATGTGGGTCTTCTATTTAAGTGCCAAAGCACTACCTCTAAAAATTAATATATCATTGCTGACTAAGGAAGCAGCATGCCTGAACATCTGAAAAACGGAAAGAGTAACAACCTAACAAAGTTTTTATTTTTTTTTAAGTAGGTAAGTCCCCTTGCAAGTGTTACACTTGCAGCCAGATAAATACAGGCAGATCCCAGAGTCCACTGAAATCAACAGAAAAATCATGAACATAAATGGCGTAGGTATTGACACACCACAAATTGTGCCACCTCTGCAGAGTAAATTCAGTTCCTTTTGCTTTCTGTAAGTGGCAATTGGATACTTTGCGGCTGTTAACAGATGGAAGATTAACTTCTCACTAGATTTACTAATCCTCTTAATAGGACCCTCTGACAACAGCATTAATGGATCTACTGTGAGATTGCTAATGCAATTCCATGTATGTGTTCAACCATCAATTTCTATGTCCAGCCACATTGGGAAAATAACCTTAAAATGCATGTGTATATAGGCATGAATGTAATACAAAGGAGAAAGAGGAAGCCATGTCTCTGTGCCTCCCACGCAAAAACTTACATAAGAAACCTTGATTATTGAACTGACAGATCCTTGAAATATTTACTCTGCCAAAATAAAACACACGCTTTCTGTAAGAGATTTAATCAATATACAGAAAACAGTATAACATTTTACATACTTAACAGTGGTTTAGTGAGAAAAACCCTTTCAATCAATTCCTGACTTATTCCTCGCATGAGGGCAGTAAAAGGTGGGGCAGCAGAGAGAGAAGCACAGCATGTGAGTATTATTTTTTATAAGCTGGGCTAATGCATGATCTGAAAAGACAACAGTCTACATTTCAAAAATTATTACAAAGTATCAGAAAATGAACCTACAGGCACCTTGTCCAAAGTCATACTCAGACCAGTTGTAGAGAGGTCTCTTACCCCCCACCAAGTTTCCATGGAAGCAATACCAATTCACTGCCGTTAAGCAGCAGCTCAGTGCTGTATAGGATTTTACTCAGCAAGCTCAGAGGACACAAGATACATGTTGCTCTCTTTAGGAAAAACTTGTACTCATTTGCCGATCATATGAAGTCCAATTATACATGAGCTCCCTTCGTACAGCGACGGGCTATCTGCAGCTGAGCTGACACCAGTACAGTGCCCAGCTGTACCTAAAATATCTTAGGTGTTCATATGCCCCAGGCTGAAAACCCACTTGACACAAAAGAGTATTAAAAAATTTTAGCACCTTCACAAGGAATAATTCTGAAATTAAGTCAGATTCAACTGTATAATTAATTCTGTCCTGGTGACCTGCTGTCTTGGCTCCGCATCACTAGTCACAATAGTCACAGCTGCATAGTAATACACACCACTCAGGTTTCCCTCTAGGAATCAACAACGGTATTTTAGTGTGAGATATCTTTAAAAATGCTGATTTTAAGTAGGATTCATTAGTGACAGCTCTGATGCTTTAATTGCTGACAGGGCAGCTGTAGAGAAAACATCCCAATTAGTTCTTTAAAATATATGAAGCAGTATCACTCAAAATACTATTTTTACCATTTCTAGCAAAGACTTGATCCCCCTCCCCCTTTTTCACATGCAGAAGCACCTTTTGTTCTGTTCCACCTTCTTCAAACATTGCAGACTCTTCACCATACTAAATCAAATGCTGTAAGAGCCACTGCTACTCCCTGGGGACCAGATTTTGGAGTGGTTGCAGGGAGTAGTGCTTTACTATGCAAATAGTCCCACTGGGACCTAGCCAAACTTGCAGTAATGTGCAGCTCAGCCCAGGTGTAACATTGCTTCTGCTCAGCATGCTGACCAGGGAGGGAAGGATTCATCTCACCTGACTTTAGCCTTCTACAATTTACAAGCTTAGACCTAAATTCGTGAGACTATGCCCATTGAATAGCCAGTGGACAGAGCGAGAGACCCTTAAGAGCATGAGTCCCCTCAGCCACAGTCAGCACCCTTTCAGGATCAGATGAGTTTGCTGCAGGAAGGTGCTGGTTTTCCCTTGGTGACTATAAAAGGAGCCTAGAAGCCTAGGTAAGTTGCAACTATTTAACGTTTGAAAGCTTAAATTACATGACACAAACATACATAAATACAGCGCCAATGCTATTACTGGTACTGTTGGTAGAATAGCAAGATTTCCCCTAAATATCTTTATGTTTACCACCCACCCGTAGTGGAACATGTTTTGGGTAAAATATCCTCTGTGTTGTCACACTACATCAAGTGAAGGAGTTTCACTGGGGGGGTTACATTTACTACGTGTGATTCAAACAGACACAGCTCAGATTTCTACAGAAAACACAGATTTGTTCTGGCTTTTCCCAGCAGCCTCTGAAACAATTGCTTAAGCGAAAAGACACATTGCAAAAGCCCAGCATTCACACTGAGATTACCCACCCTGTGAAACTACAAACACAGTGCCTAACAGAGAATTTATCTGTATCACAATTTTTTATTATTATTTTTTCATAACTGATAACAACAAGTGAAAGCACCCTCTAAAATTGCCTTAAACCACAAATGCTGCATGAAGCTGGCATGCTAGACACAGCATGTAAATCTGTTTTAATTGTGAACGGTAGAGTGAATAATCAGAGCTCAGCAGCAAGCCTGATTACACATGAACACTACCCAGACTGCTCAGCATTGCTTCCTTTCTCCTTCCCCTTCCCCACACTCCTCCTGGCTCAGCAAAACTAACAGAGATGGACACTGTGATGCCACCTGCAATCTCTATTTTTATACAGATGCTCATCACTGGTGTGTCTCAATGCAGCCTCCAGGTAAGCATTAAGACCTGTAGCCCCTCTGCAACCCAGCCACTGGCATTACGCACACCCCATAGGACTGAAGATAACCTGTCTAAAACACAACAGTCAGTTGAAGGCAGCGCAACGGACACAGTTGAGCACCAATGAGTCTTTTCTATGATGCTGTGCTCCCAAAGCAGGAAAGATGATACAATACAAGCAATATATTCAAGAACATCTGATACTTCTTTAAAGTGTTGCGTCCTGGAATTACTCTATGGCTATGGGTTTTTCAAAGGTGCTTGAAGAGGTCAGGCACCTAACTTCCAGTGACCATATAAAAAGCTTCCTTATGATTTAGGGAAGATTTGCTACTAAAAAAAGCATTATGGAAATCTATGTTGCGCTCTGCTGAGAAGAAGGGCTGCTCTGTACGAACAGTGCCTGAGGTGCCATACTCACTTGGACTTGGCAACAACCAGAAGGTCTGTGAAGAGGAAAAGGTGGCGCTCTTGGGTTTGCAGACCCGTCTTCAGCTGCACATGGCCATCCAGGATGAATGTTCGGTTGTGGCACATGAAAGACTGCACAAGGGGACATGCCTCCGGGCTGATGGGGGAGAAGCAGCCTTCCCTGTAAAAGGAAATAAAGGGAATAAAGGTAAGTGAATGAACTGATTGCCTGTGAGAGAGAACCAGGCAGCAAATTCCTGCTCCTGCTGCCAAAAAGCGATTTATTTTTCCACATTTCAGTGAAAGGTGAGAGGGACAATGAAGATAATCCAGCAATCTGATTCTGAGACAAAATCTATTAGGGATTGGCCTTACTGAATCTTTTATAGCCCAAGCACATGGATAGCATTTAGCAAAATTTAAATACAGCCATCTCCATTTTGTCTATTTCTATTCATCTCCCTTTGTATTAAAGTCCTAGAGAAAATACCGCACCTTCTGTAGCCTCTCCATAAATAGATTGGAGACATATGCATGACAAAGGGATAACAGCACACCCACCTTGGTCAGGAGGAGACTCATACTTGGGCTCAAGAGCAATTTACAGAAATTATTCAGAACCAAGGGCAAACATAAGGTACAACTGAACCTGGCTATAGACAGACCATGTACGAGATGCAACATGAGAAGAAGCAGCTCAGCCTCTCCCCAGCACATGACCCACATGGAAGTAAGCTCCCATCGCAGGGTTTATTTATGTGACTGGAGCATGGCTCTGCTGGTCTGTGGCTGTGGTGTGTAGAGGCTGCTGGATAATCCCAACCCGGGTCTATGGTGGGCAGATCAGGCTACCTCCTGGAAGACATCTTTCTAAGGAGGTATCAGGTAGGTTGCAGTCAAAGATTACTGATGGTGGAGACATGATTCCCTCAACCCCTCCTGATCTAACTGTTCTGCATGACAAAGTAGTTGAATAGTTACTGAAGCAGAAATAAGAGTTTCTCTAGCACGATGGTCAGCTCACTCACCCAGAGAGGACACCCCTAGTTTCTGAGCCTTGCCCTAACAAATGTCTAGTTATACATTGCTGAACTGAATGAATGTGAGGGTCTGAGGGGAGGACACTCCTCCTCTAGGGCTCTCTAAAAGCTGGTTGCAGGTCAGGGTCTCCCTTGGAAAGCCACAGATATGGCTTTAAATTTTCCCAGGCAGGTGAGAGAACTGAACCTGGGTCTCCTACACCCTGGTGTACCTTAAAAAATTAATTTCTGGATTAAAACCAGGACCTATCAGCATCTTCGCTCATGATTTTTAAATGCAACTTTTCAATTACTTACTTTGCCTATTGGAGCCTCCAAATGAACCACTTGCCTTTTTCCCTTGGTTGGATGAATGAGTTCAATTTTTATATTTTTATTCAAAAGCATTTACTTATTTTTTCTTCTTAAATAAAAGCTAAAACTTGGAAGGATCATCTTGGCAAGGAAAGGCTGAAGTGAGCAGCTTTGTGATGATGCTTTATTCCTGGTCCCACTGGAATTGATGACAAACACCTAATGACTTTTCTGGGAGAAGAAATGGACCTTATATAGTGAAAGTCCCAGAACAAATGGGAGAGATATGATAGAAAACAAGCATGAGTATAGACAACCTTCAAGAAAGGTCATAAACCTTCTTGTACCTCTCAGAGTCTGGATGAATCCCAACCCTCCTCTCCTTGATGCCTTCGGCTGGATTACTCAGGAAATTATTTAGGAAATCCTGACAGCTGGGAGGGAAAGGATAAGCTCTGAGATTGGCCTACATTAGCAGGACACACTTTCACTGATCTGTAAGGAGCTGGTGAGGATCTCTACCTGCTGAGGAGAGCCCTGTTTGGCTTTGGTTTTCCCTTTCTGGCTAGAAGCCTGAGTTTTTGAAAGAATTCCTCAACTTAATTTGTCTTAAACTGTGTATTAATCTTGTCTTTCACTACCTACATCTTCAGGGAAGAGAGAAAGAAGAGGAATAACTGTCAGAATGAATAACGCAAACCTGAAGTTATCTGATCATTCCTCAGCAGAAGAGGCGGCCAGGAGTGTGGAGGTTAAAGCAGAGAGAGGAGTTTTGCTCCAGCATAACAGTGACACATGCTGTGTGGCCAGCAACAGGAGTCAGGGGAACACAAGTATCTCTCCTACCCTGCCACTTCTGCGGGACTGTGAATTCATAAATTCACCGGTTCATCAGTGCCTGATAGGTTACTGGGACTCAATTTCATAAACTCCCTAGCAGCACTTGGCACAGAAACTTAAGCAGAAATCAGGAATGTTGACTGGTCCACCTGTGTGAAAGCCATGCATGGCCTTTACCTCAAAGGTTAAGCCAGAGAAATACTCACTTATATTTGAACCCAGTAACAACAATAGTTAGAAAAAAACCTTTCATGTTACACTAAAGTAACCAAATCAGCAGAAACATTCAGAAAATCATACTGAAGTGCCTGCCCCTACTGTCTTTCCTGTAGGTTCAGGCTCCCGTGTCTCCTTATAGGCAACTCTATTTGATTATTCCCATTTGTACATTTTCTACATTCCGACTTGTAAGCCTGGGAAACTCCCAAGTTAAATTAAGCAAAATCTTTGTCATGCAGGTGAGCAAAGGAAGGTGCAATAGGTTTATTAATGCTAGCAGGGGTCAAGTAAATTGAACTTGGTTTTAGAACAGGAAAATACAATAACATAAACCAGTAATTTTAATGAAAGCTGCCTTTTGACCCAATGCCTTTCAAGCTTCTCTATCATCCGAACTCTCACAAGCACTCTCACGTGCTTTAATAGAGTTTACCTGATAAGCCTTATTAAAAAAAAAAAAAAAAAGTGAAAATATTTTCTTCCTTTGAAACAAAGTGGAAAAAAATCAAAGCCATTAATTCAACCAGAACCTTCTAAAGCCCCAGGACAAAGGAACATGGAAGAAATTCACCAGCCAGCAGTGACAAAAAATGTCTTTGGAAAGCACGCTTTTGATCTTCTCAATTAATGTTCCATTGTTACAAGACATGAATGAAACCCAAGTTTTGTTACATTGAAGAAAATGCAGATCAGCTATACCCTCAAGCATAGGGTTTATACAAAAGAGGTATTTTTGGAGTTCAGTTTTTAATGGCTCACTGATTTTTCTGGTCATTAAATGAGTCTAATTTTGAAAAAGTGCTAAGCACTCAAATACTGACTCTTTGAAAATTCCTTTTAATAGAATTATGCAAAAATCAGTACTTACATCAATGTGATTCCTGATGTAATTTAAAAAGTAAAACTGATATAGGGCCTTCTTAGTGTTCCCTTAAAGGTCATTCTATTACTAACACATGTAAAAACCACAAAAAGTAACATCTTTCCCGTTTGGCAGAAAAAAAGCCATCATCTGAATTTGTTAAGAAGGAACTGTGAACTGATTTCCACCAGATGGGGATATCCTGCAGAGTCAGCAATCAGCCATGTTGCACTGAGTAGAAGCAAGGCTGATACTGATGTTTAGATGGCATTGTCGTTGTAACTCTTAAGTGGGCATCTCTTCCCAAAAGTACCATTTTGGGGGTCTGAAAATTCCATGCGTGGTTTTAACCAAGGAGTAAATTCTGTAATTCGAGGATAACAACACAGATATTCTTGAGTTATTCAGGAAAAGACTAAAATCACAGTACTGGCTGAAATTATTATAAAGATAATTGAAGATTTTTCTCCTGTTGTTTCCAGAGCCTAAATTTTTAAGATACAATGATTTAAAAGAACTCTTCAATTTTGTAGGTGTAATATATGAAGTTGAAATCCAAAGTAGCCAGCCAAACACTGAAAAATACATCCCTGTTGCATTCAGTGTGAAAGCAAACACATCACTGCTCACTTCATCAATCCCGTATTTACCAGAAACCACAAAAGCACAAGAAATACTTCTTCTTCCCCCTGCAGAACTTCCTTGGGGCTTCTCAGTAAAACTGATACCTGAATGGCATGACCCCCAAAATGTTTATTCCTGGTATAATGAAGATGTCAGCTTTATTCTGTATTTGTAGTGAAAATGATGAAAGAAATTATACTTTCCAAAGGAGAGTTTAACAGCCCATGTTAAGTGGTTACTAAATCCATTATTCAAACGACATTCATGCAATGGGAAATTTTCCCTTGATTTCAGTCAGTGATGACTTCAGCCTATCTATGATTTAGATTAAGCTACAAGATGCCTCAGGGGAACCATCTGTTCCAAGGTACCTAAGCTGGAATGAGCTAGGTATCTCAGCTATACGACCTCCCTCCCACAGACTGCTCATGCTCCACCCTAAATCCCACTCTGTTCTTTTGGTTATAATTCTCTGCCAGAACTTCTCTCCACTGATGATATCCCTGCAGCCGCAGAGTTCATTTCCTCTAATAGTGTAGCACCAAGTCGCTCTCCGCACGACTGATACCTATCGGAATAAAATATCACTTTGCTCTTTAACCTCTGAGGGTGAGAAATGCATCTTTTAATGAGCAGAGTAGTAAAATGGCAGCTATTCAATAGGCTGAAATCTGAGTCAGCCCAGCCACGTAAGACGCTGCATGCGGTCTGTCCAATTCTTGCACATACATAATACCTTTCCAAATTCCTCTCACAGTGAACAACTTAGCCTACATTCATTTCACACAGAGGTACCATAAGCAGAAATACTGCATCCTTGTGCCAGTGCTGAAGCCCAGGTAAGGACCAGAAGCTCTTCTCAGTTTTGTGCCTATACATGTAGAGCTTGCAGCTTACAGCACAAACCTAACCTGGTTTTGGCTACAGGTAGAAAGCCCACCAAGCAGAGCACCTGCCAACATTCCTTGTGGTGTTCAGACAGGACAGACTTCTTTTGTGTGTCTCAAAAGCCAGTTTTGGGTGGCTCTAAGGAACCAGA
Source organism: Phalacrocorax carbo (assembly GCF_963921805.1). Lineage (NCBI taxonomy): Eukaryota > Metazoa > Chordata > Aves > Suliformes > Phalacrocoracidae > Phalacrocorax > Phalacrocorax carbo. The sequence continues at coordinate 199,055,700 of NC_087513.1, read as the reverse complement.
AATTTATCTTTTAGGAAAAATAAAGCCAGTGAGTTTTCAACCTCAGTGTCTCTCAGTAAACCATTTACTTTATCATCACTGAGTCACAGCACTGAGCTAGAGCAATCCACTGAAAGAAGCAGAAGCTATTCACACCCTTTCAAGGCTAGTGAAAACAGCAGCTATCTGCACAGTAAGAAACGTCTACAGCCCAGCCCACATTACGGATTTTTGCCAAAATGGATATATAAGTCAGAGATCACATGTGATTTGTGACCAGCAGAGATACCCCAAAAAAGCAAACCTGATATACAAGTCAAGTTCCTTCATTTTCTTCATAGAGCTTATACTGGAAATCAGGTAACAATATTTGCACTTTTCTCTGTGCCTCCTGCTCAGACCCTTAAGCTCCTAAAAATTCCTGTGAGAAGGAACTTCAATAGTAGCTTAATAGATGCTTGCTTCCTATTTTTGTTAATGAGGCAGGCCCTAACTGAGCTTGGAAGCTGAGATGGTTTACTGCTGGAAAACCTTTAGCACATAAGGCATATTACCCATATTGTGTGGCTAGATGGTATTTTGCATTCAAGGTAATTAACTTAATAAGGTATTGAGAACAATTCTTTAACCAACCAAAAGAAAAGAGCTCCAATTTGGTGTGCAAGCCCTATCTCCCTTGAGATAAGTTGAAAAAAAAACCCCAAACTTGTACCACAGCAGTGAGTGCTGATCTGCATCACAGGGTGCCTGCAGTGCACTCAAGTGCAATATTAACACTTCAGGACTTCAACACATCTAATTTAATCATAAATGATAGTTTGGACATGACTTGTACTGTATCCTGGCCAATCCGACAATCCCATGATAATGGATCATCACATTCTGTGTGAGAAAAGAGAAAAGTGAAAAGCTAAGGGAAAGACAAACAATTTTTGACACTGAAACCAAAAATCCATGCTTGGAACTGAATGCAAGACAATGGAGATGGTCCTGCTTATGGTCCTGATGAATTTAGCCTCTATCATACTGCCAGTTCCTTAAAGCACATGGTCTGAAAAGAGCTGCTTGGCCCAGCCTGCCCCGTCCACACTACCTGTTTGGCACGGCCATGCAAAGACCTGCTGGCTCCAGGGGCGAGCACTTGCAGCTCGTCTCACCATGAGCAAGGCTCCACACAGATATGGATCACCCACAAGGATCCATCTGCAGCTCAGAGCTCTATTTAGACAGGCAGATTATATATATATATATATAAAAGAAACCCTTTCAATTTTTAAAGGTGGTAACCATTCACTCCTCTCACTCCCTTCCAGCCATGACCAGTGCCCTCAGGGAGTCACCCACATGCTCAGGATCTTTCGTGCATCTTCCCACTTTGATTCCTCATGATTTGGAATATGCTTTTCATCTAAATTTATGCAGCACTTTATTCTAATAAATAATAATTATACCTGGGGGGTGAAAGTAAGCACAAAAAATACCAGCCTGGAGAGCAGGAGTGTTTTCCAGGAAGGGAGTAGGTAAGATATGCAACAACACAAAGTTAGTATGCTGTTGTAATTTTACACTGAGTATTTATAGAAGGGACTTGGAGAGACAAGCATAAAACTTCTTAATCACATGGGCTGCCAACCCATTTCTGAAAATCTGCTGTCAGCTTGATCCCTGCTATGCTAAGGGAGCTTCTCTCTGAGAATGGTGGGCATGTTTGCCTCCTGTTATCTATGGTAAATCTTATACAGTTGAAGCAGCACTTTGTGAAAACAGTGCAGCATTCCAGAAATTGCAAGTCTATTTTCTGCAGCACTCTGTTAAAGTCTCCTAGGCCATCACCATCGCATACAGTAGCTTTTGTACAACGAAACAAGTGAGATGTGCTCAGTTTTTCAAAGAGTATTTATTATTTTCTACATATTAAAATGCCTGCTCCTACTTGATAAGCATGCTTTACTGGTTGCAACTTCTTTTCCACAAATAATGTATTTGAACAAATCCGAGGCAGACACCTCTCACCCCTGCATTTTCCCTCATGGATTGTGCCTGTGGATCTCACAGAAAGCCCTCTGCCACAGGCACGCATTGGCCCCAGTTCACAGCCTCTAGCACAGGACTATCCTCACTCTACCTGTGCAAGCGGCTGGACCTCAGCAAGCTGCAGTGAAAACACTGCACCCAAGATAAAGCAGTGAGTGCCAACAGGGTCACAGAGCCTTTGGATCAAAATACACTGCAAACCCCTCTCCAGCACAGGCAGGGCAAGCACAAGCCCGGACAATGGAAGGAAGGTGAATATTAATAGAGATTGGGAGCAAGTTTTGCTCTGATAAATAGATAAACTTACATTTTAGGGCAGAAATCAGGGCTACCACTTACACTTAAGAAATCAGGTACCACTCCTCTGCTTCTAAAACTCAGTGTACACATTTTAATTCAAAATATGAGAAAATAGTCCAACTTACATTAGTCTAGGATTCTAAAAGTTGTTTTGTAAGTATCTGAAATAATCTTTGCAAGATGTCAAAATCTTATTAAAAGTAATAAAAATTATTATGATGAAAAACATGGTTTACACTAAATGTTCAGGGTGTTGAGGTACATAACTATTATTTTTCTGTGGTCTTCCAAAAATCAGTAAATTATTAAGACTTGCAGTAAAATATCACATAGCTGTAGGGAAAAATGCTTCATTAAAAGAAAAAATCCTCACACATTTCAGGATGGAAGCTTGGCAGCTTAACTGAAAACAAGCTGCACTTAAGTAATTTCTACATAGCCAAAAGGACAATATTCTCTGCAGAGCAAATATGTACTACAGTGTGGTGGCTGGAGACAGGAAACACGCTTGTGGTTTGGTTTACTTCCAAGGTTTTTTGTTCTATTTTAACAAACAGCTGCAAGGTGTTTACTCTGAAAATTTAGCACAAGGGCAAAATTCTCTATTGGTATAAGTTAGCACCACACGTTTCAGCCATATTTTGCCTATTTCCACCAGAAAAAAAATTTAGTGCAAGTTATTTAAATCCTATTGAAAAGCTCTTGCAGTGTGGGTGTCCTCCAGTCCTGCTATACAGCTCTGCTAGCAATCAACAAGTCCAAGGGGTTTTGGTCCAAGTCTCCCTAAGCAGGAGAGAAGTTTTGGGGAGGACATATTCACATGTAGAAGTCTATAAAACCTTTTTTGGCCTTTGGAAGAATCAATCCTCTGTTCCCCACTGCAGTTCCCACTCATTTTTACTGAGTGACATAGCACCACCACCTTGAGTTACTCTCCCATTCCAGTTGCACTATGGAAGTGGCTTTCCAGGCATTGTCTACCCAAAGATTTCATTGTTCAGATAAAAAAAAAAAAAAGTCAGGAAAAAAATAACCTTTGGGGGGGGGAAAAAAGAGGGGAAAAAAAATAGGATGAACAGAGGGCAAAGAAAAGGCAGGAACTTACCACCCCCACACTGCAGTTCTGACCATGGTTGTCTGGGCTTTTTGGAGCTTCTCACGGCCCATGAGAAGTCTAGAGGCACAGGCCACCTTTGCCACTTCCACCATGGCTCCTTCCTACCCATTCCAAAGAGGTGTACAGGGGAGCACTCTGGGATCTCAGTTTCACCCATGTCCCTCTATGAGGATCCAGTATTATTTTAGTAGCCTGAAGGTATAAGGCTTCTGTCCTACCTTAATTTTTTGGGGAAGCAACAATCATAACTGGGACATTTAAAAGCCTAGCTCAACTCTGTTGATTTTGAATTACCTTATGGATTAAACTAACCTTTCTTTCAAAAGGGTGTTTCAAATATCTTCTTGCAAACTGTATTACAAGAGTTCAGCACAGGTCATACAATATCCAGAAATTCTGGGCTACCAAAAATAGCCAGGACATGCTGCAGACCTCTGCAGAAACAGGTCATTTCAAGTTGAGGTACACATGAGGTGAAAAGACTGTTGTGGGCATCTTTAGAAAACACTTCTGGACCATCATAAATGGCTGTCCATGAGCCTGTGTTTATCTGTCTACCCTATTGTCTGCAGCTTCATGTTACACAGCTGTAGATGGACAAGAATAAGGCACTTGTGACCATGTACTTTTAACAGGGAAACAGCATTTTCTGGATGACTGCCTAGGTTTATTGCCTGTCAGCCACCTCAGTCAATTATCAGGTAATACCAGGGGGCCTCCTCACAGTCTCTCAAAGCCTCATTGCTCAACAGTCATTCCCCTTTAGCCTTTGATTTTCCCATTCTTCAAGAACTAATTCAGCTAGGCTCTTCCCCTCCTCGGCTCATGCCACCTGGGTAGAGTCTGCAGTTTAGGCAACGAGTTTTAAGAAAAACACATGCATTCAAAACAGTGCAAGACTTCAAATATGTGGTCAGGTAAAGCAAACCTGGAATCCATCAGCTGCTGCTCCTCAATTGCCCTTTTTCAGGAGGAAACTTGCTGATTATAAACAAAGTAATCACATACAAAGTGACCTATAAATAGCTGCAACTACTGCCTTTAAAAGATAAGCCCCTTCACCACACTTTATCCTCCCACACGCTGCAGCTCTCATTGAAGCCACTGCTGCTTGGCCTTGCCTGTATCCCCACAACTGTGGGACACTGTGGGGTGAACTCCACAAAGCTCCACCGCAGATGTGAAGGGAGGATCTGCCCAGCCCTTGTATTGACTTAAATGTTTAAGGACTGCTTCCCTGCGAGGGATGACCAATACAGGTGCTGCATGGAAGGTGGGATTGTCATTTCACTGCACCTGTCCCAGCTGTAACAGGAACAAATCTGCCTTTGGTTTGCCTCAAGGGCTTTAAACCATATTTTGACACTAGTGCTACAGCACAAGAATTATCCTATTACAGTGAAGAGATTACTTGATATGCCTGCTGCTGCCAGCTATTGCAAGTGTAATGACCCAGATTCCTTATGAACAGCCAGCAGACAAATTATTTGCAGCCACATGCACTGGTTTGCTCTCCTATAACTAACTGCCTCCATATTCAATGAGGGTTTTTGCATAGCTACTCAGGCAGGTTAGTCAGAGGTTTCTGTTCCACCAGTGATATGAGCTGGAGAAAAAAAGCTGTTAGAGAATTCCCCACATCCCTGCACCTGATGATAATTACTTGACCTAAGGGAGAAATCTGCAAAGAGCCATAGCCTGGAGAAGGGTGAAGCACAAGACCCTTTCCCATGATGGCTTTTTCCCATGTTTATTTGAGCCTTTGATACAGCAGCAGAGCTTGCCTGTGTCTGATTCGTGACCTCCTTGCAGAAATGAATGTCGCACTTGGCGCACCACCCACCAGGAACACGTCCTGCTCTTGGAGAGCAAAACTGAGGGGAATGAATGTGAGGTTGCTTAGTCGGAGGAACTTAGCAACTGAATGTGTTTCCAGGGGAGCTCTGATAAAATGAGATGCCTTGCAAAACATTGGATATGGTTTTACTACCAGAACAAAATGCAGAGGGAAGAGAGGGAAGAAAGGTGGATGCAAACACCTCAGCTCTGCTTATTCATTCAGATGAAGGTCTTCACCATTCTCTTCTGCATTTTCTGAATAATCCTGCCATGAAGACCAAGGATGCACCTAGATGTACTGGATACCTACTCCCACCGAATGCAGTCTGTGTTCAGTGCACAGGCTCCCTGTAGAGTACACAAGGATCCAGACCAAAACATTCATCTTAGTACTTTTTCAGGTAGGGGACAGGACAAGCTGAAAAATGGATGTGTCAGTGGGTGATATGCACAAATAATCCTGGGAACAGGCACAGGCCTTTCCCCTCCCAGGTAAGTGCTTTTACCATTCATCTACAGAGCCAAGCTTGCTCCTGTGAACATAAGATTTTTGGTCCCAGAAACATTGCATATCCTTCTGCACAGTGGCCCAGCTTCAACTGTGGGAAGGAGAAGGAAAGTCTCCACTCCAACTACCCTCTGCTTTAGTAGTTACATGACTCTTCTGGGAAGAAGAAGATGAATTGCCTAAGGAGGTAGAGAGCTGAACCTGGGCAATCCATCACAAGCACATCAACTTCAAGGCCAGCAGTTTCACAAAGAGCAGTGGTGGTCTCTGGGGAACTGCCTACGGAGCAGGCTAGAAGCACCTAGCATAGCTTACCCCAGGCTTGCTAGCTGGCACAAACCTTGGTTGCAACATAGACCATGGTCTCTCCCTGCCAAAATACCCACTTCAGCCCTGATATTGCATGTTCAGAAACAGCTACCCTAAACAATTATTAAAAAACACTCCAGAAAAGTGGACTCAGCCAGAGGTTTGAAAGACAACATTTGCAACTGCTTTTGTGAGGGCCTTGTTCTTGCCCAGGCAGGTTAAATGGGGTCTGTGGACTACTGGATGGAGCTTCTCAGGAGCCTCAACATGAAGCAATGTTTAGTTCTTTGACACAGACCTGTTCATGCTGCCAACAGTCATGCCATACTGGGACATGCAAAAGCACGACTCCAGGTGTTTGGGTAGCTCTTTGGTCAGTAGGAGAGTGCCTAAAGAACAGAGGCACGTGGGAGGTCAGGAAGCCACTGAGATGATGTTTTTAAAGTCACGATTTTAGATTCAGGTACCTAAATTATTCCCATGTCTTGCCCTTGAGGCTTGTTAACCTTTATTGGATATAGCCCCTGGTACTCAAACACTTAAGATATGGGCACAGAAGAAATCTAAAGACAGACTGTTAATCCCGTGATGTGATTAAAAACTCCTCACCAGCAGTTTTGTGCATGGTGAGGAAGGAATTGGAACAGGAGAAGAGATGCCATATCAGTCAGGAGAAGCATTCAATGCGTATTTAATGCTAGCCCTTGTCAGAGATGAGAGCACCAGAGGCTGCACATCAACCTGCACATCATTAGAGGATTTCTGCTTGTTTACACAAGATAAACGATCACAAAGCAGTCTGAGTGAGTTGGTCTGTGATCTCCTCAGGTATGCCGCTGCCCAAACTGCTTGACCAGACTGTCATTTGGCAGAGATTTTATTGTCTAAAATCAGGGATACACAATGGCTGGACAACAGCTGCATTTTGCCAGACCTCAAGGCCTAATCCAAAAAGCCCCCAAAATGGGCTGCAGCCAAAAGCACATGTGGACAGTGAGACATCTGGGCAAGCAGAGCCCTATGCTCATCCCAATGAGCAGTGCCCCTTGCTGTCTTGTCTTAAAGCTATCACAACTCTATCCAAAGGGGAATTGGCTTAAACCACCAGTGTTAAACTATTAGTCATTTATTGTAAAATTAATCCCTCATTTAAACTCCAATCCTTCCAAAACCCTGCTTCCAAGCCTTCCTTTTTCTTACCTCTAGTCCTTTTCTTTTAATGAAAAAGGCAGCATATCTCTGAGCCACAGCTCATTTCTATCTCCAGATGTACAAACATCGCTATAAGCCAGTTTGTACATCATAAATGAAGAACTGATGGGTTTTATCAAAAACAAACATATGCACACATACACACACATGCTTACACTCAAAACAAAACAAAACAGAAAAAAACACAGTGGGGGGACAGGAATGCCAATCTCTGAGTTAAAAGGCCATTTGAGGCCTCAGAAGGTTCACTTTGTTCCTTGTTAACAGTTAGTAAAATTTTATTCCCAGCTATTACTATATAAAATAGTTCAAGCACATGGTTTAAGGAAACAATACTCCAGTGTCATAATTAGCTTAAATCAAGCATGAATCAGAAATACTGTAAAAATGACAACTTGTACAATATCATCACAAGTTATTTTGATTATGTGCAATTCCACTAAAAAGGAAGAGCAATTTGATACAAAATAGTGATGTTTTTAAAAACAAAATAACTATTTTTCTACAATTTCAGGTATTCTTACCTTACAAAGGGAAACATGACATACTGAGTGGAGAAATCTGGGAAAGTTCTCATACAGAGGTTTCTGCACATTCAGATTAAGCAAAAAAATGTTAAAACATAAAAACTTTTAATGAAATGGAAAATCTCAGAAAAAATCCTGATAAGAATGTTTGAGGCTGAATTAAATCTAAATATTAAACACAGAAGCAAAGAACTTTTCATTTGCTTTGTTGACTGAGTCTTTAGGAACAGGATTTTTCCTCCATCTTGATGACTAGAAACTTGATTTCTAATGGAACTGATTTTTATAACCACCTGGCTCCTGGAGCTGAAGCTTTATGGAAAAAGCTATGAAATATCACTAGTCAAGATAAAATGAGCAGTGTCTGTACTTAATCCCTTTCATCGGAAAACTCTGTTTTGTGGGATTTTGCCCTTTTTCTTCCTTTCTTTCATGAAATGGCTCTTCTGTATTCTTGAGTGTATTGGAGTGTCTCAGACAAAGGACTATAAGATGAGGAGTGCAGGATACAGGGCTGGCCCTGGGGTGCTGCCACTTTGATTTTCACCTGGGGGAGCCATTCTGGCAATAGTGACAGCCCTCATGCTTCCCAAAAAACCACAAGCCTTGTAGCTTCAGAAAGACTACCTTGCAAGAGCTGCCCTTCACGACATGCCTCTTCCTAAGGCTGAATGAAGGAGTTTAGGAGCCTTCATCCCTGTGACCATGCCATCTGGATGGCCAAGGGGACGGGGTGGGGTCTTTAGAGATGTTTCATTTGTGCCTGTGCATGCCTAGCATTAGCTACCTGCCCCGCCACCACCAAGTCGGCCTCTCACAAGCCATGGGGCGGCGGGTGAGGGCCACAACGGGGAGCAACCTCCAGGCAGGGCCTTGGCTTGCCAGACAGCCATTTCTTCCTCAAACACTGTAAATCTTCCCCTACTGCCTACAGCACCTGTTTCAAAGTGACTTGTTACCCTGTTACACCTCACCTCACCTCCATTTTGCAGCCCTCATGAGACACCCCTGCCAGCCACCACCACCAAACTGTGACACCTGCATTTGAAATTAATCATAGAATCACAGAATGTCCTGAGTTGGAAGGGACCCACAAGGATCATCGAGTCCAACTCCTGTCCCTGCACAGAACAACCCCAAAATTCACACCATGTCTCTGAGGGCGTTGTCCAAGCGCTTCTTGAACAGTGTCAGGCTTGGTGCCATGACTACCTCCCTGGGGAGCCTGTTCCAGTGCTCCACCACCCTCTGGGTGAAGAACCTTTTCCTAATATCCAACCTAAACCTCCCCTGGCACACCTTCCTGCCATTCCCTCGGGTCCTATCATTGGTCACCAGAGAGAAGAGATCAGCACCTGCCCCTCCTCCTCCCCTTGTGAGGAAGCTGTAGACCGCGATGAGGTCTGCCCTCAGTCTCCTCTTCTCCAGGCTGAACAAACCAAGTGACTTTAGCCATGCCTTGTACAGTTACTCCTCTAAACTTTTCACCAACTTTGTGGCCCTTCTCTGGACACTCTCTAGTAGCTTTGTATCCTTAATGTACTGTGGGACCCAAAACTGCACACAGCACTCGAGGTGAGGCTGCACCAGCGCAGAGCAGAGTGGGACAATCCCCTCCCTTGACTGGCTGCAATGCAGTGCTTGATGCACCCCAGGGCACAGCTGGCCCTCTTGGCCGCCAGGGCACTCTGTTGGCTCATGTTCACTTGCCATGGACCAGAACCCCCAGGTCCGTCTCTGCAGAGCTGCTCTCCAGCCTCTTGTTCCCCAGTCTGTATGTACATCCAGGGTTGCCGTGCCCCAGGTGTAAAATCTGACACTTGCCCTTGTTAAACCTCATACGGTTGGTGATTGCCCAGCTCTCCAGCATGTATAGATCCCTCTGCAGGGCACCTCTGCCCTTGGAGTGTCAGCAGCTCCTCCCAATTTTGTGTCATCAGCAAACTTAATTAGTGTTCTTTCAAGTCTTGCATCCAAGTAATTAACAAAGAGATTAAAGAGTAATGGCCCCAAGATAGATCCCTGCTTAACCCCACTGGTGTCCAGCCGCCAGCCTGATGTAACCCCATTTACTCTAACCCTTTGAGCCTGACTCATCAGCCAATTGCTCATGCATTGCATTATGTGTTTATCCAGCTGTATGCTGGACATTTTGTCCAGCAGGAACAGGATGGAAGGAGGCTGGGACAGTATCTGGCCACACTACCTCCTGTCCTGGTTTTGAGCCCATCTCTCCCATCACCGCTGGTGGTGTGTGACGCCTTTGGAGGCAAAACCCCACACTGATCATACATATGACACCCATAGATACACACAGAAATGTGCATACATACAGTATGGCAGCCTTTGTCTCACAAAGCCCCTTAGGTTTAGCTGCCAAGTGCCATTTGTCTCACACCACACCAAGGCTGTGCCCTCCAGCAGAGTGGCCCCAAGGTCATGCCCTGCATGCTGCCAGCAGCAGCACTATTGATGGCCCGGTCACGGTGGCCACGGCCAAAGGTCCTGTTCCTCCACTTGACAGGTTTTGCTGCAGTGACGGATGGGGAGAGGCACCTCGGCGTTAGGGTGGCCTCAGCTGGGTGAGTGCTGTCCCCACTTCACACCCCAACAAGTGCTGTCATGGTGCCCAGGGGGCTGTGTAAGAGCAACACCCGCCTCTGCCACGACGTCTGAGGGGACAGCGGCTGCTTAGCGCGTACCTGCCTGCAAAGGCCTCGTCCTGCAACAGCCAGTAAATAAAATGGCTGTGGGGAGTGACAGGGAGGCAGGCGCTCCTGCTCGATGCTCCCATACTGTACCGAGGTGCTGAGCCTCACCAACCAAATGTGCCTCATGGAGACTACTTTGCTAGGCGATATTATTTGCTATCATGGAAATGAGTGAAGAATAAGCAAAATGATTACAACCAGAATACCTACTTAACAAGTTAGTTACTTGCAATGAACTTTTATTCCCTTCCTCCCTGCAATCAGATTTGACTGAAACACCAAATACTCAACTCCCCAGTGAAAAAGAGAGAGTTAAGGCCTTCTGGCAATTTACATTTATTAAAAGTCTCTATTTTTGTCTTCATCTAGTCACATAGCTTGGATCATCCACATATCTTCTGACTAAAACCCTGAAAACACAATGTCCAAGACACTGGGAACACTCTGTATTTGACTAGCGCCAAGTGGAATGTATTACTAGATTACACATATGATCTCTGTTATCTGGGATATTTAGCATTTGGCATGGGACCCCTGGAAGATAACATGCCAGAATCACTTACTGTGTGTTGGGAGAAGGAAGAGCAGCCTCCCCATGAATGGCACAATACTGCTTCCAGGTACAGAAGGGGAAAAAACACCTTGGAAACCTGTGAAATCCTCAGTTTTTACCTTTAACGTCTTCGACCATAAAATCCAGATGATAAAATCAGGTGGGGGTGAGTTTTTAGAGCCTTCCTTCTCAGGTTCTTTAAAGATTTGTTCATAAAACCTTTTAAAAATTTTGCTTAATTTTTTAAAAAACAACCCCTGCTTCTAGCTTACACCAAAATAACATCATAAACGTACTTCACACTGTAATAAAGAGTAGTTTCATTACCAATATTTTAACACCTTTAGTGTGTAGAGACAAATATCTATAAATGGACATGCAGACTCAGAAATTGTGAAATTATATTAATAAGTTTCAGCATGTAAAAATATCACTTGCAAAAATCTGGTGAGGCATGCATTAGGAAAGGGGAAGCTGCCAGCAACTGCAAAACAGGGTTTGGCTGTGCCTGTGAAGTATCCTAGATGCAAGCAGAAGTCCGCCAACGCAGAGCAGAAACTTCGTAGCTTGGGCTTCATCACATACGAAAATTGTTTTGAGGGACAGCAGAACAAAGGCTGAAAATTTGGCTTGAAACAAGTCTCTATTATTCTATATCAATTATTTTGAAATTACAAGACTTCATGCTTAAACCCAGGCCTCAGACGTTTCTGTTTCACGCCCGTGATTTGTGTTGCACTGAAGTATGTCATTAAGTTGTGCAGTTTTCATTAAAGGACACCAAGAAAAAGTGAGAGGAAAATTACAACTGCAGAACAGGTCCAGGGCCAAATATAACTAAGCTGAATCCGTTGCTGATTTCATACACATTAATAGAGTTAACAATCAAACTTATTTTTCCTGCATCTGAGTATCAGCCAAGAAAAATATCTAAAGCTTACTTTTCCAATGTATTTCTAGAATAACGTTGCTCAAAGTACTTCCAAGGAGGACATCTGATGATGTGAAACAGCCCTTACATGCCTATTCATTACTATTTTGCAAGGAAAGAGGAACTGTATAGAAAAAAGTACGAAAAGCAAAAACAGGAGGCAATGAATAATCTGCATATTTTCGTCTCTTGGAAGTAAGGGCCTAAATTCCACTATAATATCTGTACTGTTTACTATGTTCCTCTGCTGCCTGCAGTTACAGTCGAGTGAGGCAGGGATTACAGCATGGTTGCACATCTGTGCGCCACTGTGCCATACAGCCATCCCAGAAGTCTTCTGTAGGCCAAATATCTTGTAAACTTTTTAATATGACTGGCATGGCAAGGGAAGATTTGTAAGAAAGGCTTAACTTTCACTAAACCAAATGATATAGCTGGAGAAAAAGACAAGCTTTTAAGCACACAAGACTTCTAGATTTGCCTCTCTTTCAGGACTGAAGAAGAGAACAAAAGCATAAACAAGTATCTGCTTTTCCAGCTAGATTGTCTTGCCTCACATCCTTGTACCATCACAGCTACAACAGCACTACCATTAAAAAAACCTTAATCCTCTGAATGCTCAATAGCCATCTCCAGATGTCACAATGGTTTCTTTGAATAAATACCATTAATAAACTTTTAAATGCCCAGAGTAACTCTGTCCAAAGTGGGTGCCACCATGTATTATGAAAGTGCCCTATATATAAACCAAGGACACCTGATATATAAAGTGGTATAAAATACAAACTGACTTGTGCTTCTAAGTATTTCCTGCCCTTTTAAACTTTGCACTTGTTCATTAATTTCAACAAATATTGAGGTGAGCCAGCTGCTGAGGTGAGAGGATTCATATAAATCCCTCACAGATGTTTGCTAACTTCAGATAGGAGCTTTATTATCTACAAGTCATTAATCAACCATTAACAAGTGTTACAGAGTCCCAGTATTAAGGTTCACTGCCAGAAGAGAATAATGGATTTTGCAGGCTGGCTGTGTCTACAAGAAAGGGAACTAAGAGCTGAAAGAGGTCTGAGATAAAACATTTGGAGGAGATTAGAAAACATGAGAAGTCATTTTGTTGCTCTTCAGCTTGCCTTAAGAGAAAGCACTTCACAAGAGTTAAGCATTTACACAACAGAGTGGAAAGTTCAAACTCATCCATCAGTTTGGTGATGAAGAGGAATGTGTTTTGCACAGCCAAACAAGGAAGTCAGGCACAGGTGAGAATTACTGGTCCTGTGAACAATAATAAACACCATCCAAAGTGTTACCCTCTAACTGATAGACTTTGAAACTATGAAATCACCTGCTCTGGCTCCAGGGTCCTCGGACTTCACCCAATACCTCTCACCACAGCCACAGACTTCAGTCCAAAACAACATGAGCAGCTAAATTGTTGCATGCCACAGGCAGAGGACAGACATGAGGCAGCATCCATTAGCTGTGAAAACAGCAGGGTCCGTCAGCTAGGTAAAGCTTTGCCCTTACTGCAGAGCAAGGCAACATTTTCCCTTCTTCCGTCCTCTCCACCACAAAGTTTCTGTCAACTGGCCTTAGAAAAAAATCCTTCCACACACCAGATCTGGAGAATATTCTGATCCAGACTATACAGGCAACACATATTTACACATAGGAAAGAGCAAAATTCTTAGGTGAAAATATTATCCCACTCAGTGTCTCTTCATCTATGTCCAATTTCTGATACTTATGGAGCAGGCAATAAAACAAACAAAAAAATAAAAGTGGAATTGAAGAAAAAGGTTCATGTCTGAATACCAGCAGCCAAATGACAGAAGATTGAAATATAAGCATTAAATATAGTTCATTTTCCTACTGTGGAGGAGAAAGTCTTAAGACGGCTTGAAGGGAAGACATTATGGAACTGCAGGAAACCCTGAAGTCCAAGGGCAGAGAGATCCCATCTCTTGTGCCCTGTACTCTGCAGTTATTGCTACTCCCCATAGTAATCATCTGTCTCCAATTTCACAACCTCAGTTATGAATGTGTCATCTATGCCCAGAAGATGGTATCACAATTATGAACATAGCTACAAATACAATGAAGAAATAATAGTAAATGAAGAATAAATATGGCAGTACAGACAATCTAAACAATTTCAGTATTCTCGTGAAGGGGTTACAAAATACCCATTCATCTTATTTTAAAGACCTGGAAACAAAGCCAGACAGAACCAGAACACATGTTGCTGGCTCTCAGTCCTAGGCTCAGGCCACTAGACTACACAAAAAGGTGCAAACGCCTTTAGGAATTCATTTCTAAGTTTCCTCTTTTATGTCATAGCCAGCAAAAAGACCTGCAAGTAGTTTCAACTCATTTTCCTTTCCTATTTTGCAACTTTGATGTTTTCACAGAATACTTTCACAGGTTTCTGAAATACCGTGGAATTCTCCACAATGACAAATATGAAACCAGGTATTAGTTAGATCAAACACAAAAAACTTTCCAAAGCTCACACACTGATTACTTAACACACCACAGAGTACGAAAAAATATTCCTTACAAAGCCATACTTTAATTTCCCTCAATAACGTTTTCTTCATAAAGACCTCTACACAGCTGGAAGCATTAACAGCCTACCAGATGGTTCTCTTCTCAATAAACACTTATGTTTTGTAAGTTTAAAGTCTAATGAACTATAGTGCAAGAAGACAAAAGTTATGTATGTAGGATGGGTCAAATGGCAGGTCAGGGCTGGGGCTGGACAGTGGACTACCTCCATAGAAACTCCCATTTCTATGCTATGGTAGCTTTATGTTGGCGTAGGGAGGGAAGAGGAATGGCTGATCCTGGCAGAAAATGAAGACAAAAAATGCTGAATGCTCCACACCTGCATTCACCCACATACACAGAACAGGAGAAGGCTGTGACCACCAGATCCCGGCATCCTAAACCAGCAGGTGCTTCCAGAGCTTGGGAGAGCCTGTACCATGCAGCAGCCCAGGACAGAAACTTAGCTCAAATTCTATTGTACAATCCTGCAATAACCACTCCTGAGTTATGCCTGGCACTGCATAAGTGTACAAGGCAGAAAGCAGGAAACATCAATCTTCTTATAAACTTATAAACTTATAAATATCCAAAGGGTGGGTGTCAGGAGGGTGGGACTGGACTCTTTTCAGTGGTGCCCAAGGACAGGACAAGGGGCAATGGGCACAAGTTGGAACACAGGAAGTTCCACCTCAATATGAGAAAAAACTTCTTTCCTGTGAGGGTGCCAGAGCAGTGGAACAGACTGCCCAGGGAGGCTGTGGAGTCTCCTTCCCTGGAGACATTCAAACCCCACCTGGATGCGGCCCTGTGCCCCCTGCTCTAGGTGTCGCTGCTCAAGCAGGGGGTTGGACAAGATGATCTCCAGAGGTCCCTGCCAACCCTTACTTTTCTGTGATTCTGCGATTCTTCTGCCCATGACATCTCCCCAGCAGGCAATCATAGTCAACCACAAATTAATTAGAACTGAGCAGCCCAAATGTTTCATGCCCTGTTCCAAACTGGGGAGCTGCTCTGTGTGGCAGCAGTGGTGAAATGCCCTCTAGGAGATCAGCTGGTGCCTGGGCTGGGTCTGCCACGTCTCTCAGTGGGCTTTATAGCTGTGCAGCTACTGAGCAGACTGAATTGTGGTTGACAACCTGGTGTGGACAATCGCTCAAAACTATTTTGAGTTTTGGGCTGATAAACTGCAAAACAGTATAGCCGGCAAAACTCCCTGACTCACCTTGAGACCGACCGAGATCTGTTAAGTGCTTTGACGAAGATCAAAGATGGTGCAGACTGGCGTCTTTGGGCCAAACTCTTCATTTTCTGGTTTGAAAGAGAAACAAAATGAAATCATAAGTGAAATTCAGAACAGTAACTGCATGCATACAGAGTTGTTGCAGCCAGACTCCAATTTTGGACCATGGGAAAAAGGCTGAGTTATTGTCATCAGCAACCCCAGAGGGGGAGAATGGTTGTAAAATATTACCACATATTGAGAAAAACAGGAGCATGACCAGAAAGGAAATGATAAAGAAAAGCTGACAATGAGTGTCTATACACAGATACCTGAGGTACACTGCACAAATGAAGTAAACACCTAGAGCTGGTCCTCAACCACTTTTTGTCCCTTAATAATCTATCGTACTTTACATTTATCAAATATCCAGTTGGTGGTTCAAATTTCAAATGCTTGGTACATTTCTGTGTCGGGTCTGATGTTTACCATAAATTATGGTTTGGATTCTGCCCTCTTAATCTTACATGCTACATAGGGCTACTTTTTTTCTCCAAATCTTTAGAGATGAGGACATTTTCCTTCCCTACTAATCTAGCTGGAGCATTACATCTTGTCTCTCAGTAGTCAGTAATGACATTTTTTTCATGCCTGATCATGTACGGGACAAAATAGGAAAGTGAGAGGCAGGGCAGTTCTTAGCACAGAACTAGGAAGGGAATGAGCAAAAGGAGACACAGACAGAGAATGCAACAGGAAAAAAAAAAAAGACAAAGCATAGAGAAGAGATGAAAATGTCAGCAGCTATCAAGGGAGCATGGGTTCCCATTGAGTGAGGTTGAATACTACAATAAAAATACTGAGCAAATAAACAACACCGTTTCCCCAGAGGTAGAAATTTTCAAAAGCACCCACAGGAGACAAAAACATACATTTCCCTGAACACAAATGTATTCACCACTGTATCCTCTCCCTCCTGCAGCCAGAAGCAGGGCTAAGGAGTCCTGGCCCTCACTTTGGAGCTGCTCTCTAGAACTGGTTGTGCAACCTGCTGCTAAAGTGCATGACCTCTCCTCTCACTGACCCTCCACCAGAAGGGCAGTTGTTACCTTATTTAGCTCAAATATTTTTCAGAATAAGCTGGTAAACAAAAGGACGGGGGCTGAACTCCTGAGACCCCAACAGGAGAGTTTCCAGTGCTGGAGTGGTCCCTTACACCAGCCTGGTAACTGCTGAGAGCTGATCAAAGAGGTGAACATTTGACAGTCATGAAGTCTCTGTTCTCAGCTAATCGCAAAGCCAGACTTTCTTCCTCTATACTAAAAATAACCACTGACTACCAGGAACAGGTATGTTAGGGAACAACTGATTTTTCTGCCAATGTGTGTGCTGGATGTGGCACACATTTCGTTTGGGCAGGTGCTCAGCATACTCCCCTCGGAGAAATGAAACTCTGCAGTACTACGTGCTTTACTTGCTTTTGAGTTTCTTTTAGTCATTGCGGTGCATTTGTTATTGTGTTATTTTATTTTGTTCTCCCTTTATTTATGTAGAGCACACTTGTTTGTTTTGTCACTCAGTTACAGCTATTCTGCAGCAATTGTTATAAATTCAACCATGTAATTTCAATTCACCTTTAAAAATTATCCCCTCCTCCCTGTTCCTTTTATCAAAAAATAATTTTCTCACGACTGATAAATTAAGCCTGCTGTCATGGTTTTAGCTGGGAACATTTAGCTGTCTTTGATTGGATTATAACTGGATAATAACTTAATAGACTACTAACAAAACAGATGCCAATTTTTGATAGTTTTGAGAAAAAAAAGAAATACTTTGCTAAATTTTTCTAGTGAATTAAATCAGTTTGTCTTACTGCTAGCAAATCTGAAAAGCTGTTAGCCATTTAAAAATTAGCATATCTGCAAATCTGAAGGCAACAACGCAGTATAACCTATAGAAGACAAGCCACAAATTTTATGCAATCAACAGATTTTAAGGTTGATATAAAGCATCAACTCCCAATTGGAAATTTACTGCAAGTCTCGTTATTGGGCAGGTGGCTTTCAGAGGGTGGTTAAAATTAGAGCACCTCATCTCTTGCAAATGCAGCAGAGGTTTGGTTATGTTTTCAAAGTGATCTTAATTCATTTGACTTCTCAGGTCTGAAAAGGTAGCCACTGAAAAAATGCAGTATTTTTAAATCTATGACAATTATGGCAATTTTTTTCAAGCTTGGGTTAGCAATGCTGAAAAGTGCCTGTGGCAGTGAGATTCTAGTCTTGACTTAAATATCTGAGGACCAAGGTAAAGATCAGAATTACAGCAAGTTTCATAAGAGCTCAGATAACTAGCAGAGAGTCACAGAATAATTCAGGTTGGAGGGGATCCCAGGAGGTCTGTGGTCCAGGAGTGCAGGACCCATTCGAGCAGGCTGCTCCAGGCCACCTCCAGTCCAGGTCTGTGTTATCTCTGAGAATGAGATTCCACAGCCTCTCTGGGCAACCTCCTAATACAACTATTAAGCAAAGCTTAACAAAAAAGAGCTTCAAAACATAAAAAGATTACTGATGAGATTTGGAAAAGGGAAAATTTCACAGCGGGAGTGAAGTGAGTCAGGTCAGCTGTATGCAAATAAAAACATTACACAGAGACATTGACTACAGACAGAAAGGCTTTTTTGGTTTTTATTCTGTTGGGAAGAGAAAATAAGTGACCATCATGACAACTTGAATAGATTTACTTTGAGAAGCAGGAGCACAAATTCATTTTTGGCTAAGGTGGACCCAGATGCCTGCTCTTCTCAGTTTCATAGTGCAAAGATGTCACCCTGGCAATGCAGAGAACAGTTGATGCATCCTGGACAGCTGTAGTGAAAGCAGATGTTTGGGAGCAAAAGGAGATGCAATGACCAATTATCTAAGCATGGGACACAGAGAAGCATTTCTCAACATGTGTCCCACATCATAACCTCCCATTCTTTCATGTAAATATTAGAAAAGTCAACACAGAGAGAAATCTTCATACTTCCTGGCTGAGTCACACCCATGTGAAATGTATCATAAAATCAGTATCCATAATGAATGTTTACAGTGTGCCAGATGCAAAGATTATAATCTTGTATCAGTCAGGACAAACTAGAGTTATTTTTGCCTTCTTCACGTTCAAAAGGTTGAGTTCCCACTCCCCCCCAATTCAGGTTTAACTTCATACCTTCTGCATTTCTGGTGGCGGTTGTCTCGACTGCTTTTTAACAGAAATGAGAAGTTTTGCTTTTTCAATTATTGGACTGGTGGTATGTGTTAGTATTTGGCTAGTTTCTCATCTGGTATAAATAGACATAGGGCTATAGATTTCAAAAGAATTAATTTATAGCAGATAATGATCAGACATACACCCTGAGACACTATTTTGTAAACTGTGATGGTTGGTGGTTTATGAGCAGATCAGCCCACCATGCTGAGGAAGGTAACCTTGCAAGCCATCACCAGAAATATACTGTCTCTCCTCAGGAATCAGAACCCCTATGGATTACAGGATTACAGTAAAACTTTCACAAGTATCTCACAAGTTATTGGCTGGAGGAAAAATCTCTTCCTGACTGCCAGTATTCAATTAATTTTGCCTCTCAGTTGAAGTGGATATGGTATTATATAGAATTTATGTAAACTAATGTATTGCCAAGTTATGATATTAATTCCCATTCTGTGAAAAAGGTAACATACAGCAGCATCTGCATGATGTCCTCAAATAAAATTGGAGCTGAAGATAAAGCACTTTCTTGTACTTTGCGTATATCACTTAGCTATATCAAGCTTAGAAAGAGAATGGCAGAGCATGAATATTAAATAAAGAATGCAGGAAAAAATTCATGGTACTTACTCTTTATTTTGTGATGACAAATAACTTAAGTAACACAACTTAAGTAATACAATGTTTAGAATATTTTACAAGTATCTAGAGAATTGAAAATCTGTGCAATAAGTGGATACCCTGCTGCAGCTACTGCAAAGGTGTAGGAGGTCAGAGCAGGCGGGCTAATGCAGAGGCTGTGTGCTCTGAGCACACTGCCCGCGTTGCCCGGTTATGGTGCCTCACCAATACCATGGTCAGACACATGCAGGAGGATTCCTCTCACCCACCCTCAGACTTGCACACCTGAGCTATTCACTCTGTTCTCCTTTTGTAGGCAACAGAGAAAAGGACACATGTAGTACACAGTCCATCTTGTCCTGGCAGTGCTGTTTTCTTCCACTGACTGAAAGAAAACTAAGGACCAAGAAAATTATCAGCTCAATCCTCTCCTTTCTATCTAAGCAAAGGACAGGGAACATATAAATTTGTGAGGTCAGTAACATCAGGAACAACTGATGTCTCAGAGAGTGGTTGAGCTTAGGATGAGAAAATGGTTACCTGATGTCTGTTTAAGAGATTCCTATACAAAATAGTTGAAAAATGTATTCTTTTCCTGACTGACAGGTGAACACGGCAGAAATGCCTCTTCAGCAATGTGCAGACACCCTTGTAAAAGCCTCCCCAGACATGAAAGGATTTCAGGCTCCTGATTTACAGGCTGCTCCAGAAGTGGGTCAAGGCTGGGACAAGTGCCTGGGTCATTTAACTGGGTGACAAGGACAACACTCAGATGTGCCAGTACCTTGAGCTGAGGATTGCACTCCAGTGGCTAAGCTCTCCCTCTCACTCTTTTATTTTTCTAACAAAAGGAAGTCTGATTTTAACAAAGCCTTCTCTTCAAAAGTATCTAAGTTAATAACCATGAGGGATTTAACCCATGCAAACTCTGTTCTTGTCTGAGCAACAAAACTATCTGTGGCATACACTTCTGGTTTGAACCAAAGACATGAACCAAAGCACAGAACACAAACCTTTACCAGAAACTGTAAGGCAAAGTTCACGTAACAGCCTGACAATCAAAAAATCAAAACAATCCTCAGCGCCTAGCAGTGAATTTTCCAGGACAACTGGGCATCCCTCTTTCCCCTGTATCACTGGGCTACTTAGGAGAGGCAATAAATCAGTTTTCACTAAGTGCCATAATCCAGACTTACAGCATATGGTTGTCTAAAAATTCCAGCAATAACAAGAATCTCTGATACTTTTGTAAAGCAAGCAATGGCCCTATACTGCTATAACATTCCTGAGCCCTTAGAAGCAGGGTGAGAAGATGACTGCATTTGAACTGCTGGCTCAGGCAGCAGAGATGTCTAGGTCCCACGGAGAGCCCATTTACCATAAAGGCAGAGCAGGTGACAAAACTATGTGCTTTTGTTTATGCTGGCAGAATACTTTTACTTACAAGGACCTTCCTAAAAAGAAAGCCATTTTTGGATGGACAACTGAGGAGAAAACAATTTCAGGGGCACAAGAGGAAAGAGCTATCAATACAGTGGAAGTAAAAGCACATCATAATGGAACTGCAGCTGCTAGAGAGCACAGCAAAGACAGAGACTAAAGGCTATCTCAGGCTAGAAAGAAAAATGGATGAAAGAAACTAGGAGCAAAAGATGTTCTACCAACTACCTCTCAAAGGATATGAATCTTTGGAAGCACTGATACAGATGTGTTCAAAAGATCTCACACATGTACGTCAAAAGCTGGAGGTGTGGAAGGTCACTAAAAATATGGAGGACAGGAGCACTGACCCTATGGGTCCTGCTGTCAGCTGCATTGGGCCCACAGTGCTCAGACCAGCAACCCTCATTGTGGTGGTTTTGATGAAACCTGAAGTTTCCTTTCAAGCCTGACACAAAGCTGGAAGGTTAACACATGGACATGACTTTGCCCTGGTTTCTGTACAGCAAGGCTTTCTCAGGAGCAGTTTACAGATGACAGAGGGAGGTCGTTCCCCCCACTCCACATGGATACTTCAAGCAGCATTAAGTAAACAGGCAATAATTTGATATATGCAGTGTTGGGGTTTTAGATTCCACATGACCTGCCAAGTCCCTCTCTTTCCTATGGCTATGAGGAGGGACAAAATAAACCAAAACCTAAGACTAGGAAACTCAAGAACTAGAACACATTGTTTCATGCATAATTTTCAAATTCTCTTATGGACAGACAGAAGAAGGACTGCTAATGCTAGTTTGTAATTAAAGCAGCATCAGGAGGCACATCACTACAGTAAGCTATTGTAAACCAGCACAGCCTGTCAAGGTGATTTCAACCTAAGGACCAACTATGTGGATGACTTCATAAAAATAGGGGCTTTTTCAGTCCCCTTCAGGATAAAATTGGTACGGGATATGTCTGCAGGATGACAGAAATTATCCGTCACTTCCCTAAACAGTGCCAGAAGTGTTCCTGGACAGCTGAGATTCCCAGCACTACCAGGTGTGATTTTGGAAGCAACAACCAGACCCTCAGCCAGGATCATAGTAAACAGGACAGAGACTTGCAGGAGCCCCTGCTTAAGGGGCTCCATGTTAAAAACCATATATATAAGGGCATGAGATCAAGGTATCATGAAATATAATGGCAAATACATACTTGACTCATCTTTGCAAAGTAAGAAAAGTAAAGGGATGAAGACAATGTATGACTACCTTTATTCTCCCAATGCCATTAATTTGCTTGTATTTTATCCATTTAGTGCACTGTTGGGGAACACTATAACCCTCCTTTCCCTGCCAGTAAGCTGTTGCTGTATTTGTAATCAGAACCACAAAGAAAACCATGTTAATGGTGATGGGATACCATATTTCAAATCTCAAACTATAAATACTCTTTTGCTTGGTGTGCAAAATGGTTAATTTTTTGCACACATTGTATGAGTAAATATTAAAAATTGCTGAGCCTCCAAAGCATTATAAGTAGTTACTTGAAACCTTCAAGGAGGCAGCAAAAAATCCTAAGAGTGACTCCTTGTGTTACCAAATATTGTCTTGTGTAAAATATTCAGGGTTGGTTGGAATCTAGCCCCTCTAAGAGAGAAGTGAAACACCAGGAACTTATAAATATGGTTAAATGACCACAGCTGCTACTGCTGACACAGTTACATTGGCATAAAAGACGTCTCTGCTGCATAGTTTGTTTTGATAAATTTGTAGAAATAAGCTCTATCAGTATAATCACTCTTACTCATGTTACTTCATCCACTTCAGAGTTGCATCAATTTACTGGGGTTGGTTACTAAACAGTCAGTACAAAACTTCTCTTTAGGTCAACCACACATAGTCCAGTGACTCCAGTACAACTAGTAAGGAGGGAATCTGGTCCAGAATTTTCCCAAAGCATTAACTATAGCACTGCACTTCAATGTCACCTTTTAGCAGGGTGTCTTGAATGCCTGGTAAGCATTTAACAGAGAGAACCTCCCAGTGTCTGTGAGGTAGGTTAGCAGTTCGAATCACTTTGCATGTCAAGAAAAGGAAAGGAAATGTTTCCAGGAAAATAGTTTAAACCATCACACAAAATACATTAAAAAAAGTCCTAGACAATTTCCATCTCTTTTCCTATGATGTGATGACACATGTGATCCTTCAGCCAAGCGGAAGATGAAGTAGGAGTTCAGACAACCACAGAACAATGTAGCAAATCTCAGCTAAATAAATTTAATTTGAGAAAGGTGTAGTCAAGATAATAAAAAGGGAGACAGGTTCAGCGGTCACTTAGCATCCTATATGTGGAGGTATTTGTGCCAGGAAGTAAAATAGTTGGTGTTAAATACATATTTGCAACAAAATTGTTCAACTTGACATTCTGTGTCACCAGTATCAGAAGTGATTTCTTGCCAAGACAATCTTCCATTTAACTGTATGTAACCAATACAAACAGTGTAATCTCCCTGGTAGTAAGACTTCTGTATTGTAGAAAAAATAAAATGCTTTGGCACTGAGTGGAACACAAAACAGAGGTGTATATAGAGTCCATAGGACCCAAGTAGTAAAACAAATATTCACACTGTCCCTGAGATCCAGCTTCAAGCAAAATTAGGACTAGCCCACTGCTGCACAAGCGTAAAAGTAGGAATCTTCCTCCCCAGACAGACAAGAAGAGATGGCGTGCTAGTAGTCTCAGGGGAGCACCACGACCGTGGACGAGCAGCTGAGCGGTTGGCTGGATGTTGGTGTCTGCCTGTGTTGGCTGTGCGCGGTGTGCAAAGCTGCCATATGCTGCATGGCCCAGCCAGGGTCTCAAGCTGCTTCTCCACAGGAGGATTTCCATCTCTATCCCCGCCGCGTGTGCCTCTACACTGAGGAATTCCAAAAGGGCTGCCAAGATCCGTAAAAAGTAATATCCCCGCTCCCTTGTCAGCACTGGCAAAAACAAGGTCTGCGTTTCTTCGACTGAGGGCTCTTTGGAGCAGGAATAGGAAACACAAGTACTACAATTAATATTTGTCCTCAGAATGCTGAATCATGAAGCAGAACTTGTAAGAAAAAAATGTTAATCTTCACAGTTCTTGAGCATCCCTTCTCCTTTAAGACAGGTTGGAAGGTACATAATACTTTGTCTTCAGCAAAAATGAAAGAAATTATAGAAGAAAAATCAAAGCTGAACATTTAGCTGTCTCATATTACATTGCAATGCTCAGAGAGAGTATCTACTCCATCCCTTTGTCCAGCTAGGCAGCAGAGGGTATGCCACCGCTTTGTGCAGGTGTATCACGCTCCCTCTTCAGAAACCAATCAGGTATTAACTTCAGCGAAGTGTGATAGAAATCTTGGCCAAATGCTCTCCAGGCAATCATTTCGCTATTGGCAGCAGCTGCCATGAGAAGAGGTCCCCAGGGCTGCGGTCAGGCAGAGCACTATGTGCCTTGGTGGGACATGGCACACAGGGACACATCCCGTGGAGAGGCACAGTATCACTTCCCAGCCCGAAGAGACATTCCAGCAGAAGGAGAGGGACCAGGACTCCTCTCCACACCGCTGTGCCACCACCAGCAAAGCCTCAGCCACTGCTCAGCAGCACAAATGGACACAAGCTCAGCCTCTACTACCAGGCATCCTGAATTCATGTCACCGGGTAGACAGATTTAGTAAAGGACACTAACCTGGGCAGTCATTCCAATCCTGCCAGCGTATTTAGCAGTCAGTAGTATTGTACACCTCTAATAACAAGGCAGTGCATTGATTTAAATGCCCTTGTGAGGCAAAATTGGTAAGGCAGGAAGGTACCAGCTCTACTTTGAGTAGAAAAACACTACAGCACTTGCTAAGGCAAGGAGAAAAAAAGAGTTCCTGTCTTACACGGTGGGAAGAATGTGTTTATTACAGCTCGCTTGTTACAGCAAAGTATAAGGCAGAAACAAGTACTTGGCTGTACGCAGAAACGAGCATTTCGCACTTGATCATGTCAGATGCTGAAAAGCAATTCGAGACATCAAACAGATTTTACAACCAGTTTTGAAGATGGGATGACGCTCCTTTGCTATCAATTGTGATATACTTACAGAGCGCAAGGCACTGCTTTGGGAAGCTGCTCTTACATTTCTCTTGTACAAAGCATGTGCGAGAGCAGCCAGCAAACCCCCTCAGCTCTAGCAAACCCTTCCCTCGCTCCCCCCAGATACACATGCAGCATATCCTTCCTTGCTCCCCTGGATAATCATTCTGCAAACCTCCCCCAGCTCCCTCTGATACCCACCCAGCCAAACCTCCAGACATCCATCCAGCAAAGCCTCCCCTTTAGTCTCCCCAGCACATCCATGCAGCATCCCCCCCACAGCTCACCGGGAAACCCACGCAGAAAAGCCCCTTGGCTCCACCGCACGCCACCCAGCAAACCCTTCCCTAGCTCCCCGGGACACCTATGCAGCAGCGCTCCTCGCCTACCCCGGACGTCCCGGTTGCAGCCTCCCTTTGCTCCCGGGACATCCGTGCAGCAACCCCCCGGAGGTCCCCGGGCTTATCCGCCCGGCAGAGTCCCCTGAGCCCCGCCGCGCACCGCCGCACCCCACTCTCCAGGGCGCCCTTCACGCGGAGACCCCGGGCCCCAGCTGTCCCGACGGCTCCCCGGGGCGCCGGTCCCGATGGCGGCGTGCCGCCCAGCCCGCTGCCCTGGCTGCGGCGGAGCAGGGCCCGGGGCGGCGGGGCCACGGGGTGTCCCGTGGGGACGCGCTGGCCGGCGGTGGCCCGCGGGGGACTGCGGGGCCGGGGCGGGGGCCATGGGGCGCTTTCCCGTGGGCGGCCTCACCTTCTTGCTGTCGGCGGCGGCGAAGACCCTGGTCTCGCCGCTCACCGAGGACGAGCGGCTCGGGCCGAGGTGCTCCTGTTGCGGGGACATCACGTCCATGCAGCCCCGCGCCGCCGCCCTCCCGCCGCGGGGACACCCGCACCGCCGCCCGCACCATGGACAGGGCGCGCCGCGCCGCGCCACGCCCCCCGCGGACACGCCTCCGCCCGCGGGACACGCCCCGGCGGGACACGCCCCTCACAAGGCCACGCCCCCTGGTTCGCGCCCCGCTCCGTGGGGACGGGTGTGGAGGCAGCCGGGGGAGGCAGGCGACGCGCATGCGCCGTCGCCAGGAGCCGGGGGGAGTGAGGGGAGTGAGCTCGTGCCGGGGAGGGGGCGCGCGCCCTCCCGTGCGCCTGCGCGCGCTGTGGGGGTTGGGAGGAGCGCGCCCCGGGACCCACCGAGGGGAGGGGGAGTAGTGAGGCGTCGCGGTGCCAGCGCGGAGCTGCTGGGCCACAGGGGCGTTGCATGGTCCCAGGATTGGGGTGGGTGTTGTGTGGTCTCGGGACTGGGGAGCTGTTGCACGGCCCCAGGGTTGTGGTGGGTGTTGCACTGCCCCAGAGTTATCCTCCCTCACCGCCTCCCTGCAGAAGGCAGGTCAGCGCAAGACATGGTCTTTTCCAGAGCCCTCTTGATGGATGGTCCCCATTTGAGGAGCAAGCAGCGGGTTGGGTGCAGGTGTGGGTGTGGGTGCACGTACAGGTACAGATGTGGGGGTCCCTGTCATGAGAGGTAGCCAGCTACTAGGAAGAAAACTAACTCTATCCCAGCCAAAATCAGGACAGGGTATAAATAGGCTATAAATAAATCTTGGCTGGAGGTGGGAAGAAAGCGTAGTGATCATACCGATCGTAAGAAGAGGAGGTTGGGAGGAGCCCTGCCAGCCCAGAGCAAAAGGTGTATCTCTGGCAGTGGTTTGATATGGCTGTCGTGTTTGTACATTATTCTATACCGTCATTAAATACAGTGTTGTTAACAGCAAGGGGCTACTCCTGATCACCCAAGAGATTCTTTCTAATCCTGTCTTTCTACACTCTGTGAGGGATATTTTTATCTCCAGCCTTTCCAGCTGTCACAGGCTCTACAGGCATTTTCTCCTGTGTTGATCACAAAGAAAGCAGAAAAAGAGAGATCCTGCCATCTCATGTGCAGCTTTTCATATCTACTGCTTTTCTTCTGCCAGAAGAAGAGTTTCTACATCCCTGTGATGAACTGGATTGGGAATTGATTCAGCTTTTATAAGGTTACTTTTCATCTGGGGAACCCAGGTTCTCCTCCTGGATGCAGAAATGCACATGCTGTTTTCATGACTTGGTGGCAGCTGCTCTTGCCAGGTATGACTGAAATAGCAGTAAATGATGATATTTGATTCCATACTATGTGGCCACCTTCACAGGTTATTTAGGCCCAGCATGTCCATAGTGCTTCAGTGATCTCTTTGTTGAGATTGATGTAGCCACCTGCCCTCTCCTTGCACCCTCTTTTCTGCAAGTCAGTGGAATCAGATAAGTGTAAGTAAAAGAAAGATTAAATATGAAAGCCTGGGATGCAGTATGAGTGCTTCTGCCTCCTCATGCAGAAGCACTGGCTTTTCCTGGATCCAACTACTAACTTTTCCTGTTTTCCTCTTAAATTTTCATCTATGACCGTTAGGCCACCTGGAGAGAGATCTTGGATAACACCGTGCCTGTGTGTCTGATCTCAGAAGGCCCACCAGGCTGCCCCTGATATCTTTCAGGAAGAGAAATGGATGGTTAGGACAGGGGTTTGTATGCATCATGTATGTTAACATGTCATGAGTTGCACCATTTCCTCTTCATTGAATTTGTACGGTCTTTTAGCTGAAGTGTAAAAACCTTAAACTGATGGATTCTTTGTATCTGCAGTAATTTACAGACAGATGGCTGTACATCACTAAAGCAAACCAGCGTATTAAAAAAACTTTTGAATTTTTAAAGCATGAGCCTCCAAAAGCCACGATGTCAGCTAATTTTTGTGCCTGGGGATCTTGGCACGAGCTATGTGTCAGGCCGGGCAGCAGGCAGCCGTCCCTGAGCTCCATGCAGACCTTGTCCTACTGCTCTCGCAGGTTTTCCCATCCCTCCATTCCCATCCCCTTTGTCATGTCCCTGTTTCCCCTCCTTCCACCATGGTGCTGGTCCTGCGGGTGGTTAGCAGCAGGTGGAAAAAAAGCAGAGCCGTAGGCTTTCCCTGGCACGGCACCCACATCTATAAAATCAGGAGGCAAGTCTCCAATTACTACTGCACAGCACCCAACCCAGTGGGATGCCATCCCCAGGCAGGTCTCCGAGCTTCTGTGAGAGGACTAAGAAAAGATTTATCAGGGTAGAAAGGAAATGGTACAAAATGTCTATTTGAAGTCCAGAATATATTTAGCAATTTGGC
Organism: Phalacrocorax carbo; assembly: GCF_963921805.1. Classification (NCBI taxonomy): domain Eukaryota; kingdom Metazoa; phylum Chordata; class Aves; order Suliformes; family Phalacrocoracidae; genus Phalacrocorax; species Phalacrocorax carbo. Next base: position 199,027,308 of record NC_087513.1, on the reverse strand, counting down.
AACCTCCTCCCCAGAAACATTTGCAAGTGATGATATTCTTGGTGATATTTTGGAAATGGGGCTGTAAGTATGTGTTTATTTTGCAAAGGAAATGTTACATAAGCTCTCCGAAATGCTCGCACATGCTTAGAGGTGTTCTATTATCTACTACCATGAGCACATTTCCTGCACTCTTCATTGAATACTGGCTCTTTCACCTACTCACCAAGATAAATAGATTAAAATATTGCCATTTGGTAAGCAAGATTGGAGAACATGCTTTCTTCTCTGCACAGTACAAATATGTTTGTGTGCATATGTGAACATACAGCCATGAGGTTTTTGTTAGCTGCAGTACTTCCCTGGTGCTAACTTTCCCATACCTTCCATTAGGGTAGAAAAAGCAGACGGGAAGTTTAGTGCCAGAGACATGAGCTGGCAGGAGTGACGCAGAGGGAGCAGGGCTTTACAAGCCTGGCTTCCCCTTACTGCGGCAAAAACAGCACAGTGGCAAGATGATGGGGGCAGGGAGGGGCCACATGGGGTACAGCAGCATTGCACAGGCAGCCTGGAGCACTCTGCCTGTAAAAAGACCACTGGGGTGGAGCTGGCAGCAAGTGGGTCCTGTGCCTTGCAGGGATTAATCTCAAAGGGTAAAAATAAATAAACATACCCTCTAAGAACTGCCAAAACTGTGAAACAGGAAAAATAAGTTTTTCCAAAGAACTGTTCAGAGCTTAACTAACAGTTTCTGTCAGATCAGGACATTGTTTATTGATTTTAGTTTGAATTTTGAAGGACCCTTGAAAATTGGTGTCGTGATAGAGGCCAGGGACAGGATGTAATCACAGCCCATGCAGCATCCCCAGAGCTGCCTCTGCCCAACTGTTACCCACCTCTGTGTGTAGATTCCCAATGGGAAAACCACTGGATGCAGAAAATCCCGTGTGGGCTGGTGTGGAGCCAGCCATGGGCATGGGGCTGCTGCTGCCCAGACCACCCCAGTCCCTGCCGCCCTGCAGTGCACGCTGTGACATCGGCCAGCCCACAGGCGTCTGCTGGGGGTCTCTTCACTTCCTTTCACAATGCTGACGCTATTTGGGTTTTGACATCAGCTTGGGTATTTCTGACCCGTGTTGGGCTGAACAATGAAAAGCTGTGTAATTGCACCAAACCACCCTTAAACTGCACCAGCTATCATCTCCACCAGCTAAAATCCTGCTTGAGCCCTGCCCTAAAAAAAAGATGTACAAGGCTTAGAAAATAACATGCATGTTCATAGAAAGATTTTCTTTCTGTTGCCTTGGCCACAGTGTTGTGTGAAGAAAAATACTGGGGAGACAGAGGGGGGGATTGGGACAGAAATATATGGGTGTTATAGGAAAATCACGTTTGTGCACAAGACACAGGAGAATTATTCACAAGCAAACCTATCCAGATGGAAATATGACCCCTGTAAATCTGCCACATTAGGGAAACCCACAGTGAACTGTTAGCAAATGCTAGATACACAGGCTGCGGCTACCTCCAGATTTTATGAGCTTTCCAAACACGTTAGCACTAGCAGACATTCCCTTCCAAGAAAATCACGATATCTGAGGAACTATGTGAGACTAGAAATGAGTGAGCTGTACTTAACTTGCACTGAATAAATGTGATTCCATCAAATCTGCTCCAAGAGGATACATTTACCTGAACACTCTTTTTATAAACCTCACAAGTGCTCCATACAATTAAAAGCACACAGTAGATCTGAATTGGAAGCTCCAGAGACAGTTGTATTTCAATGAGATCTGATGCAACAACTTTGTTTTAATATCCCAATACCTGGAATCTCATGTTGTTCATACATTATGAGCAGCTAAAATTAGGGCCATATCCTGGACATTTTGGAGCTACTCAGGTGGAGAAAAGCTGAGTTGAAAGGAAAGGTTGGGGAAGGAGAACAAGATGGATGACTTAACAGCTCCACATCACCCTCACCTTGCAGTTACCTGGCTGGTTCCTAGCGTAAATTAGAGCATCCCTCAGGAATGCTGACTAGAAGGTGTCCTCTTTTTTTGTGGAATTCAGCTGAGGAGCTTTAGCAGCAGGTGTTTATCCTACAGTGTGAATCCTTCATTGCTTATCTTCACAGCATTTGCTGCTGCTCCATGCAAAAAAGGTTGTGGTAAGCTGAGAGCATCTTCCATGCTCTGTGGTCCCAGAGGGTCTGGACAGAAGAAGGGCCAGGTACTAAGCCCTGCCCTTCTGTTTTTGATAGCAGCTTGCTAACATAATCATTAAGTACTGTGTGAGTAATTGCTAAGAGGAATTCACAAACATCCCAGGGATTCAGGCCACAGAAGTTAATGCTTTGTGCAGATAGGTTCATATTAACAGGAAATACCCCATTCTGTCCTTTCCCATGCTCTAAATTTTGCAGGGCCTTTAGTGCCAGATGATCTGCCTCAGAGACTCCTTAAGCGCTGAGAAACACCTCACGTGGGTAGTTCTGCCAAAGCTCGTCAAATAGCCAAAGATCTACCTGCTTTCTCTACGTGCAAAATACAAGGAGGCCCCCTGTGAATGTGGAGTCTGACCATGTGGCATGTTTGCAGCTGTAGGGATGAGGGTGCACATTGAATGAGGACCCCAGGTGACAGCTCTGCTGTAGAAACGGGGCCAGCACAAGTACTGGGAGAGTCTGAGCATTGTGTGCGCCACACGGTATCACTGCTATGGCCAGCTAGAGCTGTCCTCCCATGGCCACAGCTGCAGCCCAGATATGAGAAAAGACTGTCACGACCCAGTCCTACAGAGGAACCTACCAATGATCCTACCAATTCTTAATATCCCTTTCAGCCTTATTACATATGCTGTGTGAAATTCAGTCCAGCGGATCAAAGGGAAGTTTGCCTTTGAAGGGCTGCATGGTTTCTGCATGCAAACGTTGCTCTGATTTAATTAAGCTTGATTTTATAATTGGTGTAGTTAAACCAGTACGATGCTTGTGAGCAAATACAGCAGGTGTAAGCACCTCAGTGTGCATATGGCCTGTTATCAACACTGCCCATTAGCAAGTGGCATTTGGATTTTCCAGCCATTCACATTTTCCCTATTTTTCCTACACCTTACTTCTGATTTTTATGCATTATTTCCTTTGTTCACATTAGTACACTCATAAGGTTGTTTATTTTTAGTTTCTCTGCACTGAAGATTTTCTGACAGTCATTGTCCAGAGTTCAACCTTTCAACTGCAAATTGCGAGGCAAATTTAAACGCCAGTGACTGGATATTCATCCATGAGAGACCTTGCATAGGAGCTAAGTATTAGACATGAAAGGATAGCATTTCATCTAAGATTAGGCTTAATCTCTTCCCCTTGTAGGCAACATTTCTGAACTAAATCTGAGCACTTGCACATGGAGCTGTTTAACTTTGCTCTCAGGTAGGTGGGTAGTGATGGAAATACATAGAACTGAATCCGCAGCATAATCGTGAGTACAAAAGGCAGGTGCTATTAAGAGAAGGAGTTGACTTTAGAAAACGCCTCCTAAGTGTTCAGGTATGTACAGGACACACATCTCTTCAGTACATGCTTGAACTTCCTTGGATCTCATTGTACCCATCGCACTACTTGACTCCTGGAAAACCCACAGTCCACAGCAGTCACAGTGATACTCAGCACTGGGGTTGGTTTCTATTCATCAACATATTCTTGAGAAAAGACATCCTATCACCCAAAATTTGATGGGGGGGTGTTTTTGGATGCTTGTCCCAAAATTACAGTTGAGAAGCATGGTTATCAGCATACAGATCAATAACCTGTACTATTTTTTGTGTTATAGCCAGGTGTTGCTGACAGACTCCCTGGAGCGCCACAAAGCATTGGCCATGTAGACAGCCAAATTCCTCTTTCAGTAGGTTGAGGCACAGAGCAATAAATTAGGGAACATGAGTCAGGTTGGCATATATGTGCCCAGTGAGAATTATACATTCATAAGAGGAATGTTATAGTAACTAGAATGGGAAGTTATTGGGGTTGCATTAAGAATAGAGCATCTTTGTTTTATGGCTGATGGGACTTAGATTTATTGCAAGCAGAAAGTGGACTGTTGACATTGGCTCTTTAGGAAAGATGAAGGAAGCTCCCATGAACAGGGGACCCTTTCGAGTGTAACATGCACTCATCCATAAAAGTTATCACATTATCATCCTTGCTCTGGATTCATTTCAGGCATCACTTTCTCTCTCTCTAATTCACAACCTAGACAGTTTTTACTGCAAGTGTGTTTAAGAACCCAGAGGGCCATATTTTTTGTCAGTTTGTGTTTTTAACACACTGATGGATTGTATTGCACTTCTGAAACCTCCCTGGATTTACTGTTTTCCATTCGCCATAGAGAACTCCCTTTTCCTAACAACCTGTGGGACTGTCCAGCTGTGAATGATAGACATTAAAAAAATGATGGGCAAGATTTTTAGTTGTCCTTTCATAACACGCTGCAGAATTTTTCACTGCAAGAGTGGGATGCTTTCAAAACTGACTCAGATGAATAAAAAATGAGCTAGACATCCTCCTGCTGACTGGGCCTCTGAGAGGAAACAGCTCTATTTTTCTTGTACACAGTGTTGAATTACTCAGTATAACCTGATGTACATATCTTCAGCTTCTGTAAACCAAGGTGGAAGCCCAGGCTTTACTGCACTCCATCGAGCGAGGATTTGGCTCTGCTGCCTGTCTCAGCCTCTAATCACACTGCTAGCATTTTATAGCTTAAATGGTCCATGATATGAGGGCTGAAATTCCTGGATCTTCTGGATGATGTGGACAATAAGGACTGTTGACCTCAAATGGAGTTTGGCTTTGCTGCAAGGCAAGAGAATTTAATTGCCAGAAAGGGGCGGCCAGTGGGACCAGGGCAGGGGAGTGCCTGTAGTCCCTGCCAGGCTCCCACCACCGCCCCTGCACCTCTCAGGTGCTACTTCCAGCATCCTAATATTTTAATGGAAAAAGCAATGGTTTCAGAGTGTATCCAAGCTGTTCCTGACTCCAACACAGTAATTGTAAGAAGCAGATTTAGGAAGGACCTCAGAAGATCACCTAGCCTCATCATCGAGTAGTTTTACCTAGGTCTTTCCTAAAGGCTTCCTGGATAACTTAATATTATTATAATTATATCATAATGCTAATTATAGTCACTAGATAAATTTCCACTGAAACTGCCTCCTCTTCAGTTAAGCCTATGACAACTTGTCCTAAGCCCAGGGGATATAGAGTTTATTCTTTCCTCCTGAGTGCTACCTTCTACATATTTGGACACTACGTCCCCACAATCATCTTCTCTAGACTAAACAATACCAAATCCTTCAGCTTTTCCTTGCAGCTGATGATTCCTGGTCCTCCGATCAATTTGTTTTCTGAATTCTTTCCATTTGGTACATTTCCTTACTAAATCATCATTTCCAAAGGGGGATATGTTTTGTTTGTAAGGATGCCATGCACATGTTTCTCTTCCTTTCACACCCCACCTCCAAAACAAAAGTTGCTCTGCTTTTTTATTAACTGAGGAAAGGTGTAGCCGTGGGGAGGGGTATGGGGAGGTTGGCAGTCCATCCTTAATATTTTACAAAAACATTTATTATTCCCCATGATGCAGAAAGCCATTTAGCAACGAAAAGTGTATTAGTTTCACATTTCATAAGTGTCATTACAACTGTTGAAGCCAGAAAATATACGTAAAGCTATTAGAGTATTTGGATAGTGTAAGTTTAGATAAGATTCCAGCAGATATTCCTATCACGCTTATTTCTCAATATGAAAGCTGTGACCCAGCATTTCTCCTGAATCAGCAGGACGTGGGCCCTGGTTATCAAGCAAAGCTAAATGGTTATTGCTTTTAAATTAACAGAAAGGTGATTGCTACTGAAGTACATACATATGGATGGAAACCTAAGCTGTAGGATAATTGTGGGCTTGAAATATTTTAGGAATCAAGCTTGAGGAAAAAAAGGGTTTGTTACTGTAATAACTCCCAGACCCTTCAAAACAAAAACTGTTTTGTAAACTTTGTTAAAAATTAAACTTTTATAGATTGCAAAGTAGGGAAAAAATAATCTGAAAAAAAGTGGTTAACCTATTTTGGAAAAAAAATTCCTTCAGGATGCTGGGAGAATGAAAAAGTTCATTGCCATGAGTGCTCAGGAATTTGGGCAGAGGAACAGCAGGAGAGGAGCTGAATGGGAGGGAAGGAGATGCGGGGGCAGAGGAGACACAGAGCTGGCAGCCCGGTGCTGCCAAGTCAAGAAACACTACGTACAGCAAGAGGGGACGAGGAGGCAGCAGGGGCATCGCGGGAACAGCATGAGTGTCTGCTCATCCAGCATAGGCTTGGCTGGGCTGCTGACATGGAGACTGTTGTGGGTGCACAGCGGGTCGGTGACCTGGATGGGGAGGATGGGATACCTCCAGACCATTTTGCCTGGCCTCCCTGGTGAGCAGGGAGAATGTCAGTTTGGCAAAGGGACAACTGGATCTTCCCTCAACCTAAAAATGGCGACATAAATATTGTGTACGCATTAATTATAACTCTTGCAAGGGTAGAGTGTGGAAAAAAGCTAATTAATATGAGGCATGTTTAAATGACTTCACTGAAAGTCATGCTTTTTTCTTAAAGGAGCATGTTGGGTTTTTTTCCCAGATACTTTTAAATATTGCACTTAGACAATCTAGTTGTCACGAGGGCTTTCTCTCTGGAGGACCCTCAGGCATGAGGTCAGATAGCTGGTCACCATAAAGTATACCGTCAGCAATATAGCATTACCACACATTACAATACTTTGCACACAACTTGAATACAAGAATGCCTTACAATTATTTTAATGTAATTGGGATATAACCTAATGGCAGGCCTGAGGAGAAACAAAACAATCACTATTAGATGCCCTGGGACAACACACAAGCCTGCCAGCTTCACGTCTTATGTATTTGCAGTTGTCAAAACATCGTTGGCTGTTGGCTGTGTAGTTGGCCACAAAAATAAAGAAACAGGCTAAAATTAGTGTCAGAAAGATTGTTGTGCATTTAGGAACAAGAAACCTGAAATAGCGATCACAGGACTATCATGTTGATTCTGCTGTTGTTCAAGATTCACAGCTTAATTCTGCACTAAAGAGGTTTGCTGTTGGCTCAGAGACTTACAGGTCAGGGGAAACTGTTGATCCTGAGAGGTCTGTCAAGAAAAATGAGTGAATTATAGGTTTTGACCAAGTCATGTGCTTACCAGGCCAATTTCGGTAACCAAGGCAGCAAAAAATCCATTTCAATGAACTGAAATTAAAATGCATATAAATGTACAGTCTAGGTTTTGCAGGATTTTTAATGCTTTGCAGTATGACATAATGGCACATATTTTTATGTCCTCAGAACATTTCTGCTAGTTTCAAAAGGTTGAACTGACACTGATGTCACATTATCCACTTATTCTACAATATATTTTAGCCTTCTGCTTTATTTAATGCTTTGCAGTGTTATTTGGATGCCATAATTTTACAGTTACCTCACTGAATGGATGAGGAAAAGTAAAAAGCTGCCAGAAGAAGGTTATTTCTCACATGAAGTTGTCAGCAACCCAGGCCTTTCCTAGCTTACCTTTCCTTCTTCTTCACCTGAACGCAAACTCATTAAAAATGGTCCAGAAAACCTCTACCTCTGCATTCACACTGAAGATGCTCATAAATCATATTTCTTTAAGAGAGGTTTATAATCTGATGTTAATGAAGACTCTAGGGTAACACCATGTTTGAGAAGGAACCGGCGCCAGAAGCACAGTTGATGTATGGTCACATACCTCCAGTGTTAACAGTGGAAACCCTCTGAATTACATCAGTGCAAGAGCTTTCCCGTTCTCTTTAGTTCAAAAGTTTCTATTGGCAGGATAATAAAAATCCCCCATCGCATCTCGTGAATAGTTTACACTGCAAATTCCAGAGCCCTGGCTGCTTGACCGCACAGGTCCCAAAACACTGCAGCCGTGCGGCTTCCCATCTGTTGCCAGGCCCTTTAGACCACTCCAGCAACATGAAAGGCTCCTTACATCACATGAAAGATGCCTTTCATTTAAGACCCCTTTTCAGTGCTGGGTGAGTGGGTGGAGGCTGAGTGCAAAGCTGTGCACTGCTGTCCTACAGCCTTGCAGGCCTTTGCAGGGAAATTTGGTGGGTGCTTTGCTAGGTGATGTGGTGGTTTGCAGGGCACGGGAGCTTCTCCTGATGCCTTGTAAGTCTTGATTTGAAGGATTAATGTCAGCTCTTTAAGTTGTAACATAAAGCCCATCTCTTAAACCCCAGTTCCTCACACCATCCAGCAGATCAAGGTCACCTGCAGACTCATTAATCTGCTGAATAACCAAGATATGCCGGAATATTGCAGCCCCTGCCTGTCCCTCCCCACTTGCAAACCCCCTGACGACAGAGAGCTGCCGGTGGTGCCTCACCCCACCAGCTACCCCTGGCCACCCCATGATACCAGCATGCTCCATCCCCACCTCCCCTTCTGTCCATCCCCTCTAATTTAGGGTGGCCACCCTGCATTTCAGATCAGTGGCTGCTCACTATAGAGCAAACAGCGCTTAGCAAGGGGGACAAGTATTTCCAGCTATGTCTTTATATGCTGCCGAACCCAACCCAAAACAGTATTTCTTTAAGCTCCGTGTCTTAGAGACTGTGGGAACTAAGGTGAGCTTGACTTGCCAGCCTGTGACTTTAGTTGCTTTATTGCTTAATCGGCATATGTGGATTGATGTGTAATTGGCATATGCGTGTTAGCTAATGAATTATGTGCATGGCAATGGGGATAGCAATGATTTACTCTTCCAGAGAGTTGCACCAAAAACCTAGCAATCAGAGCAGGCTGATTACTGAAAGTTCCTTCTTTTACTCAGAGTTTTGAATACTATAAAGTATACCGGTAAAATAAATGCCATGTTACAGAATAATAGTATCCTGCTGCTAAATTAATACCTAAATGATATCATGGAAGGGTTTCCATTATACAACTGATTTTCTTTCTGGTCTATATATTGATTGAAGTGGAGCAGGTATCATTTTGTCTACCAGTTGTTGCTGTTGTGAAGTGGGAATGATCCCACCCAGAAGCCTTCTTGGCTCAAATGCCACTCAGCTCCCTGCATAAGGCATTACAAATTTACAGGCCCCAGACTGTAGCATTATATCAGCCACGGTGCGTATTTCTATATTGACCTGTAAAATTGCAATGTTCATTTCTGAGTGGTACCAAAGAGTTACTGGAGTAAAAGCTCATATTCTGACAATACTTTAGAAAATTTCACAGGACGGTGATAAATATAAATATAAAATGAAGTGCAGCTCAGCAGAATAATTTTGACTGATATAAAGTCATTGGGTCTTAGCTGCCCTGCATGAGGGATGACAGGGTTGGTGATATAAAAAGAGCTGTGAGAACTTTGCTTTTGCTTGATTTCAAAGTCAAAGTTTTCTTTCTGCATAATCACTTCTTCCTCTTTGCTTTCTACAGTTACCTTCACCAAGGAATATTTTCCCAGGCCTAAAAAAATGTATTTTCCCTTGTTTCATCCCAATTTATTATTTGTTCATCTTTCTGAATGTCTGCTATTATTAGTCATTTGTTCTCAGTGGTGCTCACATCCTGGCAGTGCCTGGGGGACTTTGAGGATAGCTGGCAGCAGAAAGCAGGCTGTAGGCTAGACACTTCTTTCTGGGCATATATTGCCCCGATCTGCAGGTTGGCTACCCCTGGTCTTGGCTGTTAGACCCAGTTTTTCTGTAAGAATGAATCAAAGGCCAATCTCTCTGGTCCCTCGTGAGAGTTCTCTACTACATGTTTTGTTATGCTTCATAGCACTTTGTTTGTAGCTCTCCAGCCAGTTTTCAATCCATGTGACAATGTTCATTTCCAGGCCAATTTTGATTATTATTCTTTGGTGTGAGATACCCTATCATTTGCTCTACTAAAATCCCAGAATATTTCCTTTACTTCATTGCCTTTGTCTAGTAATGGTAAAACTGCATCATAAAATGTAATCACGACTGTCTGGCAAGGTCTTTTATTTAGAAACAGATGTGGCTTATTGCACATAATTCCGCTGCCCTCTTGGTGTTTCATGATTATATTTTCAATCTTGAAATTATATTAATGTGGAGGGAAAGGGGAGACACACACATTTGTTTCATACCTGACCAATCATTTTTTATGCATTTACACATGTCCTATAATGCAGAGCACATATGAAAGGGAGCTATGTTATTTTTCCATGTGGTTTAGGCTGTTTGTTTATTTTATCATTAATTCTCAGTGAGAAGGTCATCCTTTCCCCCAGATGTTTATTACTTTTGCAAACCAAAAAAGATTTCTCTCATATCTTGCATCACAGATCTAATACTTGTAAAATGCACGAGCGATGCCAACGCAGTAATGGTTTCAAGAGCTTTCTATACACAGAGCTGTGGTTTACCACCATGCCACGACTTACCACAGTTTAGCAGAGAGCCATAGCTTTTAATCAGTAAACCAAGTCCTGTCCAATTTGAAAACACAGTGCTTGGAAGGGGGAAAGATTTGGGAAAGATTTTCTGCACTGGTTTCTTTCAGCTTTTCTATTTACTTCCATTTTTAAAAATTGTTATCACAGATTCCCAGCAAGGAGAGAAAGTGTAACAATCAGGAAACATTGGGTTGTTGACAAACTGGAAAAGACTAGTCCAAATTTGTCAATTATATTTTCAACCTTAACCTTTATTCCCCTCTGGTCGTTTTTAAGGTGTATATACATTTCTGAAAATGCAAAGTGCATAAGCATGGAGGTTTCTGAGGCTTAAATATATTATCTCCACTCAAGAATTTTCCCTCTGCAGAGTTTTTGATCACTTTGAGAGTACTCAGCTACTTCTGCATGGTTTACTACTGACTGCAAGGGAGCAGGCTTGGAGATAAACTCATATACACATAACAGAGAACTGACAGGGGCAACTAAATACCTTATAGTTTCATATGTCTATGAGCCGGGGGAAGGGTGTATATATGTATATATGTTTTCTTCTTGGAAATTTTACAAACGTGTTTGAGGAGATGAAAGATGTATATTCAGTGTATAACATAAAAATGAACTGGTTGTTTGGAATGGAGTGGCTCATATTTCTGATATGTCTGAAGTTGACTTTCTTCAAATAGAGTCTCTATTTTTGCCTTGATAACATGAAAATGCTGGTGGGACTTTCTAGAGAGATTTATTTTCCTAGCTGAAAGCTGAGTAGACATCTCTGAGCAGCTGGTGGTAAGGACAGCAGATAGGTTGAATTAAATCACCATAATGAACAGTGTCTGATTTAGAGAAAGAAATTTTTTTAATGACATGAAATTCCACTTGTGACTTCTTCCTCAGCAGAAACAAACTGTAACTACTTTATGTTGAGCAAGATATAAATCTTTTTATCTGGTACTATAATAGCCAGGATGTCAAATATAATATTACTTGATTTAGAGTTTGTGGCATCCACTTGACAAGGAGAGGCGAAAGCCACTGCTGTACGGCACTGCAGCAATAATCACACCAAACATCGGGACAGAAACAGTTTATTTCTTTTCCTCCTTGTGGGTTTTTTACTACATACAAGTCTGTGCTAAAACAATACTTTACGTAGTCATCCTGTGGGCAAGGACAGCAGCTGTCTGAAATTCAGTGCTTTTGTGAGTTTGGCCCAGGAATGTTTTCAACCAAGCTTGCAGCTCTTGCAGAGACACAGAATTTCACACGAGTCACCATCCCACGTGCCCGGATGGGCAGACTTTGGGCTTCACTGAGGCATGAAGTGAGTCACCTGTGAGAGGATTGTGACTTTTCAATACCTGAGGCATGAGGAATTCGGATCCTGTCTCTAAATTATGTTATGCTGGGAAAACTGCTGAGTCAGGTACTAAATTATATCAAAACTGTTTTCTGTTCTGAAATCAGAACACTAAGATAAATGAGTTCAGCTCACAGACATACAGTCAGAAGCAGCAGAATGGGGAACAGTGGTACCCAGCTGAAAATGAAGGGGCGATGTCCAGGGGATGGGAAGTAATTGGGGAGAATCAGGCTCAAGTCTGAGGGAGATCTGACTCACTAAGCCCATTATTTAAAAAAAAAAAAAAAAAGCAGCCCGAGCAGGTTAAATTGCTTTGAATTCTGAAGATCACTTTAGTTAAGAAACTTGATAAAATACCGTTTAATCCATAAAATTCACCTATGTAGGTAGAAGTTGCAAAAATCTGTGCAGCTTCTGATGGCTTGCCTTGCCTAATCTTCAGAAAGAGCCCAAACATCAAGTATTCTGGTAAAGTATGGCACAAGCATTGCGGCAGACAGGAGTCTTGATTTTTTGCACCCTTCCCAGCAACACTGCGGTCACCATCCCCAGAGTCCTGCAGAACAGCCCAGGCAAGGGATGCTGTGGGTCAGCACCTTCCCATCTCAGTGATGGCTGTTGGGGGAAATGATCTCAACAGGGAACAAACAAAACCTATTTATATAAAAATGATTTCTATAAGCTTGCTCTTACTAGTCAAGACTCTCTCAAATAAAAAAGTAAATTCAAACCCTTTCCACAGCTTTCTGCTGCTTAAATTTACTTTGAAAAGGTGATTCTATCTAGCTTCTTGCATTAACCCCAAGAATTTTGGCAGTGGGGCCTAATATTTGGGGGTGGTGGTGGTACCTTTCCTATATGTTGAATGAAAGGCCATGGGATGAATATGCAAATACAGAAAAGAAAATAGACAATATTTGTGTGCAAGACTAGAGAAATACATATTTTCCAGTTGTTTATGGTTGCTGTTATCTATGGGCAGGCTAACTGCAAATGGCATCTCTGCATGAGCTCGTCCATAGTGAGCTTCCCACTTCCCACCATGAGAAAAGACGGACCCCTTCCCTTGTCCTTTCTAGGTGCGACTGCCTCTTAGCATGGTGTGTTCATGTATTTCTCATCTTGCCTCTCCATCTGTCAAAACTCAGTATCACACTATACCAGCTCAGACTTTCTGGATCATTATAGTGGCAGATCAACAATTTTTTACCTTGATCGCCATAAAACAGCAACAACATGCTGCTTTTCCCCGTGACATAATGGGAAACTCTAAGATAAATCAAAGGCACAAAATCTCTTCTGCATGTCCTGGAGCGTTTGCTTGTATGCATTTCTGGCTCTACATCTTCCTCAGCCCCTCGTGTGCACAGACACCCACCCCGACAGTTTCATTACTTTCCTGCCCACTGTCAGCTCCGGTCTCCTCAGGCAGTTTTGAGCCAAGGACTCTGGCCGCCCATGAGGGCAGCACAGCCCTGTGAATGAGCTCCCAACCCACTCTCCCTGAAAGTCCTTTCATGTTCATCCTGCCTGACCGTGCCACAGGCAGCTGCAACAGGAGCCAAACAGGTGGTCTCCACTTCCAGCTGGGAAGAGAGTGTGCATCAAGCCCTCCTGCAACTCATAGAGACCGAAATATCTGTAGTCATAAAATCCAAACAGTGTGATCTTCATAAACCCACAAAACTTTCTCTTTGCAGATTTGAATCCAGCACACAAGTTGGTGCAAGCAGGAGAGCAGCTTGGCTGGGAAACAGCTACTACAGTCCCTGGGTAAGGATGGGCATCTTAAAAACTAAACCTCCGAAGCTGTGCTTTGCAAGCTGGACTTGTGGGCTGGAGGGATGTTGTTATTTACTGCATCAATCATGGCCAGAGAGGATCCGTGGCAGTAATGACAGTGACCTCTGCTTTGAAACTGCGTAATTGCCATGTGCTCACAGCACACATGGTGTTGTTGTACTGCAGTTGTAGCAACTCCAGTGAAGCAGCAAGTCCGCATCGCTTTCCAAGAAATCATTTCAGTCCTGCTGCCCAGAACTTGGCTTTGCACAGCCCATCCATGCAGCTGGTTTGCATGAAGACCCTGTCAGCTGGGGGTGTGTTGAAATCCCTTGAATGCCTGTCCCTGAGCTCAGAGGAGATCTGGGAGGAGACCTCTGCCTCTTGCTGCATCTTTGCTGGTCATGGCAGTAGCAGAGGACCAGCCACTGGTTCCTGGCTCTGCTGCATGCCAGGCCACAGCTGGCACGTGATTTCATGTCTCGGCCTCTGAATTCAAGGTTTATCTGGAGATATTTCTGATTTAAGCAGAGGAGTTGGAAGCTATAAACTACCGAGAGTGAAGACACTCGCAAAAGGAGGCCAGATGAGGCAAACTGGTCCTTTTCCTTATCTTCACTAACATGAATCCCCGTGTTGGCACGTCAAGCAGAGATGAACATTTCCTCTTTAAGTAAGAAATCATATGCTGATCTGGCTAACAAATTACCAGAGTCATTCCATGAAATGCCTCAGACTCTAGATCTGATATCTGTTCCTTTTTCTCACCCTAAATCCTGATTTATTGACAACGATGGTTAATCATTCCTACCTTTCACACCATGTGCCATGACATGAGCCACACCTCAGGAGCATAACAAGGTTGTTCCTCACCAATTCCATTCCATTGGGCCTCTCTTAGTAACTACCTCTGGGAAAGGTTAGTCAAGCACTGGTACTTTTATGTCCCTGCAAACATACCCCATATTTCTTGATGAAGCCATCTGCTGACTCGAAAGGCCATCACTTATTGCACGCAGCTACTTCTCCATGCAAAGGGCCCAGTTCCTCTGTTGTGCAATCCGTCCATCTGACCTTCCAATGGCACAAAAAGAGACATTTGCTATTTCCTCAGCACGCAGGAGGCAATCAGCTCTTTTATGGTGCAATGACTTTACAGCAGTAAGGTACAGTCCTCTCCTATTCTTAGAATGAAACAGCAATGTGTAACTCCACTCTGAAAATATTAAAAATTGTCACTGCACTGTCTGCACATGTACTCCCAACAGCCTTTAAAGATGCCTACAGTTATAAAAAAGGTGGGAATTATGGCTTCACTCTGGAATTGTGCTGCTGGGCATCAGTTAATTATAATAAATCAGAGCAGCTACCTGCATGCCAGATTACACATGAGTGTGTAAAGTTAGGCACCTGGTTTGAAACTGTTCGTCACAGTTACTTCCAGCTAGAGTCATCTACTCTGCCGTTTCCTTACAGCTCAAGTTATAGATACTTTGCCCCTTAAAGTGGCTGCCAATGCTGCCTTTCCAGTTTGTCCTGCCAGGCTTGTCTGGCTCCCAGTGATGGAGGGCCTGGAGGTGAAGGGCCACCGATGCAGCGTCACCAGGGCTCACACGCTCCATCCTGTGGGCTTCATGTCCTCAGTCAGATCCAGCACTACAGGGCATGAGATTCAGTGCCCCCGCTCTGCGGTCCAGCCAGCCTGCGTAGTGTCTCCCAGGCAGCCCTTTCATGCTTTCTTCCCCAGTACTTTTCCACTTGCTCGTTGATGTATCTAACCTTATTTTTGAGGTCTGCTAAATATACAGCCAGCCATAGGCTTCAGCAAGCAAACCGCAGAACCCAAACAAAAGAAAACTCATTCCTCATTTCCCTGATTAGACCAAAACAACATCTATAACACTTCCCCAATTTAAACACGTGAGATTTTCCTGCCAGCCCCTGCACAAAACTTCAAACTATCCTCTCTGGCAAACAACCGCGATGTAGCACTGCACATTAGACAGGGTGCTGGACCATCTTGTCTAGACTCTGCTCTTCCTAGAAAGGTTGAACTAGATGATCTCTGAGGTCCCTTCCAACCTGTGATTCTGTTATGTCTCTGCACTGTGTGCCCCCGCTACGTCTCTTGGGCTCCCAGGCCTCCCTTGGTTAACCAAGAGTTTGCTGCTAAAATCTTCTTTAACTGCTGGATGTGTTTTTTAGTGCTGTGCTCTGGATTCACTGCTGATGTGAGGGCAGAGCTATTTCTGGTGTAGCATCTTTTTGATGCTCTCCACATGAACGGCACCCACTGCCCTGGTGCACCACAGGCCCTGGGCACCATCCACTGGAGAGCCCTTGTCATTTGGGCTCAAAATAATAAACCCACTGTATCCTTTTATTACCTTTGAAGAGTAAATTTTCTTGCTTTTAGGTAGCATTTTTGTTTTAATGTGATATTCTGCAAACAGATTTGCTACACACAAAAAGAAAAGCCTTGGACCAGCAACCGCAGCCAACAGATTATGAAAGTGAAGTGGCTCTAAATGATCTCTGTGCACGAATTCACTTTTAAAAACAGCTCTTAGACATCTGTGGAAATCCACTTCTTTCATGCAATTTCCTTTTTTCTGCAGCCCTCAGGATAAGA
The DNA here is from genome assembly GCF_963921805.1 of Phalacrocorax carbo. NCBI lineage: Eukaryota > Metazoa > Chordata > Aves > Suliformes > Phalacrocoracidae > Phalacrocorax > Phalacrocorax carbo. Next base: position 199,011,026 of record NC_087513.1, on the reverse strand, counting down.
CAGAGCAACAAACCATAAGCTGTTTCTATTCCAGGGTAGCCTGTAAGAAATAACTGTGAGGTCCAGCAAAACAACAACAGCCTTTGGAAAGAGAGAGCAGACTTGTTCCCTGTCAGCAGCGCCTCTCTCCTGTTCCCTTTGCCCTTTCTGTAGACACTCTGCCCCACAGAAGCTGCCGGCTTCTCTTCCTTTCCATGCAAAACCTCTTTCTTCCTTCTTTCTTCACCCTCACACATTTATTGTTCCCCTCCCTGTTTTCCTGCATCCTGAGGTGCTTTTGCACGGGGGTACCTGACCAGCCTGCCCTGTTTTACTCTCCCATCCTCCCATCAGGATGCTGCTAATGGCTGAGCATTGCTGGCTGTCCTGGAAAGCTGCTCCTTTCTTATCCATCCCCCTCATCACCAGAGCGGGTGTTGCACTCTGCCGCTTGCCTTGGAAAGCACTTGCATCCCACCCAGATGCTGAGGGTCCCTCAGCCATATTCCACCATATGGCACCACGTCCCTCCACTTTATCGCATGGAAAATATCAAGATAATCAGACCTGCCTCTCTGTGATTCATGTAACCATCTGTCTGGGCTTCCCACTATTCGAGTGCTGTAATACCCAGCCTGCTAGCCAGAATATAAGCGGGCTTTTACTGTCCAAATTTTTTAATCTAAACAAACATGAAAGGCCAAATTCTGCTCTGGGCTACATTTGCAGAAATCCCATTTGTGACATTAAATGAAGCTGTTTGAATCAGTCTGATCGTGGAGTTTGGCCCAGGGTTTTCCAACTGATTTATGGTGTCCATCTGGCTGCTGTTAATCAAGGAGAGCCTGGCTCGAGCGCAGTTTTTAAACAATGCCGGTATATGCAAAACTTAGTTACAGCCTCAGCCGTGTTTGGTACCAGGGCTGATAACACAGCTCTGTCCCTCTTGCATCACTTTTACACAGCTCTTGAGCTTTCAGACACTGCCTGTTTGGTCAAGCGGGACTCTGCCTTAAGTAAACCCTCTGAAATGGGGATGATAAACTTTTAATGAAAGTTTGGCTATGGACAATTTAACGGCTACCGGCACCGCTTCTGTAAATCGCTCTTGACCATGGGCTAATGCATGTGTTTTCAGCTACAGGGAAAAATTTGGGAGGTAAACCAGTTGGCTCCCACTTCTACTTTAATACCTGAGATACTGGCTGCAGTTAGTAGGATCCTGGGCAGACCTGGTCTCCAGAAATGTACACTGAAGCACCAGTGCTCCTGAAATCCCTTTCCCCGAAGGCAACATCCATGCAGTCTCAGTCCGCTGCCCTAGGAACCAGTGCTGTTATAGGAGTCCAGCTCCCACTCTGTAGCTCTGCTGGCATGATGTGTGTCAGGTCATCTTCCTCAGGGAGCCCAGCTCTCCCTGGGGTCCACCTCCTGGCCCCATCTGGGAGCAGCTGAGAGAGACCAGCCCAAGCGGGGAGTGCTGGTGGAAGACATGGACAGGGATGGAGGTGGCAAAATCCTTTGAGTACCTAAAGGTCTGTTGTAAAGAAATGGGGCACCTTCTCGATGTATATGACAAGCAGTGATGGGCATACATACCTGAATCAGAGAAAGGCAATAAGACCCTTTCCAGTCACTTCAGGAGGCTGTGAAATCAAGATTTTAAATCCTCCAGTATGCAGCCCTTAAAAAATCGTGTTGTGTGGCCTGTTTTTCCTACCAGGCTCTGTCTGCTTCACACAGCTGGCCCAACAGCAGCCAGTCAGTCCAGTTCCTGGTGGAAATGTGTTAATACTGAAAAAGGGAGTTTTTGAAACTGAAATATGTGTATTTTCTTTATTTTGAAAACAAATTACTCCTACAATGCCTTACAGTCTTTGTGGGATGCCCAACACTTGCAATATTTTAAGACCACAGTTCCTGAAACCGAGTGAATGCGAGCGAATCTCAGCTTGCTTTTAAGAATTAAAAAAGCTTCTTTTCCTCACCTTTTCAGAAAAAAATATCCTGAGATTGAAACAATGGAGCCTGCAGGGTAGAGGTCCCAAAATGAGCCAAAAGGCAAATAAAAGTGATGTGAATCTGTTCATTTTAAAATCTCAAGATTTCTGAATGTCAGGAATTGGTGACACAAAATTTGCATACAGACAATTAAATGAGCCTTCTCATCAGTCAGCATGATAGAAAGTCTTTTGGATGCTACCCACAGGATTTGTTATTTTTATAACTCTTGCCTGTTTTAAGTTATTTTTTAATTATTCTCTCATTACAGTTTGATGTTACTTAGCATATAGCCGAAAAAAGAAAATGTGTTAAATCTAAAAACCAGGAAGAAGCAGAAAATAAAAAGCCCTAAGTTTCCAAAAGCAACTCTGGCTCAGCCACGTTAGGCCTCCTAATCATTTAATGCAGAAGTCAATCTGAAAGTGGTATCAGGAAAGGTAATAACAAGGCAAGATGGCACTGAAGGGAACGTACATTTTCACCTTTTTGCCTATGCTTTTTCTCAAGCCAAGAAGGTCTCAGAACTCCTCAAAGAGGCCTACAGCCCAGGTATGTTCAAAGTGACAGATGATAACCAATTTTTCAAAGATTCTTACAAAGCACAGGAGTTGGAGCTGTGTTGGATCATTCTGTAGTGTCTTCCCAAAATGTTCTGCACTTGAGCGCTGCCAGGCCTGGTCATGCAAATGGCAAAGACAAGTCCTTGGGCATTGTTGGAAGGAAGAATTATTTATTGGATGAATTGAAACAAAGGGCTTAAGTATCTTTTTCAAACAGCAGGGAAGCCCAGGGAGATGTGAGAGCAAAGGGGAAAACCTCAGTTCTTCTGTGGCTCCCTGTGCGTGAGCAGGACCCCAGGATCCCACAGAAACAGACTGACTCCTCTGCTCATCAACTTCTGCTTTCTGGGTCAAATCAGCCTCTGATGTAAACTGATGCCCAGTTTCTTAGGACAGAGAGAAGCATGCTGGAAGGCATCTCAGCTCTGCATTTGCATCCTCCCAGACTAGACCGTCCTCCCCCTTCATTATTTTCCCAGAACCATTCTCAGGGAGACTGACAGCAAAAAAAAGGGTCCAGTAATAAAGGTAACACACCAAAAATTTTCCCTGTTAATGACATTGCCTTTTCTCTGCCCTTAAGCCATTTTTTAATCCCTTTCAGCATTTTTCTGCCCATTCTATGGCATGCTTTCTGACCTCACAAATCAATCAGTCATGCAGTGTGGGATTAAATGCACCCCTGACAGCTGGATGAACCATGCCTACAGTTTCCCCCTCATCCACTAATCCAGTAAGCAAATTTATCAGGTATGACCTACATCACTCATTGGAGAGCTATGGTAATTCATACAAGAGCCTCTTACGAGGCTGGAAGACACAAGCATTCAGCTCAAAGGCTTTATTAACAGCAGCCAAATTCTGCAGTCATCATCCATGACCCAGTCCTGCTCTCCAGCATGAAGTGAGAGTAAAATTAAAGTCAATGGGGTGACACGCGAGTGGTTCTGGCACGGATGGGAAAAGATTTGGCTCTGTCATTTATGATGCGAGATTATATTTTCTTTTAATGGTCTCACACTTGGAGAGCCTCCTGTCTTCCTCATCAGAAAAAGCCTCACACAGCACTGCTGATGGGGCAGGTGCTGCGTCCAGACCTGAGCCAGCTTCAGCCATCTGATCGAACCAGAAGGCATGAAAGGAGGCTGTAAGACATCCCGACTGTCCCTGATGGATGTTTCTCTGACCTTGTCTTAAAAACTCTTTAATTATCCTTATAATTAGAAAGTTTTAAAATTAAATGTCTCTGGCTGCAAATCTAGCTGATTACCCCTTCTGTGCCAGACTGGTCCCCAGGGAGGTAATGTAACGATGGATAAGAGGAGCTCTGGGTTCTCACTGATATTTTATAAGGGTTTCGGGTCAAAATCCAGGCCGACGTAAGGATTTCATTACTTCCTTACTAGTGAAACCGATATTTACACAGTCGCATTTTTTGGAGGATGAGAAGAGGCAGGAAAAAGAATGAGCATCTCAGAGAGTGAAGGTGAGCACTGCTGCTCCACTCGTTTCTCTCCCATGGGCTCAGGCAAGGAGTTTGCTTCTCTAACCTGCCCTGGGCATGTCCCTTGTTTATTCTGTGCTCGTCACTACTCAGTGTGGTGTCACTGTCGAGAAAGAAAAAACAGTGAGTTTCATACAGCAAAAGTCAACGTTTTATCCTTTTTCCCCTCCAAAACAGATGAGCAAAGTGCTGGCTTTCACACAACATTTCCATTTTTGATGGACACAAGTTCTTGGAGAATAAATTCATTTCCCTGATTTTTCTGACCATCTCTGCTTTCATTCCTGTCCCTCACAAACCAAGGAGTGGGCTCAGGCTTCTTACTGCAAGATGCCTCTCTAACTTCAAAGGATTTTGAAGCTCTCTTCTCCACTTTCTCCCAGGATTTTTGACATCCTTTAACATGTAAACACCAAAACTTCCATCCATGTGCAAAGGTACTTATTGGTCTCTAACCCGAGAAATGTTTGACCAGAAATTGGTAGCTTCACAAAGCTCTATTAATGGAAATATTAAATAACCTGTCAGATGGAGCAGCTTTCAAACTCCTACAAGACAGTCACGTGATGTAATATCTCCTTGGAAACACTGCAGTGTGGGGTTTGGCTGTATGTCTCAGTGATACTACAGATTGTATAGTGTGGGACTACTATAGCTGCTGTCCACTGCAACCATGCATCCAATCTTTAAAGGCTTTCTGTACCCTGCCTGCTAAAGCTGCCTACACAGTGACCGATTTTCAAAGCTACAAGCTGAGATCTGTGTTTCCTTTATTATACACTCAAGTAGCAAAGGCACAAAAAGCACTTAGCCCCAAATTCTGGATGTTTTCAGTAGGGTTTCAGAATATCCTGATGTACTTCACTAGATACCTATAGGAAAAGCTGCACACCAGAAGTTGAGAATTTCTTTTGATAAATTGTGACCTACATTTGATATTTGACTTGAATAAGCTGACTTTATAGTACCAAGATACTTATAGGGAAATTTGTGTTTAGACACTAAAGAGAAACTTTGGTTTCTCGTTGGTCTGGCTTGAATAATCCAATTTTATGATATTTCCTTTGTAAGTTTGGGTAAAACCACAGATGCATCTGTACACAGCAAAATGAAATAATCTAAGCGGAATACGTCAAGCCAGACTGCAGAAAAAGATGATATTTAGAGTGGATGAAGCAACACACAATATGAGACGCTGGTAACTTGGAACATTATGTACCGGATTATATTAAAAAAAAAAAAAAAAAAGAGACAAAACAAGTTCTTTTTTTTCGCCTCCTTCTGAGAAATCACTTTTAGGCAAACCCCAGGAATTAAAATCTGATCTGACATTCCCTCTTCTCACTCTCTCCCCTGTGCAGCAAGCAAAGGTTTCTTAGCAAGCTTCCCCAGCCCAGGCTGCTACTCTGTACAGGTCCAGCTCAGAAATTGGTGAAGCAGGTGTAACTCCACATGGATAATAAAGCTGTAGCAAATTGGCTACTGGGTGTGCTCCTGAGACAGGGCTTTTTGGAAGCAGTAGAAAGCTCTCCTTTGGCCTTGGTGGTGGGGAAGCCACACTTCCTGGGATGCAGCCCTCTCCAGTGGGAGATCAGCCAGGCTGGGCTGTCACTCAAGCGATGCTGGATGTGAAACCCAATCTGAGGCTCTTGGAGCAGGTTGTTCTCTGTACAGCAAAACTACATCTGAGGATCTCCGGCAGGGCCTGCAGAGGGATGGGATGCACTGGTTCATCATCACCCCGCAACCTGAAACTGCAACATGCTCTGCAGCCTGCCAGCCAAGGTCCTGCTTCTGCACAGACATATACATGATTAACCCTATGCATGATGAGTAATTCCCTTGGCTTTGGATGCATGGGACTAATTTGGTTGTGATTCCTTGTAGGAATGAGTCTAATGTTTCATTATTATTAATGTAAACATATGGTCAGCATCAACATAAAGCTGTTCCAGCCACAACCACTGAACTACAGCCACTCTGCCCCGACTCCTTGCTAGTGTATTTCAGTACAGGTTAAAAAGGAAGAGAAATCACTATGCATGGAAGCAGCTAAAAGTGGAAAGCATGTGAAAGGTTGCCATGTATTGAATTTTCCTGTTTATTGGCCCTGGGGATGCTTGAGTGTGTGTGATAGTAGCACAGGTGACAGCAAGGACATGACAATCTGTGTGGCAGTTATCTTTCTGGTGTATGCAACACAGAGAGGTTATTTATTTCTATGCATTATTAATGTGATTTTTTTTACCTAAAGTACCAGAGGAAGGCACTGAAGAGTGATCGCTTTTGTCCCTGCAGGGTGGAACACAGCTCAGTAAAAAGGGAAGATATAAGACCTTGGTGCTAATCATGTCCTAACTAAATCCTGTATTTAGGGATGAATTTCATCCAACCAGTGCAGCAGTGCAAACTTCCCCAACCGTAGCATCCTCCAGAGCCACTCAACCCTGACCTGGAGAGTACCACCTCTGGGGCTGAGAAACTGAATGGTATTCTGGTTTTCAACCCCCTTTAACTGTAGTGAAATATTTCCAATAAAAATAGGGGCTGTTCAATGTATGGCTCCAGTGTTTTCCAAATGACAGCAGCACTGGGACTTTGCAGTTTAGAAAATCCCATGTTCACCCTTATGTGATGTGTGAGATCATGGAAAGACACAGCAATTCGCCTTCTGCCTGCCAAACACCCAATTGCCATTTAAAAAATTTACAGCATCCCTTGGTGTATATATATTAGCACTGTTTAACTACTTGCAGATATTTTTCAGAGAAGTAAATTAGAAGTACAAATATCAAGAGATAAACAGGGCAGCCCTTGCAGCAGGAAGAAGCCACAAAAGCAAGGAAAGAGAGTCTTGGGAAACCATTCTCCTTCTCAAATGGGCAAAGAACTGGCCTGTTAGGTAAACACGTGCTCATTTATTATCTACTGCTACCACTGCTTACAGTAGCGTGTGTGTTTTTAGGGACAGTAACAGGAGAGAGCATTTCCCTGGCTAGTCTGCATGCATTAGGTAAGTCCTTAAAGTGTGTCTTGCTGTTGTTAACAGGGTCAAACAAGTGCAGCAGCAACCATCCCCATGGCCGCCCACCTCCCCTGTCCCAGGAGGACTCGTCTGATGAGCATCACAGCACAAGTCGGAGATGGCGAGGATCTGTGTGGTGGCTTCGCAGGTCCTTGTGCAGGAGGTGATGCTGGGGCAATGGAGGAGCTGTGAACACAGCTCTGGAGGTTGGCAGCTTGAGGCCAGCATTGCTAGCGGTTGTGACGAGAAAGCAGAACAGAGAAGTACCAGTGTGGTTAGCTGGATCAGCTGGCCAGACATACTGGCCAGACATACATACGGCCCTGCACCATGGACTGGGAAAAGTGCCCACATGCTAATGAGTACAGAGACACGGCAATTAGCTTGTAAGCGCTTTGGATTAGGACCATCTGCACCGTATTTATATAATACCTGCTGCAACGGGGCCTAAGCCTGCCTTGCTGAAATGCTCCTGCAGGACAAACACCCAGAGCAAGGAGCTCACATTTTTCCTGTTATCACTGTATGACTTTTTGGAGGAAGTGGGAGAAACAATTATTTTTCAAAAGAACATCTTGTTATAACAACTCTGAGAATTTGTGCTCAGAGCAGCTCAGTCCTGAACTCAGTAACACCTTCCAGCCACGGAGCACAGTGAAGACATACGCAGTTTTTTGGACAGGAAGGCAGAAGATGAACTGGAGACAATTCTGCAGAAGTTTCAAGTACATTTCCAGGAAAAGACAAATGATTCATCGCACTTCTAATAGCAGTTATAGGCATAACTGCGAAAGCAGTAGCATAGCACAAGTGATAGGATTAATTAAGAGGGACCAGGACGACATCAATTCTGAAAATCAGAGAAAGGAGAAGATTTTTGGTGCAGTATCCTCAGGGAACAGGCTGAAACTTTCCAGCATGCAATCACCAAATCAGAATTTATGGCTTGAAACATGCATGAAAGAACAACCAGGAAACAGGTCCTGGAAACCATCAGGTTCTAGTCCAGCACCACGGCAGCAGATCATGCCCTCTGCTCTCATAATTAAACTTTTTATTCATTGTGCCTTATAGTGTAGCCATTCATGGTAGGAAAGATTACAGAGATTTAAAAAAATATATTTGTGGGATAAAATTTGCTTTTGTATTTGTAAGACAGCTCATGCTTTGTGGGGAGGGGACATGTGCAACTGGTTTTGCATCTGTCAGGAAAAAAAGGTTATCCGCTATTTGCCAAATTTGTTTGAGCATTCAACCTACCAATAATGAAATAGCAATCATTTTCAGGCAGAACAATAAGACAAGGGTCTGACACGGCATGTGATGTATCTGGGGATATACATTATAAGGTTAAGTAGGTTACATGAGTGTGCTGCACAGTCAGCAGTGCAACCTGGCATCATACTGTCCTGTGCAGTGACTGCATAGGATTTTCTTCTCACAAATCCAGCTGTTCTTCAGAAATCCAACATAAATTAAGAAAATAATGCATGACTATGCTTTAGGATCATTATAGGCAGAAGTACTTGTTATTACTGCTCTTGCTGGCTAAGTCCATGGTTCCAATGAAATCTTAAATAAAGCTCCTACAGACTTTGGGGAAGCCAATGGTTAATGCCTTTTCCCACTGAATTTGCAGAAGTCTCATTTCGGAGCACTGACCAGAAGCTGAGAGAAGGAGGGGCCGATGATTTAGTTCATACTTGAGGACTTCCCTGCAGTCAGATCCCTACCCCATGAGACATTTTTTTTCAGTGTCTTGTGCAAATGATACAGAGATTGTGTTCCCATCTCTGAAACAAAGCTAACACTTCCTCACCAAACAGGAAAGTATGTGGAGGATGGCATGGAGGTCAGGACCCATGATGGAGGCAGGATAGAGAACTTGAGGTCCAGGCTGAGTCCAGAAGAGCTCTCAAAGAGAATGGGCAAAACTCCACATCCATTGAAACCACCACAAGCGGAGGGGCTGGTAAGCAGCGCAGTGAGGGGCCTTTCCTGCAGGTTCATCTGAGCTGAAATGAAACTTCCAGAGGGAGGGCACAGTGACTTAGTGGGAGGAAATCTGCTAGGTTGTCTCCTGTCCCCTTCCAGAGTATAATTACTTATGTAGTACACAGTTTGTTGGTGTGCCTGGTTTAGTCTTCGGTGTCTCCAAGGACACATCTAATGCCTGTAGCAGAGACATATGTAATTTTAAACACTGAAATGATAACAAATATTCTCAAAAGTATCAATCCCTCCAGTCAATAAGCACTGCAATAGTTCAATTCAACCTTGAGCACACATCCTTAGCAGAGCATCCAGAGTCCAGACAGAAAATCACATTTACAGGTTCAAAAACTTGAATGGATTAAAAAATATGAGTAAAAAGGAACTGTGACCAAAGCCAGCACCCTGCAGAAATTACAGTGGATTGAGCTGATGGTGTGCACATATCAGGTGCTCCCCAGGAGGCCTTTCAGAAAGCTGGGAAGGTCCTGCTTATTATTCTCTGTGGGGGAGCTGCTCCCTAGCCATCAACCTAAACAAAAGACAAGGTGACACTGCTACCCAGGAAAGCAAGATCTTTGTGCTGTGGGCTTGAGACCATTTGGAAACAGCCAGCATGTTTTTTTTGTGGCATGCAGGAGTGCAAATGTTAAATCCTGCTGTCCCATAGATTGACCCTGGTCAGAAACCACAATGTGAGGCTCCCCCTTGCATAGCAGCACAAGCGGTCTGCATGCACAGCTTGTGACTCACTCCGAGCACCTTGCCTGTGACAGGGAAGCCATGCCACATCTGGCCAAGGTTTCTCTGCAGGATAGATCCACGTCCTGGAACATGGAGTTTCCCAGGCAGCTGGATACAGGGGGTCAGGCAGATTTTGGTTACCCAAGCAACTCACATGTTGTGATTCCTAAACAACTGAGATGTTGGAAGGCAGGGGACACTTGAGGGAAATAGTTATGCAAAATAAAAAAAGTCTTCCAGTCATGTAGACACACTGTGTGGTAAGATCTGTTTATTGAACTACTTCCAACTCCTCATCATTTTCTGGATGGCCAAGGGATTACCAACAATCAGACCAGATATTCTATTCTCCTGCTTTCCTTTATTAAATTAATAAATACTTGAAAATTAGATAAAACACTTGCAAAAGAAGAACCTGCCCAGAAAGAGTGCAAGCGAGTGGCTAGCGGTGCCCCTTGGGTGTGCTGACTGCCATCACCCATTCACAGCTTACAATTTTTTCATTAACTGAAGGAGCTGGGAAAGGCCAACTGAGATTGTAAAATAGGATGATAAAGATTACTGAAGGTCAAGGCATCAGATCTTGATGCAACACCAATCAGCATTGCTCCAGGGACATCAGTGCAGCAGCTCAGTTCACTGGAGACCAGTGATAGCTGCTTGCAGATTAACTTCATAATCACATTTTGAATTTTCATTTATGTTCTGCTGGAAACCATTTTGATTTGAGAAGTGCTATGTTCCGATCTCACACACCAAGCTGATTTCCAGCCTCCTGTACTGAACCATTTCCACTGCAGATAAGCACCCGTAACCCCAATAACCTTCATTTAGCTTCACGGCCTCTGACCTGAATCAATTCCCCAGTCATTTAATTTGAGGCTTATAATGAATTATGTACTAGCTCATGTTAATCAAGCATTTGTTAACTGCCGAAGTGCCCACCTCATGAAAGACTGTGTTTCTACAGTGCAAGGTGTCCTCACAAGGAGAGGCATAACATGGAGCTGGTCAGGCAGAGCCATAGTTTTGTATCAGCTGGTGTCATGTATTTCAGCTCTGGCAAAATTAATCAGAATACTCTTTTTCCTCTCTACCTGCTCTGAACTGTGTTTGCAAAGGTCAACTGGCATTCACAGGATACAGCATTAACAGAAATCTGCCAATTACTTGAGATGATACCCTATCAAAATATTTTCAAGGCAGGTTTTTTGCAAGTACAGGTACAATGTGAGTCACATCTGAAGTTAGCCCCAAAGTAGAAATCAATGTGATAAGCAGGATAAATCAGATCACTTGGCCTGACTCACATCTCATATTCATCAACTTTGCAGTGATCTGAAAGTCAGGCTACTCACATGTACTCCAGTAATTCTGAGGGAAATGCAGACCAAGAGAGCTAAGCAGCCTTCATAAAATCATAGAATCACAGGATGTCCTGAGCTGGACAGGACCCATAAGGATCATCAAGTCCAACTCCTGTCCCTTGTGCAGAGGCACAAGGAATACAAGTCGCAGGACATAAGAAAATGTAAAAAATGCCATGTGACATAAGAATGTCATATGAATGTCATAAATATCATAGGACATAAGAAAAATGATCCTACTTAGTTGACCTCTGTCCGTGGATGGGTAAAGCAACCATTGGCCTGAGCACAGAACACTCAGCTATGAATATTCAACTGATTTGCAGTGTGCCAGCCAACAAGCTAAGCAAAGAGATTGCAAGCCACTTTGGATAAAAATGGATCATAATGCTTACCTTCCACAGCAGTCCCAAATACCCGGCAGCCAAAACTAGCATAATAAGAACAAGATAACAAAACCACATCTACATTGGCATGACTGTAGCTGTGCAGCCCGAAGTAGCCCGAAGGCAGCCTCTGGACACATACTTTGAAGAGACAAAATCAGGCAAGAAAGAGACACTGGTGTCTCTTCCAATGGCCCCATCCTGGCCTTGCAGGCCCCCATCTTTCCCATGCTACCCAATGTGCTTGGCAGCCAGGCATGGAGGGGTGCCACTTACTCAAAAACAGTCAACAAAGGGCTATGTGTTCACTGAGTAGGTAACTGATTTTGGCTAGTGCTCAGGAACTTTTTGCTCCAACATGTCCCTGCCCATTGACCAAGTATACCAGTGTCCCTCAAAATATTTTGTGTCCAAAGTCTGTTTGACAGTTTCATGCCTGTTGAGGGTTTTGGAGGTATCCTGGTTTGCTGAGGAAATGGTGAATTTGCATATCAGCAAATGTATAAATTACATACTTTGATGCTTTGGTAGTCCTAATTTAAAGACTGTGGATTGATTTGTTAAAATAATCCTAGAAACCAACAATCTAACTTGTCCCCATAGGACCTCAGGCCCAAGACCTGTCTTTCATAGATAATTAGGAATATTCCAGCAGTCACAGAGCATGTTTTGAGGTCTCTTCTGCAACCCTGAAGAGTTACACAATGAACCTTGATGTGGGTGTTGAGAAGCTATTGAAGAAACAGAAGCTGTAGAAACTGAGACACCCTCTGGCAGGGTGCAATGTTCCACTACAAACAATTGATTAATTCTTATCAAAACAGGGCTAAATAATGATGCTTTGAACTAATTTCTGGAGCTGAGAATTGTGGCTCAATAACAGGTACACCTATTGATAAGGCTTTTCTGACAAAAAATGTGACGATTTTGGGGTATTATTGTATTATATCAAGGATGCTTGTTGTGCTTTCAGCTTCAGACAAATGATGACAATTTGAAGAGAACTGCTTCATGGCTACCAAAATTACAGAGAATTGAATCTGAAAGTTTTAAAACACCCAAAGCAGCCAGCTCCAAAAAGCTTATGCCATTCCCCAAGTGTCTTCATCCAGCTCTGGATCTAAGCAACATACTGATTTTGGAATAGCACAACCCAATTGGGATTTGAAAATTAGCATAAAAAGTTAAATTCCTTTTGATTAATTTTTCTTGGTGATGAATTGGTCTTTAACAAAGGATATTAACTTATAATTTACTGCAGCATTAACCAAATGACAGGATGTCAAAATTGCAGTTCTTCCCTGAGTAGTCCATTCTGAATTAAAACATTCACCCCTCAGTACATCTGGTCTCCAATGCTTAATCACAATCACAGAATCACAGGTTGGAAGGGACCTCAGGGATCATCTAGTCCAACCTTTCTAGGAAGAGCAGAGTCTAAACAAGATGGCCCAGCACCCTGTCCAGACGACTCTTGAAGGTGTCCAACGTGGCCGAGTCAACCACTTCCCTGGGGAGATTATTCCAATGGTTGACTGTCCTCAGTGTGAAAAATTTCCCTCTGGTGTCCAATCGGAATCTCCCCAAGAGCAATTTGTGTCCATTCCCCCTTGTCCTCTCCATGTGACTCCATGTAAAAAGGGAGTCTCCATCTTCTTTGTAACTACGCCTTAAGTACTGGTACACGACGATGAGATCCCCTGTGAGCCTCCCTTTTCTCAAGACTGAACAAACCCAGGTCTCCCAGCCTATCCTCATATGGCAGGCTTCCCAGTCCTTGGATCATCTTGGCGGCCCTTCTCTGGACCCCTTCCAGCCTGTCCAAATCCTTTTTGTATAGAGGGGATCAGAACTGGACACAGTACTCCAGGTGTGGCCTGACAAGCGCTGAGTAGAGTGGGATAATGACTTCTTTCTCTCTGCTGGCGATGTCCTTTTTGATGTAACCCAGCATCCTGTTGACCTTCTTGGCTGCAGCAGCACACTGTTCGCTCATGTTGAGCTTTCTGTCCACCAGGACCCCCAGGTCCCTTTCCACAGAGCTGCTCTCCAGCCAGGTGGATCCCAGTCTATGCTGCACTCCTGGATTATGTTTTCCCAGGTGCATGATCTTACACTTCTCCTTGTTGAACTTCATAATGTTCTTGCTGGCCCACCCCTCCAGCCTACCCAGATCTCCCTGCAGAGCAGCTCTCCCTTCTGGAGTGTCTACTTCCCCACTCAACTTGGTGTCATCAGCAAACTTCATCAGGCTACACTTGATGCCGGTATCCAGATCACTTATAAAGATGTTGAATAACATTGGGCCCAATATCGATCCCTGGGGGACTCCACTAGTGACAGGTTGCCAGTTAGAGAAAGAGCTATTTACCACCACCCCTTGGGTGCGGCCTGTCAGCCAGTTCCCCACCCACTGCACAGACCACTTGTCTAGGCCATAACACATCAATTTCTCCAGGAGGAGACTGGGGGGGACTGTATCAAAGGCCTTGGAGAAGTCCAGGTAAACAACATCCACTGCCCGCCCCATGTCAACCAGGCAAGTCCATGTGAAGGTCCATGTTGAAGCTAAATCAAGAGAAGAAGCAAGGACTACCATATTTGTAATTAATTTAGCATCTCTGAGGAATATCAGCACTCTGGAGTTTTAAGGTCTGCAACTGTTTTGGAAATAGAGCTTTTTCTAGGCAACATACCACCACTAAGAGAGCTCTTTCATACCAGAAGTTCCTCATCATTCATTTCACTGATGAGATGTTTTGGGATGAATCACACATTGCTGGAGTTCATTTTGAGGGTTGTCTTGTACCCATCCCAATGTGAAACATCCAATTCTAACATGAAAAATGTGACACTGTCTGGTGCACTGAGATGTGGAGGTGACAAGCAGCCACATCACTTGCTGAAGAAACCTTGTAAGTCAGGTAGTCGGCATCATCACTTCTGAGAAGCCTTTACACCTGGAAAACACCTGTTGAAGCTGCCAAACCCCTGGTACTCCATTTTCCTCACTAGAGTCATCAGCAGTATACAACTAGACCGGTATCTTATACTTTTAAAACCCTTTTTATTAAAAGAAAACAGGCAAAACCAGCTAATAAACATTCTGTAATTTAGAAGAATTGTGCCTGTTAGCATATTAATCTCCAGGAACTGAAGAGGCAAGTTCCTGGAGCTGGCTAACAGGCACGACTTGATCCCCAAGATCAAGGCCTGATTAGGATCCCTTACCTCAAACTAACATGCATTTAAATCGTTCTATCTGACAACAAAAAGGCAAGTCCCGCGTACTTCAGGCAGGAATGTCCAGAGAAGGGCTCACCCTGTGCTTGTGTCATCCTCTGAAAGAGAACTTTGTGTGAAAAACAGACCAGAAAAGCTGTAGATGCCCCATCCCTGAAAGCATTCAAGGTCAGGTTGGACGGGCCTCTGAGCAACCTGACGCAGTTGAAGACATCCCTGCTTACTGCAGGGGGGTTGGACCAGATGACCTCTAAAAGTCCCTTCCAACCCAAACCCTCCTGTGATTCTATGATTGAAAACAAACCTGGAAGGAGATCTGAACAATTTAAGTCTTTGATAGAGGTAGGTGGGTCCCTTGGAGCAGATATAATTCAATGTCAGATGTGCTTCTAGAGACTTGTGTGTATTTTTCAATTAAGAACCTAGTAGCAGCTTAAAATATAAGGAGGTTCTGAGTGAAATTTGCAGTCTTTTCCCACTGGTATTAATTGGTCAGGCAGTCTGCAGACCAATGTGCAATGGAATAATATGGGGAAAAAAAAGCACATTTTCCATACTATGTATGTGTGATGTCACCACGGCCAAACAGAAATATTACAAGTATTGCAGTAAATTTTGCCACAGACAGAGGTGGACTTTATTTCTACTAGCACCCACTATGCTGTGTTACCAAGCTCTGGATATGCTTAGAAAAACCTGTCAGCTGTTAATAGCCCAACAGTCCTTCCTCATCCACTCCTCCTCATTCCTCTCTCCTGCAGCAAGCACCAGGCTGGGATAGGGACAGGGGACCAGGCTGTCCCTCTTGCCATCAGGGTGCACTGACTCAGCCATAGCAAGAAGCCACAGCCTCACCCTGCACCCAGATATTCACAGAGACACTCTGTTTCAGAAGTCACTGGAAATAAACAGCCTCACTGAACAGAGACCATGTGCATGTGTATGTGTGTGTGAGAGGTGTTTGTACTCAGGACAACGAAATACCAGCTTCCCCAGTGACAGTGTGCAGGCACCAGCATTCAGCTCTATGCTCATTTAACACCATCGGTGATGTTTCCCGAGTGCCATGCAAGCTTTGCTGGCCTTGTTGCAAGCAGGAATATTTTCCAGGCCATCATCCCTGTCTCTCACCCCACCCATGGGCTGGCTGAGGGCCGCGTTAGCCAGGTCCTGGCTTGAGCTGCCAACAGCCTCATCAGCACTGTGATACCCATGGATATCACCCATGCTCACGTGGGTGTTTCCCTTCCCAAGCTATGTGCCATGGTATGGATGTTGCAGGTGGCTTCACCCAAAGCTGCCCCGATAGGAATGGCACTTCTGGGGCAGCTCCTCTCACCAAATGTCCTCCTTCCCCCTAGGCAGACACAGACTGAGATGTGCTTAATGTTTGGTTACAGCAATTTAACACCGGTGCAGCCAGTGTTAAGTGGCCAGCTGCAGCTCACCAGCTTCGGTACCCAAGCAAGCTGGCAATAATTTGGGAAGCCCCCATAAATCAATCGCTCACAGCCTACCTGAACTGAAAAGCCTCTGAGTGCCCACAGGCAGGAAAAAGGAGAAAGCCTTGGTCTAAACTGTGGTTAAGCAAATTTATACATGTGGCCTAAGAAATAAATGATGGGAAGTGCTGGCTAGAGGGAGCAATAAAACAGTAGGGTAAACAGAACCATTGTGGCACAGCATATGTCATGTTGTTTCTTGCATTTCTCCTGTTGCTTCTAATTGTCTGTAATCATAATAGGCCGTGCTCTTCCCACTGGAATTAATCAACATTTGCACTGGATAACTGACTGCGAGTGGAGCTCAGGATAAGCAGGTGCTCTAAAATATGTCCTTATTAACCTCTGCAATCCTCTCTGTGCCGTTAAGGGTGATACCAATTTACTATATATTATTCCATTCCATAGAGTATTTTTCTTTAAATAAAATTTCACTTTCAGTTTCTGTCTGTTCTACCAGCAGATAGGGGAAAAGATGACACTAACTCTGTCCTTCACTCTGCGGGGAAAAGGATAAAAGCCAGAGGTCTGTGGGAACAGCAAAAAGCCATATTTATAAAAGATTCACCTCCATTCTCTTGATTTGTACTAAATGTATTTATTAGAAATAAAATTGAGTACTCACAAGGGCACTGTCAATTTAAAAATTACTGTGTCTCTGCCTGGAAATTACTTACTGTCCCTTGCTACAAATAAAACCATAGCTCAGTATAAATGAAAACAAGGCAGAAGAGTCTGTTATTCTTTGCCTTTTTCTCCTAGTTTTTGCATTCACACAGCCCTCTATCTCATGGCAGCCATCTATTACCTCTTTGTATTTACAATCACTCCCCCTCTTCAGAAGTTTGCTGTACAGTTGCAGCAGAGGGAAAAACATTTTCTTCAAAAAAAATGGTATCAGGAGGTGGAAAGAAGACAGAGACCCTTCCCACACTTTTAAGCCAACTAAATGTAAACGGAGAGGTAAAATGTAAATTAAAAGAGCTTAATTTTTGCCTTGCTATGATTTCTAGTAGTGAATTCATTGCTTGCTTTTCTGTCATTTGTTGCTGTGTAGCTTAATCACCATATTTTTATTAATTATGAATGAGTGTGCAGTCTCAGAAAGGGAGAGGGAGAGGCAGCTATTGCAGTGGGGCAGAAGTCTCCCGGGGCAAGAGCTGGCTGGGCGCCCTGGGGGTGCGAGCTGCCCCACGCCCCGCTCCCAGCCCCAGCTGTCCAAACACCGTGGGTCTGCTGCCCTGCCACAGGCTGGCTCTAAATATCATAAATGTTATGAATAACAGGTTCTTGTTCCCAGCCTTCTGGTGTTTGACCCTTTGCAGGTCATGTTTTCCAGATAACCGTTACAGTTGGAAATTTACTTTTTATAAGAAGTGAGACAAAATCCACCCTTTCTCCTGGCTGCGGCAGGAGGTGGCAAATGTGCAGCACATCCCAGCCCGGGCCCAGCAGCAGTCCCCTCTGGGCCACCACGACCACCCTTTGTGCTTCCAGTGTTTCTGACCAAGGCATCTTCTGCTGTGTGCTACGTGCCTTTCTGGTGTTACACGCCTGGGGAATTTGGTTTGTGGGCAATGCCAGGAGGATTGTCTCTACCTTGGTTTCCCCTGCAGCACCAAAATACAGCTGCATACTCTATTTATTTAACTCTCAGATAAGCATGTCTCTCAAACCCACATAAAGGTTCTATCCAAGCACAGCCTGGCTTTACACAGGGGTCTCCTGCCCACCCCTGCAGAATCAGGTACCATCACTCCTTGTTCTCTAGCCACACACAGAGCAGAAGTGTCTGCAAAATCCCTGCAAGGTCATTCAACATGAAATCACACTTTTTTTCTGGCATTAAATTTTAGCTCGAAACACAGTTCTGCCTAGTCCGCTCACCATCCAACATCTAAGCTTTTGGAAACGTACCATCTACTTGGCATGAGGATGTCAGGCTGCAGAGGCTACGCAGCTCCGTTCATTGGAAAGCTCCCTCAAAGCTTTCCTGCCTTTCCCTTTGGAGCCAAAACCAGCATGGGAATGCCATGTCTGCGACAGCTCTGCCAGGTCTCTGCAGTGAGTCCTCCAGCTGCAGCACCCTGCCCCTCTCACCATCTTCCAGTGGGTGCACACACGTTGTCTGTACCTCTCTTTGGTGACTAGGAGTGCTGGGGGCAGTCGTTCCCTTCCACAGCTTGCAGCAGCAGATCATAGAGATCTTGCAGGAGTAAGGAAAACCCTAATTCATCCTGTCTCTCCTGAGCGCTTTGCTATTTCTATTGGTCTTCTCTGAGTTTGGGGAACAGTCCTTCACAAGTAAAGCATAAAAATCAGGAAACAGTTATTACTACAGCATATTGCTTCCAACATACAGGTTATTACAAAAATGCTGAAAGAGCCCCCTACACCACCCATAGGAGCAGTTTTTAAGTGCCTTATTACAAGTATTCTTTCCATATCTTCCATAAGCTTAGCATCAATTTACGCTATGAGTTGTCTGAATTCATATCCTTTCTACATTCAAACAGAAAGGGCAAATATTTGGTGAATCCATAATAAATTAAGGATGGATGGGTACTAAGAGCAGAATAGTCTATTCTTAGAATTATGCAAATGTGATTTAAATAGAATTTTTCACAGAGGTTGTGCAGAGAGATAATGGGAGAATCACAATTCTAATGTACCCAGCTATTTTGGACTCTGGATGAGTTCTTCCTCTGAAAATTAAAATCTTTCCAATGCCACCAAAAAGAAAGAAAAAATGGTGAACTTTATTTTAATCAAATTCTAAGTTTATTCAGGTTAGTTTTCAAATATCTAGAAGTTGCTTTGGTGGGGGAGGGGTTGCATGGGGGGCTGATTCCAGGAAACCAAACCACAACTTCCAACTTGTGCATGAGTTTCCCTGGCCCTTGGCAAGGCAAACATGAAGCCCCATCCTTCTCCAGCAGGTACCCCCGGTGTTGCTCTTTGGGACAAGCTGAGAAGCCCCTCCATGCTCTGAAGGATGCTCTAGGGAAGTGGTAGCAAATGGGTGCTTTCACACACTTCCGCACATACTGGCAGGTTGATGATGCGATGCTGAACCAAAACAAACTCCTCCAGGATTTCAAGCCGAATGATTTTGCTCTTTATATCACTTCTGCTCCTGCCACTGGTTTCTTGGCCGTTGTCCCCTCCTGTGGCCCTTGTGCTGGACACAGACCCTTACCCCAGCACTCTGATGCAAAAAGGCCCTCTCTTACAGCTTCCCAAGCAAACCTGCAAGCACTATAGAGTCAGCTACTCACGGGTTATTCAAAGTGGACTGTATGTACACTCCTCGTATTGCTTAAAAACCTTTTACGATGCAGTAGACGCCGGGGAGCATTGTTGGCCAGCAATCCACCGCTCATTCCTTTTGCCCCACCATCCTGAATATTTATGAGGTGGCATGTGATTTGATGGTATCTGGTTCCACATGTAATGCTGATGTCATGTGTTTTAGATTTAAAATGCCAGTTTCATTTTGTAGTGCATAATAACTTGTTTCTTTGGCAGTCCATAAAGTATTGCACTGAATCTTGGCATGCCTGTCTGCAACAACGTAGAAGGGGAAGCAAGAAGACTTAGTGTACCCTAGGGGTTGTACCAAGAGTGGTGCAGTTTACGTTCTCTGTCTAGAACATAGGCCGACATCAAGATATGTCTGTGCACGCCCAGAGCATCTTCTACTCCAAGTATTTTCCCAGCAGCAATGAATGAAGTCTTGCAATATCTGGGCAATGAGCATTTGATGCTAAGACCCACTCCCCAGTGTTTGATGTAAAGATGGGGAAAATGAGGCAAAGCGTCCTGCTAAGTTACAAAACCCAAGTGGAAGAAGGAAGTGAACCCATCTTCCCCATCTCCCCCATCTCCCAGAGCTTCACAAGAACCATCCTTCCTCTCCCAGATATGGGCACCATCAGCATGTGGCCCTGTCTCCTCTAAACACTGTTTTGATTAGAGTTGGCCCAAGCCTTCAAGCCTATATTCAATTTTTTTTCTGAAATTAGAGTCCTGGATGTAATCTATCTATCTATCAAACCTCCTAACTAGTTTCAAGCCAGTTCCCAGCACAAAACAAGAGGGGTACATTTGGGAAACAGATGCTCAAAGAAATAGAAAAACTGGATAAAGAAACAGAAAACCGAACATTTTTCTGGCCGAAAATGCTGATGAACAGAACTTAGACCTCTAAGTGAATAATAACAGGAACCAGCAAGGCATGCAATCTCCACTGCAGTAAATTAAAGTATTGCCATCAGATACACACATGTATGAAATTTCATCACAGAATCACAGAATCTCAGGTTGGAAGGGACCTCAGGGATCATCTAGTCCAACCTTTCTAGGAAGAGCAGAGTCTAAACAAGATGGCCCAGCACCCTGTCCAGACGACTCTTGAAGGTGTCCAACGTGGCCAAGTCAACCACTTCCCTGGGGAGATTATTCCAATGGTTGACTGTCCTCACTGTGAAAAATTTCCCTCTGGTGTCCAATCATGTGCATTTACATTGGAAACAGAGTCCTTCCAGTAACTTCTGCCACTTGCAGAGGTATCTGTGCCATGCCAGAGCTTCCCAAACATTTTGGCCTGGATGCTGCTCCCCAGGTGATGGAGCTACCATAGTCCCACAGGTATTTCTCCATCTTGTCACCTGGAGTGTATGAGCTCAGGGCAGTATTTCTGGAAGAACTGTAACCTTGTAGTGCTGCAAGCAAATTCATTTAAAAGGGATCACTTTCTGGCCAGGCCAGTGTAAAAAGCACCCTGCTAGTGCACTGCTAGCAGGATACATGCTGGACCTACAGCAGGTGGATCTATACTCTCTCCTGTCTTTGCTACCTGTTCTGCCCAGATAAAATAATCTATCCTTGTGAAAGCACCACCGTGTCTGCACAGGCTGTATATGAATTGTCATTACTATCTCAGCTCCATTAGTCTGGGGTAAGACTCTTGTATGGCTGTGCTGGCAGAGACTAGCACAGGTGTCTACATTGCATAGCAGAGTAACTGCAGTACACTACACTGCTGTGTTCTGTTATTACATTTACCTGAATACAGCTGTATCAAAATGAAAGGTCATGCTGATCTCCTAATAGCTTGTCCTAGCATCCATGTCTGAATCGGTGTGAAAAACTGTTTGGATAAAGTCTAAGAAACAGCTGAGAGAGAAAAAATAAACACCCTGAAAACTGTGAAGAAGAAAAGAAGAGGAATTTTTAGAGAAATTACTTGCACAACCTGGTTACTGAAATAAACTCATCTATTACTCCGAGTGCAAGCCCCCACAGATCTGGGTGCTTGGTGACGTGACTCATGGAGACACTCAGTTGTCATTGCTGCCTGCAGACAGGAGCCAGCTCCCCCGGAGACAGGATGTCTGTGCCCTTCCCATCCTTCTGGGAAGGCACCAGGCAGCTGGCACATCCTGGAGCCCACGCAGGGCTGCTCCCCACCCAGGAGTGTGTGGGTGCATGGCAGGGTTTGCCCCAGACCCATGCACACTCTGGAGCCACTTCTACAGCATGGGCTGATGAACCCAGTGGGATTCTGCTTGGGCTGCACTGAGTGCTCCATTAAACCCTGAATTTACCGCCTGGTTAGGTTAGCCTCTGCCAGGTTGTGGAGAGCTGCCTGCTGCTCTGCAAGTGGAGGCAGAGGATGAAATCACAGTGTACCAGACCTAGCCACTGAATAGAATATTGCTGTATATTGTGACTTTAATTTCCCATTCCTCTCTATGCCCTGGTTTGCTCTGTGGCCTGAAGCGGCTTTCCCCACTAAGGCAAATGAAGGTCCTTCTTTAGACAGATGGACATAGTTGGAGAAAACAAGCCTTGAGGAAACCAGAGCTTTCTTTAGGACTGGCACAGCAAAAGGAGCAGACGCAGGTCCAGAATGACTGTTTTGGATTTCGTTTGACTGTATTAATCTGTTGGACAGTCAGAAAAAATTATCCAGGAGAGCAGAGGATGTCACCAAGAGAAGAGATGGGAAGACCCCAGCACCCTTTCAGCTCTGAGAGAGGGGTGGGCTGTCCACATTCTGTCAGCTCTGTCTGTTGGTCTAATAAAAGATATTATCTCTTCCTATAGATCCTACCCTGTACTCTGAGGCTCTCCTGGTGACATCACACAATTATTTTCTAATACCAGGGTGATAGGCACAGCACACATGCCTTGGCAAATTGGCTAGATAAGGTTATATAAAGTATGACAGAGTTTTTATATTATTACTGACCTCGCCAAAAGCTCAGTAAGAACTGAACAGCTTGTTCTCATGACATGCCTAACCTCTTCTCTGGACTGAAGCGCTCTGAATAAATTTCAGCAGGCAGCAACCACTTAGATGCACTTCAGGCTCCCCACTCTGCCTGTCTTCCTCAGAAGAGATCCAGGGGATGCATTTCTGACATAGTGACTTCAGAATGCTTCAGAAAGCATTTGTCAAAACAAGAAGTGAAAGATCTCCAGCACCCAACGATGGAGATGTCAGGCCCACTACAGGGTGGTCAGGATACACCATTAACTCACAATATCCCCCACCCACACACTTTATTTCTATTAATGAGCTGTAAGCAAACTATGTTTTGCAAATATGATTACTGTCAAAAAAACCTGAAAAATTAGTGTAGAAATTTCAACATATAGCCTACTTTGGTTTCCCACCGATGGGAGGAATCAGCTTATGGCAGTACTATGCATTAGTCTTTCTTGAGCTCCTAATACGTTTTGTAGAATTTCAGTTGTCTATTACTTTAAAATAAACATCTCCAGCAGTTATTCCTTGGGAGGCAAGCCTCGAGTCATTGAAATGCATGTGACCTGCCTATAGACATCTGCAAAAAGCTTAGAGAGTCTGGAAAAATAGCTGCAACTGGTAGAACTTCAGAGCTAAAAGTGAAGAGAGTATCACTCCAAAAGGGTGGAAAAGAAATATGGTATCACTGTTGGCAGGGAGAATCAAAGGGCAATAAATAATTTGGATTTTTTTTTTCTGTTAACGGCAATTTAAGGGAAGAGTTAAACTGAAGACACTACAGCCTCTTATGTCTCACATTGTCCTCCCAGTTCTGTAATTCTTAATAAAATCGAACACACACATTTACATCAGTAGACATACTCCTTAACCACAGCTTCAATGGCCTCAGTGGAGAAGAAAGATGCATTAGTGACCCTAAAAATGTTGTTTTCTGGACCACATGTTGTATTTTATAGAGATATATTTTCTGGGCATCTGTGGTCTCTGCTCCCAGCTAGTCTGTCCCACTGCCCTAGGAGAGCAACCACTGCTCCGAATATATTCTTCTGACCTTTTTAATTAAAAATTTCCAGCAATGGACAAGCCAGTGCCTCCCCAAGAAGCCTCTCCACTGCTCACTGCCTGTGCCATTAGAAACTGACCCTGCATGTCTAGCCCAAACTGCCCCTGATGCCTTTCAAGGCATCAGGACTTTTGTCCTGTTCTCTGTGGACGTGGATGCCCTTTCAACCTGAGAAGCTTCCTCCATGCAAAGCAATCATGACATTTCTTGGCACTTTTCTGTCTGAGAGCAGACAGAAGTGCAAGTTTTGGTAAGGTGTCAGCAATATGCTGTTTCTCTCCACGCCAGACCCTGGAAAACCGGCCAGCCAGCGCTGCCGATTATCCCCAGTGGTGTTACTGCTCTGCCTCACCCATCACAGCTCCTTCACCAAGTCCCTCCAACAGAGGAGTGTGATGAAAAAGGTCACCCCACTCACCTTCTCCATCAGTTGCATCAAACAATGGGCTACAAAACGCATCTCCTGTGTGACCCTGGGAAACAGCAGCCACCAGGAGCAAGGGGTGCAGAGAGTAACTTGAAGTTGCATGGTTGTACTCATGCAACTTCAAAGAAGAACATGAGGGAAGAATGTTCAAATAAATATGTTAACTATTAAGATCTAAAAATTAGGTGAACCCCAACTCAGCTCAAGAAACTGGTAGATTAGGTTAAATTCTGATAGTTCTCCATGCGTCCCAGCAAAGCCCATCAGTAAAACAGGCCTCCCCAGTTGGACAAAAGCCACAGCTCCTTTCCTCTAAATCTGGCTGCAGAGACTGCATACAGCATTAGGCCATGGCAAGCCGCTGGTGATCACGGTTTTATCAACATCTGGGAATAGTTTGTACACAGAAGATTCATCACCCCTTTGCCATGACAGCATATCATAAAATTTGAAGTTAAAAGGAATGTAATCTCACATTTCATCAAAGAGAAGAAATTTGTTGTGTGTTGGTCTTTCCCTTTTTTTAAGACAAAAAGAAAGATTATCCCCAACCACAAATGGGAAAGTGTGCTGCTCTATTTATGGCTCAGTTCCTTTGTGTGGCTGTGCTTAAAACTTTTGCAGTGATTGTTGTCTTGGAACCCTTCGTTCTCAGCTTACTGTAAATATTAACTCTTCAGGGCTTGCAGTACCCTTATCTAAGCTAAACACAGCAAGGGAGAGATCTGTCTCATCTATTGTGAACTGTCAAAAAGTTTTCTTCCTCCTTAGTAAAAGTAACTTTAATTAATTAAGTAATGTTAAAGTAATAAATTTAAAGATAAATTTCCAAACTATCTAGTTCTGGAGGGATTGAGGCACCTCTCAAGAGCAACTCTGCTCTGCCTCAGGCAGGTGGGATCCATGGGACCCTGCAGCACCCACACCAACCACAGCAGAGCAGGAGGCACGAGATGTGCATTTTGGGTGGCTAACGTTAGATGAGACACCTTCATCAGAGACTGAGCATCTGGAGGAGCTCCTGTTGCTTAGTCCTATTTTACATAACTGTTTCCTGCAAAGCTGCTTGAATACATCACTGCCTCCCTGTCTCCCGCTGCCCTCCACTGCTGTCACAGCTGAGCATCTTTCATATGAAATTAAGCATGAAAGGTGGATGGACCTCATGGGGTCCTTGACATACCTTCAGGATCTGCTCTCTGTCTGGGATCCCTCATTTGGCCATAGTAATTTGCTTTGTCATTATTTTAGACAGTGAATTTTCTGACAGGGCACTGGAAGAATTGCACCTGGGGGTAGATGAGTGGTGTTTGTATGGTAAGGAAGGTGTTGCAGCTTATCCTAAAGGCAGAAGAGTTTTTAATTCACTTAATCTCCTTCTACAGTGTGTACCACAGCCAGATCCCTTGGAATAGAACTGCTGTTTCCTGCTCCAACAGGGGCAGCTGGAGTGCTGTGCTCAGGACATCACTCCCACCTAAGGAACTTCGTTTCTCATGCTAAGTGAGAATAATATTGTAACTAAACATCTCTCCATGAAAACATAGTTCAGTTGTGAGTGCAGCAGTATCCTCTCTGCTCTGGTGGGCCGGGGTTCCTCCCTAGGACCTTTGCTTTTGCATAGGAGCAAGGATGGAGAAGGCAGCCAGGGCTGGAGGTGAGGGCGTGTGTGAGGACCACACCAGCCCTGCCGGGGAGGGTGTGCAGACAGTGCTGACAAAGCATCGTCACATAAAACTGAGTTACCAGCACAGGATTTATGGCTAGACTGAATTTAGTGCTACCTGTATTACTGGAATAAAGCCCATGAAAGAGAATTGTCTTGAGTCAGTGGCCGTAAATCAACTGATCCCCAAATCTCCAGGATGTCAGGGGATGAGAAACGCGTGTACTTATAAGCACTCTTAGACTCACACAGTGGCCTCCTCGGAAAGCAGGTCTGCATTTCATTTGATTTGTCCAATTAAAATAAGTACAGTACAAACTATACATACTCCACTGTTTCCATTTTTGCTTTGTTAAAGATGCAGTCTTTCCACTCTCCTGCTCACCCACTCTCTATTTTCTCTTTTCCTATTAATAATATTTGGTTAAAAAATGCTACTAGCATTTCAGTTGCATGCTAATAGCAAGTAACATTTAGCTCCCCAAAGTGTCTCACAAATTAAAATGAAATATATGACATTGCTCAGATGTAGCCACACTGGGAAAGAAAGCTGTCAAAGGCTGAAAAGGAGAATGCTCCATCATGAATTAGATCAGAAAACTTAGATTTTCATAACTTGGGTGCCAAGAATTAGATCCTTAAATTCACACTAATTTCATAATTCATACTAACAGCACTTAAATCTGTTTTTCTGGGATGCTGAGTAACAGGCAGCTCCAAAGGAGCTCTTCTGGGTCACATATTCAGATGTTTAAACATGAAATTGGAAGTTTGCCTTTTAGGTTCCCTTTTTTGCTGTGCCAGAAGTGGGTCACTGCTAGCTACCAGCTGCATGGGTGGTTGATTCCCAACCAGCAGTGGGGCTGGGACCCCACACCACTACTTCTGCCAGTGGAAGCTTGTACGCACCATGTGCAACGTACGTCACCTCCCCAGTGCCCTCTGATTTTGGCCTTGCATCAACCCCCCGCACACCTAAAAATTAAAATCCCCTTCCCATTCCTTGCAGCAGTGTCCCTGTCTAGGGAGTGGGCTGAGGGGGGTTCTGCAGAGCCAGGTCACTGCCCCCAGCCCAATGAGCTCAAGGCCAGGCTGTTTCCGTCATCCCTTTTATAGACTGGTGCCACTGCTACCCTACATCTCCCTTCTGGGATGTGCCTACAGCTTCCGTCATGGGGTTAAAAATACTTCTCTGCCTCTCGTTATTCACCTGCAGGTCAAGGCAAGGCTTTGATCTAAAGGGAAAGGCATTCCCAGGGATATGGTTACATGAAACACATGCTAAAAGGAGTCCTTGGCATCAGGCTTCATCTTTGCTTGGTAAGTTTTAGTTACATGCATATGACAAGGGCACTGCAAGAATAAAGTAAGCCTGTAGTAGGACCCTGTTTGATTTAATAAACCTAAAAATCATAACCAAAATGGTGCCATTCCTTGGCATTCTGTGCTTCCTTTCTTGGCTGTTTTCTGGTGAGAACATATCTACCTTGATGTTTGTTTTCACTTGAAGTGGTTTATGGGTCATCCAGTACACAGAAAATGTGTGGTCTGGAACAATTTCTCAGCTCCTAGAGCCCTGTGCACTCCTGTTTATGTTATAGCATGGGAGACGAGCTCTTTTGCTGTTTGGCGTTTTGGCAACCACCTGTCCCCATGGAGTCCAGAGAAAGGATGCTGCTGGATCCCCAAGCCTTCCTTCATTCAACACAGGGGATGTGTTTGTGGACAACTGTGGGTGACTTCATCACCTCCACCCTGTTTCTGTGTCGTTTTATATCAGACAGACATATAATAGGCCATCTTTCAGTAATTACTGTAGCAGAGAGCTTTATAGCTCATCATCTTCACAAAACAAGGAAAGGGAATATTTTTTAAATTGCTTATGAAAAGTTTATGTGGTTATTAGAGCTAGAGCTTTGTTTCTTTGAGGTGAGTTACTCAGGGGTTTATGCAGTTGCTTAGCTCAGTTCTGCATGAGGGTTTTGCTGAAGGTGTTTGGTTTAAAGCCCTCTCTTTGTCATGGCAGCTGTGGGTGAGCCAAAGCTCTTGTAAGAGCTTGGGTTTGTTTGGTTTTTTTTGGCATGCAGATTTTTCTGCCATTGCAGCGCCTTAGGTTTTATATTTTCTTGAGCACTATTGGAACAGGGAAGGGAGTTGAGGGGTTATAATCAGTTTCCATAGAAAAAGTTACATCAACTGATACTGCTGGTCATCACCAGCAGCAAGCTGTGATTCATCTCAGCCCAAGAGAAGTGGGTCAGCTGCACTGACTTCAGCAGCTAGCACCAATTACACCTGGAGCAGACCAAAGGGAAGAAATAAAGGCATATTAACTCTGATTCTTGTTCCACCAACACGGCTATAAATCAGAGGTCTCTCCATTAAAGTCAGCAGTGTCACACAGGTGTGAGAAGTGACTCACTGCAGCCAGCCACGCTTACCTCGCTGTAATCCCAGCAGCTATTTTTCACATGGGTGTCATCACTTTGCCCATTAAACCTTGCTGGGTGAACAGAGAGCAGTTTTTCTCTGAGAAGGGTGCTAACGAAACGCAACTCTACCAGCTTTCCCTGTGCATCCCAGTTGAGCAAGGCATCATATGGTGGCTGCTCAGGGGCTTCCCTGCTCTCCCGGGGCTGCTTTCTGCAGGCAGATCAGCTGCATGGGGCAGTGGTGAAGGAGCAGAGAAATAAGGTACAGGAGGCACCAAACAGGCTGTCAGAAGCCAGGAGCCCACCCTGAGCCAGAGCTGCTCCCTACCCGCAAGGTGCTGTCAGGAATTAAATAAAGCAGCCCTGACACATGTGTTAGTAGGAGAAAACTTTAATACCAAGACCAGTAGTGAGGTCCCACCTGTCCATCACTTGTCACACACTGAGGGGTTGAGGGCCACCAGTGTTGTTCCTCTGCTCCTCATCACCTGTGGTTGTATGGCCCTTCCTGCCCCCCTTAGGGATGCATCTTCCCCTGCCTCTCCTGCTTGAGCTGATGAGTGAATGCTCAAGAGTAATGTTCTGGTTGCAGCAAGGTAACTCTGAAACCCCTCCACCACACAGCTGGTTGGCAGAGGCAAAGTAGGGCTCTGCAAATAACATGTTCAGAGAGACAAACATCTTGCTGACCATGGCAGCCGCTCTCTCAGGGAAGTCGAGGCTATGGCTTGAAGTGAAGGGCTCCCACTGCTCATGAGGAGCCACGGCCACAGGATGTCTGAGCGAGGGGAGCACCCCATCCCACTGACCCTCCTCAGAGCTACCATACCTCTCCATGCCGGAGCAGGGCACTCAGAGGAGAGGTGGGCTTTTGGTCTTCTATTCCTGGCACTGGTCAAATATAGTCCACAATAAGTGCGAACACGTTGTCTCAGGTTGCCCCTGAATGCCCCAAACTTTACTTTTTGCAGACAGCTGCCTTTGGGCAGAGCTCAAATCTCTCAGGCTGCAGGGGGTCTCTAAATATAGACTTTGCATATTTTGGAGGAATGTGGTGAGCCCTGGGATCAAGGAGGCATGGCATCTTTCCCTCTCGTTACAGAAGTCCTAACTAGAAAAATATTTTTCCATGTGACACCCTCTAGTGAATTCAGTTTAACTTTATGCTTAATTACAGGGTGATGTGGGGGCATACTTTTTTGAAAATTTACTGTTTGCCAGAACTGTGTTTTTAAAATAACCTACCATGGACAAGACTGGACAGATTGAAAGGAAAAAAAATCAGGGTCTCTCCTTGCCCCTATTCTTGACTTCCCAAGGGGCAGGACTGGGGGAGAATGAGTTTGTAATGTGCTACAGAAGTCAAGAGGTTTTGGTCTGTATCAGGCATACAATAGTATGGTGAAGACGCAGCCAGCAGCCCCTTCTCCAGGACCTGCGTGCCTCCTGCCCGTGGGCCCCAGCAGTGGCCGTGTGGACATAGGAATCAGAACTGGTACCTTTTTTTCCCAAGCCAGAAAAACCTCACTGATAACATGGAAATGCCAAATCAAAAGGTTGTGTGGATCTTCCAAGGCTGATGCATGCCTCAGAGAGGGTATCTTCAGAGTCAGGAGATACAAACATCCTTTTATTTCACTGCAGTTTCCCCATGGGGAAATAATATATGTACTGTGGCTGATGTCAACAAAAAATATTTCAGGTAACTCCATGGGGCTGCATTTAAGGATGACATTTCTCAACATGAATAAAAGCATGAGAACATGCTCTTAAGTTAACATGCCATGCAAAATGAGCTGGAAGTCATCAAGACTGTGAAAGAGCCTTTCAGCCTGGAGATGGGAGCCCTGACCAATAAAGAATCATAGAATGACCTGAGTTGGAAGTGACCTGCAAAGATCATCAAGTCCAACTCCTGTCCCTGCACAGGACAACCCAAAATTCACACCATGCCTCTGAGGGCGTTGTCCAAGTGCTTCTTGAACAGTGTCAGGCTCGGTGCCGTGGCTGCCTCCCTGGGGAGCCTGTTCCCAGTGCTCCACCACCCTCTGGGTGAAGAACCTTTTCCTAATATCCAACGTAAACCTCCCCTGTCACACCTTCCTGCCATTCCCTTGGGTCCTGTCATCGGTCACCAGAGAGAAGAGATCAGTGCCTGCCCCTCCTCCTGCCCTTGTGAGGAAGCTGTAGACCGCGATGAGGTCTGCCCTCAGTCTCCTCTTCTCCAGCCTGAACAAACCAAGTGACTTTAGCCATGCCTTGTACAGTTACTCCTCTAAACTTTTCACCAACTTTGTGGCCCTTCTCTGGACACTCTCTAGTAGCTTTATATCCTTAATGTACTGTGGGACCCAAAACTGCACACAGCACTCGAGGTGAGGCTGCACCAGCGCAGAGCAGAGTGGGACAATCCCCTCCCTCGACTGGCTGCAATGCAGTGCTTGATGCACCCCAGGGCACAGCTGGCCCTCTTGGCGCCAGGGCACTCTGTTGGCTCATGTTCACTTGCCATCGACCAGAACCCCCAGGTCCATCTCTGCAGAGCTGCTCTCCAGCCTCTTGTTCCCCAATCTGTATGTACATCCAGGGTTGCTGTGCCCCAGGTGTAAAATCTGACCTTGTTAAACTTCATACGGTTGGTGATTGCCCAGCTCTCCAGCCTGTCCAGATCCCTCTGCAGGGCATCTCTGCCCTTGGAGTGTCAGCAGCTCCTCCCAGTTTTGTGTTGTCATCAGACTTAATTAGTGTTCCTTCAAGTCCTGCATCCAAGTCATTTACAAAGAGATTAAAGAATATCCAAAGTCTGCCTCCATCATAAGCTGTGTTCTTATCTGCTCCAGCTCATGAAGCAACATCTGAGGGCCCATTACAAACTGAAGGACATTGAACAACTCCTAGGAGTTACCCTAATGCTTGGGAAGGCTGCAGCGTCCCTCTGCAACCCTGGAAGGGAGGAGAGCACACAGCAGGGAATGGCAGTTGCTTCTGCACAGAGGACAGCCAGACCCAAATACATTTTTTTTAAAGGCACTTTCTACATTCTTTTTTTGTTAGCAGCCTGCTATCAGGCCACCTGCTGAGGATATCTGAAATGCACAGTTGCAGTCTTTAGGTACATGCTGTCATTTACAAGACACGTTGTCCTTCTCTGTAGAGAACATCACGTTAACTCCTTTGCAATTTGGAGCCTTTGTGTCCGTGTTATACCGGTATGTGGCACCACAAGACATAAACCACAGCTACTGGAGAGCCTGTGCAGATTCCTTACAATATGCGTAATGGAAACAGGTGAAGTTTGAACAGTACACGTAAGTACTTGTCTAGTCCCCATTAGGGTTTTGTAGTTCTTTATTTAAAGAATAAATTTCTGACACTTAAAAGAAGTTAAACAATTGTGTTTGAGAACTTTAACATAAAACAGCCTCGACACTGTTCTTTCTCTTGAGAAAATTTTTCAAATCACATTAAAATATCTCTGTTGAGAATATGGAAATGTTTGGATTAAACAGTATATTTGCTTTCTAAAAATGGATGCAAAGTATAAGATAGGATCCTGTCGTGGTTTAGCCCCAGTCAGCAACCAAGCACCACGCAGCCGCTCGCTCACTCCCCCATGGTGGGATGGGGAGAGAATTGGAAGAGTAAAAGTGAGGTAACTCATGATTTGAGATAAAGGCAGTTTAACAGGTAAAGCAAAAGCTGCGCGCGGAAGCAAAGCAAAAGAAGGAATTCATTCACTCCTTCCCATCGGCAGGCAGGTGTTCAGCCATCTCCAGGAAAGCAGGGCTTCATCATTCGTAACGGTTACTTGGGAAGACAAACGCCATCACTCCAAATGTCCCCCTGCTTCCTCCTTCTTCCCCCAGCTTTATATACTGAGCATGACGTCATATGGTATGGAATATCCCTTTGGTCACTTGGGGTCAGCTGTCCTGGCTGTGCCCCCTCCCAGCTTCTTGTGCACCTGGCAGAGCACGGGGAGCTGAAAAAGTCCTTGACCAGTGTAAGCGCTACTTAGCAACAACTAAAACATCTCCACGTTATCACCACTGTTTCCACTACAAATCCAAAACTTAGCCTCATACTAGCTACTATGAAGAAATTTAAGTCTATCCCAGCTGAAACCAGGACAGATCCAAATATACAAACATGCAGAAAATGCACAAAAGCAGTTAAGCAACAACTGCTTGGAAAGAAGTTAGTACTGGAGGCATCAGGAAAGAACACTCCCCAAAAAACTGAGCTTCAGCCATTTTAGCTAATGTGGCACTACTAGTACAGAATAATACCTGTTAACAAAAACAAATGAAGTCAAGATTACTTTAAAGTCATATTGTGTGATGGTCTGTGCTTAAAGTGGTATCCCAGAAGAAAAGGATTGAAATTACTATAAATTTCCTTGGATCCATTACATATCCCTAAAAAAAAAAAGCTGCAGTTATTTCTTACTGGGTGATTCATAGGACTAACAATGTTGGACAGAAATTATTTTGTCTATATGATTTTCTCTGGGATTTCTGTGTTCCTTACAGTGTGGTTAGAGAGTGCAAGGAGGAAGGAGGTATTCCATCATTTTGTGCAAGGGGTGTGTGGTGTTAGCAAACCTGTCTTACTTCACGTGTTTATTTCCCCCTTTCAAAAACTATCACAGCCTCATTCTTCTGGCCATATGCTGGAACCTCCCTTAGTGTCCAAGATTTATTAAAAGGTAACATCTGCTCTCCCAGTGCCAGTGCACCTCAGATAATCTTTTGGATATAAGCTATACCGATCAGTGATGGTTAATTGGTTGGCAGTTACTGTTTAAGATCCCTTTCAGTTACTGCTGGATGGAAAGTAACTCCTTATCACTACATAATGCTAAAGTACATAATGCAGAAGTGTTTATTAAGCATGTGCGTCCTCTCTGTGTTGTTATTGATCCGTATTTCAGTTGTCTCGTACCACACTGAGGTCCTCCCCAAAGCGTTTTGAAGTTAAAGATCATAGGATGACAGGACTGCTCAGGTAGGAAAGAACCTCAGGAGGGCATCCTCCTTGTCCTTACTGGCCACCAATTCTTCACTGGTTCTCTTTGCTTCACTTGTCATTCACCCTGCTGGTTGTATCTTCACTGCTATAACCTCCCTCTTATCCATTTACTGTTTCTCCAGTGGTGAGAGCCAGTTGGCTGCCTGGCTGGGGCCTGTAGTTTGCAGTGAATGAACAAACCCTCCTGGAGAAGGTGCCTAAGTGTCTCCCCCCATCAGCAGTGAGATTCAAGGTTTCCCAAGGGAAGCTTTGTTATTTGCCTACAGTAAGGTGTCTAAATTAGGTAGGTCAACTTCTGTCCTTCCTTGTTTATTCTCTCTTTCTCTTCCTTTCTATATCACATTGCCTTTTTAACCTACCCCTATAGGTGTCTGTGTCTGTGGGATATGGTTTTAGGACACATAGTAACGTGGTCTTAACTTCCAAACGTTGCTCACATTTGTTTGGGTCAAATTTCCTTACAGTCAATTTTTCTGATAAATATTTTCAGCTTTGGGAAATGAGCCCTTCTTGAAAGTTGATTGTCCCTCCTGCTTTGGACAGGGTGCAATAAGAAACGGAGACTGTGTTCAGCTGTTACTCAAAGAAAATGATGCATTGGGTTAACTGATGACCTGCTCAAGCCCTGTGGGCTGGATTCCAGCACCACTGCACTCTCCTAAAGGTCCCAAGAAATTCTCATCTTCAGGAGGTGGATCTACAGATGCCCCTGGACATCAGAGAGTTAATGCACTCCGTCATCCAGACACTTAATTATTTCCATACAAACAAGTCAGGCTGCACACATTTGGTTTTGGTGATTTGTCAATTTAATTTTGGAGGTGAGGGCAGGAGGCAGGGAGGTGACAGCTGAGAGAGCATGCTGGCGGCAAGCCCCAGTAGTGCAGAAAGGTGGCTGCAGCAGCAGAGAAGGAGGTTCACTCCCCAGCTCTCCATCACGCTCTGGGTACACATCCCCAGCTCGCAATGACAGACTTCACAGTTGTGTTCACACCCCCGCGCTGATGTTGAGCAGACTTGACATCAGTACAAAATGTCCCTGCAAGACTGAATTTTTCAAATTGTACCAGAGCTATATCGGTGTTTTTGAACTCTGTTTTCAAAGCCAGGATCACCAAGTTGCTCTCCAAATGCAAGGGCAAGTCAGGCAGCCTGGTTGTGTCAGACATGTGTGAAGTCACTGAACTGGGTGCATGTATCCTTCCTGCGTACATTTGTTACCCTAACCAATTTTTAATTGTGAGAAAAACAGAGGTGAAGCCAAACACAGAGCAGAAATGGTCCTTCCTTTCGTGTTATTTTATTTTTAACCATTAGTGACAATGGACACCTTGTAAAACTCTATAGAAGCCTGTGTCACCCCATTCAGGTAGGGAAAGAAAAGTAAAAAAAAGAAAAAGAGTAAAGAACATGTTTTTCAAGAAATGGAATTTGCCTTAAAAACAAAGTAGGACTGACAACTAACCAGGAATCTCCATGTAACACAGTCTCAGCATTATACACTGCTTTCTGTTGGCAACATTTGCTAAGTGAATCACAAGAAACCCCTAACAATTTCTGCATTGCTGGAGATGGAGACAGACAACACTACCAGTAAAATCATTAGCACTCCAGCTGATGAACGATAGGAATCATTTGCTATAGTATCTTCCTAGTAAAATCTTGAAACTTTTTTTCCCCTTTGCTGGAAGAAGTTTCACCTTCATCCACCACTGCCTGCTCCAAGCAAGGTCAACTTCAAAGTTACATCAGGTTTCCCAGATGAGTTTTGAACCCCCTCAAGGTTGGAGATGCCTCTTTGGACCTCTGTTCTCCTCTTCATCCTTGCTCAGAAGAATTTCTCCTTATCCAGAATTAGGACTACCTATGTTGCAACTTGTCTCTATAGCCTCTTGACTTACTCTGTGCACCTTCAAGAAAAGTCCAGTTCCATCTTCTCTAAAACCCCCATTAGGTAGCTAATGATGCAGTTAGGCCTCCCTCAGGCTTGTCTTCTGATGGCTGAGCAAGCCCAGCTCCCTCAGCATCTCCTCATAGCCATAAGCTCCAGTCCCCCACCAGCTTACTAGCCTTGTCTAGATTCACTCACACATGTCCATGGCTGTCTTGTACTGGGGAGCCCAGAACTGGACACAGCACTCCAGATGTGCCTCACCAGTGCTGAGTAGAGGGAAAGGATCAGCCCCATTGACCTGCTGACAATGCTCTGCCTGATGCATCCCAGGGTGCCATCGGACTTCTTTGCTGCAAGGGCATGTTGCAGCATGCATCACGAACAGATGGCTCATGTTCAGCTTTCCAGCCAGTGGACCTTCAGCCTGCACTTTAAT
This sequence comes from Phalacrocorax carbo, assembly GCF_963921805.1. Classification (NCBI taxonomy): domain Eukaryota; kingdom Metazoa; phylum Chordata; class Aves; order Suliformes; family Phalacrocoracidae; genus Phalacrocorax; species Phalacrocorax carbo. Next base: position 198,975,494 of record NC_087513.1, on the reverse strand, counting down.
AGAATGTTATTCCTTCCCAGCTACAGGACTTTGCATTTGTCTTTACTGCACTTTATGAGGGCTCTGCCAGTCTGTGTCTCCAGGCTGTTGAGAACTCCCTGAAGTCTCTGACAACACCCTCTTGACCACAGAGACCTCACTGCAGAAAGCAATCAATTTGGTCAGGCACCATTTGCTCTTGGTAAGCCCAGCGGGGCTGGATCCTCATCACCTTCTTCTCCTTCACATGCTGGATGCAGCTTGCAGGAGGATTTGCTTCATAATCTTCCCAGGAGCTGCAGTGAGGCTGACCAGCCTGCAGTCCCCTGCAGCCTCCTCCTTGCCCTTTGTGAAGATGGGAGTGACATTTGCCTTTTTCCAGTCTGTTTCTGGCTCTGTCCATCTCATGAAGCCCACAGCAACTGCAACTGTGCTCTCTTTTTTCTGATTAAGCATCCAGCTCTGCTGAAAATAATAATGTCCTTATGCTTCTAGAGGGCATCAGGACATATGTTACAATACATTCAACCACAGAGCACAGGATCAGGGTGGCAGATGTGGTGGGATTTTGGTTCAGCTTCATTTTGCTTTGTCCCTGCTTGTAGTAGGGAAGAATCACTTATTGTGGATTTAGTTGCTATCTTTCTGGGAAGGAGTGTCCAATGTTACTCTTAAGCAGCAGGTAGACTATGCTCAAACTCTGAGTCCACCTCCAGCAATCTCAGTAATCACAGTTTTCACATTGATGTAGCTGTCACTTCAGGCACTAACTTCCTTTCCCATTTTAGTATAGTTTTAAGCCTCAAGAGAACTGCACCTGCATGTGTAAATATGAAGCATATTTTGTTTCAATATTAAAAAAAACCAATTCATCCCTTTGGGTGTTAAAGCAGACCTAGATGCTGGCAGAAACTGCCTTGAAGTGTTACACTGGGATTGCCTCCACTGCACCAGCCACAAATGCTGTGACTTGTCAGCGGGAGACGTTACTATTACTTAGAAGTGCCAGCTGTAATTAAAACATATATGTGCAAGTATCTCCCATGGCCAGAGTCTCCCTGCGGAGGATGAACCTCTGTGCCTGTGATGGGTATCTCACCCCATCACCTTTCACCCACAGCATCCTCAGAGGCATCAGAGAGCATGACCCCCTCCAGACTGGCCCCTGGTCACTGACCATGGGGCATGGGGATGGCCTCCAGAAAATAAGTCTTTGTTCAGAGAAAAGTCCTCACTTCATAACCACATTACCATATGGAACAGCCAAGGGGTCTGCAAAATTACCCTCCCCATGTGCTGAGGGAGGGGTAGCGAGGAGAGAAGGATGATAACTTTACTTACATATGATTATGCGAGTAAAAGCACAGGGTTAAACACACCTCACCTGGACACAGATGTGTGAGTATGTGCACACCCAGATACAGCTGGTGGATAGGTAAAATGACTGATAAAGTTAATTACCATATACAATGCCAAATCAAGAAACAAAGGCAGCATTTTCAAAAATGAAGGGGCAGCTTTTCTCTCGCTAAAGTGGAATTTAATTCAGGTTGAACTACTGAATCCAACAGAGTTGCTCTAGTATAAAACTGCATAAAGAGAAAACCAGCATTGCTACCAGGATGATACACCCTGGAGAGCCATCAGAGAGAAGGGAGTTAATTTTTGAGCTCAAAGTGCAAGGGGAAACAAGATCTTGCCTTCAGGGCAGATAGTGCTGTTGAATCTGGCTGTGAAGACATACAGTGGGGTTTGTTAGAAGGAACGATTCCTAGATTCTCCATGCATTTGCTTGCTGGGAAGATGTTATACCACCATGGATGCTGGACAGCTTATGGGAGAGATAGAATTCCCTGCTCCAAGACCTTTCTGAGCAAATGAAAGCTATGAAACACCTTAATCTTCTTGCATCTTGTGATGCCTTTTAAGGGCTATTCAAAGCCCACAATCAGGGAGATGATTTTTATCTGAGGAGCTGGCATGATTAGCTGGCTGCAGTGACATGAGCTTTCTCTGGCCTCATGAGCTTCAGGAGAAAATAGCTTTTCCCACCAGCCCTGTCTATCATCTGCCCAGTCCTGCTGTGATATGAGGCAGTACACGCAGAACTGGCTTTGTAGTGCCAGAAAAATCATTGCTTGTTTCCCTGCTGACATTTCAGGACGTGATACCTTTGCAGGGCGGATCACGCCAGGGCTCCCCATGGAGCTGCAGGAGGCACTTTCCTTCAGCCAAGGCACCACCGGAGCAGAGTAACAAACCCAGCCTCCAGCAGGGCTGGGCAAGGCTTTACTCAGCCATTCATCCAGCTTATTAAAATGTCTATGAGTAGCAGCAGATTTTCAGGATCCCCCTGTGTGAGCAATGTGCATTTCCCAAGCCCCTGAGAGCACACACTTGGCAGACTCATTAGGGCTCCCCTGCACTGGGGCAGGGGAAAACAGAGGGCCAGTACAGAGCCTGGTAGCATTTAAACTGTGCTTTAAGGGAAAGCACAATGCACAGGGCTTTATTTGGCACACAGCAGTAGAGAAACCCTGGGACCACTGGATGTAGGGAGTGAGAGGGCAGGGGGATAGGACATTCATTTAAACGGAGAAAGCTAGCCTGCCTGAAGGTTGGCTTTGCAAAATCTGTCTGCTTATTTGCATTCCCCTGATATTTCCTGTCCTTCTCCAAGCACAGGGTAAATTAGTCATTCAGATTATGAGTTATTTGAGCAAGATAAAAAATAAATGACAGTTCGCCTCCTTCTATGAAGTTCAGTTATTTGAAAAGCAGTACTGTTTGTGTCTGGCATAAGCCTTGCCGTGGGAAATGATGGAGGAGGAGAGAGGAGAAATTATTGACCAAAATGGAAAAATTCCAAAGCTCATCACTGCTGAGCTGGAGCTTTCCAGGGGTGTCCTGGGGCTTCCAGCATGTGGAGAGTGAATGAACTTCATCGTCTGAAAATCAGGAATGACAAGAGTAAGTCCCACATAAAGCCAGCAACAAGACCTTTATTTTGGGTAACCCTTCTTTCCAACCTCTCTGATCAACAGCAAAAAGGGGAAAGTCCAGATTTCTGGTGTCACTAATAAAACACCAGTTTCAGCTACCTCAAAACCTGGAAAAGTTTTACTGAGCTTCCTGGTGTTCAGATCTGGTTTTCCTCACTTACAGACACAAACCCTCTGGCTTAAAGAGGAGAATTTAAAAAAAAAATCAAGAAAATGGTTAAACAGGGTGATTACCAGTCTTTAAACCAACTATTCCACTGTCTGTCCTCTCAGCTACAGCAAAAGGAGGGCCTGGACCTGACACTGTAAACAGGAGTTATAATGCCTTTCCCAGACTTTGACCCAGGCTGTACAAACCTCCCTTCACACTTGCCCCAATAACTCTCTCTGAGACCCCTCAGTATGTCTCAGAGACAAAAAGTATCGGTGGCATGGAACAGCAGTGCACGAGTGCATCCCTCTGCAGACACCTTCCAAAATACAGTGTGCTGTGCTCACTGCTGCTGAGGCATCCAGAGTTTGTGCAAACAGATGTTGCAATCCAGCACAAGGCAAATATTGGCACAAGCTCAGAGAATCTCTTCATGTTTATTTATTATGAACTGTAGTGAAACCTTTCCCAGTGGCTCCTGCCAGCTCCGGGTGGCAGAGCTGGTGTGCGCTGGGTGGGTTGCTGGTCTTGTACTTTGTGTTGGCAGAGGTTTACATTTGCACAACCCTCCATCTCCTCAGTCTCACAGCATCTGGCTGAGCTGCTCCTTAGGGAGCACAGGGTGACCATGTCCCAGGTGCTTACCTGGAGCAGCCAAATGTTGTTGGGGACAGCTCTAGTGTCACAGGTTAGTACCACGCCTGGGTGTGTGCTAAATATGGTCTGATGCTCAGCCCTTTGCCCTGGCCTCTTCCTTTTCATAGTGTATGTACAGCTTTAGGCACTATCAATCCACCTTGTGAATGATGTTCTGGTGCACTTAGTTAAGAAATGCACTTACCTGGGAGATTCAAGTGTCATTCATCATGCCAACCATGACTGTGTCATTGCCAGCATCCTTCCTCCTTGCATCCTTCCTCCTTGCTGTGGCTAGCTACCCCGGTCACCTCTTCTTCCATGTTTGTGAGTTTCCTGAGTCATGGAATATCTTCTTACATGGCTTACGTATCTTCTCACATTGTCTTCCCAAGTCTTCTCAATGCAAAAATAATGAGCAATAATCTTTTCCAAACTCTTGACGCACTTTGACTAAAGCTGGTCAGAAAAAAAGGAGTGCCTCATTTTGTGGGACCAGCTCACTTTCTCTGACCTGTCAGAAGAAAACTGCATTTCACACACCAACATTTTCTCTGACACAGAATTATCATTCTTTGCCTTGCCTTTATTTGCTTGCCATAAAACTTGCTTCAGATTCAGACAAGACTCTTTCGGGATAAGAACATTTTCAGATGTAGAAAATAAAATCTGTACACTTCTAAAAAGTAGTTTTAAGTGTCTTTTCCCCTGCCAACATATTTTTAATAGTGTAGCAAAAATGTATTCCAAATACGCTCATCCCACTTTGCAAATCTTATGCAGTCAAATAACTGGCAGCTGTTGGGCCAACTGTTTCCCATTTCAAAAAAAAAAAAAACAAATTTATTTATAAAAGAAAATGTCCACTCAGGCATTCTCCCTTTCTGTTCCACAGATGCCTGTTTAAATAAAACCTCTTTGCATTACTCATCTGTGGAGTCCTCTCTGCTTTCCTGAAGGTTTAATTACAGCTTTGTCAGTAGTGAGACATAGTAAATAACACCACATAGTGGATCTGAGTACTGGAGTTTATTTAAGAGCTGACACAATTCAAGCTCTTGCCCTCTGTCATTATCTCTTGCACTTGCTTCCCCACTTCCCCCAGGCCTCCATGTCCCTCCCACAGGCAGGTCGTGTCTGATTCAGGATGCTCGGGCAGAAAACTGGGTCAGGTCCTGCTGTGCCACTGCTCCCTGCTACTGGCCTTGGGCATCAGCAGCCAAGGTCCCCAGGTACCCCGGCACTCATGTCCACGCATCTGCCTGATCTCCGGGATCTTCCTCCACTTCCAGGATCTTCTCTCCAGTGTTTTCCTTTCTGAGATCACTTCACGAGAGGGACCTTTCTTCTTTGGGCCCAGCATTTCTCTCCAGGACCCCAAGGCCCTGGTTTTCCCAACCTAAATGGTCCATGTGCAGAAGCCCAGCACTTGATCAGCCTCCTACCTGGTGGCTCTGTCTCATGGTTCTTTATTAACTGGAGTATTCAGGTTGTGCTGCTTTTCTTTAGCTCATGTATTATCAAATTTTGCAAGCAGACTGTCCCAGTTGCAGCTAGAAAGTAGCAATTTTCTGCTTCAGCATTCAAAATTTCCATTTCGGACAGTCACACACCTACATGCACATACCCAATGATCTGCTGCCTGTTAGTGTTCACAATTTAAGCTGTTTGTTTGCCTATGACATCCTTCAATAGCATATTCTTCCACAGAATATAAATTAACTACAATTACATTTGCTCCCTTTAATTTCATTCCCTCTGATGAAATTGCTGGTCCCAACTATTGACATTTTGTCTGGATGATATGCACATTGATATGTCAAGTTCCAACGTTAAGTAAGTTGCTTTTTTCTGTGTTAGATAATAAGTTGCACAAGTTTCCATTCCAATGTTAATCTACAGCAGATTGTATGAGGAGATAGATGAAGCACTACACTGAAGGAAAATGCATGGAAAAGACCTAGGAAAATTACTGGTTTATGCTTTTGACATATTTTTCCAAGAGCATTGTTCTGCATGAACCTCTTAAGGTTTTAACTTCAGCACAGTTCAGGAGGGCTGAGACATTTCAAACAACTTGAGAGAAGATTCTGCTGTTGATGCAAGACCCTCACCTCCTTCTATAGCAGCTATAAGAAATGGAAGCTAATGCTTGTCTGGGAGACACTCAACTTTCATCAGCTGTCTGTGGCAGTAGATTTGGAAATGACATCCACCTCTCAAATCAAAGGGGAACACCAGTGACAGCTCCAAGAAGCACAGTCAAAAGCTGGGGTGAAAGTCAAGAAACCAGAAAATACGTGGCATGTCAGATGTTGGGTGCAGGACCGATTGTCAGGCAGATACTGAGAAAAGCTGGCAGCCTGTGCTATCCAAATGAAGGAGGAATTTTCATTTGTTACATTCAGCTTGTTTTGCAGCAACTGCATACTCTCCCACTCACCCAGTATGAGGTTTGTTCCCATTCTTTCAGGGATGCCTGTTGCACATGGTCCTAGGGATTCTGTTTTGCTGCCAAGCTGCTTGTTCAGCTTCGCTGTGGCTGTTACACTGCATGCCCAGACACATGCAAAGACCCAGCACGATGGCACTTGCAAAACATGTTCATAAAACCAAAGAAATTCATTAGAGAACGCAGAGGAGTGCGAACGGCAATCCAGTTCTGGGGTGAAAAAGGACCTGCCTAATCCTGAAAGCATTAGTTAAGCCCTTACCATTTCAGGACCAAGGCAGGCATCAAGCATCTCCTCGGACAAAAGACAAAATACAAGATCTTTTGTAAATCAAAATGCATCTTGGATCTTCTTACTGTCCCTTGTGCATATACACACATCCAGAGTAATTGACTTTTTTATTAGACTGTGGGATATTAATGCACTTTTGTCAGGCAGCTTTGTGAATGATTAGTGGGATATTTGCAGGATTCAGCCAATGTCTTTTTTTTTTCTCACATCCCAGTCCCAAGCACAGCACCTCAGTGCATAACAGTAAGGCACAGCAGCTCTGTCTGTGATATACACCCAGCAATGCCAGCCCTGATATTTCTGTAGAGCAATGTACAAAGTGGGAGTGCAGCATGCTTGCATGCACTGGAAGCTATGGATGTGGTCAAGTACACTAGAGGACAGAGCAAAAACATCCAGGGTTTGAGATAAACACGCAGATGCTGTGGGCTTGACTTGTAGGCATCCAGGCATATTTCTGCTCTGACGTGTTCCCGCTGCGCAAAGAAGTATGTTTGGCACAGGAGTGGCACATGATTGCCTTCTGCCACATCCAGCCCCAGTGCCAGCATGGAAGCTGCTGCCTTCTCTGCCAGCTGGGAGAGTTTTCTGGCCAAAAGCTCTGGGAGGGGAAGAGCTTTTCCTCCTAGGAAAAAGCCCTGCCTCAAAGCAACACTGGCCAAAGCCAGTCATCCTTACTGTTATCTTAGTCTGCCTTTGCTGCTACCACCATACCCACCTTCTCCCCAGACCGTGAACCACAGCCAGGCCCTCCTCACTGACCTTGCTTCCCTTCCTGGCTACCTTTTTAGCTGGTGCTCAGCTTTGCCTTGTCTTGCTTGTGGTCTAGATTGTACGAGTCACTTCAAGTGCCACCAAGGGAGACAGTGGAAGAGCTCAGCAGTGGGGCAATCCCTGCTCAGCCCCTCAGTAAAATGCCAATTTGAAGTAAAATGCCAATTTGAAGTAGAATTGGCTGGGCCTCAAAGCTGGGTCATGATGTGTCATCCCCGCTCACAAGATCTCACCAGTCCAGAGACTGTGGGAGCCTAGACACAGCCTGCTACAAAGGACTGGGCAGGTTCAGGTCCTCCTACTTCAGACCATCCATCTGAAGTACTGGCAGTTCTTGGGTCTGAGGGAAAGCTCAGCCATGGGTTACTTACACCAAAGGTAGTTCATGTCAACTATTCAAAGCTTGGTCTGCTTCTGACCATGGGCTACTTGGTGGCAACATGGGGATGCTTCATGCCATTATGGCAGCCCACCAGCATAGCACTGCCTCAGTGGAAGACTGCAAGGCTCTGTGCCACCATGGGCAGGCTTGCTGAGATATGGGACAGCTTCTGTTGCAAACAGAGATGCATTTTATGCTCTACCTTCTCTTGGTTTATTTTGTTTTAATTGCACAAGCATAGAGTTAGCCATTATGTTGGTTCTTTCTTCTTTGCTATGTTTCTATATTATTTTTCTTCACAGAAATAACTATTCTAATGACATGTGGGAACCTAGAGTTAAGATTATGTTAACATTTAGATACACTGTCTTTCTGAAATTTATAAGCTGGCAATAACAAAAACCACTCAAAGAAGAGATTTGTTTGGCAAGATGTCCAGCAAGAAATGTATGCAGAGTTTAAAGTTAACAAAAAATCACTTCAGATTTGAATTGCGCAAGTAAAAATGTTTTAAAATTTGTTTTATCAGTCTGGAGTAGTTTCACATAAGCAATAATTGCAATATCTGGAGTTAGAAAATAAGGTCATTAATTGATTTTATCATTTAATAACTTGTTAAATGAGGAGAGTTCAGTTTAATCCAGCTACTGAGCACAGGATATTTTTCCATAGATTGTCATGTACAAATTGTGCTAACTAGCACTTATCTGTTGGAATAGTCCTAGTACTACCAATTAAATTATTAACTGCTAGGAGGGAGAGGAGGGTGGGACATGGGTCCCTGCAGCCACAAGGAAACCCAGCCTGGTGATTTAAAGATGAAGCTATGAAGCAGAGAAGACAAGGAGCGTGTATTCCTTCTGCTGTGGAAGAACTGCAAGTAAGCAAGCAATGTCCCTAGAAATCAAAACATTTGTTTCTACTTTCTTAGATTTTGTGGGTTTTAATAATTACTAATAGAAATAAAAAGAGAAGAAAGAGAGGTAAAGGAAATATATGGATGAAATGCATGATTTAATAGCATTTTATATTTCAAATATAATTCAGCTGAAAACATTCACAACCTTCTATAGTGGTGATTCAGGTGAGAAGTAGTTTTTTATGACTGCAGAAAGATTTAAGTTTTACTCTTTTAATGAACTAGAGCATATGCCACATGAGTTCCCACATACATCACCCTGTCCATGGGCAAAAATGTGAACTTTGAATTCCTAGCAGGGAGACTTCTGGAGAAAATTAGAGGCTAAAATTTCTACATCTGTCTTTGCAATTCTTCAGTTCACTGAGATTTGAAACCTTCTTAAAAACTCCAGTCTAGCTAAGGTCAGTTTGTGACAAAACATGTTATGTTTGACCTGTGCAGTGCTCATTGCAAAGTACTCACTTCATTTTATGTTAGTCTTTCCCATGAAACATGTGAAGGTGAAAGTATGCCCTCAGTTTTAGTTCTTTTCATGTAACTGTTAAAGATGCCTGTACAAAACTGGTACTTGTCTCTGTCTGCATTTATGAAGAACAACATTAATGTGCATATAAGGGTAGGCAAGATAAGTTTTAGGCTAAAACAATTGCTGTTGCATCTGGAATGGCTCCCATGACTTTAATAGGAGTTGTTCCTATTTAATACTGTTTTACATGTTTATAGCTGGAAGTTACCTGGGGTCTGTGGCTAAAAGAGGGTTGTCAGGTAGGAAGTTGCCTCCCATAGGCCAGACTGAGCAAACCAAGCGTGTTGGTGGCTGCCACAGAGCAGTGAGAAGAACTCCTGGCTGTGTATGAAAAGATTTAGCCAGCCTGCAAATCCCAGGAGTGTTACACGCCAGGCCCCAAAGGTCATCTGCTGGACACTTGTAGGCAGTGCTTTACACAGGCAGGCACCAAGACTAAATATGCTCCTAACAGAGGTAGGCATGAAACCCTGTTGGAGAGACACCTGCAAAGCAGTTTCTGTCTGTGTTAGCCAACTCAAGTAAATTAAAATGTGTGATGCTTGTGTAGGGGAATAGACAGGGATTGGCGACCGGAAGATTACGGGATGTGACAGAAAGATAGACTCCTCCCCATAGGAGTGGCAGGAAGAGGAACCGCAAGAGCTATATAAGCGTGTGACGCAGCCAAATAGACGGACATTTTGTATCCATCATATTGGTGTCTGTGCATCACTGTCCCCAGGGTGGGTAGAGCCCTGTGTCCCGGAGGTATGCGGCCCAAGATAAGTTCTCCCGTAGAAGCGTACAGCTACATGCTTGCTGTGGATGCCACATGCAGGGCAGCTGCTGGTAGTGGGCATTTCTCTGTGGGACCTCAGAGGAGCCAGGCCAGAGCTGCTGAGACTGGGGTGAGGGTCCTTACAGTTAGAAGGTGTTGCTGTATGCCTTGTGGTGGCTAAATAAAAAAAAATGGACCTAGAAAGACAGCCTTTTCCTAATCTTTATCTTTCCTTTATGTTCGTATTTGCAGCCTTTAAATCTTTTGTAACTATTCTTTCTCACTTGGTCTTTTTCCTGCTCTCCATCCATTCATTGATCCATTCATCCACACAACCTCCCAAGAAAAGGATTGCTTTCACCATGACAGCACAGCTCTCTATTGCAGAACAAGGTCTGTAGGTAGGAATGAGCTGGGTAGGGAAAATGTTCTCTCTCCTTCTACCCATTCTCACTTTCATTGTAGAAACCTTTGGTTTCCTGATGGGAAAAACTTCAGGATGGCCAAGACCTGGGGCTGGTCTGCTCTGACAGACCTGGAGCCTTGGCCTACACAACTTTAGAGTGGACGGTTACTCAGGGAGGACATTATGCACCCATGTCTTTCACTCGGCTATGCAGCCTGGTTTGTACCTGAGTGCCTGGGAACATCCAGAGGATATCTACCCTTTTAAGTTGGTAGCACAATCCCAGCACTGTTTTGGAGCAGAATAGCTAATCCACCCCAACCAGTCACTGGACACAGTTGAGGAGGCATTTCCAACAAGCCATGTCAGTGCAATCGTCCTGTTGCTTCAGTGTTGGCCTCAGCGCCAGCACTGGGCATGTCCCATATGCCAGCACAGACACAGCCCTGGGGCTCGCAGGATGACCGGTCTGCTTCATGGCTACCATTCTAGGAAAAGCTGTCATTGCGAGAAGGCACTTAGAGGAGAGGAGTGTGGAGGCAATGTAGACTGACAGGAGACATACAGCTGCTTTGGGTACCACTGATAGCATGTGTTCAGGTAGAAAAACGTGGAAGAAATGTTTGTGTTTTGAGCAAGGCTGTTGGAGAGCTCGATGCTGGAAATACGGGTAGCAGCATTTGAGTGGCTGTGGCTTATGCAAACCTGGCAGCACAACAGGTGCCTTTCTTAGAGAGGAGCCCTCGCCTGCACACCTTGCTCAGAGGCTGGGGGGGAAGTGCGTTTGTTCCCACTCCATTTAACCAGTGTTCAAATGGATGGTGGAAGCAGCAAACATCCGGCATAGCCAGGCCAGGCCTTGGCATCCCAGGCTTTGCAGCAGTGCTGGAGTGAGGAAACCCAACTGTCTAGGTCACTTGCTCATTGGTTTTCTTTAGGGAAAGATGCTTTACAGATTGAGAAGAGCATTCCAAAGTGAGTGCTTATTTTGCAGTCAGCAGCACAGGCTGGAGCTCCAGACACAGTGCTATGCCAGGACCTGACAATGCAATAGTAGGAGTCATAAAAATAGCACAAAAGCACGAGATAACCTGCTATCAGACCTCTTTTTTAAATTATTAATTTAATTCCTGAAAACACATTTCTCACCTTTTTTTCACTATTTCTGGCCTGTCTTGTTATGCAATAAAATGTTGTTTCCCTTGGCTATTTGCTGTAAAAATGACTCTAAAAACCAGATTGTGAATGAAGAACAACATGTGCCAGTTCTGTCAAAAAAAAAGAAGACTCAGCCCACAGTTTGGCAGAATCGCAGGAGGAACTCAGGACTGTGCCAAGGAGGGGGCCAAGCCCAAAATAGACCCTGGTCTGAATAGATGTGTAGTGATGCCTCTGGGCCAGGCAGCTTGAACACCTCTTTCTGCCTGAAAACCATCTGCTTGCCTTAGACCTGCAGTGTTCTAGTTTGTATGTGTTTGCAGGGAGGGAGGGAGGAAGGGAAGGAAGGGAGGAAGGGAGGGAGGAAGGGAGGAAGGGAGGGAAGGAAGGGAGGAAGGGAAGGAAGGGAGGAAGGGAGGAAGGGAGGGAGGGAGGGAGGGAGGGAGGGAGGGAGGGAGGGAGGGAGGGAGGGAGGGAGGAAGGGAGGAAGGAAGGAAGGAAGGAAGGAAGGAAGGAAGGAAGGAAGGAAGGAAGGAAGGAAGGAAGGAAGGAAGGAAGGAAGGAAGGAAGGAAGGAAGGAAGGAAGGAAGGAAGGAAGGAAGGAAGGAAGGAAGGAAGGAAGGAAGGAAGGAAGGAAGGAAGGAAGGAAGGAAGGAAGGAAGGAAGGAAGGAAGGAAGGAAGGAAGGAAGGAAGGAAGGAAGGAAGGAAGGAAGGAAGGAAGGAAGGAAGGAAGGAAGGAAGGAAGGAAGGGATAAACAAATAGTTATGTGTTACTGTAGGGACAGAATAGTTTCTGCAGTAACATGCTGCTATTTCAGATAACTGCTGTTACAGAAAAAGCCTTCTGTCTTCAACATCAACAGCCAGATTTTTTCTTGCATCTTCTTGTTCCTCCAAATCTCTTTGATGAGCTCTCTTTCCCATATGAAGCATATGCAGTGAACACCCTGCCTTCTCCTTTCCCTGTATCTGTAAGCTCTTCCAGACCTGTCCCCCTGATACATTTATCAGCTCTGTCTTTGATCCTCTAAATTACTACATTTGTCAGCATTGTGCAATTGAGGCCGGTCATCTCTAAGGACTTTGGTGAGCTTTGCATTCTAGCTCTCAGCTCACTGAGCCTTCAGCATGTTTGATGGTTCCTCTGCGTAAGCTTCAGTGGCTCTGGGCTCTTCCAAGGCTGCCCTCACCTCTCTGAGCACACCTTTATGTTGGGCTTTGATTACCTCATCCACCATCTTGCAGTCTTTGTCCCTCTGTTTTCCAACTTGACTTCTTCAACCTATTCTAAACAGTAAGATCCTTTGGAGCAGGATTTCTTCTTTGGAGAAATCCCTGAGCCAACGTGGCATGATTTTGATGCTGCTTCTACTGCACACACAACAGGCGGCGCCCTGCAAAGGCAGCAAGGACCAGAACTGCTGTGCATGCTCTGACCAGGGCTTCATTGCTGCTCTGTGAAACCTGGTCTCATGTTACAGAAATCAACCCAAACCATGTCACATAAGCTGTGAGACTAGACTCTACATTGTCTGTCTAATGAAACAGGTTAACACTTTACTCCTCTGCAGGCACTTCAGTCATGCCCAGGACTTCTTCAGGTGGCACATGATCTAAAAATCATATACAAAAGGGCAGTATCTGTACTGGTCAATGAAGTGTGTCTAGGTCTGTCCTCTGAAAGCAAGGCCAGCTGGCCCAGAGTAACCTACAGGTAGATCTCTCGGACTCCAAACCTGTAGCCATTTGCAAACTGCCCACAATAAGCAACTAAGGCTAGTACAGACAGTCAAGTTGCAGTGCTCAGGGATGCTCCCTCGCCTGTTTATTTTACTAGGAGAGATGTAGCCAGGCTGTGGAATAATCGCCTGTGAGGTGACTTCGAAACTAAACTTATGTTTTTAGAAAAGGTACATCATTGAAGAAGCTTTCAGGGTGAAGTGCAGCTGTTATGTGAGGAATCCATTCCACGGAAGTTCCCTAGTAACCTTAGATGTCAGCAACGCCAGGAGAACCTGGCGTACTGACTCTAAGAGGAGTTGTGGGGAGGGTGGAGTGGTGTGGAGGCATCATGGCCAGGTTCTGTGATAAATGGGAACTCATGGTACCATGGAGCTGGTATGCTGGATATTTGCTACCCTGGACCAACAGAGCATCATACTTTTGACAAAATTCTGTCCTTTAGCTCAACTTTGTTCATAATAATACCAAAACACACCTCCATCCCAAAAGTTGCCCGCCTCTAAGGTGCAACCACCCCTCACTGGCCACGTGCTTTGAATTTCTTCTAGTCTATGCTTTTAAAAGTAAAGTGAGGAAATTTTACACCAATCATAATAAAGGTATGTATGACTAGAGCCACTCAAGCTCCATCTGAAAGATAAAAAATAGTATAAAATGTGTGAAGAGAAAGAGGGTGTTAGGGAAGATACCACTCTGATGTCTGGTACCAGTCAATGGGCTGAGCCTCTCTTCCCCCCCATTGGGATGCCTTTGGGTAAGACTGGAAACCTCCAGAGGAGTCACTTTAAATCTCTAAGGTATTAGAGTTGCTTTGCTTCGTATTAGAGTCACTTCATATTTGTTTATCATACTTGTAGCCTAGCAGTGTACTCATATCTTTGGTATTTATGTGTGTCTTGTAACCAGCAATCTTTTCACCATTAATCCAAAGAACCTGTGTATCTGTTGCTTTAATAAGTTGCACTATTCATTAATCTAGCCATGATTGTTCTCGTTGAATGTGACCAGCCTGGGCATCTGCCAAATTAGTTACTAACAACGAATACTCTGATGAGTAGTTACTTATACAATCCTTAAACAATAAACTGTTGACCAAGTCTGAGACTAAGACTAGACTTAGCCACACCTAGACTCCTCTCAGAGGAAGAGTTTAGAAAGCAAGGGGGTCCTCTCTCAACCTCATGACTCAACGGTAGGGTCTCTCCCTAGCCACTCCTCAGACTCCTACCATTAATGCAACACAGGCTTTCTTTACTGCTGTGCATTACAAAGATCCGCAGCCTGTCTGTGCCCTCCTCCCCAGCTCCCCATTGCTTCCCATAGCAGGCTGACACTTTCTCTGTCTCTAACTCCCTCTAATCCTCATGCTTTTGTCTCCAAATAATTTTTTCTTCATGTCAATGACCCTGTTTTCCTTTCTGTATCCTCTCCCAGGTACTATTCTCCTGTCTCCATTTACCAGGCCACTACTATCCCCGTATTTACCATTTCTTCAAGGATATTTATGGCACTGCTCTAAGGGTAGCCTCTACCATGTGTTCCTACCTTCTGCACAGGCATACATGCAGGCACAGGTGCCAGCATTTGCGAGCAGCTTGGTTGGAACCTGGAAAAGGCTTGCTCCAAAGGTTTGGAAGAGGCCCGCACACTGTAAGTGTCTCTGGTCAACAGCTCTGTCTTTGTTTACTGCAAATTCAAGGCTCTTTCTGATGCTGTGTTGCAGGGGTAAAACTTGCCTTGGGCATGATCTGCTTTTAAATTTCCAACAATATGTGAACAAAGTTGGCCCAACAGCTAGCACTCCCATAGAGATGGTGACGCCCTTGGTAGACACATGTCGTGCCAATGTTCCAGCAACACGTGTGAGCATCTGTCACTAGTGGGTCCCAGTGAACCCCATCATGCCTTGCAAACCAGGCATGACCTTCACACTGACCTTCTCTGCTCTACATAGCAATAAGGCACTGATCCTTCAGAGCAGTTTAGCATCAAATGAATAAACCAGACCTGAGTTATAAGCGCTTCCTTGCAAAGGGGAATTTTATATTTCATCTGTTACAGCCAAAATAGTTACAGCCCCAGGCAGTCTGCAGCAGCTCCCCAGGAGCCACACAGTTTGTTGTCAGTCCTGGGCAGTGTATCTCACAGCAGTGTTCTGGCTGGAAACCTGCTGCTCCCCCATGCTGGCTAGGGCACTGCAATTCACAGCAGTTTTATCAAGGTGTCCATTTAAAATCCCACAACACACAAATGGATTGGGTCTTCTCTTAAAGAATCGTTATTCCAACTGAAAACATTGAACATGACACAGTATCTGAAAATGGCTGTGAAAAAATTATGGGTTTCCTTACAGAGTTTAATTTCTCTTTGATGAAGAGGAGAGGGCACAGTGAAAAAAGAAGTGTAACACTTCCATTTTATTGCCTACAATGATCCCAACACTCAGGAGCAGCTCTATACATTAAAAGAGAAGTGAGCATCACTGGCAAAATAATTACAGAATAATGAAAATAACCTAAAAATTAAATGTACTGCATCTGGACAAAGTTCTAAGGTAGAAACCAACAAAATTAGCACCGCTCCAATTTTTAAAATGCGGTTAATACCCTGGTATGAAAAAAAAGAGGACCATGTGTAACACTTCATCGCAGCTGAAATCTATTGTTCAGAAGCCAGTGGTAGTGGGGCTTGGAATTGGGCTTGTCTTGAGGAAACTTCCAAAATATTTCCCTGGTTTTGTTTAATCAGGTATTGCTGTCATTTGTGATGGTGTGATTAACTTCTGTGATTGCTACAGTGCTTCTTCTGGCATTAGTGTCCCCGCACATCCACCTTGTCTAATGACAAAGTTTATGGCTAATTCATTATAGTTATTTCAGCCATTTCTAGTGAATCATTGTTATGGATGGGGTATAAACTGCTGACATCCAATCACGAGACCGTCAAGGAAGTTATGCTACATTATGAACTCAAAAAGCTGAAATAACAGTGGCTTCCATAACACAACTCTCTAAACCAAAAAGACATGTTAATGAAGAAACGCCATTGGCTATTTTTCCTGAAGGTTTATGTCAATGTGAAAAAAAGGTGGAAGGTTATGGGTCCCAGAACAAGCTAAAAGGAGACCTCTAGGGCTGAGGGTTGACTGACAGGGGCTTGAAACGCAGAGCAGAGAAATGGTTGTTATTTGATTTGGAGAAACCGAGCTTCATTAGTCTCAGAAAGTACACAGAATGGTTCAATGTTAAAACCTCATGGTAGGATCATTTTTTTCTCTTGACAGAAATAACCTTTAGCAGACCAGACTTTGTCTAAACATTTGTGTCATAAGGGGATCATGCTGGTTAGCACTATTATCTAAACATAATTCATTGACAACATCCCAAATTCACTGTTCCTTTCATAGGCCACTATTTTCAGAAGAGCAGGTGAAGCACCCAACCTCTTTGCAGAAAGCAGCATCTCAAGTAACCCTAGGAATGAACCCAGGACCTGCAGCTGGAACTGACGTCTGTGCTTTGTACATGGAAGTTACAGCAGGCTGATTTTCTTGGATATAGGGTCCCTGGAAAAATATTGCCTTAAGAGTGATTCGGTTCACTGAATGGGCTTTGTTTTGAGGGCAGTCAGCGAAAGATGGAAATGCCCGTATGGGAATTTGCTTGGCACATGCCATTGGCGGATTTAAGAGTAACTCATTCACAGTCACATCCCAGAGTGGAGGACCTGCATTGATTTTTCCCTCTCCTAATGCATTTAATTCACCCAAATGTAGCTTCATAGCTGCATAATACTCTTCAGGTCACATTTCACTTTCTTTGTTCACCTTATGGACCTCTTGACACAGTGAAAGCTCTTTCTGAGCACAGTCATCTTTAAATACAAGTACCATCTATTTTATTGGAGCCTATATTTATTTCACAACCTCAGAGAATTGCTAGAGAAATTATTGCTAACAGATATGACTGCAGAGCCCATCCCTGGGGCACCGTCCCAAGCACAGCTCCTCAGAAGGTTCCCGTTAACCACCTGCTGCTCAGGACCAGGTCTGGAACTCATCACTGCTCCTATCCACTTTTAAAACTTGTTCTTTTTTTCTCTATAACTTGTTTTTAATAAGGCACAGTTACAGAATTATTTGGTTTATGTTCCTAAGGACTGCCAAAGATTTGAGCAAATCAGAAGGGGAAGGTTGATTTTACCCCAAGGCAATCTCTCTATAACCCCCCTCCCCAAACCAGCTTATGCTGACAGCCCACTCCAAGGAGATTTATGTTTTCTCAAATTAAATCAAGAAAAAGCTTATGGTGTGAAATGAAGGGCAGCGTGGTCCTCCCACACCCATTCTTTCCATTCCTCTCAGGCTGTTGAGCACAGGAGAGAAGAGTGGCAGGTAACCCTGGCCATCTGAGACGGACAGTGTTCACACGGGTGAAATGCTGTGGGGATTCACTCCTCTGGTATAAATACCTCCTCCTCTAGCTTGGTTTCCTCTTGTTTAATATTTCTGAAGAAATAGTTTTGAACAGTAAAAATCTGCTATTGGATCTTAGCCAAAGTTCTCCAACATTTTTATGACACAGCTGATAAGAAAGACACAGAACATTTGGGGATGATTGATCGTCCTCAGATAAACCTTCCCATGTAATTGCCTTCCCTATCTAAAAGAAGTGCTGTGGATGCTGCATTTCAGCAAAAGCACTAGTAGTGGGGATCCCAGGGCTGCTGCTTAGATTGGGCAAATGTGTCCCACTGCAACCACTCTTTGGGGGCCAGGAAGGTCTGACCTGTCATTGAGCCATCTTCAGTGGCCTCAGGCCTCTTCCTGGATTGTATTACTGCACAGGAAACCTCTAAGCAAACGTCTGCCCTTGATGGTTCCTCAGTGCCAATTCACCAAGTTTACATTTGCAAAGGAAACAAAAAAGTCACAAGAACAGTAAATAATGGAAAGGACAAACTAATTCCAGAGTGGCCTCAAGTATCTGCCATAACAGCAGTAGTGGGGACAATTCTGGGATGGTGCAGGTAAAGCCCTTGATGGAACAGTTGTCAGAAAACAGAGGGAGGAAAGGCCGGAGGACATGATTCAGCAGCACAGCCATGGCATAGTTTTATTTTAATGTAAAAAGTAATGTTTATTTTAACACTTTGTGATTAGCACCAGTGCAGTAACTATGGAATGTTTTCTCTAACAGCTGCAGCAAAAATCTGGGAGCTGAAGCAAGCATGGGTAGAGAAAAGAAGCTCCTGAAGTGTAAGTGCAGATGCAGACTGGTTCATAACACAAACTTTAAAAGACACAGCAGCCAAAAGAAATAGGTTTTCCTGATGGAATAGGACAGCATTATACA
Source organism: Phalacrocorax carbo (assembly GCF_963921805.1). NCBI lineage: Eukaryota > Metazoa > Chordata > Aves > Suliformes > Phalacrocoracidae > Phalacrocorax > Phalacrocorax carbo. The sequence continues at coordinate 198,956,956 of NC_087513.1, read as the reverse complement.
TCCATTTTATCTACTAAAACACATATATACTGCATGATGATATGAGATTAGAGAAAAACTACAGTAAAGAAAGGAAGTGCATTCCAAGATTGGCCTCACGCTGAAAAGAACAGATTCAACTCACTGCTTCCTCACAGGATACCTGTGTAAGAACTCATTTCCCTGCATGTAAAATAGGGATAATCCCTTTATCAGAAAGTTTTCATGTTCATAACTACATTAATGACCGCAAAGTGTTCAGATTTCGGGGTAGGAGCAATATTAAAATACATAAGATAAACTGAAGCTCATTTTGGAGGGTTTAAAGTCTGAATCTTTTTATTTATTTATTGTGTGTTATCCTTTCTCTGTCTTTTGTTTCCCAGTCTGCATGTATAAAATATTGTCCACTAGTATATTGTTATTCTAATTTTTGCAGACTATTTTGTCTCTTCTCTGACTTCTCTGACCGCTCTCCTTTGCCACTGCAGGGATTATTGTGCTAATAAAAAAGCTTGCCATTCTTGGTGGAGTCCTTGAGTAGGAGATGTCTGTTTCTAATTGTTTTCTTATTGTTGGCTTTGAACTTCACATCTTTTGTACTGATGTGTGCCTTGAAAGCCCTTCTCGGGGAATATAGTATTACTAATGTGAGATGTTGATCAGCCCCCATGGCAGGATGTTTATATGCAGAGGAATGTTTTGATCTGTGGCTATAGCCTGAGTCTGGCTCTTGCCCGGGTTAATTTGGACGCTGTTTTGTTTGATTCTGACAGACTGCCTTCACTGTGTCTTGGTTTTACTCCATAGGTTTAATTTCTTTGATTCATCGATGGCCAGCAAATCATATTTTTCCCCACTTTTACAGATTGTATGGTAAGTACTATGTTGTCAGCAATTCCTATTTGATATGTAGAGAATTTCAAATTTATGAGTAGCACTATTACCCTTAGTCTGTTGAATTAATAGCAGATGCCCCTGAATTTGGTGTGTTTATATAGTATTTGTTACTTTTGATTAAATACAGTGCAGTCCTTGTAATATGTATACTACTTACATTTGAGTGTTACCAAGTAACATCACATGATTTTTATATCTGTGGTAGTCACAAGGGACTGTGAGGTGCTGGCTCAAAAGCTAACTTGCTGCTGCTGTATTGCAAAATTAAAAAAAAAAAAAAAAAGGAAAAAAAAAGAAATTGTTCCAGCTCCGCCATGCTGGCTCAAATCTATGGTTGGGCTGGTTTGATCCGGTCTCCCTTGTCCGGCACCAGCTGAGAGCTGCAGAGAAAAACTGAAATAAATAAACTAACAAAATCTGAGAAATATGTAGGCAATTTACAACACGATTTACAAGATCAGAGTACTCTCTGCTGGCTTACAGGGATGGCCTGGGGCAGACAACTGTCATTACCTTTATTAAACTTTTAGGACAGCAGACTGAAAGGATTTCAAGTGAGATGTATGGCAGTTTGTGGGGAGTTGACACAACCCTGGAAGGGGATGTGGCATTCCCCTCCTTGGCAGAGGAGGCGAGGGAGGACTGGGAAATGCCCGCTTGGGCAGCACCCAGCTCCTACTGGAAGATATCAGGGAAGCTGATGGAGGCGGATCCTGCCCCAGCTTGGCACGTACCTGTCACTGAGGACACACTGCTCTCAGAGAGGCAGTTCTCCCAGCTAGCGCTTTCATGATGAAGGGAAAATGTCTGAACTGATAGGCAGAGGACTTCAGCGTACCATGAGACTTGCTACTACTGCTTGTCTCAGAAAAGGACCATATTAAAGCTATTCCTAAAATGACTTGTGTTGCTCATTCTGGTCATTCAGAAGGATGAAGGACGAAATCCAGGATAGCACTTTGGTACCTTCTGCTCAAGCGAGGTGTATAGGCTGTAACAAGTGATCAGAAAAACCCGGCCTATGCCCCTGAGACCTGTCCCTCTGCTGAGTGCCCTAATGACAGGCTAATTTCTCATGGGCTCCTGGCTGTGGAGGGTGCCCTGCTAAGGTGATTACAGCCCAGAAACTTGATCTTTCTTGAGAAGAGCTCTCAGTTCTTTCCCCCTCAAGCTTAGGAGGATCCAGAATTCACAAATTCACATTCTTCTGATCCCCCTGCCCCAAATCCCCAGATCCGTCACGCCCAATCGCCTACAAAATCTCCTCCCTTATATGCTAGACCAGCAAATGCACCATACTTGTTAGGGGCATTGATATTTCATGTAAGATCTTTGGGTGGGGGATCCCCAAAGCAGGGTACATCGGCTTAGTCCAGAAAGGGATCTGGCTGTGGGTTTAAACACTTGAATAATGTTGTCAAAGGAACCAGTTCTGTGCTTACATTCATTGCTGACTCCATCCAAAGCGTTCAGTGCCTGGTAGGATCAAGTTTACACATTTGTCACAAGCATCTCAGCAAACCAAAGGCAGAGTCTGCCTCCAGACATTTAAGAAAAGAGTCTGAACCATCAGGGACTCAGCATGGTCCTCTGAGCCATAGTTCCCATGAGTTGCTCAGAAAAGGTTCAGAGCCAAGCAGGGTGCAGAGCTCTTCAGTCAGTGTTTCTGGAGCATCTGCAAGAATCAGCAGGCTCTCATAAAACCCATGTGAAAAGGAAGACAAGGCCCTTCATCACAATTTCCTTCCAAAAGACTACAAACTCCATCTTTTACATCAGCAGTGGATCAACTCCTTCTGAACATGAATTAAAGGTGGATTTCTTCCCCCAGAATATTTGAAACGCCTCTAAGTCATTTGCATGCTGGTGCTGATAGTGTGATTTTTACAAACAGCCTCTGTTGCAGTGAAGAGAAACCAGGCTCTGCATTAACACCTTCTGCACCTTCTTTGTGCTGCACCTTCTAACCCAGCAAACCATTTCCAGCTCTCTCGACCCCCAAAATAGGAACCGTCAAGCACAGTTTTCTGTTCTGTCAAGATTTTAGGAGTCTTCTAGACAAGAGGGGTGTCTCCTATAAGGACAAACACATTCCAACATTTTCTGAGTTCCTAGTCAGTTTCTAGGTATTTTTACCAGGTCTCCCAACAGTGTATGCAGGTTTACAGCAAATAAGCAGCTCATTTTAACAAAATGCCTTCATTTCATTTTCTTTCTCCTTCTTCATCATTAAAGCATATTGGTCACAGAGCCATAAAGACAATGTTTGCCATGTAGTGTTTTCTAACAGCAATTTAATAAGCCTCAGATCAAGATATGAAAGAAAAAAAAGAGGAAACTCTAACATATAAATAAATTCAGCATATTCAAAGGCACATGTTTATCTACTGTAAATCCATGTGGCCTGTTTTTGCCCAGCAAATTATATGTGTAGCAATGAACAGCCTCACACACAGAAAGGCACACACAGACATTCAGATCAAGCCACTAGTGCCTGCATTTTTCTCTATATGAAGATCATTTCATACCAATAGTTAGAGGTTTCCAGCACAGCTGAATGACACAGTCCATGCTGAGGCTGGGAAATAACTGTATGATCAACTTTCACACACTAATGCTACACATGCAGCGTTGAAAGTGCGTAAGTGTGTGCAGATAACATCTGGTTCTCAACAACGTTACATCAAATGACAGTATCCAGTGATTAGTCCAAGTATTAACCCCTCTTCCAGTGGAAATCAGAGAACACCTGGGGTGGGAGTAATCCTGTGGGAACAAGAAATGGAAAAACTTTAACTTCAAAATGTGTTTTAAGGCAAGATTTTTAAAGATACCTAATGGCAGAAGCAAGTACCAACCACAAAATTTAAAACACCTAGCAGGTAAGTTTGTGGGAGATAGGTGCTGGGTCATCTTTGTGATTTGTGCAGATGAAGACAAATCATGCCTTGAAGAGCATCCATTGAGGTGGAGAAGATGAGGAGTAGGAGGAGGGCAGACAGGTAGCTAATGCAGGAGCTGCCAGCTCACAGCCCACAGCAGAGATCCAGGTGGTGAGAGCAATTTCTCTGGCTTACACTTGTACAAGGTGCTTTCCAGTCACAAGCCTGATCTTCACAGGTACTCCCATAGGCTGCCCAGAAGTGTTCCACCCTAATGGGTGCCTGGGATGGAGGATTACCAGGACAGAGCAGGGCATGGTCTCCACAGGACCCATCAGAGATGAAGCCAGGCCAGGGAAGGAATGGACACAGGAGGGACAAAGCCAAACCGCCTCTTTGACTGGGTTTCATTTTCTTGTCAGTACAAAGTCCTAGCAGAGAAATGTTTTGTTCAGCACAAAACATTGAAGGATATTTTGCTCCAGCAGCTGCAGGACAGCCGTAATCACAGCTGACATGTTATGATGCTGGCATGCAGTCTGAATTGTCATTTTCACCGTGGGCTTCAGGTCTTAGACTTGTACCTAAGGAATAGTTATATTTACCCAGATCTCCCCCTTTTTTTGGCTTGTGCTAATTTATATGTGGTTGGCACATATATGGTCCTTTCATTAAGAAATAAACTCTCTCCCATATAACCCTCAGCTCCAGGGTAAGATTAGAAACACCGATAGTGTTAACAGTTTTTCTTTTTCAGAACTTTGGCTTTTTCTAGATATGATAAACATTGCTAAGATTTTTATAGTAAGAATAGATCTTAATAAATAAAAATACCTGCATTTTATACTGCGACATGTTTAAGAGCAGTACCTGACCACAAAAACGGCAATAGGAGCTATTTCAAGAGCACAGAAACCTGGCCACTTTCTGCGGTGCTTTCCCATCATACTTTCCCATCATCTGCTATCAGTCCCTAATCTGGATGAAGGATGTCAAAGGGTACATACCTGTCTTTTCCCTTTAGTACTTGTTTTGTGCACCTTATCTGTGAATCTGCCTAATTCCTATTTGATTCTGCTCAGGTTAAGTAGCTCCACAATCTCCTGGGGCAATAAATCAATAAAAAAAAAACACTAGCCACTTGTAAAGATATACTTTCTGTTTTGAAAAAATCTTGATATTTTGAATCTAAACCAAGATCTGTTTTAAGCCAATTTCCTACAAGTTTCAATGAGGCACCCCAGTAATTGTGGAATTTGACTAATAAATTATTCTTGTCCACTGCCTTTATGATGCCGTACCTTGACTGTATCTCCTTACAGCCACCTTCTCTTCAAAATGAACTGTTCCAGTCTTTTGGTCTCTCTTGCTCTCTTGACTGTTGTAATTGCCCTTCCTTGTACTTATTCTAACTTATTCATGTCCTTCTTCAGATGCAGAGACCAGAACTGCAGGTGTTTTTCACAATACGGATGCACCAAGGTTTTCTATAGTGGCGAAAGGTACACAGAGGCAAAACAGTGTCTTTTTTCTCAATACCCTTCCTGAGAAGCAGTAGTACTTCGAGAGTAGTAGCAGCCTTCCAATTTGTTGGGCTTTTTTGAGTGCCACTAAACACTGAGCCAGTGATTTTGGAGAACTGCCTATGAGGACTCCGAAGTTCTCTTGACCACCTTGTAACCACCATTTCCAAGTCCAGCATTGTACATATATGTTTCAGTTATTTCTCCTTAGGTATGTTACCTCAAATTTATGTATACCAAAGCTCTTCCACCACCTCTTAGTTAACCCAATTTTGTGAGGTCTTTTTAGAATTTTTCACCACCAACTTTTCATTTCACTTAAAAGACTTTCATATCATCTGCAAACTTGGACATTTCACTGCACATTTATTTCTCTAAATCACAGATGAAGATGCAGAATAAAACCTGTCCAAGCAATGATCCCTGGAGGACCCTATTGCTGACTCTTCTCCATCATAGGAAGTGGTCATTAAGACTTTTAGTTTGATTCCAATCCCTCAATGAGCTTTCAGTCCAAAAAATTACCTTTCTCCAGTCCCATAGCAACATAACTTCTTTCACAACCTTTGGTGTGGAACTTTATCAGAAGCTTTTTGCAAATCCACATTTGGTATACTGGAGTGCACCCTTTATCCACATGCTTCCTACCGCCCTCCCAGAACACCATCAGGTGTTCACCTCTTCACAGAGGCTTTGTTAAGTTTCTCCCAAGAGATCATGCTAACCCATTTGTTCAATGATCCTGTTCTGCGTTAGAGTTTGCCATTTTACCAGGGCTGGAAGTCAGAGTCACTGACTGATAGTGCACTTTCTGGAGCCCTGTTGTGGACAGGAGTTTCACTGGAAATCCACAAGATAGGCTGGGAGAACTGGATTTGTTCAGTCTTGAGAAAAGGGAGGCTCAGAGGGGATCTCATCGTCGTGTACCAGTACTTAAGGCGTAGTTACAAAGAAGATGGAGACTCCCTTTTTACACAGAGTCACATGGAGAGGACAAGGGGGAATGGACACAAATTGCTCTTGGGGTGATTCCGATTGGACACAGAGGGAAATTTTTCACACTGAGGACAGTCAACCATTGGAATAATCTCCCCAGGGAAGTGGTTGACTCGGCCACGTTGGACACCTTCAAGAGTCGTCTGGACAGAGTGCTGGGCCATCTTGTTTAGACTCTGCTCTTCCTAGAAAGGTTGGACTAGATGATCCCTGAGGTCCCTTCCAACCTGTGATTCTGTGAAGATCTCTGGCACAGCAGCTGTTTGTAATGACAACTCACACACCTTGGCCCACAGCCCCCTAATTTTGTATAGAAGCTCTTTAGTGCTCCCAAATCAATGCCATCCAGCTCTCATGACTTGTTAGCACGTAGCTTGTTTAGACAGCTGCACTCTGCATTGTCATCTCAACCTGATGTAGCTCTTCTAACCTATTTGCAAAAGAATCTGCCCAAGTCCTTCCATGGTGAAGATGCGAAGAATTCACTGATCTTTGCTACTCTGACTTAATCATCTGTGAGTGTCTCTTTTACATGTTGGTCATCAAGTGGTCCTACCAGTTTCCTTACTGTATTCCTGCTTTTGAGCTACTTAAAGAGCCTTTTGTTACCCTCCTTTGATAGGAACACTTCAATTCTTCTGTAGCTCTCTTACTCTTCTGTTTTCATTTGACCTGCTATGTTTTATGGGAGCTCTGTTCCCTTGTTCCTCATTTGGGTAATCTTTGCGTGCTGCAAATTCTGGTCTTTTCCCTTTCATAGCATTCTTACTGTTTCTGTTGAGCCATACACATTTTTTGTTAGAAGGCTTTATTATCTTTTTGCATGAAGATACCTGCTGGTGTGTTTAGGGGTGCAGACAGCAGGCAGGATGGGCAGGACATTTCTTTTTTAATAATCATGTTACCTTCTAGAGGCCCCACACCTTCTGTATTCTCATGCTATATCTTCACTGAACAGTGTGTTATGCCTCCACATACTCAGTCCTGCTCCCTGACTCACTGGGACACGCGCAGAGTGACACATTTGCACCTGAAGCCATGCCAAAGTGGCTGGGACTGTTGCTGCCCAGGCAAACTGAGACAGGCACAGTTGCTTGAATGCTTCCACCTGAAACCTGTAAAATTCCAAGAGTTTTGGCTGTTTTGTTTCCTAAAAATGTGCTTTTGCATCTGTTTCAGGCACAGGTACATAAAAACAATTACAACTCTTACAAAACAGACCACTGAAAAATTATAAAGACTACAAGATGAGTTATTGCATTACTCCTTGGCCCTCCTCAACACTTTGTACTAGAAAGATGACATCATTGGTGAAAGAAAAATTGGTTCTCCAGGTGTGTGAATGATATTGAGGTTTTTTTTTTTCTCTTATTAATATTCTGTAGCTGTATCACTTCACCTGTTGCAAATATGCACAGGTAATAAAACATTTGTGACAATGTATGCTTATAGTTTTAACATTCTAAGGATTTTTTACAGCATTTTAGAAATACAATTACTGTGTTTGATTTGTTGCTGCATCTCTAAGATTAGAAAAGAATCATTGGAAAAGGTTGGTGTAATAAGGAAGACATTTTGAGAAACTGGATTCAAAATACATATGGTTTACAGCCGAGTGTCAATGAGGAATCTGATTAGTTCATGATTTATTTTATGTTTTTAAAGGCAATGAATTCAAAGTATTTAGACAGTGTTTTGTGTCCCAGAGGTCCTGTTAGGACTTAATATGGCCGCCTTATTTGCTGGAACAGTCCTAAAGAAATAAGTGATCTATCGCAGCCATAAGTGAAGGAATGCTGGATGATATAAACAAAGAATTATCAGGAAAACTGGTCCAGTGTACTTGTCTAATAAATTATTTTTTGGCAGAGATTTCATAAACACTAATTTTAATGTCTACAGCCTCTGTTTTTTCTTCCTAGTGATACAGTTTTACAACTGTACCCTCAACAATAATCCCTGTTGATTGTCACCCGCAGTTGTTTGGCTCTGGTCTCTAACCTGTCAAAATTAAGCCTGTGCCTGGATGTGGGAGGAATAAAATAAAAAAAACAGACCACTTTGTGAAAAGATATATGAAGAAACAGCCACAACTTTTTACCCCTGACAGAGTACTAAATTGTAACAGAATGCCATTTCACTTTAATCCCCACAAGCAAGGTCCAGTGGACCTAACTTGAGCCATGTCGCTCAGCTGTCAGCCTTGGAGAGCTAGTGATGCTCCCCTGGGAGTCAGTCAGGAGGAACAGGCACAAGCCTACAAAACAGGGAGGGTGAGTCACCCTCTAAAGGTGCCGATTCCTGTCCCATGACTGCAAAGGGAGCTCATATAATGTACTTTAGATCTGCCAGCTCTCAGACTTCTAACTTACTTGAAATTAGTTCCAACAGTTATCTGCAGTACGCATACATACACTGGCCACAGTTCGCATCATGAGGAAAGAATCGTATGCCACAGAGACGACAGAACTACCCAAAAGCCATGAATCACACGGTGTAGTGCATGACTGCTTTTTTGTATCCCATGGTAGTGTCTTGGCAGGTGGAGATCTGGATAAGTGCAGGTAGGCTGCTGAAAAAGTACAGAGCTGCCCCATGTCACATCTGGCCTTAACAAATAGGTTCAGTATGAATAACACATGGACTGTGCAATGGAGCTGGGGGAGAAGTTCAGCATCCTCCAAGAGAAGCCCATAAGCAAAGGCCATTACATGGTGTCAGATGCCTCAGTTTTCCTTTCCCATTTCAGTTTTTTTCCTCAGATGTAAAGTTTCTGAAAGCTGCCAGCTGGGGTATGCCAAAAAAACCCATAATTTTGTTCAAAGAAAATGTCTTTGTGCCAAGAAAGCTGCATTTTCAGCAGCACTGAAAAACGTGGCCTTGGGACCAAATGATGAAAATACCTACTTCTTCTTACCACATCAGTCCAAGTTCTAGCAAATAATTTCAAGGCTCCAAAGGTTTGGATATTCAAGCATGAGTGATATAGAAATGCTAATTAATACATACATTTAAAATTATTCTTTTCAGCCCTCTTTGCAGTTGCAGGAGAATTATTTTCTTTCCAAAGACAACTCTGGGTCACATTTTTTTTGTTATAACATGTAGCACAAAACCCACTATATATTTAAGAAGTTAATCAGGCTTAGTTGCACAAAGCTTACAGCCTTTTAAAAGGATTATTATAAAGATACTTTTTAGTGCTTGAATGAAAGATATATGTTGATCTGCTTATCTTCTAGAAGAAAAGGCAATCTTAAAACTTTTGCTAATCCATGGGTTCCACAGTAATGCAGCCAGCTCATGTATGTCTGTTGTAATCTACACTTAATGCCCTTTTGTTTAATCAAGATCCATTCCCATTCTCCAGGATGCTCTAGAGGCTCAGGCATCTGCTGAGACTGTGCTTCAGGACCATCCTAACCTAAAAGGCCCTAAGCAGTATCTGCCTCCATGTACAATTGATATCCACATGCACAGAGTGCTTCTACATGACAAACACAATAAAATCACATTTTGTGTTGCTTAAGCATGCATACGGGAGTCCAGGGTGTCCTTAAATCCTCTGCAGTAAAACGAGTGGATTAGATTTCTTGCAATTTTTGACAAATTTTGGGCCCCCAGTTAAAGAAGGATATTGCAGAACTGCAGAGTCCATTTGAGTGCTACCAGGATGGTTAAGGGAGATAGAGCTCCTGGCATAGAAAGAAAGGCTGAGGACCTTGGGCTGGCTTTGCCTGGTAGAGGGGAGGCTAAGAGGGGGATCGGATCTAATAGCAGCCTAAAACTACTTGAAGGGCCAGCTGCAAAGAGGATGGACAAACTCTTCTTGGTAGTGGCAGATGTCTAACAAGGGAAAAGGCCACAGATTGTAGCTTGGCAAGGTCAGGCTGAGCATTAGGAAAAACTCATCCACCTGGAGGGTAGTGCAAAACTGGAAACAGATACCATAAGACTGGGAATCCCAATCTTAGGAGGTCTACCAGACTTCGCTAGACAAAGTGACAAAGGCGCAGTCAACTTGATCTAGTGGTATTGATAGCACCACTTTGAGTGGGAGGCTGGAGTGGATACCTCCTGGGATCCCTTCCCACCAGTATGTCTATGAACTTGTGAAATTAACTACACAACCTGTGTGCAATAGCTCTGATACTATTAGATACCCTTTCAGCACTGGGAGCTCAGGGTCAAGGCTTGGGAACTGCAGGGCATCAGTATTCTGCTTGCACCTGGAGCTGTCTAGCCTGTCTTCATCACTTTTTTAACCTTCTTTGGGTTGCAAGGGCAGTCACTCAAATCACTATTGAGATTAGCATTCAATCCTTACCTCCTGTGAGCACCTTTGACGGCATAGGAAAGGTGTGTGTGAGTTTACATATGGATGAGCTCATGGCAAGGATTTGCTGTAATCTCCTGGAAGTTGCTGGCCTGGCTGCCAGGGAGATCTGCCTGTCCTCATTGCTCTTCCATTGCCTGTCTCACAAAGAACACCTTTGGGATGGGGTGTCAGGTTGGGATTTTAGCCTTTCATTGGAGAGGGCTTGCTATTGTGGAATTTGAACAGTGCACAGAAATTACTTGCCGTAATGTACTCCTTAATTTGGTTACATTTACCAAAGCACCTTCAGCTCACAAAGGTTCTCCAGGGAACCTCAAGCCTGAAGCAAATTACAAAAATAATTGTATATTTCTCAATATTTTCTAGCCATATCTGCTAGTTAGTAAGCATGCTGTCATCTGGAAGCTTGCAGGATTTATGAATGTACATTTGAGCAACCTGGTCTAGTGGAAGGTGTCCCTGACCATGGCGGGGTGTGTGTGTGTGTTGAAACTAGATGATCGTTAAGGTCACTTCCAACCCAAACCATTCTACAATTCTATGATTATCTCCATTAGCATCAGTGAGAACAGTAACCATAAATCCCTTCATACAATTATTACACCACAGTGCGCTATCTGCACACTCTTCAGCGTGCCCAGCAGAACAGTGAAGGAAGATGAAGATTAGAAGCATTGTCTCCCACTCGTCACTGGCAAACTACCATAAATAACCACTCTTACAGCAACAACAAAAAAGCATATGATTAAGTATTTGCCTGGAGACATATATACAGTCTGAATATTTAGCTTAATTACCTAAAAAATGTGATAAGTCAAAAGTGTTGTCTCAGCTACAGCTGTTATGAGAGTTTCCTTTCTTACAATAAAGATTTCTACAAGTTTGAATTATTTTCTCTAATACGTTTTAACAGTTTTGAACAAAATATTGAAAGAGAAGTAAAAATATCTTTCGGCTTTTTAAGTTGATTGTATTTGTTTTAGACAGAGCCTGGAATCCCGACTACATTCCAGTTAAATATTTAACTTCTGCCTACTTAAAATTTACTCTAAAGATACACTCAATTAATCCATTTGTCTTCCTTCCCAATCTGAGATATTGCACCATCTCACAAGCGGCTGCATTTCCCTCTGACTGCAAAACTGTTCCATGAACACCTCACACAACTTGTCAGAAACACAGGGGCGATGAAATTGGCCCTTGTTTTGACAGGCAGCACAGATAGCAACAGATGCAGTTAAAAATATCCTCAGATTTGCTGTTTCAGGGCATTATTTTCAGTTGCTGATGACTTCGTCCAACTCTTTTCACCCACCTTGAATCTTTCTATCCTTGGTATCTCTCTCAGGTTGATTTCCTATGGAAACTTCCAGGTAAAACATGATGTTTAAAAAGAGGCGAAGGAACTTCTTTTTCCCCCCATATTAAAATATTTCACTCTGACGCTTTAGCACTCTCCTATCCTGGAGAAGACCCTTTGGAAGAAGTGTTCCGAGAAGAAGTTTGGAAAAGGGGTTGCCCTGTTCTGACGCTAAAAAAACACCCACAGCTGATGAAGCCTGGATGGGTCTGAAAGACACTGTTCCCTCTGGCAGAATTTAGCAGCTAAAGTCCCCCAAAGCTCCAGATCTGCCATAAGTGTAGGTGGGGCTGCCAAGGTTGAGCAGGACATCCTCTGCGATCACCCCAGCGCCCACCACAGGCCACTCTGCCACGGGTGCCACTCAAACACAGCGGGGTGAGAGAGATCATCTCTACCACATCTACAGTACAACCCAGCTGCCCGGCTCCCCACACTGTGGTCCCAATGTAAAACCCGGGGTGAAATCTGGGGCTCCTCTCCTTCCCAGTACCTGGGGTCCTCCTGTGGGGATGTCAGCAGCAGATTCCTACCTCCTCTCTCTAATACACACAGCTTCACTCAGCTGGTAAACTTTGCAAGACACCATGCAACAGGAGGGAATTTCTGTCCTCCTGGTTTTGTAAAAATATAAAAAAATAAGCAGGAGTTAGAATCACAGGTTCTATTTTATTTAGCTTATTTTTATTTAATGTAAATAAATACTGTACTACTATGCAGCCAGAGAAGATGGCTGCAGATTGCCCAAATAACTTTTATGTTGATGTTTCCTAAATTCCCAGTGTTTAACCTTGCAATCTTAATTCCTTTTTAACATCACTCCTGGTACATGATTCTTTAAGGAACATGATCATAACAGAATGAGGGTCCATAGTTATGGGAGCAATTTAATCCTGGGCTTTCTTTTTTTGCATGCACTGAAGCCTGTAAAAATGGACAGCACATCTACCATAAGACTTTTCTTCTGGCACTCCCCGTCTGTCACACAGTCACTGAAGAAAGAGAAACATTTGAGGCCCATCCACAGTGTAGAATATTTGAGAGGCAACACCTGAGACCCCAGGAGAAAACTGGACATGTAACCAACTGAAGGCAAAAGAGCAATATCCTGTTTTGTCTCTCCATTCCCGTGGCCTGCATGCACCCTGTAGCAGAAACCTTAGCATCACAACCCTATGCATCACGAGGATAAACATGTAGTCTACTGCTGGCTTTCCCTGTGAAATGGTTACTCAGCAATAACAGCGAAAGCAGTGCACTGGCAAACCTGAAAAAAAAATATGGCTGTGTGAGCAACTGATGGTTTGATTTAGTAAATGACATGGGGGGGGGAAGTCCTGTAGAAACTAAGATGCCATTTAAACCAACAACAAAAAATCAGTACAAATCCATTTGATTTGAATTAAGCATTTTGTTTGACCCAAAACAAGTTGCTTTATTTTGGTTTGGGTCATTTTTAATGAATGTAGAGATGCAGACCCCATAGGGTAATGAGGGATGGAGGGGGTTGGGTACAGCGTTAGCCTCAAATTCAAACCTCAGCCCTAGTGCTGTGCTCAGAGTGGAAGTCTGGCTTACTGCCTGCCACTTTCTCCAGGGAGTTTAAGAAATTCTGCAAGGGGTTTTTCTCATTCTACTCTTGAAAGTCTTCCACTTTCTGTATAAAATACTCAAATATTTTTTTGATTTCCCAGATCCATGACTTTGCAGGTGAGTACTCTGAACATGAGGCTGTCTCTCATGCAATGGATATTTAATAGTCTGATACAATATTGATTAAATTCTCAGAATAGCATAACTTTGTCCAGTAGCTGAGGGACTAAAATACTTTTTTTGAAATGTTGGAGTCATTGGTTGAGATCCTAGCTCCAGAGGGGGCAGAAAAAGGACATTTTGGTCACATAGAATCATAGAATGGTTTGTTGGAAGGGACCTTTAAAGGTCATCTAGTCCAAACCCCCTGCAGTGAGCAGTGACATACCCAACTAGATCAGGTCACTCAGAGCCCATCCAACCTGACCTTGAATGTTTCTAGGGATGGGGCATCTACCACCTCTCTGGGCAGCCTGCTCCAGTGTTTCATTGTAAAAAACGTCTTCCTTATATTCAGTCTAAATCTACCCTCCTTTAGTTTAAAACCATTACCCCTAGTCCTGTCACAACAGGTCTTGCCAAAGAGGTTGCCCCCATCTTTCCTATAGTCCCCTTTTAAGTACTTAAATGCTGCAATAAGGTCTCCCTGGAGCCTTCTCTTCTCCAGGCTGAACAACCCAAACTCTCTCAGCCTTTCTTCATAGGAGAGGTGTTCCATCCCTCAGATCATTTTTGTGGCCCTCCTTTGGACCCCCTCCAACAGGTCCATGTCCTTTCTGTGCTGCAGACTCCAGAGCTGGACACAGCACTCCAGGTGGGGTCTCACCAGAGCGGAGTAGAGGGGCAGAATCACCTCCCTAGCTAAAGGCTAACGAGCAGTCTCTCCTGGGTTGTTTTGTACATGGAGGCTGGGTGTCCTTTCAAGACCTTCATTAGTTGAACCTACTCCTGGAGAGAATTTAGCAGCATTTTTCTAGTTTCCCCTACAGACAAGGGAAAGGCAGTCTAATGGCCCTAAATCCCTTTTACTGACAGCAAAGGGCTGGATGGACTTATAGACCATGAAAATGAAATAAACCCAGAGTGAATCAGATACAAAGGCTACCTGCAAGTTCAAAACAGAGTATGGGATACCTGTCCCGAGAGGTAGGCCTTTGAGGGCAATTCTAATGTCCCCAAAGAGTCTATATACTGCAGTGAAGCTTTTTGACCTCTAGCCATGAGTCCCAGCTGGCTGGAGGTACGACACCCTCCATAGTCACCAGGACATTACTGCTCACAGTAATGAGGGAGGACATGGTTTGTGTTTGTACTTGGGACATGGTCATCCTCGGCTGGTGTGCTGGCATGGAAGACGATAGGCTAGCATGTGAGCTGTCATGCCAGAGGATGGACAGGGTGAGTAGGTGCCATTTCCACAACAGGGGCTGGAAACACCAGCAGAAGGGTAGAGAGTATGAAGCAGTTAACTTCAGATGCAAAGCCAAATCCAACCGGACCAATGACTTAGAGATATGAGAGAGTTATGCTGACAATAACAGATGTTTTGGTCAATGTACTTTATCATCACAAGGTTCCCTGTCAGGCACAGTCCTTCACCAGGACTGAGTCTAACCTGTCAGGGGATTGCTTGCTGCAATCCCCTAATACTGGAGAGCTCCATCACATAATAATATGGCCATGCTTGTGTTGCTGTCTTGCTTTCAACCAAACCATCTCAATCATCATTAGCTGAGGAGGCTCTGCACAGTCTTTTGCTGCTCCCTGGAGATACACCTCAAATTCCACTTCAGTCCATCTGTAGATACCTGACTGCTATATTATTGAATTAACCTTATATCTTTAGGCAGCCTTTAGACACTAAGGCAGCCAGGCAGTAATGATTTAATAAGCTTTTTAAGATATTAATAAAAATGCCTTCAAAGACTGCACATGCTTGTTATTTTGCTGATCCTAAACTAAATTTTCAGCTCCAGAATAAGGGATTTGTTTAAACTAAAGAGCTCTGGTCTTTCCGGTTTGTGATTGTTTCTTTCTAAGATACAAGCCAAGTGAGTATTAAATGAGCCCAGAGTGGGGAGAAGAGGAAAAAGTGAAAATATAATTTATTTACATAGTGAATACTCCACACAAGGTTCATAAAAACAAAGCATATTATGAAAAGTGAATTAAAACCCAATTACTTCCAGGTTCAGGAAGTCTCATGAGCTAATTAAGCAATGTTTTTTCAAATCCAATCCCTGAAGTCTCCAGCGAAGGTGGGACAGCTGAGGGACATGCTTTCAGACCACGTGCTAACTATTTCATTCCCCTTCACAGCACAGCTCTGCCACTGGAGTGGTACAAGAACAGTAACAGCCACCTTCACCAATTCTTTTTGAGATCCTCCCAGGAAAGGTAAGCTACCTTGCAGTGATCTGGTGTGAGCCATCACTGTCCACAGGATGAGGCCAGAGCTGCTCAGCTTTGTGTCGTAGGCTTTCTCTATCTGACAAGCAATGGCAGGTCCCCTTCACCTCCTCAGTCAGAGGCTCGTAGCAGAATGAGGATGCATTTTGACATTCCTGGTGACTGGGATGTGCACTGGTATGCTGAGAGTGAAGTCAGATAACCAGATACTGTTTATATCATTATGGCAATGCAAGCAGTTATCTGCAGCAGATTAAAGCCTAACAGTGTCCTACGTACAATCTGTAAGTTTCTGCTGAATAATAGTTGGTGTCTCCTTACTAAAAAATGTTGTTAAAAAATCCTGCTGAGTTCCAACAATGCCTATACAGGGACAAGGTCCTCTGGCAGCACAAACCAGGACAATTCCCAGGCAGACTTGACTCCAGAACTTTGGAAGTGCCAGGTTTTGGACACCACACTACTTTATCTGAGACTGTCCCTATCTGTGCCCAACACTATAAATTTCTTAATAATGTGTGTATATCCAGCCTCATGTTTTTCCTAATCCACATGACAGATCCTGAGCTACTTAGATTTGCTTGCTTAAATCTTGTACTCTATCAGTTCCAAGCACATGGCAGGAAAAGCCCAGGGCTTATAAAAATAGTACCTTCAGCTTAGTCCTCTTTCATTGTTTTTTCCAAGTATTTTATTACAAAATCTTTCCTTTTTCGTGGATCAAACAACTTAAATCCTAACTTCATAATTTCTTCAAAAAATTGGTCTGATTTCATCCATGAGCACTTTGCTTGAAGGGATGCACTGTGCTTCATTATTTCAGCCAAATTCACACCTAATTTCCAAACCCTATTATAAAAAATAAACTCCCTAAATTAATTAAGTAGGTCCTGCTATGGGATGACTTCAGATGGAAGGAAAATTTCAGGACTTGGTCCATTTTTAAGTGATCTTTGGCAATACTTCAGGAAACAATTATTAATAAATTGCAGTAGATTCTGTGTTTCACAGAAATGCAATTTTAAGACTTTCAATGTACGAAACCGAGTTTTTATCATTATACAACATTATGCCGATCTAGCTTTAGCCTGAAAACACTGGAAGGCCACAGTTTCCTTGTACACATAATGTATCCAGCAGTCAGAGGGGAGCTTGTGAACGGAGAGCATCCTATGGTCTTCTGAATCAAAACCAATCACACTGGCTCTGTCACAACCAGAAATGTTTATAAAGGTCAAGAGACCCTGACTTTTGTCTCTGTGCCTTCCTTAGGCTACTGTCAAGACTAGTACAACTGTTGCTTCAGAGCTCTGTAATTCTTATTTGTACTTTAAAACCAAGAAACATTCCTTAAGTTGTAGGGCAATATAAAAGTAATTTTCAAACTTCACGTAACACATAGTAACATATTGGTATTTTTATGAATCATGGGCCAAGTATGCTTCCAAACAGAGAATGATTTTATATTCCAACGGGTACACTATTCATTCTGTAGTGTGTCAAAAGTAATTGCTCTCTAAGCTCCAAAGCACTCTAACACACTCTCTCAAACCACATGTAAAATGAAATCTCAGAAATTATTGTGAAATTAACTATTTTGAGACAAACTAGTCTCCAGCTACCCAAGCTTTTCAGATTGCAAATCCAGCCTCTTTCTAATGCAATTAAATTTATTTTCTTTTATACAGACTTCTAGGGAACAAGCTGGTATGTCCGTGGTTGGATATACTCAATTCAGTATATGTAAATATGAAAAGAATTTTTATGCAAAGCTTTTGTTGGCTTGTTGCACTGGTGGATTAAAAATTGGCAGTTGCACCAGTTTCCTCTTTCAGAAACTGAGCTATTTTCTCAATTTAGATGTGATTTTACAGTCCTGTAAGATGCTAGAAAATAAAAGGAACCATTACATCCTTTTCTGTCATAACATGGAGCTCCCAGTGGAAAATAATCTCTCCTGCCTATACTTTGGTATTAGGAAAAAGTAGGAAGATAATTTAGGCTGAGTTCAAATATGAAAAAATCTTCTAAAGCTGCAAATATTCTCCTAAAGAACTCTGGTTTTATTAATTCTCAGTGTTGTCCCAGAAACCCCACCAAACATCTTTTTTCATGAGCTTTCTTGTAATTTCTACTCTCGGACTGAAAATATAGGAGAAAAAAAATCTGTTCTCCTGATTCTCTACTAAAACTCATTACATAAAGGTGAACTTTAGCTCTGTCTTTGTAATATGCCATAGGAAAAAAAAAAAAAAACAAAAACCCACATTTGGGCTTAGCCTTTCTTCATAGGAGAGGTGTTCCATCCCTCAGATCATTTTTGTGGCCCTCCTCTGGACCCGCTCCAACAGTCGCACATCCTTCTTGTGCTGAGGGCTCCAGAGCTGGATGCAGTGCTTCAAGTGGGGTCTCACCAGAGCGGAGTAGAGGGGCAGAATCACCTCCTTGGACCTGCTGGCCATGCTTCTTTTGATGCAGCCCAGGATACGGTTGGCCTTCTGGGCCACAAGCACACATTTTTGGCTCATGTCCAGCTTTTCATCCACCGGTATCCCCAAGTCCTTCTTTGCAGGGCTGTTCTCAATCTCTTCATCCCCCAGCCTGTATTGATACTGGGGGTTGCCCCTGATGAGGTGCAGGACTTTGAACTTGGCCTTGTTGAACCTCATGAGGTTCTCACAGGCCCACCTATCCAGTTTGTCCAGGTATCTCTGGATGACATCCCCTCCTTCTAGCGTGTCAGCTGCACCACTCAGTTTGGTGTCATCTGCAAACTTGCTGAGGGCGCACTCGATCCCACTATGTCATTGATGAAGATATTAAATAGTACCTGTCCCAGTATGGACCCCTGAGAGACACCACTCATCACTGGTCTCCATCTGGAGGTCGAGCCATTGACCCCTACCCTCTGGATGCGACCATCCAGCCAGCTCCTTATCCACCAAACAGTCCACCCATCAAATCCGTATCTCTCCAGTTTAGAGAGGAGATGCTGTGGGGGACTGTGTGAAAGGCCTTACAGAAGTCCAGATAGATGACATCCATAGCTCTTCCCTCATCCACTGATGTAGTCACTCCATCATAGAAGGCCACTAGGTTGGTCAGGCAGGACTTGCCCTTAGTGAAGCTATGCAGGCTGCCATGAATCACTTCCCCACCCTCCATGTGCATTAGCATAGCTTCTAGGAGGATCTGTCCCATGATCTTCTCAGACACAGAGGTGAGGCTGACAGGACAGTAGTTCCCCGGCTCCTCCTTTCTACCCTTTTTAAAGATGAGCACAATGTTTCCCTTTTTCCAGCCCCCAGGGACTTCACTTGACTGCCATGACTTTTCAAATACCATGGAGACTGTCTTAGTGACTACATCAGCCAATTCCCTCAGGACTCTGGGACGCAACTCATCATGTTCCATAGACTTGTGTATATCCAGGTTCCTCAGGTGGTCATGAACCTGATCTTCCCTTATAGTGGAAGGGGCTTTATCCCCCTGGTCTCCATCCTGCAGTCCATCAGCTTGGGAGGGGTGAAAAGAGATGTTACCAGTGAAGACCTAGGCAGAAAATTTGCTGAGTACCTCAGCCTTCTCCTCATCTGTTGATACTAGGCCAGCATTCTTGTTCATCGGCGGAGTACGATTACTTTGACTTTCCTCTTCTGTTTGACGTACCTGTAGAAGCCCATCTTGTTATTCTTTGCATCCCTTGCCAAATTCAGCTCTAGCTGCACCTTGGCCCTCCTGACCCCATCCCTACACAACCAGGCAGTGTCCCTTTACTCTTCCCAGAATGCCTGTCCCTGCTTCCACTGCCTGTGCAGTTCCCTCTTGCTCTTTAGTTTGACCAGCATGTCTCGACTCAGCCAGGCTGGTCACTTCCCTTCCTTGCCTGATTTCTTACACCTGGGGGCTGAGAGATCGTGTGCTCTATAGAACACGTCCTTAAAGATCTGCCAGCTCTTTTCTGTTCCCTTGACCGAGGACCTTTTCCCAGGGAGACCTGCTGACTGTCTCCTTGAAGAGCTGGAATTCTGCTTTCCTAAAATTTAGGGTCTTGACTGTACTCCTAGCTTTTCCCATATCCCTCAGGAACTTTGCCTAACTATGTTACTGTATTCAATATTTTGACAGCAACAGAGCACCCTTTGTTGAATAGTAT
Organism: Phalacrocorax carbo; assembly: GCF_963921805.1. Taxonomy (NCBI): domain Eukaryota; kingdom Metazoa; phylum Chordata; class Aves; order Suliformes; family Phalacrocoracidae; genus Phalacrocorax; species Phalacrocorax carbo. Next base: position 198,936,819 of record NC_087513.1, on the reverse strand, counting down.
GAATAGTGTCTTTAATCCATGTCTAAAATTAGTTATAAAATTGGAACTGAGGGGAAAATTCATTTGAATCAATATTTATTTCAGTCTTATACAGAATCTGCATTGACAGCACTCCACTCTAGAGCTGTAGCATTTTGTCACACATTTTAAAACATCAGACTTTTTGTGAAAATACTTAAGTAAAAATCAGGTGCACTCTTCCTTTTTCCCCATTGCATTTCGAGAGACTACTGGCTATACAGTTACTAAGTGTTCAACATCCTTCTAATATGTCTCAGTAGACAGAAATTCTCAACTGTTAAATAAATGTGATTTTCAGATGGCAGAAAAACGTCTTTGGGGTATCTGAGAGATAAGAAAGTACTGAAGGAGATCACATGTCCTTGTTGAACTTCATGAGGTTCACATGGTCCCACTCCTCAAGTCTGCCAAGGTCCCTCTGGATGGCATCCCTTCCTTCTAGTTTATCAATGGCACCACTCAGCTTGGTATCATCTGCAGACTTGCTGAGGGTGTACTCAATCCCACCATCTGTGTAGTTGGTAAAGATATTAAATAGTATTCGTCCCAATACGGACCCTTGAGGGGCACCATTCATTATTAGTTTCCACTTGGACATTGAGCCATTGACTGTAACTCTTTGGATGTGGCCATCCAGCCAATTCCTTATCCATCTAACAGTCTATTTGTCAAACCCATATCGCCAATTTAGCAGCAAGAATGTTGTGGGGAGACATATCAAAGGCCTTATGGATGTCCAGGTAGAGGACATACATAGGTCTTCCCTTGTCCACTGATGCAGCTACTCCATTGTAAAAGGACACTGGATTAGTCAGGCAACTAATCTTTTTACTAAGAGTGATTTTCCTAGTAGCACACAAGAAGGTATGGCTTGCTTCCAGAATACAGCAGTTCTGTAATCTGGTATCTACATCTTATTTCTGGTCTGAAGAACCTCCTCAAACCCTCTATTCCTGTTTAACTCATGCAGTAACTGGCATCTAAGAGAGTCAAGTGTGACCTGGACCATGCAACAGATGCTCATCTAGGAAATCCTCTTCTTAGGAAGGGTGTCACTGTTTCTAGGAGGTAGACGAATGTACTCTGGTGATAAGGGTTAAGATTTCAAGCTAAAATTTTCACTTACAGCCTGACATAATTATTGATCCACAAAAAGGCTACTCCACTGTCACAATGTGCTGGATCTCCTTCAATTAAAACAATTACTGAAGCATATGGGCTCTTGTGAATGATAGATCCTAGAGCATTAAATCCAACAAGAATAATAAATCAACAAGGCTGTGCTAAGACTGTAAAGACAACAAAACCATCGAAGTCTAAAAAAGGCTGAGTGAATTGCAAAACTTTCCCAACTGTCATGATCTTTAAAATATCTACATTTTGTAATGCTCTTGCTTGGCTTTGCGTTTTTGGGGAGAGTCAGCATGAAATCACATTTCATACTGAGACTAGCAAATGACAGTCCCTCCCATATTCCTGTCAGCAAGGAATAAATTGGATTAGTCTCAGCCAATGTATGGCATTCTGAAGATGTAAACTTATGCCAGAAAGAAGTAATATAACTCTCCAATTTAAACAACATACTGCAGAAAGGAAGCAGTGAGAGCCATACCAAACTTGACTCATAATAGGCAGCTGCAGGACGTGGGATGCCAGCAGATTTACCCAACCCCTGGTGACCATTAAGTGTGTTATAAATAAGAAGGGCAAACTTGTTTTGCTGAACCTATAAATGACACATAACATCATGTGCTAGGTCTTGGAAGGAAGATACTGGGGAAGAAAGCACGATTTTGAGTCACCACTTTGAATCTGATCTGTAGTGACTGCAACTTGCTATGATGGGATGACCAGGCAGTAACACATGAGAAACTATGTCGTGGCTTCAGTTTGATTTTCAGCTGCTACAGGCGTGCAGCAGAGAAATTACCATCATGGTTACTGGTAGATGTTATTGTGAACTGGGAAAACAGGTAGAAACTGGAAAACTGGCCCGTGCACTCACCTTTCACAGAGGTCCAAGTTGGGTTATTCTGGGCAAGAAAAGGAAGAATAAGGCAATCTACTCCTGCTGCTCACGGGGGACTAAGGATCCTGTTTTTCAAGTTATGAATCCAGCACCACACACACAATTATTCCTGCCATCCCTAATCAGGCATAGTGTTAAAATAGATGCTAATGAGGTCAACAGAGTTTCTCCAGACTCACACCAGTGTTACAGAAGGTACTAACACGCACCTACTTGTGTGTTACATTAGACTTTTCTTTTTTAGTCTTGCTACCTCCTGCTGTGTTCATTGCAAACAGTCATTTTCTCACCCCTTTATGGGTGAGCTTTATGAGAAATACACTCAGACTCTGAAGAGACTGAATAATCTCTGGGAGCAGTCCTAGAGGATGCAAGAGCTGGGAGATGTTATCTGCTGCTGGTTGTGGACCGTATGCTAAGCAGAGTCTATGTTCACAAACATAATTCCCTCCTCCCATTAGTGTCTGGAAGAAACTGAGTTGTATAGAAATTAATCAAGCCTTCATATATCTGCAGGAAATCTGCAATATTCATGTGCCTAGATGACATTCAAGGGAAATTATTTTGTATAAAGGCAAAAACATATCTGACAGAGCATAAATGTGAAGGTTATGATGTTTTGATACCATTCTCACTTGTTGCAACCAACTTTTTGATGGCAGTGTTGTGTAATGATAATGCAGGGAGATCTAACACATTTGAGTTAGCATTGCCTATTAAGAAGCTTTCAAGACTATTACAGTGACAGTACTGTGCCTGGGTGAACCAGCACAACAGGTATTACAGTATCTGGAATAGCTTGTACCCAGCCTTTTACTTTAGAGCAATTTCCTGCGAGGCAGAGAAAATGCTGCCCAGGCCATCAACAGCATCCTTAGACCTTGCAAACAAAAAGCTCCACAGAATGAGCTACTAAATAAAAGAGCCTCTGGTTTTGTTTAACAAACACTAAGCTGAAAAATACATTTAGTGCGACAGCAATATCACCAGGTAGGAGGCTGTGTCTACAGCACTACAGTAAATAACCCAGGCTTTTCTAGCCTTTCTTCTCCATCTGTCCTAGTGTTCTTCTGAACAGTGCATATTTTGAAATAAGAAGCTTACAGTAAAATGGATGTGCATTAATGGTCTCCACAGATCCCTGTCAAATGTTGCAATGCACTTTTCTTTAGCAAACCTGCTCTTTGTTAGTCAACATCTTCTCCTGACAGCCCAACAGTATTTTTAAACATTGGATGCCACTCTGCTATGGGTGGTAAACTATAGCCCAAATCAATATGAGCACCTAATAATTATTAACATATAGTGTCAAATTAAAACAGATACCATTCATTTATATATATTATAGAGGGAATAATAGAGCCAAAGAAGAGAAGAGTGTATCACAGGTGGTGTTCAACCAACACCCTCAGGTCCTTTTCCGCCAGGCAGCTTTCCACCTGGATGATCTGGGTGGGGGGGTTGAGTGCACCCTCAGTAAGTTTGCATATGACACCAAGTTGGGTAGGAGTGTTGATCTGCTTGATGGTAGGAAGGCTCTGCAGAGGGATCTGGACAGGCTGGATCGATGGGCCAAGGCCAGGTCTGCACTTCGGTCACAACCCCATGTAATGCTACAGGCTTGGGGAGGAGTGGCTGGAAAGCTGCCTGGCGGAGAAGGCCCTGGAGGTGCTGGTTGACAGCCAGCTGAGTATGAGCCAGCAGTGTGCCCAGGTGGCCAAGAAGGCCAACAGCATCCTGGCTTGTATGAGGAATAGTGTGGCCAGCAGGAGCAGGGAAGTGATCGTGCCCCTGTACTCGGCACTGGTGAGGCCGCACCTCGAGTACTGTGTTCAGTTTTGGGTCCCTCACCACAAGAAAGATGCTGAGGTGCTGGAGCGTGTCCAGAGAAGGGCAACGAAGGTGGTGAAGGGTCCAGAGCAAAAATCTCGTAAGAGGCAGCTGAGAAAACTGAGGTTGTTTAGTCTGGAGAAGAGGAGGCTGAGGGGAAACCTTATCACTCTCTACAACTACCTGAAAGGAGGCTGTAGCAAGGTGAGCATTGGTCTCTTCTCCCAAGTAACGAGTGATAGGATGAGAGGAAATAGCCTCAAGTTGCACCAGAGCATGTTTAGATTGGATATTAGGAAAAATTTCTTCACTGAAAGGGTTGTCAGGCATTGAAACAGGCTGTCCAGGGAAGCGATTGTGTCACCATCCCTGGAGGCATTTAAAAGATGTGTAGGTATGTTGCTTAGGGACATGGTTTAGTGGTAGGCTTGGCAGTGCTAGGTTAACGGTTGAACTTTATGATGTTAAGGGTCTTTTCCAAACTCAGTTATTTTATGATTCTATGATTCTATGTTTGGGGAGAGGAGCAGGGGGAAGAGAGAAAGAAGAAAAACAATTATCTGTGGATTCCCAGAACAAAAAGCAAACAGCAGCAGCTGTATCCCAGCTGAGAACAAATGAGAAACTGACAGCAGTCAGTAGAGACCCACAGTACACTTTTCACCTGTTGCTCTGGATAAAATAATACATTAAAGACAGACATTCCAGCACTGGCTGATGAAACCTGACAATGGAAATTTTGGTAAGCCAGTTCTGGCGCAGCTATGTTTTGAACTCTTCAGGTAGGATTCATCTCACAGACTAATGTGGCTAAATTTAGAAGTCTGCATGTGCGCTAGGTATCTCTGCTGCCTTTATGTCAGTGGAGATATAATCAAGTCAGTCAAGGACCCCAGAGAGAGATTCATCTCACTAAAAAACAGATAGGGACCTACATGTTTATCTGGACTCCACTGACTATTGACCAGGGGCTTGATTCCTGCCTACAGAAAACCATCTTGAGCTGCTCTTGAGTATCCCACCTCCAGTGGCTATCCCAAAAGACAAGGGTCTTTCACAGGTCCTCTGTAATACCTGCCAGCCCCATGCAGTTCTCTTATCCCAGGACACCTAAATCAGCAATAGGCACCCAAGTTTAATAACTGAATTCCATGCTGGAGCTCCACTTCTGGGATTTAAGGGTCAGATCAAGAATCCTGCAGACAGACAGGTAAATAATGTTTTAAAAAAATGTGAAAAACAAGTGTCTTCTTACTTTTACTCTGTTGTTATGTATGTTCTAACAGACATTTCTCCATATCTACCTTCGTGTTTTTCAAGCATTCCACAGAACTTTATTTGTAAGACTCCCATTAAAAGCAACTCCATATATATTAAAGCCTCACATATCACATATGGAAGAGGATAAAAACCAATAAGACATTTTTATTTCTGCTCTGTATATAGTTGTATTTGTTCTGTAAATAGGAAAATGCAAATATACTTTCATGCAAATGTAACCTTTCTACTTGTAAGAGCTGAATGAAAAAGGTGTCAGCATCAGTTGGTTTTATAATAAATTTTATGGCATCTAGAAGTTGTGTAGATGGAAAGATGAAGAGTTTTGTTCCAAAATTACCAAGGAAAGCAGAAAAATACAAAATCTATTCATACTTTCATCATACAAGTTCTCAATAAATGCTGCTAAGCTTCATAGTGGTGGTGTAGAGACATTTTCAGGGAGCACACTTTTAAGTAGCAGACCTGACAAAGATAGTGACACATTTCTTCTGTTCCACTCTGACAAGAAAAAGATTGACACCTTCTTAATGTCATTTGGAAAGCCAACACTTAAACCATTACCTATATTCCATCAAAAACTCTTCAGTTATTTCAAAGATATCTGGAACTGGTCCCAAGAATATAAATGTGCCAAAACTAATAGGTGGGATAGGCTGCTGAATTTAAATTCAGTGTGATTAAATCTTTGCAATTTTTTATTGCCACTTTATAGTATTTTATTGTTCCTGACACACAATAGATTCTACTCTGAAAATCTTCTTGTCAGTCAGCAGGTAAGCCAAGTCCCATGCATTTTCCACAGGTAAGTAAGAGAGCAGCTGTGGATAGCCTGGCTGTAGCCTGGTTGCAGGTGGAAGGAAGAGGAGGAGAAGGAGGCTAGGCTTTTAGCATCTGGTAAACTTGCAGAGTTAAGGAAGGAACACTGAAAAAAAGGAAGAAATGCATAAGTGCAAGAAAACTAAAGGAAACCTGCTTATGGTATATCAGCTAGTCATTTGAGTTGGTAAGTCCTAGTTGTTTTTTCTGCAGTGCTTACCTTATGGAAAGTGTCTATGCAAATTCACTTCAAAGCTTGAGCTGGCTTGGTGCCCCATTACAGGGTATAAGAAGTGAAGAGGATTGAAAGAGAACCACAGTAATTCAATTTTAAGTCTACATTTGAGTGGCAGAGGAAATCCAGAATAATTCAGCAGAGTAACAGCTACAGAACCTGAACAGAGGATGGAAGGTCAGCAATAACTGATGAAATGCCAGCTACATATGAGGTGCTTTATTGATTTTAAGGCCAGAAATAAAATCTACAACCCAGAGTGATTCAGAATTTCACCAAAAAATTTCCACCCTGAACAATCATTTACAAAGGTACAGAATTCAATTTATGTGGCCATGAAAGGCTATTTTGAGTCACCAAAATAGAGGTAATAACTGAAGTTGTTCATGCAAATTAGGTCATCTAGGATTAGCTCAAACATAGAAAACAATGGGCTGAAGATGCAGGCCAGATGGGATTGGCAGAAAGCATAAATAAACATTAAAGTACTTTAGCAACCTCTTAATCATAGATCTATTATAGCCAGGATAGTCACAGTGTTGTTAGCATTTGTATATTTATACTTTTGAGGAAAAAATGCCCTTTCAACAAAATATCAAAGTGCATCATGAAGAGCAAATTATTTTATTTACTAGGGAGCCATAAAGACATAATGCATTGGTTTTCAAATTATGTGTTACATGGAAATTGCTCTACCAAAAAAGACCAGGGATTCATCCGTTTCAGCTGCCTGCTTCTGGCATCAGGAGGAGTAAAAACATGCCATGTAATGCACCCAGACTGCTGTGCAAAGCTGTATCACAGGGAAAAAAATCTCAGCCCCAGCCTGAGCTGGCAAATACATTTTGCCTTCAAGCAGGAGTCCAATTCAATTTCTCCAGCACTCTTTATTCCACTTGATGTCTTACATTTTATTTAAGTCTGGAATCTTTTAAAATATCTCTTCTCATTTAATTTTTGTGCTGGTCCAGGGCAGTTTTGAGTTTGCCTCTGGGACAGAGCAGGACAAAGAAGATGGATTTTAAATCAGAAGCTACTCATCAGGACTATGAACCCATTGTTTGTCACTGTGCACAGTGCTTTGTCAACATTTCACCTCCTAACTCAAAAGACCATCTCCCATCATGGGATTAGACAAACCCATTACCATTAGGACAGTTATGTGGTGGCTTATTTCAGTTCTGCATAAGGCTGGACCATTTCAGTGGTGGGTAGTACCTGTCTTTATAACCTAGGTTGCTACTGTACATGTCAGCCAAGTTCTCCAGTATTTCATGAAGAGTTGCAGAAAACGTTTTTGATTGTTTTGAGATTATTTTCTGCTGAAAGCTGTAGCTGGAAGTGAGGCATTTCAATGAAATATGTCCATTCCCATGAAGTCTTTCAACACAAAAATGGCTGAAGGTTTTGTTTTGTCTAAACAAGGCACGGTGTCCACTGTGACTTTTTTCTTCCAGGTGAGTTGTTTTGATGCATTTCAGTTTGATTGTTTCCTGTAATAAAACACTGAGCTAATAATGGGTTATACAGCACATAGCATTTAATGTTAAGTAAGTTGCACTGTGTTTAATATTGAATGGAAGTATTAAAGGCAAACCAAAATGTATCAACATGATACTATTGAAATAAAAAGTCTTAAAAGTCCCTGATCAGAAATTTTGGCAAATTTTCATTTCAGAGGAAATGCTGAAACCCTATTTCTTGAAAAAAACCACAGGAATGGCAGATCTTGTTGTGCAAATCTGCGCAGAACATGAGTGCAGATATGAGATGATATTCCAAGTTGCAGTAGCAAAAATAGTAATCACCAGTTCATGCTAGGACCTTGGAGCACTAGTTATGAGCTGGGCTGGGCTGTGTAGAAAACAAAACTAAACAAAAAGCCAAAGATATTAGAATCTATTCACAGAAAAAATACAACTGATGGTATATAAAAATAATTACACGGTTTCATCCAGCGTGATGGGAGAATTGTCTTCACTCCCCATCACCCTAAGAGTTGTCATAACTACTCTTCATAATGCACTGGATGTGCATCTTTTTGTACCAAAGTAATGGTATCTATTTCCATTACACGTTAAGTTTTCAGGATAAAGAATTCAGATAGAACTAAATTTCTTCTCTGTAAATTATGCAACTTTTATCTTCTCAATTAGCAATGTCTGGCCTGGTTTACGTGTCCTGCTGCATGACACAATGGCAACATTCAACTGCTGACCCCTCTTCATGTGAACCAGGTATTACCTACAGAAAAAAAGCAACATCTGGAATTCGTGTTAGAAAGTAAGGGCTGGATGGAACCATGAATTAAAGGTCTTTCTCAGCCAGATCTGTAGTCTCTCCCTGGATATTACACTGAACTGCAGCCTGGTTTTGAGCTTCAACACAAAAATGCTTTCTGCCACTAATGTACAGCTACTTCTGCCGTTAGCCGCATGATCACACTGACTTCAGACAGGAGCATTACTGGTCCTTGGAAGAAAAAGAGACTTCAAAATTTGATGTGGAGGTCCTCCACTGCCCCATCCCACAGTTACCTGTTTGATATTTGCTGTGTGTTCTAGCAACAGACTCCAAAAATCTGCCAAGGTATATGTCAGCCAAGATGTGAGAAAAATGGTCTTTTGTATTTGAATCAAATGCAGCAAAATATTACTGAGCTGTTCCTCAAAAGGAACTTCAAGCTCTTCTGGCTTTTCATGTTTTACAAAAAGGTGTGTATGTTCCTTGCACAGCAATAACCCTTGAAGGTCAAATCTCCTTCCTCAGGCTTCCTACAAATCTGGATATAGAAGCTGAGGATATTGAATCCTGAGGAATGAGGAGGGAAATTTTACTCTCAGCAGAGAGGTGCCCTGGTGGAAAGGTTAATGCGTGATGCTGTTAATCAAGCATGCAAGACCATTGTCCTGGCCAGCACGTCCTGTGACAACCTGCAGAACAAGAGGTGCTACAGGTGGCCATGGTCAGTGCCGGGGATGTGTTGATGGGCAAATACAGCAGATTTTCATGATTCCCCTTAATCTGGGTTGTGTCATGTCCTTGAGCTTCCCTAATGTGGTGGTCAGCATATTTAGACATACAGGATTAGCAAACTTTTATAGGAAAGGTTTAATTTCCCTCTCAGCAACTGTGGTGTTAACCAAGAATGAACCTCAACAGGTCACTGTAATTCCATAGGGAGAAAGATTGGGTGGGTATAAAAGCACCAGGACTTCAGGCAACAAACAGCAAAATGCTTAAATTCATACAATACCTCAAATATATGATTATTCTTACTGAAAAGAGTGGCCTTAGTCACTTACCTAAAGTTTGAGATGAACTCAAGGAATGCTCTTCTCTCCGTATGTGTCAGCAGAATGAAGACTTCCCCTAAAGGCATTTGGTTTTACTCAGTTTTGCTTCAAATATTCAACCATTTAATTGGACCAACCAAAGTTGCCTTCCAGTTGGGAACCTGTCCTTTACAAGAAGCTACCTGCAGTGCACATGGATATCAGCCCCCTGATGCCCCACACAAACCTCCAGAGTCTCAGTCAGACACATATGTCCGTCCTGGGCAGCCTGTGTGCAGTGTGCTGCTGTCTCATGAGGGCAGACCATGACTCTGTTCAGCACTCACTCAAGGCCGGGAAGTCTGACAGAGCATGATCACAGGGTCACAGGATAACTTAGGCTGGGAGGGACATCAGGAGGCCTCTGGTCCAACCTCCTGCTCCTAGCAGGTTGACTGAGGTCAGACTAAGTTGCTGAGGGCTTCATCTAGTTGGGTCTTGAAATCGTTCAAGGACAGAGACTGGACAGCCTCTCCAGGCAACTTGTGCCTCTGCCTGACTGTCCTCATGGGGAAAAATTGTTCCAAGCTGAGCCTGTCTTTTTTCATCTTATGCCTGGTGTCTCACATTCTTCCATCCTGTGCCATCTCCTTGATGATCTGCCCGTGGGCACTGGGGACTTCTGTAAGGTCCCTCCCCTGCAAGCCATATCTGTTCCAGACTGAATAAGACCGGCCCCTACAGCCTCTCCTTACAGGGCCAGTGGTCCAGCCTCACCATATCAGGGGCCTTCCCTGAACTCCATATGGTTTACTGGTGTGTGTCCTGTATTGGGTGGGCAGATGTGGTTCATCAGTACTGAGTGGAGGGGGATAATGGCTCCCCTTGACGTCTGGCTCTGCCCCTGTTCATATAGCCCAGGCTGCCATTGGCCATCATTGCTTCCAGGACTCACTACTGGTCCATGTCCCTCTCACTGCCCACTGGGACCCTCAGGGCCTTTCCCAAAGAGCTGCTCCCAAGGCAGTCAGTCCCAAGCCCTGGCTGTTGCACAGGGCTCTTCCATCCATGGGGCAGGACTTGGCACTAGTTCTTGCTGAATTTCATGAAGTTTCTGTCCGCCCTTTCCTCAAGCCTGAATAGGTTCCCCCTCTATCAGCGAATCAACAGGTCCCCCAACTTGATGTCATCTGCCAACATGACAAAAGCGCACACCACCAGCACCTAAGTCCAAATGTATAGGCCATAACATTGCATTGTCTGTTCATAACACAACAATAAGGTCCACCTGGCTCCAGTGAGAGCCTCCTCCAGGCTCAGCTCCTTCAGGCGTTGCTACCTGCCTTCTCAGGCTATGCATCCCTTTTGTTTTTGATTTTGGTGCCTGTTCTGTGTTACATCCAAAATCCTCTTTCACACTATGGCTGTACTCCCACATGTTTCTTTTGCATCTGTTTTGTCCCCAATGTGTTTATTCTAATGTTCTCGCTGTGTGATATTTTCTGCCATATGTCACAGTGAAGCGAGAGCTGTGCTTCCTCTGCGCAGGTGCCAGTGGGTGCCAGAGGCACACTTCCACTACATGTTTGTGCCTGGGGAGAAGCTCACATGCTAAATATGTCAGAGGCAGCTGCCCACAGAGACATAGGAGGCTCATACTGCTGGAAGCGCAATGCAAATCAAACCCCTCTCCAGGACCTCCCTTTCCTCCCAGGCTGAGCATGTCAGCACTATGTGGAGCATGTGTGGAGCCAGAGTCTCAGCAGTACAAAAGTGGTGTGTGCTGGGACATGGGATCTGTCAGTCATCCCCAATGGGACCTCTTCCAGCCTCCAATTTGGAGTAGCAGAGTCATTTCAAGCACACATAGCAGCCACCGGACTAACCAAGAAGAATGCTCCCAGGCTGAGGTTTCAGGGTAGGACTGATTTCCTCCAACTTCAGCCATATGGATGTTAGGCCTCTAGTCTAAGCTGGCCATTAGGATCCCGCTATGCTACTGGAGGGAGAAGCTCCAGACTAACTACAGAAGCAGCCTGAACTTATCCTTCCTCCCCTATTTCAGGATAGGATGAATCATCCATGGAAGTGCCTGACTCTCTCCAGTGACTACAGGAGACCAAATGTGCTTAGATTCTCCTTCAAGAGGATAAATTTGGATGAGGATACTCCTGGCATTCTTCAGTCTGTCTAGGGGCAGTATATGTTCAATGAATGAGGATTTTTAATATCACTGCAAAAATCAGAGATCTGATGGGATCAAGGGAAACTTCATCTCAACAGCACTGCTCTTTCATTCACCTTAATCTCCCTTAGTCCTCAAGCAGGCTATTTAGTTTGCAGACTTTTTGGAGCCAAGACCTGCCTCCTATCTACTGGTAAAGCAGCTGGCACATGGTTAGTCCTGTACAAACAAACAATAATAATGCTTTCTAGAAGCAGATGTTTGGAACCTGTTCTTAGATGAAAATGGCTCAGTCTAATTTAATGGAATACAAATATTGTGTTACACACAATTATCTCCATATGAATGTTGGACTCCTCATTAATTAAAAGGGGACTTAGGGAATTTATTACACACTACATCAATCTGGCCTCACAGGTAGATGCTTTCCATACAAATGACTATCGGTGTCAATCCTGGTCTTACTGCCATCCATGGCAAAAATGTCACCGCATGCAGTGGGAGGTAGACCTGGTTCTCTTCTCACAGGAATGGCTGTGACTATTCCATTCTTGCTTTAATACAAATGTGATTACAGAAGTGTTATTAGGCCAGTGAGGAATTCTCCAGAGACTGATAATTTTCTTTGCAATTTTTACAATCTTTAAAGATCGCGTATCTAGCACTTTTACACTGATGCTGTTTCTCTCACTTCATAGATAGATTATACAGCTCCTGAGCTGCTAAACTGATCATCAGTGGGTGTCTTAGGGAGCAGAAAGCAAAGATGTGACAGAGATGGTATACATTCTGCCCATCTCATATTTCACCATGGGTTTTAAAATGCTGACTAATATGTTAGCTGGTGAACTGGAAATGATTCTCCCTTTGGTCATCCATCTGGACCAAACAGGTTTTTATTGTAATCAGACACTTTAGAGACAACATTAGCAGATTGTTTAACGTACTGGAATTTAGTGAAAAGGGATGACCTATGTGCTTTCAACATAACAGGAGATATCTGAGAAGAAGAGATTACATATTTATATATAGACTCCAGAATATTTGTTGTGGTTTAGCCCCAGCCAGCAATTAAGTACCACACAGCTGCTCACTCACTCCCCCCAGTGGGATGGGGGACAGAATCAGAAGGGTACAAGTGAGAAAACTCGTGTGTTGAGATAAAGACAGTTTAATAGGTAAAGCAAAAGCCACATGCGCAAGCAAAGCAAAACAAGGAATTCATTTGCTACTTCTGATGGGCAGGCAGGTGTTCAGCCATCTCCAGGAAAGCAGGGCTCCATCACATATAACAGTTACTTGGGAAGAAAAACACCATCACATCCCCCGCTTCCTTCTTCTTCCCCCAGCTTTATATGCTGAGCCTCGTGTCATACAGTATGGAATATCCCTTTGGTGAGTTGGGGTCAGCTGTCCCAGCTGTGTCCCCTCCCAGCTTCTTGTGCAACCAGCAGAACACAGGGAGCTGAAAAAGTCCTTGACCAGTGTGAGCACTACTTAGCAACAACTAAAACATCTCCACATTATCAACACTGTTTACAGCACAGATCCAAAGCATAGCCCCATACTAGCTACTACAAAGAAATTTAACACTATCCCAGCTGAAACCAGGGCAATAAGTTATAGAAATTCAATGTAACAGAATTTTCATTTCAGCTGAAATCAAGTCTTATACCTCCTTCATCCCCAGCAGCCTTTCACAGAGGTAGATACTAGACCTGTGTGTCATTCGGCACCCCAAGCCATGATCTACCTTCTTTGCTAATTCATTGATCAGGATGTTATTGCACCCTTGTAAGCTTAGCTTCTGGCTTTAAGGACCCAGACCTCACTTCACCGATCACTTCTGTTTATAACTGCATTGATTTCAGTGAAGCTACTCCTGATTAACAGCACTGTAAATCAGAGGGGAATCAGAGCTGGCTTCAATTTTCTGCTATGATTACCTACAGATTCAGAGCTACAGATAGAAAAATATGTGCAGGAACACAGCTTCTAAGTATCTTCAATTTCACCATTTCTGGTAAGTAAATGTGGATAACATTTCTCTGGCCTGCCAGGTGAAACTTGCTTTGCTCAGTGAAGAGAGCTGAATCCTAATGCTTGTTGTGACAAGTTCTGGTCAAAACCTTGTGGGTTCCAGAAGAAGAAATGAAATTTTTTCATTAAATCTCATTCATTTAGCACCATATCCTGTGCTAGGATCAAATGTTTTCAATAGAGGAAAATGCTCCAGGACATGAATACTGAAAACAGTTGTACCTCTTGATACTATGCAGTGCTTATCCTTTTTTTCATTCCCAGTATGGCACTGTTTCATTAAAAATGAAGAGGAAAGCATGTGATTTACAGAAAAAAAAAGATGTTTCAAAACAATATAAAATTAATCTAATATTTTATTTTATGTTATATTATGTATAATAAGGTATGTTCAGAATTTCTGCCGTTCCAAGCTCAGAACAAAGACAAATATCACAATGAGAGAAAGAAAAAATGATAGGAAGTCTGAATTTTGACTAGCTCTGTTAATAGCCCTGAAGTTCTCAGTAAGCTTGGGCTGTACGTCATAAAGCTAGGATTATCACCATAAGGATTTGGAAAGAAAAATGGAGCCTGAATAAGGAAGTATTAACTAATTGGAAAGCTCATTACACTGGAATAGCATGTCAGAGAAACTTATGGAAGATCTTTCTCTTGAAGCACTGAATATATGGTTGGACAAAAGCACTTAGAAAACCCTGCTACAGACAAGAAGACAATCTGACAGAGTAATTCATCATAGCAAAACATTTCCATTTCTACTATCTGTCCCTCTCAGTGAAAATTAGATGCTGAGTTTTATCAAGAAGGCTGAATTTGATCTAACCGCTGCAGAGTCTTTTGGAGTTTCATCATTTCAGCTTTCAAAACTACTTAAGATAATTCAAGAAATTTCCCAAACCTGAATGCTGCTTTTCATCTTTCAGAGGAAACAGTTCTGAGCACTGCATGAGCAGTATTTTCAGCTCCGAGGTTTGAACTCACTGCAGTAATTGGAAATGTGAAGTCTTTAAAGTGAACTGAAGTGTGCTGCTTGACACTTTGCTCTCTGCAGCATGTTTCTGCATACGCTTTTCCAGATACACAAAGTCCATGCCAAATTCTCCAGTCCTATCATGCACTGCAAATATAGCATGTGTACTGAAAAGAATGGCATGGCTGCTGTTCTGGATTTGTGGTTTCTACTAACACTTCTTTTATGCAGCTGTTTACCTCCACCCAAGTAGCAAAGTTATTTGATACACATAAAGTCTTTCATGATGAAATATCATGATTGTTCATTTTTTTGTTCCATCCAGTTCATTTTTTTCCAGTTTCTATAGTGAAAGCCATGTGATATCAATAGTAAATTCCTTGCTAAAGTTAAAATATATTCCACTCTCAATTTTCCAGAAACTCAATATGATCATATTATGCTGCAAGAAATGAAGACTTAACTTCCTGAAAACAAGAAAGTGTCAGAGGACCAAAATAACTTAATTTTTCTGTGGTTGGTTAGAAGATTCCATTCCCTGCAAGCTATGGTCTGGCCATTGGCTTTCACAGCTTTGTCACCTCCTTGTTGGCTTGCATTTTAATAGCAACAATATTAACAATATTGTTAATGAGGTGTGTTAAATAAACAATACATTGGATGTGACTCTTTCAGGACTTGGAAGATTCCAGTTAGCACACAAGCTTCATGTCTGAGATCTCCTCAGCCACACTAACTCTAGGAAACAAATCAAACCACCCTCACTCTCCCACACTGCCTCTACTAGGCTTCCCCTGAGTAATAAATCTGAAATCAAGATCCCAGACAGGTCTCTAAGGCACAGTGCAGCCTGCACCTACTTCTAGATGAAGTCTCCAGCAGACACCTCATGTCTGCAGCACAATAAAACTTACTAAGGCAAAAATAACCTCTCTGTACAAGGGGAAAAAAATACCTTCCTCAGGAGATAGCACTAACTGCTGAGGTGCACTTGCACTGAAACTAAAGACTGTCCCCAGCCTGCTACTCCCAGGGCAAAGCACATTTCTTTGACCCTATCTCCCCCCAAAAGAGCTACACCCATGCATATTGATATATCTTTTGACATCCAAAATTAAACCACCACCTGGAAAATTTTCTTCAACTGAAAGGGCCAGAAAAAGCATATTACATATTAGTCATGTCAAAGAATTCACTCCTAGAAGGTGCTGTACTGTTGAGAAATCAGCATAGCATAGCATAGCACACCCCAGCATAGCATGGAATAGGAAAGAAGGCAAGTCAGTGTTTGGCTGATTTCAAGTTCAAATCACTGTAATTACCCAGCTGAGATCCTCCCTACATATACCTGCAATCTCCTTATTTTCACTTCCTATCTCAAACTGTGATGCACTAGTTACAACAGGAGAGCTCTATCCCCAGAGTGAATTCATTAAGGAAATAAATAATTGCGTTTCTTACTATGCCCTGCCTATGTCGGTGGCGGTGGCATGAGCTTTAATGTTATTTTTATGAAATACCATCAATTTTTTTAAATCCAAGTATTGGTAAAATACAAATACACCTGCATGAAGAATAGGTTCCCTGTTTGTACGAGGAAAGGTTATTAATTTATCTGTCCAGCTGCCTCAGCCTGAATTCTAGGAAAATGAAGGCTTTCAGCTGCAATATTACCACAGTTATAGTTGCAGCTATTACCTTTGTTAAATGTCATTTTGCACAGGCCAGGTTAGTTTCATACCAGCTGAGATATTTGCTTAAACAGCTATACTCTTACAGAAATCACAGTACTGAAAATTTCTCTGTGTGTGGGCTGGTGTAAGAAGCCTGTTATCATAGACAGCTCAGTGGTGTTCCTGACATTTTTCAATAGCTTCTAAGAATAGGACATCTAAAGCCATTTCCTTCAGTTCCCTGTTTGGGAAGGCAGAGAGGTGATGACAACAATCTAGAAAGCCGCAAGAAGTCGCTTTCAACTCTGTTTTAATTTGACTCCAAAGCAGCACAGGCAACAGTAAAGAAAAGGTAAGAAAAAGCCCAGTATTTATGGTAATGTAAAAGAAAATGTAAAGTCTGCTAAGATTGCCAGATAAATAAAGATAGTCTGCAAAGGAGATCAAGGCAAGCAGGGAGATGGGCTGAGAGCCTAGAGATGTGGGTTTCCTATGGGACAGCTTGGGGGATGCTCAACAAAAGTCACTTCACTGCCCTGTGTCTGGGACTTCTTCTCTGTAAATGGATTTAGGTGACCATTTCTGTAAAGCACTTTCAACCTAAGAAGAAACCAAATTATGTAAGAACTAGACATTAGTAAGTCATTACTCATGCACAGCAAATTTGTGATTCAGTCTTCACGGGTTTCTTGAGACAATACTAGCAGCTGCTTCCAAACTGGCCAGGAAAGCAGGTAAGAAATAACTTTATCAATAAAATGACTGGATCAGCCATGTAAGGCTGTTTTCAGGAACACTGCAATTACTAATTTCTGTACATCAAGCTCTGTCATTCCCCACCAGTATGACTTAGTAGAAACAAGCAAGCAGAGAGATGAAGGCTTTGCCCTCTTTGGCTCTTCCTGCACTGCACAGCACCACACTTTTCTTCCAGGCTTACACAGCTACTGAGTGCAACATTTACCTGCTGGGTCCACTTTTATAAGTTACATGCTCACAGCTTAGATGTGTCATTCATTTCAGTCCCTTCTTGTCCCCCGTCAACCCCATCTCTGCATTGCAGTCACACAACATGGCTCTCCCAGCTCCATTATGGGTCAGGCTCCTTGCACAAGGCAAGGAGAGGCAGGTCTCTGGCTGACCACTGCAGCAGGGGCTCCAGCAGGAAAAGTATTGGGCAAGAAGGAGATAGAGAGAAGGAAAAAAGAGTAAAGCAGCAAATACAGCACAGGGCACAAGGAATGTAGTACAAGGATCCAGATCAGGAGAAGCCAGCTGAAAACAGAGGCTAGAAGCATGGCAGGGGTTACAGAGAAATGTAGTCCAGAGGAGGCAACCCTTCATCAATTCAAAGCCGCCCTGGTGTGCCAAAGGAAGCAAACTTTCCTCCATTGTGCAGTCCCACTGATTTCAATGGGATATGGAAAGTTGGTATAGCTGTAGGCCCTTAGCTCTCCTTGAATTATTTATTATCTCAAATAGGCTGTAAGGAACAGACTGTACCATCTCATAGCGCTGCTTTACAAAGATCAAAGTCTTTAGAAAGAATCCACCTACAGGGCTGCAGATTTTGGAAGGCAAGTCTAACCCATTTACCGCTCTGGCTGTTACTTGAAAGCCCGCTTTGTCAGAGTAGGTGAAGTGAACAAGAGGCAATTTATTGTCTGGTAGCAGCCAGTATGAGAAGCTGAAATATTAAGACTAACCATAACTTTGTTTTTAACAACTAACAGCAGGGCTTTTTCACCAGACTTGTATGCTTTGAAGCATGAACACTACAAATAACCACACAATGCATTGAAAAGCACCACACGCAAAAGGATTAGGAAAAGAAAATGCCCTTTGTGCGAAGGAAAGGCTGGAGTGACTCGGGAAGTAAAATCACAGCCTTGTACCTTAGGATAGCCAATTCAGCAGAAGGAAAGTAATGGGTATGAAAACAAGCACAGTTTTTAACCACACCAAATGGAGCATTGTGTAAAGCATACTCTATGTCTCTGGGAAGATTTAGTAGATTTACTCAGATACAGAGAAGAGAAACTCAGTCAAAACCTCTTAATAATAGGAAGTCAAGATACAGATTTTGGGTGCCTTTCAAACCCTATAATGCTCATCAACTGTTGACTACAAAGCCCATGGAATGAGTGATCACCTATCTGTTAATCTGAAATGATTCTGTACCGGTAATACAGATTACTGATGCTTTGCATCCACAGTGTTGTTTTTCCTGATGGCAGTGACGTCTCCTCATTACTTTTTCTAGTGAAGAAAGCAGACACATCCCACCTAGCCCTCTGCTCTGCAAACCAGCTGCACACAGGGGCCCTGTCCTAATGAAACAGTTATCTTTACCATGGAAGATAATTAGTAGAGGATAACTCTCTCTCTCAACCTGATTAGTCAATAAAAACTGCAGACTGACTTCTCTTCACAGAAATTTCAGATAGAGTTAGTTAATTAATTCTAGTTAAAAACAGTCCTTTTCCCGGAAAGAACGGTAGGGGCTGAGGATACACTTGTATGATGGTAGACTGTCCTGTTCATTAACCTCTCCTAAAGCAAAAGCTCATCTTATTTAACAGTGAAGACATAGCCTAAAACTCTAGTAACTAACACTCCTGTAAAGACCAGCCCATGATGATGTAGTTGGTTACAGTGTTGGGAGAAGCCTGGGCTTCACCTTCTGCCAAAGTGCAGCTTGACAAATCTTCAGCACATGCACAGAAATCAGTGCTTCAGCTATCTTGGTAAAGTTAAAGCAGCAAAAATCCCTCCTGGTATGGCTTAGTTATACCAGTGTAATTCCCATGATAGGCACCAGCATTATAAAAAAAAACATGCCACGATTTGGTGGGATGGACCAAGCTCTCTAAACAGGGAATGATGCTCTAGGTGAAACTCCTCTCTGCTGAATTCAGCTCCTTCAGTGGCCAAGGGCAGAGACAAAGCTGCTTTTAAGGCATGATTCCCCTCACTCACCTCAGATTTTGGATGAAAGAGTATAGCCTGAATGTGTCTGTTTGCTAGCTACACAGGAGGCATGATGGCAATAACTAGAGCAGATGAAAACATCTATAGGGTCAATGTTTTTTTTGGTCACATAAATTACACCCTTTGGGTCAAAAAATGGCACTACCTATTCTTGTAGTTGTGATGGCTCAAAGGAAATAGTTTTCAGTTAGAAATTAATATTCTACTATATAAAGCATATATAAGAGGACAATAGCTGATACCTGCTACATAGCGGCTTCTTAAAAAATATTATAATTCATAGTGGGAATAAAAGTGTTCTGATAGTCTCTTTGAGTGACGTGCACAATTTTTTATGCTGCCAGTACTAAGTGATGCCTAAGATTTCTAAAAATATGTATCTCACTTTCCTAACTCATGGAAAATGTGGGGAAAAAAAATCTATGTTAGGCTTCGTCTTGACACAGAAAATAAAGCTGATTATAGAAAAGGTTGCTGTAGTTGGAGTGGCTGCTCCAGAAAATGTGCTTGTACATTGATTACAGACTTATAGCAAATGTCTTGACCACTAAACTTGGCAGCTTGAAAGGACTGGTCTCACAAAGATTCTTACACACTTAACTGGTTATGAGAATGAATTTAAGTAGAAATACATGAATGCCCAAATGAAAAATAAGGCTTGCCTGATTAGCAAATCAGCCTTGCTTAAAGAGAAAGTAAAGTAGGGATAATGGTAGCAATGCAAATACCATTATATGTTTTTTAACAATAACATATCAAAACACAGAAATTTAAGAAAATTAAAAAGGAAAGATTTTGGTAGCAGGGGGACTACTGGTGTGGCTTCTGTGAGAAGCTGCTATAAGCTTCCTTCACGTCTGATAGAGCCAGTGCCAGTTGGCTCTAAGACAGACCCACCGCTGGCCAAGGCGAAGCCCATCAGCAACAGTGGTAGTGCCTCTGGGATAACAGATTTAAGAAGGGGGAAAAATCCTGCTGTGAAACAGCAGCCGGGAGAGAGGAGTGAGAAACAGCCCTGCAGGCACCAAGGTCAGTGAAGAAGGAGGGGGAGGAGGTGCTCCAGGCACCAGAGCAGAAACTCCCCTGCAGCCCATGATGAAGACCATGGTGAGGCAGGCTGTCCCCCTGCAGCCCATGGAAGTTAACGGTGGAGCAGCTATCCACCTGCAGCCCGTGGAGGACCCCACACTGGAGCAGGTGGATGCCTGAAGGAGGCTGTGACCCCGTGGGAAGCCCACGCTGGAGCAGGCTCCTGGCAGGACCTGTGGCCCCATGGAGAGAGGAGCCCATGCTGCAGCACACTTGCTGGCAGGACTTGTGACCCCGTGGGGGACCCACACTGCAGCAGTTTGTGAAGAACTGTAGCCTGTGGGAAGGACTCATGTTGGAGAAATTCGTGGAGGACTGTCTCCCGTGGGAGGGACCCCACACTGGAGCAGGGGAAGAGTGTGAG
The DNA here is from genome assembly GCF_963921805.1 of Phalacrocorax carbo. Taxonomy (NCBI): domain Eukaryota; kingdom Metazoa; phylum Chordata; class Aves; order Suliformes; family Phalacrocoracidae; genus Phalacrocorax; species Phalacrocorax carbo. Next base: position 198,916,017 of record NC_087513.1, on the reverse strand, counting down.
GAGTCCTAAGAAGCAGCAGAGACAACGTGTGATGAACTGACTGCAACCGCCATTCCCCGTTCCCCTGTGCTCTGGAGGGGAGGAGGTAGAGAAAATTGGGACTGAAGTTAAGCACAGGAAGAAGGGAAGGGTGGGGGAAAGGTGTTTTAAGATTTGGTTTTATTTCTCATTAACCTACTCTGATTTGTTTAGCAATAAATTAAATTAATTTCCCCAAGTCAAGTCTGTTTTGTCCATGATGGTAATTGCTGAGTGATGTCCCTGTCCTTATCTCAACCCAGGAGCCTTTCATTATATTTTCTCTCTCCCTGTCCAGCTGAGGAGGGGAGTGATAGAGTGGCTCGGTGGGTACCTGGTATCTGGCCAGGGTCAACCCACTGCAAAAGCAAAGCCACAAAGACAATTACGTGAGCTTATGAATAAAATGCTGGGTTTTAAGTATCTCAGCTATAACACAGACTTGAAAAATAATTAAATTCCTCTACCATATATAAATGTTACTTTTGGACAATTACAAAGATTAGGTAAAAGTGTTCAATAAATGTTTCCATTCTTCACTCCAGGGGAAAAAAAAATGCATTGATATCAAATTATTACAAAATACTTTTATTTCAAGAGCAACAAGTAACAATGTCAATCAACATTTATTTAAGCATATCTGCCTAAACTGCAGATGAGAGTTTGAAGGAGCCAGCCCAAGAGTTTTCTGGATCATTCATGCAGAGGCTTTTTATCCAGTCCTTAAGAAATGTGGACATTAAAAGGCCTAGGGTCTTTTAAAAGTTCTTGACTTTCAGAGAAATAGTGCTGTGCTAGTATGACCTGTGCACTTACAAGCTTGTTAGCTTGACATTGATCCCCAGAAAAATAAGAATGCACGTGAGGTATACTCAGTTAATACAGAACGACAGAAGTTAATGCAATCTTTAATATCAATGTGGATTTATAGAAAACAGATTTGGTGAAACAGCTGAATGACATTTTTTCACAGGATTATATGTTTGGATGATAAAAAGACTAGTGTTGATGTAATAACAGCAGTCTTATGTAAGCAAGCTGACTTAAGACTGCATGACATTTTAAACAAAATATAACCACACAATATCAACATGGCATGTATTATGTAGACTAAAAGCTGCCAAACTGATAAAAGCATAATCTCTCAATTTACCAAGAAGAACATTTTAGATAGATTTTATCACCATCTTAATACCTCCAGAAATGTCGTAATGGGGTTCTTTGACAGTTCCTTCTATTTTTTTCATTACGCTGAAAAAACACATGTAATGAGGAACCAATAGGTGGAAGTTGAACTTCAATGCATGAGCAATTACCCATAGAAATGGCTCCCTGGGGGTTACAGTGGAGTCCTCCTTCTATACATATTTGAAAATTGGGACTGATCGCTTTTCCAAAAATTGTGCTCTGGATCAGACATAGATGAAGTCAGCAAAGTCCTATGACTTGTGGTATGAAAAGGTCAGCCCAGAGGATGGTCCCTTCTGGCTTTAATTTATATGTTGTTGATGTCAGAGTGTTTGCCTGGGTAAACCCAAACAGTCTATGCTGGTCTGCAGGCAGAAACACAGAGATAAGGGAAAAATCATTCATGTCAAAATGAATTTTGGTTCTGGCATCAGTGGAGGAAAGATTAAGCAACTGATAGTCTATCTATCCTGATCACCAGGTTTGCTGCATTGCCATTAGTTTCAGAAAGCAAAAGCGTGGATGCATCAGCTTCATGCACTTGCATGTCTACAGGGCTCACCAAGAGGGCAGAGACCCACTTTCACAGAGAAATGGGTTGGACCAGACCACAGAAATTACTAGCAATATTAGTTTTACCTTTCTTTACTTTGCAGCAGAACTATGGGTCTGTCTTGCAATTTTGAAGTTATAAAATACATATGCAGATATATACATGCATTTTCACACCAATAAAGGATTAAAGGGGTGTGAACAAAGTCAGTGTCAAAAGGGCTCATCTTCACCTATGAGGCAGGTACTGATATTAACAGGGCGGATTCTCACAAAGGCATGAAGAGAAATCACTTCTGCTTGTGCACAGGAATGATACAAGGACAAAGCCATGTTGGAGGACAGTCAGGCTGCACAAAATTTACCTTTGTCCCCAGAGCTACACAAAAACTATTCATTAAGTTTTTTTGAGACCCTAAATGGGATATAAGAAATGTGTAAGTCCAATGCTGAACAGAACCCAAAATAAACCCTTGATTCATTCAAAAAAGTCTCAGAAGTATTTCATCTTGCAACAAGCTGCATGTTACTGTGAAAAGGAAAAGACACGTCATCTCCTGGGGACAGAATACACTTTGGGCTAAATTTTATGTGGCTGAAAGCAGTGAGAGCTGCACATATGGAACAAAGTACACGTTGTTGACTCCTGAAGAGAAATTAAATATCTCTTAGAGCTGAAGGGAATAACAGTTTCACGAGTATTGCTTGATGTTCAGACAGGGAGCCCATCCTTCATTTTGTATATGTAGCGTAAAGTAAGAGTGAATCCATATTAGCAGTGGAATTGTTCTAGTGTGAAGTACTGGGAGAAAGCAGAGACCCACATGTGAGAACACAGAATTAGCCTATTTTAGTGAAGTAATCATGTACAAGGCAATTGAAATATAAGAAAAATAATTTGTAATAATTATTATCTCCAAGGCAGTGTGATAATACTGACATCAGTTCTTACAGTTAGAGATTACATTTAATGTCTTCTCTTGTAGTAGGGGAATTCCATCTCTAATCAGGCTTTTACTTGCTTCAGAGGCTTAATGGGAGCAGACAATATTAACTACAAATAAATAGTTAGGCTTCATGTCTTCTGCCTGTTCATTTTATGTTGTTATTGAGCCTTAGCCTGGAGAAAAACCTCCAAATGAAAACTTCTTCTAGAAAAGTATTCTGTTATGGCTGTTACTGAACTAAAGCTGTTACTGAATTGCCCAAGGTGTGCAGATACTTTAGGATTCTTATGCCTAGGCTTAGGTAAAACATCCAGAGGTGAACATAATAACTATATAAAAATGCTTATATACCATTATGCTACTGTATGTATAGTGAATGAGATCCTAACAGTCACAGAACAGCTAAGGTTGGAAAGAACATCTGTAGATCACCTAGTCCAAAGCCCTGCTTAAAGCAGAGTCACCTACAGCAGGTTGCTCAGATCCATGTCCAGTCAAGTTCTCTGCCAAGCTGCTTTCCAGCCAGCTGGCCACCAGCTTAATTCTTTGTCTGCTGTTAATAGATACATACAGTTCCACTTATCTCACCAATACCTACTGTGCTTTAGGGTTTTATATTTTCAATTTATAAAGAATGCATAATGATCACTAGGTATTGTAATGTTGCTCATGCAAATGCACATTACTGTAAGGAAAGCAAGTTTAGACTAAGTGTTCAGACAGCGTTAATGCTGACAGGATAAAAAGGTTAGTTTTTCTTTAATGAAGAAATAATGAATAGAATTACACTGAAGTTTATTTTAAATTAATGCTTCATTAAGTGTGAAATGGAGAAGTATTTATCAGCCTGTATAATAAATGATACACTGTAGCAGCAGAGTGGCTTAATAAATGCGTATTATTACTGTTTTTACTGTGATGGTACCACATGCAAGCACAGTGGAGGAGGTCACCAAGGAGAGAACAACACAGACAAAGAACAGAAAGACCAACAAAACACAGAGGTGACATTACTCGTCCAATCTCACAGCCACAAAGCTGGAAGCTGAATCCAAATCTCCCAAATTCCAGCCCATTCACGTGTTTAAAGCTACACATTAAAAAAACCCTGGCGGAACAACTTTCCTCAGATTTTGCCAGTATGTTGAAATGAAAGATCCCCAAAGATGGCTGCATTTCAGTTCCATTCCAGTGGAAACCAGCTAGAAATCTGTTTACATTCCCAACGGTTCATCCATCTTGCTCCAAAGGCAGACTCCGATTTAGGATCCCAGGAAACTGGGGTCCATGATCCTACTGCAACCTCCTGCATTTTGAAGTAGGAGCTCTCTTGACCCAACCAACCTGATACATCTGCTGAAGTATCATTACCTTTTGTGCAAAACTAAAGAAAAAATGAGACCAGATAAAATCAAAGACCTGCCGTACAATGGGATGATTCACTCCTTCAGGGTGCCCACCTCTCTCTACAACAGGGAATGAGAAAGCCTTGATGACTAGCTTAAACCATACCATACCTTTTCAGATGGCTAGATGATAGCGGACATGAACCCAACAGTATGTGCAATACAGAGGTGTATTCTCTGCATAATAATTACCAGCAATTAAGATAATTATGAACTGATTTGCAGGCTAGTATCAGCTGGAAAACAGTGTACAAAAAACCTTAAAATGACAGATGCAAAGAAAAAGGAAGAGGAGGAACAGACTTCATTGTTTTCTCATGTCCATTTAAAGCAATTAAAAGGAATGCTTTGATCTCTTCTCTTTGAGATTAACTATACTGCTATTTTGGAGAGATCTTTTCCCAGATAAAGGAGATGATATGAAAATTACCTTGAATGAATGCAGTATAAACTTCATAGGAGCAGTTAAATAAAGCATAATTTTTCATTAAGGTTTAATAAGTTACTGTAATTAGAGATTACTTCTTTTTAAAAGCACTTTGCTCATATACAGCACGGAAGTCTGATCTTAAAGAAACAAATTAAATACCAATTCCCAGAAGCCCCACCTCTGTCTGCCTCTCTCCATCTCTTCTGAAAGGCTTTTATTGTAGTAGTCTCTGGATATCATCAGGAGAACCCAAACAGGTCACCACAACTTCATGACAAATTCCTGTTTGCCATATTATGGCCTTGGGAATTATCACTGAATTTAGTAGATATTAATATGTGTGCTTTGAACAACACAGTAATGGTGTTACGTTTGCAATATCTACCCATGAAAACCCTTTAACCTCTTATTTAACTGAGAATTTTATTGCCTTCCATGATTATTTGACTATGGGACGTCAGTGATCTTCCTCATGCTTCTTCAGAGGACTTGTTCTTCCTCAGGCATTGACATCTATCAGTTTTTAAAACAAAAATACAGCTGACCACAAAGCAAAGAAAATTGCTAATAGCAGAAGACCTGTCCAGTCACATTCCCTTATAGTTGTTAAGCACACAGTTTTCAAAAGTATCAGTCAAATGTCAAAGTCCTTGACCTTTAGAACTCCTAGACCTTTATAGACCTTTCAGGAAGACTTGGATTATAGGTTTGTAAATCACCTCTGAAATCCTGAGCTTTTGGTGGTTTAGGGATTTTTTAACTCCTCTGTAACTCTCTTTTTCATGGGAAAAGCAGTGATACGGTCCCATGGATTGCACATGGTGAGTTTTTGACAACAGAGGGAGATAGGGAGCAGCGAAGAAGCTGCCAGCTTGCAATACCATGTTGTGACCAGCCAGAAGTTACAGGATTTGTGAAATAAATGGTTTGTCAGAGCAGGAGGAATGCTGGTGCTCTGAAACTGAACCAATATGCTGAGAGAAGTAAACTGATGTCAGGCCTCTGGGAGAAGGTGCATTACGAGCTGGAGTATTTCCTCTGGTAGAAGAGGAGACATGAGCATGGATCTGCATCTCCTCCTCATACTAATGATTTCACTCAGCTTTCAGCCCAAGAAATACTTAACATGCAAAGATAAAGTAATTGTAAATATCCTCAAAAACCAACATAATGAAAGGCAGAATTGCTCACTGTTGTAAACGGAACAAAAATAACCATATTGCTGCCAGCAGGCATGCAAACCAATGTCAGCCGGGATTTGGTAGGTTAAGAACTAGGATATGTGTAACAGTATGGTGGGTACATGGAAAAAACATACTGAGAAATGTACATGGTCAGACAGCACAGCCTGAGCTCTGCTGCTGCTTATCCTACCCGTGGTCCTCTGAATGTCGAAAGGCGCTACAAGGAATCAGAAACAATCAGTCATTCTGCCTTGCTAAGATGCAGCATAAAGGTCAGGATGAGCAGAGCTGAAGCCAGATTCACCAGTGCTGCTGCAGCACCTGATCTCCAGCCATGCTCCTGAGACATGGCACATCCTGTGTTTGACCTTAGCCAAGACACTGAAGCATATCGTGGAAGGACTAGGTCATGGAGAAAATCCTGGGAAGTGCTTGACATTGTTTAGGATGGTATTCAGAGAGTCACAAGAGTGTAGAAGAGACTAAAAGGTGAAAATAATTTATTTTAAATCATCAAGTTGATTTTTAAATGCATGATTTGCAATGCACACTCTTTATCTGTCACTTGAACATACAGATTGACACAGTGGAACAAATGAGTCCAATTTAATTACCTGATGCTTCAGAGGAAACGGGATGATGAAATACTCAGTCGTCCTATGCCCTGTGACTGGACTGTGCATTGAAGCATAAAGCTTGCTAAGTTTTTCTTTTTTAACTCATCCAATTTGCTTGTGGATGGCCTCATTTTTCATATTATTCTTGCCCTCTTGCACCCTTATGGCTCTAAAAAAATTTACAGAAATAAACAAAATTTACTATATTTCGAAAGGTAATTTATATTTTGCCTTTCACTTCAGTTGAAAACCATTGCTGTCCACTGTGTTTGCCCTCCTTGGTGACAAAGAAAACTTGGCAAATGGACATTAAAATATCAGTAGGGCTACTGAGGTCTTCCTCCGCAAAGTGCAGATAACTACTTTATTTCTCTAATGATTACAACGTAGTCTCAGGAAAAATCCTCTGTTAACCTCCAAGTGATATATAAAATATTTTCAAATTGTGTGGCACCTCATTAGCAAGCTTTTCTAGATATTTTAAGTGACTACTGGATTTGCATGCCTCATTTTGGAGATATCTAAAGATGCCTCCCTTTCAGAAAGTCTCAGAAAGTTCAGAAAGTTCAGAAACTCTCCCCTCTGTAAACTAGGTGCTGTATGTGTTTGTTAACGCAAAAGACAAAGTTAAAATGTCTGATAACTTTTTAAAAAATTACAGCTACAATTTTAATGTACAGAAGCAAAATAACTCTCTCCAGTGAACTGTTTTGTGGGGATTGCTTACTAACAGATCTGCTTGCAGCAGATCTAAAAAATATACCATAAAACAAGCAGTGTTGTATGCTTAACCACAAAGTGGCATCCAGCATCCTCTGGAAATGAGTCTTGCTGGGAAAGCCTGCTGCTAAGCCAGGGTCTTCTGAAACAGCTTATCTATTTTCTGAGACCACCTAGGAATATGGATCAGGAATGGAAAAATTGATTCATAGCCTATTCAAATAAATAGTCATTCCAACTTATTCCTACAGTCTCTGCCTCAGGATATTTAGCAAACGGCTTTTAGCTGTTAGCTTGGCTTGTGGCTAAGTCATTTACTTAACACAATTCCTGCACACTGAATCCTTCTGCAGCCTGCACCCCATCTTGCAGGCACTGGCCTTGCTGGGCATCATCTGCATGTTACAGAAATTGAAATAATTTTCACAGTACTTTGAATAAATTAACCTGCCACTAGAAATCTGACATCCCTTTTGCTCTTGTCAGACTTCTTGATGCCATATTAAAAGATCAGTTCTTGATACCTTTGACAGCTTTATTATTACTAAGTGACAGCATGTGTCAGAAAATCAAAAGAAAGCACAGCAAGAATATGAAAAGATTGAAAGCAATAGAAACAACATTACTGTTGCCATGGTACAGATCAGCATCTAGTGAGGCCAGCAGGACAGCAGCAGTGACAGGCAGTGCTCAGGCAGTTTCCTGGTCCCAGATAACGCTAATAAAGTGTCTGGAAAAGTCAGAGATCATCCTGACTTGATGGCGCTGCCATTGTAGCTTGAGCAAGGTCTCAATGAGGACCATGCTGGCAGCTTATTCTGAAAAGTCAAAGCTGATGAGGAAGAAATGCTCAAGTCCTCCCTGAGCAGCACGGACAGCCACTTAGTTATTTATCTCAAGGTTGCCTTGCATTAGCAGTCATGCATTTTGGCAGTGACTCTGATAAGCTACCGAATAACATTTTATCACTTGCCAATTCTTGACCAGTTCATGGAGCACATTGAAAGGATGTGCCATTAATCACATCAAAAAGAAACACGCTTGGTGTTGGCAGTTCTGAAGTCCAGGGTGGGTGCTTGTTTCTGCTCCTCCAGAGGCAAGTCTTAGGTTTTTTTCTGTGTTTCACAAACTGCCTCTCTGTCTGTCCAGCTGCCGCTTTCTAGGCAGCCATGTGGACGTAGGAAAGCAAGTCAAAAGCAGCTTGTTTTCCAGTCTCTGAGCTTTCCAAACTTCTTAATTTCAATTGCTTCTGAAAGTTTTGCCTGCTTCAAAAACTAGATACGGCAGAAAGCAAAAGAAATAGCTGGTTTAATGTCAGTGAGAAACCAAACCCAGACAAAAAGTTGTATCATGTCTTATTCCCTATAATTATTTATATTTTCTATTATTCTCACCTTTTGTCTATTTTTGGTTACCCTGTCTCAGAATCACAGAATCACAGAATGGTAGGGGTTGGAAGGGACCTCTGGAGATCATCTTGTCCAACCCCCCTGCTAGAGCAGGTACACCTAGAGCAGGGGGCACAGGAATGCATCCAGGCAGGGTTTGAATATTTCCAAGGAAGGAGACACCGCCACCTCTCTGGGCAGCCTGTTCCACTGCTCTGTCACCAGCACAGTAAAGAATTTTTTTCTCATATTCAGGTGGAACAAAATGTTGTCCTCGATGCTCTGCAGGAACCTTCTGGATTATGCACACCTCACCATGTTGCTTTTCCAGCAAATATCAGGGTGGTTGAAGTCCCCCATGATAACCCAGGCCTGTGATTGCGAGGCTACTTCCAGCTGTCTGTAGAAGGGTTCATCAGCTTCCTCTTCTTGATCAGGTGGCCTGTAGCAAATGCCCACAACAGTGTCACCCATATTTCCCTGCCCGTTAGTTTTTACCCATAAGCTCTCGACTCATTCTTCCTCCACCCCTAGGCATTCCAGTTTCTCTGTCACATAAAGAGCAACTCCCCCACCTCACCTTGCTGGCCTGTCTTTCCTGAAAAGCTTGTAGCCATCCAGGACATCATTCCAGTCATGCAAGCTATCCCACCGTTTCTCTGTAATTGCAATGAGATCATGGATCTGTGACCACACACAGATCTCTAGTTCCTTCCATTTATTCCCCATGCTACATGCATTGGTGTACAGGCATTCCAGAGAGGTAACCAAGCACACAGGTTTCCCTGGAGGGGTGCTCAAGGTTCCATTATTGCCATATACACCCTTGAGGTGGTTGATCTTCTGACTGTCATCTCATGAAGCAGCTAAGGCACCTTTGGTGCTGCTCTGGTTGGCCTGGCTTATTCCCCCATTGGATGTGATGGCACCAGCATTGCCACTTTGGACCCTGCCCCCCCAGTCCTTCAGTTTAAAGCCCGCCTCAGCAGGTTGGGCAGCCTGCTGCCAAAGATTCCTTTGCCCCTTCCAGGCAAGTGGATTCCATCCCTCCCTAGCAGGGAAGGAAGTATTTCTTTCTGTTGTATTTCTTTCTGTTGAGGTATTGAAAGAAGTATTTCTTTCTGTTGAGGATCATAGCAGAGTCAACCATCTGCAATGACCTCAACTAAACAAGGAAGAATGATTATAGAAACAGATACATCTTTTTATGCTTGTCACTGAGTCTCCCTCTACCCAAGACCGTGGCAGAACACCAACCTTCCTGCAAACAAAGCCATACTCAGAATGACTCTCTCTGAAGAACTGAGTATACCAGTTCAGTCAAAGTACTTGGCTTTAACACAGTAACATTGCCTTTAAATTCATTCCTTTGGGATTTTTTAAAAAAGCTTTTACCAGAACAAATACATCAGCTCACTGGCAGAAACCACATAATGAACTTCCCAATATATTGCAAAGGCACAGAGGGCAAACACAGCTAATTTAACAGCAGGCTCACAGCAGTGTGTTAGTTTACACCCGTTGCAAGGGACAAGACAGACTGGTACAGAAGAGGATGCTTGTATTTATTCCTCCTCATCTTTGACCCAACCTTCCTTTTTCTGTTATTAATATCACACTGGTGTGTCATGAGGAGTCACGGCACTGCCCTTTTCAACCAGCAACTCCACATTGCACAGATTCACCCTGTGCCAGACCTGGGGAGGGAGGCAGAGGCACAGGCACAGAAAGCTGCATAGAAAGTACTGGTCTTGTATGTTTTGGCAGGGATGCCAAACATGTCTCCTTGCCTTAGTTTTCTGTTTGCTGACACTGACCCTTAACCAGGCTCACATATTTGGTTTCACCTAACATCTGATGAGATCACTATATAACACAAAAAAAGTAGTCAGATAAGTTCTTCTAACTAGACAGAATCAATATTCTGTATTACTCCACCACCCAAGGTAGCTGTGATAATAGAAAATGTATTTAATACATTTTATGTGCAGATAGGTATTCATTTACCCAAAGCATACCCATCTGCCATTTTCCTTTGTGCTATGATTTCTGTTTCCATAAGTTGGGCCACCATTAAGCAACATGATGGGTATTTTGCAGTGTTTCACTTATGCTACAGAGGTGCAAAGCAGATGAGTTTCAGAAAACCAACACGCTGAGCAAGATGTGGTCTCCAGTTTTAGAAGTACAGGAGCTAGAACAGCCCAGTCCATGTGAAGACCATCTCCAGCCCCTACCTGCCAGAGTGATGAAGCACAGCTGGCAAGACCATGAAATCCTCCACAGAGCCCCCACACTCTCAGAGCGGGACAAGGTGCAATGGGGTCAGCATGGACTTTTCAGCACCCCACCTGAGCACTGAGGAAAGTGTGGTAGGACAGCCTAGTACACTACACAGCAGGGTGGACCAGAGCTCAGCCTCTTGCATCAGCCAGCAGTCTTGTAGTGCATGGGCGTTCAACCATGCCCTTTAGTTTACAAGTTTGTCATTTTTGTATGTCCTCTTAATATTTTCCTAACACTACAAATATTGGGCCATAATGCATTTTATCTTGCAGGTGATGCATAGCAAAATGATGCAGAAACTGGTTGTCTGTCTCTATAATCTGTCCCCATATGAAAGTTTGTCCCTACCCATAATATTTTTTCAAGAGTGCAGATCAGTAAATTTCCCATAAAGGCTCATGTAACATGTATCTGTAATTCACAAAGGTCCTACATCACACATCCTTCATGCCTTCTTTGGAAATCCTGTTTGAGCTCCCAGTGCTCTGCAAGGCTATCAGGAACATAAATGAGGCTCTTCGTATATACGTTATTTTGAAGTTGTTAATCTGCTTAGGGACCACAGGAGTTCTGATTCTCATAGGGAAGGACGGAAACCATTATAGCAGTAGAAATTTAGGATCATCACTTACACTGACATTTATGGAAGCATCACATGAAAATACACACCAAGCAATTTGGACAGGCAGCTCAGTGTGTTTCCTCCATATTCTCTAGCATTTTTCATAGGCTTTGGCGATGGAATGAATGGGGATCTTATTTCTATTATGTTCTCAAATTGCTTCCACAGAGGAAGAGCTGGCTTTTAGATCCCAGGCCAAACTTGGAGAGTTCTTTGGATTCAAATCCTTCCCCTCACAAGAATTTCTTAATTTTCAACTCAAGAAATATTTTTCAACCTGCCTACCACGATGCCACTATCAGGACTTACTAGCTTTGAAAATATCCCTTGGGTTTAGCCAGCTGGAGGCATCACGTGCTGAACACTTCACAGAATCAGCTAAATATAACTCCACTGTTTGACTGAGTATTAGCAAATCACTAACCCACAGAGGGATGAAATATTATTCTCAATCTGAAATGCAAAGAAAGCATATAAATATGTAGGGATTTTCAAAATACTGGACATATATTCCAAACAAACATGGAAATTAACTATATATTTTATGGAAACTTAGAAATATGATTAATATATGGGATTGTACTGAGTCTAGATTGAGACTAGACAAAAGGGAAACAAAACACATCAGGTTGCCACAGGTTTAGGCTGTTCAACCATAAATCTTGATTTAAGGGTTTCTGTAAAAACATAAGACACTCTTAATCTCATATAAGACCTCATAGCCAACATCTAAAAATTCAACATCCTATTTATTAATAAATACAATGTAATTTCTAAGAAAGTGAGACACAGAAGCTCAAATAGTTTGAGGAACTTCTGGAATTTTTGAACAGCTAAAAAAAGTCTATGACATATATAATTCCCTTTTCCCAAGTAACAAATTCTTGCACAGAGGGTGGGGCTGTCACCCATACTCTCTAAGTATGCCAGGCTTTTCCAAGAGAGTCAGCTGAGTCGCACAAGGGAACAGCAATTTTGCACCATGAAGGAAGCCTGGCTTCCTTTTCCTCCAACATGTCCATCAGACTCCCTGTGGTACCAGCCTAGATGTCTTTTTTGCCAGCACTCCAAGCTGTCTGGGAACATGGCTGTGGGCAAGTTCTTCCTGCTGGTGACGTCGCCATTTGCAGAGCTGGATGTGCGCACTAGGATTGCCTCTGTATAGATGTAAGGGTTTGACTGCCACTGGATGGAAGGGGGAGGGAAAATAGGAACAAGGGTGTCTCCCTTTCTTACCAACGGAAGCTTTTTATCAATGGAGAAAACAAGATCAGCAGCTCTAGTTTCATAGAAAACACGGAAAGCAAAGCACCCCAACAAGGCCTGCCACAACTCACAGCCCTTCAACTCTTGATGGAGCACCACAAGGAGAGCACATGAGCAGCAGAATCCCAAGCAATGCCCATGGGACTTCCAGCTCCCTGAAGGAACCTCTCACACGTACATGGTAAAGCACAAGCTGCAGCCTTATTCAACTATCTTCATCTGGCCCATAACGTGTCAATATATCATTCTCTGCTCCACTCTTCTGCCATGGTGGCTGTCTGAATCCAAGGAATGGACAGTGCTTTGCTGTACAAGAGCACAGAGGCATTCATCAGAAAGGCAAGAGAATTTATAAAAGCAAGACCACATCCTAAAAAAAAACCCCAAGCCTTCTGAAAAAAAGAAATGCTGCTGGACTCATCCATGTAAAAACAGTCTGAGGGGTGATATACACCTGAGCTGAAGAGGAAAGGTCTCTGATAATGTATTTTGGAGGCAGGCAGTCTGGCTGCCTCCATTAGGGGCAGGAACCAGTTCTGCAGGCATCACAATACCACTTCTGCCAGTGAGTCAACTTGCCATGCCCAGTGTCCTTAGTCAAAATGAAGGTTGCACTCAACCCCTAAACCATTCAAGGCCACAGAAAATTTAACTCAGCCAATTGGTAGTGCCACAGCTTTCACTGCCTATCATGTAGGATTTTAAAGAATAATCAACAACAAATTGTCCATTTAAAGGAAGATTATGATTATTTACATATTTTACTATCTTTTTTTCTTCAAACCTGTTGTTGCTGATTGCTGGAAAAGCACTTGCACCTTCTTACTGAGTTGGTTCAAATGTTATATTAAGCTTCACACACCAGAACAAGTGAAAAATAATTTTATTATCATTATACAATCATATAAATATGTTCTTTTAACTTCCTTATACCATAGCATAACAGGAATTGTGGATAAGGAAGAAATAACTGGTCCGTTTCTATCTTTACTTCCAGAAAGCCTTTTCCAGTCTCTCATGGCATTCCAATAAGTAACCGAGAGAGCATGGTCTACATGAATGTTGTTGCATAAAGATTCCCAGGGTGTAGCTATGAATGCTTCCTCCTCAACACTGAGAACATCTGAAGTGATTTTCTTCATGGTTGTTTCAGTTATTCAGTTCTGTTTGGTATTTTAGTAACAATTTGGATATCCAGGAGAGAATGTGCCTATTAAATCTGCAGGATCCCACAGAAGTAGGAGGGACCGCACATCTGTTGGAGAACAGGATTAGGATTCAAAATTACAGTTAAAAGCTGGGGAAAAAAGCTGGAAAAAATGAGAATGCAGCTCAAGTTGAACAAGTTCAGGGTGCTATACTCTACCTAGAATAATCAACAGCATAAATACAGGGAGAAAAACAGGGAGGTGGACAGCACTACCGTCTGAGGTCAAGATACAGCTGAATGAAAAAAATCATGTTGCTATAGAAAAAAATAAAAATCCTACTAGCAAGTCTAAGTAAGGACACATCTTGCAAGTCACAAGAACTATAACTTGCAATATGTCACACGTTTTGGTGAAACTGTGATTGGAGCACCATATCCAGGTTTGGCCACTGTGCATGAAGAAACCGTCATCACTGAGAATCCAGAAAAGAGCAGGCTGGAAGAAACTTCATACTTATGGGCATAGTGAGGCACTGGAAAAGGAGAGCTGAGAAGACTGTGGGGTCTCTGCAGTCAGAGCTTTTAAGAAAATGTTGAATAATCAGGAACTGTGAATTATATAGTCACAAATTAATCCTGGCTGAGGGAGGAAAGATGAGCTAAACAGACTCTCAGGGTGGCTTTTTTGTTTCTCTAAAGTGCTAAGTTAAGAGAAAGTCTTTCAGCATTTTAGTCAGACAGGGTACATAGTGTGGGAAAGAAAAGCTATTTAAACAGGCTTAATTCTTCTAAGTAAACAAACCAAGAAAATGGCAGAGTCTACCCAACATTCCCAGGGTCCCAGCCCAAAGCAGCTTGTAACCTGCATCTCTGAAGGGTGAGCAGGAAAATTGTCTGGAATTCACACACAAGCCTCATTTAACTCCCTTTCTAACCTAAGTATTTCTGCTTACCGGTAGGATAAAGGGGGGCATTTCCATCTTCAACCGTATCAATGTCTCTTTAAAGCTTTTTACCATTTCAGATGAAGTAGGACTAATTCAGGCTGTTTGGTGGTGGGTCATCACTTGCTTCCAGCTTCCTTTATGTGTATGGACACAAATGCAACACATCATTCACAGTTCAATTTCCTTCTCCCTCAGCAAATAAACGCTATCTTTCTTTTCACACTTAACTCTTTAATTAATAGATTGCTAGATATCAATATCTACCCCATTTGTTTTAGACATGCCTTTACTACACCATCTGATTGCTGTCTCAGGGGACTATGGGACTGTTGCAAGCAGGAGACAACAGGAGGCAACTGACTGGCCTAGGAGCATACAGATTCCAAGCCACTAAGGGAAGAGGGTTCTTAGAAATGGCAGACATTCATCTACTCTGTGACAGATCAAGGACTAGATTTCCCAGAAGCTGTTCTTGCAGAAACTCTCTCAAAATCTGGCCCAGCAATCCATTAAGTTTAAGAGCAAGCAAGAAACGCAAGCAAACAGCAAACAGATGAGCCAGCTCTCAAACTCAGTAATGACTCAATTCAAAGTCTTTCATGCCAAATACATCAGCACATCCTTGGGAAAAGCAAATCCCCATAAATCTGGGGAGAAAAATTCCAGGCAGTTTTTGTAATGACATGTATTCACTGATACCAGAGGGGAGAAAAATACACTAACCTTGATCAGGGTATCATTACTACTAGTCTGTAACAGAGAAACTCCAAAATAAGTGGTTTCTCTTTGCACCCTTCAACCATTGATCTTGCAGATTACACAAGTTTAACACCTATAGGCAAATACCTTTTTGCTGGCCAGAAATCCTTCCTTAATGATCCTGTTCTTCTCAGCCAGCACGCTTTGGTTCATTCTGTGCAGTGTGAGCAACAACTCCATCCCTCCTGGGCAGCTATATGTCATTAGTCTTTGACTCCTCAGAGCCTTCACAACACTTTTCTTCTGGAGGAAGAGCGCACAACAGAAAATCATATCCAGTCTCTTAAGCTATTCACCTTATAAGTCTCTTGCATGGCAAAATGGTAGCTCTGATTTCAACCTTGATTTATGAGACAGTACCCAGGTACCATATATTTAGCACTTGTTTAGCTGTTCCATTCCAATACCCATCAAGCCCTTCTCCCAGTGATAAAAAGGGTCTAGAAAAAGACATAACAATTAAAGCTTAATTCCTTGGTGTGAATTCAAAATGTCTCTATAAGATTTCACTGACTTTCCCCAACAATTAAATTGATTCATATAGTTTCCAGCAAACTGATGCCCCTTCTCTGGATAGTACTGGTCTGTGTCAGTGTCTTGTTATGGGAGCAATCATTAGCACAGTTAGGCCACTATTTACAGTTGTAGTATGTTCACAGCCCTTAGCATGGATGTGCATGTGGACCTACCATGCAGCAGGGCATGTCATGTAGTGAATATACTTCCAGGTACTAGAGAAGATCTGGCTGAGGGCCTAGCAGGAAAGCTGACAGGAGGCTGCAGACTTCTGGCAATGGGGATGATTCCTCCTTCAGGCTGGATCCTACCTACAGACTGACTGCCTCAGGGCCTCTGCTCCCTCTTGAACCCCTCACTGGGCACCTCCTGGGCATCAGTCCTTCTTCTGCAATGGTTTTCAATGTGTCTTCCCAGGGAAAGTGCCTTTCCCCTTACAGTCCCTGGCTTTCCCCTGACTGAGCATGGAGAAACAGTCCTCCAGAGCATTTAACGCACCGCTGACTCACAGCATACATAATGGCATCCCCTGTCGTCACCCTGTCATGGTTTAGCCGGCAACTCAGCCCCGCAGAGTCACTCGCTCAGTGCCCCACCGGTGGGATGGGGGAGAGAATCAGAAGAGTAACACTCGTGGGTTGAGATAAGAACAGTTTAATAATGAAAATTAAAATTAAAAAAAAAAAACACAACAGAAATGCAATGTAAAGGAGAACAACAAGAGGCACGAAACCTGGGGGGGGAGGGCAGGAAGGGAATGAACCGCCAAAACAAACCACCCGTGCCGCAGCCGCTCACCACCCACTGACCTGCCGCCGCGCCACTCCCAAGCTACAACTGCCCCCCCTTAATGTACTGGTCACGGTGTCACATGGTATGGAATGAACCTTCCATTGGCCAGTCGGGGTCAGCCGCCCCCACCATGGCCCCGCCCCTCCCAGGCCGCCCCCCCGCCACGCGGCAGAGCGCGGGAAGCTGGAAAGGTAGCCGACCCCCACAGTGAGGAGAATTAACCCCTTCTCAGGCGAAACCAGCACACACACCAACAAAAGACTTGAGCCTAACTAGCTAGATAGTAGTCAGCTTTAGCCAACTACTAACTTTACCTAAACCATTACTTTAAAAGTGTCTCCATGTCTTGATGTTTTGTGGCCTTCCCTTCTATATAGATGATGTCAAAACTGGAGGAATAGCAAATACAGGAATTAGAATCAAACTAAAAAATTTAGTTGCAAATCTCAGAACCAGATGAATTGCCTCAAAAAAATCTTGCACTTCAATACAAAATTATGAAAATTAAGTATACTCAAGCTACCTTTAGCAGAAGACTTCCATCTTTCTGTCCTAGGCATTTCCAACAGAACTGAACTGAGAGAAACTTATAATAGAGTTAAGCCATGCTTGGGTAACAGAAGATATAATAAATAGCAGACATGGTAGCAGAAGCAATAATGTTTTTATACTGCCGTCTGGAAAAGCTTATTAGTATTTTTTCCATTTTGCAATTTTCCCCATAGACGCATTAAAGAATGACACATACTCTACCTGTAGGGTTTATGAGAAAGGCACCACATGCTTTCTACATGAGAAGATATTCACAGTCTTTGCACCATCATATCAGCAGTTTCCTAACTCCATATAGCTTGTTTACCCAGCAAATACGTGTTCTGGACAGGGTATTTGCCAAATGCTGGTCACTGAGCTGTTAGTGCCCATTGTTCCGTGCCAAACAAAACTGAAGCATGTGCTTTTTTAATGAAATTGCACAGAAAGACACGTTAGAGCTTTCTATAAAAAAAAAAAAAAAAAGGGAGACTCTATATGAAATCACAGCTCTTTATTCAAGCAGTATCATAATCAACTTGATAATGTTTCAGTTTTTCTATTACTACCAGCTGTGGATGCAGGGTAAGCCCAAACTTCATGCAATATGGTCTTATTTTGTCTAACATTTTATATGTAAATTGTGTCCAAAAGGCTTTACAGAAGTAAATACACAGCTACAGGGAAAAACAGCAGGGTCTGAGAGAAGTAAAAAAGACCAGCAAAGAACTAGAGACTAAAGAGGCACATAGATGTGGATATTCTTGGAGGTAGCCACTACAGAGGATCATGGCCAGAGGGACAACAGTTGGGGAACAGCCTCTGCATACAAGCGAGCAAAAAGGTTCGTGTAAGCTTAGCAGGAACCCTAAACCTATGGTCTGACCTTATATCACACCAAACACTTATTGAAAGGTATTTCACTGGGAATGAGATCTGCCTTGAAGCTTTCAGCAGATCAAGCTGGCTGGACATACTTGAGAACAAGGTTTCAAATAAAGCAGAGCAAAATTAAAGGGAAACAACTCTTCAGATAATCCACCTAACATAAACTAATAAAGTCAGATGAACCATACATGCATATTTGCAGCAATAAATGAAATTAATTATGCAGCTGTGAACCCAGCACTGCGTTTTGAGTCTATTACTAACTGTAGGTTCTGTTCTTTGCCGTATGCTTAAACTAATTAGACGAGACAGTAACAGAACAAAACAGTCTAAATTTATTATGACTGTCATTAGAAATGCATGACAAGCTGCTAGTAAATAGGTATTTCAAAAACAGCAGAGCAACACTAGATTTATTCAACTATTGTGCAATGTTACATATCATTTAAGCATAAAAGGGCAATTCCTTAGCTAATCTTTATGATTTACATAGATTATCAGTACATTAGGCAAAATATTGTCATTAACTGTTGTACATTTATATAGAAGTTGTTCCTGTCTTCCTTTTAACACAGAAGAAATTAGAGAAATTTATGATAGACATTTAAATACAACTGTCTTTAAAATCTCAGAAGAAAAAAGGAAAATTCTTAATTTAGAAGAAGGGATTGATTTCATTTGTTTATACATGGTAAAGAAACCTACTTTCACTGCAAAGCAAATGTTCTAGAAAAAGTCTTCCCATATCTAGTCCAGACAATGACATATGCATTGCAGTAATAAGGCAGATGCTACAGGGCTTTGGACTTACATAAATTTAGATTTCTGGATCTTAAAATGAATACCTACTGAGTAATCATCATGTAATTACTTAAACCAGATTACTTGATTAGCATGGCATGTTAAGATAAGAATCTTGTGATTTTGATTTTGCTCTCAACTATCTTCCCTTTTTCCCTGGGTAATCATCATTACAGTAATGACAACGATAAAGGCCCATATGTTTCTTTGTCTTACACACTGCTGATTGAGGGAGCTTGGTGCAAGTTAATGTAAAATGAGCTTCACAGCACACTGTGCCAGATAAAGATGCCTGCACAGAATTATGTGAGAGCAGCCGTGGCCCCAGAAAGCAGGGCAACCAGCACCTAGAAGGCTACCAGCTGAGGTGGGGGTGCAATCCATTGGGGATCGCAGAATCCATGGGGAGAAGGAGGGAGGACACACAACATAGGCTTTATCACATGATTGCTTCATCGGCCGCACCTCGAATACTGTGTTTGGTTTTCAGCCCCTCACTACAAGACATTGAAGTGCTGGAGCATGTCCAGAGAAGGGCAATGAAGCTGGTCAAGGGCACAAATTTTATGAGGAGTGGTTGAGGGAACTGGGGTTATTTAGCCTGGAGAAAAGGAGGCTGAGGGGAGACCTTATCGCTCCCTACAACTGCCTGAAAGGAGGTTATAATGATGTGTCCATCTCTTCTCCCATGTAACAAGGACAGGAGGAAATGGCCTCCAGTTGTGCCAAGGGAGACTTAGATTGTATATTAGGAAAAATTTCTTCACAGAAAGGGCTGTCAGGCATTGAAACAGGCTGCCCAGTGAAGTGATTGTGTCACCATCCCTGGAGGTACTTAAAAGACGTGTAGATGTGGCACTTAAGAGAAACAGTTTAATGGTGAACTTGGCAGTCCTAGGTTAATGGTTGGACTCGATGATTTAAAGGTATTTTCCAACCTAAACAATGATTATAGATTCATAGAATCTATATTCTATATATCAGAGATACCTACATTTGTTAAGATGAAAGAGGCTAATGCTGTCTGATGGAGTATTAATTTGCAATGTGCAGGAAGCACAGGCTGCAGATGTCCCAGCCAGCACAAAACCTGGGTTTTGAAACCTGGCAGCTCCACAAATGGAGGTCATTCATGTCTGTAACCCACCTATTGCCTGGAGGCACATCTGCCAACAGTGTAACTGTGCCGATGCAATTCTCTCAGGTAAACATAGTCCACGCCAGCACTGAATGTACAGCAGTACTGCAGGTTATGTCTGAACCAAGACTTTGCACCAGGACATTTGTCCCAGTGGCTGAACTTCAGGTGCAAATGAGTTCCCAGAGTATGAATAATCAGTCCACTTTACTGGCCTGCAGCTGTGGCTTCTCTAGTGCTCTGCACTAATTTCTCATGATCACAGCAAAGAGCACAGACTTAGAGCAAGGTTCATGAGAAGATCTGGTGTCGCATAGGAAGCTCTTTGCTATAGTCTTTGCTGTCCAGAAAGGAAAAAGATGTTTTCATGGCCATATTTTAGCACTTCTGCAGCTACGCAAACAAACTTGTATCTTCTTGCTCTTACTGTCTACCCACAGACGACAGTGGGCCCTGTCATATAGCAGCACACACAGTTGTCCCAGGCTTCTTTACTTGTTCCTACTTAATCTAAACACTTTTTGCAGGACAGGGAAGTACCTACCTCCATCCTCTTGCTGTGCTCCTTGCAGTGTGAGAAAACAGGTGGTTGGTTTTCTCTCTCAAAGGTTAATCTTCATGTATCATTCCTTGATATTGGATGCTGCTTATGTTGTACACAGTAATTTTTCCTTTAGCAATATAAATTTAATCTCTACTGTTTAGCAGAAAAATTCTGTGCAGGCCTGGCAGTTGTGATGTGAATGTATACCTATGCTATGCTGATCTGTATGCTTAAATACTCCATATGTCCCCTGCTAATATGTACAAAGATACCTTGAAAGCAAATACACCTTCATGGTGCTGCCCTCATGCTTATATCATTCTCATGGGGAATGACTAAAAATTGTGCCCATGAGAGACAGAAAGAAAATAAAGAAGACAGGGGAGAAAGAACTGCTACAATGCTAGACTGACTAAATTGCTTCTGACATTTCAGATACTTTATTAGGTTCAATGTGTACATGGGAAAATCACCAGCATACACATTTGCAAACTAACCACTAGTTTTCATGAACTTCATTCATGTAGAGAAGCTCAGTTTAAAATAACTTGGCCTTGGTTTCTTCAGAGGTGTTGAGCAATACTGTTCCACATTGACCTGAATCTGTGCTACGGATGCTTTACCCTTTTGAAAACCAGTCCCACACTGGCCACACAACACCTCTATTTGCATCTGAATATGTGTTTTTTGATGTATAGCACATAATCAGATTGTTTTTTCCAGTGTTCAAAGAAATAAAGGTAAAGAATGTCACTGGAGTTCAAAGTACTCATGGGTTTGATTCACATCTCAGTTGTTGATCTGGGAGAGACTTTTTCTTCCAAAGAGAAGCTTGGCCTCATTAATGCTGACATTAATCCTTGACAGCAAAAAAGAAGGACTGGTTCCTTAATTTAAAGCAGATCCACTGATCTACTGATTGCATTCATAAACAAGAAGGAAGAGCTGGGATTTCTGCATGACCTTTATTCTCCCTCTTCATTTCAAAAGAGCAAAATGAAACAATTCTGTTGACCTCAGCTGTGCAAGGTTTGTGGTTGGGGTACTGCACTGTAACCACCCAGCCCGTGACCCTGCCGCAAAATCCACTATTTATTGCTCATGGTCTTGATGGATTGACCTTGATTTTCTCTTTCCAAGTGAAACCTTATATGTTGCCTGGAAGAGCGTCCAAAGCTTCTTTAACTGTGCAAGGAATAGTTTTGGGGTGGAGGCTGCAATCTTTGCCAATACCAATTGCCTTGTGGAAAGCTTTCTGGCTTAGGAAGCACTGAATGCTTCAACACCCATTGCAGCTTTTCCTCTTCTTTCCTAAAAGATGTTTAATCTACTCTCGGGCAGGTACTTTAAATGGGGTAGGAGATCCTACTGGGGAATGGGAGAAAACCTCCTTATGAAAACAACTTGAGAGACTCTTTTAAGAGTCTTTTCTGAAGGTTGCAGATGATAAACCTCTATTTTTGGCATGACAGAGGGAAGGCAAGTCCAGCATTAGCAGCGTTTGCTATTTCACATCACAGCTGACCTCCCTCCACAATATATACTCAAAGCATATTTGTTGTTTCTGGAAGAATTATGTCTGACAGCAGAAAAGAGCTGTCTCTTGAAAATTCAGGGTAGCTATTCATCAGAATACATGTCAAAAGCTTTAATCATGACCACTCAGCCAAAGCCTTCTTCCTGACAAAAAACATTTTCTTTAATGATGCAGATAAAGATGACAGTCTTGACTGATAGTTGTTCAGTTTCATGCTGTTACTATTTACCTTCATGGACAAAATCACCCTGCTTTCTCAGCACTTCATAGTTTTTGTGTAATTAAAATCACAGATATTTGAATTTAAAGGGTTTTTTCAATATCTCTTCATCTGAAAGGCAATAAAATCATAGTGATATTTTGGAGTGATTTGGTGGAAAGCAAAAGTGATTTTGTGAAGGCTGGCCCTTCAATCCTTTGCTACAGTTTGAACAGAAAACCTAGCTCAGGGTCGCATCACTTTATTCAGTTTTGCTCCTCTATTCCTGCTTAAACTTACAGAGAAGAGGTCCAGTATGCTATAAGTCAGATCTGTAGTAAAGGAAGATAGAAGAGAGGGTCACAGAGTGGTTCAGATATTCTCATAAAAGTGCTTTCATTTCCAGGGCACCCCCTTGGCTGCCCATGCCTTGTGATTTTTCTGTAGAAACCACTGATGTGTACAGACATTAGCAGTGCTTTCATTGCCTTGTTTCTTTGAACATAACACATTTACTTAAAGGAGCAGAAGACAGAACTTAAGAGTATTTTTTTTTCAGAGAAATACAGGAATAGAAAAGAAGTCCAGGGTCCCTGCATCTTGCCTTGCTCTGCAGTAAATCTTCCATAAAGACCTTCATGAATTGAACAAGTTTCACCATTTAATTTGTTAGGTATTTTGTCTCCACTGCTGTTGTTTCAGAACCTCTTTTCCATGATGGCAAAAAATATTCTTCCCATTTCCCACTTAAATGTGTTCTTCCAGCAGGAAGAGAGCAGGTAGGCAGCTGAAGAGGTTGAACCTTGATAGTGAGGTGAGCTAAGGTTTTCCTTTCTTCTGAAGGAGTTTTTCCTTTCCACTCCTACAAGAGGAAAACAGCAAAAAACTCCCCATCTGCATACAAAGCCTTCCACAGCACATGGAAGTTGATGTCTCCCATCACCTTATCCACATCCAAAGTTCCCCATCAAGCTATGACTAGCCCTCCCAGTCATCCAGCTTAACCAGTTCTCCCTAGAGAGACACTGGCCTATTATCTGACCAAATACTAATACTAATACTTTTTTTAGCCCTACCTCCCACTGCCCCACAGGAAGTGGTCAGCCCTCCTTCACTTTCCTAGTCTCCCCCGACCCACCACTGGACCCCAGCGTGTCCCCTGAGGTCTCCTGGTGCCCACCATTCCCTGCTCTTCTGTGGCATCTACTCTACTGTTACTGCAAAACTGAATTACTGCTACTGCCTATTTCCAGCAAAATAATATTTTGTCTGTGTGACTGAGAATTTTTAGGGCAAGACTAGGTCTTGTGCCAAAACTGTCAATACTGTTTAAATAATCCCGTTTCTTTCCCAGCATTTATGTCACTCTTTCATTTTCTCCTCTCTTCTCCTTTCTGCCACCTCCAGTTAAACTCAAGAGCAATAATGTCCACTTGCTAACTTCAGTTCACTAGAAGAAACCAAGCTCTTTTTATTTGGCTCAGAGAAGATCCTCTCTATTCCCTCCATCACGCAAACAACCTTTTCCTGTATCTGCTCCTCTGCAATTAACTCTTCCTTGAACATTAACAGCCAGAGCAGAGAGCAACACTCCAGGGGAGCACTTGTTGATGAGATTTATCCAGTGGGAACACCTTGCCTTGTTCACTGTGGGAACATATTTGTGTATTTCACAGCTGTAACACAGTTGTTCCTCATATTGGTCCCATGGTTACTGCTAATTACATCCAGCTCTTAATAATTCAGCTCTTTTTTTCCGTCAGGTCTTTCTTAGTGGTGAATTCCTACACTACAGCGGAAGATGCTTTTCTGTTACTTCCTAACTACACGGTCCTGTGCTTTGTATTGTTGCCCTTTTTTTCATTCCTATTACTGCACTTTTGAGGACTATCCTCTTCTTCCTGTTTGACACATAAAGGTTCCTTTGAAGCCAGTGCCTTCCAGCTTGCCTTTTCATAGGCTTCAGCCACTCCGGCAGCTACCCCTTGTGACCCTGCAGACCACAAGCCTCCACATTTTGTACACAAAGGCTACGACAGACTTGGAGGTGAGAGAAATGAACAGATTTCTCTCTAGCACTTCCTTGCTTAGCACTTTCACATTTCTAATTTAACTTGTATCATCTGTTTTCTTCTCTGTTAAGCAACAAAGGTGATTGCATTGACACAGGCCATCTGTGTACTTCAAGGTGTAAGAATAAAAAATGTTCTTCTGCCGTCACAGAAAACAGTCCAAGGGAGTTGTGCTTTAGGTATCAGAGTCAAATTTGCCTTTGGACAAGAATGCATTTGGAGTTTCTGTTACTTCACAGAAATTTCCATCAGTTTTGTCTTAATACTATGTGACTACATTTTTAAAAAGGCTTTGGGATAATAGGTCTGTTTATCTTAATCCTAATAATAAAAATAATTTTAAAAGTTTTTTCAGCTTACAAATATCTTGCCTCTGAAATCACTGAAAATCCCTCTCTGACATCAGCTCTAAGGAATTCCTGATGCCGGCTAGTTAGATTTACATCATTCACTATTTAAAGTAGGGGATTTTAGTAGAATTGCACCAACGTAATGCACCAAAACTTGTAGGATAATTCTTTGCAAGCTCAGTACCATATCTTTATTTCCAAGAACTGCCATTTGCTCCATCCGTATTTATTTGCATTCTGATTTATCTCTTCATACTTACTTGAAGAGTTTAGTTTTGTAAAGATCAACAAATACAAAATACAGTGGTTGTTAGCAATTTTTTACTTAAATGATCTGGAGTGTTTATTTTCAGAAAGGTGAAGATGGTTGGGCAACAGGACTGTAGACCTAGAATGACATCTAAAGTGGCATAGAGATGAGAAGTGTTGAAAAGATGGAGAGAACATCCCCAGAAATTAAATGGAAAACAAGAACTAAATGGGGTATAAAGAATATGAATCAGGTAGAAGTGAAGAAACTGAAGAGAACAGGGCAGCTTCTGTACATCTCCTTCAGACACCTCACCTCAGTGCCACAAAAGCTCAAGGACTCTCACCCTCTGCACCGGATATCTAGGCCAGTAGTAACAAAACACCAGCACCACTGGCACTGAGAGAGATTTGGGTGGGCATCAGTGATAATGTCTACAGCACTCCTTATTATAAAAGGATTTATTTCATAACACACCCATACAAGGCTTCCCTACGTGTAAACTTTTTGAAGACTAGGAATGACGACTCATGGAATGACATAACCCAGAGGCTCTTCTGGTGTGGGATAACTCCCACAGTAGTCGGATAACCATTTCTGTGTGGGATAACTCCCACAGACAACTCACACATAATAAGTGCTGAACCTCACTTGCATCCCAATTCAGAAGCAAGCTGATTGACTCTCTCAATACAATTCATATTATTATTTAAATTCTGGAAAAGTAAATTGATTAATGCAGTTAAGAGTGCCTATAAAAAGGTTAAAAATTGTGAAGTATCATATATATACACCATGCCCCTTAAGTTGTTCGGCTTTATAATGGTGAAGCCTAGAGGTAAAAAAGTAAAACCAAGTGCTGGGAGATGTTTTCAAAAATGATAGATACTCAAGCACATAGTGATTGAATGAAAGAGCAAAGCATTATTAAAATGGAAATTTTTTGTAGAATGTTTATTGTTAAATGCCATTTTGAAAGGCATCACAAAAAATGAGTTTTCAAAGTGGAAGAAAATGCTTATTACTTGAGCAGCATGCTTAGGAAATAACATGTTTGACTGAAGTAATGTGATACTGCAGTATAATGGGAAGGAGTTTATTTTTTTAATTAACTTGTAATTCTCTTCAAAGCTCCCAATCCACTTTAATGGGATGCACATCAACAAGGCTCTGGAACTTGAGGGCCAGGCAAACGAGGATGTAGGCGAAGGTCCATCCAGGGAGTTGCCTAGGGAGAGTTGGTCAGCCCCATGCATTGTAACCCCTCTGTTAAGAAGAAAAGGAGGGTAGTTGTTGTAGATGATTCCCTTCTGAGGGGGACAGAGGGCCCAACAGGCTGACCAGACCCACCCCACAGGGAAGTCTGCTGCCTCCCTGGGGCTCAGGTCAGAGATGTTACTAGGAAACTCCCTATTCTGGTACGGCCCTCTGATTAATACCTGCTATTACCTGTGCAGGTGGGCAGTGATGAGGTTGTGGAGAGAAGCCCAAGAGCAATCAAAAGTGACTTCAGGGCACTGGGGCGACTGATTGAAGGATTGGGAGCACAGGTAGTGTTATCCTCAGTCCTGTCAGTGGCAGGGAAGAACAATACTGAAAGGAACAGGAAGACTCATCTGATTAACATGTGGCTCAGAGGCTGGTGTCATCGGTGGAATTTTGGGTTTTTTGATCATGGGGAGGTTTACATGGCAGCAGACCTGCTGGTGGCAGATGGAGTTCCACTGTCTCAAAGGGGGACAAGGTTTCTTGCAAATGAGTTGGTGGGGATCATTGAGAGGGCTTCAAACTAGGTTCGAAGGGGAAGGGGATGTAGCCAGGCCCACCAGAGAGGAACCTAGGAGTGGCATGCCAGGGTTGGTGGTGAAACCAATAGCCCAGCTCAAGTGCATCTACACCAATGCATGCAGCATGGGCAACAAACCGGAGGAGCTGGAAGCCACTGTGCAGCAGGATAACTATGACGTAGTTGCAATCACAGAGACATGGTGGGCTGACTCTCATGACTGGAGTGCTGCAATGGATGGCTACAAGCTCTTCAGAAGGGAGAGACAAGGAAGGAGAGGTGGTGGGGTGGCTCTGTATGTCAGGGAGTGCTTCGATTTTGTAGAGCTTAGTGACTCTGATGATAAGGTCAAGTGTTTATGGGTAAGGATGAGGAGGAAGGTCAACAAGGCAGATATCCTGCTGGGGGTCTGTTACAGACCAACCAGGATGAAGAAGTAGATTAAGTGTTTTAAAAGCAGCTGGAGGAAGTATCACAATTGGTTGCCCTTGTTCTAATGGCAGATTCAAATTCACCAGACGTCTGCTGGAAATACAACACAGCAGAGGAGAAACAGTCTAGGAGGTTCCTGGAGTGTGTGGAAGACGAATTCCTCACACAGCTGGTAAGTGAACCTACCAGGGGAGGTGCCTCCCTTGACAGTCCACAAACAGAGGACTGGTGGGAGACGTGGTGCTCAGAGGCTGTCTTGGGCTTAGCGATCATGATATGATTGAGTTCTTGATCCTTGGTGAAGTGAGAAGAGGGGTCAGCAGAACCACTACCATGGACTTCTGGAGGGCAGACTTTGGCCTGTTCAGGGCACTGGTTGGGAGAGTCCCTTAGGAGGAAGTCTTGAAGGGCAAAGGAGTCCAGGAAGTCTGGGCTTTCTTCAAGAAGGAAGTCTTGCAGGCACAGGAGCAGGCTGTCCCCAAGTGCCACAAGATGAACTGGTGGGTAAGATGACTGGCCTGGCTGAACAGTGAGCTGCTGCTGACACTCAGGGAAAAAAGGAGAGTCTACTGCTTTTGGAAGAAGGGGCAGGTAACTCAAGAAGATTACAGAGACCTCGTTAGGTCTTGCAGGGAGAAAATTAGGCAAGCAAAAGGCCAGCTAGAACTCAACCTGGCCACTGCTGTAAGGGATAACAAAAAATGTTTCTACAAATATATCAACAACAAAAAGAGAATCAAAGAGAATCTCCATCCTCTATTGGATGCGAAGAGGAACATTGCAACTGAGGATGAGGAAAAGGCTGAGGTACTAAATGCCTTCTTTGCCTCTGTCTTTAACAGTCAGACCAGTTATCCCCAGCATATTCAACCCCCTGAGCTGGAAGACAGGGACAGGGAGCAGAATAATACCCCCATAATCCAGGAGGAAGCAGTTTACGACCTGATGCTCCACCTGGACACTCACAAGTCTACGGGGCCAGATGGGATCCACCTGATAGCACTGAGGGAGCTGGCAGAGGAGCTCGCCAAGACACTCTCCATCATTTATTGGCAGTCCTGGTTAACAGGGGAGGTCCCAGATGACTGGAGGCTTTCTGATGTGACGCCCATCTATAAGAAGGGCCAGAAGGAGGATGCAGGGAACTACAGGCCTGTCAGCTTGACCTCGGTACTGGGGAAGGTTATGGAGCAGTTCATCTTGAGTGAGCTCACCAAGCATGTGCAGGATAACCAGGAGATCAGGCCCAGTCAGCAGGGCTTCATGAAAGGGAGGTCCTGCCTGACCAACCTGATCTCTTTCTATGACAGGTTGACCCATCTAGGGGATGAGGGAAAGACTGTGGATGTTGTCTGCCTGGACTTTAGCAGAGCCTGTGATACTGTCTCCCACAGTATCCTCCTAGAGAAGCTGGTGGCTCATGGCTTGGACATGTGTACTCTTCGCTGGGTAGAAAACTGGCTGGATGGCCAAGCCCAGAGAGTTGTGGTGAACGGAGCTAAATCCAGTTGGCAGCCAATCACGAGCTGGGCTCCTTGGGGCTCAGTGTTGAGGCCAGTCTTCTTTCATATCTTTATCAATGATCTGGATGAGGGGATTGAGTGCACCCTCAGTAAGTTTGCAGATGACACCAAGTTGGGTGGGAGTGTTGATCTGCTTGATGGTAGGAAGGCCCTACAGAGGGACCTGGACAGGCTGGATCGATGGGCTGAGGCCAATTGTATGAGGTTCAACAAGGCCAAGTGCCTGGTCCTGCACTTGGGTCACAACAACCCCATGCAACACTACAGGCTTGGGGAAGAGTGGCTGGAGAGCTGCCCAGCAGAGAAGGCCCTGGAGGTGCTGGCTGACAGCCAGCTGAGTATGAGCCAGCAGTATGCCCATGTGGCCAAGAAGGCCAACAGCATCCTGGCTTGTATGAGGAACAGTGTGGTCAGCAGGAGTAGGGAAGTGATTGTGCCCCTGTACTTGGCACAAGGTGAGGCCGCACCTTGAATATTGTGTTCAGTTTTGGGCCCCTCAGTACAGGAAGGACATTGAGGTGCTGGAGTGTGTCCAGAGAAGGGCAATGAAGCTGGTGAAGGGTCTGGAGAGCAAGTCTTCTGAGGAGTGGTTGAGGGAACTGGGGTTATTTAGCCTGGAGGAGGCTGAGGGGAGACCTTATTGCTCTCTACGACTACCTGAAAGGAGGTTGTAGTGAGGTGGGTGTTGGTCTCCCCTCCTAAGTTACTAGCAATAGAACGAGAGGAAATGGCTTCAAGCTGCATCAGGGAAGGTTTAGATTGAAAATTAGGAAAAAATTCTTTACTGAAAGAGTGGTTGGGCATTGGAACAGGCTGCCCAGAGAGGTGGTAGAGTCACCATCCCTGGAGGCATTTAAAGGATGTGTAGACGTGGCACTTCAGGGCATGGTTTAGGAGATATGGTAGTGTTGGGTTGACAGTTGAACTTTATGATCCTAAAGGTCTTTTCCAACCTCAATGATTCTATGATTCTATGATTCTAAGGACTAAACCCAACTTTATAATTTAATTAATTATTAGGTGGCATATTATATTGTTCAGTACGGAAAGCTCCTATCTGGCAAGGACTACACAACCATATATATATATAAAACTATACATATAACTCTATAGATATAAAACTATACAAAACTATACTGTCTTCTGCTATGTAATTCTTGAAGATTTAGGTTTAAAAGATTTGAATGCATCAAAATACACAGCAGGATGCAGCTAAAAAACAATGAATCCACTCAAATATGATATTATAAATCTACTGAAAGATAATTTGGGCAAAGGGAAATACTCTTCACTTTGTTTAGATGAAAGACTTCTAGCACAATACTGACACATTTAAATATCCGTCTTGTATTATATTAACAGAGTAACTAAGCTCTACAAACAACAAAATCAAAGATGTCTGTGAACTTAATGCCTGAAATGGTGAAGCAAATCTGAGATACTGTGGACTCTAGCCTTATAAAAAAGTGTGTATTCATGTGGCATTTCACTGCCACACAGGAAGCAGTTCAGACAAAACAAAACACATAAGACCAAAAATTATAAAAAATAACAAGTGAAAATTATAAAGAAAATATAAATGGAATTTTTTCTGCAAGCACTGAAAATCACTAGTTCAACATAATTCTGAAAAAGGGAGTTCATAGTATTCAGTGATGTTGATGAATAAACAGTATGGGACAACTTAGTCATATGCAAGTGTTTATTCAGACTTTGGAAGACGTAACATTATGGCTAGCCTCCATTGGCCACAATTAGTCATAACTGTGTTATCAACAGTAGCCCACAGGCTTCATGTGCTTTGCTAATTTAAATCTTGATCTCAAAACACTATCTATTTCAAGATCATGAAAAAAATGTGCAAAGTATGCTTGAGCTTCAGGAGAAACTAATTTCAAGGATTACATTTGAAAAATTAAAATGTTTCCTATTACTGAAGCTACTTTGATAAGAAGAAAGCACTTTCAAAACAGTGCTGACTAATTATGGAACATGGAGGTATTAAGTAATTTTCTCAGTTTAATTATTTCATGAGACATTTAATAATTTTTTTTAATTTGAAAAAAAAAACCGACTAGAAAAAACATTAGAATGATCCAGTTCATCATGAATCCTGATAAAGCTAAACTTAAGGTATTATAAATACATAATTTTGTTTGCTTGGCTATAAACAATGCACAGATGGAAAAGATTAATTATTAGCTGAATTCACTTTGTAAAAATTATACAGGATTGATATAGGACAATCAAAAACTCTTCAGTGTGAAACACCAAGTATCAACATCAGAAATTCAATCCCAAGAGCCTAGAAATTCTTGCACATGAAATTTTTACCACTGACAATGTGAGTTTTTTTGAATCAATGTATTCCTCCAAAAAGTTGTTCTCATTTAATTACATAAAATGCAATACAAGTAAATGTCTTGACTTCCTTTACAGAGTAAATAAGCATGCTACATATAACTGTCAAAGCAGCGACATTCAGATACAGGATTGTGCAGGTCCACAGGTCAACAGCAGACATCGCATTAAGCCCCTGTATTACTAGCTACTCACACTAGCACCTCTACTCATAGGAAAGTTGATATTTTTAACAGGTTGGTCTTCAGACCCCCAAAAAGTTGCCAGTACTGGATAAGGCACTGGTTAAGTGAGGCATTCCATTTTACCATTGATTTTGTAAGAATCCTATGCACCACTCTGCATAACTTGGCCTTTCCAAACACCAAACAGGAAGAGAGCAGGAGTCAGTCATACAAAAGGCCACGCATACAGGCGGACGTCTGCATAGGTGCCTCGCTCAGGCCATCTCCATGGCTGTCAGCTTCAACTCACAATTTAGACTCTTAACACCCTCATTCAGGGACCAGTGCTGATAGGGAGAGAGAGGAGAGGAGAGAAATGAAAGGAGTGAGTGAAGGAAAAGAAGAGAGCAGATCAAGAGGTTGTGGGGTTTTTTTGAACAAACAGACAAAAAAGTTAGGGTATTACTGAAGGACAAGACTGATATGTAAGCCCCTGCACCCTTGAAATCATAGATCTCACATTGCAGGCAAATGCTTTTAAGATCAGACCAGAGAAAAATCCATAGTGGAGACAATCTCCACCCCTCCTGAGTAGTGGGGTCATGCTATAAGGTGTGAAAGTCTTAACCAACATGAAGGCACTTCTCTGTGGGACAAGACCTCTTTGGTTCCTGTCTCACCCCTCTCTCAAACCAAGTGGGTACTCTACCTTGGAAAGTTGTAGGCAAGAACTGTAATCTGGGCCCCTACCACCTTATTCTCTGAAATTAAGGTGCCTAAAATTGTACCTAAATTATGACTGAAAGACAGATGATTTCAGAATTCAGAGTCCATGATCAACCTTAATTCAATTCATTTTGCAGCTAGTCTGTAAATTGAATGACAGTTTTAAATAAAATAATAGGCAAGTACCCCATTTTTTTTGCTAAATACAAGTGCTTTCTTTTCCAGCTTCAGTCTTTCTCCATTTTTTGTACCTATCTATTCATAAGAAGATACAAACAAATTCTGATCTATGAGACACCTCTATGAAACCCCAAGGAAAACCTGAACTTGAATTTTCAGTATAGGCACAATCTGACCATGCAGGGATTCAGCACACCACAAACAGTGCTGGAGAAAGAACTTCTTCATGAAGATATTACTTTCTCATTCTAGGCTTCCTCTGAAATAGGACTGATGTAACAGGGTGGATTAGCCAGTGTTCACAATTTAACATAAACACAAAAAACAGTCCTTCTGATGCATATGAAGCTATCTCATTACTACTGAAGAAAAGAACAGCACTGTGTTATCACACTAATTTTCAGTGGTTTTAAAACACATTATTTCTTCAAACTAGATACTATATCCTACAAAGCAAAACTTAATTTTTTCAAAACAGCCCATAGCAACCTTAAAAGCAATTTAATTTTTCAATAAGCTTCACAAATACAATTTTAATTGTAACTTAATTAGCTTAAAGTAAGCACAGTGTGGATATAATCAGCCCTCCTCAGAGTCCCTTACAGTCATGCTACGGAGAAGATTTAATCGCAGCAGCCATAGCTAAGCAATATAAACTCTCTCCTATTGAGTGGCAAAATGTACATAGTGATTCACAGTGGTTTATAATTACAGAGATTAGCATCTCATAGTCATGGATACCACAGAGTGTCTGTCTTTCTTTAAAAGAGAGTTCTTCCTACCCACGAAAGGGACCAGAAAAACCTAGTGAAGCCTACAACACTCAGTGGGAAACTCCCATACCACTGGAAGGTTGCTGCAGTTTAGCCCCAGTCAGCAGCCAAGCACCACACAGCTGCTCACTCACTTCCCCCTGGTGGGATGGGGGAGAAAATCAGAAGAGTAAAAGTGAGGCAACTCATGGGTTGAGATAAAGGCAGTTTAACAGGTAAAGCAAAACAGTAATAGCAATAGTAAAACTAATAACAATAACAATATAATGGAAAGGAAAAGCAAAAGCCACATGTGCAAGCAAAGCAAAACAAGGAATTCATTTGCTACTTCCCATCGGCAGGCAGGTGTTCAGCCATCTCCAGGAAAGCAGGGCTCCATCACACATAACAGTTACTTGGGAAGAAAAACACCCTCACATCCCCCACTTCCTTCTTCTTCCCCCAGCTTTATATGCTGAGCCTCGTGTCATACGGTATGGAATATCCCTTTGGTGAGTTGGGGTCAGCTGTCCTGGCTGTGCCCCCTCCCAGCTTCTTTTATACCCAGCAGAGCATAGAAAGCTGAAAAAGTCCTTGACTTGTGTGAGCACTACTTAGCAACACGTAAAACATTTCTGCAATATCAACACTGTTTTAGCACAAATCCAAAACATAGCCCCATCCTAGCTACTACAAAGAAAATTAACTCTATCCCAGCTGAAACCAGGACAAAGGGTCAATTACTCCACCAGCAGCAAGTGTTTCCAAGCAGACCCATCTATTGGCTTTCACTCCCTGGAGCTCTCTGTAAGGTCCCAGGAAATAGTGGCAGAAGACAACTCTCCTTTTCTCATTCGTAGGTGAAGTCAGTTACATGGAACTGCTCAGCATTACATTTTATTCTATGGTTCCTCAGTTTTTATGGTACAAAGTTCTTCTGACAATCTGAATTTGCAGGTTCCTGTACTTTCTGGAAAGGTACTCTCAAAATTTAAACAAACCCAAATGAGTTAAGAATGACCTATTCCTGTTATACCTGGTCATGAATCACTCTACAGACCCACTTTCGGTTTTAAAACAACTCTTTCATTCAGTTGCTGAACAAAGGGGGTGAAGCAGATGGTAGCCTATATGAGTGAGGTACAAAAATAGCGAGATGCAGAAGTGTTCACACTGGGGTCATGGAGGAAGATTATGTCTCCAAATCCAAAACCAAGTCAGAAGACTCTAGTCTATCACTGCCAAAACTCCCCAGTTGGATGGGTGGGACCCCAAGTTCTCTTTGCACCCTGTGTTTTTGTGTATGCTCAGAGTATCATACTCCAAGAGCTCAGCATCTTCCTAAAACCCATTTCAGGCCAGACTTTAGGCCCCTCATTTCTACTTCAGTTTAAATCCCGGTAGACAGAGCTGCAACTCTGCAACATTGCAGGTGTGCAACTTTCTCAGGCAAGTCAGACTCTGAAAGTGAGCTAAGTCTTGCCCCAGCTTCTAAACAAAACCCTCAAAATAGGCAAAGTTTTTCACGTAGATGTGAAAACTGTAAAGCATCTGGCTTGATTCAAAGCTACAGAAGGTCCATCAGAAAACCCCATAAAGTCCACAGAAAGCCACATCCCAATTTCAGTAAGATTTGGATCAGACCTCTATTGCGTTACTTACAGCTCTGGAATCCACAGGTGTAAAGAAGCCCTGCACACAAGTCCTTAAAAAAGGAAATAGAAAGGGAACACCCTGTGATTTCTCATTGCAATTACAAATTTTGAAGCTAAGGCAAATAGTCAAAATAAATATGTGTTTTCACAGCTGCTCATAATAGCTTAAAATATATTAAGCTTGATAAGTTATTTTTCTACTTTAGAACTGCATCATAACTTCTGCCCCCGTATACATTTGCTCAGAGAGCCTGCTAAAGTAATTTGCCAAGAATGGGACTGCATTGCCATCTGCTAACAGTCAAATGAGACTGGAGCAGGGTTTACCCACTTTTTTAAAAAAATCTTGTCCTCATATTGCCATCAATTTCTCCTCATCCTCTGTCTTGATGTGACCTATTTTCAGTTTCTGAATGAATCCCGAGATCTTGAATAACAGGAAGAATAACTTGGGCAAAGGAAGAATCACTGAAGTCAGAGAGGAAGAACACTAAGTGGGCAATGAAGTCTGCCTCCTTATAACTACATGATTGTATTTACATTTTCTTACTTACAGTTTCAGTGCATTTTATAGCCTGCCAGTTGTCAGTGTTGCAGGTCTCAGTGTTCCTCCTTCTACAGTGATTCTGTAACCTAACAGTTCTCATTCCCACAAAGCATTTCTTTGTATCATGTGAGCATTTAGGATGACCCTTGTTATACGTCTCTCAGTTGTTGCTTAGTCCAGAGAAGTTCTGACTATTCTGTATTATATAGCTGACTCTCAGAGAAAGGAAGGTTGTAGCCCTTCCCTCTTCGCTAAAGTTAATAGGACTCTGGCTCTGCAGTTAGTTCTCCAGCATTTCTAAACAAGGTTCCAGTGTGGAGCTACACTAGATGGGACCTTTCTTTTTTGTATTGGGAACCTACTCATCCATGATGAACAGCATCCCAACTGTTCTGAGTACTTCTGAGTTAATGGTTCTTCTGGTTAGTAAGAAACTGTAGTGGGACTTCTGCTGCATAAAGAGAAGACTCCAGCAAGCTACACAGCCCACGGTCACAATCAGATTCCTTCAGGGAAGGAGATATTCCTGTAGTGTCTGCTAAACAAGGGAAACAGGAAAGGTCTCCTTTGTGTTTCAATGAAGAAAAGTCAGAGAAGAAAGTGGGAACAAACCAGACCCCTAAGTATACAACTGAGATAATGTATTTCCAAAGCACCCATGCAAAGCAGCAAAGATGCGTCTCCTTGGGGCTGAGATCAAATAGATCACCTTCTACACCTTTCATAGGCATGTAATTCTGAAGAATTTAATCAAAGGCAATACATCCTATAAGCAGATACTGCACTAGTACAGTAAAGTGTAACAATTATTTTTCTTACAAATCGATACTATGATATTACATTTTAATAAAACCATATGACAGGTATCCTCTGCTTATCTCTCACTTACACCCACTTTCTATAGTGTGGAGGCAGAAAATTTTCCCAAATTAGTTTAAAAAAATGGAGGGGGGAGATAATTTCTTTTTATTTCCTTCACTGTAGTTCAAACATCAGAGCTCAGTGTCACTCATCTGAGACAATCTGGGAAACCAGTCTGCTCAACCGCAATCTGCTTTCACTCTTTGCAAAAGAGGAATAATTTTGCTTGTTTTGCCTCACTAATTGTAAATTTTGCAAGTGATAGAGTCTGAGAAGTTTCATAAATTTTATTTCTGAATTCTGTTTATA
This sequence comes from Phalacrocorax carbo, assembly GCF_963921805.1. Classification (NCBI taxonomy): domain Eukaryota; kingdom Metazoa; phylum Chordata; class Aves; order Suliformes; family Phalacrocoracidae; genus Phalacrocorax; species Phalacrocorax carbo. The sequence continues at coordinate 198,879,623 of NC_087513.1, read as the reverse complement.
TCCATGCAGCATATATTGTATTCTTACATTCTCCTCATTTAAATTATTTCACCCGTGATCCAGAATAGACAGAATAGTGTCAGAGGTCTGAAAGGTGAGATTAGGGAACAAAAAGGTTCCTCAAATCTTTCCATTTTGATATTTTAAATTTAACATACTCTGTTCAACTGCTGGGCTTGCAGTGAAAGCTTTAAACAAAGAATGGGTGCCTCAGCCTTTCAAACTAGATTAGCCAGCTCAGTGTCATGTTCATTGATGTTCCATACATAGGGAAAGCCTGAAATGCCAGTATTGCCTGAAGAACAGGAAGACATTTTGCTACATAAATTATGTGATGTATTGGGATATGTTCACGTTGTTTTCAGTAACATTATTCTTTCCAGTATTCCTCTAGCTGAAAGCAAGAATTACAAGCCTAAAATTTCAAATGCTTCTGATAATTTTGTGCCCCATATTTTAGAAGTCATCTGGATAACGTCAGTGAAAAACAAGACACTCAAAAGCTAAAGAGCAGTTTTTCCCTAAAATTGTGTATCCAGAACAACAGAACTGATTGGACCCTGGTTGGTACAAGTGAATATTTGGATCGTGGTTTCTTTGCCAAAGGGTGCACGGTCCCCTCACTTGGCTTCAGGGGTGGGTGGGGTAAGTAAGAATTTGGGTACAAAGTCTTAGAGATGCAAGCCTTGTACTGTAGCCTTGAATATGTGTTGGACATTTGTTACACTCTGGGTGGAGATCAAAAAGGGCATGAGGCTGAAATTTTATGTATCATTATTCATTTTTTAGAGATTGAGGTAGGACAACATCCTGGGGTTGCTAGACCAACAGATGCGGTATTCTTAGATCTAGAGGTCACAGAAACGCTTTGGCAAATTCAAGGTTTGTAACTCTTCCTTTAAGAAGATCACGGATTAACTCTACTGATTTTAGTGTTGTTCTTAGCTTGACCTGTTCTAAATAAGAAAATAATCAAATCCAGACATTTCCACAAACAGTTCATGTGATGATAGCTGCAATATTTTGTCAGAGTTCAGGTAAGCAGAGAGAAGAAGCCAAATAACTGGAACTGAAACACGGTAGGAATAAAAACATCACAAATTTTCAAACACGTTAAAAGCAAGAAATATATCAAAGATCCTGCAGAGACAATAGATGAAGAAGCTACAACAGAAAGGCTCAGAAAAAAGATTAAGCCATAGCAGAAAAACTAAGCGTATTCTGTAACTGCTTTTGCTGGGGAGGGGTAAGAACATATGCTGGTACCCATCAGAACACTTTTTTATGGTAAGCACATGGAAGACCTGTCTCAGCTCAAGGTGTCAACAGAAGTAGTTATGGATTGAAGAAAAGAAAGAGTGGTAACAACTGGATGGGACAAGATGGTAGGAACTCATGATTTCTAAAGATACTCTCAAGGATAAAAAAGCCAAAAGACTAAATCCCTTAAAATTGCCTCATGACCAGAAAAGTGGTAACAGTTTTTACAGAGGCTTTCAAAAGAGATTTGAGGAACTATAAGCAAATAACTTCCACATCTACACCAGGGAAATTGGTAGCAACTCCTCTAAGGCATAGAATTAGGAGGTACAAAGTAGGGAAGATCAACACAGCCTTCACAGAGGTCGAGTGTCACAAATCTGCTGGAATTCTCTGATTATACTTTTAATAAATGTGTGGACAAAGAAGGTGCATTTGATATACTCTACTTTCATTTCCAAAATGCATCTGGCAGGATTTACTGTGAGACACTCTTAAAGAAGCAAACTAAAATGGACAAGAGGAACGGTCCTCACATGGCTACCTGGCTAGAAAACAAAGGGTAAGGATACTTACTCAGTTTTCATGTTGTGGGAGGTCACTATGAAGCTCTGCTTGGGGCCACAGTTCACCATATCTATAAAGAGATAGATAATATGCATAAGGGTTGTCAACATTTGTTAACAATACCAAGCTGTGCAAGGTAACAGAGATGCCATCTGACTGCAGAAATGCAGAAGGGTCTTATCACTAAGTGACTGAGAGAGAAAATGACAGATCAAGTTTGATACAGGTAAATCTAAAATGATACAAAGAATGAAAATCATAATTGCATGTTTATGATGTTGGGTTCTGAGCTGGCAATTGCCACTTAGACAATTGCTACTTAGGGATGAGGCCATGGGGTGATTCCATGTAATAACTTGATAACATTGAAAGAAATACAAAACATTATTCCAAAAGTACTGGAAGACAAAAAAAAGTAGTACAGCTCACTGTACAAGCAACTATATCTTCAATACTGTGGGAAATTCTTACTCTTCCATACCATAATGGTAGGAAAAAACACCATTAAATGCTGCTCATCTCTTACATTCTTACCTAAGCATCTGCTGTTGACCCCTCTTAGGGTTAGCAGGGCTTCATGGGCCTACTATGACCTAATTAATATTATCTTTATTCTTTCATATATTACAGTTTATATGTCTAAGAAAATTTGTTCTTCCTGCTTTTGTAACACAGTACTTCAAATCCAGTAAGCAGTGCAACAGGAACACCTCCAGTCCTAGTGACTGGTTGGACAGTGATTTCATTCTTATCACAAATCCTTTTAACCTAAAAGAGCTTTTTGTGTGTATACAAGCTTGAACAAACAAAACAGTAGAATTTAGAAAGGAAGATGCATGACACTATTTGTTTTTATGCCAGTTCACATTTGCTCCTGACAGTACAGTTTCTCACTGGTTTTTTTTCCAACTGTCTAATTCCTAAGAGACATTTTTCTATGGTTAATATAGCTCATGTCATTTCCCAGAGGTTCTGTCACTGTAATTTCCAATCCCTGTGCGTGGTAAAGACATCTGTGAGAATTATAAACACACACCCTGAAACTGCAATCTTAAGTTAGGCAAAATTCCTTTTTGAATAAATGGGAATGGCCCTTCTCAAAAAAAAATCCAGAGGCCTGTAAATGCAAGTGGAGGAAGAACTCAAATTGCTTTAGAAAATAATGAAGTAAAAGCAAGTGTTTTTCAGCACACTATGTACCAGAGCTGCAATCTGATCATTATAACCACTCAGTCCCCTGGAACACAGTATATTCTATTATTTCACAAATAATCAGGTGGTCTCATTCTGAACAGTGTGATTTCTCCTAAACACAGTTAGAATGCTTGATAATGAAATGTATGATTTTCTCTTGTTTCTCTCTAATGCAAAGCAGTCTCTTAATTTGACACTTTGGGATGCCACAAGTAAAACTTAAGCAAAAGATGGAAGAATAAGGGGTGACTAAACACATCTTCCCTTTACCACCACATAAGCACCAAAAATCTGATTCACATTGATTTATTGTACAGGCTGCCACGACCATAACTAGACAAGAAGATGCTCCCAATACCATATCTCAATGTTTCAGAGAAGCATAAGGACAGAAAGGACCGCAAGAGCACCAAGTGCTGCAGAGGCCAGTGCTTTAAGGTGAAGTTAACAGCAATTGACTTTCTCCTGGGAGCTGGTAGGGTTAAGAGAGCCTTTCAGCTTGTGTTTCCCTAAAAACTTCAGGAAAGTCTTCCTGTAAGATGTGCTGAAGAACCAGTGGGTGCTCCATACTTATTAGAGGATGTCAATGAGAAGTGCTGTTGCCTGAAAGTTGCACTGGAGGGGAGACTGGATTACATCCTGACAGTCACGGTAGGGAGAATTTAAATATGTTTAACAACAGAAGGAAAGTGCAAGTGCCAGCAGTAAGTATGAAAAAATTTAAATGTCCATCTGGTTTTCTTGATTCCATTATTTTCTCTTTCAGCTTTTAGATGCGTCTGTCAGTCCCCTTGCAAAGGCTGCCAAAGTACACATCTGATTAGGTGCCCCCAAAAAAACTTACTAGCTCCCTTCCCCTCAAGAACATTATGGCAGAAGTAATGAGTTCCCACCTCCTTAAGGTGCTGATCTGAAGAACACCCAGCCCAAGCTTCTTCTCCCCCTTCAGCACAGAAACCCAAGTGTGAATATAAACAGACTCACAAGAGGGTATCTGGTTTAGTATCATTACCAGGGATGAGATAAGATGGACTGACGCTAACAGTCCTGACTCCTGTGCTCTCCATCCCCAAGGATGACCTGTGGCAGGCTAGGGCATGCTGTACCGAATTCCTGCTAAGAACTTACACACCACAACAGGTAGTGCCAGGCCTAAGATTGGGACCTCACACCAGGCTGGGTGGGTGACATGGGGCCACACACTATCCTTTCTTTCATCAGCATCTAGAAATGTAGCTCAGGTAGCAGAAGAAGAGGCAGGGCAGGGCTGCAGCAATGGGGAAGCATGAGAACACTTTGGGTCCAGAGGGAGACAGCTCCTCTGGCTCCTCTCCCTGGCATGCTTTCTGCATGTTTGTACATGTACATGAGGTGAGGCTGATGCTGGTGCCTCTTTGCAATGCAGTAGCTGTTTGGGACAACTTTTGCTGTCTGATGAGAAAGGGGAAAAGACCTAAGCACACACTGGTTGCAACTACATACAGTAGAAGCTGAAAGACCAAACTACTTCATCTAAATATGCACAGCACTGGCAAAGGCTATCCTAACAGGCTGGGAGCACTCTGAGCTCTCATTTGGTTATCCACTAGGCACATTTGGGCCATGTGGCAGCTCCAGCTCAGTTATCCCACTGGTGAGATCAGAGCTAGGGGATGTGCTGTACATACACAGTGGCTGAAGGGTGTATACACGGACTGAAGGGCAAGCCTGTATGTTTTCGATCTGGCATTCGAAGTAAACAGCTCATGATGTTGTCAAGCAAAATTCCAGAGCAAGGCACTATGGATGCTGAGGTAATGGGACATTGAAGCACATAACCAACATGGTTAGTAGAAAACAGGCCTGCCATTCATAATTTTAGTGGTTTTACTTTTTGACAATTTTATTTCCAAAAAAATACAGATTTTCAGCAATCTTCTCTCTCTCTTATAGGTAATTGAAACATGAAGCTGAAGTAGTGTTACTTGAAGAAATTCAGAGCAGATTCCCCACCATCTGAAATCCCTTGTGCAGTTCTTTGTTCTTTACTTTGGGCCTTTTTCCTCATTACAGATTGCATTTCAGTCTTTAGAGGGTTGACAGGTAATACGTATTATTAATATGTATCCATGGCAACATTTACTTCATTAAAACATACTGTATATGCCACACTGGCAACAAATTGACAGTATCTAAACCAATTCCAAAAATAATAATTACACCTTTCCACATTGTCAACAAAGAGATCACTATCAACATCCCCAGATAATTACTCAATCCACTCCTGAACTTAATTTTGGTTGAAAACTAACTTCTTCCAGGAAACATCTGAGTGACTGTAAAGCCTGTACCACTAAAGAGTCACTAAAATAAACCTGTTGTGAAGTATGAAATTGACTATGAGACCAGAGAACTCTCCACCAAGCACCTCAGATCCATGTTTCAAAAACCGCATCAAATGTCTTTTAATGAAAGCAGCATGGCTGAGTTTAGCCTTCTCACACATTTATATAGTTGGAATAAATGGCCTCTTCAGTGATTTACAAATTAATGCTTACTTTATTGAACTATTTCTATGATACCAGTGGGATTTACAATGCCTCTAGCGATGGCCTCATGCTCATCTAAATGAAGAATAATTGCTTCTGATGATCACAGAATGTGTTTCCTTCATTTACTGCCTTATTTTTTGGATCCTTCTCAAAGCCTCCATGGCCCAGTGCTCCCCTCCAGGTTAATTCAGCCAGGGAAGGATTCTGTTGTACACAGTATATACAGTACCAATATACTGCTACTGCTTCTAGGTCCTGCCTAAACACGTGCTGTCTCCCACATTCCTGCAGGAGCATGTTTTCTCTTTTTCCTGGTAAGCGTACCAGCACTGTTCCCAGCAGCAGAGGGGCCTCCTTCCTAGGTGAACACAGAGTGGATATTCTGCTTCTTTTGGGGAAGATTCAGTACAAATTAGCAGATCATTGGCAGAACACTTCAATGAAAATTAATTCATTCATGTCCTGCTCTAAGTGGACTTTGTTGCCAGTGGCTTCCAAAACTGGACAGAACTCTAGAAAACATTCTGTAAGGCATAACCCTTCATCCTCACAGGCAACTGGATACCCTAATAAGTATATCCTATCTGTGTCAGACTTCAGCACCTGTGGCCTCTCAGAGGTCAGGCCAGGTAGAAAGGTGTCTAGCATCATCTTGAAAAGCATATTAATCTTTACTTGGATATTAATGAGGTTGTAGAGGTCTCATGTATAATTCCTACCTATGCCTCCAAGATAAATGTGTGTGAAGTAGTTCAGTCATCAAGAAGAGATGATTAAAGATACTAATTCTATCTGCCTCACACTCATCGTTATCAGCCTCATTCCCTCTGCTTTATTAATGAGTGTACCATTGGAAAATCCGTTATCAATGTTATTATGCAAAGGTCACAGGCTGCATTAGCATTTGCAATACAGCAGTCTTTCTAGAGGTTCTGCAAGTCAGTCACTGGCCAGACAAGCTACTATATAAAGAATCCATAAGCTTTCCCATATTCACTCCTGCCTAGGCTCAGAGCAGAATCTATCAGAAGTCAAGAATTGAATGAGCATCAAGCAAGTCAGTATTATCCATATTGCTCAGATCTCTTCCATGACATGCATTTTCCTCAAAACATCTGCCTACAGAGATCTGAAAAGCAACACCATTGAAAGTACCTAGCTGCCAGCATGTCCCAACAAGTATCTATGTTTGTTTTCAGGATGTGATTTTGAGCCTGCCACTAAGTTCTCAAATAAATGTCAGTGCTGTTCCCAAAGCAGCAGAAACTGCACAGAAGACAAATGGGGAAGGAAAACAACTTTTTTATATAGTTACCAGTCTTTGCAGAACTCTGAGGTCAAAGGATGATGACATTCAGATCTTTAATGAACATGACATTTTCACAGTTACATTATCTTCTCTAAATGTCGGAACAGAGAACTCCAGTCACAATACATCGGTGCACTCAGAGGGGATCTGGTCTTCCATTCTCCTTCACATCAGTTTTATACCAGTTTGACTTACTTACATTAACAGAATTGTAAAATAAAATATAAATTAAAAAAAAAAATTAAAAGGAAGAATACAGCAGAGGGATGGAGCCAATAATGACTTCTGAATTTCTGTGGGGAACATTTCCCTAAGTAAGATATCTTGGACATTGTAACAGTTGTAAAGATGATTATATTTTAGGAAGAAATCAACTGAGGCGTTCTCTAATATTTCAGACAGGACAATGTCTGGGGCTTTTCTCAGATGTAAACCAAAACCGACACTCTCCCTGGTGTTCGGCACCTCTGTAAATGACCCTGAAAATTTGAACTAGACTTGCAGAAGGACATTTACAAACTGGTAAGCAGAAAACGAAAAGAGCAAAACCTCTTAGTAAAGCTAACACAATCTCTGGCTCCTTATCCCTGTTTGTCTTTGGCACATCACATTATTAGATTCAGAACCTGGAGTACAAGAAGAAGGAATATTAAGGCAGCACTTAAATTTTAGATCTCTGCTTGATTCCCCCATACTCTCATAATAATGTTCATACTCTCATGATGATATTTTTCCTTTAAGTACCTTTTCAAAGGTATAATTAAATACATACATACATACATACATAGCTTTGACAAATTCAGGTGTCTGCAAACTTGAGTGAAAAAAACATATTTGTGTAATTTGGCAAATGAGAAACTTTACTTTAGAAAGCAGAGCAAATGACAAGGGTGTGACAGGATAACCGATTATGTGCTGACAGTGATTTAATTTTAGCTGAGAGCAAAAATGCAACCTTACAGTACATTAACAGACACTATGCAGTAGAAGTGGTGAAACGGTAATCATTTGGTACATAGCATTTTGTCCGGCCCACAGGTCACACAGACAAAGGTTGAGAAAGCTGTTCAAACAACAGTGGCACGTCCAGATACAGCTTTGTTATCTAAGAATTAAAAGCATGGTCTACACAGTTCCTCTAGTGGAAGGTGAACAGAGAGCTTGATCAGTCTCTAGATATTGACACAGCAGAGAAATTTCTGAAAGTAGATGGATCTTTAAGCTAGCAGATGAAAGACATTATGAGATTCAATATGCAGATATGGAAACCGGAGACTTTGGCTTAAAATAGGTGGAAACAGTTAACAAGGAATTTAACAACTTTCTCATAAATGTGATGAGTTTAATTTACAGTCTTTAAAGAAAAACTAGATGCAGTTCTAAAGGCTATTAACACTCATGGCAATTAACAGCTAGCACAAAGACAGTGAAGAATAGTGAGAGTGAATTTTTTCATAAATAACTAACTTCTTTAATTCAGTGCATGTTTAAATCATGGCCACCATAACTGGTAACAGAAGTTACAAGACATAAAAATTATTGCAAGAAATTTCAAAACCATAGTATTTCAGTTAAATGTGTTGACCTAGAACATATTTGGGACAGCTTGCCTTCCAGCTGCCACCTCTGCCAAAGCCAGTGGTTTTTCACCATTTAAAGAAAATCACACATTGCAAGTGTATTTCCCACATGCAACTGCTCAAACGTGTTTTTGCTGTTGAAGTTAATCACTAGCAACAGAAAAGAGGTAGTCACATTATAGACAGAGAACATGTTAAGAAGAAAATGTCCATTTTCAGATGAGGCATTGGAGGAAATAAGAACAGGAAGAAACTCCAACCAAGTTAATTCTGGTCTGACACAAAACCTCACTTATCCAACGGCTGGACACAGCTTGGTAGGATGCACAGATATCAGAGTTCAGGCTGAGATCTTACCACCAGAAACGCAAGAACTGTGGACAGTAACTTCTCCTTGCTTCCTTAAATAAGGTGCATTTCTCTTGTAAAATGAGCCTGATCTGTTCAAATCAGTTCTGCTTGGAAAAATGGTAGTTCTGATAGATAATAGATATTAGCCTGATACCAAGATGTAAGCATTACCTATTCTTGTACAATATCATAATCCTTGACTTTAAATTTCTTTTCTTTAAAAAGATTGTTACTGATATCCGCAATTCAATCTACAGTGATGAACGCAGACAAAAATACAAAAACTGCTAAGTGTAATATTTATAAAAATGCTTTAATAAATAATTTCCTAACATATTGGCCATTTAGGTCTTAATGGTATTTTTTTGAAGTGTTTGGATCACTGGCAGGTATATATCCTCATACAGTTCTAGCATCCTCTTCAGAAACTCCTTCTTCATCACTTGTTAGTAAAAAGGAGAGACAGGAACATACAATACCTTCCAAGCACAGTTTTTTAAACATTTTAAACAAATGACAAGAATAGCTCTGCATAAAGATTACCTTTTTAACATTTTGAAAATGTTCCCTACACTTGAGACCAGAGACAGTAGCCCACTGAGAAGGCTACTATAAGGTATCTAACTATCCACACCAATCCAATGCTTTTCACAAATCTGTTTGGAACATCTGTAGTTAAACTGGTGGAGGCGAATCCCCCACTGGCTTATGGAGAGACAACTTTACATCAGTAGGAAAAGAACCTGCTCACAGTGGATTGTCTTCTGCGCAGCTTTGATCTGATAATATTTTGTGTATCTCTGTGCACTGCACGCTTTTCTAATGGGCAGTTGTGAGCTCCTGAGTGGCTGGTAGCCTCTGGCAGAGCCAATGTTTCAAGAACGTTTTCATCTTCATATAGTAAAAAGTATGCTACTGCATTTGGAATTAATTTCTTCATGCTTCTACAGTTACTACTTAGCGTTGCCTGCCTGACGCTACAAGGATTTATACTAAATCTTCTATTTACTTTTCTTCCTGAACCTTCTCTCTCAGCCCTGTGTTCATATTTTACCATGAATAAAACAGTTTCATGTGAGTTATGTAAGATGACAAAAGATATCATAGAGAATAAAACATTCAGAATCTCTTAGTAGAACACAAAAAATCAGTCTAAAGCTTTTTGGCAATAACAGTGGTCTTCTCCTTACTGAGTCCATCCTTGCATGCTTGATCTTGTCACAGTAAACGTAATTTTCTTCTTCCCATTTTGTAAATGAAAAATCCATGTTAAAGATTAGATTAGATTAGATTAGATTTTGCTAGCTGCTACATTTTATTGTATATTTATAAGTGAGAGAATGCATTTATAAAAATCCATCTCCTTGTGTGTTGGTTCCCTCTCCTGCAATGAGCTGAGTGCTGTAAGCCCTCAGTAAGTCATAGTATACAGCAACATAACGGTGTTTAACCCAGCTCCCAGAGGAAAGGCTGTCAAAGGGGCAATTATTCGAAAGCTTCTGATTTTTGTTTCTTCACAGAGATGTAGTGGAATGCCTTCTTTTCGGTTTTTAAAAATAAAGCTGTTAAAGAAAAAAAAAAGTGGGTTAATTCTCACTGCTAGTCCCTCCTAAACTATTCTATCTCCCAGTTAGCCTAAAAAGTCTTCTCTTCACAAGGTTCTTCTCCACAATTCTTAGGGTACACAGTGCACTTTCCTGAACTACAAGAGCATACTGAGCACCTCCTATTAGAGCCCTATCAGCTCTGATGGCAGGTGCTAATATGTTGTTGGACCTGTGCGTGCTCTCCCCTTCTCTCCATCACAGCAGGCCAGCCTTCACGCTCAGTCCAAGCAGCAGAGCTCCCATGGGGAAGGCTGAGAAGCTTTCTGACCTTCTCTATATAGACACACCAGGATACTTACTCCAGCCATCCTGTGTCCCTTGTGCTGGAAATAGCCACCCTGCTTGAACTCCATGACACATGTGAAAGCTGTGCTCCCTGCACACTCTTCATCTTTCTAATTTACAGCTCAGCAGACTCATGAAGGGGCAGGGGGAGCAGGAAGGGGAGTGGAGGTAATGCTGTTAGTGCTCTGTGGCTCAGCAGGACAGGGGGTTACCACCTCTGTGTCTGGTTTTGGCAGTTCTATATGTACCTCACCCCCTTGTCAATGCAATGCTGGCAAAGTTTATCACAGGAAATGTTCCTAACCCCAGTTCCTCGGATTCTGTAGTTTATGCTAGTTAAACCTCTTTCTCCAAAGCTGCCTCTCTGGATGTTTCAATGTAATGAGTGGAGTGTATTAATATGGAAGTGCAGTGTTTGAACACATGCTCAATCTTATTCTAGAGTAACTTTCTCACACAGACAAGACCTTCTGCCTTTCTTTCCATTGGCCTCAAAGCAAGTAGAACAAGACCTGGATACAAGGAGGCAGGTGAAGCAGTCTGCTATCACACCTGGAGCCCAGCTGGTGGCACCACAAACAGCCAGCTGAGACAAGCATGAGGGGACAGATAGAGAGACCTACAATTTCATTCAGAGTAAAATGGCCCAAACCGCACAGTCCCATGAGAGCTGTGGCTGAAGAACTGTGCCCAAGCTAAAGGCCAAATGTGTAGATTTAACTTCCACAGTCAGCCATGCACCTCCCACATAATAAGTTGAACTTATTCAGAATCCAGCCTTTCTAGAGAACTTTCTCTGTCTTGCTCTGTTTCACATCTTTGTTTCTTATTTTCCTAAAATTCACGTAATATCAAAATTACCTGACAAGAACTGAGTACTTTCTAATTCATTAAAAACATAACAAAACAAAACGGTACTTAGGAAACGTTTGTCCAAAAATGTTGAGAAATGAGATAATATTTGTGCATTTTAAGTAGACAAACCTTATAATGTTCTAAACTAGTGAAGAGAAAAGCAAGAGATTCAGTTCATAATGGTAACTGATTTTGAAAAACAAAATGGACAGCATCCAACATAACTCCAGTTAATCTTCAACCAGGTTCTTTCACACAAAAACAATCTTTACTTCTACTGGATCAGGACCAGTTACAAAGCTTTGTTATTTTTGGTAGTGATAGTAGTAACCATAGCAATAAAAAAACAGCTTTAGTAACTTAAATGGCATTTCAAGTGTTTTTGAAAGCACAGTTTATTTTTTACATTACTGAAAATTCATTAGTCATTCATTTTGTATTCTTTGAGGAAAGCTTTAAGGGTAGTTTTCTAAGATTGTAACTCAGTATATGACTTAGTGTTGTCAAAGTACAAATGTATTCTAATACTAGTCTTTCCATTGTATTTTTTTAAGATTGCATGGCTTTACAGAAAGGCTCTCAAATGTGTGAGATGGCACAATATATTTAAATAGCCATAGATGCAGATTTATTAGTTCTCTAGAAATTCACCTATCACCTTTTTTTACATGTTAGCCTATACCATCATTGCAGAGACCCTTACAAGTATAAGTCAAGTTCATCCAACATTATCTACCCAAGTACACAGTCATAAGTCCCCCTTTGCTGGATTATCTGCTTTAAAGAACATAAAAGCCATACAGAATCAAAACTATCTCATCAAGAAGCAGTCATATTAGTGCTTCTCATAGGGTAGGCACTGGAGTGAAAATAGCTCTGTTAGGAGTTGAGTTGCACCATGGAGGGAAATGTATCAAAAAAAAAAAAAAAAGCAGCCTTTCAAAGACAGGAAAGGGAAGGAAGAAGCAGAGATAAAAGTGAACAAAACAGAGCAGCAGCCTAGAGCAGACCAGATTTTCTTAGTGTATTGCAAATGTAAACACAAGATGCTGAATATATCATAGGGACCTAAGTGTTTAATTACCACAGAAAGTCATGTTCTCCCTCTGATCCCCATGCAACCTTCCTACTGATATCAATGCTGTCCTGGTTTCAGCTGGGATAGAGTTAAATTTCTTTGTAGTAGCTAGAATGGGGCTTTGGATTTGTGCTGTAAACAGTGTTGATAATGTGGAGATGTTTTAGTTGTTGCTAAGTAGTGCTCACACTAGTCAAGGACTTTTTCACCTCCCTGTGTTCTGCTGGGTGCACAAGAAGCTGGGAGGGGACACAGCTGGGACAGCTGACCCCAACTGACCAATGGGATATTCCATACCATATGACGTCATGCTCAGTATATAAAGCTGGGGGAAGAAGGAGGAAGGGGGTATGTTTGGAGTGATGGTGTTTGTCTTCCCAAGTAACTGTTATATGTGATGGAGCCCTGCTTTCCTGGAGATGGCTGAACGCCTGCCTGCCCATGGGAAGGAGTGAATGAATTCCTTGTTCTGCTTTGCTTCCGCGCACAGCTTTTGCTTTACCTGTTAAACTGTCTTTATCTCAAACCATGAGTTACCTCACTTTTACTCTTCTGATTCTCTCCCCATCCCACCAGAGGGGGAGTAAGCAAGCAGCTGTGTGGTACTTAATTTCTGACTGGGGCTAAACCACAACAAATGGCTATGAACTTTGTGCTTTGCAGAATTCACTGGCCTGATTTTATAGTCCTGGCTGCATGAACTGATTCCTAATCGAACTGTGGCATTCATTAGCATGACACGCCAGAGAAATTATATGCATAAATAGGTTTAAAATAATTAAATAGATTTATGCAGAGAAGATCTATCAATTACTATTAAACTTGATTAATATATAAGGTACTGACTGCAGAAGGTAGAAGGACAAACCAGAGGAAGGAGCAATCTCTACCTCTACTGTTTGTTTCAATATGCATCCACTATTTACCACTGCTTGATAGAATCCCAGATTCACTGAGATTCAAAGGAACCTGTGGAGATCATCTACTCCTCTGCTCAAAGCAAGGTCACCTAGAACAGGTTGTTCATAGCTGGGTGTGCTGGTTTTGGCTGAGGAAGAGTTAATTCTTTTCACTGTAGTGCCTGAGTCAGGGACCCTTCCAGCTTCCTGCGCTCTGCCACATGGGCAAGAGGCCAGGAGGGGAGGGGCCACAGCCAAGACAGCTGACCCCGACTGGCCAATGGGATGGTCACTCCATACCATGTGATACCATGACCAGTACATTAATGGGGGCAGTTGGCACACAGGGGTTATTGTGGTCGGGGACTGGCAGTGTCAGGTTGGCAGGTGGTGAGTGGCTGTGTCACGTGCAGGTTGTTTTGGCAGTTCATCCCCCCCTCCAGCCTCTTGCCCATGTGCCAAAACCAATACACTGGGTTTTTAATACCTCCAAGAAGGGAGACTCCACAGCTTCTCTGGGCAACCTTTGCCCATGTTTGACCACCTTTAAAGTAAGAAAGCTTTTTCGTATGTTCAAACAGAATTCCCCATTTTTTCCATTTCTGCACATTGCCTCTTGTCCTGCCACTGGATACCACTAAGAGGCCTCTGGTGCCATCTTCTTTACTCCTTCCCATCAGGTATTTATAAACATTGATAAGGACTCCTGAGTCTTCTCCAGGATAAACACTCCCAGCTCTCTAAGCCTCTCCTCATAGGGAAGATGCTTCAAGCCCTTAATCATCTCCATGGCCCTTCACAGACTTGTTCCAGCATACCCACCACATTCTTGTACTCCCCCTCCTTGTTTTCCCAGCTTGTGGCTCCAACCGTCTGTGGCTATCCTACCATGTTGCTGTGATCACAGTGAGACTGTAACCCTGCAGCTACATGCAGACCTGTAACTCTTCCTGCTTGCTCCCCATGTGGCAAGCACTAGCATACAGGCATTCCAGAGAGGTACCTGGTCATGCTGATTTAGTGGCTTAGTTTAATCTGTGGTCTGATACTGTAAGGCTACTGTCATGGTTTAACCCCAGCCAGCAACTAAGCACCACATAGCTGTTAGCTCACCGCTCCCACGGTGGGATGTGGGAGAGAATCAGAAGGGTAAAAGTGAGAAAACTCATGGGTTGAGATAAAAACAGTTTCATAATTAAAAAGAAATAATCATTTGTAAGGAAAAGAGGAAAAAATAACAGAGAGAAAAATAAAACCCAGGGACGACAAGTCATGCAAATGAAAACAATTGCTTACCACCAACTGACTGACACCCAGCCAGTCCCTGAGCAGTGGCCCACCAGCCAACCTCCCCCTAGTTTTATGCTGAGCATGACATCATATGGTATGGGACATCTCTTGGGTCAGCTGGGGTCAGCTGTCCCAGCTGCGTCCCCTCCCAGCTTCTCCTAGCCTGCCCGCTGGTGGGGTGGCGTGAGAAGCAGAAAAGGCCTTAACTCTCTGTAAACCCTGCTCAGCAGTAACCAAAACATCCCTGTGTCATCAACGCTGTTTTCAGCACAAACCCAAAACACAACCCCATACTAGCTACTATGAAGAAATTTTACTCTATTCCAGCCAAAACCAGTACAGCTACTGTTACACACTGGTCCTCTGAGTTTTTACCTTTTCAAGGTCAATATTACAGGTAGTTAGCATAAAATCATAGGCAAGAGGTGGAGAAGGAACATTATACGGTCATGGTCTAACACCTTACTCTAAGCCAGGGCAAAATATTGATCCTGAGAGTATTTTTAATATATTCTAATGGTTTGCAGTAGTTACAAATATCAGTTATCTCATTAAGTGCTTTACTCTCCTTAGTATTGAATGCTTTTCCATAGTATTTAACCTAACTAGTCTTTGCTTCAGTTAAAGTACAAATTTTGTTCAGAAAAAAATCCCAGAAGGAACTTCTGTTCATTCTTCAGTGGACATGTAGGGCAGTCTAGTGACTACTTTTCTGATACCTTTCATATATTCTAAGACAACCCATCTCACTGTTATTCACGTGCCTTTAATTTTTTTTTCATTGGCTGTGCTTTTCTGTCCCCTGACAAGTCTGGCTGCTTCCCCTGGGACACTACCCAACCAGTCCACTTTTTTCTTGATGTGCTTCCCCAAAACTGACATAATAGAGCAGTGAGGCCTGCTAACCACAAAAAAATACACCAAGTATCTTTGAGATTACACTTGCCTTGTTATGGACTCCCATTTACTTTGTGACTTCTAAATCACATAATTTCAAAATCCTTTCACAGAACATACACAGACCCAGTTTACATCTTGGTTGAGGACATCCACAACACAATGTCTGATGGAAGAAAGTGGCACTAGTGGCATTAATGGTCTTCTGACATGACCTTCCCTCCTAACAACATCTGAAAAAGGCTGCCACTCAGAGAACAGGCGGGTTAGCAGTCACAGGAGATACAGCAAAGGCAGGTGAGAATGTGTTAGTTCTATACAGCAAAGCATGTCTTTCCCAGAAACCTATATCGCACCATTAAGCACCCAATCCCGAAGAACTCCTGCCTTTCTCTGAAGTGAATCTAACTGTATCACCTTGCATGAACACAGTGTACAATATCTATTATCTGCCTTGCTATTGTTGAAGACAAAGCCTGCAAGAGCTGCCCTTGTGAAATAAAACCTGGATGATCTCATGTGTTTGTCACAAATTAGCACACACTTGTCATTATGAATAATCTGCTTTTTGCATGACTCCTTACTGATGCAGCAGTTCCTCTGTTTCTTTCAAAGACAAAATGCATTCAGTCACTCTACTTTCTCTGGCCCAAATTGCCACTAATTCAGGCTAAGAGCAAGGGGAGTCACAGACCTTGTATCACTCATTCAGTAGTATGCAGTGATCACGTAGTTTCCCAAATGGGAGAAGCTGATGGGACTCCTGTGATACGAAAACAGGTTGACACTAGAAGATGATGCATGGAAGTGGCGCTCCTTACTTCAAGGATTCCAAGCACAAAAGCCAACAAAACCCAAGGATGTAACAACATCTCTTGAACTTTGTTTAAAAAGGTCTTCAAGTTGCTTTGTTTATTAAGTAGATCCAGTTTATGAGGTTAGAGGGCAAGATTAATTTTTTAAAGTATAGAAGCATATATAGCTCTACTGAAGCTGTCAAAAGCTTCTGTTCCCACATGTATACGGGGATAGGAATTGTTTTATGAAAGTGCTAATGCCACTGCTTCTACTACCTTCTGGAAGCAAGCACTTCAGAAAACCAGACATGTCTAAGCTATTTTTAACATGGTAGATTAAGTACATTAAATTAGGTCACCTTGTCGTTTAATGATCATTTTTACTTCATCATTTGATGCAGCATATAACTCAAACTTTTCTTCTGGGCAGAAGCTCAGATGAGTACTAGCACTATAGTCAGAGCAAGGATAAAAGAAATAAATACAGGGGAATATCAGCTACATTTGGATTCTGAAGGGAATTACGAATATTACAGACACTGTATTATTCAGGCCTGGAACTTGGGACCGAGTAGCTCTGTTCCTCCTAATGATAAGGTAGGTGACTGAGGTAAGATGTTTACAAATTCAGGTGATCTTGGAGGGAAATCCTTCTATGAAATTAGGCCCTTTGTTCCCTCTAGTTTACTATTTCCAATAGAGCTATTACAGACTGCCAAAATCTTATTTATTATCAGCCACCTGCAGATTTGTCTGTTGTGGACACAAAAAAACCCCCACCAAACCTAATTTTAAAGTATTATGGTTGATACTTTATCCGAGGGAGAGAACAGACAGCAATATCCATCAGTCTTTAAATCCCCTTGTTTACTGTTATCACTAGACTTTATGTAATGTTGTTTTTCTTCCTGAAATGTGTCTGCCAGTGATATGAAATGATCGCAATGTAATATCCTAAATGTTTTCATCATGTGTAATTATTTATTTTCATGCCATTCTGAAATCCTAGGCAGATTGCCGACTTGATGATCATGTTTTCCCCCACAAAATACTTAACAGACAAAAGCCTTAGAAGGATCAGAAATAGAAATGTTTACATAACCTGCCACTTGAATCATCACAAAGCAAATGCTATATGTTATTAGAAAAACACAAACAAGCTTTTATTGTCGAATGGCTTTTTATTGTTTGCCATAAACTTTTATCAATTAATTACAGTAATAATTACAAACAGAAATAACAATTAAACAAAGAAACAAAGAAAATAAGTAAAAGCCAAGCTGACTGAACTAATTTGCACCATCTCTGCAAAATTTGGCAAACAGCCGACATGTAATTTCAGTTAATGGTATTAATTTAATTGAATGCCTCTGGAACTGCAGTTATAGTAATTCAATTTATGGCAATTTGCAAACAAATTTACAGTGTAGGCCCTAGTTTTTAAACTGGGTGGACAGAAACCAGTAATAGCGTCACAGTCCCTTCTATTTTTTTAAAGAAGTAAGCTGTTATGTGAATCTTTCAAAAGATAATGTTCAGAAAATTCTTACACCAGATGGACAACTCTAAAGTCTGCCATCAGAGTGGATAAAAACACATTACTTCAGGAGCATGGGGATGGTCTCTGTTATACAGCAGCATGAAAAATGCACTTTTATCTGCTCTGCTATAAGAAAGATACCCTATCAGTACATTCCCTGCAGTCAGATTATTTCACCATTTGGGTTGAATTAATTTGACTTTGAAAAGTCAGTTGCTGGATGAGCAAAAAAAGAAACCTTTACTTTTTTCCTAGGGACTGAAATTTCAGGCACCCTTGGCACTTCTGCACATTTCTTCAAAGTTTCACTTGTAAACAGTTGCTCTTCGGTCTTCTCTCAGGCATGCTTGAAAGCATCAATAAATCCCAAACCCAGTACCTGGCTAATGTGCATGGACAGAATGCAAAAGAACTTGTACAGGTTGGTGAGAAAACTCTTCCAGGACACATTATTAGATAGCAGAATCATCTGGGTGGGATTCATCTCAGTGAAACATTGTAAGTTAGATGTCTCAATCTCAGCTAGTCTCTAAGTTTCCTTTATGGTCAATGGAGAAAAATAGGCATTTGTAACTGTGACTCATCTGTTTTGCTTTAAACAACTCTCTGAGAATGCAAAGACTGGTATTCTAAAAGTGCCTGTTCCTCTTCACTAATTAGAATTGGGTGGTCAGATGAATCATATCCAGCTTGCAAAGATCTAGGAATCCTTATGCTTATAAACTGACCCTTGCAGTGACATAGCAAATGTCTGTTACGGTTGCAGACACGATAGTTCTTCGTCACAAGCAGCCAAGAACTGGTGTTCTCCACTTCTCTGAGTCCCGTGTCATTCTTGTCAGCAAATTCACAAGTAATGGTTAGGCAAGTCACCTTATTCACAAGTAGGCTAAACAAGGGCTGAAATTGCACTCATGGAGTGTTTGCAGGGAACCAGCACCATCTGGAAAACTTTGTTCAGCATGGTCATTTCTGCGCAGAATTCTTCTGGTCCTGGCTTTCTTTAGGTGTCAGCTGGGTGACAGGAGGGAGAGAGTAAGTTAGCCAGACACAACATGTTATCAAACCTTGTCTTGTAATGTCTTTGGGAATCTTCCAAGAAGAATCCAGTGAAGCCATATTGCTGTTTTGCCATCTTCACTTCTTCCCAGCCTGAGATAACTGTTACAATGAAGAGCAGCATAGCTTAACAGTATTCTGTATAAGCTTTAGAACTCTTTTGAAGCTGTAACTTTTAATAATACAACAGGCAACCTGGAAAATACAATTAGCTCTAATTAGCCTCAAGAATTAGTAAAACTCATGAGCTCTTATCAGTCCTAAGAAGATCTTCTACTGCTACCTCAGCAGGAAACAAAAAACAAGATAAGTAAAACCAGGTAGAATTTTCAGCAGAGTACTTTGGGCAGGGATGAATAGACTTTTTGTCAAGCTTTCTTTCCTTAAGCCCGTTCTTCCCATCTACACTTTCATGAACACCATAGCTCTTTTCTTCTACATTCTCAAGTAATCTCCCTTCAAGTCCATATCGAGAAGCTGCTGAACCAAACTGTCTTAATGACATTCCTCAACTGCAAACTCCATACAGAGCCCCATCTGAGAGGGATGGGTTTTTAGAAGTGCTTGACAAGGAAAAAAAAAAAACACCACCACCAAAACAAAACTACTTTCAAACCAACCTGTAGGCTCTTTCCTGGACTCATTAGCAACTCCAGAATAAAAACAACTTGATTTGGGTTTCTAAACATGTGTCCAGGACTCTTGGGCCTATGACCTGCTTAGAAAAACTGAAAACAACCAGCCAGGGTTGAACTGATCAACTTTGCCTGGAATGTGACTGAACTCCCCTTTGTAAATATATTGAAATACACTCTCAGGAAATTCTAGCATTTCTGATTCTATCCTAGTATTTTCCATTATTTTAACTGACATCTGCCTGAAAAGTTGGGATTTGTTTTTCTCCTTTTTCCAGCCACTTCTCTACTGCTGCAATCTGGCTGTGTATGCTGTTCAGTTTAGAAGAACGGGCTTCACATTTTCCATTTAGAACTCCAGTGATTCCTGGAATATATGTGATTTACAAGGAAGAGCTTCCACACATTATTTCAGCCTGACAAGTGTGACTGAAGAAATGGAGAAAGCAACAGAGAGAAAAAGAAATCCAACAAAGCCCTTCCTTCACAAGACAGACACTTGGAAATGCTTGAGTTTTTTGCCCCTTGATAAATACGTTTCATAAATTTTCATCAAATATTCTCTGAAATGATACAAACTTGAGACATATTATAAGTACTCATAAACAAGCCTGTGTCTGAATTAAATAAGATGCCAGAATGCCTATCACAGGAAATGTAAGCCCATGTTTAACTGTTCTTTAAGACTCCCCACTGCATTTCATCAGCAAGCCATCAGCCTCTATTGGAAGGATTATAGCTTCATGTGAAAGAATGTTTTTCCCATTCTTGACTCACACACTGTCATCTTTGCTAAAGTTAATGTAACAGCCAAAATTCTAATTAGGATCTTTTCCCAACCAGGGAATATACTAAAACTCAAAGTGTATTTCAGTGATGCTATCAAATAGATAATGTGTAACTACTTAGTCATTGGTATCATAAACGGATTTAAGTCATGTATAAAAAACTAATCACACACCTGAAATAAGTGTATGTGTGCAAAAATTTATTGTATGTATACTGAATCATCTTGTGCCATGACTGAATTTAGTTCTCAAAAAAAAGAGCCACTATATCACACTATTACTCTACAATATTAACATTGTATTAGACCTTTATTAGATTTTGGGGTCAGAATCTATTAGCATGGGAAAAAGAAGCAAAAATATACTGGCCTATACTGAGAGACGATTTGAGAAAAGTGGCCTTATCTCTTACTGTGCCACAAGTGGATGTTTAGAGCAAACATAAAAATAGGCCACTGTGGAACGGTGCTTCCCTTAGTAGACTCTTGCTGTAAGCATTTAGAGACTACCAGAGCTATAATAGATCATGTCTGCATCATCCTTTTTAACAGTTCTTTTGGTCTAATTAATGAACCATAAAATTGATCATATTTTAATACATTCATAATTCTGTACGAAGTAATTTTTACGATTAAATTATGGATTGTTTTCAAAGGTACTCCTTCTTGCTTAATTTAAGTCTGTCATTTTATAATTTCATCAGGTGCCTTCTGGTTCTTAAGTTACTTAGAAGGAATTAACAACCATGCCTCTCCATGTTCTTGCATAAATGTCTATCATATACACCGTTCTTCAGTGACACCCATCCTAAGGCTTAGAGTCCAAGTAAGCCTTTTCCTATGGAAATCTCTGAATATTTCTCATCATTCATAATGATATTTATAGAATCATAGAATGTCCTGAGTTGGAGAGGACCTGCAAGGATCATCAGGTCCAACTCCTTTCGCTTTATCTCTACTTTCAAATGCAAAGAACAAAAGTGAATGCTCCTGTAAGTGATTTGGAATAATTTTTCTTTATATGCGATTATCAACCTCAATTTTATGCTCAGAGTTACATGAATGTACTAAAACATAGCTTTTTCACCAACAAAAGTTATTAACTATGTATTTCAATTATTGTTCCACAAAAAATCAGAAAGACGGATAAGTACATGAAAGATCAAGCAGCCAACTATACCAGCCAAGGTAAACAAAAAGACCTTCTGTTCAGGATGTTTTCTTGCATTTTGAAAGGAACTGAAACTTGAAATACAGATCTTTTTTTTTATTATTCAACAAAAGCACTGGCTATATTAATTCTCATATGCTGCATACGTAGCGGCAACATTTTACACCTTCTCAAATAGTAGATGTGTACCCAAAAAAATGAACAATCCAAAGACCATTTCTGGGAAAAGTAGGTACAAGAGGCATACAATCGTAGCTTTCTCTGGGAAACATTGTGTTTCTTGGATTTTTAATATTTTACCTTGTGTAGAGAGTGATAGATTTAAAATTAAAATACTCACAGTCCTGAGAATGTGCCCCACTTGTTTAGCAGTCTCTTTTAATTTCAGATTCTCCATTTGTCATTGATTCCATTCCCTTTTCTTTTTGCACAAATAACACAAAAACATTAAGACATAGGTTACCTTTTAGTAAAATATTTAAATCTTTCCTAGGCAGAATTAATTTGATAGTAATTATAATGCCAGGGATTGGAATGGATGTGCCACGTGGCGGTAATCCTATTCATCTTAAACAACAACCCTTTTACTCGTAAAGCAACAGAATTTAGAACCAACAGAATGTGACGCTTCTCATGGGTATTACAATCCCTAATAGCTGTCCAACTCCTTTGTCTACAGTTTTTGGACAAACCATCACAAAACAATTACCCCAATTAGACTGGGGTAATTGATGACAAGTAACTATCTGAAGGTTGTATAAGCAGTTAGTGGAGGATTACAGTACTAAACTGTTGTTTCATCAGTTTCAATATCCAAGCTCATAACCATCAGACAAAGCTTTATTAACCATAGGAATAATCCGTACTCTCCCTTCATCAATCCCCATTTTCAATGCATTATGAAGAAGTCTAACTAGTAAATTCTCTAAATGCCTTCTTACGAAATCAACTATTTTCTACATATTGGTTATAAAAGACAAAGAGATCCAGTAAGGGACACCAAAGCTGAGCAGCCCAGTGGGGTGGTAAATTGTATTTTCAATAGTCTGCTGTGAGGGGAATCTCACTGCATATTTGTATCTTGAACTGCCGAAACTTCTTGTACAGGCACTGACAGAATACTGCTGATGTTTTCACTTTCATCTCGCATAGGTGATTCCAACAAATCTTCTAGTAAATTTGGTTCTTACCATAACAAGATGATTTGTTCAGCGTACTCTTTATCATAGGACCAGATCACTGCATTTAAACTGGCATCCATCACGGCATAGAGTGCATAGATGTTGACTTAGAAACATGCCAAAGGAGAACTGATAGGAGAAACGTCTTCTCTGTTTCAGGTGAGGCTTTCCAGCTATCCCTAGCCTTTACATACAAAGTTCAATGTAGGTCATGAGCCAAATCCCCTTCAGCATGTTTTTCATATGTAATCTCTATAAGAGACCATGCAGGTTTTCCAGAGTGGTTTTGCTTTTCCTAAGCTTTTGCCTCCACCACCTCCGTTTGTGACTGGCAAATAATTTTCATCTTTCTCTCTGAATAATAAACATACTACAGCGAGGGAGGCAGTTGCAATATGCATATAATTACCTTGGATCGAGTTAGTTTGGACAGTAATACATGAAAAGATGGCGCTGCAAGCCTCAGTGTGCACCATAAAGCTTACCAGGGAGTCTGGTTGCCCAGGTTACCACACCTTCACTCTCTTACAAACAAGCTCCATAAAACATAACTGGAGTTGTTCTTCCCAGGCATGAGCAGAAATATGGCAGTCAAAACTACATGCAGCTTTTGCAGCACAGTGTATTATA
The DNA here is from genome assembly GCF_963921805.1 of Phalacrocorax carbo. Taxonomy (NCBI): domain Eukaryota; kingdom Metazoa; phylum Chordata; class Aves; order Suliformes; family Phalacrocoracidae; genus Phalacrocorax; species Phalacrocorax carbo. The sequence goes on along the minus strand of NC_087513.1, from coordinate 198,856,120 downwards.
CTACCTTCTGCAATATTTTATTCCACAGACTATGGAATCACTACTAATATAGTCTACCATCTCATCTGGTTTCTGAAAGCGGTGACACAGAGGGCCATTCTGGTTTTTTTTTCTGGAGAGTTTATAGTAATTCTGGACTACACAAGCATGTATGCTGTAGAAATATTAGCTTCCAAAAAGCATTGCTTAGCATTTGTCAGTTTCAGGTTCACATGTTATTCAAATACGGCTATTGTTTAGGCTCAAATAAAGTCTCCTGAAGGCTCCACGTCCCTTTAGTATTTTTGAAGCTGTGTTTTGAAGACACCTAAGCAATAAAGGATGAGCTTTAAGTTACATTATATGATAGGGTAAAGACAAATAACAAGCCCACTACCCAGCATGTTCCTCTCAGCTATGTGTTTAAACCCTAAAAACCTAGACTTTTTTCCCCCTTGTACTAAACAAACAATCATTTATGCTCCAAAGATTTAGACTAGAAAGCATATTTCATGAAGAAGAATTTTGGACAGAATTTCTGCTGTGAAACCAAGCTTATTAAAGATTTTAAAAACAAAAAAGAGTTTGGTTTGCATAGAGACAGAGTTTCATCTTCAATGAGCCTAGCAGTGGCTGATCTACAACAATTTTAAAGGATGAAAGCTTGATTCAAGCCTTAAAGATGTCTTATAAAAATCACAATAACATTTTAAATTAAATGTTTTTATACCTATGAATTTTCATTACATTTTTACCTAAAGAAAGGCTTAGATAATTTGTTACACTATGCTTCAGACAGAAAAAAGATTTTGTGGAGAAAAGAAAATCGTGTGAGTTCAGCACCAATGCCACAGTAGTGCCTAGGATCAAACTGCCCACCATTACATTTACAGATAGTTTGTTGGCTTTAACCTACAGGGTGGGTTAGAAAAAGGTATATGGCATACTTTGCAATTAATTTCATTAGTAGAAAATTAGATAAATAATAGCTACTGAATATAAGCACCCAATACCACTACTATGAGGACAGAAATGTTATAAGCCAGAAACTGTGGGTGAAGAGTTGAGATTAAGTACACTTCCTTCAGGTATCAGTGCCTCTCTGTTAGACCACCAGAATATTTTTTCTAACTCCTGTAAACCTTAGAAAAAGGATAATTCAGCTGCTAATGCTACACAATCACTGATGAAATCATACTTTCTATACACTTGCATGTCCCATACCTACAAACTTTGCTGAATCATTGCATTTGGCCCTGCTGCAGTAACACAACAGGGTCTCCCTCCTTCTCTAAATACACATGCAGCTCCTCACATAACACTTAGGGAAAAACTATTTTTTTCTGCTTACCATGTAATCACATGGCCATACTACAGAAAAAATCCAATAGTGATTACATACCAAATAACCAAGGTATACATTTGCAGAATCTCTCTAAATTGCTAAAAAAAAAACCAACCAAACCACCAAAACAAACCCAAACACTAGCCAGCTTTAGTGCATGTAGTCATTAAACTTTGAAAGCAGACATTCTTGCTGAGAAAGGGCAAGATGATGATAAAGAAAGATGCATTTGAAGAAGTAACAACTGCTACATGTTCCTGGGTGGGAAGATGATCTAGGAAATATGTGTGTGTTTTAAACCTGCATTTGACTATGATTTTTAAATACAACTACATTGTTCTCACCAAAGACAACAGCCTGTTCAGTGTTATCTTTCTAGTACAGCATACTTTCTGACACAAAGCTAGTGAAGTGGCTGAGATCACACTTAAGTAGAAGCCAGCAGGACGAGTGAGTCCATGGTTAATTCACGCTGCCATCTTGTGGTTATTCACATTAGAAACACTGATTTTTGCCTGCATTTTAAATACTACCGTACAGAATTTTGAAACATCAGTAATGTTCTCTGAATAGCTAATGGCACAGCCAGAAGGTGTTTCTTCTCTTCTAGAAAATTACTATTGTCTTTTCAGAAATTATAAACCAAATTGCCCATTTTGTCTTCAGATTTTCGGAGTGGTATGAGCACAAAACTGAAGGGGTTCAGTGTAGGTTCATTTATTCTTTCATGTAGAGGCTGACTGAGCTCACACAACAAATGTAATATATGCATGATGTATAACATAATATGTATGTATATCTTTTATAATTCTTTGTAAAGGGATAGAGAACGGAATCTGTAGCTGTATTTTAATTTTGACAAATTCATAAGCAGAAAATGACAACATGAGCATTTGTTGCTATTTACTTTTCTTTATTAAATGGAGCTAAAGCTGAAATCAAAGCAAGGATGATCTGTCTTCCCACCAAAGAGCTAATTAGGCCAAATTAGGCTTCTCATCAAAGAGCTAGTTAGGCTTCTTTTTAGACAATCCTGTACACTGCTAGTTTAAAATTGCATTCAGACCTCTAACCAAGGCAATCCTTCCCATCATTTCCCTTTCTCTCCTACATCCACAGCAGGTCTGCCATCACCCAACCTACATTTTACCCCTCAGCCATTATACATTATGTTCTTAAGTAATGTTCACAAAAGCTCATTTTTAGGTGGGAATTAACATAGAATATGTAAGATAAAGACAAAATTTGGGGCACACAAGCCTTTCCTCCCCTTTGAAATAGAGGAAGCAATTTCCAAAGCTAAATACAAGTTGAGAAAACTCCTGAGATATTAACTTCATTGCAAAAACTTGTTGGAGAATCTGAGAGAAAAGACAACTGGTATTTAGAGAGCAGAAGGGTTTAGCTTTTAGCAGACAGAGAGAGAGATGGTTAATTTGTTGCCTGTGGAATATGGGGTAGCTGAAGATGGGTCAATGATAACGTGCCATAGAACCAATGTCTAACTTGAGTCTGTAAGCTTTAATGTCAAGGAGAAATAAGAATTTCAGTTCTCAGCCCTGTCTTTTGACAGTATTTTGTAGGACGCCTTTGCAGGTTGTTTCTGAAAAATACACTCCTGTAACAAGAAGTTATATTTTATGTGCGAGTTCAGCCTGGCTCATATTTATTTTTAGTCTCACAAACAGGGTTTCCTACAAACTTTCTGTAGACCAAAAGGAACCAGAGTGGGCACAAGGCACAGCTGTAAAATTTGACCACAGATCTCTACAAGCATCCTACAGAAAGTCGAGTCTAACCAGGTCCTGGTTAACAGTGAGGGCTTCTGAGGAAAATTACTTTCAAGCTGACTCAGTTTGAAGATAACTTCTGGAAAGTTCTGCTCCTCACAACCAAATCATGCACATTCAGGTGTAGATAAACAGAACAATGCAAGCTCGCCTGATTGGGGTGTTTTACCAAAAAGTAGGTGAGGACCTAGCTCCATAGAATTGCTAATTTTTGAACTTCACTGCTTTGTTCATGCTTTCTTCCCCATCACACCTGAAATTCTTCTGCCCTTTCAGCAGACAGGACCACAGTCTTCTCCTTTGGCTCTTTTCCCCAGATACCGCTTGCCTTGGCCACACAACTTAAGTTGTTAAGAAAACCTAGAGTAGAATTTGTGTGACCTTTCCATCTCTGCCTATCTGAGTCAAAACCCCAGCCTAACAAACACTTAGTACATTTAAAATGAAAGGTTTAGGGTAGAACCTAGTTTTACTGTGTGAACAGTTCAAAAATATGAATAACCTTGGTTTTGTTAGGAAACTTGCCTCTTGGAAAGCTGGCCTAGTTCATGATTTGGCAAGTGTCTAAAAGTTGCTGGGGGAAATCTATATTTTTAATTTTAAAATCTAACTGGATTTTACTACAGGTTATGTAAACATAAATCTGGAGAGCATCATGCTAAACGTATAACAGTCAAAACGGGAGTGGTAAAACACTACAAAAACATCTTACTCGTTCTGCAAATAATGAGAATGCATGTAGAATAAAGTAACCCCACCGCATGAACTTCACGGCACCTAGCCCAGCAATCACCCTTCGTTCAGGCAAGGACCTGTGCCCTCGCGGCGGGGGCAGGAAGGGGCGAGGTGGGCCAGGCAGGGCCTCGCCGACCGCAGCACCCCTGCCGCGCCCCAGGGTGCCAACACAGCGGCGAAGGCTGCCCGCGCGGCCCACAGCAACCGCCGCCCCTCCCTGTCGCCTCGCCGTGATTGGCTGCGATGGGATCGAGGGCTGACGTAGCGCTCGGTGATTGGTGCTTGGGGTAGCTGTTTTGGCGCGCGGGGGGCTCCTTGACGCGGGGTGGTTGTTTTTCCTTCGTGCTGAGGAGCTGCCGTCCCGCTATATCCTCGCTCCAGTCTCCACTGGCGGGCGCGTGGCGCCTGCAGCTGCTGTGGTGCTCTGGGCGCAGGCTAGGAGGAAAGAGTACCTCTCCCGCTGAGCAGCAAAAAAAAAAAAAACCCCAAACCACACAACCCAAAGGTTTGCTGTAGTTTTTTTGTTTGTTTATTTGTTTTTCTTTGGAAAAAAAAAACATAAAAACAGGCCTAAAGGTAAAGAGGCCGGGTCATTATATATGGTGGCTTGCAAACAGGGCGTGAACTTAGAGTTTTGAGATATGCATAAAAGAGAATCACGCTGAGGATATATGAAGAGGAAGGAGGTTTGAAGATCAGTAGCGGTGTCTCCTGCGGGCTGTGGTAGTGGTAAGGTGGAGCGCTGTAGCTAGTGGAGTAGCTGGATAGTGCAAAAGAGGCCAGTGTTTTGCTCCATTTAAAAGATGTGCTTTTCAAGGAAAAAGTAGGTGTATGTTTTCTATGAATGTTGTGTCTATTTTTTTTCATTTTACTCTTTGCGAAGTGATGTCGGTAACTTGTAGTATTTGCTCAAGTGATGACATCACTTTTTGTTTTTTTTAAAGTCAGACGCCATCATGAGTAGAAAGAAAGAGTTCTCCGTGGTGGATGATGGTAATGAAGAACTTAACAGGCGGAAAATGAAAGCTATAAGGTGTGTGAATTCTGAGATTACTGTACTGGCTTTATTTTTAAGTTCTGAATGTATAATTATAAGTAAATAGTATAGAGGAAATGTAGAAAATATTTTTTGTATTCTGCAGTGTTGCGAGTGAGTCCATTTTTATGTGTTATGTGTGTGCAACATGCAGTTTGTAGAAAGTATTTGGAATAGTTTCAGGGAAGGCCTTTTAAATGCAGATTAAGAAGTTGTCAAATACTGAGTGACTAGGCTATCAATAGCTCGTATTGATCTGTGTATATTTTACAAGTAAATAAATCACTGTTGATTTGCTCAGTATATTTTTAGTTAACTGTAGAATGTATGTGATTAAAATTCATTATATAACAATGTATTAATGCTAGTTCTAGTTACCCTAAATGCTGGTTCTGCATTCTCTAGTACCACCTTTATGGATCATGAATTCAGTGTCATAGAAGTAAATTGCTTCTCCAGTTAAAAGAGGGTAACAAAAACTTTGTGTGCGTGTTGCATTACCTGCGCCACTTTCTATGATGTAATTTGGTAAAAAGTGGGCAAGCTTAGTTCTGAGAGAGTTGGAAGTCAGAATTTATGTTTGGTTGATATCCCTAATGATCTTAAACTTTTACTTTGACTTCTGAAGGCAATGTCTTAAGATACTAGAAGAGGATTTTACGGAATCGATTCAGAGAAACAGGGATTTGTGTCATGTGTCAGAAGGCATGAATGTGAAAGGTAAGGCTTTTGGATCTTGACTTTTATTTCTAGCAATTTTGTGGTATGCACTGTTAATTTGTATTTTATATGGTCTGTATAAGACAGTAGATGGGCTGCCAGATTTGATTAATGCATTGTTTATTTACTACATTTCCAGTACTCAGCAAGAATGACCATTACCTTTCTCTTTCCCTCCTGCTGTTTTTCTTGACAAAGCTACTAAAAAGTTTTTTTTTAAGAGAAACCTCATTTTTCTGGGATTTTCTGCTTGAGAATCTTTTTTTCCAAGAGCTGTAAAATTGTGTTGAGCAAGTAGTTTTTATGTATGCTTTTTAGATACTATTTTTTCCTGTACTATAGGTAGACATTTTGAATATATGTTTTCTCTTACCTTTTTGCCATTCTCCTTTCATGTATTTATCCTGCCCTGAATGTAGCAGCAACCTAATATAGCTAATCATGCAGATAACTCTAATCATTAAATGCAAGTAAATTTTTGTAATTCCAGATGAATTCCATATCTATTTGTCTGGACTTCTATTCCTAGTTTTCAGATTCTGTCACTAACAAAAGTCAATGTCCAAATTCCTGTTAATTTGATGAATACTACATAGAAGGCTACTCCAGTGATCATGTATTGCAGTTTGTGCCGTTGATTAAGATGCTCTCCAGTTAACAACGTTTGCAGTCAAGTGTTTCCTATGCTTGCTTTTACAGCATTGCATGATGATCTGAAGGATGAATACACTGACTTATTTGGTTTCTCTTCTACAGAAGTAAGTTGATCTAAAGCTTTCTGTTCAGTAGTTGCTGTGGTGGTCTGAAGTAGTGATATTACAGGATCTTTTGGATTTTTATTCAAAATGATTAAAGCATGCTCAGGTCCCCTCTGAGGTAAGGGCCTGCACTTTATAACCACCTGCTCCCCAGCAAGTCCTTGCTAGCATTAATCATGCAGTGTAGCTGTGCAGTGTGCATCTGATGTCCGAAGTCTGGTTTTCGGAAAGTTTAATTTATGGTTCTCATTAGCACCCCATGTTGCCAACTCTGTTCCACCCTGTTGTCTGCACATAATGTGAAGAACGCAAGTGGTGCATATGTACATGGGGGTTTTTGGGGGTTTCTTTCGGGTTTTTTGGGTTGTGGTTTTTTTGTTTGCTTTAACTAAAAAAACCCTCTTTCCCTGTTGGCTTGCAAATAAAAGGACTTAAAAGATTTTTTTAAAAAAAAACCACTTCGCACAGCCGTGTGTAACTTAGGAATATGTTACTGTTTCTGCATTTTTAAAAAATGCTCTGTTGGTGAATCTTTCGTGTGTTATGACATGCTAATGCCATCTATTTCACAGAAATCCATATTTTGGACAAATATTAAATGCTTTTTAAATTTTTAATTTATGCAAAAGATAGGATGTGGGGCAGGTACTGAAGGTGGAAACAGGCTTATAGAACTTTTCTTTTACTGGGACTTGGATTTAATGCTTTATTTGAACTTGCTTTACTTTTTCCCTCTGAATTTAGACCAAAACTGATTTTAAACTTGGTCCGTGTGGTGGCAACTCACAAAGGCAAGCAAGGTAAACCTTTATAAACTCAACTGTTTTTTATGGGTTTAGATGCCAGACGGGGGGAGGGCTTGACCAGGCAAGCACTTCAGGCTGTTTTTCTTGGGCTGATTGGTTTGGGTTGGGCTTTTTTCTTCTTTTTTTTTCTTTTTTTTTTCTTTTTTTTAGTGTTTAAACTTTACTGATGTGTTCTCAGTATGGGTGTCTAATACTGTGGGAACACAACTTGCTTGACACTTGATGCCTTTCAATTAAATGTTATTTGTACTCAGGAAACAGACTGGTTTGGCTTGAAAATGTTAGAACTTTCTCTTCCAAACACTCTGGTAACTCCCTGATGAGGGTTCAGAGGAAGAGCAGAGAAGTGCTGAAATACCAGGCTATAGTAGGAAGGACTGTGCAACTGAAGTGCCTCCTTTCCCTCACCCCACTGCTGCTCCCATTGCACCTTCTGCTTAACCAGTCATGTTACTGTGGTATGTTCTGTGGTATCGTCATAATCTAAATTACATTAATTTAATAATTTGTCTAGCTTATATGAAACTGAAGGAAGTTATCAAGTGGGTGTCTTTCCCCCCACTGACATTGCTGTGGAGATTCATGTTGATACAAATGAGACTAGGCCCAGATAGTTCTTACAGCTGCATTACATAAGGAAGCTGTTCCATACAGATATGTTCTGTAAGGGAAGTATAGGAAGTTTATCTTCCAAGATTGGTGCATTTAGCATGCATGGCTAACCTTGCCCAAAGTAAAATAGAAGCTCAAGATTTCATGTATGGCTGTCAGTCTCTACAGCAGTGTTTTCCAAGGCCTCTCACAGTCCATCAGAAACAGCAAATTAAGCACAAGAATGAAAAACAGCGCTTCCTTCCTGTAGTTGGGCTGGTTTACGCAGACTGCTTTTGTGAGAGTCTTGACAGCTATTCAGATGCGTGCATACTTCGCAGAAGAGCAGGGATAGGTGACCATACAATAGAATTTAAAAGCCTTTCTAAGAGGTTGTCAGTAGATGGTTTTAGTATAATCTGCCACATATTCTAAAGATTTTAACAGCCTGATCAATATATGATTGGATATCAGATATCTAAAGGAAATATTTGGGCAACAAATGAAAAATGAATCCTGGAATGTTAATAGCCATGCCTTTTACTCTGAGAAGAAAAATCACTACCACCTACTAAGGTTTTGTTCAGCCTTGCCAAAATTGTCAGATGAAAAATAGTTACTGAAGATGAATTTTAATATGATGCTAATAGAAAGGAAACTTTTTGAAAAATTATGTATCTGCAGTATACCACAGTGTGAATCCTACTGTTCTGAAAATGGTGTGTGTATGTATTTAATGACAGAGTTCTAAATACTCAAATTGTGTCTAAAGTATTTGTGGGAAGTTTGATATTTTGTTTAAAACGTATAGGTTTTTTCCTTAGAGTTTTGTTTTGCAGGCCTTTCAGTCACAGTACTGAAGAGAGAAATTTTCAGCACCCCGTTTCATCAAATGATGGGCTGAGGGATAAATCAACTTTAGTTCCATCAGCAGACATGGTGTGTTAATATGGAACTTCCTTATATTTTCACTCATTATTTTTGTATATGCATAGTTAATAATGCACTTCTTAAAAATCAAAAACTTGCAGCCTTAATAGGTAGGTGCTATTATTCCATCTTATCACAAAATGACTGTGCAGCTACAGTGTTAATAAAATAACTTGACAAAAGGACACAGCTCAAACCCGACCAGATCATAGCTGAGGTGGACTAGTGCATTCAGCTGGCTGTGAAACTATGTATTTAGAATTTAGCTTTTTTTAAAAAAAAAAGGCAAAAAAACCACCTGAGGCTTCACAATATTTGGTTTGGGAATTTTTTTATTTCTTAAAAATTTGAGACTGCTGCAAGGCTCATGCAAAACGTCCTTAAAGTAGTCATTCAGGACACAACGTTGTTGGATGAATGGATCTCTCTTGAAACATTCTGTTAAGTTTGATGGCCTGATCTTTCTGAATGAGGTTTGTGAAGTTTTAGGCCAGGTCAGCTAACATTGTGGATATTTTTAAATGACGGAATAAAATGGAAATGAATGATACATCCTGTGCCAGTCCTGTTTTCTTCTATGGAGATGTCCTGTAACTTGCAAGTGTCTGTCTTGGCTTCTTAGGTAGTTTTATGTTGCCCATTAAAGTTTGAAAACGGTTTTCTCTTCTGAACTTTTTTTTTAAGTCTGTTTGAAATAAAGCCATGTCATGTTATCTTAAACTTAAAATATTAGTGTTGGCAAAATATTAAAGGAAGTAGCCTGAGGTTATTTTTGGAATATCTTGAGTTTGAGGTCATAAGTAGTATTTTGACAGTAGTCACCTCTTCTGTGGACAGAACATTTTGGGTTTTTTTGAGAAAGTTGTTGAGCTCGTGAAAATGCACGTTTACTGAGATCCTAGGCTAACTGCTACATTATTTTCTTAAGCTGATTACTAGATCTTTGGCAGTATAGTTTCTTAAATCACTGAATGAGTATATCCATGTCTTTTTGAGTTTTGGAACTATTTTTATTACTGCGTCATTGATAATCATGAGAACCATGAAGCAGAGAGGGAGCAATATAACTCCATTACATTTTTACCAATTATGTCGCCTTGCATCTGCTCAAAATAGAGTGGGAATAGTTGTCATAGGGAAGTATTCCGAATGCAGTTAATATCTAAGTCATAACAGGAGGAGGGGTTTTCTTCCCTTTTTCTGCTCCTAGGAAGGAGACATAATTGGTCTGAGATGTTCAGATATGTTAATTTTTGTTCCAGAAATGGAAGTGACAACAAACTCCTTTAATAAACTCCGTAGTGATGTATGCAACTCACAGGTCTCTCCCAGATTGTGGGCAGCAGTTCCTTTCACTTACACCGGTGTCTGGACAGAGACAGAACTGTTCCAGGTTTTTGAATTCTAAACTTTAATTTCTTTCTAGTTTGTGTTTGTTCTCCTTAACACTAGTGAGGAACCTTTTAGAAACTGGAGGTGTTTCCATGTTAGTTAAGTTGCCTTTTGGCAAGGTGAACTGGCTGCCTAATAGTGACACACTTACCAAGCACCATCCCTGACCACCCCTCATGCTGGGTCATCCCCAGCTGATGATGTTCTCATTTTGCTTTTAGCAAAATACTAGCACTCTAGCCAGTACTCTTAACACTAGCTTTAGTAGTGGCAGTGACAAAATAAGATGTTTCTGTATGTACATTTGCTGCTGTGTCAATTCATATGCAAGTATTTTATTGTCTTTTCTTGCATCAATTTTCCTTTTTGTTGGTTTTGCCCAAACGATATTACTAACTGCTTTACTTTTTCTAGGCTGCAGTATTCCCATTCTTCCATCTTGCATTTTTTATTTCCTCTGTATTAGTAACTTTATCTTGCTTTTTCTTCATGTACTGTCTTTTAATTTGGGGTTTTTTTGTGTATGTGTCTGTGCGAATAAATTGGATGTACTTAACGAACAAAAAAAGATAGAACCCATGCCTCAGAAATACTACAATGTAAATTTTCTCAGTGTAATTCAAGTGAGCTAAGTATTTTGGGCCTGTTTGCAGCCGTAGAACCACTCAGAGCCTTACAGTCACCCACAATATAGCCTGTCTTGTCTTCCAGTCATACGAGCAACTTCATATTCATTGGCAAATCTTTCCCCAGGACAGCAAAACTGTGGAAGATATTGATGAAGCGTTGTGCATAGCTATTTGTAATCTCAGCCACTTAAATGATGCAGATGAGGTGGGTGAAAATCAGTTAAATAAATCATGAAATACTAAATCGTATCCTTGATTGAAGCTTTTGTTGTGAGTAGTCATGCGTTAGCACGCTATTTAAACACGGTTTTACTGTCTTTGTTTTAACATCTCTTCTGTCTTTCAACTGTTTATGCTATTTCTGTGAACATACAACTTTAAACTTCAGGCTATAGTCTGTAAGGGAGTACAAAAGCCTATGCATTTAAAGTTACTAGGTCAATCCATATATTTAGCAGAACCATATATAAGCCAGTCTTTAAGTACTAAGCTTGTGGTTCCTTGGATCAGTTTAAAATTCAGCATTTGTTTTTGCTCTAGCAGCTGTGCTAGCTTCCTGGTTTTCCCATACCCCTTTCTGGAGTTAAAGGTGTGAAAGCAGTTATATGGGCAAATGAAGTCATTTTAACAGACGCAATATGCAAAACATGTCAATCAAGTACTGCATTTTTATGCACAGTATATATAATATAGGAAGAATCTAAAATACTGGATAATGCTGTTAATAGGTTTTACTGAGTAACCTATGAACTTAATCAATGCTAATTATTCTATTTAAACTTTAACTCTTATTAAATGTGCTGTAGAAAAGCTTGCAGTTCTGTATTTACCATCTGTTTACATTTTAGATGTATTCTAAGATACCAGGTGTAGAGTCGTTTAATGACCCAAAAGCTTAAAGCAAATTCATTCTAGTAAGTGGGCATGAAGTGTCCTTAAAACCTGTTTGGTTGCAATGGCTGGTCTGTCAGTTAAGCAAAGTTATGTTAAATACCTAATTCATATACTAATAGCATCTTGTAAAGACCTACCATTTCAGCAGCTCTAATACAATAGCTCATGCATACACCTGTGGTCTTCCAACAGCTTTTCAGCAAAGACAGAGAATTGCAAAAGCAGGTCACATTACTGAGATTTTTTTCCATAGTGTCTTCATTAAATGTAACTACCCTGACAAAACTGATGCTTAGCCAGAGGAAGAATCTTTGTTTTTTCCCTTTATGCTCACAATGAGTTTAAAAAAACCAAACAAACAAACAAAAAAAAGCAATAGAAATCTTAGCACGCTAGTTTTCTGTGTGGTGCTATATTTAGAATGTCAAGTAAGGAAAGTGAGGCAGTGGGCCCAAGATCTATGTGTTTCTTCCCTCACAGAGCTAAAGACTTCAGTTGTCATGAGGATCCGGACAGTGCGAGCTGACTAGAAGTTAGAGAAAACAAAGGGATTAATGAGCTGTAGTTTTTCTTACATTACATTATGTAGTTATCCTCTGATTTGCCATCTCTTTTTTTAACTAACCACAGTGTGGTTTAGTGTCAGTCTTTCTGCTGGACTTGATTGCTGTCATGCTGTCCATTGCTTCCGTTCTGTTCTGAATTTTTAAAAAAGTAATGTGAGAATAATGAAATAATGAATAAATACATAGTAAATACATGTTTATTCAATACTGAATGAAATAGATGCTGAAATACTTGGAATTGAAAGTGAAGCAGGAAGGAGACAAAGTTGCAGAAACTGCAGATAGAACATTTGATGAACTTGTTACTTCTCTCCTGTCAAGGTAGTAATCTGGTTTGGAGGATGGTGGGGGTGAGCTGTTTTTATGAAGCTGTTGTTTCCAATTCAGATAAAAGAATTCTAAATGAAATGTCAGTCTTCCTCATAGCAGTATTTCATAATGCCTGTCTTTAATTTTTGTGCAATGCTTCTACCTTTTCATAGTGGCATCTTGGAGCTGGTATGCATGGTTGGAAAACACTAGCATATGCAGCCTCTGCTCCTTCAGAAAGAAAAAACTTAGAAAACTAACAGCATTAAGAGTATTCTGAAATAGCTCAGTTACAAAGGTTTTTTGATACTGCCATTAGTGGATGATTGGTTTAATAGCGAGAATAACTTTTTAAAACACTTTCAGCAAATTTTCAAGCTGATAGAAGCCCAAGGACACTTCATTTCTTAATTTTGAAAAATATTTGTATCTTCAGATTTGGGGGAGGGTATCAAAGCTTAGGATTCCAGAAGAACCTGTAAGAGGAGGACCTGATATCTTAATAGACTGAATTGCAAAATCCAGCTGTTTAATTTTCAGTTGGATGTGTATGGAAATATCAGAAGGTTTCAGTGGAAGAGTGCTTTAAACTTTTATTAAAAATTTATCTGAACCGTGTTTTTCAGTGTGAACTCTTTTAACTTTTGTGGTTCCTCCGATTATTAAGTGGATTTTCCATGCTTTCAGCTTTTCACTGTTAGAGGAATATTATACTTCTGTGTGAGATGTATCCACTTTGTATTGTGGTATAACTATCAATTGTGTGTTATAGTTGAAGTTTGCATCTTTTGCTGAGTGTTTACTAAATTCTGAAAAGTGATGTTTTTAATACAGGAAAAAGAAGTTGTGTGCAGAATTAGTGAGGAACATCAACAACTACAGTGCTGGTATTGCAAAAGCTAAGGAAGTCATTGAAGAGAAGAAAAAGTGCTTGATTGGTGCCATTAGGATTGCAAAGGAATTAAAAATTACACCTTCTATAAGAACCTATTGTGATCTCGCTCAGGTAGTTACATTCTTGCACTGTGAAATAATTTATTTTTAATGAATACAATCAAATTTGGATTGCAAGTTTCTGTGATCAGTCTTTCAGTTTGACTTCAGCATTGAGATTTTTGCAGTAATATATCCTTACCCCACCTCTGCACACACACAGAGAGGCTATATTTGGTCTTGGTCACAAATTAGGGTCTGGTGACTGATGTGAAACAAAAAAGACAGTCCTTGCCTTGAAGAGCTTGCTATCCAAAACAGCAAATGGAGGGGGAGGACAGGAAAACTGTGACATGGTACTGATCAGTGAAAGGGCAGTGCTTTCAGCACTTCAGAAGTCTGTCAAGCCTTACCATTCCAGAGCTCTTCAACCTTCTCACTGAACTACTCCAGAATTAATAGCCATGCTCTCCTGATCCTCTTGGTCCCAGGCGTTTACTTCATTCTTTCTCCCCTTCATATCTGCTGTTCAAAGAAACCATGGCTACCTGCCGTGCTGTTTCAGACCAAAGGTCCATCCTCTGAAGTCTCCTGTCTCTGAAAACAGAGGAAAAGATGCTTGGAGGAAGAATCTAAGAACCTGGGCATTTAGTGTAGGAGGTTGAAGGCTAAGGATTTTACGATCACTAGGATACATCAGGGTCATTACACTGAGTAAACATTACCTCATTGTATCATAAGCTTGTGTTAACACTTCCTTGAATGTCTTCATAATGCTTGTGGCAGTGTAATGTGGGGTGTACATAGGTACATTATATGTATGTATTCATATGCAGTAGCAGAGTTCCACATTTTAACATGAGGTGTTTATGAAATAACTCCCTCTGTTCTTTCTGAATGTGCCACCCAGTTATTTCATTTGGAGTCTTTGTAGTCCTTGTGTTGAAAAAATAATTAGTCACTGATCTCGTCATTCTTTGAAACTGTGATTTTTAAACTGGCATGTTCCCTGCATCCAGTTATCACTTGCCATATGAAGAAAATTAGTCTTTCTCATCTGACCCAGAAGAGAAGTCTGATCTCTTCCTTTTTTCTGTCATTTGCCTCTGTCTTGCCCAGTGTGACTTCTGGGAGCTGCACCACTGTCCTCCCATAGGCCTGCCTTCTTACTTAGAAGTTGCCTTATCAGTAGCTCTTCATACAAAAGAAAAATCTGACTCCTGCTCTTATTTACATGCTAACATTACAAAATCCCTGACCAATAGGTCATAGCAATGTAAGAAGACATAATTGAGAATTGGCTATTAGCTGTTAGTGAGTAAACTCTTGGGGTTTTTTTTCTGTAAAATTAAAGATGTCACACTGTGGCTTCGCCATTTTGTAAATAATAGGTGCCTGTATAATGTGCTTTTTGTATAATAGAAGCTAAGACTGTACTTCTGAATTTCAGGTTCTTTATAATTTAAAGTTGCCAGTTGGGGCTGAGCTCTCAAGAGTGAATAATTTGAAGGAAAAAATATCTCCAAGGTAAATGACCGGAGTGGGAGGTATATTGGGAGATAAATGGATGGACTGGTTATCTTAATTACAAAAACTGTTCATATAACAGTTAAACAACAGAAATCAAGCTGCTTCGCTTGCATTTTACTGAAAAACCACTGGTTCAGGTGTATATAAACTCATCACTAACGATGCAGAGTAGCCTTGCTTCGAGGCATCAGGGAGAAAGCACATACAATTTGCTGCTATATAAACAAAAATATATGCATTTAAAAATTATTGACAGACTTCTGCCACTCCTAAAATTCTGCTCCTTCCTTTACAAGTATAAATAGGGGAAATAATGGCTTAATTATTTTTTTAAAAAAATAAATCTGTTTCTCACCTTCAGGAAAGACTTAAATGCTTTTTGGGGCACTGATGGCTACGAAGAAATTTGTGAAAAAGTCCCCATTATCATGATGCCCTCATTGGAAGTGACAAATACGATTTCTGTACAAGAAATGAGCAAGAAAATACGTCATGGCTGTGGTACAGCTGACCTTATGCAGCTTGGTCATAACGCTGGTCAGAGTACTGTAATCTTAGTGTTTAAAGGCCATATTCAGGAATGATGAAGGAGGGACAGAATGAAGATGGTGTTAGGTTGGAACATCTTGGGGATTCCATTATATTTTAGGACATGGAACCGCTCTGGGCTCCAGAGTGTTTGTGTGCCATCAGATTCTGACTGGCATAAAGGAATGAAGCTCAAAGTTGATTAATTGCGGGCAAAGTGTGAAAAATATCACAGAATTATTTAGGTTGGAAAAGACCCTTAAGATCGAGTCCAGCAGTTAACAAAGCATTACCAAGTGCACCACTAAACCATGTCCCTAAGTGCCATGTCTAAACATGTTTTAGATCACAGAATAGTTTGGGTCAGAAAGGACTTGTCAAAGGTCATCTAGTCCAACTACCCTGCAATGAGCAGAGACATCATCAACTACGTCAGGTTCCTCAGAGCTCCATCCACAGAATCACAGAATGGTAGGGGTTGGAAGGGACCTCTGGAGATATCTTTTCTCACTCCCCTGCTTGAGCAGGGGGCACAGGAACACGTCCAGGCAGGTTTTGAATATTTCCAGGGAAGGAGACCATAACTTCTCTGGGCAGCCTGTTCCACTGCTCTGTCATGAGACGTTTTTTCTCATACTGAGGTGGAACTCCCTGTGTTCCAACTTGTGCCATTGCCCCTTGTCCTGTCATTGGGCACCACTGAAAAGAGTCTGGCCCCATTTTCTTGACACCCACCTTTCAGATATTTGTAAGTATTGACAAGATCCCCCCTCAGTCTTCTACAGGCTGAACAAACCCAGGTCTCTCAGCCTTTCTTCATGAGAGAGATGCCTCAGTCCCTTGATCATCTTGGTAGCTCTCCACTGGACTCTCTCCAGCAGTTCCCTGTCCTTCTTAAACTTGGAGGCCCAAAACTGGACACAGTACTCCAGATGCGGCCTCACTATGGTGGAGTAGAGGGGGAGGATAACCTCCCTTAACCTGCTGGCCACATGCCTTTTTATGCATCCCAGGATACCGTTGTCCTTGGCCACCAGGGCAAAGTGCTGGCTCAGGGTCAGCCTGCTGTCCACCAGCACTCCCAGGTCCTCAGTAGAGCCACTTTCCATTAGGTCAATCCTCAGCCTGTACTGGTGCATGGGGTTGTTCCCCAGGTGCAGGACCCTACACTTCCTCATGCTGAATTTCATTAGGTCCAGCTCTGCAGCCTGTCCAGGTCTTGTTGGATGGCAGCACAGCCTTTTGGCGTATCAGCCACTCCTCCTAGCTTGGTACCACCAGAGAAAACCTGACCCTGAATCTTTCCAGGGATGGGGCATCCCTCAACCTCTCTGGGCAACCTGTTCCAGTATTTCACCACCCTCACTGTAAAAAATTCCTTCCTTATATCTAGTCTAAATCTGCTCTCTTTTAGTTTAAAACCATTAAACCTTGTCCTACTGCAACAGGCCCTGCTAAAAAGTTTGTCCCCATCTTTCTCATAAGCCTTCTTTAAGTACTGGAAGGCCACAATAAGGTCTCCACGGAGCCTTTTCTTCTCCAGGCTGAACAACCCCAACATTCTCAGCCAAATGCCTCCAGGAATGGTGACTCTACCACTTCCCTGGGCAGCCTGTTCAATGCTTGACAAAAATTATGACTCCTGTCATATGTTAGTTGAGTCATTAGAATGTGGATAAAGGAATCTTTAAACATATTTTAGTAAACTTAAGTGACTTGGTAGGATTCGTTTTGAACATAATGTTAGTGTTGGAAGAGAGTTTCAGAGAAGCCTATTTAAATGCACAGTGGCAAACTCTTCCAACCTAGAAGAAAGCTAAAATATGACAAAATCAAATTTGTTTGTATTGGAAGACCTTTTAAGAACTTGAACAAAATGGGAAAAAGGAGTTCTGATGAAGGATAAGTATAAAGGCCTGCATGCTGGTGCCACTCCAAAATAACACCAAAGGTGAAAAAGCTCACAGCTAGGAGGTGTGTAAGAGTTGAGACACGTTCCATAGAATTAAAATACTTTAGAATGAAGGGTAGATACATTCCTGAAGGGGCAGGGGGGAGAAGAAAATACTGTTTACACTTCTGTTTTCAGAAATTATTCATCATAACCAGACGGCAAAGCTAAGGATTTGATTGAATGAAGTTATATTCACAGTTCTGTTAGGCTAACTGTAAAAGTACTTAGAAGATATTGCTAGCTTTCATTGGTAAAGGAAACAGCTGTTTATTAGTGTAACAATAAACAGAACAAAAAGAACAGTCATTTTGGACTTCAGTTATGGTTTTGTTCTTCAGGACTGTTGGAGAATTCTTTTCCTCCATGTAGAATAATTTATTGAAGTAAACCGGGTATAGGTGTGAAAACTCAGTTAAGTGAATGTTGGAGTATTCTGTGCATGAGAGAGAGAGAGAAAGCAAAAGGCAAGAGGCTTCTTAAGTATGAATGTGAGGATAAATGAGCAACCAAATCTGTTGTTAATAGGAGTGGAAGAATGAAAATGGAGTAGGTAATTAATCTCTTATTTTGCCCTGCCATTAATATTGTGCTGAAAAATATTGTACATCTCAAACTGTCAGGTTTATGTATTCAGGTCACCTTCTGTAACGTTTCTTCTCTTCTCTCGAGATTCTTCCTAAACACTGATGAGATAACATCATTGTTAACAAATTTGGGCAAGATTGAATGGGGAACAACAGTGCAGTAAGTATTTTTAACTAAAAAGGAGAGGTACGGTAACTTGCCTGTTCTTCTAATGGTTAAATATTTATTGGAGAACAAATATAAAAATAAAAAATAAATCTGTATATGCTTATGCGTTTGTTAAGAGTATAATGAAATAAAGCAAAACTTCAGATGCTGGTATTTCAATCAGCATTCCAGTTAGTCCAGTTAGTGTTTCAATTCTGACATTTCAGTTTTACTTGTGTTTCACCCAACTGTATTTCACTGTATCAATTAAGTTATCTAGATTTTTTTATGCTGTGTGTTTCTCAGCTTTGGCTGGCATTTAGTGATACAACCATAGAATCATTTATGTTGGAAAAGACCTTTTAAGATGAAGTCCAACTGTAAATCTAACACTGCGAAGTCCACCACTAACCCATGTCCCTAAGCACCACATCTACACGTTCATAGTACACATAATAGAGATGTTTATCATTTCAGCATATGAAAATTACTTCATAAAAGTGTAAATAAATCTCTAAAATCAACAGCAGGTACTAAAATTGATAGTATTTCTACTTCGTAGTCTAAATACTGATTAAGTCAAATGTGAAAGTACTTGAGATGAACTTGAACCAGAGAAAAACCTGGCTTTTATCTTCAAAATTAAAATTGCTTTTATTTTATTAGTCTGTTTATTTTTCCCCACAGTCTTCGGCAAAAACTTGAGAACATGAAATTGATTTTTTTAAGGCCATTGTAGTTAGCACTTGTTACTTTAAAAGAGGCTTATTGCATACTGTAATATTTGAAAATCCTGCAGATTACAGTGAAGAGTAACTGTTAGTGCAAAAGCATCTGACATGCCTTTTGTTTTTAACATGAACTATCACACCATTACAGTTTGTTTCAAATAGTTTGTATTTGTACCTGTGGTGTCTGATCATTTAAGCAGGGTAGCTCTTGTACTGAGCTGTGGTCAAGACTATGTGCCATTTCTGCGCCAATCCTTTTTAGGTTTCAGAAACCATATTACTGTTTTTGTTGTCTTCACATTCAAAAACATAACAGGTTATTTCAACCAGCTCTTACGAAGCGTTTCCTTAACATAGTGATACGTTCTTAGTAAAACCTCTACTTTGACTCGGGTACATTTCTGAAAACAGGCAAGGTTATATTAATTTGTCTCCAAATAAATGTTTTCCCAAATACAGTGAAGATAATGGACAACGCACTCTTATCCTTGATGACAATGAAGAAATGCCAGGCTGTGATACTCAGTCATCTGTAGAGAATATGTTTCCAGCACTTAGCAGAGAAAATAAAATAAAAGCTCTTGCAAATAAACTCGGTGTTCAGAAAGAAGTGAAAAATACTGAAGTGCAAGAAACACTTCCTGTGATACGTCATCAAAGTATTCCTGCTCTCCCCATGTCTCCATCCAGCCCTGATGTCATAATAGAAGCAATATTTGAAGATGACCTAGAAAGTAAGTTTCTTAATTTGTTTCATTCAGTGTTCCATTGTTGAGCATGATGTTATTTACATGGTTTGTACTATGTTCTGTGTTTGTAGTTACAGTAGGCTCATATGAATTCTTTAACTATGTCTGTATTTCACTTTATCTTCCTTTGAGCTAAGATAATTTCTTTTTTGTCCTCCTTCAGCTTAGCTTAGTGAAAACTTTAACACAAGTCCTCTCAAAGAGGGGTCACAAGTTCCTGTGTCTGTCTGAATGATTCTCTTTCCTCTTAGTGGTTACAGTCAGCCTCAGTTTCTGACTTCGGCTCCTGGAGGATGCTATTCTGGCAGATCCCTTGGCTTCCTGAATCTTCTCACAGGGCATTGTCCTATGTTAGCTGGAAATAACAACTAAGTTCTTCAGCTCGTCAGGTTTTCCCTGGACTGTATTAGTAATAGCATAGCTAACAGCTGCAGGAAGTGATCCTTCCCCTCTCTTAGGCTCTTGTGAGATGGAGTCTGGAGTACTGTATCCAGCTTTGGACCCTGCGGTGCTGAAAGTCACTGTCAGGCTGGAGCGAGCCCAGCAAAGCCTACTGAGCTGGTGTCCAGGAGGTGCTCAGGGATAGGGCTGAAGGAATTAGGAACAAGGATGAAGAGACGGATGAAATATTCTATAAGCAGCTGGGAGAAGTCTCACCATGTTCTCATGGGGGACTTCAAGTTACAGATGTCTGCTGGAAATACAGCAGAGAGGAAACAGTCTAGGAGGTTCCTGGAGTGTGTGGAAGATAATGTCCTCACACAGCTGGTGAGTGAGCCAACTAGGGAAGGCACCCCACTGGACCTGTTGTTTGCAAACAGAGAAGGACTTGTGGGTAATGTGACAGCTCGATCACAAAATGATGAGTTTTTGATTCTTGGAGAAGTAAGGAGGGGGGGCAGCAGAACTGCCACCTTGGACTGCTGGAGGGCAGACTTTGGCCTGTTTAGGAGCCTGGTTGACAGAGTCCCTTGAAAGGCAGGCCTGAAGGGTGAAGGAGTCCAGGAAGGCCGGATGTTCTTCAAGAGGAAATCTTAAAGGCTCAGGAGCAGGCTGTCCCCACATGCTGAAAGGTGAGCCAGTGGTGAAGACCACCAGCCTGGCTGAACAGAGAGCTTTGGCTGGAGTCAGGAAAAAAAGGAGAGTTTATGACCTTTGGCAGAAGGGGCAGGCCACTCAGGAGGACTACAAGGATGCCATGAGGTTATGCAGGGAGAGAATTAGAAGGGCCAAAGCCCAGCTAGAACTTCATCTGGCTACTACTGTAAAAGACAGTTAAAAAAATGTTTCTATAAATACCTTAGCAACAAAAGCAGGGCTAAAGGTAATCTCCATCCTTTACTGGCTGCTGGGGGGGAACAATAGTTACAGAGGTTGAAGAAAAGGCTGTGGTCCTGAGTGCCGCCTTTGTCTCAGTCTTGTAACAGTAAGACCGGTTGTTCTCGGGGTACGCAGCCCCCTGAGCGGGAAGACGGGGACAGGGAGCAGAATGAAGCCCCCATAATCCAAGGGGAAATGGTTAGTGACCTGCTACACCACTTTGACACACATAAGTCTATGGGGCCAGATGGGATCCACCCAAGGGTACTGACGGAGCCCAGAGAGTTGTGGTGAACAGAGCTAAATCCAGTTGGTGCCTGGTCACGAGTGGGGTTCCCAGGGCTCAGTTTTGGGGCCAGTTCTGTTTAATATCTTTATCAATGATCTGGATGAGGCGACCAAGTGCACCTTTAGTAAGTTTGCAGATGACACCAAGTTGGGTGGGAGTGTTGATCTGCTTGATGGTAGGAAGGCCCTACAGAGGGACCTGGACAGGCTGGATCGATGGGCTGAGGCCAATTGTATGAGGTTCAACAAGGCCAAGTGCCTGGTCCTGCACTTGGGTCACAACAACCCCATGCAACACTACAGGCTTGGGGAAGAGTGGCTGGAGAGCTGCCCAGCAGAGAAGGCCCTGGAGGTGCTGGCTGACAGCCAGCTGAGTATGAGCCAGCAGTGTGCCCATGTGGCCAAGAAGGCCAACAGCATCCTGGCTTGTATGAGGAACAGTGTGGTCAGCAGGAGTAGGGAAGTGATTTTGCCCCTGTACTTGGCACAAGGTGAGGCCGCACCTTGAATATTGTGTTCAGTTTTGGGCCCCTCAGTACAGGAAGGACATTGAGGTGCTGGAGTGTGTCCAGAGAAGGGCAATGAAGCTGGTGAAGGGTCTGGAGAGCAGATATTCTGAGGAGAGGTTGAGGGAACTGGGGTTGTTTAGCCTGGAGAAGAGGAGGCTGAGGGGAGACCTCATCGCTCTTTACCACTACCTGAAAGGAGGTTGTAGTGAGGTGGGTGTTGGTCTCTTCTCCAAAGTAACAAGTGATTGGACGAGATGGAACATCCTCATGTTGGTCCAGGAGAGGTTTAGACTGGATGTTAGGAAAAATTTCTTTACCGAAAGGGTTGTCGGGCATTAGAAGAGGCTGCCTAGGGAAGTAGTTGAGTCACCATCCCTGGAGGCATTTAAAATATGTATGGGTGTGGTGTTTGGGGATGTGGTTCAGTGGTAGACTTGTCAGTGCTAGGTTTATGGTTGGACTTGATGATCTTAAAGGTCTTTTCCAACCGAAATTATTGTATGTATTCTAAGTTGGAACATGGTAATGCCAATTAGATAATAGGAGGAATAGATAGATGAGCCCCATACTCTAGTTAAGATGCTTCACTTCAGAGCATTCTGTGTCCACAGCATACCTAGAAAATCCCGATGAGGGAGGATGAGGGAGAGGGTAGGGGAGGTACATGACAGTAGTAGTGGAAGCATGTAGGTGTGATTAAGGTGAAGTAGATTTCAGAGCTTGGGCACGGCTGTATAAAACAGCATATTCCAGAATCCCAGTGGACTTCACAAAACTTCTGTCAGAACAAAATTCCTTCACACTGCAGTGTTGTACGAGTTTTGCATGATTCCTGAATCTAAGAATTTCAATGTTAGTTTTGCAATCTTGGAGTTAGCATGTGGGCTGGTCATGTGCACATAGTTGCTGAGCCTGCATCGGTTTTAGTCACATCTGAGAATTTTTGCCTTTGCAGTACCCTTACAATACATGTCATTTCTCTTCACTGTGTTTGCTGCTTTACTACACATGTATAAATACTTAACTAACCTAAGTCATTAAACTGTTCTTCTAAACGAATAAACAGAGATTCCCACAGAATATCTTGCTGATGAACAGAGGAAGAAAATCTTCAAGAAGGAAACACCTTTTCAACACAAAGCTGGTTAGTGATTTTCCTATCTGGTGAATGGTTTAGTTTCCTAGAAGGGGCCCATCCTCTAGGCAGTGAGAGCAGACACTGGAATTTGTTGGAGAGTTGGACACACACGTATTCTACATGACAAATCTAGTTGGCATGAGGAATGTACCAGGAAGCAGATCTCCTGACTGTCCGTCACATGTATTTGCTCACATGTAAGAGCATGCTTGGGGCACATGAATTGATTTCCTTCCAGTTAAAACTAGTCTGTGAGGTACTTTCAGTGTAGATCTTATTATTAGCAGTTTTGCTTTGCAAAAGCACTCCCTGGTCTGCTCTCCTTGCTACTGTAAAGACTGTACCATCTTTTAAGATTTACCATAAAACCACTTAGTTGGAAGATGGATTACAGGAATTTCCAAGCAACTTCAGGCACTCAAAATTGGCAGTGTTTCTCAACACCTGGCAGATATTTGACATAATGATAGCAGTGCTTGCTGTGAACAGTGGGACCCGTTTCTTAGGTCAGTAGTTTATGTACTGAATTTTGAACTGTTGTCTTGATGTTTGGTTTTCTGAATTATGAGTGAACATACAAACATGCAAAACAGAGTAATTTGAGGAAGTTGCTTTGTGCAAAAGTTCTGTAGACAGTTTGTGCGGTGCTTTGAGCTATGTTCGTTTTTGAGTGTGAATGATAATGGAAGTTGAAGAGTAGAGATCGCGGTATTGGGAGAGAAAGAAACTGACCTAAGAACTGGCAGAGGAAGAGACGCTGCTGCAAAAAGATGTGCCTTTATCAAGGACACAGAATAACATTAGCAAAGAATAAAGATTAAGGAAATTGCACTTTTTGGTTTGGGTTTGGGTTTTTTATTTGGTGGGGTTTTTTTGTTTGGGGTTTTCTTTTTTTTAACCTCAGAGTCATATAAATGTGCTCTCCCCTGACAATGTCCTGTCTAATAAGTTGTGAATTCACTGGCTGCTTTTAATGAGACTTGACAGAGTATTAGGGAATTTGAGCAGTTCAAGTCCATAACAAATTCTGTGGAAATAAGCAGTTAGCAGAGAAATTCTCCTAATGCCCATACTGAAGCTAGTGTAGTGTGTGCTCACCTTTTATTGGACATCAGAGTTCTAATGAAGAGAGAAGCACCTCACAGCTATCACAGTTGTGTGATGTTTAAGCCTTACCAGACACTTAAGTTTGAGTCTCTCTCACATACTTGCTAGAGAAAAAGATCTTAAGAGATGAAATAATGACAGAGTTACCTCGTGATTGCTTCTGTCAGTAATATGCTAAATTAAGTCTTTTGTGCAATACTGGATCTTTCTGCTGTGCCCTGATCAGTCACACAGGTGGCATTGGATCTAGATGATGCCATCCACTCTTTGCAGGAAGTTTTTTGGTGTAAAATACTCTTGTAGGAATTGAGTTGCTGGGCTTCCAAAACCTTCTGACCCATCCATCACCTTTGGTGAGTAGCTTCAGAAAAAGAAATCTGCATTTCAGATCCCAAATCAAGGGAGGTACCTGCAGTACAAAGGATTTGGATATTTAGTAGAAGTACTGTGTTAAATACGGTCATCTCTTGGCTAGCTTTAGGCCATTCCTTGATCTTCATGCATTATCACTGAGTAACTGCACAAAAGTTCTTAGCATACCTGTTCTTAAAGGTAGGAGTATTAGCCTCTGTAATTTGCTTTCTAGAATCTTCATATTTCTGTTAAATAGAGGGAGTACAAACTAAATTATCTACTTAATCAGTCTACCACTTTGTAAGCAGTGAGACAGCTTTTTGTTTTGCCAGGTTGCATAAGGGAGGTAGTTCAAAAGAGCAGATTCAATCAGAAAACAAACATGGTAACTAGTTTGAAAGAAATGTGAGCAGACTTGTCAGATTAAAAGCTATTTGAGGTAATGTTATGATTAATGCAACATAAACCTAATCACATGTCTAATAATATCTGTTGGAGTCACTTGAAGAGTGTTTGGTAATCTGTTTTATGTCTTACTCAGATTCAACAGAGCTAGTGTTTGTAAGCCATGTTATAAATCCATGCCACTTTTATATTCGGAGATACTCACAGAAGAAAGAAGCAGGGGTTTTGGAGAAGAAATTGAAAGACTTTTGTTGCAGTAAGAGTTCATATCTCTTGCCTTCAGACGTTTTGGAACTAGGTAAATTGCTAATTTCTTAAGCTCTGCATTAGGTGAAAATACTAACATGCAGTATGTCTTCCTTAGCATATTCTTCCCCCTGCCCCTCCACCTTACATAGTAAAGCAGTCCTTATAGGTTCTGGAATCTACAATTAATGCTTTTTGGGAAACATTGTACACATTGTTCGGTAAAGTAGACTCTTAAATAAATGAAAACGGTGGAAGTAAAAAAGACTCCACAGTTGTTCTCAACCGCAACAAATCGAGTGCTTAGAGTAACCAGCAGTTGAAACACCTGGCTGTAAACTTAATGTTTTCCAGCATTAGGTGGTAATTGTTAACTGGTAGTTTTTTCAGTGTACTGATTTTAATGATGTCTGGTTTTTTCGTTACTTCAGTAAATCAGCTTTCTCTCATGCAAGGAACATTCCCTTCAAGTGGCAAGATGACTCTTTTTTTAAAGTTCACTATCTGGATATAAACCATTCTGGAAGTAAAAATGAAAGACGATAATAATTTGCTAAATCGTTAAAATTATTTTCTAGCCCACATGTTGACAGTGGTACTGACTTCTAGAAGGTGTTTAGAAAACTGATAAAATATAGTAGCTCTCAACTTGAATGTTTGTCACTTTACTAAGAGGTATAGAAAGTTTGCCAGAAATTACTTCTTAATACAAGCCAAACACCTCCTAGCCTTACAGACATTGTATAAATCAATGTGGGGAGAAAACTTCTGGTGGCTGTCGAGACAAGATTTTTAATGTCTCTGTGTCTTTTTATTTTAGTGGTAGCACTCTTACTACTTGTGTGGAATATAGGCAATGATGGAACAATGTGCAGAACTGTAATAATACTTCCAGCGTGAAATATCTACAAATATTGAATTTAATCCTTTTTTTATTTGCTTCCGTATAGGTGCTAAAACTTTTATTAAGAGTAAAGAAACTGGAATGTGGTGCCGTGGAACTGTCACTGAACTAATTCCCCTAAAAAATAAAAATGAGAGGGAACCTTGTGGTCCAATAAGATATCAAGTTTGTGATATTGCACTGCTGAAAGTGTTCCTGATTGATTTTGGGAGCTCTGTAGTTCTAATTTTCTCAGGGTATGTTTACAGAGATAGGTTTTTATCTGCAATTATCCTTGACTGTTGTTACTCAAGAAGATCTCTGCTAAGAAACATGTCCTCCATCAGCTTCACACAGCAGATAACCAGATATCCAAATGATACTAATATTCTGTACATAGGTATTTCCCACAGGAAAAGTGGCAGTGTATGTAAGCACACAAGTGTACAAGCCTTCACATGTTAAAATTTTTAACTTAGACTTGCATTGCAAAAGAGAACATGCGAGTCCTCAATGCTTTAAAAAGAAAAAACGGCATTTCATTTAATCAGTTTCAATGACATGACAATATGCCAATTACTGCAATGATGACCTTTATTTTAAGTCTGGGGTTTGATTTGGGGGGTGGGGGGTGGGGGGTATGGGGTATGTGTGTGATGGTGGTGGGTTTTGTTTTGTTTTGTCTTGCTTTTTTCTTTTCTTTTAAGCTAGTACTCCTTTTATTCCCATTGACAACAGATATATTCCCGCTGAAAGGCATGAACCTGCTACTATGCAGACTGTTGAAACAGATGACATTTGTTTGTTTGTAAGGAAGCCTGATCAGCATATTGAGGCAGAACTTGCAGCTGTTCCTCCTTTAGCAGTACGGTGTTCATTGAAGGATGTTGTTCCCAAAAATGCAGTAAGTAAAAGCTGTTTGTACTATTTCAGGAGATTTTTTTCTTCCCAAGACATATATTAAAGAACTTAAATACATAATTTACAATTATCTTATTCCAGTATAAACAGAAGGAAACTCAAGAGGAGTACAGGGTATATTTTCTTTTAAAAAAAAAAGTTAAATCATCTCTTGTAAAAAGATGGTTTGTTGCATTGCTTTCATTGGAAAGGAAACAAGAGCTTATAGCAGTCTGTCTTAAAAAGCCTCTAGGTTTACAAATACATATTTGAGGCTTAAATCTCACTGTAGACGTGTTCTCTCGTCAAATCTAAAAACAAATTACAGAACTGATACTTCATGGCTGATAACTTCATGCAAATAATAACTTTCAAAAGTCATCCAAACAGAGAAGAAATGGCTTCAGAATTTTTAAGATAATATTTTCAGGGATTGTCCTTTGTTACTTAAAATGTTTTGCCACTTATTGAATAGTGTTAGTTGCTCTCTTACAGTATAACAACAAAGAAGTACGGTCAGCCTTTATTCTCTTAGAAAAAGGACATATATTGCAGCATTGTTTTCTTCAGTATTCACTTATTTATTAGGCTTTCTTTATTTTTGCGACATTGACATGGGAATGAACTATGTCCCGTGCAGCTGTGCATTTCTGACAGTATAACCACTGGTTGGTTCTGGGCTTTTTTACAGGTCTGATGTTGTCTGAAATAGCTTTAAATAGGAAAGATCTGGAACAATTTTCACAGGTGTGGGTAAAATGCCTTCATTGTATGTGCTTTCATTTTTTCACACCTGAAAAGCACAGATTTACACTATGAGAAATGCATTAATTTGATCCAAGAGAAATAAATTCAGACAGGATTTTCAAGTTAGATAAGTCAAGAAGGACGTTGTGGAGAGGAGGAATGTGTAAATTGGCCCAGCTATTTTGTACATTTGTATAAAGACAGAAAAAGATAAGAATAAACTTTCAAATGAGTTGGGAGAGCAGAAATCTAAGGCATGAAAAGGAATAGCATATGACAATTCTGGTTCATCTATCAGAACAATCAGAGGAGATGAAGTCTTGAATCTTTAAAAGAAGTGTGGAGGAAACTTGCAGTCCCTTGATCTGACTCAGTTTTATACAGTTAAACAAGTTTTATACAGTTAAAAAAAGCACTTATAAATCCATCATAGAATAATACTGTTTAGTGCTGTCTGAGCTATGGACTAGACAGTCTAACAGTGCATTCAGTATTTCGTCTGTTCAGATGCATCTGTGCTCTCTTCCTTGCTTTTAGTTTAGTTTAGTTTTAATTACTATTTGTACTTTTTATTTTAACATTCTCTGACTTCTTCAGTAACTTCTTCTTTCTCCCTAACACAGAGTGAAGGTTGGGGAGAGGAAGCAAAAGCAAAATTTTTAGGAATGGTAAATAATAAAGTTGTTTTAATGACCATATTTAGAGAAGAGGATGGTGTTCTCATTGTGGATTTGAAAAAACCTCCATTTAATAAAATCAGCAATAACATGCCGGTGTCTCTGAAGGATGCATTGGTTTTTTTAGACTTGGCAAGGTATGTGCTTTCCTTTAGTTTATGCTCTTATGCCATATATGATAACAGCATAACACTTACAAAGTTAAGTTTACTAAGGAAGTTGTTTTCAGTGTGTTTGATAAATTGCTGTGTGATGTATTAATCTTCAGCAATATCTGTTGATTTCCTTTTTTTAACCTTCACTAGTAAGAACTGTGGCATACTCATCTGCACTAGCCAGGGCTTTATTTGGATAATGAACTTTATTATAGAAAATGACAAAATTTAAATTTCTGTTAAAGTTTGAATAACAAGGGGGTGAAAGGAGAAGCCCTTAGTGTCTACCACAGAAGGAAAAACAGAGAAATCAGCCTTTTATCTGTTTGATTTGGCTGGTAGGCAGTGAGAGGCTAGTCAGCACAGCTGAACCAGCCACATGACATGATGCGTATAGCACAACCAATAGGAGAAACAACGATAGGGCATAAGGGGAGCTTGATGTTGGCATTAGGACAGAGGAGAGCTGCTTAGAGGAACCAATGGAAGAGGCAGAACAACATGAGCATTTCAGTGTTTGGGTACAGGGGTATGGCATGCAAATCTGTAGGAAATTATAGTTCATTTAGCTCTACGCAGAGAAAGGTCTTGATTTATATTTGGGCATAACTAATTGTGGTGAGAACAGTGGGAGATCATTTTTCACTGCATCTGTGTTCCTCGGGTAGTTGCTTTTTCTCATACGTGAGGGAAAGAAAATCTAAAAAAAAAATGGTTTTGTCAATGTAGTGGATTCTAGTCTTTTCTTTTTTTTAGCAACTGAAGCATACGATACTGCATCCCAAATAACAAAATCTTTTTAGCAGCCAGCTGCCATATATTGTTCTTCTTATGTTACATTTGTGATGGGAGAAGTGTTAGAGAGAGTTGGCTGCACCAACTGCAAGAAGGAAAGTTCAAGCTATTCGTGAACATGAATCAAGTTATTCTTATAAGACCATTTTGCATTTTTTATGGGAAACTTGACATTTGAATGTAAAAGGGTTCCTTCTCAGTTAATTTTGACAGAATTTATTCAAACTTTCATTTTGTTTACCTTAGGTTTAGATCACAGCTTTCCAGTCAGTTAGAAAATAATACCATCTTGCAGTATAATCCACCTAAGATTCCACAAGAAAGAGAAGTCTCTGTTGTAGTTTGCCACATTAATAGTCCAAGTGATTTCTATCTCCAGCTGGTAAGTTTAGAAAATGAGGTCCATTTAAATAAAACTCTGAACAAACATTTTAATGTTGAGCTACTTGTAGTCCACATTAAATGAGCTATAATTTCCACCATCTTCTGTCACTTTTTACCAGTTTTAGGATTCCTAGAATTGATAGATGAGATTTATTCCTACAATCCTAGATTAATCCAAGATTAACTCCAGGAATTCTTAGAATTCCAGAAAGTTAACATTTTTTGTCACTTTTCTAACGTGGTTAATTCCTGTGTGGGTATGTAGTGTTTTACTCTTTAGAGTGGTGATTGAACAGGACAATATTCAACAATTGTTAGGCTCTTTAATTCACTTTACATATTCGTAACCACTGTTTAATTTGAGGGGGGAAGACTAAGAAGTACACTACTAGAAAAAAATGTCCCTTAGAAGGGCAAAAATACCATTTAAAAAAGATCTGGTGTGTATGTTTGTTTTGTTTTTCTTATTTTAGAGAGATAACCTGGATACTTTAGCTCTTTCAAAGAAAATTCAGGAGGTATATAAACATGAGCATGGGAAAAACTTGGAAATTGTCAGCCCGGTTGAAGGTCAGGCCTGTATTGCAAAACAGAAAGATGGGAATTGGTACAGAGCACAGATTATAGGTGAAGTATTGATTCTTTCACTCTAATGCTAGGTTGCAAAATCAGATGTGGTATTAGATCACATCTAATAGGATAGGTATAGCAACAAACATTTTTACTAGGCATTCTTAAACAGTTAAGTTCATAAAGTCAGTAGCACTAATTCATGTTATATTCTTTTGCTATTAATGGATTGTTTTATACGTCTTTTTTTAAATAAGCAGAAGCAATATACTTCATTTTCTATATATTAGTGAAATTCTGTTATATAATTTTTTGAAATAATGTTTCACTTACTATTACAGTTTGAACTACAGATTTGTCTATTGTAGCTAACCTCTGAGTGTAAGCAGTGTGCATTAATCACTCCCACAGTATTTCTGAAGGGGCTGGGGGGTGACCTTATGCTGACTTCTGTGTTGCCTGTATGGGCAGTGTAGCATGCCTGTGTGCTGACATGTCTACTTGGCATGTACTTAATGTGCCAGTGTCTCATAAAGTGATTATCACAGAATCACAGGATCACAGGTTGGAAGGGACCTCAGGGATCATCTAGTCCAACCTTTCTAGGAAGAGCAGAGTCTAAACAAGATGGCCCAGCACCCTGTCCAGACGACTCTTAAAGGTGTCCAACGTGGCCGAGTCAACCGCTTCCCTGGGGAGATTATTCCAATGGTTGACTGTCCTCAGTGTGAAAAATTTCCCTCTGGTGTCCAATCGGAATCTCCCCAAGAGCAATTTGTGTCCATTCCCCCTCGTCCTCTCCATGTGACTCCGTGTAAAAAGGGAGTCTCCACCTTCTTTGTAACTACCCCTTAAGTACTGGTACATGGTGATGAGAACCCCTGTGAGCCTCCCTTTTCTCAAGACTGAACAGACCCAGTTCTCCCAGCCTATCCTCATATGGCAGGCTTCCCAGTCCTTGGATCATCTTGGTGGCCCTTCTCTGGACCCCTTCCAGCCTGTCCACATCCTTTTTGTATAGAGGGGACCAGAACTGTACGCAGTACTCCAGGTGTGGCCTGACAAGCGCTGAGTAGAGTGGGATAATGACTTCTTTCTCTCTGCTGGCGATGCCCTTTTTGATGTAACCCAGCATCCTGTTGACCTTCTTGGCCACAGCAGCACACTGTTCACTCATGTTGAGCTTTCTGTCCACCAGGCCCCCCAGCTCCCTTTCCACAGAGCTGCTCTCCAGCCAGGTGGATCCCAGTCTGTGCTGCACTCCTGGATGATGTTTTCCCAGGTGCATGATCTTACACTTTTCCTTGTTGAACTTCATAAGGTTCTTGCTGGCCCACCCCTCCAGCCTATCCAGATCTCCCTGCAGAGCAGCTCTCCCTTCTGGAGTGCCTACTTCCCCACTCAACTTGGTGTCATCAGCAAACTTCATCAGGCTACACTTGATGCCGGTATCCAGATCACTTATAAAGATGTTGAATAACATTGGGCCCAGTGTTGATCCCTGGGGGGCCCAATATCGATCCCTGGGGATCGATGGAAGGAGACCAAAACACTAACTCTGTCATTTCAGGAACCTGAAAGAGCGGGCTCTTCAAGAATATGGTTTTTGAATTGGGTTATATAACATTTGAAAATGTGGTATTTTATGATTATGTGGTATAAATGTGGATTTTGCTCTGAAATTATGGTGCTTTAACCTGTAACAGATATTCATATGTTTTTGTATTAATAACTTGGGTTGTTCTTCTTGAAGGGCTGCCAAATCATCAGGAAGTTGTGGTAAAATATGTTGACTTTGGCAACATCGGTCACTTAACTCTTCAAGACATATGCAGAGTAAAAAAGGAGTTTCTGAGCTTTCCAGAAAAGGTAAATTAGTGCTTACCTGGATTAAATACTCAAAATTAATCGAATCTCAATGGACGGAAGGGGAAAGAGAGGGTTGTTAACATTCTGAAGTCAATAAAATGTTAAGCCAGTTGCTTTTCGCGTGGGTTTATGATGTCACTTATTTAATATGTTTTGGGTGCATATTGAAAACCCTTATTTTTTTTATATCATTCAGTTTTAAATGAAATCTTATCTTACCTTGCAGTGAGGAGGTGTACAATCATTGTGTGTGTGTTTAATTCAAATACCATTATTTACTCCACAGGAAGCCAAATTGATATTTACATTCCTTCATTTTCAAATGATGATCTAATAATGGTCTTTTTAAAAAATTATATTTTTGTGTGTTCTATGCAATTAAAGTTTGGTGTTTTCCTAACTTTAGATATTGCCGGAGTTTCCCCCTTCTGACAAGGAGGAAAACTGAGTGGGAAAGGAAATGGCGAAGTATTTCTGTCAATATAAAAAATGCATATATGTAGAAAATATTTCTTTTTCTTCAGCTGTTCATTCAACCGTTCTGGTTGCGAGCCATAATTATGCGAAACCTTAAAACTTCGTACGTTGATAGGGGTTTTTTAACCAATTATAGGCACCAGAAGTAGTGATTGTTGTAACTAACGTTGGCCAGCATCTTTTACTGAAAATAGGATTTAATTGTTTATATTTTGAGCAGATGTTTCTAGGGAAAGTTTCAGTCAAAATAATTGAACCTTTTTGACAGCAAGGGAGAGGAAATATTCCAAAAATGGCAAAACATTCTTGCAGTTGCAATGTCTTAATGCTTCAGTTCAGAGCAGCTAATGAATAAAGGTTTTGGGATTTTTGATGGGTGTTATCTCATCGTTCCAACTGATTTCTTGTTATTGACCAAGTCCTCAGAAAAATCCATTAAGAGTTTGTCAGCTCTTCAGCACATACTACTAGGCCTCCTCACTTCAAATATAATGGAGAAGGGGCTGAAGAGTTACAGATACAGATGGGTATATGACCTCTAGACAATGGTTTAAAAAAACTTCAACCTAATCTCAAATTTCAGCATTCTTATGCCTTACATAGGTTATAGTGAAACACTCTGGCAAGGTGACTACACTTGAAGTTTGCATAAGAAATAAGAAGTTCCTGTTGCTATTAGTTTTAATGCAAATGATAGAAAAATCAGCAGGTTTCAGTCTGCTTGTGTGTTTATATGGTTTCAAATCTGTTAAAAAATTTTAAGGTTTTAAAATTATCTGAAAAATTAAGGAACATAAGGTTGCAAAATAAAGCATTCAAAAGGTAAGAGTATCAGAAGCGAGGTCTATTGTGTAGTTCTGTCCTGTTGCATGTAAGCACTGGTAAGTGCTTCTCATGTGATCACGTATTGCAATGTCTCAAATGTAAGTTGGTTGTTTAAGAGATTTGAACTAGGCTGTTACAAGAGAAGTTGGACTTTTTTCAGCCTGTTAATACAGTTTTCAGGCATTTTAATGGACTTGGGTGGTGCAGAAGTCTTGGCCAAGACTGGAGTGAGCAGTGCTTAATGTAGTGTTGGTTTTGTCATCCACAGCCCTTTCTTTTAATGGTTATTTAACCTGTCAGTCTTATTTTCATATTCCTGACTGCCTGTATCCTAAGAATATCTGCACAAAACGTTCTTATTTCTATTGCTTTTATTTCCTTTCTCTCCTTTTTCCCCCACCTGTGTTACTCTTCTTTCTTTTGGCGCAATAAACAAGGAGGAAACAAAACATTCACAGTTAATTTAAAATCGAGCCATAGTTTAGCCACCGAAGTTTGCAATAAAGATGCTATACAAAAATTCTGTAATCAAAGTACTTCATCTCACGTGATTTCCTGTGTGTCTATTTCTTTATGTCTCCGAAATACCTTTAAAAAATACGGCAGGAATTTTCTGACATAGGCACTGTGGTACTCTGGTGTCTCTCTGCTTAGTCCTTCGGACTTCTACAACAGTATAGTCATGTTAATCTTGGATGCTTTGAGTCTGGGTTATTACATCATGATAAGCAAAACAGGATGAAGGGTTTCTTAATCACCTCTCTGCAGTAATCTTTCCTGCTCTCTGCAGCCAATTCTATGTCTAACCATAAAGGGAGGGAAGGAGAAGTGAGCTCTTTATATCTCAGCAAGAATGTGTCTGAAATTGAGGCTTATACACAGCTGCTGGCGGGGGGGGGGGCGTCATCTTAAATAAAATAATGGTAATGTGGAACCAGAAGCCAAGGTCATGCGGTTTTGCTGTCCTGCATGCGTGCAAAGCAAAGGCTGTGATTTGGCTGTAATGAGACGGTCTTGATATGTTATGGTAGATAGATAATTTGACTTATTCTTCAGGCAATCAGGTGCAAGCTGGCTTGCATTGAGCCTTATGAAGGGGCAAATGAGTGGAACAGAGAAGCCAAGGAAAGATTTGAAGAAATGACTGAAGATAAACTTATGCTGTGTTCAGTTGTTGGTAAGTTATCAGGAGGATATTAATTTATATTTAAATATTATTAAATTAACTCAGAAACATGTACTTTCACATTTTAGATAGTATTTATTTGAAATACATATGTTTGTACTTAGGTGGCTGGAGTGAGAATATCTAAACATGAACTAATTGGAAGAGGCATAACACATAAAACTGAGAAAAGCTCTGTTTATGTCTTAGCTTACAGACCACACCAGCATTACGTGATATTAATATACTGGTTTATTATGATCCTTTGTTTCCAAAAGTACTAGCTATCCTTGACTTTCCTGACTTCATTGGTAGCTGGGAGTGTAATCACTGCTGCTCTAAAACATGAAGAAAAAAAGCAGATAACACATAACATGCCTTAGTAGGATTTTTTCTCAATAACATTTATTGTTAATATGCAGCTAGTTATTATTCCGCACTTGTGGAATCGTGGTTTGGAACCCATATAATAAATGAAATTACATAGAATCACAGAATGGTAGGGGTTGGCAGGGACCTCTGGAGATCATCTCATCCAACCCCCCTGCTTCAGCAGGGACAGCTAGAGCAGGGGGCACAGGAACGCGTCCAGGTGGGTTTTGAATGTCTCCAGGGAAGGAGACTCCACAGCCTCCCTGGGCAGCCTGTTCCACTGCTCTGTCACCCTCACGGGAAAGAAGTTTTTTCTCATGTTAAAGTGGAACTTCCTGTGTTCCAACTTGTACTGGTTGCCCCTTGTCCTGTCATTGGGCACTATTGAAAAGAGCCTAGTCCCATCCTCCTAACGCCCTCTCTTTAGATATTTATAGGTATTGATGAAATCCCCACTCAGTGTCCTCTTCTCCAGGCTGAACAAACCCAGGTCTCTTCAGTCTTTCCTCATAGGGGAGTTTCTCCAGTTCCCTGGTCATCTTCGTAACTCTCTGCTGGACTTGCTCAAGCTGTTCCCTGTCCTTCTTAAACTTGGAGGCCCAAAACTGGGCACAGTACTCCAGATGTGGCCTCACTATGGTGGAGTAGAGGGGGAGGATAACCTCCCTCCACCTGCTGGCCACACTCCTTTTAATGCATCCCAGGATACCGTTGTCCTTCTTGGCCACAAGGGCACATTGCTGGCTCAGGGTCAACTTGTTCTCCACCAGCACTCCCAGGTCCTTCTCAGCAGAGCTGCTTTCCATTAGGTCAGTCCTCAGCCTGTACTGGTGCATGGTGTTGTTCCTCCCCAGGTGCAGGACCTTGCACTTGCTTTTGTTGAATTTCATGAGGTTCCCCTTGGCCCGGGTCTGCAGCCTGTCCAGGTCTTGCTGGGTGGCAGCACAGCCTACTGGCATATCAGCCACTCCTCCCAATGTAGTTTCATCAGCAAACTTGCTGAGGTTACACTCTATCCCCTCATCCAGGTCACTGATGAATATGGTGAACAGGACTGTACCCAGCACAGACCCCTGGGGAACACCACTAGAGACAGGCCTCCATCCAGACTCTGCTCCATTGATCATGACCCTCTGCGTTCTGTTGTTGAGCCAGTTCTCTGTCCACCTCACTGTCCGCTCATCCAACCCACACTTCTTTAGCTTGCCTATGAGGGTGCTATGGAAGACAGTGTTGAACACCTTACTGAAGTCAAGATAGACAACATCCACTGCTCTCCCTTCATCAACCCAGCCAGTCACACCATCATAGAAGGCTATCAGGTTGGGCAAGCACAATCTTCCCTTGGTGAATCCATGTTGACTATTTCTGATAGCCTTCTTGTCCTCTACATGCCTGGAGATGACCTCCAGGATGAACTGCTCCATCACCTTTCCAGGGATGGAGGTGACACTGGCCTATAGTTTCCCAGGTCCCCCTTCTTGCCCTTTTTGAAGATTGGAGTAACATTTGCTTTCCTCCAGCCCTTGGGCACCTCTCCTGTCCTCCACGACTTTTCAAAGATGATGGAGAGTGGCTCAGCAAGAACATCCACCAGCTCCCTCAGCACTTGCAGGTGCATCCCATCAGGGCCCATGGGTTTATGAGGATCCAGTTTGCCTAAATGATCTCTGACCCAATCCTTCCCAACTGATGGTAAGTCTTCCTTTCTCCAGATTTGTCCTCTCTTCTCTGGGGGCTGAGATGCCTGAGGGCCAGCCTTAGCAGTAAAGACCGAGGCAAAGAAGGCATTCAGTAACTCCGCCTTCTCTGCATCCTGGGTTACCAGGGCCCCTTCCTTGTTCAGCAGTGGGCCCACTGTATCCCCAGTCTTCCTTTTACTGCTGATGTATTTAAAGAAGTCGTTCTTGTTATCTTTGACATGCATTTCCAGATTTAATTCCAAGTGGTCCTTGGCCTTCCTCATCTGCATACCCTGACAACATTTCTATATTCTTCCCACGCGGCCAGTCCCTTTGTTCGCATACTGTGAACCTCCCTCTTCCATTTGAGTTTCTCTAGAAGCTCTTTGCTCACCAATGTGGGTCCCCTGGCTCCTCTGCCTGATTTCTTCCTCCTGGCTTGAGCTCGGAGGAAGTGGTCCTTGAATACTGTCCAGCTGTCTTGGAGCCCCTTGCCTTCCAGAGCCCTAGCTCATTCCTCCTAGCAGGTCTTTGAAGAGGCCAAAGTTGGCCCTCTTCAAGTCCAAGGCTGTAACCCAACTCACAGCCCTGCTTCTACCTTGCAGTATCCTAAACAACCATCTCATGGTCACTGCAGCCAAGGCTACCCCCAACTCTCACATCCTCAACCAGCCCTTCCGTGTTTGTTAGGATAAGGTCAAGCAGCACGTCTCGCCTCGTTGGCTCCTCCACCACCTGCATCAAAATGTTGTCCTCGATGCTCTGCAGGAACCTTCTGGATCATGCATGGTTTGCCGTGTTGCTTTTCCAGCAAATATCAGGGTGGTTGAAGTCCCCCATGATAACCCAGGCCTGTGATTGCGAGGCTACTTCCAGCTGTCTGTAGAAGGGTTCATCAGCTTCCTCTTCTTGATCAGGTGGCCTGTAGCAAATGCCCACAACAGTGTCACCCATATTTCCCTGCCCATTTGTTTTTACCTGTAAGCTCTTGACTCATTCTTCCTCCACCCCTAGGCATTCCAGTTTCTCTGTCACATAAAGAGCATCTCCCCCACCTCACCTTGCTGGCCTGTCTTTCCTGAAAAGCCTGTAGCCATCCAGGACATCATTCCAGTCATGCAAGCTATCCCACCGTTTCCCTCTGATTGCAATGAGATCATGGATCTGTGACCACACACAGATCTCTAGTTCCTTCCATTTATTCCCCATGCTACATGCATTGGTGTACAGGCATTCCAGAGAGGTAACCGAGCACACAGGTTTCCCTGGAGGGGTGCTCAAGGTTCCATTATTGCCATATACACCCTTGAGGTGGTTGATCTTCTGACTGTCATCTCATGAAGCAGCTAAGGCACCTTTGGTGGTGCTCTGGTTGGCCTGGCTTATTCCCCCATTGGATGTGATGGCACCAGCATTGCCACTTTGGACCCTGCCCCCCCAGTCCTTCAGTTTAAAGCCCGCCTCAGCAGGTTGGGCAGCCTGCTGCCAAAGATTCCTTTGCCCCTTCCAGGCAGGTGGATTCCATCCCTCCCTAGCAGCCTGTGGTTGTTGAAGAACGTTCCGTTGTCACAAAAGCCAAAACCCTCACTTTGACACCAACCACGTAACCAGGAGTTGATTTGTGTTATTTGCCTATTTCTAGTCGCCCATTTTTCTCCAACAGGTAGTATGAAGAATCATAGAATAGTTTAGGTTGGAGAATACCTTTAAGATTAAGCCCAAACATGCAACTCTTCTTCCAAATCCACTGTGCCTACGTCATGCAGCAGTTGGTTTCTTTGTACAGAAATATTTTATAATTGTTGGGGTATTTTAAGTCAATTTTCTAGATACATGTAAAGCTCAGCCTGTACATATTGTTGATGTTCAGAATCAATTATTTTATAAATCAAATGCAATTTTACTAAATTATTTCTCTTAGTACCATTTGCCATGTCTACAAAACTAAATAGTCTTTATACTGTCATTGATTAGTGCTAATTATGTTTATATTATTTATTCACAGAGATTTTAGATAATAACATCTTGTCTGTTGAACTCTTTGACTCCTCTGCTGTTCATGGAAGAAGCTTTAGTATTAACTGCCAGCTAGTTAAAGAAGACCTAGCATCCTACATACCTGGGTAAACACACTGTCCTTCAAGTATTTAGAAATACTGAATTTGTATTACAGAATAACTGACTTAAGTATGTCACCTCCAGTGGCTGGAATTTACCACATTTGTGATAAATTCATTACAATGAATTACAATGAATGTGATATTCATCAACTGATTTAAGTTACAGAGTGTAACTCTGCAGTTTGGCGTAGCTGAATTCTCTTATCTTGGCTAACATAGTTTATTGCAATTGATTCAGAAGTTGGAGATGAAATGTTTGCATCATACTTGTAATGGGCTTAAGTGCCAAACCTTCCCAAACTGGTTATCATTAAGGTTCCCATTCCCTCCTAGTAAGAAAATAAATATCACCTGTGTGTTTAACTGGTGCCTGAGGTAAGTCATCTCTTAGGAAGGTCTGTTATTAGAGAACAGATACTCAGATAACCGACTGTGACAGTGACAGAAGATTTGGGAGGCCTGCTAGGGGAGGTGAGGCTGATAAGGAGATAACATTGCTGCATTTAATTTGTTGGCTTTTTAATAAGATAATCCCTGGGCTGTATTCATGAAAATAATTATGCTTTCATTAATTTTTGACTACTGATAAAAAGATTGTTAAATAGAAAGCTTTGATTCTAAAAGGGAATTTCTGCATTTGCTTCTTTCGGGAGGAAGCAAATAAGTGGATTTTCATCTCTTAGCTCTGAAATACAACTAAACCCTAGTAACACTGTTCTTGTACTAGTCACAGTTTTTAATAAGATTTTTCCAAAGTTAAGCAGCTTTACTTAAACCTGAACATCAGAATTGTTTTGTCACTGTCAGTAGTGTATTTTGTTGTGTGGCAGCTATATTTAGATGCCTGCCTGCAGCCTGCAGACAAGAGGATATGTTACTTTAATATAAGTTGCTGTGTAATACTGATAACTTTACTAATATGGATTTTTTTGGTTGCTCGCTCACTTCCCCTTCTGTAGTTGGACCGGGAAGAAAACAGAAGAAACAGGAGCAAGGAAACTCATGGGGTCAAAATAAAGACAGGGAAATAGCTTATCAAGTACAGTTGCAGGCAAAGCAGACTAAATTTAACTTAATTATTTACTAATTAGCATAAATATTTAATTACTGATTCAAGTATTGGGACACAAAAGGCAAATATTGATGGCACCTACACTCCCCATTTCCCAGTCTGAACTTCACTCCAAGCACCACTCCTCTCCCTCGTATGCTCCTGTTAATGCTCAGTCCCTTCAGTGAGGCATGAGAGCAGTGCGTTGGGGTCAGGATACAGCAATTTCTCCCTGATGCTCCTTCCTTCTTACCTGTTTCTTCCTGTGCTCCAGCATGGGCCTCAGTCCTTTCAGGAGTGAGCTTCTTCCCCCACAAAATACTTTCTGCTCTTCTGACCTTGCTGTTCCCTATGTAATTTCTCTTCTATTCCCTCCTCTCTCCCTGGTGTTTTTTGCCCTTCATTAAATTAGAGGTGCCACCAGCTTCACTGAATGGTTCAGCCATGTCCTGAGTGTGGAGGGTCTGTTGCAGAGACTGCTGAAGTGGGCCGTGTCTGCCATGGGCAACACCTGGCCTCTTCTCTCAGAGGTCACCCCTGCAGCCCCTCTCCCCAGCTACCAACACCTTGCCATTTCCACCCAGCGCACCATGTCTTTTAGTTGAAATGGTGTTTCTGTTGGGGGGAGGGGGCAAGGGTGTTGTTTTGTGGGGCTTTGGAGGTTTGGGGCTTGCTTTGTTTTCCAGTGCGCATAGGTCTCTAGCCCTCCAGAGCTCATTTGTCACACTTTCTCACTGAATTTTCCATTTGTGAAGGTAGATGTCTTCAAAAAAACAAAAGACTCTAGGTCCTTTAGGACATTTGGGGTATGATTACTCTTCCATGTTTAATGCTGTTGAGGGATACCCAGGCAAGCGCTAATTTAGTGTAAGACTAATATAAGCAGGAGAGCACGGAGCTCCATTGAAGCTGATTTGCTGACAAGCAAACATCAGTAACCTTACTCTTGCATTAGGATAGATGGTAATCCCTACAGAATTCCAGTAAAAAAACTTGGAGTCTGAAGTTCATTCCAAATTGATTGGTTTTTCTGATGGATTTGCAATGATAATGCTACAGTGGAGTTACTAGAGAGGAAGTTGTAAGACATATAACATGTATTTCCCTTGGGAGAACTCTCCATGGCAGATTGCCTCTGTCCATTTCATAGTTCAGATCACTTGTACACAAGGTAAGCATATTTATGAGCTATGGTGTTCATTTTTCTCTTGGTTCTACAAGTTAGCGGTTTTACCCAGCAGTTTCCAAATACCTGCATCAGGAAGGTTTGCATAAATAATTGTGTAGCAGTATGTAATAGATGATTCAATACTATACGAAATTTTCTCTCTGCCAGAGCAGTTTGCTTCCTTCCTGTGAATGAAAAGTCAGGTGGTAGATCTCTGAAAACAGAAAAGAGTTTCTTCCTGGAGGCCCATAGCCAGCAGTTAAGGTCATGCTTGCTGTCTCCTTTAGTCAGTGATGTTTACAAGAAGCCAATTCTTTTTCATTAACAGGGTTGTTTGGTTTGTTTGGTTTTTTTCAACCTGCACTCTCTTATGCCTGTAGTTGGAACAATTCACACAGACTTGTACTACAGTGGGCTGTGGCTCAAAATACATACCAGCCAACTCTTGATTGCTGTTGAGATTTATTCTATCCAGTTCAGACAATTTAGACAAGTTTTCATCAAGGTATTATCATGACCATACTTCATTCAGTACTCTACTTAGGAAAGTGCTAGCACCAGTTGTGCTTATTTGTATACTCAGGGCATGCTAGGAAGGTAAATGTTTCACTAATGATAGTATTCTTTAGTTCTGAAAGCAGTATGTACACATCTTAGAAGTCGAATGTTGGAGCTTTCACTCAGAGGCAATACTGATTTCCAGAAGTATGATATTAGTAATTTTATGTCTTTTAAGCCAGACACAAACAGTAATGTTCAGCAGCCCATTTGTGTCAGGCTTGCTTTTCTACTGGCAGCCTGTATTGTGTAGTGCATTCATCTGTCAGTAGAACATGCAAGGATACCTTCTGAAGGAGAATAAAATTAAGATGCTATCATGAATGTTTCAGAAGTAGCATTTAGAAATGTTCTTGCCTTTTGTTGGGATTTTTTTTCTGCTTTTCTAAGTTATTTGTTAGTAGTCTTTGCTCTTCTTCATGTTGAATGATTCCTGTCATGTTGAACTGTGTTTATTGAGCTCTTTTTCTGTTTGTTTAAAATGTGTTTAAACTTTCCATTCTAAATACTTTATGCTCTTTACAGGTACACTGAAAGTACTCCTGTAAGGCCCAGTGAAATATGGGATGTTCCTATAGAAGAAATTTCTGAAACCTCAGCGGCTTTAAATCCTATAGACATGGAATCTGTGGATGAAGGATATTTCAAATCACTTTGTAAGAAAGAGTTACAAGCAAGAATTAGTAATGTTGTATCACCTAGTAGAATTTTTATACAGT
Organism: Phalacrocorax carbo; assembly: GCF_963921805.1. Taxonomy (NCBI): domain Eukaryota; kingdom Metazoa; phylum Chordata; class Aves; order Suliformes; family Phalacrocoracidae; genus Phalacrocorax; species Phalacrocorax carbo. The sequence goes on along the minus strand of NC_087513.1, from coordinate 198,813,999 downwards.
GGCTGTCATCAGAAAGTATACTGAAAAGGTACTAAAATTCAAAGAACTTTTCCTGAATTAAGGCGGTTTTTAGTACAAACTGGTGAAGTACAGTTAGGACAAACTCTGAGTAGGGTTGCATTTGGCATTGGGTACTCTTTAAATGCTGTTGGCTTATCTTGCTTTGTTGAGGAAGGTATAGGAACATAAGACAGATTGACACCATGTTGTGGTTTATTAAATATTTGTGATTCCAGATTAAGTACATGATCTAACTCCTATTTCAAATCAGTTTTAATGTACTAAGTATTGGAGCCTGATAAATGCAATACTGTCCGGGAAGACTATATCCTTCTGCTCTTTCTTTTCTCCTCCCCATTCCTTCATTAAAAATCTTGTTAAATAATACCGGTGTCCTAAGACATAGAACTTCAGTAAAGTTACTTGTTTCAGCATGAGTCTAATATGCTGTTAGGAAAGTTCTAGACATAGTGTGTCGACCTTCCTTTGGTAGATACTTAGGTAATATTTAGGTAATAGTACATACTGTTTGAAGACAGTTAAAATGAAGTATCATGGCTTAGTGCAAGTTGCTTATTTTCTGCCTCTTATTTCTCCTTTCTTTCATTTTCCCTCCTTGCATGTAGCTACCTAGAGCCCCACTGAATTAGTCATGACACTAAATTATCACATTCTTAATCTGTCAAGAGAAAATAGTGCATCATTCAAATAGAGCTATACAGAAGGGTCAGGATCACTCAGATCAATTCCATTGTTTAAGAAAACGTGCTAGTTTTACAGAATTTTCATTAGATTGCATGTGTTTTGAAGCTCCCTTTCATGTATTTCTAACATCATGAAGAAAATATACAATACTATTTGTCTGTTAAGTAGTTACTAAAACTTTACTCTATGCTAGGTAAGCAGTAATGGACTAAATAAACCCTTTATTCATTGGATAAAATTTTGACACTAGAAAGTGGTTTTTTGAATGTTAGTTTACAGGAGAAGATGGCTACCATCTACAAAGAGTCCCAGCCACAGTCCGTGAAGTGGGAAAGTGGTATGCACTGTGCTGTTTATGTGCATGATTTGAAACAGTGGCAAAGAGGTCAAATAAGCAGGATTATCTCTGAAACACATGCAGAGGTAAATCTGTTATTATTCTTTTATTTCTAAAGTTTGTAATAATTTATTGATTAAAATAATGTCAAGTCTTTGCTCCTTACTTCTGTGTTAATATTTTTGCATGCAGCCTTTTGCTTTTGTGAGGAGTTTAAGTTACATTGTTCTTGCTGCAAGTAAGATTAGTGTCTCATCTAAGATCAGATGCCTTTGGCAGGGAACCCAGTAGTTGAGGAAGGTTCATGAGGTTGACTTTGCATATGTTTATGCTACACTTTTCGACATAGCACAGGTAGCCTAACAGCTTAGCTTGAATTCTATAAGCTATGTGAACCTGAGGGTAACATTAGTTCAAACTTAATGATCCTTGCTAAAAGATGGAGCTGACTGAGCTGAGTGCAGCACCACAGGAACGGATGTAGTCATGCTCTTGCTGGAACCATAAACTGATGGTGATGCACAATGCCATGTAGGTGTAACATTTGCCACAGTAACTTCTCACACAGTGCTGCTTTAAACATGCATTTTGTTGCACTCATTTGAAAAGAGTAAGGAGCATCAGAAGAGGCATGTCATGAATGCATAACTACTTACCTCAAAAGTGAGAGTGGCTTTTTAGTCCTACAGATATCCAGAATTGGATTACTCTTGGTTCTCTCCACTATTATCAGATTATGCACGTGGGTTAGTAGGGAGCAGAAGTGGCACTTCGTAGACTTCCAGTTTGCATCATTTGCTTTCTAAGGCTAAGAGCCCTCAAACAGCTATTTAACGACATCAGCAAACCCTCACAAAAAGCAAGGGTGGAGGGGAACCATTTCAGCGTTAAATGCACCAATGTAACTGAAGCAGGGGAAAAAGAAATATTCAAATAGCAACCTCTGTAAAGTTGTTTAGCCCCCTTTGAGCACAGTTGTGTGTTTTGTCCTCTCAGTATGCTGTGGTAGTCACTCAGTGCAAAGGCCATACTGGTAACATTTGTTTGAATTATGTTTACCTGTTTAGGCATGCTTTGAATTATCCTTTGTTACAGATAACATTAAGAGAGGTATTTTTCCTCTTCCATTGTGTTTCTTGTCTGTAACAGGTAACACTTTATGATTCTGGAGCTGAAAAAACAGTGGATATCAGCTGTCTAAGAAAGCTTGAGGAAAATATGAAGATAATTAAGGCATTAGCAGTAGAATGTTCCTTGGCAGATATAAGGTAGCCTTTCCTTTATACTCAACAGCAGTATTAGAAACCTAATAATGACATAACTTAATAATTTTTTCCTGTGGTAGCACTGATTATCTAAGATCTGGATGTGGTTTGTTTTTTGAATAAAGAAGAAATGGAACGACAGCTGTTATTTGTTTTATAAGTGGGTTTTTTTCTAAGGGTTGTGCTACATACAAGTAAAGCAGAAACCGTGCTAGAGAAAGAAAAAATATTTGTAGGATTAATTTTAAAATACTGGACGGATGTTAGAGTGTTTTCTTATTTCACTGAATGCTTCTTTTCCTTGGCTTAGAATTTGAGATTAATTAGATCTCATGAAAATGTGCAGGAAGTCTCTCTCTTCTAGACTTTAGAAAAGAGAGAAAACTCTGCATTTGTTTGTGTGCTGTCTATACTGTGAAGAAAAAATAGTTGTTTGTAATACCTATTCCCTGAATGAATATGAAAATCCCAGTTTGCAGATGAAGTATGGATTTTCCTTTGTTCTATTAAGGCAGGTGTCATGATCCTCCTCCATTTTGAAGTTTTGGGGTTACATTTTTTAATTCTTCCTGCCATAGATCCAGAACTATTTCTTTTTACTCTTGACTGTAATGGAGATTGTAATTTTTCCCTGACAGTACAGGCAGTTTGAAAAAAAAATCAGAATTTAGTAAAGGGAAGGGTTTGTGGTTAAGCTCAGGAGATGCCAGCTTCTCATGTACTAAAGGAGAATTTAATTTGTTCTGTGTTAGACCAACAGGTGGAAGCAAGCAGTGGACAGCAACAGTGTGTGAATATTTATGCTATTACCTAAATGGGGCACAAGTAACAATAATCATACAGGTTTGTAATCAAAACCAGCAGTATATGTAAAATTTCTGTCAGGTTGCCTCTTAAATTTTATTTTTTCCTGAATGTTTTCACTCTTCAAAAAAGTCCTGATTAGAACTTGCTCAGATTGCTGTTTGCTGTAGGGAAGAAAGATGCTTTTCCCTTTTTCTGCTTTATTTCCGTTATTCACTGGAGCATTAGAGCAGTTTGGCTACCCAGTGTGGAAAGAACAGTGTCTTAGATATATTTAGTTACTGAAGAATAATATTTACATCTTTGGGTTCACTGGATGCTGACAGCTTTTATGGACAGATGAGAAAAATGCTCATGTTTTTTTATGAGAATAATTTAGCAGCTACTCTTAATTTTCAGGCCTCCGAAACTGAAAGAACAAGTCTGACACTGTATGAACATCATTAGTAATTGATTTTTCCACTGATAAAAAAACCTGAATTATTATGAGGGTTTAATTTGTTCAGAGTCTGTTAGTAGCTGCCATGAGGTTTTACAGTGTCTCTGGGAAAAAAAGCATTAATGAATGGTTATTTATGAGTGGGTTTAAAGCCCCTGCTAGAAGAAGACAAGTATTTGGCAGTTCATTCTAATTAAACAGCTAAGGGAAGAAGCGAGGTTTTATTTTTACTTTTTTTTAATGTCACGTTTAGAACAGTTGGTAATATGATGGGAACTGTGACATGGATTAAATAAATTTTGTGTGTTCTGATGTGGGCATCAGTTATTCAACAACATCTGATTTGCAGTCAGTACCAATAAAATGAAAAATATGCCTGTAGTTTAGAGGAAATGCAAATTGTAATGTGTTGTCCAGCTCTCTCATTTTTTTCCAGGAAAGTGATGTGGCTTGTGCATTGCCTGTGAAAGTTCTTTGCAAAGACGAAACAGGACAATTGATTGATATTTCAGAACACCTTATTAAAAAGGGTTTGGCTTTTAGAAACAGAAGGTTTGGATACTTCTATTGTTATATTCTTTCAGACTCTCATTATAAGCTAATAAGTAAAACAAAAACTTGGATTGTCCTCTACAACATGTAGCAACAGAACTCCATCTTTAGTGAACTTATTTAACATTACTAATTGTATCCACTGCATGTGTCAGTTCTCTGAGTTGGGAGGTGAGGTGATTGACAGTATCTTAACAAACATTTACCATCTTTGTGTGTTTGGTTTTTTACTTCTGTCATCTTATTCTTTTGCACTTTCCAAGTTCTTTATCAGTTAACGTGTTGATATGATTTGATTGAATCTGCTAGAACTGATGAAGCTGGTGTGGCTTACTCAGCCTCCAAGGAACACCTTAAAGTACATTTAGAGCAAGAGTGCTCACAACTGGATGATTGTAATTCTGAAGCTGTATGCAGAAAAAACAACACTGCTCCAGAGGAAAACATCCCTGTTTCAGAGAGTGAACAAAAACCGTGCAAAACATATAAGGCACTGCTTCATTCAGGAACAGATGAAATATATAAATCCCCCATCATACCTGAAGCGAAAATTTTTCAAGCTGTAGTAAGTTGCGTTGGACGTGATGGAACTATTTATATAATACCAAAATCATTCGGTAAGATTACATAGAAGAACATAGGTTAATGTGCATGAATGTGATAGCTTTGGTATATCCAGATGTACCAGATACGTGTTCTAGCATATATGTTCTGTATCAGAACACAATTCTGGAAGATTCCTGTTGTTGGGAGGTGAAGGGGCCTTTGGTATGAGGGCCGAGGGGCGCGTGCTTGTGCACCCCTTGCTCTGCAGCATGGGGAGAGGTGCCACAGCTTCTTGGCAGAGGAAGCCTGGATCGCAGGCAGGCGAGCCCCTGCTTGTATGCCCCACAGAATCGTCTCCTGGCCTTCTGCCCCCCCAAGAAACAGAGACACCCCAGGCGCTCGGGCGGGCAGTTTTCATGTCTATATTCTCTAGTCAGTATCTGGTAAAGCAGCAAGTGCTTTATTTTATAATGTTGAGATGTGACACATTTTACTAATAATAATGAAGATTCAGTCCTAAAGATTCTCAGAAGTTAGGCTGGTTCTCAAATATTACAGGACTTTTTCCTTCAGTGTGAGCTCAGTACCCAGTTTCCTTGGGCTCTTCCTACTGTGATAGATTCTGTATCTCTTAATGTTTTCTGTTAGTAGTGTTTGAAAGAGGTACATTTTCATCTGACAGATGCAGTGTCAGTCTTCAGTCTTCAGAGAAATGTTTCCATATGAGAACATTGAATTTTTTTTACTCCAAAAAAGTACATTTAACTTTAGATTGTATAATAAAACTTTAAAATTCAAAGTACAGTAACCCCACTTGCCCAAGACCTTATTCTTCTTGCAGTAGATTCCACCCATAGCAAAAAAGGGTCTTCTGGACACCTGTTTTGTGTTTTTCATGGTATTCTACCACTGTCACTGGGACTGTTGTCTTTTTCATGGAGAGGTTCTTGTATTAGTGCTATCAACTGCAAAATTTATAGGCCCTTCTTCTCTGAAATTAGACCCAGAATTACTAATGGTTTCATAATTGGAAATGCAGTTTACTTTTTGTTTTAAGTAGTAACTTGTTTGCATATACTAGATATAATGTATCAGTGTTGAAAAATATTTTTTGAAGTAGCACACATTTTATGTTTATAAATGTCTTCATCTGAATCTGCTGGGTTTTAGTGACTGAAATAATTTGCACTAATATGTTATAGATGACTTTGAAATTATTTATTTTATTCCTCCTTCCCCTCCTCCACCAGAAATTGAACTAAACAAATTGATGACTGAAATACAAAGTAACTTCAAATGCCTTGGTCTTCTGGAACCTTACTGCTGGAAAAAGGGAGAAGCTTGTATTGTAAGAGGATCAGATACCATGTGGTATCGAGGTAAAGTTGTAGAACTCGGTGGTAGTACTCTCCAGGTAAGTTGTCGTGTGTGTGTGTGTGTGTGTGTGTGACCATGTATGTAAAAAACAAAGGGGGGGGGGGGACGGAATAATCTAGTCCTCTAAAATAAACTTACATTCACACCGTTTTTTTGTTCCACTGACCTGACTATCCAGGTGCTCCTTCTGCTTAAAAATGTGATAACTGTCCTGATTTTTACATTTATTTTAAAGATTAATTCTATCCGCCTATTTCAGTTGTCACAATTTTACCCATAGTTTTGCTGGTGATGATAAATGTTCTTAAGTAAAAAGCTACCCTTGATCACCTGTTAAGTAATCCCTTTTAGGTTTTTTTTTCTTTTGTTGTTACCATATATGGAATGCTTTGAAAATACTTAGGTTTAGCTTCCCCCTACCCTATCCCCACCCAAAAAGCAGTGGCTGTCTGTTTGGTTTGAATTCTTTCTGCTGCACAGGTATAGAGCTATTTTTTTCTAATTAGCAGTTAATCTTACCTAAACTCTTTGAGTCTGCTCATGCTTTTTGAATGTAGATTTGCAAGTCTGACACTACCCTGGTTCACAATTTTTTTATTTCTTTCAATTTTAAACTGCTGTGGGTTATTACACAAAAGGTAGGATCTCTTGGAAGACAAGTTCAGAAACTGAACTTCTAATCTGCTATACCAGTTTTTTAATCCTTTTCTTCATTTCCACTTTGTCACATCACCTACTTATCAACAAACCATTATTTTTTTCCTCCAGAAAAGCAAATGCTGTAAAAAAATGATTTTTCTTATTAAACTTGACTTTAAAACCAGGAATTATTTCAGGAAAACTTTTCTTTTCATATAGGTACAGTACGTAGACCATGGTTGCATAGAGAGGATTCCTCAGTGTCATCTGTATCCAACTACATTATATACTGGTATTCCTCCATTTTGCATACCATGTCAGCTCTACAAGACAGTACCAGTAAGTAGTGGTAAATTTGAAGTTTTAGTAGGTAGTTAACAAATCAATACCCTGTTTGGTCATACAAAGGTTGAGACTAGTTACTGGTGTTTTTTCTTGCCTGTGAGAATTCAGAGAGTAGCTGATGAGGATCATTTCAGCAAGGCAGCCTTTTATCAGGAAATGCCAGATTGCTTTAGGAAGTGACCACACTTCAAAAGCACCTGTCGTTGGAATTAAATCTTTGTGAGACGGGACACTGCAGTAATTGGCAGGATGATACTCTGAAGAGGTAGTCTGTTTTGCAATAGCAGCAACAAGAAGTAAGGCCTGGATTTCTTAATGCAAAATGGTCAGACAAATGTAAATCTTGAAGTCCTCCAAAAGTGTTTCTATCATTCTGAACTTAGCTGCGTAGAAAACAATCTGTTATGCTAAACTAATACAAATGAATTGTTTTGGGGTTTTTTGTTAATAATGGATATGTAAATAACATCTTCACGTATCATCACATCTTACTTAAAATTCGAATGGTGCATTTAGTAAATGTGAATTATTGAAACAACTAGCTTAGTTTTAAACTTATTTTTAAAGAAAACATTTTTAATTGCTGGAAGAAGTTCAACTGATAGATTCAGAAAGACAGGTTGGGTTGGGAGGCAAACAGATATTGCTGGGAATAAAAGTAGTATTTAAAGTATCCTGTGTTTTCTGTTTGTTAAGTTATCTTCCAGTGCAATTCTGTATCGTTGGGTTATGCTTCGGGTAACTGTGGTCACAGATACTATTATGTATACAGTAAAGGTTAGACTTGGCAAGCAGGATCTCTTTCTAAGCCACTTCAAGATCTGAAAATTGCTGGTTCGCTTTGTCACACAGTGAATTTTAGTGTACCAAATAGACAATGTTTAAACTGTTGTAGACAAATCAAACTATTGATGTGTTTTCAAATACGTTTTTCAATGATAGGCACGTATTTTCATCTTACTGTGTTAAGAATAGTGAGAGTATTACTTGCCAGCATCTTAATATGTGGGGATTTCTTGGTTTTCACCAAATAGATTGGAAATATTTGGCAGCAGGATGCAGTAGACTGCCTTCAAGAACTACTTACAAATGAAGAGGTTGAAATACATGTTCAGGTAGCTTCATTTATTCATAGATGTGGAACGAGGCATACATTTTGTTGTCTTTTTTTTCTTTTAACTTGCATTAAGAATAATAGGTGAAGGAGTACAGCAGTAAATGTATTTCTTAGGCAAAACAAAATCCAAAGCTAAAGTTATTTCTCCTATGACTTTACCTTTATTATAGTTTTCAGGCCTTAAATGTGTCTTTTAGAGGTGTTAATATTTTTTAGTCCTGTTTGTATCCTGTGTTGTCATTCTGACAAGCGACCTAGCTACCAACAGCATAAATTCTTCTAAACTCAATTTTAAGTGATTAAAATTTGGCATTGTACAGAAACACATAATCTGTATTGTCTGCAATTTCAGATAGTTTAATTTCTAATGATAAATAGTGAAAGAGAAGTATTTATTGTTGAGTGAGTAAACATGGGATAATGTTTCAGGGTTAGACTGAGTAGTTGGTGCTGCCATTCCAGAGATGTATTCCCATTTGTGTCATAACCGATGTTAATATCCATCCTTATGGGTTTTGTATCTCTGATGAATGAGTACGGTTCATACAGGAATGATAGTTTTGAACTTCTTCGTCACTATTTCTGAAACCTCACTGATGCTATTACTGTTACAATCTTGTTTTCTCTTGTGTAAGTAGGAATTGCCAGGTAACCCATGGGGCAAATTGTCCATCAACCTGTATTTTGGTGGAATGTCGCTTACTTCCTTCATGGCATACCAGAAGTACTGTGTTGCTGAAGATTGTCAGGACATACCAGAGCTGGTGAGATATTTTTGTGTGTGTGTGTGTGTTTTGCATTGGTATTCTGACATTAAAAAGATTACTGAGTTGCCTGTTGTGACCTTTGATGATTTGTTACTTCTTTTTACATTTCTGTACAGTTATGTGATGTAAACAGCAGTAAGACTAAGTACACAGCTCTGTAGCATAACAAGTGTAGATAAGATGTGTTGGTAAGATTGTATGGAATAGTGAATTGTCAAGAGTTTGCTTTTGGACTCCATAGTGAAAAGACATTTTTACATTTCTGTTTGAAGTCCAATTAGTTTTTGTGTTTCTCTGAAACTTAAAAGGATAGGAATAGGGTAATATTTTTATCACTTGAAGGGATGAGTTAAACATCAAAGTAATCCAAGAATGGAGATATTCAAAAGTAAATTTAATCAAGTATTTCAATATAAGCCTAGCGATTTCTAAGGGAGTGACCTAGGTTCTTCATTCCAAGTGTCTGGGATATTTATCTTGTATTTCTTTAGTGGAGGATTGAGATTTTCACCAAACTTCATTGTCTTAACACAAAAAAACTTAGTTAAGTAATTCAAATCTGTGTTTTCAGGGAAGTAATCTGATCAGGACTGTATTCTGTTTCTGTAAGTGTTTTAATTCCGTTAATAGTGCTAATAAGCTGCTTATGCAGAGCCCACTACACCTGTGTCTTGATGCAGGGTATATTATTGCCTTCAAGATGGTGGTTCTGTTTTGCTGCACAGGTGAGTTTAGGAGCTGGACTTTGTTACTATATGACAATCCTAGCTTAGTCATCAGCCAGAAAATGCCCTAGTAGGCAGTAGGAGAGTACACCAGAACCCTAGGCGTGGTGAGCTTACAGCAGTGAATCTCATTATAGGTGTATGTGTACATATATGTGTCTTGTGCATGTGCACATAAATGCACTTACATACTTAACCTATATATACAACACTATTATAGTGTGGTATTTTTTTGTTTTTCTGGGAGATGGAGGTTGTTTGTTTTTGTTGGTTTCTTTACCACTGTTGAGTCAGAACCAAGTAGCCAGCTGCTGCCTTGTGCTCATATATTCGGGTATGAGGGACTATGACCTTGCTTCATTTGACAGACAAGCTTTTAACCTCTTCATTCTGAGGTCAGGCTTAACTAACAAAAATTTACAGTAATACTTTTTCTACAGCAGTTGACTACAAACCATTTCCAACCATCTTGAACCAAAATCAGTTCAAAATTCCTTATACAGACTATTTTCGTATTTAACTGCATTGCATATCAGCCCCTTTACAGTGGAGTACTTGAAGCCTTCAAATTTTTTAGCTTATAATCTGAGGAACACTTGGCTAGGCTGTTCCATCTTAATCCACCCCTGGAAGTGCCAGCGCTGTTTTTTTGGAATTCCTCCTCCTCTGATTCTGCACAGACTTCCATGATAGATGAGAGCAGATACTGGAGTTGGTGTTACAGTGCTGCATGTATTATTACAATTTCTAGCACTGAGATTGCTATGTGGTTTGGGACTACAGATTGCAGGAAGGTTTACTCCTCCTGTCCCTGTTCTCCACTTCTAAATAGGCAGTTAATATCGTCTAAAACCAGTGATCTGTATGACCAGATACCCTAAGCAGTTGTTAGGAATTTATGAGGACAAGCCTGGATGAAGGGTAGGGGTGTCAAATGACTGGACGTATGTTGAAGGCCTGCCATGTGGGTTGAAGGCCAGCTGTGTGGGTCATAAGTCCCACCATCTCTGACACCAAGAAGACCTGTCACTGATGTCTGCAACAAGACTAGTGGCATGCATTCTGCGAACACCTAGATAGAAAGCCCTTTCTGCTTTCCTATTGTCAATATGAGAGGAAAGTCTAAGATACTGTGTTTCAGGCAGAAACACAGAATCTGAGACTTGCCAGACTATCATTTTGGTCTTCATCATCCTACAGATGTCTTTAATGCCTCACATTACTGGGTGGGCTCATGTAGGCTGTTACAAACAAAGCTTTGCATCTGATAGAGTAGTAATACAACATACACTGCACTGCCTACTATTTACTTAGCGTGGATTAAATTCATCATGCTGAAAAGCACTCTTGTTTTGCCTTATTATGTGTACAGTATTATGTGATGTGTAAATTATATATTAAAAATATATAGCTTCTGCTGTGGCTTTACAGGTGTAGTAAGGAATGTAAGCCATTTTTAGATTTTCAAAGAATAGACACAAAGGCAGAAAGGATGGGGGGCAACTGTCTGAAATAGGTGACTCCTAAAGATGTCTTGGTAGAACATATCTTTAGTATCAATATTTACAACTGGACTGTCTGTGCATAAGTGTGGTAGATCTAGCAGTAGCCAATCTACTGACAATAAGAAAAGACTGTTAACATTATTACAAAAGTGCAAATGCAGTTTTTCTTTCAAAGACACACACAAGAGCTGAATAAGGTACCCAGCTGAGTTACATGCAGTGCTTAGTTGGGAATGAGCTGGAATGTAAGTTGAATCTTTAGAGCCAGGTGTAGTCAGGTGGCCTGTCACAATGTTCCTGATTGTTTTGTAAAAATCTGGCATTTAGTTTGTACCTGTGATATAGTTAGACATCCTGTCTTTACTAGTATTTATCAAGATAGATTTTTTTTTCATGTTAGGAGTACACACTGTCAGTGGAAAAGCTGTTTTTTCCTAGTTAAGTCTGAGGAGCTTAATGGTTTTTTGTACTGTATCCTATGTCAGATCATGCAGGGGGAAGAAAGGGTCAGAATTTATTGTTTTATTTATTTTGCAGTTATATATATCTGGTTGCTTCCACTTTTCTTTTTGTTCTGGGCATAATGAAAACTGTTCATCAAGTAAATGTGTAAAAATAAAACATATTTTAAAGAAACTGTACTTTATATATCGTACTAAAGTACAAGAGAAAATAGGAGCTGTATTCATGACCTGTGATCCAGCTGAGCTGTGCGCTATACATCCTTATAAAGGCATAATGGAATGCACCAAGCTTTATTTTGTCATGAACCAAATGAGCTAATGGCCTGCAAAACTCAAACTGTAAAATATGTGGTTTTAGAAGAAGACACACTGGACGTGTTGTGGTACTGAGACAATATGTATCCGGACTTTGCAAAATCTGTATCTTTTTGAAGGAGTGGTAATTCTGGTGGCTAAGGAGTTAGATTATCCTTTGCCCTTCTCTTAAGGGATAACTTGCTCTGGCAAAATGCAGTTACATTAGGCGTGGCATTCAGGTTAATCTGTGCCAATTAATAGCTATTATTTTAGTTTTTCTTTCTAAATACTTTCTCTCTTTAAAGGGAATTCCACATTTAATGCATTTTTTAATTAATGGCCATCAAGTTAGCAAGTCAGTATTTAGGACCATTTCAAAAATACATTATTTGTATTTTTAAAAACCTCATATGTATGGGAATATAATGGGAATATAAATGGGAATATAATTGATTAATATTGATTAATATTTTTTTTTCGTCAAGGACACAGTGTTTACATTATTAGATAACTCCTTTGAACCAGAAATCATACCAAAGCTAATTTGTATTTTGTTTCTAAGGATGATGCTTAACTTAAAGTCTGTCTTGGTCTAGGAGCTACTCGAAGGAGATATGTTTCCTGTTCTGCCTTCATACATGCTGCCACCACTACCTACTCCAGGAGATACCTTTCCTGTCAGAGTTACCCATTTAGTGTCCCCTAAGGAGGTATGTTTTGTAAACAGCTGATATATGTTGCAGACAGAAAATGTTGCAGTCCCATCATGCTTGGGAGAAGGAAATCACGGCTAACAATTTTAGATAATATAAAAAAGTATTAGTAAGGTTGCAAAATGCTACTGAGTTACTGATACAGAGGGTTGTGCAGTGCAACTATCTGATCTCTTACTTGAAATACCCTCATGGGTGGGGCCAGAGAAATAAATACTGACCATTTCCCTAAAAAAATAACTTCTAAGAATTACAGTACTGTGTGTAATAAGAAAATAGGTCATTGGATTTTAACTTGACAGAACAATAATGATTTATCTCTTTATTCTACAAAAAACTAAATTACTGAAATGTTGTACAGCAATGTGAACATTTTCTGGCTGTTGCAGTTGTATTTTAGTGCCTTTGGTCAATGATTGATCATCGGTTTTTGTGTAACCCACACAGCTTCCTGCTGGTAGTCTCCCAGGCAAAAGGTGGAATGTAATGTTCAGTGATCAAATAAAAGATTCCTATGTGGACTTTGAACGTTGAATGATGAAATAGGAGAACAGGAAGCAGTGAGAAGCTGATCATGTTACAAAATCTAATATCTTCTAAGTGGATTGTTCTATACTGAAGTACTTGTGTTCATTGTTTTGGTAAATTTGTAAACCAAATAACAGGTGTTACAGTACTGAACTGATTGTTTTAAATTCAGCATCATGGTCTAATATAAATTCACCCCACTAATTCACTTGAGGATACACATCTCCCAAAAAAAAAAAAAAAGGAATGCTGAGTTTAGAAAAAATAATAACCTACTCGTTAATTTGTTTGGACTATCAGTACAAATATTGTAATGTTCTGAAATGGCACCATTTAAAAAAAAAAAGGCATTTCAGTTAGAAGCTGTTGTGTAGATTTTAATTCATCTGTCCTTGTTGTTTAAACTTCCATTTCCTTGACCTACAACATTATACTGATGATCCAGTTATAAATTAGGTGAATGGAATGTCTTTGCATAGCAAACAAAACACCATTTCAAAAGTTCTCTAATTTACTTTAAAATTAATCTTTGGTTTGATATTATGAAGTGAGATTATTTACCAAGTAGCAGGAGGGAAGAATCATAATGAGGTACAGCTGTGAAATCTTATACGGGTATATTCTCTGGTACGTGCATTCCTTTCATTCTTGCTTTTTAACATTGAAATGTGGTGTTCATAAATCATTAATCTCTTCTGCTTTTGGAAAACATTTTGTGTAAATACAAAACTATTCATAAATAGAGGAGAGGAAGGGGAGCAAGGATGTGCTGAACCTTTCAAAGATGGGAACAAGGAATACTTTAATAATCCTTGATCACTGATGGAATTTGAAGGTTCTAAGTTGTCTGCAAAATAGTAATATGAGAGCCTTTTCTTTGAGTAGGTATATATTTGTCTTGATCCATCTAAGAACCTTATGAAGCAGCCTACCACAGAAGGAGATGCCAACTGTGACTCGGAGAGTCTTGACGAAGCCCTGAAATGGTGCAATAAAAGTGTGGAGTGTCTTCCTCTTCTAACACACTTCCGAACAGGTATACTAGTGTGCTTATTTTCCCTGTTGTTTTATGTGAATGCACAAGAAGCCTGAAATTATTTCTGAAGAATAAGAATAATTATATTTCTGTGTATCTTTAAATAAAACTTCTGGAGAGTAAGGAGTAACACTACGCTATAATCATATGATAAACTAGAATCAGGAGTGTGGAAAAAAAGGAGGCTGAGGGGAGACCTTAATCACTCTCTACAACTACCTTAAAGGAGGTTGTAGCGAGGTGGGGGTCAATCTCTTCTCCCAAGAAACAAGCAATAGAACGAGAGGATATGGCCTCATGTTGTGCCAGGGGAGGTTTAGATTGGATAGTAGAAAAAATTTCGTCACAGAAAGGGTTGCCAAGCATTGGAAGAGGCTCCCCAGGGAAGTGGTTGAGTCCCCATCCCTGGAGGTATTTAAAAGACATGCTTTGGGATGTGATTTAGTGGTGGATTTGGCAGTGTTAGGTTTATGATTGGACTTGATGATCTTAAAGGTCTTTTCCAACCTAAATGATTCTTCGCTTTTATAACCATATGTTTTTTACTTTTCATGAAATTGAGACTTCGGTGCCATTCTGCTCCACTGGAAAATGATGGAAAGAACTGTCTTCTGATGCCTATTAAAGTTGTTTTACTGAGTTTAGATTGTATATGGCAAAACCAAAACTTTTCCCTTAAGTTGCCTGTCACTGAAGCTGTAACTGTGAAAATCTTGTTATTAAATATTTAAAAGGCTCAAGTTATGTACATAAAATCATGTTACCAAGAGTTAGAAATTGCGTGAACCCTAAAGAGCATCACTTCACTTTAATTCTGAATTTCTCCATTTAGACAAAAAACCAGGCTTTAATTCTCTTGTCCACAGCTGTTAGGCCTAAAATAATGAAGTATATGGGTCTAGAACTTTGTGAAAAAAAACCAGCTACTGCTAGTACTTGGTTCTACCAACTAGTAAAATCCTGGTTGAGATTCCAGGCAGCATCTGCCTTGTGTCCTCCAGGCTATTGTCTGTTCTCTTACAGATCGATCTGTTTACTAACTGAAATGTGCAAATGAGCCGAAGTTGAAAAGTTTAAACGTTAAGCAGTTTGGATCACTAGCTTTACAAAGCAATTTTCTGTTAATTCTCATCATTGCCAAGTGAGGTAGAGAAACTTGACTTAAATAGCGGACTAATGGTTGTGGCGTTCAGAGAGAATTGGGGGATGCATAGAACAAAATAGCATGGATTAGAGAAGAAAAAAATCTTAATCTCTGTCACAAAGTAAAATGAATTTTCAAGTTCACTTAGTTTGTACTGTGCTGTGAGTGTATTTTGTGGTATTCTGTGGTGTTTTTTTCTTTTTACAGAAATGCCTTGCCTTGTAGAATACCAGGATGGTTTATGGTATAGAGCAAAGCTCCTCTCCATTGAAGAATACGACCCTGTTAAGATCCTGGTTCAGTTTGTTGACTATGGTAGTTTTTCAGTTGTACCAACAAGCAGGTAAATACATAAGAAAAAAATACATGTAAGATGTGTATGTGTGTATGTATGTATAGGCTTATATTATAAAGTATGTACTTCAAAATTAAGTGTATGTATTTTTACATTTATTAATGTATTATTCCCAATCTACTCTGCCCTGGTGCAGCTTCACCTCGAGTGCTGTGTGCAGTTTTGGGCGCCACAGTACATTAAGGATATAAAGCGTCTAGAGAGTGTCCAGAGAAGGGCCATGAAGTTCGTGAAGGGTTTAGAGGAGAAACTGTATGAGGAGCAGCTAAAGTCACTTGGTTTGTTCAGCCTGGAGAAGAGGAGACTGAGGGCAGACCTCATCGTGGTCTACAGCTTCCTCACAAGGGCAGGAGGAGGGGCAGGCGCTGATCTCTTCTCTCTGGTGACCGATGATAGGACCCGAGGGAATGGCAGGAGGATGTGCCAGGGGAGGTTTAGGTTGGATATTAGGAAAAGGTTCTTCCCCCAGAGGGTGGTGGAGCACTGGAACAGGCTCCCCAGGGAGGCAGCCGCGGCGCCGAGCCTGACGCTGTTCAAGAAGCACTTGAACAACGCCCTCAGAGACATGGTGTGAATTTTGGGGTTGTCCTGTGCAGGGACAGGAGTTGGACTCGATGATCCGTGTGGGTCCCTTCCAACTCAGGTCATTCTGTGATTCTATAGTTATTATTTATTTTTATATAACTATAGGTATATTATTTATAATAATTTAGCATTAGATTTTAGTTGGAGAGAAAGTTTGTAGGCTGGTTAAATAATTTCTGTCTGCAGGGTATGGGGCTGTGCACCTGCTTCTTTTACTCAGGTTGTTCTGAGAAGTCCATTATTATAATATCAGATTTCTCCATCATCTTCAGATTACTTAACCTGTGAAGTATGCTCAGGTTTATAATCTGCTTTTGCACCCAAGAAGCTTACATAACATAGGGACTGAGCCCTCCAGGTGTTCAAACAAACCCTCTGATCCTGTGTGACTGCTGCAGTCTGCATAGAAGGCAGCCGGGGAGTAAGAAAAGGCATTATCTGAGTGGGACACACCCCGTGCTGCTTGTGTGGGAATTGGAAGTTCAGATCACTGTTCCACTCTAGGAACTGCTCCTCTGCTGACACACAGATGTCAGCTACATGTCTGAAACACCCCAGGCTTTTAGGGTTTCTGAAGCTTGTCTGAATTTTCTCTCTTGAAGCACTTCCACTGCTTAATCACATTGACTTGCTCTTGAGCTCCTTGGGGGAATCTACAGATCCTTCTGAAGATGAGGCAAAATGGGGATTTGAACAGATTTCCTGCTCCATGGACTTTTAGGGTCATGGGAGAGAGTGTGTTTTATTTCAGGGTTGCACTTCCTGCTCTGCTTCCCCATTCCCTTGCTTCTGGGATAGAAAGATAGAACAATGGGGAGATGATAGTATAGAACTAAGGTACCAATTTCCAGTAGTGTGCCTAGAGCACGTCTAGGAGTGAGGCACTTTGGACCACAAAGGTCTCTGTCATTTTCCAGACCCACTGGAATTGCAGCCTGCACTGTGATGACTTGCACGTGCGCTCCTGTGCTCAAATCCGTACTGGGCACTTGAGACTCCTCCCCAAGCACTGTAATGGGGAGGCAGCATGCCCGGCAGGCTGAGCGGTCTGTATGGGACAGGCCCACTTGACTTACTGTGCTGAGGGGCTTTGTAGGGGCTAGCCCTACCTGTCGAATTGTTCAGTGTGACACTAGCATGTTACTGTGGAGCAGGGACTCTGATCCCAGTTACCACACCATATGGACAGTTTCGCTTGACAGGTGGATTGCTGCAAGCAAACATTTTCCATTTTTTCTTTTAGATTGCGTCACATACCTTATCATCTGCTGAAGTACCCTGTTCAGGCAGTACGAGCTCTGTTGGCTGGATTTAAACCTGCTTTATACGACAAAAACGTGAAAAGAATTCCTTATTCCCCAGAATGGAGTGTGGAAGCGCTGTGGGCTATGATGGAGTGCGTTGAAGGAAAACAGCTCTCTGCTTCCATACTTGTGAGAAACACTTTTTTTCCTCCTAGTTCTTCCTCAGCCTGAATTGCTTTCTAGCACTCTGAGTATAATTTCTGAGTATTTGCTTTAGTGTGAACCCTCATAATTTAAAATTGTAAATCTTTTACTACGAAGGAATGCTGATGGAGAAAAATCATGTGGCACTCTTAATCCTGCGAACAAACATTTCTGAGCGTTCATTGTTTTAAAAGAAGTTTCCTTTACTTAAGAACAGAAGTATTCTTTGTATATGCACAGTTCCGTTTAGGTACTGAGTATAGCCAGTAAAATAACTTTTACAGTTGGTTTAGCTTGGGATTTAAACCTATTAACTGTCAGAACTCTGCCAACTTCTGGTTTTCAGGCTCTTTCTCCAGAGGTCACCATTTCTTTGTATGAAGATGATCAAAATCTAGTTCACATGAAACTCATAGAAATGGGACTTGCAGAGTTGGATGAGTGACATGTGAGTACAGTGAATATGAACTACAAATTCATACCAGTACAAAGGTACGATTTCAGAAGTTCTAAGATGTCTTCAACTGTCACTAATGTTGACAACTAAGAGTTTATTTTTTAAAAAAAAAATCCCATCTGTCCACACTTTCACTCTTCTAATAAAATAAAATGCTGTTAAAAAAATGGAATTCCTTTATGTACATGTTACTGAAGCCCGCAGCATAGCTTTAAGAACTAACAGGTACTGAAACAAAGAGCCCTAAAGCAATAGAAGAGAGCGAGCTTTTGCTGCTAGTAACTGAAGAAGGTAACTTGCAGATGTAGGGCAGTGTGCTCTGCCCAACCAATCAAAATTAATTGGTTTTCTTCTTTTTCAGCATTTGATCTCAATGTCCTGTGCCAGTGGTTCTCAGATAGATCCATGATAACCCAAGGACGGCCACACATCTAGTCAAACATGGAATATTTTAAATGAAAAGCTTTGTAGTATGTGTTGTCTACAGAGAATGCTGAAGGCTTGGATTTTCCAGTTTCATGGCCAATTCTATGTTAAGTAGTCCTTTTCCCTCCCATTTAATAAGCACTTTTCTAATCTATGTTTCTAGGTAAAGTTCCCAACACCTTAGTATCTTGAAATAATGAAACGATAGATCGATAGATTCATGTCTCAGTCTCTTGACCTTGGAGCCGTAGGTGTTATTCTGTGATATCCTTTTTGTAAGAATAGATGGAATTAACGTATAGTAGTAGAGAAATAGATAAAAAGCTGATGCTGGGCGCACTTGTTCTAATATCTTGTTAGAAGAGTTGGAGGGAAGATGATAATTTTATTACTGTGATGTAACTCTTGTTTATGTTTTAGGCATATTTGGTGACAGACTTCTCTAGTACCAGAGTCTGGGATTGGGAACGAACAGTTGGGGGTGGGGGAAGTGTTACTATCTTCGTTCTGGAACATGTTTGCATTGCTGCTGTGTTTTCAGTCGTGATGAGATGGGTGTGTTTTGGGTGTCCTTGCACCTCCTTCCTACTCCTGGAGCTGCAGTGTTCATTTGAAAGTGTTGGAATAAACACGAGCTTGCTTAGCATGCCTCTGAAAGCTTTGTTTTCCTTTACTGCTGTAGTACGTAAGGTTTCTTCAGATGTCTCTCTACTGTGCTATTGTAGTATATCCTTTATGTTTAAAGCTCAGCCCCTTTCAGTCTCCCCCTGGAGAACTTTCCTTGATCATCTAGACAAAGAACATACACAATGAAGACTCCACAACCACTCAGGGCAACCTGTCCCAGTGCTTCGTCATCCTCACAGAGTGTTTCTTAATGTTCAGAGGGAAGCTCCTGTGTTTCTGTTTGTGCACACACACACACGTACCCTTATGCATGTCTCCTCCCTCAAGATCACGTGAAAGCAGGTGTACAGAACCTCTCTCAGTAGTGTTGCTTGGGCATGTTGCTAGGGTACCTTGCCCGTTTTATTAGCAGTGGAAGGATTCTTTCACAGTTTTAGAACCTATTCTGGTATTAATCAGGCTGTGCTGTATGCTGATGCAAATACCCTATAGAACCCTTGTGTCCTTATCTTCAAAATGTTTTGGGTTTTTTTTAATGAAAATAAGAAACAAATTTGTTTATCAACCATCCTGAAAGGGACTTGGCCCCAGATTGCAGAGGAGCTGCTATTGAAGATTACCAGAAAGGCCAGGGCCTGTCTATCCACCCAACCAAGCAACTGTGGTTGTGAGTGAGCATAGTTTCCACTACTGCAAGTTGACTTAGCCCTTGAGTAAGAGGGCACAGTAACTACAGAGTTTGCTTTCAGAGGAGAAAGGGGGGGGGCAGGAGGGGGACAAGGGGAAGAACCTGAGTATCTTCTACTGTGCAAGAGAACAAAACAAATTTTTCAGCACCCACTAGAGAGTTAGAGCAGACACTGCAGCAGCACCACGTTGCTTGGAGATACTGCAGAATTTTAAGAGGCAAGTCAGCTTAAAAATACCTGTTAGGTGGAAGAATTGGATGAGATGAACTTTGTTGATTTCTGCCATTTCCTCCCACATTTCTGAGCAGTTTGGAGAATTCACTTGTCCCACAGTCTCATCCATCCTAGCCTCTTAAGAATATAGAGGAGCTGTTTACAGAACAGAGTTTAGGGTCTGCTTATGCTGTTGCTTCCTAACTGTGAGATTAAGAAAATATAATATTATGGAGGAAAAAGAATAGCCTATAGCTGAGTGAAAAGGAATGCTGCATTCATTTACTCCTTCAACTCAAGCAGTAAGTGAACTGATACCTGGACTCATATCTGGCCGCCAGCTGTACTTCACCGCACCAGGGGTTCCAGCAGCACGACTTTTTACCTTGGGTGGAGGAATCTTCTCTTAGATGGCTAAAATAAGGTAATCTATAGCTGTTTGATGAATTTTCACTGACAGCTGATTTAAAAAAAACACACCCTTTAAACCACACATGACAGAACACTGAATCAATAAACTGCTTCTTAATAGCAGAAATGGGAAAAACAGTAGGAAAAGCTCTGATATAGTAACACCCACTGAAAAATAAATTTATTCCAGGAAAACTATAAACAATATACACGTAACAAGTTTAAAGGGTTTTTTCTTCTTGTTTACAGGAATGTACATTATTTTTGCTCATGTGCTAACACTTCCAGCAGTTCTGGCATCACCTACAACTTTGTGTCCATGATAATATTACCATCCTTGTCCTTTACTCTTACTCTCCCAGAGACATACTTGGTTTCCTGCTGTCCATTCAGGTACACGGTCTTGACAGTACCATCCGGGTACTCCCGTCTCTTGAACTGTGATGTGTGTAGCTCTCTCTGGCCATTATTGAACTCTATTGTTTTGCTTCCATCTCTGCATTAAGTAAATACATAAAAGATTTTTTTTAAACAATCAACATTGTAAGGATTATACATAGGTTTAAGCTTAATCTCAGAACAAATATTAAATATGCAAGCCTGAATGAAGGAAGAACTTAAAAAAAATAGAGGATTTGTGAGAAGCCTGTTTTGTTAAATATCATCCCAGCTGGCTGGTACTCAACCTGTTTCTGCA
Organism: Phalacrocorax carbo; assembly: GCF_963921805.1. Taxonomy (NCBI): domain Eukaryota; kingdom Metazoa; phylum Chordata; class Aves; order Suliformes; family Phalacrocoracidae; genus Phalacrocorax; species Phalacrocorax carbo. Next base: position 198,792,786 of record NC_087513.1, on the reverse strand, counting down.
AAACTGACATCACTTCTTTATACTTGGGAGCCTTTACTGTGCTTTCTCAAAAACAAAAAATTTCAAACAGTAAATACATGCTTACAGTACAGTATGCTGAAATGTAAACTTCTAGACATAGAATTGTCACCTTCTACTGCCTCTGCCAGTGAGCCCTAGCTGCTACTTGCCTGTCAACAGTCCCGGGCACCTGACAAGGCAAAGCTTACCGCTGGATACGAACAATGGTACCATCTGGAAAGATACTTTCTTCTTGCCCGTCCGTAAATAAGTTTTTGATAGTTTGATCAGGGAAAGTAATTTCTTTCTTGCCATCAGGATAATGCTTCTCTGAAATGTATTTTGAGGCAATAAGCTTATTACATGACTGCAGGCATACACAGGGGGAGCAATTTTGAGAGTTGGTTGGGGTGGATGATTTCTTTACCTATTTGTCCATTTGGAAAATGCAAGACCTCTAAGCCATCAGAGTATGTAGTATGTGTAGTCTTAGCATCAGCATAGTAATAAATCTGCAGAAAACAGTTGAGATTTAACATAACTGGTGAGAAATTTTGTACACGCATGCATAAGTACTTACAGAAAAGTGCAGAAGATGTAGGCTACATACCACTGTTTGATCAGGCATAACCTGCTTCACATCCCCATTGAAGAAGGTTATAGTTATGGTCTTCCCATCAGAATCCACTTTTTTCCATGTCCCATTGGGGAAAAATATGAGATGACAACCATTTTTCAAAACCTTTTCAACCTAATGAATACATTACAGCGAGGTCACTGTTGAGCCATCATGCTCACATACTTGTTTCTCTTTCACAACAGCTGCATGTGGAATTTCAGGGTACCGAGCTCTTGTTTTACCTTTCCATCAGGATAAGCAGTTTCTCTCTGTATCTCTTCACTGTCTGTATATGCAGGTCCAGATGATGACACATGACCTTCGTTAGGAGAGATGTCCTGAAATCACAACACTAATCTAAGCATAAACTCAAATCAAGCTTTGTCTTTATACATGTTTTTTTTTCCTAGGCTGACAGGTGTTTTAGGAAAAAAGGAGCATCAGGAGGAAGACAAGTATAGAAAGGCATAAACATAATCTGGGTTTTATTTAACTCCTGATAGAATTCAAGTGGTAAGACTGAGACTCAGCTATAGATGGTTGTCTGAGGTCAACTGTAGTCTGGACTGAAGTGGAATTTAGTGGTGTGTCGTAGTGTGGTGCTCAACCACCTTAAGTCATCCATACAAAGGTATGAAGCAGTTGAAGTTTCATAAAACCTGAATGCTACCTACAGCAACAGTTGATTCTTGTACGGTTGCTCTACAGGGAACATAAAAACATCTATCTTTTTCCCCTCTGTCAAAGGTGAAACATTTTGCAGAATTCGGGGGGCAGGATATTATTTTCTTTCCTCAGTCAAAGAACATCGCAATTACTAGACACAGGTATGACAATAAAATTGCAGTTGAACATAAGAAGGTGAGTCAACAGCTTCACCAGTCACCCTCCAGACACTCATTTAAGTACAAGTGACTATTGTTTTACCACCTTTAAAAAAAAAAAAAATAATAATATCAGGATACAGGACTTACTACCATAAAAGTCCTAGAAGAATCTTCTGTTGCCATCATTGTCTCAGAGTCGCTTCTGTCATTAGCAGGTGCTGATGCAGGTGTTCTAGAAAGCTTTCCTACTCAGAAACATGTAATGAAGTTAATTCGGACAGTAAAATTAAAGTACAGTTTAAGCATTACAATCATAATTAAGTATGAGGTTGAGTTGCGCAAGACACCTACATTTAAGTGCAGCAGAAACTGAAAGTGTATTTATGAGAAGAATGGCATAAGCCAGCTCCCAGAGGTATGTCACTGCTTCATCTGTCAGCAAGAAACTATAACTGAGGGAGAGTTGCAACAGGCACAATGCTTGCACTGTCTCTCCTATTTCATTTCTGTAGATCTACAAATTATTTTCCCCCCCTGCGGATCTAGACAACATTTTTAAAGTTATGCCTTATAATGAATAAAGGCAGACTAATGTCACCTTTCAACAGGAACTGGTTGGCAGCCTTTTCCCGTGTCTCCTAGCACGCCAGAAAGATTACCAAAATAAAACCAGCAAGGGATTCAATTCTGGAACGCGCTCCTCTAACAGAGAACACGATGGTTGCTTGAGCTGCCAGAGGTGTCAAAAAGTACCCTCCAGTTACTTTCTGTACGCGATTACTCATTAGGAACGGGTATAGCTGCCAACGGCATTTGCTCGTAACTGTGAGCAAGGAGCACCTGCTAAGGCATTGCCCACGCAATTACAGATCCTGGTAACAGAAGGTTCTGAAGAGACACAGCAATTGTGATGATACCGACATAGTCAGCTAATCAACATCCGCCGCTTGGAGAACATCGGCGATGAATGCCATTTTGGATCACAGAACGCACCTTCTGGTATGCTCCAGCTCACCACGCGTGACCAGAAGCATTTTCCTCTAAGAATGGTCTCATCACAGCTTTCTCCAGAATCTTACCCTGGGAGCTATTTATCCATACGCTCATGCCCGTTACAACTCTTCTCTATCTGCTTTTGAGGTGGCGATGCACTCTTTTTAATAAAAGCAAAAATCCACATTGATTTTTTCAGAGTTAACAGAATTCTCTGATTAGACAAACATTTATACCTTTTGCCTGTGAATAACTTTTGCCGTTTATCTTGCTGCACTTCTGTACTGGAAGAAGCAGAGATGCAGTTTGACTTTTTGGGCCTCTATTTGATAGACACTAAAAGAAAGTAAGTTATTTGTGGGTTATGTGACATTCATTCATACAGCAGCCACAAACTTTATACACCACGTGACATGAAGATTACTGGAAGCTTTCTGCACAACCTATACATTTTTGAGATTTAGTCAACAGGAGGGCCCATGTGCTGTAGCCCAAGCTATACTTTGGAACTTTTCCTCTGCCTGCTGCCTCACTACCAACAACTGCAGAATGCTAATTTGGTGCAAGCAATCTAGAATAAAAGTTTGCATTTCAAAACTAAATATAACTACTTTGGACAATGGTGAACTGCCTGGTTTGCCTGGCTGATCCTTAAGGTGCAGGGTTTCACAGGTTAGATCCCATCTACGATTTTTCTCTTACAATTGCTTATTTTTCACTTCCTGAGTTCCTCAACAGAATGGATGCTGCACATTGTGAACATTGGCATTCGGAGAGAATGTGGTATTAACAAAATTCTGCGTCTGTCACCATTAGCGGAGTCCCAAGATGAGTAAATTGGAAGTAAACATTTAAGCTGTAACTATTGGATTCCAAGTTTATGACCCAAAACTCCAGGGTATTCACACAGATTAATTTAAAATACCAAGATCAGTAACTTACAGATTCTGCTCTTTTTAGAGTCATCCCAGCATTTTCTATTTTCTTCTTGCTTCCAGCAGCTTCTACTTTCTTCCAGGCTTCTAGACGAAACCTCTCCATAATTTTGACTTCCTCCTTTAGCTCCATATTCTCATTTACTAAAGCTTCTATTTGATCTTTCAAGCGTCGATGGGTGGTTGACCATTTTCCCTCTTTTCGTTTTAAATCTTCCTGTAACTCTGCAATTTGCTGTTTCAAAGCCTTAGAAAAAGGCATGTTATAAATTAAAGAGCTTTCACTTTTTAAAATATTAAAATATCTTAATGTTCCAATATAAATACAAGCATACAAAAAAGCACAGGAGTGGGGAGAAGAAAAAAAAAAGATCAGCTTAATGGGGCAGAGGGTGAGAGGTAGAAGTTTTCATCCTGAAAGAGATATTATTTACTTTAGACTACCAACTTTATAAGCTCAACTTCAATCACAGGAAGTGTCTTTATTGCCCTCTTGGCATCCTTTACACTTCACAGATTGGCCAGTGCAAATACGCTTAAGACAGAAACATGAAATCTTTAGGCTACCCTTGAGAGAACCCTTCAAAAACCTTGACAGAGGAAAACAGGGAGGAGACAATCCCATAAAACACATGTGAATCTGCCTAGCCAGTTCAGCAAATGTTACTTCAATCTGTTGGAGTTATGTAAGGGAAATCTGTAGGGAAGGAGGAGGGAAGTCCATGTGTGACGTTTAATACAACTTGTCTGTACATCTCATGTACCATACATCCTGCCGATGAAGGAACAAACGGATCTTGTTTCTTACATCTCTGATACCTAAAGACTACAACTAAGTAATAACAAAATGTAACTTTGAAACTTGTAAGAGACTACTACCTTTACTCTACAACAGTTACAGACGGATAAAACTCAAGTACAGTTCTAGTCTGCATTTTGATCCACTAACATGAATAAAAACTAACAACTTAACATTAGCTACAGTAATTCTGTATCAAAGTTGAAGATCATTCTACCATAGTTATGAACAGTTTTTGGTGTGACAAAATTATTTGCTCATCAGGGGTTTTTGCCTTAACACCAAACAACAACATTGTGAAGACTGTAGTTCTTTCCTCAATTATGCCATGTCTACTAACAGTTCCCATCTTGAGATCACTTGAAATCTTTCAAGTTAGAATTTAGTTCTTGACTGCCCTTAAATGAATTTAAGTGTTCCTGAGTAGACTAGAGGAATAATATATTTTTATACCTGAATTTCATCACGTTCTTTTTTATCTGGAATTGCTTTAGCTTCTGTGGTATATTTTTCAAAAACTTTACGCTCCTTTTGCAGCTTTTTCATTTCCTTTTTTTTATATTCTTCTATTTCAGCCAGTTCTCGGGCTTTCTGCTGTTGAAAGTCTGTAATTTCTTTCCTATAATTATGAAACAAAGATGTCATTTTAGCCCAAAACTACTTCAATTCTGGATTTTAAGGAAGAAGGTGAAGACACTGAATTTTGTGGTCATTCATTCCAATCCAGCATCTGTTACCCCCAGGAAGACTTACCTATAAATGGTATTATTTATTTAAGGAGTAAGAACTGTCACACAGCTAGTGTTTGAAGTCCAATGATTTCTATTTTTATATCTTCTAGTCACAAAAGTTTTCCTGAATTTAAAAAAGCTTTGGCTAAAATCTTCCAACATTCTCCAAAGCAGTAGAACGCCATTCCCCCCAAAACGCCAGGGAAAAGAACCTGCTAACAGCAGGAGGTGGTCACAAATTAAACACTGGCCAACAACAGGATGCTGTTTCCAAACAAAACAAAAGTGATTTTGGCAGGAATAGGTGTGCCACACTTCAGTCACCAGAGACAGTTATTCTGCTCTGTACGTTGCTTACAAGTCCCCCAGTTCAAATGCAGGTATTCTCGGGTTGTACACACGAACGTTCAATCCAAAGGAAGAGCATCAGATGCGTCAGCATGAAGACCAGTTTTGCAAGACTGATTTAGGACTGTGTTATCGCTCAGAACAAAAATACACAAATTCTCCCAAGTATAGCCTTCAAGGATATCATATGAAACTAGCAGGGGTTCTTAATATTATAATTTGTGTGTAAGCAATAATTAGAGTTTAATATCTACATGGAGCCACAACCAGTTTCTTGACCCATGTCTCCACTGGTAATGAAACACACCAATTATTTATCTATGCTGTTGGTAACTGGATATTATGATAGTCTGGATCATACTGTGTAAGTGAATGCACCAAAACATTTCCATTAAAAATTACCTGATACTTGCCAAGGCATGCTCTCTTTCTTCACGGAGTTTAGTTAGAGTTGTGTTTTCAGCTCTGAATCTCTCTATTTCAGCTTCCAATTCAGTGAGTCTCTCTCTCAGTACCTGGGATGGAACAGTGTTTCCTGTCAAAGAATACCCAGATGCAAGTTACCTAATCAACATCCATAAGACTGAAGTAAACAATCACACACACCACTTAAAAAAAAAAAAATCAAGTGATACTACTTTAGACATGGTAGTAGTATTGCAAAAAAATTCCACTATTCAAATAACTCAGAAGTGACATTTTAAAGCACTCTGCACTATTTACTCAAGTACATCAAATATTGATTATCTCTATCATCTTTGTAGAACTAAATATATATTAAGAATTGGAATGTGAAGGGCTTCACATCAAGCTAGATAAATTAAATGAAGGTATAAGGGCCAAGCATCAAACAGGAAAGTTAATGGTTGTAAGTTTTTCCAAGTTTTATTCACAACAAAGTCTGCCTACGCCCATCACCAATGTGACATCTGTTGCTGAGGCTGATAATAGGATTCATAAGCTTTCTTGCCATTCCAGTTTCCTGTTCATTTACCACTTCAATTAATCCACTTCATACTGAGTATGCAAGAGAAGAGCCTAAATTCTGATGTTGCAGTGTAGGTAGCTGCCTTATTCACACCTAAATGCTCTGAGATTCAGTAAAGAAATCTCTACCCCTCTTCCTGCAAACACCTAGCAGGCATCTTTAGACAACCCCACAAAATCAGTTCTCCACAAAACAATAAACAGAAGCACGAGCTTTCATATGAACTTTTCATAAAAACTTAAAATCCTAAACTTGCATTGGAGCAGAGTTTGAAACCAAGATCTCGCCACCTTACAGAGAAATTATTTAAATGCTAGGCTATGTCATCATGCTTTCATGAACAACTGCGTTTTTAACGATCTCACATAAATGCAACAGCTTCAGCAGGAGCTTTCAGAGGCAGTCCTTCCCCAGACTATAACCGCATGGTCAAAATCAACTTGGGCAAAGCAGAAAAATGAATCCATGTTTCCCATATTTCATGTGAATTCTCTAGATACTATACTACTGTCAGACAATATGGACAGGGCTGCTGCCTCCTTATATTTTATAAGAGGAGCGAGCTAACCTAACAGTGCATAGCATTACCCTACTGTGATGTAAATGCCCACTGTCACTGGAAAGGGAGGTACCGCTTCCTTTTTGGCATGCCTTTGGCACTTCCCTTGATTTAGAAACGGTGAGCAAGCAGCTCCAGATCATGGTAGTTCAATGAGCTGCTCTGACAAGAAACTAGCCTCCAGGAAAAAAAAAAAAAAACACCACACTTTTCACCGCTCATACTGCAAGCTGCATAATTGTTAGATCTGACATCAGATATGCAACCAGGAGAGGAAATGAAAGGTGAGAACAAGGCCATTCCCTGCAGCAGAAGTCTGTACTTACACCCTTTGGTGTAAAGGTAGAAACGCAGCTTAAGCGTTAGAAGTAAAGACTTGTAATATATGTCGTCTTCAACATTTCCTACCAGTTGCTGTTCTCTCACCTCCTGGCACCTGTTCCACATTTGATATGATTTCGCGCTCCGAACGACAGCCTGCCTTCTGTTTCGGTTTCAGTGAAGGAAACAGTTTCATCATCAGGTTTGACACAGGAGGTTCATTTGAATCACTGTCCACTGCAGAGTCTTTGGACATTTCATCTCCCCTCTTTGAGGCAACTTTTCTCTTCATTGCTTTATCTGGGACAGTTGTATCATTCTTACTGGAAAACTCTGTCTGTAGAGGTATTTTGCTATGTTTTTCAGGTAAATCATTGTTAACATAATTTTCATCAAGATCACTCCATGTTCTTTCATCATCAAACTCAAACTTACTCCTGCTTATACAAGATATGCTTCTCTGATGGTCTGAAGTTTTTCTAATCTTCTGCTTCGATAGCGCACTGCAATCTTTGTCTGACAAGCCAAGGCCAGCATCTCCATTTTTGCTTTCTTTGCTGATGTCTGTAACATAACCTCCACAATCAAAAAATTCCAGATCACTTTCTCTATGGCTCATTAATGATGTCTTAGCACCTTCATTTTCCTGCTTTAATGTAGTCTCAAATTCACTCTCTGAATCTGTAGTAGTATCACCATTTCCCTCATCCTTATCTTCAGTTACAGTCCATTGATTACTTTTTAAGACAGGAGCTGCTGTCATGGAAGAAGCTGAAAATATTACACTGTCCGTTTTATTCAGTGGATCCTTCATTTTAAAAGCTGTTTCTGAATTTGAGACTGTATGCGTAATTGCTCTATCATTTATATTTCCCTGTGCCATACAGTCTGCCTTTTTATTTCTCCTATTTATAAGTTCAACAGCCAGCGCCTTTACTTGCTGCTGTTTTGCCTTGATAGGGGTAGAAGACATTCTACGGCCTTTTAAAGTTTGCCGATCTTGATCTAAGATCCTTTGCACAAAAGAGGAATTACTTGAGAAAGATATTTCATCTGCAGCTTGTTCTAGAAACAAAAATTCATCTAATTCTATATTCTCTTTTTCTTTTTCTTTTTCCCAGTTTTCCATCTTGTTCTGAAATGAAACTTCAAAAGACAGTTCTGGATCTTTTACAGGATGACCTATATGACATTTAGAATTAGAAAAGGTACTGGCCAGCTCCTGAGACAACCGAGGCTTTTCTGTGCCAGGTAATTTGTTTCCAGTTTTGCCAGTATCAGACTTAGCAAATTCTACTATGTTCTCTTTATTTTCTATTTTGTTGTTAATTTCTGATGGGAAAGAATCTCTCATCTCCCCATCATGATTTTTTCCTGGTTGCATTCTTGTTTCTAATGGCAAGATACTTTTTTCATTGTGATTCCCGAGTACCAGCTTCTTCTGAATAGTGCAATGTTTTGCTTTATCAGGGTGGTTATATTTTTTGCACGGTGCAAACGGGTTCTCAGGAACCAGCTCTTTGCCAGGAGGCATAATTTTCTTCTGCATTTGTGATCTGTCCACTTTAATAGCATTTCTGTCATCTGAAGCTCTTTGTTGAAGTTTTGGGGTGCTTTCTCCAAGTTTCGTAATTTTAGATTTGGCATTACTGAATCTTGTTAAGCCTTCTCCTCTTTTCAGGAAGGGTCGTTTGATCACTGGTTTCTGAATGGCTGATCCATTTGTCTCCTGAAAAGGGAAGGGAAAAGTAAAACACAAAATGTTAAAGAGCCCCTAACACAGTTTGAAGATTTCTGCAAATAAACCCCACATCTGAATATTACATTCAGCGTTAGCTTTTGATGCTAGAATATTCCTTGTACGTTTTTAGAGCACCTATCACACCTTGGCACAATATATAAAGAACTATAAAGTTAAAAAAAATAACCTGTAATGTCTGGTTTTGCTCCCGACGCTGCTCTTCTAGTTTTATCTGTTCTTCCAGAAATTCTTCAAATGTCTGTTTCTTGTCCTGAATTGCAGCTTTAATAGGTCTAGTGTAATTTAAAAAAAAAAAAAAAACACAAGTCTTACATTTCTACAACTGTGTTTAACATCACTGCTATTCAAAGACCTAAAGTGTAGTTACATAAAAGATGACAAACTGTGATGTACTTTGGTCATTGTCAAAATTAATCTCAGAAATGCATTATAACAGTAGCTGTTTACCTTTTGAGAAATGGATTATCAAATCCCTGCTATAGTTAATATACATATCTAAAAGATACCATAATCAGGTGTGCTGGTTTTCGCTGAAAAGGGGTTAATTCTCTTCACTGTCGTGGTCAGGGACCTGTCCAGCTTCCTGCACTCTGCCGTGTCAGCGGGAGACTGGGGCGGGGGGCCACGGCCGGGGCAGCTGACCCCAACTGGCCAATGGCATGTTCATTTCATATCATGTGACACCATAACCAGTACATTAAGGGGGGAGCAGTTTGCTGCTCGGAGGAGGCACGGCGTCAGGTCAGCGGGTGGTGAGTGGCTGCGTCACGTGCGGTTTGTTTTGGCAGTTCATCCTGCTCCCCCCTCCCTCCCCCCCCTCAGGTTTCGCACCTCTCGTTTTCCTTTCCATTGCATTTTTTTTGTTGTTTTATTTTAATTATTAAACTGTTCTTATCGACGAGCGTTACCCTTCTGATTCTCTCCCCCATCCCACTGGTGGGGCAGTGAGCGAGCAACTGTGTGGGGCTGAGTTGCCGGCTAAACCACGACAGTAGGTTTTGCTGTTTCTTCTTTCATTGCTTTTCTCAACGACCCCATCTTCTGCCCAAACCAACAAACTTTCATTCTTATTTTAGTCATACTACCAATGCCTACAGTACCACCTTACCACCCAGTAATGCTACTGCAACTGTGTTCCTCATGTCCCCCTTTGATACTCCTCCTCCTTCACAGCCTTGGACTGGTCTGACTGGGATAGAGTGAGTTTTCTTCATTGCAGTCCATACAGTGCTGTTTTTTGGATTTGTGACTACAACAGCATTGACAACACAGCAATATTTTAGCTGTTACTGAACAGTGCACTCCCATGCCTCCAGCAAGTAAGCTGGGGTGGGCAAGAGGCTGAGAGGGGACAGAACCGGTACAGCTGGCCCAAACTGACCAAAGGGACATTCCATGCCATATAACATGATGTTCAGCAGTAAAAACTGGGGGCTCAGTCTTCCAAAAGTAGTTGTTGCTCAGACACCAAGTAGACATTGGTCTGCTTGTGGGAGGTGGAGACATGCATCACATGGGGCTCCCCCTCCACCCTTCCTTTACTTATTAAACTGCTTTTATCTCAACCCATAGGTTTTCTTGGGTTCGCTCCTCAGATACACTCTCCCATTCTGCTCTGGGGAACAGAGTGAGCAAGCAACTCGGTGGGTGCTTAGTTGCTGGCTGGGCTCAACCCACCACAGCCTGGAACAAGTATTTGTCTTTGAGATGACCTAGCAGACAAGGCAGAGTTTGGCATTTAAAACAATGCCAACCCTACTTTTATTCTATCAACTCCATAAACAAAGCTTTTACCATACATGAGAAGGCTTCTGCCACAAGCACTATTATTACTTCTTAGCCATACACAAATGTTTAAACAAACACAACTCCTGGTAATAAACTAAAAAGTCACAGCCTTACACAGAGCCTCCTTCACATTACTACTTTTGCCACATAACAGTGGATAGGAGGTTGTAATAAATCAAACTGGGAACAGTAATTATAATATAGGCTTAGTATATAAGCAGTTAAAACATGCTTCTAAACTATCATTGCCCCAGGTTGCACGCACCTCTTCAGCCAATACACAACATCACATCTTTCACAGCATAAACAATTTCAAGCCAGAGCCTCTTTTACTACAGGTCTCCACAGTACCTAGCAAAATGGAAACCCTGGTTGAGAAAGCTACACAAATTGAGAATGCCAGACTTTTTCAATCAGGACTCAGAATTCAACCAAATTTCTGTTATCTATTTGATAAAAACCACATAATAATGGTCTGAATTACCTTTCCTCTGTATTAGTCCACAAATGCTTTCCTCCGCTGGAATTTTCAGAGAGATCTGCACTTTCCACACATAAAGGATCAATGTGATGATCTTCACTCTCCATTAATATTTCCATGTTCTGTTCTGGACACCGTATGGTTTTTCCTATTAAATTAATAGAAATTTTTTTTTCCTCCCCAACAACAGATCAGTTTTCAGCTCATACTTTAAGCACCATTCAAGTCAGATTAAAACCAGAGGGGAGCTTCATGGTAATGTAGTCTGAATTCCTACATAAAATAGATTTCCCCAAATTGATTATTTGAATTTGAGCTTTCTTTTTAAAGGAACATCCAATTATGTATTAAAAATTTTCCACTGACCGTAAGTAACCCATTCTGATTGTTCATCATCTTTGTTATTGTTAGTTTATGGCTTAAAAATAAAACAGCTGAACAAATTTGGATTTCTGCTGTAACTGAACAGCTCTCTTATCAGGCTTCTGTTTCCCATATATATATATATATACACACACACACATATATGTATAAATTAAGATCAGTATCCTTTCACATCCTCTTAGACCAAGCCCTCTGATTAAAAGGTTTAAAGCTGGTATGAAGTATGACGAAATGCAATCTCATACCTTTTCCCCCAAAACCTCTATAGGTTTTCAGCAACCTTATTAAACTGCTTCTTTAAAACCAAAACTATTCCCATCATAGCAGCATAGTAGTCATGCTGGTGCCAATGATAAAACTGCGGAGGAAAGATAACGAACTCCAGTGCATTGCCCATATGATGGGATCTCTTCATCAACCCATCTTGACTCCTAATTCCAGTTCAGTTACTAATCGTCACAATAGAGCTGGTCTGAAGACATTGTGTACCCTGGGCAGATTGTTATTTCCACTTGCCACACGAAAACATGGGTGCAGTTCAGCCCAAACAGTTCAGCTATCCAATATCTATCATTATTTGCTATTTTCCCAGTGTTTACCATATGTAACTTTAGCAATAAAGATTACATTTTTTTCCTAGAACAGACAAGCATTTCATACAGACAGAAGAACCTGACTTTTTCCTCATGCAGCTTTTAACAAAACTTACATGGACATCAACAGGAACACTCTGAGGTCTGTAAGCTGCCAGTAAACCACGCAACAAATCAAGTAAACCAACACTTGTATAAAATCTTCACAATAAGTAGTAGAAAATTATGCTCAAAAAATACAAGGGGGAAAAAAATCCCACGACACACCAAGTTATCTTTCTGTAAACGACTAACCAGTAATATATCTGTCTTCCTCATTTATCAAACAGTTCTGCATTTTCAGAGGCACACCCAGATCTTGTTTCTGAGAGGCAGATGCTCCTGAAAGACTGTTCTTCAAAGACAAGTTGCATTCTTTGTTGTTTAACTATTGTAAAAAATCACTGTCCTGTGCATGTGGAGAAACAATCGGAGCATAAGCTCTGTCTTCAAAGATATTCTGATACCCAGGTGATGGCAATTGGTGTAAAGCTGTTAAGCCTGCTGAATGCCCAGGTCTTAGCTTTTGACTTTCAGCCATTAGAGTATAGCCTTGAATTTAAAAGAAAAATATGGCTGTGTCATTGTATCTGTATTACAACACCACTGTTCCACAGGAGAAAAGAAATGGCACTGAACAGCAAGGCTGATCACCAGCCTCCGTCCTTATGTTACTGATCAAGAATAAGCGATTAGGCAATCTGGATTTTGTTCTCCTATGGCTAAGCCCTAAACTCACTTTCTCAGGTAGGCAGAGTGGAAGAAAGATAATTATTTAAGTCAGGTTGGACTGATACTGCCAACAGGAGAAAATACCCCTGCCCAACTCTAGAAGGTTTTTCCAGCTCAGCAGTTTTCCATCCCTTTGCACACAGCAAATGAGACTGGAAACTGATACAGGTTACAAGTGTTTGCTTTTTGATACAGATCAGCTCCCTAGTCCAGTTCAGTTCATCACCTCAACAAATTTGTGCTGCATGAGCACAAATGAGGAGGGACCACTTCATTTGGATACAGTGATAGCTGAAAGCAATAAAAGTATTGTGAGAAACAGCAAATCAGAAAGGAAAGCAACTGGTTTACACTGTCTTTTATATTTAAAATATGTTCTTCAGAACAAGGGCTCCCATCATAGCACATATTCATCAAGTTACAATTACATCTGGCCTTTTATAAAAACAGGATAGTATTCCTTCTACAGTAGCACTCAACTTACAGGCTCTGAAGTGATGCAGCATTTATCTTTGACTAATCAAGATGAAGAACACCAAATACCCTTTCAGATTTTAACTGGCAAATTAGATTAAATTCTTCAGTTTATTCAAAGTACGTCATACGCTTTCTTTCTCAACTTACCAAGAACTGCTGTCTGGCCAGTTACCATGCTAAGTAGCTTCTGCTGCTCTTCCATTAGCCTTTGAAGTTGTTCCATCTGTTGTTTCTTTAGCTGTTCCTGTTTCTGTTGTTGCAATTCCCTCAGCTTTTCAAACAAACAAAAAAAATGTATTAGAGGCTAGGCTTACTTAGAATGTACCACAGGATTAGCGCCATCGAGACAAAGGGTATTTCCTGTTTTACAGATGTTCCATTAGGTAAGTGTAACATGAAGGAAATTAAGAGTAAGAAATGCTATGTTAAACAAAATTTTCAGTTTTTTCTGTCTATGAATGCACATGGTATTTCCAGTTTGCCCAATTAACAGTTCCACTAGTCTTTAATTGACCAACCTGCAAAAAATAGGAATCAGAACACTAATTTCTAGTGTATGGGAAAAACATTCAAATTCTGCTCTTTCAACACCAACTTCCACTATGCCATGTTTTTATTAAAATACAAAATACTTCACAGTAATTAAAGCTTTAGAAAAAGTGAGAAGGTTTTTTTCTCTCCAAGATCTCAGTTACAGTGAACAGTACTGATACGAAGGACCAAGAAAGGGGAAAAAGAGCAAGGGGGAAAAAAGACTCATGAAGCTGAATGAAAAAAAGAATTAAAATACTGATCAAATTCAGTAATCAAGTCTTCACTGTCTTGTGTAGCAGGAGTGCCTGACCCCTGCCTCAAGACCAGCCTCGAGGGCCATACAAAGGCAGGACATTTTGTACCCTACCAAACCACAGCAACAGGTTGTGGGCCTCCACGTCTATCTCTATCTCCAGCACATACATATGTGCTGGTCCCAGCTCCTCCAAAGGAAAGGCAGGAGGCCTGATGAAATCTTTCCACAGATCAACCATTGGACCACATCTGTCATCCAACAGGTGAGAAAAATTTCCCTTGAATTCTCCTTTTAGTCCCTTAGAACTCCAGTGAAAGCCGAAGTAAGGCACTATGGAAGTAGAAGCTGTGAGCTAATGATCAAGATCTGAAGATCACCTAAGTCTCATCTCCAACCCCTTCACTTAATTAATTAAAGAAATCATGCTTTTACCTGTTCTGATAATATAGTCAGAAAACCAAACTGAAAAATATCTCATACATCTAAAACTACATTCATCATTGCAAGCATCAGATTAATTTTTTTATAATATATTAGATTGTCAATAACCCTCTAAGACAGTAGACTTAATTCCTCTTAAGATACCGTTAAACCAGCTAATATCTGTCATTTAGCTACTGTTTGATACTGCTGACAACACTGAAAAAGTGAATAAATATTTTCCTATCACACAAAATAGATGAGAAAACTTTTATAGTACCTCATAAGTTGTGGAATTCTTCTCAAGAGACTCACACACATCCCCCCACACCCCACTCGAGTGAACAGACACAGGGATTTGTGCTGAGGTAGCTGCTAACAGAGTGGACAAGGAGGTGAGTTCTCGGTCCTTAACAGCAAGATCTACTGAAGTGCCTCTGAACACTTTGAGCTAACACAATTTACAGCTAGTGATTGGGGAGACCTATGAGTGAACATATAGCCAGTTACAGTGGATTAACTGACGTGCTTGCATTGGAAAAAAACAATAACATCACAGTGTTGTAATTCCAGGCCTTTTTGATCTAATGTCATGGATACTTCATCATATTCAACACTAACATCTCCCCATCTAAACAGAACCAGGCACATGGGTGTGCATAGCTACTTCGAGAACTAGCAGATGATGTTCTTATAGATACAAGAACATACAACTTCACCATGTTTTCAATATCTGTGGTGAAGTGCTATCACTGTAACGATCAGCACCCCATTTCCACAGCTTCAAATGCAGAAGCAACAGAACACTAAAACTGCGCACCTTCCCAGGTAAAAAGATTTCAAGAAGTACACTGCCACTGAATGTAATTTCATTTTAAACTGGAACCTGCACCAGCTGGAAACAACTGAAGTTAGACTCTCCATAACTGCACATCATGAGGAGGACACCAATTTTCACGCATGCATAACTGTGACTTAGGACTTGCTCTTTAAGCTTGCTGTGTTCCATATGTTGCAAAGTTTGCTTACTTCTGGGTATGACAAATCATATGCAGAAATAAAATAAATCTTAATCAATGTAATCAAGGAATTGTAGAACTTTCACCTGTTCAAGCTTTTGTAAGAGTGGATCGCTGTGATCGGATTTATTCTGACCATCCACTTCACCATGGACAAAGTCTGTTTTAGAGGCTTCTACATTATATGCTGCCATGGGAGAAGATGTTTCAGGGGCATATTGCTGAAGCGTACACAAGGTGCCAGACTCTTCTTCACACAAGGAGTCATCACTTAAAGAACAGCTGTCTGAAAGACGCAACCCTTCAGCAGGGAAAGCTGTGATGTTTCCAGGTCCAGATAATAAATTTTCTTTGTTGATTTTCAAACTGATAAAATTAGGATCTAATAAGACTCCAGCACGGGAACTATCGGACATCCAATGTGCAATGAAGTTCTGTTCAGGACTCAGATCTTCACCAGTTGGCATCTTGTAAATTGTATTCCATTTGCTGATACAGCATTAGCATAACAATATTACGTTATGTAGCTTTAGGTCAGTAAAACTTTCAAAGTTCCAGGTATTTGGTATGGATGGTTTTAGCACCTAGAAATTAAGCAGATAAACAAAATTAAAAATCTACAATAACAGATCCCACTAAAAGAAAGTTCCTTTCTTATAACTAACCTAGTGTATTTACAAAGATAAGTCACAGTCTACTTTTCCCTAGGCAATAGAAACAATTCGGACGGCTAGTAACAAACACTTTCTATGCAAGAAGTCAACATAATCCAACTTTTAACCTCATTATTTATCTGAGTGCAGTTAGTATTATCTCAAATACTATAAAGCTGTGTATAAGATTCTCTTCAGTAGTACAGAGAGGTATTCAGAATTTTTTTAAGTGCCTGCAGCAAAAGAAGTGATTTGAGAAGTTGAGAGACTTCCCTCACAGGACCTTGATATTAATGCAAAGTTTCAAATATGTCCATCTAAATATATTTTATTGCACATCTTTCAACGCAGCACTTATCGTTTTTGTGTGTTCTTTAGTTTCTCATGGAAACTCTACAACCATACTGCCTGTTTGCTTCTTCCTGCCAACCAGCTTCTTTTTTTAAATCCATCAAAAAATAAGTTTGAAGACTGCAAAAGTTTCAGTGATAACCAAATTCCTACAAGTATCTTAAAACATTAATGTATTCAGGTAAGTAGGAGACACAAAAGTGATTTCCTCACTTTGGAAGAAAAAAGAGGCAGAACTGCTGCCGATGATGATGTGGCAAGCAAAAGCCTGGCAACTCAGCCCTGCTACCTCAAACTAGTCCCAGGGCAATTAACTCCGTGCCTGTGCATACCGTGTGTCCAGGGAATACAGGGAGAGAAGGGACCACGGGATAAAGGACAACCACTGCAGTCCAAGCTCAACAGTCCTGCCCATCAGCAAATAACTTCTTAAAGCTTTCTCATTCCCAAGAGATCAGTTCATACCAGCTCCTGCTTAACTTTCCTGCTGCCAAAAGGCCTTTACACTTTCAACCAAAGTTTGAAACCGTGACTAGAAGAAACAGTGAAATTCCCTTACAAAAATGTTTTTCAACTACCTTCTGTTTTGAGACGACACTAGAAGTTCCCAGCGAGGTACAAACTCCTTGAGAAGGCAAATTCAAGCCTAGGGGTTCACACACTATTTTTCCTGTTGCCTTTTGGAGACTCTTGCGCAGCAGCCTACCAGTTTGAAGCCTCCCCTAAAGCCTAAGAGGAGCAGCACCTTCATGACAACCGAATGGCTGAGACTGACGCGCCCCGGGGAGGAGAGGAGGGACGCAGGGATCCCGTCAAAGGCCTCCGGCGGGCAGATGAGCACAGCCGCGCTCTCCAGTTCAGCCGAGCCGAGCCAAGGGCCCAGGCCCGGCGCCTCCCTTACAGAGGACGCCCCAAACGCACCGCCGGGTCCCGCCGCTCCCCCGACCCTAAGACACCCGCACCGCGACAGCTCCGACCCGCCACCCCTCACAAGCACCGAGGCGACAGCACCAGCACCACACCTCAAACCGCTTCCTCAGCTGCCCCCTCTCTCCTTCTATTACAAACCTGCCGCCATCGCACAGCCTCCCGGCGCCACAGGCTGGGCACCGCCCCGGCGCCGAGCATGCTGGGAGTTGTAGTCCCAAACCACCTCCTTCCCTGCCGGCTGCGAGGCGGCTCTTCGGCGCTCGAACTACAGTTCCCAGGAGCCTCAGCGGTGAAAAGGCCGTTGATGGGCATGAACAGTGTGCCCGCCATCGCCCCCGTTCCTTCCCGGGGCTGTCAGGGGCGGGAAGAGGTGGCGGGGATCCCCTCACGCACCTCGCTCCTGAGGTGGCTCTTCGGGGAGGCGGCGTTTCTGTGCCGGCAGCGCCGCTCCTCAAGAGGCAGGAGGCCGTATCGGGCCGGTGTTCCTCAGCGGCCGTCCTGACACGGTGTGTGAGGAGATTCCTATCTAGGCAGCGGTCTGCAAGCCTTTCGGGGTGCGGCGTTTTCTGCAGGGGTGAGGCTGTAGACTCTTAGTGTGCTTTTACTGCGGCTGCTTACACCCTTTTAATCTTTAAATAGCTGCAGTAAGGGAGGAACGGAAAGATAAATGGGCAAAAAGCATCCCCTGGCTGTCTGACATTTTGTGCTTTAGGCATGGTTTATCTTACTAAGAGAAATTAGTGTTTTCGTCTAAAATCCAGTAAGTGGCAGAGCATCACACTCCAAAAACTTGTGGTACGTCACAGGCTGTGACCTGTTCTTGCAGCTGTTGTTGTCAGGTACAAAACCCAGCTCTAGGTTGTATAAACCCAGGGCCACCCTTTCAGTTGCCTACTACTAGTTTTAATTTCCACTGTTAACTTTCGATAGTTCCACAGAGCTCTTTCTGCTAAACTATCCATCATCTTCCCTGCACTTTGGTTTGTCCAGTTATGAATATATTGTCTACATGATTGTCCTCAGACAGGATTCTGCATTAACAGCAATAAGCTACTGTGCTAGAAAATACAAGGATTTGTACTCGTGCTTTTTTAAAGCACAGCATCACACTCACTACCTTTGACATCTTTAGTAGGAAAATAGAGTAGAGGTTTGTTTTCAGTTTACCTGCACACTGAAGGCTTTACAGGACTACAGATTATTCATGCTTAGATGATAAAAATTTATTTTTAGCTCCCTCTCTGTGCTAAAAATATGATTCATTGCTTAAAATAGTGTTCAATTTAAATTTTGATCACGAAGTACAAGCTTGTGTGCTTGTGTGAAATCCTTTTGAGGCTATTGGGGCCTTATGGATCTCTACCAACATAAATTAAAATTGTAAGAATTAAGCCAGTGGTAACTGTCAGCAGTTCCATTTTGCATAACTTCCTTATGTGGTGCTGCAACAACACAGTATTCCAGTTAAAAATGTTTATCAGCATTTAATTAATACTCAACAGAGAGATTAAATCCAGTAGTTTTCTATTCTCATTTTGAATTTTGGAAATTTTGCCATTCAAAAAGAGTAAAGCCAAACACTGCTAAAATTCCTCGAGAAGTTTGGTTCTTTAGGGAAATAGGAAAAGGGAGGCTAATATTCAGTTGTAGCATTCATCAACAATGGAAGATAATAAAATCTTCACTCAAGGGAGAGAAAGGCTGCTGGGGACAGAGTTCTAACAGGTTTAACTCAATGTCCTTCTTTCCAAAGTTCACTTCACAGAATCACAGAATGGTAGGGGTTGGCAGGGACCTCTGGAGATCATCTCGTCCAACCACCCTGCTTGAGCAGGGACACCCAGAGCAGGGGGCACAGGAACGCGTCCAGGCAGGTTTTGAATGTCTCCAGGGAAGGAGACTCCACAGCCTCCCTGGGCAGCCTGTTCCACTGCTTTGGCACCCGCACAGGAAAGAAGTTTTTTCTCATGTTAAAGTGGAACTTCCTGTGTTCCAACTTGTACCCATTGCCCCTTGTCCTATCATTGGGCACTATTGAAAAGAGCCTAATCCCATCATCCTGACACCCTCCCTTTAGATATTTATAGGTATTGATGAAATCCCCACTCAGTGTCCTCTTCTCCAGGCTGAACAAACCCAGGTCTCTTCAGTCTTTCCTCATAGGGGAGTTTCTCCAGTTCCCTGGTCATCTTCGTAACTCTCTGCTGGACTTGCTTAAGCTGTTCCCTGTCCTTCTTAAACTGGGGGCCCAAAACTGGACACAGTACTCTAAATGTGGCCTCACTAGGGCAGAGTAGAGGGGGAGGATAACCTCCCTCCACCTGCTGGCCACACTCCTTTTAATGCAGCCCAGGATATTGTTGCCCTTCTTGGCCACAAAGGCACAGTGCTGGCTCAGGGTCAGCCTGCTGTCCACCCGCACTCCCAGGTCCTTCTCAGCAGAGCTGCTTTCCATTAGGTCAATCCTCAGCCTGTACTGGTGCATGGTGTTGTTCCTCCCCAGGTGCAGGACCTTGCACTTGCTTTTGTTGAATTTCATGAGGTTCCCCTCGGCCCAGCTCTGCAGCCTGTCCAGGTCTCGCTGGATGGCAGCATGGCCTTCTGGTGTATCAGCCACTCCTCCGAGCTTGGTATCGTCAGCAAACTTGCTGAGGTTACACTCTGTCCATTCATCCAGGTTACTGATGAATATATTAAACAGTTGATCTGAACTGTCACCTCAATGAGTCCTGCTCTCTGCTCTCTATGGATGAAGTACAGAGCTACCATCTCTCTAAATTAGATGTTTCAGTTAAAATATGGTCCAAAAACATTGCCTGTTTTTAAATGTTTCCTTTGGACTCTAGCATTGTACCAGCATGAATTGCAAATAAATAGTATTTGGATTAATATTGTAGTTACATGTGCATAGCAACTGTAATTGTAACCTGTCTTTCAGAATACTCATGTTCTTGTGGATAGTGCTGATGTCCTCAGCTGTCATGATCTTAAAAATATTCAGAAGTATCAGCTCCCTGTTTTATGTGCAGATTTCATTTGGAAATGAGTTGAAAAAGGGGAAGCTTTTATATATTGATGCATATAAGGTTAATAAATCACAAGACGACACATCTGACCAAAGACCAGACAGACAGGGTAGGTATATTTGACATAATTTATTCATCTATCACTTACTTCAGGAAAGATTGTTTAGAAGATTAGCATTTAGAATCAGCTTTCAAGAAATCAGCAACCATGGAAACTGGCAATAAAGTTGATAAAAAAATTAGAATTTTTCAGAAAAGAAATATTAGTTCCATTCTGTGGAGTCTTTCCAGTGATTTTTTTTTCTTTTAATGAAACTTCAGATAAGACTTCAAGTTGGAAGTGTGGAAAATATATTAAAAGTAACAAAAAAGCTACTCCAATGACTGTCTTTATTTGACTCCACTGGAAAAAGAAAATGACAGTAACTTGGAAGTTTCAGTTAATTTCAACAGTTTTCAATGCCTTTGTATGAGGAAGTGGTATGTTTTGAAATAAAAATTATGAAAAAATAAAATAGCTACAGAACAGCTTAACATGAGATAGAAATACTTAATGCGACATAATTAACACAGAAGAACTTCAAGCATTCCAATACGTAACTTGTTTCAGATGCAAACAGCTATAACTCTGTGTAAAAGGAAAAAGACAAATGTTTGTTTTAATGTTATGAGACAAGCCAAAGAATGTGAAAAAGAGATGAGAAAGATAATTCTATTTAATGCGTACAGTCAGTGAAAAATTATCACCCTGAAAGTTATTAGTGTTTTAATTCTCTTTTTTTCTTCCTAGTAACTATTCTTTTTATTTCCTTTTACTTTTGCATCTCTTGTATTTTGGTGTGTGCTAGTATTTAAGTATATTTAGAAGTAATTACTCTTGAAATAATAAATTTTATTTTATGAACATTGTCATGTCATGAATCAGTACAATTTTCAGACTATATATAAGAATGAGAATCAGGACCCTTGCATTTGTACATTTCCTGTGTCATTGAGTCTGTAGGACAAATCTCATTTTGCACAGCAGAGGCCATGGGCATGCCATTCAATAGCAATCGTAAATAGTTTTAAGCTAAAAGTAAAACTGCATTCATACACTGTATCTCTACAATGTTTAAAAAAAAACCACAAACCAAACAACCAATGAAAAACCCCCAAAACCAAGATGAGCCGTGGAGGGATAGTTCTCCGACTCTGTGGTCAAGTGGCACAGTGTATCTCTCAGCCAGGTGCCCTAATCCTTTTTCCCCTTCCTGTCACAGAAGTCAAGGTGGCAAAGTGCCTGCAGGGAATAAGCACTGTCATAGCCCAGGGAGGTACTGATTCTAGCCGTGAGGCACTTGGGGCAGTTGTCCTTCAGTACTTGCCTCTGTATCCTGCCAGTTACACGGTTGAATAAAATGTGACCTTAGAAGCTGTTAACTTGTTTCAATGTGTAAAGTATTTATGAATATTAAGTAGTAGTACTGTTTTTATTAACTATTCGTAAGTTAAAGTAGAGAAACCAGATATTATACCAAGTAAATAAATGTTTTGATTGCAGATGGGAAAGGCCTCTCATCTGCTGAAAATAAAAATGCCACAAAGAAAAATGAAAACAGCGATTCCAACCTTACTGTTGCTGAAGACAGTGAGAGAAGAACTGAGTCCAAAGTGGGGACTTTTAGGTAAAATAAAATAAAATTAAGTTCAAGACATATTTTGATACATCTACGTTGATATTTCTGTAAATTGAAACAAAAACCCAAAGTAAAAAAAAAAAAAACATTTCCTAATCTGTTTCAGTGACTTCTGGAGATGGCTCTCATTATCTTAATAATGTAGTGGAAGATAAAATTATTCTTTCTTCGTTTTCTGGATTCTGTGTGCATGAATTTAGAACAGCTTTTTATTTTTTTTTTAACCTTCAGATCTGACTGTGGAAATTGATTTTACATTTTTCCATCTCAATATACACCTAAAGTCCAGCTCCGTAATGCATGCAAAGCTTCTACAAACTCAGCAGGCATTAGTATGGCTCAAGCTTTATGATTTTCTGATTAGAGCTCACTTTTTTCCTTTCGTGGTTCCCATGGGTTTTTGCAATCTATTCCAATTTTTTGTTTTTAGAAGTGCTGAACATCTCTTTGTCCCGTGAAAATATTTGGGAGAGCTGAAAGTCAAGATAACTGAGACTGCTCATAGATGATGGGGGAGCAATATTGTTATAGCTGTTTGTAATTACTAAGTTAAAGGGAAAAAAAACAGCTCCAGCACTCTCAAAAGTATTAACAAAATGCAGCTTTCACTTTTAGAGACTGCTGTTCTGTCATTGGGTAGGTATTTAGTTACTCTGTGGCAACATACTAGAGATTACACTTAGAATAGAATCACAGAATCATAGAATCATTAAGGTTGGAAAAGACCTCTAGGATCATCAAGTCCAACCTTCAACCTAACCCTACCATGTCTCCCAAACCATGCCCTGAAGTGCCACGTATACACGTCTTTAAATACCTCCAAGGATTGCGACTGTACCACCTCTCTGGGCAGCCTGTTCCAATGTCTGACCATTCTTTCAGTAATGAAATTTTTCCTAACATCCAATCTAAACCTCCTCTGATGCAGCTTGAAGCTGTTTCCTCTTGTTCTATCACTAGTGACCTGGGAGAAGAGACCAACACCCACCTCACTACAACCTCCTTTCAGGTAGTTGTAGGAAGTGACAAGGTCTCTCCTCAGCCTCCTCTTCTC
The DNA here is from genome assembly GCF_963921805.1 of Phalacrocorax carbo. Lineage (NCBI taxonomy): Eukaryota > Metazoa > Chordata > Aves > Suliformes > Phalacrocoracidae > Phalacrocorax > Phalacrocorax carbo. Next base: position 198,769,488 of record NC_087513.1, on the reverse strand, counting down.
CAGGCTAAACAACTCCAGTTCCCTCAACCTCTCCTCAGACTTGCTCTCCAGACCCTTCACCAGCTTCATTGCCCTTCTCTGGACACACTCCAGCACCTCAATGTCCTTCTTGTACTGAGGGACCCAAAAACGAACACAATATCCAAGGTGTGGCCTCATCAGTGCCGAGTACAGGGGCACAATCACTTCCCTACTCTTGCTGGACACACTATTCCTCATACAAGCCAGGATGCTGTTGGCCTTCTTGGCCACATGGGCACACTGCTGGCTTATGTTCAGCTGGCTGTCAGCCAGCACCTCCAGGGCCTTCTCTGCCAGGCATCTTTCCAGCCACTCTTCCCCAGGCTTGTAGCATTGCATGGGGTTGTTGTGACCCAAGTGCAGGACCAGGCACTTGGCCTTGTTAAACCTCATACAATTGGCCTCAGCCCATCGACCCAGCCTGTCCAGGTCCCTCTGTAGGGCCTTCCTACCATCAAGCAGATCAACACTCCCACCCAACTTGGTGTCATCTGCAAACTTACTGAGGGTGCACTCAATCCCCTCATCCAGATCATTGATAAAGATATTAAACAGAACTGACCCCAAAACTGAGTCCTGAGGAACACCACTTGTGACCAGGCACCAACTGGATTTAGCTCCGTTCACCACAACTCTCTGGGCTTGGCCATCCAGCCAGTTTTCTACCCAGCGAAGAGTACACATGTCCAAGCCATGAGCCACCAGCTTCTCTAGGAGGATACTGTGGGAGACAGTATCAAAGGCTTTGCTAAAGTCCAGGCAGACAACATCCACAGTCTTTCCCTCATCCCCTAGATGGGTCAACCTGTCATAGAAAGAGATCAGGTTGGTCAGGCAGGACCTCCCTTTCATGAAGCCCTGCTGACTGGGCCTGATCTCCTGGTTATCCTGCACATGCTTGGTGAGCTCACTCAAGATGAACTGCTCCATAACCTTCCCCAGTACCGAGGTCAGACTGACAAGCCTGTAGTTCCCCGGATCCTCCTTCCGGCCTTTTTTGTAGATGGGTGTGCACCAGCAAGCCTCCAGTCATCTGGGACCTTCCCTTGTTAACCAGGACTGCAAATAAATGATGGAGAGTGTCTTGGCGAGCTCCTCTGGCAGCTCCCTCAGTGCTATCCGGTGGATCCCATCCAGTCTCATAGACTTGTGAGTGTCCAGGTGGAGCATCAGGTCGTAAACTGCTTCCTCCTGGATTATGGGGGTATTATTCTGCTCCCTGTCCCTGTCTTCCAGCTCAGGGGGCTGAATATGCTGGGGATAACTGGTCTGACTGTTAAAGACTGCGGCAAAGAAGGCATTTAGTACCTCAGCCTTTTCCTCATCCTCAGTTGCAATGTTCCTCTTCGCATCCAATAGAGGATGGAGATTCTCTTTGATTCTCTTTTTGTTGTTGATATATTTGTAAAAAACATTTTTTGTTATCCCTTACAGCAGTGGCCAGGTTGAGTTCTAGAAGTCCTGATGCTGGAAGATTTGACTACACATATATATCCTATATATAGGACCAAGCTATTAAAAAAATAACATGTAACATGGCAATGAAAAAACATTTATTGTGTTGCTTCCATAGTTCTTCTGAAGAAAGATGATTGAAATCTAGTCTTCATCTTCAGGTTCACACTAGACATTCAGGTCTGCTAGTGCAGCAGCTTGTCCGGGTCGGATTTCATTTATCAAATATTTTTTTGCTGTTATTTTGCTGCTGAAAAATAGATTTATCCTCTTATATTAGTTCTTATTTTAGTATGATGTTGCAGCCTATTACAGTACAGTATTTACAGGGCATATACGATTTTAATTACTCTGATTCCATCCAGATTTTACAGTTAATATTATCAAGATACTCCTTTTTTCCCCAAAAATTTTGAAGTTGCAAAATATTGTGTCGTTGAAAAAGTAAGCCTATCTGTTATTGTGAGAATGTAGGAGGATCTGTAGATGAATAAAAGGTTTATATATTTATATACATCGACAGTAACTCTGTTACCATGTGCTGCAATGCAGAGAGGACTACTGAAAAGTACTTTAATGCTTTCTGTCTTTCAGTGCAGCCTAATTTTACTGAAACAAAACCTTTCAATTATCTCTGTAGTGTTCTCGCCAAAGTTTTTCAGTAGAATAATATTTGCTTCTAACAAGATATATGTTATCATGGATGTTATGTCTTAAATCTAATTTAAATGTTAAACTTTTTTCTTAAAAATCTTTCAAAACTCAAAACCAAAGGAAATGTACAGCAATCAGTACAGTGAAGCCCTGAAAGGAGCTTCTGCTTGTTACTATGATACAAATAATGAATAATTCTGCTTCTTTTCTTAGCCAGTCATAGAGTGTGGTTCTAAATGGGGTGAAAAAATAAGTAGGACAAGGGGAAGTACTTGGTGCAATATCATTTGAATGAAACACTTAAGCAATAAATTGGGGGTCAGGGGGCTTTATTTATCTCTCCATTTAGGTTAACTCCAAGAAAAACAAAGATTTTGTAGTTATTGAATTACAGTGTTCCCAAAGCATTTTAGCTTCTGTCTTGACTATATGCACACTTCAGTGCATCAAATGGAACAAAGGTATGAACCACTCATTGATATTACCTGTTTGTTTCTTTGTGCGTGTTGAACATACCTGTTCCAGAGAGCTTCAGGTGCTTTTCATTCTTACTTGCAGGCTAATCCTTAGATATAGATAATAGGAGGTCATTCTGTTAAGCTTTATCATAAAAAGTTTAATTTATGATTGGCTCCTCTACTCTCTGTAAGCAAGTTACAACTTGCTCAAAAGAACTGTTTTGGGACTTGGCAGCAACACAGCATGCCCCTGGATGCACCTGCCTCACACTCACATACATTTTCCTGGCAATATCTAAACTGTATAATGACATGTTTACATGCAGAAATGCTATAGAGAGTGATATTCTGGGCATACTACTGAGAGACAGAAAAGCTTGTTTTGAGGGCAGCCTAAATGTATTTTTCAGCATACAAGTCATGTATGTACGCTGGTATAGCACTTGCAGTCTGTGTCATTGTAACATTAGATTCACGTCAAGGGAGCTGTATCAAGGATGAATTTTGTATAATTCAATTGATAGAACACGCTGTTCCAGCACACATTTAGATGAACCTGTCATCACCATGGGGTTTGTATATGGAGCCCTGTGCTTGTTCTTCATTCCCATGAACCCTCAAGAAAGCACTGCCTTGCTGGAAGCCTGTTAAATCACAGCCCAGAAGTTAATTGTGGTTTGTCAGCTGCTAGAGCAATGTCTGGTAAAATTGATCCTTTTAAGTATCTATGTAGTTTCTTTGACTAACTTTACTCTTCCAATTTATAGAATAATAAACAGTTCATAACTCATTCTGCTGAAGAAGTAAGAGAAAAATATGAGACACTTATTACAGACACGAAGAGCCAGGATTTCCTGCTCAGAGAAACTTTTCCACTAGAAGCAGAATTTTTAGCATCTACAAAATTGCAAAAAGCTTGTACAACTTGCATGTTTACACTCTTCTGTCCTTAATGATTTGTTTTAGTTTCCAGTTTCCTGAATGTGGTAAACATTGTCCAGATCACAGTGATACAGCCATAGGTTAAGGGAAACTGTTTATATGTAAATGTTTTGAAATTATTAATTTTTATAATATTGAGTGAATGTTCCCAGTACTTAAACACATTAAAAGCAAATGTAGTCATATTCATTACAGGTTTTTTTTTCTCATTAGATGCATTATCAACTAATGTGATACCTAAGAAGTGATGTGCTTATACAGCAAACAATCACTGTGTGTTGTATGACTTTGACTGTCAAATTATTCTGCATACTACACAGATGTCACAGGCTTGATGTAGATTGCATTGTAACAGGACTCCCCACAATGGCAATAGCAGTTGGATTCTGCTCCCTAAAGTACTCTTCAGACAATGTGTTACTGCTATTTAAAATGTAGTGTGACAGAAATTTTTTTCCCACTTACATTCTCACTGTACTTTATCTACTTCTCTCTTCCACCATGGTTAGCTTCTATTACAGGGGACAACTGGCATATAGATTATATCCAGCAATGTCAAAAGGCCCACATATGTCCTCTACTGATCTCAGAAGCTGCGTGGTTGATGCCATATCAACAAACAATGTAGAATTTCCAAACTTGTGTAAGAATTGTTTAATGGCATCAAGTTTTGTGGCAGCTTCTGGAGTTGTAGAACAGTGAGAAAAAGCTCAAATAAATGTTTTAACCATGTTCCTCAGAAAAACTTAAGAAAATCTGTTTTCACAACTCTTTTTGATGTATGAATTGCACTGATTTTCATGGCCTCTCTATTCCTCTGTAACTTTGCTGTTCCAATTTTTTATTTTCACAGGAAAAGTGTCTTTCCAGCCAGAGCTTTTTGAACCAGAGATCTAGTGTTATCTGTTATAAAACACTGACCATTTTGAACCATCTGTTCTTTTACCAGCTGTGCAAAAAGGAAACATCTGGGGTGTGCAGGTGTAGTGGTTTAGCCCCAGTCAGCAACTATGCACCCCACAGCTGCTCGCTCACTCCCACCCTCCTTGTGGGATGGGGGAGAGAATCGGAAGAGCAAAAGCAAGAAAACTCGTTGGTTGAGATAAGAACAGCTTAATAATGAAAATAAAATAGTAATAACATAATGAAAAGGAAAACAAAGAGAGATAGAAAGAGAGAGGCAAAAGCCAGGAAAAAAAAAACGTGATGCTCACCACCTACCAACCAACACCACCTGTCCCTGAGGTGCCATCGCTGCTTCCCCCACCCAACTGTCCCCAGTTAATATACTGGGCATCATATCATATGGTATGGAATATCCCTTTGGTCAGTTTGTATCAGCTCTCTTGGCGGTGCCCCCTCCCCTCCTGGCTTCTTGTGCACCTGGCAGACCTGATAGTACAATGTACTGATAAAGATACCAAGCAAATCAACTTTTGTCTTCTCCAAGACTTTGTCTCCGTTTTCAAGAGAGGTTGTGGCCATCCAGCCTGCCGTGCTCTCCACTTGAAAGAATTTATAAAAGCAAAGCTTTCCTTCAGTTCGATGGGACTGAAGAAATTATATAAAGCATGCATGAGCATTGCGCACTGCATTGTTTATGGGAATAGGAAAGTTTAATTATCTGTATAAGAAATTAACTGCCATGTCTTGCATCTTTGCCTTTTCACTGAATTGTGTTTATTTTACTGCAATTACTTGTAGAAGAAGCCATCCATTCAAGTGCTATATGTCAGGAAGTTAGTGATTTTGTGGAATTGATCTGGGCAGAAGCTATTGGCCACCTGAATAGTTTACTGCTTAAATCAGTAAACAACATAAGCCTAAATGATGTAAGTCAATTCTTGTTACTCTGTGAGGATGAATATGTAAATGCTGTTAGCAGTAAATATTTTTTTCCCAGAAAACACGTATGTTATGTTTCACACTGGGATTGGTAATTACACTTTTGATGCTCCTGCACTTCAACAAATCCATGCTTCAGAAATGTTTATCTCGAATTTTGCTTTAGAATCATGACACTAAAAACATGCTGTACTCACTAGGGCAGATGGCTGTCTTCCATTTTATAGTAATTTACACAATTTTTTCCCAGAGGCATTTGTGAGACACAGACCAGTCTTAGATCAATATTGAGCTGCAGCAAGACATTGCTATGCAGCCTCTAATGTCAACATTTTATTAGCTGTTGCCTGTGGCTGATATAAATTAAAAAGTGTGTTGCCTTTTTCTTCCTGCCTTGAGAAGACAAAAATAATATAGAGTATTCTGTGAAAAATTTCTAATTGAGAAGGAATGTACAGATACAAGGAAATCTATATCCTGCCTGGACAAATTGTCTAAAATTAATCTAAATTGTCTAAAATTATTTTAATTTCATTTGTAGGTTGCACTTTATAAATAGGTCTGCAGCTCTGCTTAATGTATTTTAGGAAGAACTAGTGCACTTAAACATTTAGTAAGAAATTTATTATCCTCTACTTTCTGTTATTTCATCAGTGTGTTAAAGCTGACAATATGAATTAACAAGATGTTAAGGAACATTGTCTTTCAATCTGATTCATATTCTGTTTTATTGCAGGGAGGTTATTTTACCATCTCTTAGCTCTGCTTGAGGTACTTTGCAAGTATCCCAGTGTAAAAGCAGAATACTGTGTTCATATCATAGCTGCAGGAAACTATTTTGTGGATATTGTACTAACAAGAGTTAAAGTTTTATTTCAGTGTGGAATTAAATGATCCATTTTCAATATCTATTGCTTTGCACTCTCTGTAATTTTCCGATAGCTTTCAGTTTACTAATCTCTTCTTTTAAAGGTGAGCAAAGCAGAAGGTATTTTACTCCAAGTAAAGAATGCACTGGATGAGGGAGCTGGCAAGGTGGCACTACAAGAGATGATAATGGAATTCTATCCAGTTATACATCACAAAACTGAAGTAGACTATGAAGTTTCCAAAAAGCTGTTATCTAGAAAACAGGACCTTTGTCAGGTAACTTTTCCAGAATGCTAGTAAGCCCTCATCTGCACTGTGCTAAACCAGTTTTGAACTTGCTCACTAGGTAAATTGACAGGATACTTTGCACAGCTAGTCATAGGCTGTCAGTTTAAAAAACCAATAATTTATTGGAATCTTATGAATAGAGTAACACCCAGGGGGGAAATCAGTGTTTTGAACAAGACCAGTTGCTGTCCAGATGGTGGCAGGAGTTTCCATTGCAATCATTGTTGTGATGGCATCTTCAGCTGGATCAAAGGAGAATCATGGAACTGTTGTTATCACCCAGCTGACCCTAGCAAGTACTCCAGCATATACATAATCAGTTTCTATTCAGTATCTTAAACTATATACAAAATATATCTAAGCTATTCTAACTATATGCAAAGACTGTTCTGTGTACCCTTTCCTTTCCTGCATATGCAGGAACAGTTTCTAGAGGCTATTTAAAATTACCAATCTGTGTGCAGCTTGGTCTGTTCCTACTTCTGCAGCATAAACTGGTTGGGGGAGTTGCCTGGGCTGCCTGGATTGTTAGTGCAGAAAGTTAGTGCATCTAAACAGATAACATATTTCAGCTGGTCTAAGCACAGCTGGTCTGCCTAGGGGAACCTCCCTCATATCCTCAGCTCCTGTGTTAGTTCCTTTGTTTTTAAGCTGGCTAGGAGTTCAGTCAATTGGGGATTCTATTACTCTGCTGCAGGTCAGTCTATTGTCTCATCTTTGCAGAAAAAACCTGGGAAATTCTCAGCCTACTGGGGGGATTGCCAACAAGGTGTGCTGAGTGTATCCACAGATGCCCTTGTGCCCAGCAGTGAGGGCTGGCTGCTTCGTAAGGGCAGATGGATGGGGCTGGGGGTGGCAGTGAGCAAGCCAAGGGCAGTTACCACTGTCAGCAGCTCTAGTCCCGTGGTACCCAAACTGGAAAAGCAGAGCAGGTGACAGGGACTGCTGGTGATAGTAGCCAGGGTCAGTCCAGTTTGCCTCTTCATTGTGGTTTGTCTGGCAGGTCCAAGGTCAAACCAGGAACTTGAGTCCATAGGATCTTGGTCAGAACTAGGGAGATGGGAGGCTGGATGCTCAGCTGACAGATCAAGGGCAAGAGCCTAAGCTCAGAGGCATCTCTTGAGTGAAGGAAGGGCAAGAATCTGCTAAGTCTTTCTCTTTCAAGGCTCTACAGCTGCATTGTCAAATCTGGCTCTGAGCCCAAACAGTCAGGCCCTCTGGAGGGGCAAGAGGCAGTCAGAGCTCTGACAGCTACATCACTGTTGTAACTATAGAGCAAACTCAAAATTCCTCCTTGTTTTGCGATTATAATGCAAATTCCATAGATTCTGCCCAAGGTACCTCTTCCTTTTGGCAAAGGATATCCAGAAGTCAGTCTCCTGTAAGTTACAAAAAATAAAGGGGGAGAGGTAAAGGAAAGGAGGCTCCTTACTGTTCTAAAAGAACAAATGCTAATAGTGCCTTTAACCTTGGCAATCTTTTGATAATTAAAATGTTTTAACATTTCTGATATAAAAAAATTACTATGTCTCATAAAGCTTTCCCATGTCTTAGTGAAGTGTAGCATTACAATCTTTTCAGAGTTAGATGTCCTTTCTCCTGATCTGAGAAAATTACATGAGTACCTTGTGCTACTGCCCTAGCTGGGTAGTGGCCTCAGGGACCAAATGACAGATTCTAAAAAGTAAGAATTGCCTCATAAGCAAAATCAGAATGGTAGCCAAGCATAAATACAGGTTTGTGGAGCTGTTATGAGTAGACTCCATCCAAAGCTTGATTTGGAGTTGTACAGAAGTGGTCTAACACTGTTTTTGATAAACCTTGTTCTTCTAAATTGTTTTCATGGGATTCTAGAGCTGTTTGTTCCTGTTCCAAACTGTATTTTAAGTGTTTCATTTCTTTGTTACTATGCTGTAACTTTATATAATTTAGTCTGATTTGAATGTTTCCTTAATGAAAATGTAACAAGTATTCATAAATGTCTGTATTTTCTAGCTAATCAGAGACATGCTTGATATATGTGAAACAAATATATCATGCTCAAACCCGTCATCTTTGGCCAAATGCCAGGCTCTGAGGTGCAAGATTGAAGCTGTTGACTCAATGGGTTATCAATTTCTCAATGTTGAACAAGTGTTGAAAAACAATTACAAGTGTGCATTTAATAGTTAAGCAATGATTCCAGTAAAATTCAAGGTATAGTGCACAAAATACCTTAAGGAGGACTGAATTATCAGGTTCTGTTACTGTACAGTGTTCGTTGTGCTGATGGGATGCAGAGCTGGCATATTTACCATAACTTCTATTAGAACAAAACAGAGGTAAATAAAAAAAACAAACCTGAAAATCATAATATTGTCAAATTTGGGGGTGGTGGTGTTTCTGGTTGTTGTGTGCAACGTCATGGGAATTCTTTCCAGGTAAAAATTTACATTCCTTTCTTTGTGACATTGAATCAGGCTTAACTATATTCTTAAATATATTAACCTTTTTTTTTTTTTTAAAATGAAGTTCTCTTGCATTATGTTTAACCTAACTTTTACTGTTAACATTTATATCCATATACTTCTACAGACCTCTGGAAGGAAAATCAGTTTTTTGTAATGATAAATTTAATTACTCTCCAGGTAGATTAGACTTCAGATGCAGCTATTTGGATATCATGGTGAGGAGTATGGTTTAAATCCAGATAAAAGATGACAAAATGGAGAGTAATGGCTGTGTGGAAAATTTATTCTGTTTTAGGAAAGAATTGCATCGACAATTTCCTCCTTCCACTTCTATACATTATTTCCCCATGACTACTTTATTTGGCATCCTTTTACATTATCATAAATTCTTGGAATATCAGAATATCTAGTTCTATGACTGAATACCATGGATTCACTCAGGCATGGTAATAAAGCTAAAATAGCATAACCTCTAGCAGCCTAACATATTTAAATTCTCATCATAGCATGTGTGCAGTGAATATCAGCCACTGAATATTTAAGGATATTTTTAAAAACATACCTGATATGTAACACCATCAGAATTAAAATACCTCAAAAGTCATATTAGCATTCTGTTGTCCTCATACTGCAGATTTTAACTGTAAGTTACAAAACCATTGAACTTATTTAAACATTGTATCTTGTTACATTCTTTATGTATAATCTGGTTTCTGTGGGCATCAATCAGTAGTAAATCAAATGTCTCATAAATAATCTAAGGATGGTATCTCTACACCTAATAGGTTTGCAAATCAAAAACTGGAAAAATTTCCAGGTATCCATTCCCCAGCATTTTACCTTTAAAACTCATACTTTCTTTTTCTTAGATACAAAAATTTCATAAAGTTTTTTTGAAATTGAATACAGCACCATTGCTAGAAATTTAGAACTACTCATCTAATAACCAAAAAAATTATTTTGAATGTTTGGCAAAGAATCTGGAAAATGCATTGTTTTTGTGCTAAATGAAGAAAACCTAACAGTCTTTATTGCTTTTGTAATCAGTCTCTTGGTGATTAATATGACTTTGGGATTTACTATTTTTATGAATACACTTTATTTTCCTTGAGTGCCTATGGGTGGTTTCTGTAAAGCGTATTTTGTTTTAATCCTCTGTGGTTCGTAACTGCACAATGTGTATTAGGCCACACACTATATGCAAAAGTATTTTGTACTACATTCATTGTGTGACCTTCTTTTTCTCTAGAGGACTCCTAATGCCAAAAGTGGTTGCTGAAGATCATGGCCTGGAAAGAGCTGGCACTTGCAATCTGGGCATTGGCATTTACCTCAGTGATTCTGTTAGGTCTGAATAATGACAATATCTCTTTACTTTATCCTTTGTGTGTTCTTTTTACTTTTCAAATTAAGTAGATATAATGCTTAATACTTTTAAGGTAATTCAATTATGAAGTTTATCCCTGTCCATCTGTTCAGAAGTACTTGTGTATCCTTAAACTCCTATGATGTTTACATTAATATAAATTTTAATAAAACGCATATGGTATTTCTTTACAGTTAGTGCCAGCATTAAGTATCCTTCACCCAGTGAAATGGATGGAACCTGGCTCCTGGCAGTCTGTGACGTGGCACCTGGATCCTGCTTAGATTTGCATGAATAAGACTATCCATTAAATAACGTACCATCAGGTTATGGCAGTGTGTATGGAGTCCGTAAAACAGCAGACAGCTCTTCAGACTTTGAGGTACTGACCCTACAGTACTGGGCACTTGAAAAGGCACCAAATTTTGGATTATACCACTGATAAATAACAGAACTAATATAAACCGCATTTCAGTTCAGACTAAAACAGTAGACAGGAATGTGTAAAATCACCTTTGTCTGTCTTGCAGCCTGCAAAAGTGCATAATTTCTAAGCTTCTAAATTGCTATTTGAAAAGAATTCTTGCAAGAAAACAGTACTTAAAAGATGTAAACGTTATTTTTTTTATTATTATAACTGAATCATCAAATAAATATCTAGTCTGTCATATTTAAATTGTTATTTAGAAGTAATATTCTACTTTGTATGGAATAAGAAATCACTACTGTGGAAGGTTCATTGTTATGTAAATGAATCCAGCTGATAAAAACCCCTGTCTGTATAGGTTGGTACTCTAAGGCAGGAATGGTAGCTGTAGTAGCACACTAACACATACAGTTGCTCTCTAGATATCCACCAGTTTTTTGCTTTTTTTTGTTCTTAGGTATTTCGATGAATGTTTATGCTTTATGGAGAAGAAGTATAAGGAGTGTGGGGAATACAAAGTAAGAAGATAAGAGATGCAAGCAGTAGTGATACAGAAAGATTAGGGTAGAGAAAATAAAATCTGTCAGAATCCTATTATTTTTCAAAAATTATGTGTCATTTAGGTTCCCCTCCTAATCAATTTGCATTGTTTTAGATATTATCTACAGCTTTGTTTTTATTATAAAATACCTTTATTTGTTTCTACCAGGATGATGAATTTGTTGTGTATAAGACCTGTCAGGTCAAAATTAGATATGTTGTTAAGTTTTGCCTTGCTGAAGATCAAATAAAACCATTTCAGCCTGCAATTGGCATGGAACTAGAGCAAGATAACAATGAGCCAGTGTCACAATGTCATTTACAGCATGGGAGTAAGAAATGTTCTCTGTTTGTATATTGATGTGCTTCCAGAGTTTCCTAAATACTCATCAGAACCCTTTTTAGAGTACTTGTACGAAGATAACATAATAAAAAATAATTTGCCATTTATTTGCAAATGTTACCAAATTAGTGATTACCATGTGGCATCTCTGTAGCATCTGTTTAACAGATTTCCTATAGGCATAATTACCAACAGCAGTTGCAACTCCTCCCATCACAGTGTGTTTCAAGAGAAGCACAGGAAGCACTTTTGCGTAAATCATCAGATGGTCTTTAAATAATTCAAATGCAAGGTTCTAAACAAAGACCTTAAAGAACTATCATGAACTTATGAACCCTTAGACAGACAGCAATACAGGTCAGCAATACAACACAAGTATTCATAACAGGAACTGAGTGTTACTTCTGTGTTGTGAATTTCATAAATAAACATGAACTGTTGATATAGGATTAGTTTCAGTCACCTTTCCCAAATGTATATTTAAAAAAATATCTTTTTGATCTTTCATAAACTCTTTGTTTTAGCTATGCATTACCAAATGCAAATCTTTCAAATCCTGTAAAAATTGGTCTTCGGGACAGACTGGGAAATCTTGTCCCTCTGGGAAGTGTTTATATCAAGGCTAGGATAATAGGCTATGTAGCACAGGTAGAGTATGCTATTTATTGTCCTTTTCCATAACAGCCCTGAAAAATTAATCCATTTTTAAAGTAGTGTTTTAGTCAAAATGCTATTTAGTGTTTAGTTAATTGCAAAATTAACTAAAATAAAACTAAACTTAAATTTGGCATTTGTATAATCAAACAAATGCCAGAAGTTCTTCGGACAGTGAAAGGCTTGGCTTTCTTTTTCAGTCTGTTTTCTGCCTATGCATAGTTGAGTCACCACTGTAAAGAAACTTTCTGCAGTAGTGTATGCATTATGTTCTGTTTAAAAGTTCTTCTTGCCAATCTGTTTGCCAGCTGCATTATAAACCAATGAGAAGTACCTAGAATGATTGAAGGTTTATGGAAATGTATTTGTGGTTTGTTTTTCACTTTGGTTAGACAACCTAAATTAGCTGCCACAATTAAAATGTCAATCCATAGAAAAGAACTTGCTATTCTAACCTGAAAATTAGCTAATAAAAGTTAGCTAAGCAGACTAAATAAGGGCCCACCCTGGTTTTTAGTACGTATGCCCTAAGAAGACATTCTGTCAAGTCACAGGTCTTTACCAATCATAGGGCATAATTCTACAATCTCCTCCACCTTCAACTGCATCCTGCCTGAAGCAGTCTCAATCATGCTAAAGCTATGGCTTTACTGGGTTCTGTCACATGTGTGTCTCTCCACAAGAATCTGTATTCAGGGGTCTCCAGTGCCAAAATAGCTTCCTAAAAGTAAATAATGTTTTTTCTGTGTTGTTGCTAAAGCATTAAAAAAGAAAACGGGAAAACAGGAGAGAAAAGGGTTTGAAAGAATTGTCTGCAAATGAGAATGTGCTTAAACTGTTCTGACACTCCCAACTATTGTCTGATCAGCCTGATTCCTTTGAACAACTGTTGTCATGAGGGATTGTCACGGGGGGTTGTTTGATTTTTGTTTTGGTTTGGGTTTTTTGTCTTGTTTCTTATGGAATGAATTACTATCCAGTGGTATCTGTTCTATGACCCAGTCTGTCAAAGCAGAAAACAGTCTATAAGGCTGAGGTACAGAGCATAAACCAGAAATGATTGAACAGCAAGGGACAACAAGAATGGCAGCAAAGGGGAACTAGCAATTGCTAGAGTTTTGTTATGACACTTGGCAAGTAAGCAGAAGAGCAGATGTGAGAAGAAAGCAGATGCAATCTGCCAACTCAGAGGCAAAAATTCTGTCATTAGAAGATGGATACTATGCATAGATAAGTAACATAGGCTTTTCCAAGCATCCCTTTTAGTATATCATAAAAATAGGCCAATTTTTTGTGGAGGTTTACTCTTCCTTCTTGTTTAGTCCTGTCATGGTTTTAGCTGGGATAGAGTTAATTTTCTTCACTGCAGCTGGCCTAGTGCTGTGCTTTGGACTTAGTATGAAAACTATGTTGATAACACACAGATGTTTTAGTTGTTGCTGGGTAGTGCTTGCACTAGTCAAGGACTTTTCCAGCTTCCCATGCTCTGCTGGGTGCACAAGAAGCCGGGAGGGGAGGGGGCACAGCTAAGAGAGAGCGGATTCAAACTGGCCAAAGGGATATAACGTCATGCCCAGTATGTTAACTGGGAGGAGCTGGCCAGGGGAGGGAGGCAACAATTGCAGCTTGGGGACAGGCAGCCATCAGTCAGCGGGTGGTGAGCGGTTGTACTGTTTGTGTTTCTGGTTTTTTCCCTTTTCCCCTTTTCCTTTTTATTATATTATCATTATTGTTATTATTATAGTAATCAATATTATTATCAATATTATTTTATTCTAATTATTAAACTGTTCTTATCTCAACCCACAAGTTTGGGGTTTTTTTTGGTTTTGCTCTTCCGATTCTCTCCCCCATCCCACAGGGGTGGGGGGAGTGAGCGAGTGGCTGCGTGGTGTTTAGTTGCTGACTGGGGCTGAACCATGACAGTCCTTACTGGCTTGAAAATATTATAAACGCTGCAGTGGTGAATTCTTTTGTAGGCAATAGCTTGACAGCTCCAGCTGTGCCAGTATATCAGATAACTTTTAGAAGGTCATGGTTTGTTCTTCTGGAAGAGATTCAATTAATGATTTAGAGATTAAAAGTTCTACAGCTTCTTGCATGTTTCTGGAGATATCTATTTATCAAACACTGATCAATGTTATACTTTCATTTCTAAGGTAAATATAGAAGTTCCAGTTGTGGCATTTTGTGGTGCAAAGCAGTTATGCTGTTACACTTAAAGTATTGATGTTTTAATCACATTTTAACACCACTGTTACGCAAAAAATATTCATTTTAGCTAGTAATGTTTCAGACCTACACCAATCAAAACAGTAAACCAACTAAAGCAAAATATGTCTTTCCTTTGGATGATACAGCTGCCGTTTGTGGATTTGAAGCTTTAATCAATGCAAAACACATCACTGGAGAGGTAAAATGTTATTGTACTTTGCCTTTGGTGTAGCTGCTTCAATCTCAAGATCTGAAAGCCCTTCATTAGTAATGAAGATGTGCAACACTAATTTTGGTTTCTCTCATGTCCTTTGTTGTTACCACTTGGCTGGATTTCAAGGTAGTCATGTCATTTAAGAGAATATTAGTTAAGCTTTTTGTCTGTAGAGATGAAATTACTTATTTTGGAACAATCTTTCATAGGTTAAAGAAAAGAAACAAGCACATGGGGAATATCGGAAAGCTATCAGTCAAGGTGATGGAGCTTATCTACCGGACCAGGATGCACCGGTATGTTGAATATTGTGGTTTAGTACCTACATGAAAATTTTGCAGCTGTCCAATTAGAGATTCTTTGCTGAATCATGTCTTTGTTGGGAAACTCCTTTTTACTAGAACTTACTTGGGCCATACATTTGATCATTTTTAACAACTCATGTTTCTTTAAATATGTGCTATGTCTTCAATAAAACAGCTATTTCTTTCAGGTGGTGGGGTTTTTTTGTTTGGTTGGTTGGTTTTTTGGTAGAAGATTAATTTATTCAGTTACTATTGATCAATTTTTGCTAGGAATTAGGGAATTATTGGAAGTTTGATGTTTCAAATCATAGTCCCATTTTTCCTTACACTTTACTAAAGCCAAAGAGTTGTTTCTGTGTTAGCATTTGTTTTCGGTGTACCTAAACACCACTTAAATTATTGTTTCAGAAAACATAGGCTTTAATGATATCAGTAAAGCTAGTTTGTGTTTTTTAATTTGGGTTTATTTTAGGATATTTTTGTAATATGTATTGGAAACTTATCTCCAAATTCTACAGCTGTGATCAAAATCACCTCTAACACTGAACTGAGTTTCCAGCATCTTTGTATCACCTTTCATATGCCTGCTTCTCTGTCACCATGGCAACAGAACAAAGCATTAAATGAAAAGATGCAGGTTTGTTAAAATACAACCTTAAAATAGCATCTTCTTGTTTTGATGCAAAACTTCTGTGCCTAGGGAATTGTAGTTTAGCAAAATTGTTTTCCTTTTCATGTCTTCTCTTTTGTTAGAAGGTAATTGTAACCATTCTTGTCATAACACAATGTGAACACAAACTTAGGAATGCTGCAATTGGTAGAAAGCCTCTAACTATCTCCGAGGATGTATTTGCTCCTGCAGGATTTAGAAAGTTGACTTGAGTTGGCACATGTTAGATCTCATATTTGAAGTTATCTGCTGTTTCTGTGCTGCTCTTCCTCCTTTGGCTTGCAAAGACATATTATCTCCATGAAATAGCAGCTGAGCATCTGCTGAACACTCCATTATTATCCTTCTCTGCTTCAGGGACAAGGTTGCTCATCTGTTCCTTTGGAAGCCATTGATGGCTCTTGAATTCTCCAGGTGGGAGGGGAGGTCTTCTCTGTGTTTAAATGGTGGCAAAGAGACAAAAATGGTCCTTGTAGTCCTAGTCCCTGTGAGATCATATAGCTGTCTCATATGTCTGACTGTTCAACAATCACATGTTGTGCTTCAGAGCTGTATTATACTGAGTTCTGAGGTTCATTGTGTCCTTGGTAAACATGCATCCATTCATCTTAATTTTAGCTGCTATGATGCTCAGATTACAAAGCTATATGATTAAATGAAGTAAAAAGGGTTGCATGCAATCCCAATTTACTGATATAATAACAGAAAGGACCTCCAGGGTGATAAAAGTGTCAGGAACGACATACATTAAGAGCCAGACAAAATACTGAAGAGGTGGATGAAATATTCTATAAGCAGCTGGGAGAAGTCTCACAATCACTAGCCCTTGTTCTCATGGGGAACTTGAACTTAACTGATGTCCGCTGGAAATACAGTACAGCAGAGAGGAAACAGTCTAGGAGGTTCCTGGAGTGTGTGGAAGATAACTTCCTGACACAGCTGGTGAGTGAGCCAACTAGGGAAGGCACCCCACTGGACCTGTTGTTTGCGAACAGAGAAGGACTTGTGGGTGTTCAAGGTTCAAAGTTCAAGGCTGTCTTGGGCACAGTGATCACAAAATGATGAGTTTTTGATTCTTGGAGAAGTAAGGAGGGGGGCAGCAGAACTGCCACCTTGGACTGCTGGAGGGCAGACTTTGGCCTGTTTAGGAGCCTGGTTGACAGAGTCCCTTGAAAGGCAGGCCTGAAGGGTGAAGGAGTCCAGGAAGGCCGGACGTTCTTCAAGAGGAAATCTTAAAGGCTCAGGAGCAGGCTGTCCCCACATGCTGAAAGGTGAGCCAGTGGGGAAGACCACCGGCCTGGCTGAACAGAGAGCTTTGGCTGGAGTCAGGATTACACTCCTTATGTTCATGTTCAGCATATTTACATTCATTGATTATTGGTTATTGATATGAAGGAACTAGGCCTGGCGATGGATGTTTCAGTGCTGGTAGTCTGAGCTGGCACAGCTTTTAATGTTACCTCTAGACCACTAACATTAATGTTAACATTAATGTGCTAATCTCAAAATGGGAATTACTGCTTTTCATGGGATCACGTGGCTTTGCTATTACAATAAGATAGTTCAAGAAACATTTGCTAGAAGGTGGAAGGAGAGATGCTTGTCTATTAACCCTTCTTTTATTTTAAATATAAATTGATACCAAGTGAGAAAGACAAGTATTTAGTTTTACTATTACAAAGGTACCTTATTTTCAGCAGGAACGCATGGCCTATAGGAAGGGATAGGAGAGCTGTAGAGAACCGTCAGTTGTTTGATAAGGGAGGGAATTTGTCACTGTAGTTGTCCTACCTTCTCATTCAGATTGGTCACTGAATGTGTAAAAGAAAACAAGAAAGCCATGACTTATTTTACTTTTTCTATTATTTTTGAGAGAGCTCCTGTACTTTTCTTTGTAAGTACAATAACACCAACCCAGAAAAAAATTTTAAAATGTCAATTATTTATATATAATTGACAATTATTTACATAGAGTTGTCCCTGAATGGAAAAACATGGCTTTACTTCTGTCATAGGTCACAGTCCATCTATATTATCCTTGCAACAGTGATGAGGCCTGTAGCAATTGTATTCTGTAACGTTTGACTGTTGATGCACCTAGAAGTTTCGGGCAATCTAGGACGCCATGTGCAGTGCTTTTCAGTTTCCCTCCATAGTTCTGTGTCTACAGCACTACCCTATGCCTTGAATCTGGTCCCTCTTGGAAGGGTGACAGTAGAGAAGGTGCTGCAGCAAGGCTAGTAGCTGGCACATTTTTGCCTAGGGGAATGGATGAAAGCAGATTTCTCCTCTTGCTATTCTGCCTGTCATTTGAGTCATATATGCAGAAATATACAGAGCAGGTCATGGAGACGTGCAGAACTGTTCACATCTCTCAGAGTTCACATGTAGGAGATGGTGCTAAGTGTAGCGGGCCATATTCCCTAGCCTGTTTAGCAGCCATGATGAACAGAAACTTTACTCTTAAATTTCAGCATTTACTTAAAAGAAGGCTTATTGTTCCAGAAGCCAGTACAATAATGGCTGAGTGATTCACTTTATTACCTCCAAACATTAGACTAATTTTTACCAGTAATAGTATGCCGCTAGTTTTAGTTGTTGGAAAAAAAAAAAAAGTAATCAGTTCCATTCATATGGTAAATATGTTATTTTTCTATTGAGAGATTTTCTTTTGAAAGCCTACTAACAAACAGAGCTAATTTGTTTTGCTGCTTTACACCGATACAGAGCCAGGTATCTAGAATATTTTCTCCAGGATGCAGCTCCGTTTCTATTAAATGGCAACAGTTTAATACATGTGCACCAGAGCCAATGCAGGCTGCTGCTCAAATATAGTCTTTCTTTAAAAATGAGAGACTTCTTGTCTATGGATTCATCCCTCACTGTACCCAGGTAAAGAATGCACACGCACTACTGGATAGAAATTCATATGTAAAACAATCACAAAGGAAATATCATGTTGTATTAGATAACGTCAATGCAGCATGTGCTTAGCTTCTTTTTCATTGTTAAATATAATTAAATTACTATTTAATTGTCATTATTAGTCTTCCCTCTAAGAAGGAGAGAGGAAGAAGTTGCCTAATTTAATGTTCTTATCATTGTGCTTTGATAAATAGAGGATTCCTTTACTTGTGACTGTCCCCTTGTTGTAAGGGGAAATATTTATAAACCTAGACATGCAAAGACTTACAGATTTGAGTTATATTCGAGAGACAGAACAGCATGCATGTGTGCTGGTAACATAACATAAAAGAGAAGGAAACAGTATTTTTTTTCTCCTTTTAGGCCACCTTAAGAGCAGTAATAAATGACCAAGAACTACAGACTGTGGTGTCAACTACGGAACTACAGAAGACAACAGGAACAGTGAGTTTGGCCAACATTTTTTCTACATGCTGTAGTGAGACAAGCTGCTTTAAACAACTACATGCTGCTTCATGCTCTTCTGAAGGAATTGAAACCCCTGTTTTCAGCAGCTCTTGCACTTTTATTTTTGCTTCTAATGTCTTACACAGACCTTCAGCTTACAGACTTGTAAAGGGAAACTGGTTTACATAGAAACGTCACCTTTCTCTATGCTTTCTAACACAAAACTTAAGCTCCTCAGAATAGGAAGTGCTGCTTCTTATTTTGGCAGCACATTTGAGCTCCAGCTTTATCCTTGGGTTGGCTGTTCCTCAGATGACCTCTATGAAGAAGCTGTTGCAGCATTCTCTTTCATGTTGTAAATTTTTGCTATGTGGAACATCTCATCACTAGTCTGTCATCTCCAGAAATGTATGAAAAAAGAGACAATAAAGCATTACTAGCCTTTCCTCTGCTTCACTACCAATAAAGTAAGGAGTCTACATAGAGGAAAGCACAGCACCCATTTTTAAAAGGAAAACAGGCTAAAAATAACCATTTATTAAATCTAACAGCTGTCCACCCTTGAAAAATCAAAATAGGCAACCTTCAGTAATAATTCTGATATGACTGTCACCTTTTCCCCACTACTGGAAGCTGATTAGTTTTCAAATATAAATTATTTTATTCCCTATTTAGTGTAATTTATTTTGAAAGTTACTATCATGGGTTGGTTTCCAGGGACATGTTGGTTGTGTTGTTTTCCATAAGGACAGTTGGTGTCCAGGGATATGCCCTTCTACAGGCAAATAGAATTGGCAAGCAGAAGCAATGTATTTGCTTGCCATAATGAATTTTTGCTTTTGGAAAAATACCTGTACTATAAATTTCGGGTGCCGTTAAAAAAAAAAGTTTTGAAAGTTGTAAACTGAAATGGCAAAATTATAAAAAACAGGGTCAAAATTAGAAAAAATTATTAATTCTTGATGTTTTAGATGAACCCTGAGAATTCCTACCTGTTTCTTTTGCCAATTTACCTTAGCTCAAAAAGTAAATATTTGCTTAAGAGGTTTTCTTCAGCAATGGCTTTCTTTGGCATCTATCATATTCTTCGTAAAATAAGCCAATAAGCTAGTGGGAATGTTAGGGCAATTGGAACTGGAATACAGCTGGGCTTTACCACATTGTCCCCCAAAAAGCTCCCTCTCTTTGTTACCTTTAACATATTGAAGAGACAAAAAAAGTTTTGCTTTTCTATGAAAGACTAGTTTAGTTCAAAAAAGTAATTTCTGGTTAGTACAGCTCAGTATTTCCCTTTTCTGCATACAGCCCCTTAAGTCAAAAATTACTTGATTATGGTAAACATAATGATTTTTTTGAAGTTGAATACTCTAGACTCACTTTATCTCCAAATTCTGTATTTCTATGGACAGGATTAATTTACCTAACTTAACCTATATAGATATTGTTGGTTAAATGAGGTAGTTGTCCAGCCTCTGTTCACAGTCACTGGAGAAAAATGTGTACATCCAGAAGGGGCATTCTTCCTATGCATTTTAGTTAGCCATTTCAAGTTGGGATTAATTGCCTGGTGGAGTTTTTCTGTTTGTTTACATGTCTGCTTTTTTTTCCTCACCCTTGACTGTAGAGAGTATGTGCATAATAAGTAAAAAGCTGGGTATTTTTTATTTTCCTGAAATTAAGTGAAATAAAAATGTCCCTTAGGTGCAGGTTGTGATTGTTTTCAAATGGAAAATTAGCCTGACCCTTCCTGAGGGAATGGGATTCTGTGTAAATATGGAAGTTAACTGCCTGAAGCTGGACCTCATAAATGAAAGGAAGAATTAAAAAAAAAATAGTTACTCTCTTACCATCACTGTAGTTTTCTTTCTAGGTCCTGCACAAACTTGCAGCAAGAGCTTTTATTAATGACTATGAAGATGGGATTCTTCATAAGAATGAAACAGACATGAGGTTTGATAATCTGAAATTAAAAGTATGCATTTAAAATGCTAAATAGCAAACATTTCAGTGGAACAGAAAGTATTTTCTTCCTTTGTTAAATGTAACTAGAAGGTTGCAATTCTAATATAATTTTCAGGTTAAAGTCACCATATAGTAATATCCTCCCATATAAGATTTTGAAAAATTTGGGACAGTCTTTTCTTCTTCCTACTATAAGAACGCCCTCTATTGGCAAAATGTGTGTGTGTTTTTCCTAATCTATGTCATTGTAGGCCATTGGCGATTCTTCTTTTCCTGTGACAGATAAGCCAGTTTACAAGCTTTGTTGCGGTTGAGAAAAGGGTGTGTTTTCTATATAATATCTTGTTCCCACTAGCTTCTCTGTCAAAAAACCCTAAATTATGTAACCTTGTACATATCAAAACCAGTCTTCCTTTTACTGAACAATGATTATTCTTTTACAATAGAGCTAAAGCTATTATTTTTTATGTTATTTTGGTTTCTTCTGCAATATAGCAAATTATTTTCTTTTTCTATCTCTTATATTGCTTGTCCTTACTTTACAATCAAAGTTTGTCAATCTGTGTGTTCCTGTTGTGATTTGCTACAAGGGTTTGTAATTCCTCATAGTGGTGTGGGAGACAGACAGATCAAAGGACAAGGCCAGATGAAGCGTACTCTTCAATCCTTGGTGCATAAGCCACAGAACCCTTTCTAATAAAAAGTAAGGATGCCAAACTATAGCAAACTAGCCACTCTAGCCATGGATTGGTGATTGGTGATTGGTGCATTTTGTATTGGCAAAAGTCATTCTAGGGGAGTCTGTGTCAGGTGGAAGTCACAAGGAAGGCAAAACTTGAAAAATCTCTCTTTAATATTGCAATAAACTATGTAACTTTTTCACTTGTTTTCAGTAAACAAAAGCTTTGCAGCAAATGGAAAGAAATACATAGAAATGACCACCTTGAAATTCAAGGGTCAGTAAGAAGGGTTTTCAAATGGAAAGCTGTATCATGACAAGCAAGATGGAATCACTTGGATTAAGTATTAGATGGGGCACAGAGAATGGGAATTCACCTGACCATATATGTGTGTGTACATTTAGCAAAAAATTAGTCACATTTGCCTATCTCTCACAGTGAATGGAAATACATAGATATTTCTAGAGCTTGATTCATCTTATCCTAAAGTTAAATACCTAAAACAGTTCAGATTAATTTTCTCAAGAAGTCTTTTTCTCATCACTGATTATAGGGATTAAGTATAATCACTATTTCAGATTCATGGATAATTTCGTCCAAGATCAAGAGCAGTCTGTTCCAAGGAATGGGAAGTCAGGCAAAAATACCAGGAGGCCTGGCGTGAGCCTGGATGAACAAGGAACTCCTAGAAAAATTCAAACATAAAAAGGAAGTATACTGACAGTGGAAGCAGGGACAGGTAACCTGGAAGGGATATCACAACACTATCTAAGCATGCAGAGACATTGTTAGGAAAGCCAAAGTCCACATGGAGTTGAATCTGGTAAGGGATTTCAAAGACAACATGAAGCGCTTCTGTAAGAACGTAAGTGGCAAAAGGAAGACTAGGGAAAATGTAGGCCTGCTGTTGAATGGGGCAGGGGAACTGGTAACACAGGACATGAAAAAGGGTGAGGTACTGAATAGCTTTGTTGCTTCAGTCTACTAGCAAGACCAACCTTTGGAAATTCAAGGCCCCAGAGACCAGGGGGAAAGTTTAGAGCAAGAAAGATGTACCCTTGGTAGAAGAGGGTCAGGTCAAGGAATACTTAAGCAAATTGAACATACATAAGTCCATGGGTCTTGGTGGGATTCACCCACAAGACCTAAAAGAGCTGGATGGTGTCATTGCAAGGCCACTCTCAAAAATCTTTAAATGATCATGGCAAATGGGAGAAGTGCCCAAAGACTGGAGGAAAGCAAGTATCACAGCTATGTTCAGGAAGGGCAAGAAGGAGAACCCAGGGAACTACAGGCTGGTCAGCCTCACCTTGATTGCTAGGAAGGTGGTGGAGCAGCTAATCCTGGAAACCATTTCCAGGCACATGAAGGATAAGAAAGTCGTCAGAAGTAGTCAACATGGATTCACCATGGGGAAGTCATGCTTGATCAACCTGATAAAAGATGAAATGACTGACATGGTAGATGCGAGGAGAGCATGGATATTGTCTACCTGGACTTCAGTAAGGCTTTTGACATTGTCTCCCATATGATCCTCCTACAGAAGCTGATGAAATATGGGCTGTATGAGCAGACAGTGAGGTGGATTGAAAACTGGCTGAATGGCCAGGCCCAGAGGGTGGTGATCAGTGGCAGGAGGTCTAGTTGGAGATGAGTGACTACCAGTGTACCCCAGGTGCCAATAGTGGGGCCTGTCCTGCTGAAAATATTCATTAATGTTCTGGATGACAGGAACTGGGAAGAGTAGCTGATACACCAGAGGGTCATGCTGCCATCCAGAAGTACCTTGATAGGCTGGAGAAACGGGCTGACAGGAACCTTATGAAGTTCAAAACGGAGAACTTTTATAGCTTTTTACAGTGTCCAAAACAGTTCTTTCATCATCACAATTTACTATTTCATATGGTTTATTAATATATATGAAAGTGGGCCTGAATGAAGAATTCAATGGAGCTGCTGGATAAAACAATTATACTTTTCCTATTTTTACTGTTTCATCTTGATGTCTACATTATTATGAAAAAATCAATACCAGTAGCATATGTACATTATAAGAGTTAGATTTTTCTGTAAATATTGCTTTTCTGAGTAACAACTCCAACATTTGCAATTAAACATCAAAAGACAGACATGCATTCCAAAAAACATCTGATTGAAAAGCAACTATAAAATGTAATGCTGTGAAGTTATTAGAAATTCCCAGGCCAAGGAGTACTTTTCAAAATAAGATAAATCAACTGAGTCAATTTAAATATCTTTCTGTAATGCACCTGAATATTCCATCTGGTACCTAACAGAAGCAATATTTAGAAGAAAAAATATGTTGCAGATTAGCAAGGGAACACCTGTGTGACTTCATGAACTGGTTGTTTACAAAGGGTATCAACAGATTATTATCTGTCATTCTGATTTTTATGTATCTGTTTTTGCAATTCTTCAAAGGATTAAGTTTCCCCTTGTTGGTATGATGCCTCTTTAAACAGACTTCTGGAATGTTAAGTTTTAACTAAGTTTGTAAATATAATATCTTTAATCTCATTTCTAGTCTAGGATGACTTTTTCAACCCAGTGGAACAAAACATTGCAGATATCTTAAGGCAAAAGCACCTACATAAGACAATGCAGTACAAGGCAGAAATACCCAGACTAGCCCTTTCAGCTTGGCACTGCTATGTAATTTGTCTTCTTAACATGATTTTGCAGAATGCAATGTATTTTAAGTACATAATGCTTGTGTTTGCATTCCTTTAAAGGGTGGCAATAGGATTCTGACAAAAAGAACTGTGCAAGATTCTGATTTTATTTCAATTATGTGGATTTGCACAAATTATACATACAAATATACTGTATGCCTTTATATTTAATGTGAGTCTAATTACTGGCAATACGTTGTCCCTCAATATAGTAAAAAACATGAAGTTACCTTTACTGGTTTTTGTATATACTGAGTATTTTTCATGTACTCTGTTATCTGCTTATTTCCTGTTTTCAACACATTTCAAACTCACAAAGAGAAATGCACTGTCTCTATAATGCCAGAGAATTTTCAGGTTTGTAACTGTGATGCATTTTAATGTAGGATCCTAATGAAACTTGTTCTGCTGATGCTCCAAACATCCTGGAAATTATAGCCCAGGAAGATGTAGATTTTTTTACCTTACATGGACTGGGACCAAAAGTCAATGGCTTCTTATTCTTAAATGGCCAAAGAATCTGGCTGCTTATTAAGAAATTTCCTTTGATGCCGTGGTAACTACATTTAATATAAGTTCTTATTGCTAACGGTTTTTGTATATTATCCAGTTGTGGTGCTGTATGTACTACAGTATTGTACAGTGGAACTTCCTTGGCTTATAATCATCATTGTATTAATAATTTCTATCTTAATAATGTACAATACCTCTTGGCTCATATTTTGTCACAGTTGAACTTTCCTCTGAATTTGCCCAGAATAAGGTAGACTAGGGTAAGAGATTTTTAGTTTAACCAATATATTACTTTCCTTTTGAACATATGAATGACACTATAATGATACTGCACACAGTATAAGAAGAAATACTGTAGTGATTAAAAAGAGAAAAGTATCTTACTAATTCTGAAATTATTTTGTTTCCTTGTAACTTTACTAAACAGGCATGTTCCACAGCAGTAGATGGTATCAATTCAGCTGATTTCCTAAGAGAGAAAGGTGAAACTGAAACCCTCTAATTTCAACCTGAAGAAGTTCCTGTTAGTCAGAAGAGCCTCTCACCAAAAAGCATGGCACAGGGATTTGTAAATGGTTCTGAATTTGAAAGTAATATTCACAGTCTCAAATAAAATTTCGGTTTAGGTAGCACTATCACAAAGGAGAGATCATCTGGAAAAAGTCACCTTCAGCATATGACCTTCTTTGCTGCAAGCTGCTAAACCTTTCTCATTATTTGGTTTTAAACCTAAGCCAGGAGGAAGAATTTAACTGACTCAGCAAAAATCACTTCAGACACCTGCACTTACAAAACCAGATGTTTGTGTGGATGTTCTTGAACCTGCTCCTCCTCCCCCTCCTATTCTTTTCAAAAGTTGGTGGGAGGCATGAAACAAGTTTCTTTTTCTTATGTTGCTCCCATGCAGGGTTTACTACTGATTCACCTACCTTTCATGCACATTCTGAAAAGACTAATGTTGAAAAACAATTTAGTCCCAAATTTCCTTTTTTTTAAGCTTATAGAAAAGAAGCATTCCCATGGTCAAGGTGTAAGGAAAAGGCAGCACATCACCCTGATGTTACAGCTCCTCAAGAAGGATTTACTGAGGAGTTTAAGGCTGTGGTAAGTCTTCCATCAGTCATCTTTTATATATATAGGATGCTACACTTGTCGTGTAGCTGCATTCAGCTAATGAAAACTGCCTTAAACATTTGTGTTTCAAGGTTCATGGATGTACAGCCAAAAAAGAACATGGTAAGGCTGGTGATGAGGCTACTTTCCAATTCAAGAAATCTGAACCTGAAATACAGAGAGCATTCTTTTTGTTTGATTGTTTTTTAGTTATTCTTTTTCAAAGTGATAAATCTCATACTCTGAATTCTGCCACTTTCCCCTTACTACTGTAACAGGTGACTTTTAAATGGAATTACTTTGTATCATGAAGTAGTAGCATGGGTAATGGTGTTGGAATAAGATTCTTAAAGAACATTACACTTTGTTTAGGAACAATCTTGGTGCTTTATGCCAACACAGAGGATTCAGCAAAGACTTCCATTCAGTTTGGTAAATAGGAATTGAGTTCCTGAGCTCCAGAATCAGGTGCAGTACCCATCTTCTATTCATGCATTACCTAAAAATAAGATATGAGTAGAAGGAAAAATTATCTTCAGTCCTGCCCTGGGATAAATATTTTGTAAATTATTTTGTTTTCTTTGCTTTATAAACTGATTTTATGAAGAGCACGACGACATCAAATTCATGCTATTTTTTTGTTCCTTTCATGGGCAATCCATCATGCTTAAGAATCGGTATAAAATCAGAGCCAATAAGTGATGATAACATCTCCAGAGTCAAATTTTACTCTGGATTTGCCCAGTGTAAGATAGAACAGGGTAAGAAATTTTTATTTGAAACAATAAATTTATTTTAATTTTGAATATGCAGATGAGAGTATAATGATAATGTGCATAATACAAGAAGACATACAGTTTTGATTAGAAGGAGAAAAAATATCTCACTAACTTAGGAATTATTTCATTCCTTGTAATTTTGCTAAACAGGGTCTGTAGCTGTAGCTGATGTTTGTGCAAATGTTTTCCTAAGCGGGAGAGAATGAACCATTGTCAACCTCAAAAAGAGAGGTGGTTTTTAAACTTCTAGATGCAATTACTTTGTATCACGATATAGTAGCTGCATGGGTAATGGTGGTAAGATTCTTAGTGACTAACATTATCCTCTCCAGGAACAATTAAGGCGCTTTATAACAATGAAGAAGGAAAGGATTCAACAGAGAATTAGGTTGACTTCTGTAAACTGGAAATAAATTTTTGCACTCCAAAATCAGGCACAGCACCCATAGTCTATTTGTGCATTACTTATAAAAAAACATATGTAATAATAAAATATAGGTAAATATAGGAAAAAATATTTGTACTTTAATCCTGTCATGAAATAAAGTAAAATACATGTATAAAATGTTTATAAACATATTTTACAAATGTATGATTACATCAGTCATGCTATCTTTTATTGCTTTCATGGGCAATTCAGCAATGGAGGATGACAGTGATGAGTTACTCTTTAAGGAACTAAGGGATGCCTCTAAGTCATCCACCTTTGTCCTTTTGGGGGACTTCAACTTGCCAGATATCAACTGAGAATACCACATGGCTGGGACAAATAGGTCCAGAAGGTGCCTAAACCATCTGGATGACAACTTCTTGGTACAAGTACTAAGGGAACCAACCAGGAAGGGAGCCTTCCTCGACATGTTACTTATTAACAGAGAGGGCCTCGTGAGTGGGAGATTGGTGTCCACCTTGGCCACAATGACCATGGAACAGTCAAGTTTAAAATCTGCAGTGACAGGACAAAAGCTGCCAGCAAGACCTGAACTCTGAACATGAGGACAGCAGAGTTCAGTTTGCTCAGGCAACTGCTTGGTAAGGTCCCCTGGGAAAAAGCTTTTGAAGGTGCTGGGATCCATCAGTGGTGATCACTTTTTAAGTACCACCTCCTAAAAGCACAGGAACAGGCAATCCCAAAGTGTAGGAAGTCAAGCAGGTGAGGCAAAAAGCCGGCTTGGCTGACCAGAGATATTCTAGAAATAAGGAAAAAAAAGAAAGTATATGGCTAGTGGCAGCGAGGTCAGACAACATGGAAGGACTATAGGGATGCTGTTTGCCACTGCAGGGAGGAAATATGTGTGGCCAAATCTCAATTAGAGTTGACACTGGCCAGTATTGTCAGGGACAATAAGAAGGGCTTTTTTTAAAATATGTTAATGGAAAAAGGTGGGCCAGAAATAACATTGGCCCATTGCTCGATAAGAATGGTCACTTCACGAACAGGAACATAGATAAGGTAGAGATGTTTAATGCTTTCTTTGCCTCAGTCTTCAACACCGATGGTGGGCTCAGAGACCCCACAGAGCCCTGGGCTAGAGAACCATGACTGTGGGAATGATGAACTCCTGATCAACCCTGAACTTGTGCAGGAATTGCTGCTCCAGCTAGGTCCCTGTATGTTGATGTGGACAGATGGGATTCATGTGAGGGTACTTAAAGAGCTGGCTGATGTATAGTGAGACCTCTTTCAATGCTCTTGGGAATCTGGAGAGGTCCCAGTGGACTGGAAGCTGGCAAACATTGTCCCAGTCTTCAAGAAGGGCAACAGGGGTGACCCAGTAACTACAGGCCCATCAGTCTCACTTCTGTGCCTGGTAAAATTATGGGGAAGATTATTCTGGGAGTTATTGAAAAACACCTGAAAGACAACGCAGTCATTTGTCCCAGCCAGCACGGGTTCACGAGGGGAAAGTCCTGCCTAACAAACTTCATTTCCTTCTGTGATAAAGTCACCCACCTAGTTGACCAAGGGAAGCCAGTCGATGTGATCTTTTTGGATTTCAGTAAAGCTTTCGATAGTGTCTCTCACAGTATCCTCCTGGACAAAATATCTAGCATACAGATGGATAAACACATAATGCAACAGCTGAACAATTGGTTGATGGGTCCGGCTCAAAGGGTTAGAGTAAATGGGGTTACACTGGGCTGGCGGCTGGTCAGTAGGAGGGTTCCGCAGGGATCCATCTTGGGGCCAGTACTCTTTAATCTTGTTGTAAATGACTTGGATGCAGGACTTGAAGGAACACTAATTAAGATCACTGATGACACAAAATTGGGAGGAGCTGTTGACACTCCAAGGGCAGAGAGGCCCTGCAGAGGCATCTGGACAGGCTGGAGAGCTGGGCAACCACCAACCGTATGAAGTTTAACAAGGGCAAGTGTCAGATTTTACACCTGGGGCACGGCAACCCTGGATGTACATACAGACTGGGGAATGAGAGGCTGGAGAGCAGCTCTGCAGAGAGGGACCTGGGGGTTCTGGTCGATGGCAAGTGGACATGAGCCAACAGAGTGCCCTGGCAGCCAAGAGGGCCAGCTGTGCCCTGGGGTGCATCAAGCACTGCATTGCAGCCAGTCAAGGGAGGGGATTGTCCCACTCTGCTCTGCGCTGGTGCAGTCTCACCTCGAGTGCTGTGTGTAGTTCTGGGTCCCACAGTACATTAAGGATACAAAGCTACTAGAGAGTGTCCAGAGAAGGGCCACAAAGTTGGCGAAAAGTTTAGAAGAGAAACTGTACGAGGAGCAGCTAAAGTCACTTGGATTGTTCAGCCTGGAGAAGAGGAGACTGAGGGCAGATGTCATCATGGTCTACAGCTTCCTCACAAGGGGAGGAGGAGGGGCAGGCGCTGATCTCTTCTATCTGGTGACCAATGATAGGACCCGAGGGAATGGCAGGAAGATGTGCCAGGGGAGGTTTAGGTTGGATATTAGGAAAAGGTTCTTCACCCAGAGGGTGGTGGAGCACTGGAACAGGCTCCCCAGGGAGGCAGGCACGGCGCCGAGCCTGATGCTGTTCAAGAAGCACTTGGACAACGCCCTCAGAGACATGGTGTGAATTTTGGGGTTGTCCTGTGCAGGGACAGGAGTTGGACTTGATGACCATTGTGGGTCCCTTCCAACTCAGGTCATTCTGTGATTCTATGATATGTAAGGAACAAAATAAAATCAGGGCCAACAGGTAGTAATACACCTCCAGAACCTTTTTACAGCCTTCATCAGTTTGCAGCTTGGAGACTTCCTGAGACAAGTATAAGAACATATAGGGGAAGCTAAGTTGAAGAAGTGCATGCAAATGATGTACATTATGCAAGAAAATAAAAAGTAGTTGTGTTTTAGAGGATTGCACTGAGATGCAGCAGGAACTTCCCCTGGACAGTCAGACCAGTTGCTAGGGAAAGTGAATGAAACCATACTGTCCAAGAATCCTGCAGGTAGGGGTCAGAGCAAGTAACATTTAGCTTTGTTGGTTTGGTATGTGTGTCATTACCTTTATTTTGTGTATGAAGTTTGTATGTGAAAGTAGTATAGCCAAACTCGGCATTAAGAAGAGATACATATTATTCCTGTATTTTTGATAGGATACTTATAAACTGATTTCTAAACATTGAACCATTACCATATGCCACGTGGATACAATGCGGATTAGAGTAGTAGACTTGTGATTGACTCATGTGGGAATTAACTCCCAAAGTGCAGTTCAAGATTTCTTCTTTTTCAGCAGAATTGCCAATTGTTGAATTTTAAAAAGAAAAGTTTCTCATGTTTTTTTTCACGAGTTAAACTTAATATTCTACATTTTCACTTTTTACATAATTTGGGTAAGTACTATCTAGACATCCATTTAAATCATATATTATCTTCTAAATTACCTTAAACAAATGGTTATAAAAGTGTGTCTACAGTTGCGGTTTTCTGAGACATAAAGCTGCAAGGATGGGTAGAGTTTCAAAAGTATTTAATATTAAAGAATAAGTACTTGAATATCCTGTTGAAGGCCTGTCTTCCATCTGACCTGAGGGTAGCAAACCATTTGGCAGGTCATTTTAATCATGAGAGTTGTCTAATTTTTGGCAGGGAAAGTCAGATAAAATAGGATTGGTTTTGTTAATACTGCATTTAACAACATAATATAGTACACTTAATAATTTTATAGAGACTTTGCATTCTCAGCAGAGAAGAGGGAACCCTTATGGTTTCTTTTGAGTAAGAGAAATGCTTTTTTTTAGCACCTTTCAAAAATAATTTTCAGAAGGAATTTGTTTGAAATAAATTTGAAAAGGCTAGTGTTGTCATTGTGCGTACTTTCTACTGGAGTGGTTTCAAAATTACTTTGCTCTTACTATTTACGGGTTTTTTATAAGGTAGGCTAACTACAATGTTCCATGCCAATTACAGACATTTGATAGTGTATCAAAGGTTTCTGAAGTTTAATATTTGAATCACCTAAATTAATTGTGGATTTCAGATTTTGTGTTTGTCTGAGATTTAAAAAAAAATATTTAAAGTAATTCTCCTATGTCTATTTTGTTCTTTCCAAATATATTTTCAGTGTCTTGAATCCATATATAAAAGTACTTTTATAAATATCTTTGTTTTGATTTATCCTAAAATCTTATGTACTCTAATGACATGGTAAAGAAAGCTTAATGTAGTAATTCAGTTAAATATGGCAGATGTTTTGACAGATACGAGAATGTGATAAACAAAGAATGAATAAATATCTTCATATCAGTGTTTTCAGTTGGATGTTTTGTAATTCCTAGAGTGTGCCTTGAAATGCAAACAGCAGAACAGTTATTTTTCTCCTGCACTGATTTTCTGATTGGTCATAGGTCAATTTGTGAATACATAGGTCAGTTTTGTTAGGAGGAATGAGTCCTCTTTTTTTTTTTTTTCTGCTGTTACTCTGTATTCTGATTTTATTCTGACAAAAAACAAACTTTTAGTTTTAATTTATACTGGACCAAACAGCAAAGACCAATAATAAAACCAGACTAAAAGTCATTTATTTTAGTTTAATGGGCTTTTCACAGGTGTTTGAATGAACACATTATCCCTTCTAAATTAAGGAGCTGCACAGAACCACACTTTGGTACTTTGTTTTCTGAAGAAATGTAGTTAGAGACTTAGCACAATTGCTTCCGCTGAGGCAGGATCCAGTGCGTACAGAACATAAGTCCACGTTTGTTTGTCCAACTGTTGAAAATATTCAGAAGCAGGAGATTCCACAGCCACCACAGGTAATGTGTTACACTGCCCTGGTGAATGGAGAACGCTCCCTAGCAGTACAGAGAAGTGTTGTAAGAGCTTACTAAGAAAAACCGTGGAATCTCTTTCATAGATGTTTTCATGAGAATTTAAGCAAACATCTGGCAAGGATGGAGTAGATACACTCGATCTCGCAGAGAAGGTTGCCAAGAGGAATATCCAGAGGTCCTTCTGTTTCTAAGGTGCTCGGAATCCTTGTTTTCACATGTGTAAGATACTGGCAAAAATAGTGCTGGAAAAAATATGAAGAAAAAAAAAATTTCCTTCACTGCAGTTGATTATTCAAATAGTTTGGTGTTTTCACGGTTCAACAATACATCCCATACATGTCTGTTTGAAAAGTATACATTCACGGTAAAGCCTGATATTAATTTCATTGATGTGCATTCTTTAAGGAACGGTTTCTGAGATACAATATATTAACGCTTTGGCAAGCAAACGCAGTGAATAAGCAAATAGGGTGTGGTTTCTTTGCTTTTTCTTAAAATACTGTCTTTTTTTCTCCTGGATGTTACATTAAAAAAAGGCAGTGATTGCCTACAGGCAACCATGTTAACATGCAAAATACTATGAAATTTGGTGGCAAGTGGTGTTCCTCAGGGGTCCGTACTGGGACCTAAACCATTCCATGAAATTTAAAAGGGTTCTTCTCCCTAGTGAGAAACCCCGTTCCCCAGCAGGACCCGCTCCGCCGGTGTCCCTCCGCACCCTTCCCGGCCGATTCCCCAAAGCCTCATCCAGCCGGGGGCAAAGAATGCCTCTGCACGGGGATATTCAGCACACTCTTGCCTTTCCATTAGGACGAGCCAGGCCCACCCGGGCGCCGCACCTCCGAGGGTCAGCAGCGCGAACGCGCCGCCGAGCGCCTCCCGCCGCCGCTCACCGCCTCCCTCCTCGAGACACGGGCTGCAGGCTGGGCCCCGAAACCTTGCGGGGGCCCCGAGCGGGGGTTCGGTCACGCTCTCCAGGAAGGGGCCGCCGGGGCAGCGCGCAGACAGGGAGCCCTAGCCACCACCCGGCGCTCGGTCCTCGCCGGCGGGGCCGGGGCGGCCGCTAGCCGCTGTGCCCAGACACGCCTCCGCCAGCATTGGCGGGCGACAGCAGAGCCGAGTCGGAGAGGGGCGGCCCCGGGGTCTCGGCTCCCGCCGCCCAGCTCCGAGGCGGGCAGTCGAGCCGTCGGGCCGGGGGTCGGCCCGCCCGGGGGCCACCGGCGCCGCCGCCGTCACGGGGCGGGCCCGGCGGGAGCCCGCGGCTACCGGCAAGGAGCCGCCCCGCCCATTGGCCGCCGGCTGGCTGGGCTCGGGGCCCCGCCCCTGCGCGTCACGGGTTGGAGGGGCGGTGATTGGCTGCGGCCGCCGCCTCGCTGCCTCCTGGCCCGGCGGTGGATGTCGCAACCGCTTTTCACCGTTGTCGTTTGAAATTCGGCCCAAAATGGCGGCCGGGAGCGGGGCTGAGGCAGCGGTGGTGGCGGCCAGGCTGGAGGGGGCGGAGGAAGAGGAGGAGACGGCGGCCGCGGCGGAGGATGAGGAGGACGGGGAGGAAGACGGCAGCGGGGCCGGCAAAGCGGCGGTGGCTGGCGAGGAGGCCGGCGGCGGTGGGGCTGAGAGCGAGGAGGAGGAGGAAGACGTGTTCGAGGTGGAGAAGATCCTTGACGTGAAGACAGAGGGGGTGAGTGCGCGGCGCCGCCGGCCGCTCTCCGCGGCGGCGGCGGGGCTGGCGGGCGGGCACGCTGGCGGGCGGCTTCCCCGCACGATTCTTCTAGACTTGGGCGAGAACCACGCAAAAACAGTAGTTCCGTTGTAGTTGGATTTTAAAACGCGTTGTGCATAATTTTGCAAGGAAGCTTTTTGTATCTTACGGCTGTGACTGAAAAGATTGAATCTGCAGTATCTTCCCTAAGTTGTGGTTTGTTAGGGTTTTTTGTCTGCATTGTTAAACTACTCTTACGGCTGCACTGCAGTCGTGTTTTGATGTAAAGTACAGAAATAGGCAGGATTTAATAGAATGGAGAACTTGAAGGTGTTTTAAGGGGTGTTTAGTGAGACTGTTTACTGGCTTATAAAACGCGTGAAGACCTCTTAAAATAAGAGATATTTTCCATTTAAAATAACTAGCTGTAATAGTCGTTGCTTTGTTTAGACAGAAATATCATACCTTCTCTTCTTTCTTTGAAAGCAGCCTAGACTGGTTAAAGTTATTCTAAAATTTCCTAAGCATCAAATTAAAAAAAATTATTAACGCAGCTTTTTTTTTTTTTAATGATTTTGTTTGTGAAAATTATTTACTTTAATTCATGGATTTTATTTTCGGTTTCAGTCAGGTACATAATAGTATAGAATTCTGCCTGTTTAGTAAGGGTTTTGAAACCTTTAGGTTGGAGGACCTTGAGATCAATAATTTCTTAGATATTTGTGATGCTACTGCTATTAGGTTGTATCTTGGCTGAAATGCCTTGATGGCTTAAGAAAGTTATGCTTTCGAGGTAATACAGTATTTATAGCTTTGCCTGTATGAAGCATTGGTTAAAATAACAAGTCAGGCTTGAAAACAGGAGGACTGTTCTTTTCTTTTTTGTCTTTTTCCCTTCCTCGCTGTCCCATCATGTCCCCCACCTGCCCAGCTATGGAACTTGAAATCTGCGTGGGGGGGAGGGGGGAGTCATACCATTCCACACACTTCTAAAGAGTACCAGAATACATCAAGTACCATCTTTTAAAAATGTCATTGGTACGTGCTGATAAAAAGCTGTGTTTTGCCCCCTTTGTATCACCCTCCTCCTGCTGAGGCAGCCCATTGTGCAGCAGGTTGTGAGCTGTATGCACTTGAGGTTTCCAGGCTGGGTCAGTGCAGTTGGCTTTCCTGCATGTGTGTGCCTTACCCAGTAAGTGTTGGCTGTAGCTTTGAAGCATGGGCTCCAATTGCATCAGGTCACCTTCCAGTTGCTGTTCGATGGCAGGGGACATGCTCTTGTGCTTCAGAAGTACAGGACAAGACAGACACTTGCACCCAGTCTTAACTTCTGAAATGGCTGGAAAAAGCTGCATGTTACATTCAGTGGAGTACATTTCATGCAGGCTGCTTTAGACTAGTGGTTCCCATTTTGCAGGTTCCTAAGTCTGATAAAAAGTCCAAGCAGATACACTGAGTCGGCCACTGTCCAGCACAGCATAAGGCCAGTCACTGTGTTCCTGTGTCACAGGTGCAGAAGCAGGAGAGCACCGCACAGAGAAGCTCTTCTCATTCGCAGCCCTGATGTTGCTGGAGCCGGTAGTAGTGGTAGCATGAGAGACAGCAGTTCTGGGATGGGACTGGGCTGGGGCATTAAACGTGCTGACAAATGAAGCATTAGCATGTCCTACTTAAGAGAGCAAGTAATAAAAGTTTAGAAATGTTTCCTCTTGGTATATCTAGAAAGCCTTTCATACTGCACTACAGTTACGCTAAAACAACAGACTCCAGTGCAAATCATGACATCCCCTAGCATAAATGGGTAACCTTAATTCTGCTCTTTAATGACATGGTGATACCCCTTGCTATAGGAGTTGGTTCTAGCCTATCACTAGTTCTCCTAGAAGCTACAGAATTATGAAAATGCTTGGAAGTGTTCTATTATTTGTAAGTGATACAGAGGAAAGAAATGCCAATATTGAGTAAAGTAATATTGGCAGGTGAGCGTAAGGCTGTGTATGTATCTCTAGTACGATGATCAATCTCCGTCTTCACTTAAGCTGCATTTTTATATCGCTCTCCGTGTACTGGATGTAGTCAGTCAACAGACAAATAGTCTTATATTTGCATTAGACTTAATTTATCCAGCGCTCTCAATTAATTAAAAGAGGACTTCTAACTTATTTTGTACCTGAGTTACAAGGGTGTAACAGTGACTCTGGCTAGGGAGCAGATTTGTAGGAAAGGAGGTGGGAGTCCCCACAGACAAGTAAGTTGAACATGAGTCAGCAGTTCTTGCAGCGAAGGAGGCCAACAGCACCCAAGAGCGTAGCCAGCAGGTCGAGGGAGATGCTTCTTCCTCTCTTCTCAGTACTGCTGAGGTGTAGGTGTAGTACTTACTGTGTCAAGTTCTGAGCACCCCAGGACAGAAGAGACATGGACATACTGGAGTGAAGGGTTACAGAAACAGTTTAGGGAGCTGGAGCACAAGAGACTGAGAGAGCTGGGTTTGCTCTGCCATAAGAGAAGAATCAGGGTGATCATAGTGGTATCTATATCTACTAAATGGCAGGACATAGAGAGGATAGTCAGATCGTTCTCAAGAGTGTGTAGTGGAAGGGTGAGAAAGGCAGTGGACACAAGCTGGAGCACAGGGAAATCTGAGCAGACACACTTGACTGGATGGATTTCTGAGCAGCCTGATCTAGTTGGCCCTGCTTTGAGCAGGACATTTTACTTGTTAGTTCTGGAGATCCCTTATAACCTAAATTATTCTGTGACTGTAATGAAGTTTATTAGCAGTTTATTTAATGAGTAACCCCATTAGAAGAAAGAGAAACAGGTGAACATGATTTTGAAAACTAACTCCTGAATCAAGAGTGTATGGTTAAGCTAAATTATAGGAGAAGTATTACACTAATGTATTTGAATATAGGGTATTTCTGTGTCTGTGAAGCAAAATACAGAAGATTGTAGATAGAGTTGATTGCTAAAGTTTAATGGGATATATGTACACTTGGTCAGAGGTTTATGGTGCTTGGGCAAAAATGTAAATTTATGGCTGTAAATACATTTATTAGCAAGTGTCAAATGGCAGTTCTTTTGAAGCTTTCTTTC
Organism: Phalacrocorax carbo; assembly: GCF_963921805.1. Taxonomy (NCBI): domain Eukaryota; kingdom Metazoa; phylum Chordata; class Aves; order Suliformes; family Phalacrocoracidae; genus Phalacrocorax; species Phalacrocorax carbo. The sequence continues at coordinate 198,732,610 of NC_087513.1, read as the reverse complement.
TCCAGGCTTGGTTAGCAGTTTAGGGTCTTTCAGAGCATTATCAATCTATTTTTGAAAGAAAATGATACTATTGTTTTGCTTCTTCAAAGGTGCTTTCCTTAGCGCATTAGCTAATACTTTTTTGTTGTTGTTGTTAGAAAATAAGTTCAGGAATGGCTGTATTGTCTCGTATGCATTATTAGCTGCTTTTTATATGGGCAATGGATTTTCTTAAGTTTGGCGCTAGCTTTTGTCACACATCTGTTGAAAGGCACTGCAGGTTTAATCAATAAAGGTGACTGCATTGATTTCATAGGACATGTCTCTGCTTTTCAGTTAAGCTTGTTGCAGGAGGCCCTGAGTTGCCCCTTGTCTGGCTGTATCAGCAACATGCTGAGTCCAAGCTAAATAAGCCTTGCCTCTCAGGTAGAAAAGGAGTCTGTCTTGAGAAACATAAGGATTCAGACTACTTAATTTATTTAGAGAAAACCAAGAGATAATTTGGTGGAAAGCTTTTTTCTTTTAATGGTAAAAAACCCTTTCTAATCTAATGAAAAAACAAGATCGAGACTAGAAGGTGTGATTTGATCCTGTGGTGAAGGTAAATACTGTTGAAACAATTGATCTAGGGCTTTCATATGTAATCTTTTACCAAAATCTTTGTAACTAACTCCACTGAGATACACATGCTCAGATTTTGTCTAGGTTTAACTTGATCTCATTGGTGGTTGGGTTCCCCCCCCCCCCCCCCAGTTGTTGGTATTTCAGCTTATCAAAAGTGGCATTGGTTACAAATCTAACAAGTTATAAATTCCAATGTAAAACTAGGTGAATTATGTTAATGCATTAGAAATGTTAGGTTTTATATCAACTTCTTTAGCAAAGAAAAGCAATTAAAACTTAAAACTTTTATAGAAGAAATATTAAAACTTTCTACAGGTTTCATAACTGTCAGAAAAATCAATTTCAGTAAAATGACTGGGAATTTATTATGTGTACATTGTAGCTGTGGTTCTGAACAAATTTTAGATATTACAAGTATTTTGGATAAAACCACTCCAACTGCAGAAATACTTGACAACCTACTTAGTTCAGTATGTGATGCAGATGGAAATAATTCTGGGCATTCCTATGTCAACATTGGATTGAGTTCCCATTATATTAATTTCTGTATATAGAAGATTACATATCCACCAAGATCCCCAGGAATTGAGTAGGTGATCAATACTATGCTGTATTGTATTAAATGTTGGGGTTTTTTTCTTACAGGGTAAAATTCTCTACAAAGTACGGTGGAAAGGATATACCTCTGATGATGATACCTGGGAACCAGAGGTTCATTTGGAAGACTGCAAAGAAGTGCTGCTTGAATTCAGAAAAAAAATTGTGGACAATAAGCCTAAACCTGTCAAAAAAGACATACAGGTATGTTTCATCTTCCAGTATATTACACTGAAGATGAATGGGGGGAGGGAGAAGGGAGGACATTGGGATATGGAATTAAGAAGACTTAAAGAATCTCTTTGATCTAGAAGTGTTTTGTTTCATGTGAAACTGAATATTGTTGCTGCTCTCTGGTTAGGCATTTTTTTGTTAATTGACAAGTTTGCTTGTAGACTCTAAATCCATCTAAACTTTATTTCAGTTTTTAATGGGACTGTATAAACAATGTATGGTTGTTTTAGTTTGTTTTTTGACATGATAAACAACCTGCTTTCCCTACCCACATGCATATTTTTTGTCAGTGAAGTGGGTCACTGCTCAATTCGCCCTCCCGTTTTGTGTAGCAGATAGATGAATTTTTGCACGTTAACCTTTAAATTTGGTAAGGTAGGAATACAGAAAAATTAATTGCAGGAAGGCAGCATGTGGATTTTTTTCTTTAACTGTTCAGTCAGTTTGAAAATGAAGCGTAACAGTTGCCTTTGAAAACTGGTACCATACTTCTGGGAAACCTGTAGGTAAATTTTGCAAAATCAGGTTAATTGTTTTTGTTCTAAAATACTTCAGATTTAGTTCTCTTCTGGCATCTGGTTGTTGGATGTCTGATTGGTTTACTTGTTTATGTATTGATTCTCATCCAAGCAGTTAGTAATGTAATTCAGGTCAGACAGCTAGAATTGAATTTACAGATTTTACAATTTGACAGTGAGGAATGGTGTTTGCAGTGATTAAAAGATTGAAGTGTTTAAAAATTTACTTTTCACAAGTACCACCACTACCATTTTTGCATAGTTACATGAAAGTGATAGTTTAATGGGGAAAGAAATATTTTCTTTTTTTCCCTACTTTTTAGAAACTGTCTCTAAATGATGATGTATTTGAAGCAGAATCTGACAGTGACTGGCAAAGTGAAACAAAAGATGATGTTTCACCAAAGAAGAAAAAGAAGAAGTCAAAAGATGGAGAGGATAGAAGTCCAGATGATCTGAAGAAGAAAAAGTCTAAGTCTGCAAAACTCAAAGAAAAACGCAAAACAGAATGTGAAAATTCCTCAGATGCTTTGGTTTCAGATTCAAAACCAAAAAAAAGGCCTTCAGAAACCAAGGAGGATTCAAAGGACCCAAAGAAGCAAAGGAAAGAAGATACTAAAGAAATCAAGAAAAAGAAGGGAGAAATTAGAGATTTAAAAATGAAATCTAAAGAAGACTCTAAAGAAAATAAAAAATCACGGAAGGAGAAGCAAGGAGATGTTCAGTTTGACTCAGAATCAAGTACTCTAGATGATGTATTTTATCAGGGAACAGATAATGAAAATTCAGACTTAAATACTGAAAGTAGAGATGAGAAACAAAAAGTAGTAAGTGGAGAAGAGAGACTGGAACAAGAAATTGCTGAAAAGGATTTCATTGCTGATAGGCATCTTGATGAATCAGCAAGTAATGAAGATGATAGTATTGATGTTAAGATTAAAAGAAAGAAGAAAAAAATTCAGCAAGCTGAAGATTATAAAGAGGAAGGTAGGAAAGTGGAAACTCAGGATATCTCTTTAGAGAAGAAAAGCATACACAAAAAGCAAAAAAGTCAAGAAAAAGTAAAAATGGTTCCTGGAGAGTTGGAGAAAATGTCACCTGCTCCTTCACCAGTGCAGAAAGGTTTGAAACCGAGCGCTGATGAAAGAGGGCGCAAGTCCACTGATTCATCTGGGGAGGTAAGCAAAGTTAAGGGGTTGGTGTGGGGCTGGGGATTAAATCAAACATCTCTGAGGTACAGGCATATCAAAAGGCTGCTGTTAATTATGGCGAAGAGAAAAATACATATTGGAAAGTTAATGAGGTGGATGAAGCTAAAGAAAGGCGCACTGCACAATGTATAGGAGAGCCTGAAAAAATTCTGGATTCTGAGCTCCATGAAGGAGGGACCACTTCAGGAGAGAAGGGTGTCTTCAAATGTGAACATATTAATTTCTCCTGTTTATGTGTACTTACTTAAAATTAAATCTACTGTTCCTGTAAAGCATGCTGCCATTTTTAGCTTTGTTCCCCCCCCATTCAACATTCAACAGTGGCCTCAGTTTCACTTTTTTCTACTTCTGTAGTAAGACATTCAGTCTTGAGCAATTATCCATCCAACACTGCAGGATGGAGTGCACTTTTGAGCTAACAGGCACCCCTGATCTTTCTCAAAAGCCAGCTACTCTTACACCTTACGTGTGTTAGCACCTACCTGAGAATTGGAATGCTAAACCCAGGTCTCACAGATAACTGTGCAGCTTGCTTGTTGTCATGTTGTTTTAGCTGGGATAGAGTTACTTTTCCTTCACTGCAGCTGGCCTAGTGCTGTGTTTTGGACTTAGTGTGAAAACTATGTTGATAACACACCGATGTTTTAGTTGTTGCTGGGTAGCGCTTGAACTAGTCAAGGACTTTCCCAGCCTCCCATGCTCTGCCAGGTGCACAAGAAGCTGGGAGGGGAGGGGACACAGCCAAGAGAGTGGATCCACACTGGCCAAAGGGATATTCCATATCATATGACGTCATGCCACTATATTAACTGGGGGGAGCTGGCCAGGGGACACAGCAATCGCGGCTCGAGGACTGGCAGCGTCGGTCGGCAGGTGGTGAGCCGTTGCATCGCTTGTGAAGTTTCTTCTTTTTTTTTTTTCTTTCCCAGGCTTCATTTTTCTCTCTCATTATTTTCCTTTTTATTATTATTATTATTATCATAGTTATTATTATCATTACCAGTATTACTATTTTATTTTAATTGTTGAACTGTTCTTATCTCAACCCACGAGTTTTCTTGCTTTTGCTCTTCCGATTCTTCCCCCATCCCACAAGGGTGGGGGGAGTGAGCGAGCGGCTGTGTGGTGTTTAATTGCTGAGTGGAGCTAAACCACGACAGTCCTTGTTAGAATTGTTAGAACCACTTGTCTCGTTAGAATTCCTGGGCTGCATACAGAAAATGCTTAGTTTCATGACATGAGTTCATATTAATTACAAATGCTGTACCTGTTCTAAGAAATGAGCTAAGCAAATACTGGCATATTTCTTTTTCCTTATTTAATACAGAAGTGTTTAAGAAAAGCAGGATGGTAAAGGTAAAAGAAGAAAGATTAATGGATACCCCCCCTTCTCCCCCTCCCCCCCAATATTTCTGGAATGTTTCTGAGAATATAACTTCTTTCAGCTGCTTCAGTCTGTTCTAATACAGTTCGCAGTCCGTAAAACTTTGGCTGCTCAGAGAAACCCCTTCCTGATTCGTAACAGGATTGCAGCCAAAACACCTTGATGCTTGCTGGATTATATCCCACTTCTTCTGAGGCTGTAATTCTGTAGTGGCAAGCTTCTTCTATAGGTTCAGTTGTGGTCCTCTGCTTAAGATTGTTGAATGTATGGAGTAGGCTACTTTAAACTTAACGAAGCTGTTTTTGGGGTAGAGAATTATGTGGCGTAATCTGAATAGAGCTACACAAAAGAGTGTTTTTGCAGGACCTTGGTGGTGAAACCTCTTGTAAACAAGGTTAAGCAATTACTATGAGGCATAGCCCAGTTTCAAAAAGTCATTTAATTAACTGGAATGGTATGGCCCTTTATTACTGAAGTGTTTTCTCATAGTTTGAGGCTATAGCATTCATAAGAGAGAGACATCAGTGATGATAATCAGATAAATCTTTGGAATTCTGTTTTATTTACCAGTAGTATAAAAATCTGGTCACTGCAAACCTGAAGAAATCAACAGCAGATGAAAGTTGGTTTGCTTATGGCTCTTCAGCCAGCACTTCCAGTAAGTTGTCTGTGTGCCTTTCTCATGGTCATGCTCCATGGAAGGTCATGCTCCAAGGTACTAAGGACGCAAGGAAGGCATTCTCCTCTTTGCTTTTCTTAGTCTAGGAGGCTTCAACAATGTTTTCTGTAACTGATTCTCCAGAGCAGCTGTGGACTTACTGTATGGGTGGGTTTGGTGGAGAGTTACTGTTGGCAGGCAGATTATTCTTAAAAAAAAATAATAATCATTGTGTATGTTTCAGCTACATGTCTTTCCTTATGTAGCCCCGATTACAGAGTGCTGTCACGTCAATTTATAATGCAGTATTCTCTGTTTGGAGTCAGTTTGCACACCAAACCATTATTTCCATTTGATTTACCTCCAAAACTAAATGTGTGGTGTATGCTGTGTATCTGATCAGTACTGGAAACCTGGAGTAGAATTCAGGATTACTGATTGTAACAACCTCCCTGTGTAGCAAATACCATGTAATCCCTTTAGTAAATTATGGGTCTCCTAAATACTAGGCATCTGCTGGGGTTAACAGTTCTCTGTGCTGCGAGTAAATCATGTCAGTGATAAGAAGCTGAGGTTTTGGGTGGGGGGAAGAGGAGGGGGTGAGAAAGACGATTAAATGTCTCAGCTCTGCTAACACATTATGGTACACCAAATTAATCTATTTTAATTGAAGTTTTTCCTATGTCAAAGAAATAGTAGCATTTAATGATACATTCAGTCTGTAATTCTTGTGGGGACTTCTTTTGGGGCAGTTTTTCAGAAAGCTAATGCTATTCCATGAACTAGCATTAGTGTCAGGCACTGATACAAAGCCATGCCAAGGAGCCTTGTCCCACCTACTCTGCAGTTTGGAGTTTGCTGACTGAATAGAGAAGAGAATTACAGGAGGAGGAAGGCAGCCTTAGCTGCCTCCACCAGAATTACCTTTTGGCAAATTTTATTATATACCTATATCTACCATAAACATTTTCTGTGATATTGGATATTGCTAGGGTCAATCTTCTGTGGGGATATGGTGGGTTTAAATGGATATCTGTGTGTCTGTTTTTCATGAATGGCTGTTGCCATAATGTTCTGTATGCGTAAACTGGAAAACTTGGAACCTTCTGAATACAAATGTCAAGTTTTCTCAGTTATGGTTCAAGTCAGTGCTATCATAACTGCTTTGAATATGGTGCTACAAAGGTGATAAAAATACTTTGAAATCATTACATTCTGTTCAGGTTCAGTATTTGGAACAAATAAAAAGTTCATAATTTTTAATTTACTTCAAAATGCTGGGTTTGGCCTATCTGCATCTCATGCCACCTTACATGGCTGGGATACAATAAAAATCTGATTTGAAGTTGTTTTATTTTGGAAATAACACCCCTTCTCTTACGGAAGAAGCCTTCACAGACTTAACTCCTGACTCACCTGTTAAATTCTTTTCTTAGGACTACCCACAAGCCTGTTATATACAGGCTTCAGTAGTATTAATTTTAAATATATTTTTCCATTGGTGTGGTGAAACAAGTTTAATTTCCATTTTTTCTCTACGACTTTAATTTGATCTTTGTTCTCAATATCAGGAGAAAGAAGTAAAGAAAATGGAAACAAAAGAAAAATCTCAAAAAAGAGAGGCTGAAAAAGAAGACAAGAGCAGAAAAGAACAAAAGGGCTTAAAAAGTAAGTGCTAGCTGCTTAAAAGAGAGAAGGGAAGGACCCTTCAGGATATTCTCCTCTTATTTCTACAAAAGCAGATATCGTATAGTTTCATAACACATACTAGAAACAAGAATTTCTGCTTTTATTTTAGGAAGCAAAAGTCTGCTGTTTAATGGTTTTGTTAATGTATGGTTCATGAGAATGCTGTATGTACTTTCATGTATGAAGCATGGAAGTGTATCTCTAACCTTTTTGTAGACAAGTAAAACTTTGCCCTTTTTCATTTAATATTGTCAGCTATGCTTCTGTGGCACATAACAGTAATCTTTTTTTAGAGGAATTTATCCAACTACTGGCTATTTCCAGAAGTGTTCTGATACTACGAATACACGCTTTCTATGTTTAGAAAAACTAGTAGAGGTTCCCATCAGACAAACTTCTTGCCTCTTGCTTTAGCCACAATGATGAGTTATATTATGCAGCCCTTAAAATATCACTAGAACTGGATGATTGGATACATGAAGAAAAATGTCTAGGTTGTATTTCTATTTTTAATAGTATAATGGAGCATTAATGTTACCATTCTTGATCTCAGTAAAACTCTGGATGGTTTTATTCAGGATTAATTCCCTCACTACCCTAATGAGGATTAACTGAGGAAAACCAGGTAACTTCACCTTTGATAATCATGAATGGTTGTAGGAAGAGCTATGATGCTTCAACTAGCTGTTGCTAGAGAAACATCTTTCACTGAAAGTAGCATAGGTGCTTATAATGGTCAAGAAAAATAGTTACAAGCAGAATGATTAATTATTGTTCCTTATACAGCATGTGTCCTCTGTCTGTTTATCACAGATACTGAACCATATTTTCAAAGTAGCAATTTATGCATAATTCTAAATTACATTTCTTAAAAAGAAGATGGTACCGTATTGAAAGCAGTCAGAACTCAGAATTGCCAGGGTGGCTGGAGGTGAACTAGCTCTCCCTGATTTTTGGTTTATGTTGTTAACCCTGCTCCTATGCTTCAGCAATGATTAACTTATGGAAAGACAACAGACCTTTTTTCAAATGGACTGTGGTCACTCAGTTAAACTTTGTTATGTAGTAGTCTTTAGTGGCTCAAGTAGTCACTCTTGATAACTGTCTTAATATTCTAGGCTTTAAGGACATCTAAAGTGCATTTGACTTGTTTAATGTAGGTTCAGAAAAAAAAGGTGAATCTTCTGAGAATAACTGCGAAAGAAGAATCTTTGCTAGAATATAAATTATAGAAGAATTAAAATCAAAAGACAGCAAGGTGGAACATAAGAGATGAAACAGACACATGGACTTACATTGCTGCAGAAGGTGATTGAGAAGTAGTGGATGTGGTCAAATGGAGAACTCCAGTGAGCAGTAGAAGCAAATGCAGGGAAAAGTTGAGCACTGGCAGTTAATATTTTCTCCATTCCTGCTTGCATCTTTTAGTGCTCTAACTCTTGTCTCCCCAGGAGGCTGAAATATTTTCATCTGAAACTCACTGATAACTTTTCAGTGTGTTTCTGCTATTACAGTAATGGACTGTTCACCGTCTCTTATCACTTCAGCCTAATTTATTACAGCAACTAAACAGCTTGTTTCAAGTAAAAGCATTTTATGTCCACTTGTAACGTAGCCTTCATTGTTTGGACCCATTCTGCGATGACTTCTTGAGTCTCTTTGAGTGAAAAGTAGTGTATGTTAAGCTGCTGATCATCAAAGCAATGGCAAGCACTGAATGGTTGGGAAATTTAAGCTACTTATTTTATGTTTTTTTTCTTTCATAAAATCAAATACATGACAGATGGCAAGCAACAAGTCTTGAGTTTGGGTATGGACATGCAGTTAGAATGGCTGACACTAGAAGACTTTCAGAAGCATCTTGATGGAGAAGATGAGAATCATGTGTCAACAGAACCGATATCAAGTAGTGAGTAGTTACTGGGAGGAAGGGACATTTCTTAGCTGGCATTTCAAAGTGAAATATCCTATAACTGTACTGAATTTATTTTCTAGCTCTCCTGAGGGATGCTGTTAAAAGTGGAGATTATATGACAGTAAAGATGGCACTTTCTTCAAATGAGGAATATAATCTGGATCAAGAGGTAATTTTTCTGCAATAGAAGTATTGGAGGGGTGCAGGAAGGAAGAGTACAAATCTGGATTGTTTAGGAAGTTTTCCACTCTTGCTAGTAGCAGACTTCTGTCTCACCTTGGCAAAAAACCACAAGGTGAGAAAAAGGTGTATAGAATTTGAGACTTCAATATTTGTTATCCATTTCTTCCAAAGAAAAAATGAAGTTTGAAGGAGGGAAAGTTTGATAGAAGCATCCCAGTAGCTGGATTTGCAGCAGATTTGCCCACTGAATTTAACTGACTATTAAGTTCAGAACTTTACATGGTATAAGGAATGATGACACCCATCAGGTCAAGTGGCTGAACTATGTTAAACATCTATACATGCAAAAGCACAACTAAACAAAAAAATCTGAGTGTTCTATTTGACAGACTGGGACCACTTCACTCCATGAATAATTAGTTTTCTATGAGTTCTTAATCAGCTGCATTCTTACTGGTTTTCTTTCCAAGGATTTATTTTCCTGCTAAATAGTACTGTAGTTCCATTTTTGAGGATTAAATCTTCAGTATCAATATTTTTGCTGGTGATCTTGTGTTCTCAAAATGCTACATAATACAGCTACAATACTGTTATCCCAAAGAGCAGGTTTGTTCACCCAATGTGCAAAGCGCTAAACTACACACAGAGCGGAGGTGTTTTAAGTCGTTTTTGTACAAAGATTGGTGCTAGGTGGTAACCCACAAAGCTAGCACACCGCACCAAGAAACTACAAAGCATTTACAGTTAAATGTGTCAGTTATGGCTAATAGTCACATGCCTCAGCTAATAATTGGTTAATTTCTTTCTCGCTTGGCTGTAACAGTACAGCTCACTTTAATTTACCATGCATTCTCCTAGATTAAGAGACTTACCAGAGGGGGGATGGTTCCTGGCCTACGGGCCTTATTTTTAGTATTATAATGAGGATATTTTCCCTACTGGGCACTTTGTTTTTATCTACATCCCAATTAGTTGTTCTCCTTGACTGTACACTTTATCACTCCGTTCTCAGCGACTTCTGAGGCGGGATGTTTGCTTTGATCAGTCTCTCAGCTCTCTTCAAGGATATAGTTGTAAAACAAGTGCTTTTCTATCTCTCTGTCTCTGCCCCTCAACTTCTGTTTTGCCAGGCTCACATAGTTCATTGTTACATCTTTAGTGGACAGTTCCAAAAATTCCATTTTCTTAGGGATATGAATACATTATGCTGAGACTTCTGTAGTGTAGTAGAAAAGATGCCAGATGAGCTACAGAGGTGAGCATGTGTTCTTTGAGTTATAGTGTCTGGTGGAAAATGCAAGAATGAGTGAGGTGACTGGCTACTCACGGAAGTCTCTTCATACTTATACTCTGATAAAATCCAGAAGCAGCATTGTAGTAGCAGCTGACTTCAGCCATTGTGTTTTCCTTCCAGTGGCTGCTGATTTTTGCTGTCTTCCCCACCCTCAAGCGCCTTGCTGCCTTTTTTGCTGGCTCATTCTGGTTTTCCTCCTTTTTGTTCTGTTCCTTGGAATGTTAGGGGTTCTGCAGATTATGGAGCTCAGAGTGTGGGGGCTGTGGACAAGAGAAGTGGGAGGTGATAGTTTGTCAGGGTCTGGCAGCATAGTATGTGTGAATTCTTCTGCCAGGGAGGGGAGGGGAATCTTTGTGAAACCTTTTGAAGCACTTGCAGTTTTTGTCTTGCAGCTTTGATTTATCTTAAAGGGTTTTTTTTGTTTGGTTTAGTTTTTTCTGGCAATTATTATTGTTGCAGGACTCGAGTGGAATGACCCTAGTAATGCTTGCTGCTGCTGGTGGGCACGATGACCTTCTCCGGGTCCTAATCAGGAAAGGCGCGAAAGTTAATGGCAGACAGAAAAATGGAACAACTGCATTGATACAGGCAGCTGAAAAGGTTGGCTTGATTATTGTCATATTTGTGGTTCTTGGCTTTTTTATTTATGTTTACAAGTGGTATGCAATCTTTTTCCCTTGGATGATATCTAAAAAATAGTTAGCAGGATGCAGCGGGGTGACTTTAACTGTATAATTCCAGCAGCTGTGCTTACTGTAGTGTAAATAAATTCTGATCACAAACCCTACCGTGAGTAGAAAAACACCGTAGGGCTACCTAGAGGGAAAGTGGAGGCAAAGGATATCTCTGAATTTGTCTGTCATGGGGGCTGAAGTTCTTGTGTTGAAATTGCTTGTTATGATCTCTGTTGACACAGGATCCAAACTTGGGAGACTGTCAGCAAATCTCTGATTAAGCAGGGGTTACTTATTCGAGAGTTGGGAGATGGGGATGGTGGCAAGCTCTTCCCAAACTAAAGTCAGCTAGACTTAGGTGGTCTAAGGATGTTTCATGGATGCCCTGTTTTGTTGGAGTTGGTGCATGTGTGTTCCCATATACAGTCGATACAGGGTCAAAAGGGAGCTTGATTCCAGTTTTGGTGATTAATGCAAACATACTGCTTTCTTCCTGTGGTGCTCACTATTGCAAGACTTAGAAAAAGTAAGAATTGTAAATGCTCATGGTTATCTACTTGTCGGAGTCAGAATTGCTCTTTATTAGCCATGGGAGAGAACAATGTTAATTGTGTCATGCCTCATGCTTTGGATTTTACTGATGGATTTTAAATAAATGTCGCTTTGTATTCTGAAACAAAACCAGAATATTTTCTACTTACTTGTTTTGTGGTTTGGGTTTTTTTTTCCAGAATTTTCTAACAACAGTAGCTATTCTTCTGGAAGCTGGGGCATATGTGAACATGCAGCAGAGCAGTGGTGAAACTGCTTTAATGAAGGTAAACTCAATGTTTGTCCTGACACGGTTTAATAGTAAATACTTTTGGCAAACTAACAAAATATAAAAGCATATTTGTAGAGTTGATTTAGGGAACATGTACTATATTTGAAATACAAATACTACTTAGTCATTCTAAATAGTGTTTTATTCCATTTTGTTAAAATGTGGCTCATCATCCTCTTCCATTGTTTGGCTCAAAGAAATGCAGATGTGATCTTAAAATGGAGATAATCTGGTTGTCAGTAGGAAGAGAAAAATTTGAGAAAGGAGAATATTTCACTTGAGTGTTGCTGTGATTGACTTTTGTCATTTCATTGTAGGCCAGAAATAAAATAACCAGTTTGCAGTTTCTTTCTACTGCCTGTTCTGCACCTTTATACCCTCCCATCACAAAAGAAATTTTAAAATTTTTGTTTGTTTCTTTTAATGGGGAAATTCTAAGGCTCTTAAAACAGTCTCATTTCCTCTTCATATTTTTTTGTTTATATCAAATAATTTCACCAAAGTTTCCCTTCCTGGTAAACTTGCTGTATTTACATGTAAGCTGTTTAAGGCAATTTGTTTGCAGAAGATATTATAGCAGCTTTTCTGTCTGAGACGATGTGGTATTGTTTCTCTTCTATCCTCTGCAAGCCTTAACAAGTGTGGGGAATTCGCATTTTCCTCTAAAAAAAAAAAAAGCAAACAAAAAAACCCCAAAACCACCACAACCGCACATTTGTGGTTTCCTCAGCCACTTCAGTCCAAAATCTCTTAATAATTTGGCTACCTCCGTGAACATCTGCTTTGACCTTCATTGTTTTTAAAGGTTTTGTTAGTATTAGATGCACAGCTGTACATACTTTCTAATTGGCAGCCTACAGTGACTTATTCTGGATATTTGTTTTGCTGTGCAGATACAAAGAATAGGTTGTTACTGGAACAAGTTTAGCCAGGTGTGGATAAACATATAAATACGTTTATCAAGTCACTCTTGCTTACCCGAGAGAGTTGGGTCATACCTTTTTAAAAGGAGGGGGGGGAACCCCAAATGTTTGGCACTTTAATTCCTTTCTCTGAGGCACTGTGTGATCTTTGTGGGTTCTTTGTTTGGGGGCGCAGGTGGGTTTATTTATGGAAGGCTATGGATTGAAAGCACAGATGAAGGTTCAGAGCTGAGACAAATTTCCGAAGTTAACTTGTGAAAGGCCTCGTAAAGATAGAAATCTATATCGCTTGTGCCTTTCCCTAATTCATCTGAGTGAAGTGTTTGAAAACAAGTGGCCAAGGGCATGTGTGTGCATTCTTCAAAGTAAAGCTTTCTTTATGCTTTGCTGTACTCTTGTCAGGTGGGTTTGGTTGGCACGCCCTGACAGTCTTGCTGTAACATTGAACAGCCTTGGACGCTTAGGCAGTCGATTACAGCGACTGTCTAACATAGCTAAATAACAGCTTGGGGCAAACTCTATTAATTTACTGCACACCTGAAGTACTACCTGAACGGAGATTTCTAGAAACACACACTTGGAAGTGCTACTGTGCTCATTCTGAATACTTTTGCAGAAACCATTTATTCAGGTAAACAATTGCAAGGAAGTTTACAGTTACTGAACTCCAGCAGATCAGATGTTTTAACAGAATTTTTGGGTCTTGTTTTAGCTATCTATTTATTTATTTATTTTCTGATTAAGTCCATTTGGTAACCCTGAGTGTTGCTGCTTCTATGGGATCAGGTATGTAGTGTTGTCTGGGTAAAGATAAAATAGTTAGAGTGTGATCCTGAGTTTTGAGTTGCATTAGCATTCACAGAGCGAATACCTAAGCTTGTTTTCTGAATTGTATCTGATTTTTGCATTTTAATTAATTTCTGCCAGTTCTACTTGCTCAAATGTTATGCTTTGTTCTAACGGGGGATTTGTCATTGTTGTCCACCTTCCCACTTTCTGTACAGGCTTGTAAAAGAGGGAATTCTGATATAGTGCGGCTGATGATTGAAAGCGGGGCGGACTGTAACATTTTGTCAAAGCATCAGAACAGTGCGCTGCATTTTGCTAAACAATGTAATAACATACTGGTGTATGAGCAGCTCAAGAGTCATTTGGAAACGTGAGTAAACTGTACTTTGAAGTTTGTTCTGGTAAAGTCTGCAGTACTGGGCATGTCATAATTTTGGTTTAAGTCAAGGGGAAGAGGGGAGGTTTTGGGAAGAGAACAGATCCGATTTGGGCAGAAAGCTAGCTAACGAAGCATGTGAAATGAAACGATGTGAGCTGACAAAATTAGCAGACACTTGCTTAAACACAGTAAAAAGATGGAAAGGAGGAAAAGGAAATTACTGGAAGAGAAAGAGTCCTTAAAGTAGAAATACATCAATTGGGAAAAATAAAATGCTTGTTAGAGCATGCCAAATAAAATACCTTGTGAAAAAGCATTAAAAAAATAGAAACAAACAAAAGAGCACTGAACAAAAACACCATGAAAAGTCAATGCAGGTAGTTAGGGTGTTGTTGGACCCTTAAATGTCAGCTGTGAGCTGAGAGTGCCAGGGGTACAGCTGTCATGCTGTGAATGATGGAAATAAGTCTTCATCGCACAACAGAATGACTGAAGAGCAGTGCAGTGTATGTGGTACGGGAAGTGTTCATGTCATGTGGTCATGTAAAATATACTGAGCTGATGAATATGGATGCAAAATGGAGACAAAGAGAAGCAGCAAGTTTTTTAAATATCCATTTGGAAGAACACTGATAGTTAGTGTATCAGGGCAGAAAATGCTAACAATCTGAACTTGAAGAAGACTCGAGGAGGGTCTCAGCTTCTGCAGCAGGTGAGATTTCACCTTGAATGCATAGTTAGTGCTGGAAGAACACTGCAAGACAATCTATCAAGTCTTTTGTAGTCAAAGCTCATTCTCTTCTAATTTAGTGTTTAGAAAGTCCTGACTGTTTTCTGTCTCTGATCTCTCCTGTGTTTCCCATCAGCTAACATCCTACATCTGTCTTGACAGAACTGTCTTGCAATGGTCACTGATATGTGCTGTAGTGCCACCAATATTCTTATTGGTTTTAAATAGTTTAGTGATCTTTCCTTTAGAACATTATTAAATACTGTCCAGCCTGTCTTGGTGCTGGGGTTGTTTCTCCCCAGGTGCAGGACTTAGCACTTCTCTCTGTTGAACTTCACGAGGTTCCTGCCAGCCCATTTCTCCAGCCTGTCCAAGTCCCTCTGGATGGCAGCATGACCCTCTGGTGTATCAGCCACTCCTCCCAGTTTGGTGTCATCTGCAGACTTGCAGAGGGTACACTCTGCCCTGTCATCCAGACTGTTAGTGAAGAAGTTGAACAGGGCTGGACCCAGTACTGACCTTGGAAGTACACCAGGAGTGACTGGCTTCCAACTACGTGCTACTGATTTTTGATGAACTGATGTGTTCTGATCCAGTTTCATACTGGTAGGAAAGTATTGTGATGACAGTATTTTTAATGTACTGTGAAGTTTGTGTGAGGTATTGCAGATCACTGCCTCTAAGTTCTGCCCTGAGCAGACAGAAGCTATAAGGAACGTTTTCTTCTTACAGCAGGCTAAATGGAAAACCAGTGTGAAAAGTATAAAAACATAATAATTTTTCAAACATAGAAAACTTGTTAAAGTAAGATGGGGCAGCTGAAGGAGTTAAATGGAGCATGCTGATCCTTCCCCAGGGAAGGAGATCATGACCTGTGAGTTAAGGTTTGGAAGGCAACAGCAAGCATGCAGATAAGTGATCTGGTACCTGCTGTTCAGTGTATTGGAACTTTGTCACTCACTCATTATCTGATGCCTTTTCCATTTTGTTTCCTGTTTAAAATCTGCCACCTTCAGTTTCAGCTAATCTGAATAAATGAGTTTTGGAAGATCATGAATGTGTAACTTTGCCAGTGAAATGGCAGTTGAAATGAAATACTGATAAACGCAGAGTGATGTCCAGAGGTTTTCATTGCAGTAATGTGAATTATACAGGGAGTAACAGAGCTCTTGCTAATTGGGGAAGCTTCCAGACTCATTACCTGAAAATACCGCTTCAGTGCTTCTTGTCAGTCAGAAAGGAAGATACTGCTGTAATAGCGGAGGCGAAAATGAAATGTAGATCCATGGTGTCTGAATGCCTTAAATAGCGCGTGCCATTCCAATTACATAGTTTCAAAAACAGATGAAGTAGGAAAAGTAAAGATGATCAGAGATACAGAGTAGCTTCTGTGAGGATAGACTGAGGGAGGTGACACACATCACCTTGGGACAGATTAAAAGGTTAAAATTTAAAATCAGAAAACAATGACAACAAAATAACCCAAAGCCATGAGGCAGATTCTACAGGCCATCCTGTTAAACAATTTAGCAGTAGGTTTGAAATGGAGGAATAATTTTGCACAGAAACTGAATTATGGATCTCATAGTTGCAGAATGCTGTGGTCACAAATGCATGGGATTTCAGAAGGGATTAAGTAGATCTGAGGAGAGGTGTGATTTGGCTGCAGTCTCTAGTTTTGGATGCCTCTAAATCAGATTGCTGGAAACTAGGACAGCGTACCAAAAAAAGACAACGGTTTAATTTCCTGTATTTAATGTGGCTTTGTCTAGCATCTGGAAACGAGGCTAGGTGGGCTTCTGGGCTTGCTTTGGTGTGGCAATTCTTGTGGCTTCTTTCTGATCAAACACTGAAGTTTTAGATTCTGCAGATGGTAACCTCAGCTAGCGTGGAGGGGAAGTGTGCTCTGGGGAATAGCTCAAAAAGCTCTAAAGGTGGGAGAGTCAGGACCTTTGCCTTGCAAAAGCGTTTGAAACCCATTTGTGTCAAAACAGCTTTCTGAAGAGGGTTATTTGCTAACCTGCTTGTAAAAGTGTCAAATACTGTTGGTTAATGGGGTCTCTCTTATGAAGATTAGGCTGCTCGCTTAGATCAACACCCCCAACCCAAAAAGCCCTAATTTGGCTATTTAATGGTAGTGTTGCTACTTCTTTACTGCATTTTAGTAGAGTTAGTTGGGAACTACTTTTTTTCTGATATTATTGCCAGTAAAATTTTACAGTGACTTGTTTATTTGTACGTTGTACTTGCAGTCAGGTTGATGAATTGGCCACGCTGGGGAAGTGGTGGTCTGTTTCTCTTTAGCTCTAGGTACATATTGATGTTTTGGGGACATCTTTCTACTTAAAGAGCCTTCAGATATGTGGCTAGTTGGAAGGTTTTTTTTTTTTAATCTGCTGCAGTGCATTTGTCCCAGCTTTTTTATTTTTGTGGACCCAATAGATGATTTTATTAACAAAGTAGCGGGACTTGGGCTTCATCTATGCAGAAATGCTAGCAATAAAGGCATTTACTTCTGAAAATTGGGAATGCAAAAAGGCAATCTGGAATTCTTTTTTGCCTCAGCTTTCAATAAGTCTGATGAAATAATATTACTATGTGAAGTACGGGCCTCACTTGTTTGGTCTTACAGGCTCTCAAGAGTAGCAGAAGATACCATCAGGGATTATTTTGAAGCCCGTCTTGCTTTGCTGGAGCCAGTCTTTCCAATTGCCTGTCATCGTCTCTGTGAAGGGCCAGACTTTTCTACAGATTTTAACTATAAACCCCCCCCAAGTGTGCCAGAAGGTAGGCGGTTTCTTGTTGTGGTGGGTTTTTCTGTTTGTTTTTTTTTAAAGAAAAAGTAGAACAGTGTGTTAAGAAACTGCCTTGTAAGTATGTCTTAAAGTATCTGCTATGTGGAATTATTTTTGTATGACCTTATATTGTAGTAGTTACATTAAGGATGCTCTGATTATGGAGTGTAGGGAGAGGAGCAATGTTTTGATCCATTGTGGGTGGGGTTGGTGTGCATCTTCTGAAGAGAGTTTTTTATTGCCACGTACAGAGCTGTTTGCTTCTGTTCGTGGGTTACGTTAGCGTTGCGAGGGTCACGTTAGCGAAGTGGCAGGTGTTATAGGAAAGGAGGGGTTTACCTTAGAACAAATAATTTGAAAAATCTTAATCTAAGAGCATAATTAGAATATCTTGTAATGGATCATCTTGGTTTGTAGACAGTAGCTAATGCACTGGTGCATTGGGGTACAGTCACAGCACTATCATGATACAAATGAAGTCTAGAAATACTTTAGAAAAGAAGCCAGCATCAATTGACTCTGTTTTCCCCACAGACCCTTTGAAAAAGCTGGGATTCAGATTCCTAAGATACTTGGGAACGTTTCTTTGTTCTCTCAGGAATCCAGATACTAATCTCTGGTGCTTGGCTTTTTACCTTTGCAGTATATCAGGGAAATACCTACAGATACCAATTTTTCTTGAAATAATACAATAATGTGCCTGAAATACTACTTAGATTGAAAGTTGTTGTTTCTGACCGGTTTTCTGGTTGTTAAGAGTTGTAATATAAGTCTTCCAGTTCTTTACTGTAGGTGTTCTTTATAGAATTAAGAAACCTTACATAAATTTATGTACTAAAATGAGGCATTTGTGGATATTGAAGATTGTCTCTCGTTGAACTTCAGTGCAGTTCATAAAGACCTGTAATTGACTGGGCTCGGTTGTCCTTACCAAGAGAACAGACAACCCAAACCACATCGAATTCATAACTCTCTCTAGGTAAACCTAAAAGCACAGAGGTGAACCGTACCGAGGATTGCCCTATCAGTTTTATTTTCCTTTCCAATAGCCACATAAAATTATCTCTGCTGCCAAAAAGACTTAACTTACTGACGAGTTCTGTTGCGTTCTGTGCTGGGACCCACTGGCTTGGGAGACTGGAATTCTGCATGTTGCTTTGGTACTCCATCGGTGTTTAATATGTACTATGCTTTATATTTATATGTATATATTTGTACCTGTCTCCAAATGTTCAGTGTATGCAGCTGTTCTAAATAATGGATCTCATTATGAATTCATGTGACTGAGTTGCCTTCCCTTTCAGGATCTGGAATTCTCCTCTTTGTTTTCCATGCAAACTTCTTTGGTAAAGAAGTCATTGCTCGGCTCTGCGGACCATGCAGTGTACAAGCTGTGGTTTTAAACGACAAATTCCAGCTGCCTGTATTTTTGGTAAATCTTTTCATATAACCGGTTTACTATAGAACTGCTTTATATAGAGTCTTTACAGAGCAGCCTGGGAAATCTTAGTGCCTTAATTTTCTTTTGTTAGTATTGTGATGAAGCATTTATTTATCCTGATACGGTTTTTCTTAAATGAAACTTAATTCTTCTTTGGATATGGAGAGAACTACAAACCTTGCATGTACTAGACTCCATAAAAATGTGTGCCGAAAGAGGCAGGGATGTGGTGCTGGACAGCCTTGCTTCCAGGCAGGCCTGCTTGAGCACCAGATGGTGCCTGGTTGGACCAGGTGACCCCCAGAGGTCCCTTCCAACCTCAGCCCTTCTGTCACTCTGTGGCTTCAGAACTGAGGGTTTGACCTGGCAGGTGAGAATTATTAATTTAAAGCTGTTTCACTTCTCAAATTCACCTAGCCTCTCAAATTTTTGACCCAAGTGAATCCTTAAACATAACTATTTTTGCCTTGTTTTAACAGCCTACCTCATATTTCTAATGGTTAATTTATTTTTTTTTTTAATCTATTAAATGCATCACTATGCATGCTTTTTTCAAGCCCTCTTGTTTCCTCTGTGGTTGCACCAAAGGTTCTTTGCAGTATACACAACTTCCTTTCAAAAAATGCATAGTTAAAATGTCGGGTTCTGTTCGTCCGCTCGCATAGCACTTTCAGCCATATCCTGACATTAACTTTGTCCATTTTCTTTTTCCTTTTAGGATAGTCACTTTATTTATTCCTTCAGCCCTACTGCAGGCCTTAACAAGCTTTTTATACGGTTGGCAGAAGCTCCTACTGCCAAGGTACAAAATGCTCTCGAAATCAAATGTGTATGTTAAGTTGTTGTACAGTAGACTAGGGAAGAGTTAAATGCTTCTAGCTGTATGTCACAAATGTAAAACAAAGGGCTTTCCACTGTCTCCTTGTCCCAGGTCCCATCACTTACAGTCGCATCCTCTGACGCTGCCAGAACTTAGGAGCATTGCCAGGGGTGTTAGTTCTGTCATAATGAAATGATTTTATGCCACAGTCAGAATAATTCATGCACCAGGATAAACTAATATTACAGCTAAATCCCCATCTATATTGTGACTTCAGTGACTAGCAGGTACATGGAGTGCCAGCTGGTTTTGCATACAGGTGTTCCATTTGTGTGCTTAGAACTTGGCAATATTAACTAGCATACAGGGTTTGCTTTTAAATAGCCTTGTGTAGTCTGTTTTCCAGGTGGTTGGGGCAGTAGTCCCACTACGTGTTGCAAGATGAGTAACAGATTCTGTTCTGGTAGCATTTAATTTATTCTTGGAAGATGCACCAGTAAATTTTCTAGATGTTCTGATGTAAAACACTCTCAAATGTTTTATTTTGCTTTTTTTAAGGGAAAAAATTGAACTTGTGTTCAGATGGAAGTATACGTGTATGTCGAGTTCAGATTTGGGGTTAACTTCTTCAGACACCCCCCAACGCAGCAGTACTGTACTTGGGTCCTCCTACAAGCCATTCATAGTTCAGTAGGGCTGCTAGAAACTGATTTTATTAAACACAGATTGTAAATCCTTTTTTTCTCAGTCACTAGCGACTGTATGCCTCTTCTCATGCTTTTCTTGTATTAGAAGTAGCGTTTAGCACTACATGTGAACGTTCTTCGTATGAAACCTTTGTTTGCTTTTACAGGTAAAGCTGCTGATAGGCGCGTACCGAGTGCAGCTGCAGTGACCTCACAGCTGCGAGCGTACTGGGCGGACTGACGCTTTTTTGGATATAATTCTGATTTCCTCTGTTTAGAGATGGACAAAGCAGTTTGGAACTTTCTGGCACCACACTCTTAAGACTGAGTTCCCATCTCACTGTTGCTCGTTGGCAGTTACGTAGGGAAGCGCGTGTTGGAAAGCGGTTGAATATGCTGCGCTGGTGGGACAGGGGTGTCAGCTTTTTTTTTTTACACTTTGTACAGATGTAGATGTAAGTATTTGTGCCAATACATATAATTCTGATTTTCTCTAACTTGTGGAGTCCAGACTGCGTATTTCAGCTTTTCCACAATGTGGAATGGTGCATATAAGAACTATTTAAGGTAACCACGTGAAATGTCTTTTTTAATAGAAAGATCTTTTCCATTTGTAAACTAAAATTTTTTAAACTTACTCTAAATGTAACATTTCTATGTAAAATGCAGAACTGTCATATTCTTGAAGCTGTGGGCAGAAATTACACTTTGAAGTCACTGCATTAGATTTAACTTAGAACTGCTGAGGGCTGTGTTCTGGTTTGAGCCTTTTCCTGCTGCTGTCTCCTGGTGAGGAAGCAGTTATGCTGAGGGGGATTCCCTTTGAACAAACATGGTTGGGCCTGCAGGTGTGAGCAGAGATGGCTGAACATGCTGGACTGGTAGAGGATCGCAGTCGGATTCCTACCTACATCAGTGTTTTAAAACTACTTTTGTATTAGAGAAGCAACTGATGGTTTTAGACATCTTACCTTTTGAGTTCTTAGTCAGGTGACACATGGGGTAACAAATAAAATAGCTAAACCAGAAAACTTGACACTACCCTGAATGTGCAGGCAATGCTTTCTGCAAGCCAGAGAGGAGAGATGATTTGAGATATTTGCAGCCTGACAGCTGAGAACATGTCCTTTAATTCAGAAAATCAGTTCTCAGTGCAAAGAGCTGCTGTTTTTTTTATTTAAATTACCCATTTTATCAGATGACAGATGGTCCTGTGCTATAAAATACAAATTTAATACTTCTGCCTGAAGTACAGAATATTTTTCTTTGTAAATTAACCAAATTCTTAAAGTTAAGAAAAAGGGGGGGGGGAAACTAAAAAAATAATCGGGTTTGTGCCTTTGCTGTTCTGGTTGCCACATGTAGTTTACACACCGCTATGTGCCTATGTTGGTAGCAAAACTATTGCGGATAAATTCATAATCTGAGTGCTCACCGTCAGAATGGTGCAGATGTATTAAATATCCTTTCAAGAGCTGTGACTTTTTAATATCAAGGTCAGTTAACCAGTTTTTAATTTTTGGTTCTTAGAAGTTTAAAACTTTGTTACTTACTCATTTGGCATCTCTTAAATACAAAAGCACACTATGTAAATTTTGTGGAATGTCACGTTAAGGGATATAAAACTAGACCACCACCACAACATACAGATACTCATTTCTGCTTTGAGTTAGAATAGTTGCCCGTCTTTTTGCACACAGTATTGATGAGCTGGTCACAAGTCTGGGGTGTGATCAGGCTTGGTACCTCCACCTCACTGAAATGTTATCTATACCTCACTTCAGTATGTGTGAGCACCCAAAATGCATGAAAAGCCCTGGCTGAGGATCGGGTACGGCACTACCAGCACTTGGGCTTTGGTGTAGCACTATTTTTTTAGTCACTGTGCATAACCCCGGAAGGTGAATGAGGGGACGGTCACAGGTCCTTGTGTTGGCGTGACTGGTTTCACGTACGTGGCTGCCCCCTCCTTGGTTCCTCACGCACTGTACGCGGAGCTGTGGATCCCTGCGCGGCGAGCTCTGTACAGCGCGTGTCAGCGGGAAGCATTTGAGGTGTTCAAGGTGGGGACAAAAGGTTTTTCAACAGATGTGCATATAATAGAGATGCTATTTAGAAACTGTTGTACAGTCTAACCTAAACATGTCTAGTAATGATCTGAGAATTGGCTAGCAAGTAGTTTGTCAACAGCTGTTGATTCTTGGGGTTTGTGTTTAGTGGGTTGGCTTTTTTCCCTTGAGGCATCTGGGAGAGCGGGAGGAGTTTTACAGGACAGGAGAATAAAATTTGGGCTTGTGATGTTCCTACTGAGGGATGGATTTTACAGCCATCTTTCTCTTTTAGTTGGTGATATGAATTCAAAATCCTTACTGAAGATGCATAAAAGGCATATGAAAAGATGTTTGAAGCTGTTTTTGTCTGATTTTTTTAATTAGCAACTGGACAAAACCCAAATAATAAGAACAAGGTTCTGGTGGACAAAAGAGAAAAGTAGCTACAGTAAAAATTCTTTAGGCACGGTGGAGAAATGCCTTTGAAGTACTTGCTCAGCTTCTCCTTGCTGCTCTGTCAGCAAGGCTCACTGGCTGCAGCCACTCTAAACTGCACTGGCAGGAGGGTGTGCTGAAGGCTTGGATTCATTACCTTTCACTGCTGTATCATCAGTACTTGTTTGTGTTCCAGGCTGCTTTCACAGCCACTGAAGGGTGGTGAGTGATACAGCTGACTCTGACAGAGGTCCTCTGTGCTTTCTGCACCCATTTTTCAAAAATGAGATGGTTTTTGATCAGGCTGGATGGAAGAAAGCTGTTTCAATATATGGAAGAGACAGCACAGAGTGCAGCTGCCTGGGATTGCTCAAAGTGCCTGAGGGCTGTCCTGAAATGGTCTGCCTGCCTGTACCTGCTGTACCACCATTTCCCTTCCCATACAGTACTGGAAAAGAGCCAGTGTAAAATCTTTTTCCTTTAGGCCAGTCTTTCGGAGCATGGGCTGTCCAGGAGCACAGGAGCTGAGAGCCTTGCTATAGGAAAGCATCATGCAGGGGTTTTGCTGGACTCTCCCTCTGTGCCATGGAGCCTTATCTTTTCAGAATGCAAGAACTCTCAAGACCACATTTTTTCTAAGCCACTGGTGCAGCGTGGGCATGCACTGCAAGCCCATCACTGAATCCTGACACTTTAAAATGCCTCAGCTTTTCTGTGTCCCATATAAATGGGGAAAATACTTCTCATTCTGAAGCCATCTTAAAATGTTTGAGTGAAAGGCAAGGACGAGGGTTAGGAAAGAGATTACTAAAAGCAGACAAACCACAGCACAGAATACAGGTTTGAGAAGGACAAAGGCAGCAGTAAAAATTAAGGTTAAAAAGGGGTCCTCAAAAAAAAAAATCAAGCACCTCAAATATAGCAGCCAGGAGGAAAGGACAGGGCAGAAGACGGGTCTTTTTGTGTGCAAGTCAACTGTTCCTCCACAGCACAGACTCATTTATAGTAGATAGGGTCAGACCTTAAACATGGCCTAGCTCCTCTCATGTGCCTGCTGCTCTTAAAGTGATGCTGGGCACAGCTCTGGCTTTTACGATGACCAAAACCATCTGTAGGAACTGAAGACATTGTCACCATACCCATGCTCCAGAACTGGAAGACCCTATTACCCATGTGGTGATATCTTGATCCTATATCACAAACCCTCAGCTTCTGGGAGGACATCTTCCTTGAGCTGTTACTTGTACAGACTTCAAGTAGTCAAGGGCAGAGGATATGAATTTGGGCAAGAAAAGCCCAATTAGCCCTGTTAACAGCAGTTGCACACCTTACACTGAATACAGTCATCCCTTTTATGGGGCAAAAGCAGCTCTTCCTGCCACAAAAAGTAACAGCCCAAGCCCCAGCCTGCAAAGGCTGCACTTACATGTTTGGGGTTTTTTTGTGGGTTTTGTTTTTGGTGTTTTTTTGTTTGTTTGTTTTTTTAAAGGCTTTACCAAGCTGCTTGTGACATCCTGTCTGGAAAGGTTTGCATGGTAGGTATACAAGCATTTGAAATTGCCCTTGCTTTCCTGGATCTGTCAGCTCTACTGTCTTAATATTCAACAGTTTGTACTTTTATAAACAGTGGGATGAAGCTCCCCAAACCACAGGTGCACATCACCCTGCACGACCCCTGCATTCACCTGTCCTGAAACAGAAGGGACAGTGTGGTGAGACCAATTAAGTGCAGCAAGACAGTACTGACTTGTATTATTTTTTATTAGTGGTATGATGCAACACTTATTTACACTCAAAGTTATACCAGACTTCCTCATTATTCAGTGCCTCTAAGGCACTCCTTATGCTACACAGCTGAAGTGCAGATTTCCTACCCCGTCCTCCTGGTGGCCTCCACAGGATTTCCTCCCATACACATTGTTGCCTTCAGGAGCCCAGAGCTGCTCACAGCACTCCAGCTGCAGTCTTGGAAGCATGAGAGAGGAGAGAGTGCTTTCCTTGCCCCTGCTCCACTGTGCTCTTCTAATGGAGCCAGGCTGGGGTTGGACACTTTCACTTGTCCCTCAGGGCTCCCAGAGCAGCTGCTGCAAAGCTGCTTCGCAACAAGTCTGTGGCCAGGCTGCACAACAGCATCCAGTTAATTTGGTACTCACTGCAGGGCTTCACCTTTGCCTTGTCTGAACTCAGGGAGGTTCCTGTCAGGCCCTCAGTTCATGTTCATGGCCTGTTTGATTTCAGGAAATAGAAAATAAACATCCTGTTATTCAGAGATTAATTTGGAACAGTTTTATAATAAACCCTGAAAATAACACAGTGACATATTACAGTTCAATGTTAAAATCTCATCGCATCAAAGTTCATTTTTTGTTATTCACTTAATTCGTGATTTTTGGTTTTTATCTCGTTATTGGGCTACATTAAGACAGCAGGTAGTTTTATGGCTTCCAGCTCAAATTCAGCTGCACAGACAGTGGAATCTTACTGCAGCTTTCATCTCCCCATGGGTCAACATTTCCCTCCAGTCCTTTTCAGCTGTTGCTGGCTCAGTTTTCTCTAGCTAAGAAATACTTCTGTGCTCTTTTAAACTCTGCTGCAACTTAAACATAATCCATGCAATTTTTTTTCTTTAAGTATAAACCCCACCACTGTCCTACCTTTTGCCACATATTTTAGTGCTTGAAATATTTTCTTGCACATTCATTTAACTCCCAAGGCTAAGTCCAAAACCAGTCACTGAACCAAGCAGTCTTTAATCGTTTACTTTGATTCCTGCTCTGGCATGTACAAACTCTGATCCTTTTATCAACACCATTTCCCATTAGTATTGCAGGTCCAGAAAGAAAATCTGCTTCTGGTACAGTCTAGCTGAAAAGGGAGTCAAGACCTCAGCTGCAGATCAAAGCTGGCCAACATCAGCTTTACTGTGAAATGCTCAGCTTTGCTTAACACTGGGTACCACCGCCTCTGCCGGAGGCTGCAGACAGTACCATCGCAAAAACTGTAACTCTTCATACAGGAAAAGGCACGTTGAACATCACACGCAGGCATCATCTTCAGGTTCTTCTAATGTGTCTTTTCCAATCCAGGGCACTGGTAGGGGAGGCGTCCCCTCCCCACTGGTCCCCTTGCTGTCATTTCAGACAGCCCTGTTCATTCCCTTGGGCCTCGCGGGGCAGACCTGCCAACAAGCAGAAAGAACACCGCTTTCATGAGAGTGAGCGAGTCACCCCTCTCTCCTGTTCACTTGGTGCTACAGATGTAATTACTGTTGTACTGGGTAACAGCATTATTCCTTTGCCCAGGAGCACAGAGAGCAATGAAGGGAAAAATAACACCTGTTAAGCACAAAAATAATACAAAGAGGCTGGTAACCGAGCACAAGGGAACAGATGGTATCCCAAGAATCACAGTTGCTGTTAGGTGCTCCAGTGAGTGACATCACGATTACATTCTCACCTCTGACAGTCCTTGTAATTACAACTCAAAGAGCAGCGTTCTGTACATCACCACGGTATAGCAGAAAGCCATCTTCCGTTCTGAGGGCATACAGCCACCAGCGGTTTTCACAGAACCCTAATGCAATGCAGAACATGTTCAGGAAAGAAGCATGATTCAGGTACTTAAGTGATAACTTCCTTGAAAACATACTTTTATGATCAAAATACAGCACACAACAAGACCCAAATAGCAGACTACAGAGCAACTCATTAGTAAATGCAGTTGGATAAAGAGCTGGGAAATGTTAACCCTTTCCCACACAGCCCTTCCAAGAGGTTTCTCAAAATTCTCTACCACTATTCAGGAACCCCAGCAGCAGGCAGCCTGACAGAGCATTTCAACCTCACTACAAATTAAATTGGAGCCCAGTGCATTTTGTGGTAGAACTGTATGCAAATTTGGAATAAATCTGAAGTAAGTTGATATCTGGAACAGAGCTGAAGGAAGGGGACGCAGTGACACACCAAGGGCAGCTCCCTTTGCTAGAAACTACTGTTCAGCAACAAGTTAAGGAAGAACAAACTGAGCAGGTGTAACTTTTTTTAGTGACCGACTTGGCTCGTTCTCCCGGTCTCTTGCAACTTTTTTTCTAGTTTGCCATTGCACGCTCTGCCCCAAATACAAGGCAATCCACTCCTTTTTATCTAATCTTCTCTCAATTTTAAACACAATTTCATTAGGCCGTTAGGCCACGTCAGCCAGGTCCATGCTGCAATCTGGAGTGTGCGCACACAAATGAGTAACGAGGAAAGAGAAAAAGGATTTTATCTCTCTGCTGAGACAAGGAGTCATTGTTTAGCCAGTCAAAGAAACATTTGTCTCTCCAAGGAACCTTGGCCATCCGCTCTTCCCTTCACAGGAAGGAAACTAAGTTGAGGACAGAAACATTCTGAGACGCCTGGGAAACCTGCCAACCACCGAGGCTCCCAAATGGTGCTTTTGCACAGGGGCAGCCTGATACATAAGGACAAGCAAGGAGGCCGAGTTCCCAACAGCTACATGGTCAAGACAAAATGTCAGCTGGATAGAAAAATCTCTTTTGAGACAAACTTTGGAAAAAAATGTCTTTTTTTTCTGTTACTACTGCTTTTCTCAAAGACGTTTACCTGCATTGTCTTTTTTTAGATTCTGTGAGTAAATGCTTGTAAGCATGCGTATTTCCATAGCCCGGTGTATATTACACATTGTTGTGTGATTATTTTTATATTACGATCTTGTTACTTTACTACAACTAGAAAATAACAGGGAACTCCTTAGTAAAGGGGAAGACAAAACCACAGAACAAGGCACTTAAGTTTTCCCACCTCCTCAGCTCCCTGTTCCCCTTCAATATCTAACAGGTAACATGGTCCAGGGTAGGAAGCACTTGAACTGGACACACGGTAAGAGCGTTGGGCCTGAGGGAGCTGCCTGACAGCATTGCAAGGCTGCTCTCTACCACTGGCAGGGCACAGCAACTGGAAGAGGTGTGTGAGGACTAGAGGAAAGCAAACGTCACTCGGATCCGAAGGGCAGGACCCAGGGAACTACAGGCCCTGGGAAGGTGATGGACCAACTAGTCCTAGAAACCATTTCCAGACCAAGAAGGACAAGAAGGTAACTGGGAGTAGTCAGCACAGGTTTACAAAGGGGTCATTTGCCAATCCTTAAGCATCCTGACTTGGTAGCCCCTCTGAGAGGTGACCGGTTCACTGGGTATGGGGAGAGCAGTGGATATTGTCTACCTTGACTTCAGGAAGGCTTATGACACTGTCTGCCATATTGTCATCACTGACGAGCAGGTGGCTTACAGGTTAGATAAATGGAAAATGAGGTGGAATGAGAACTGGCAACAGCCGAGCCCAGAAGGTTGTGATCAATGGCACAAAGTCCAGCTGGAGGCTGGTAAGAAGCAGAATACCCCAGGAATCAGTACTGGGCCAGTCCTTCTCAACATCTTCATTTATGACCTGGGTGATGGGGCAGAGCACACCCTCAGCAATTTTGCAGGTGATACAAAGCTGAGAGGAGTGGGCTGATAGGCCAGAGGCTCATGCTACCATCCCAAGGGATCCCAATAGGCTGGAGAAATGGGCCTACAGGATCTCCCAAAATTCAGCAGAGGGAAATGCCAAATCCTGCACCTGGGGAGGAATAATTCCAGGCACCAGGACAGGCTAGAGGCCAACTGGCTGGAAAGCCTACTTTGCAGGTACGGACCTGGGGGTCTTGGTGAACTCCAAGCCCAAGAACCACTGTGAGCAAAGAATGTGACCTGGCCACAAAGGTGGCCAATGGCATCCTGCATGGCCTTACAAAAAGCTGCCAGCAGACGGAGAGAGATGATCCTTCCCCTCAGCACTGGTGAGACATTTGGAGTGTTGGGTCCTGTGTTGGGCTCCCCAGGGCAAGACTGAATGGAAGATGACCAAGGGGCTGGAGCATCTATCATGTTGTAAAAGGTTGAAAGAGCTGGGACTGCTCAGCCTTGAGAAGTCAAGGCAAAACCCTACAAATGTTTATAAACATCTAACAAGAGCATATAAAGACAACAGACACAAAGTCTTCCCAGTGGTGCCCAGGGACAAGACCAGAGGCAACACGCACAAACTGAAGCACAGGTGGTTCCCTCTGAACATGAGGAAGCTTTCACCATGAGGGTGACCGAGCACTGGCACAGGTTGCCCAGAGAGGTTGTGGATTCTCCATTCCTTGGAGTCTAAACCCAACTGGACATCGTCCTGGGCAACCTGCGCTCTGCCTGGCATCCTGCTTTGAGCAGGGGGTTGGATCACACAACCTCCACAGCACCCTTCCAGGCTCAGATATTCTGGAATTCTGTGACAAGCCTGTTTCAGCTGCAGAGGTGAGGTGGGAGTTAGCCCTGCAGGGCCCAGGAGAGAAGTAATTTCCAGTAGCAACAGTAACTACCAGACTGACATACAGCACATTACTGGGGTGACCTGAACACTGGGGTGGGGGCAGGGCTCCAAATCTTCATCAGAAGCATGCACAGAGAAAATTTTTTCTTTGGAAAAATCCTTTACAAAGCAGTGCTACCTAAGTGAAAGATGCAACAAGGCATAGCAGGTAAAAGGTAGGAAAAAAGGAGACAGAGCTTCTGGGGAGAGTATAATAGGATTCTGCCTGTCTTGGGAAAAAATTGCGAACTATTTTAGTCTTGGAAATCAAAGACCGCATGGGCAATTTTTCAGTATTAATTATAACTCACAGTGCAGTTTGAGATGTATTACTGCAGAAGGATTTATTCTCTCATGTTGCCCTTTCCATGCTTTTTACAGAATGACAAAGGACCCCCCATTGTGTTTATACCTACCATGCAACACTCTGAAGTTTTACTGCTTACTTGGCACACTTAATTTACCAGCTGACTCAAAAGTCAGTAAAAGGACCCCTCTAATTAGCAATAAACCATATAAACTACTACTATAGAATCACAGTATGGTTTTGGTTGGAAGGGACCTTTGAAGATCATCTAGTCCAGCCCCTCTGCCATGGGCAGGGACATCTTTCACATGTCATTAATAAATAGCTCAATGTATCTTGTTCTGTGTATATAATCTAGTTCTCTATTTACTGTTAACACGACTATAGAGACAACTCTTGAGTATGTTCACTGGGCCAAATGAACACAGAAGAGAACTAACCCAAATTCCTCTTGCTTTATCAGAACTTGTACACCTCAGTTAAATCCCATCAGTGTTTAAAATTACTTCTACTTTATAAAAGCAACTGCTATTTTAGAATATCAGAACTACTGAACCAAGCTGCATAAATCTCCCTTTAAAACCTTCATATCCATCAGTCCCACAGAGATGCTTCCAACACCCAGGGCAGATGACACTACATACCCATACGTAGGCAAACTGAACTCTGCCCCAGGTTTCAGGGAGTACGTGGCCACAGCCTTCCAGACCAAAGCCTGCTGGCTAATCCCGAGGACTGTTCAGAATCAGAAACTACAATGTTGATCATACAAACTGATTCTGAGTGCAATGTATCAATAAAATCCAGTAGCTCAGACACAGCATCGTATTAATGTGACACTATGGTTTTTGAACGCAAGACATATTATGCCTAGCCACATTTGGAGCTGTCTGCAAGAGGCTGTGTACATACGCTTCAGGTCCTTTAAAACCATGTTAACATGACAGGAATTATGCAAGGAATTACATTATCTGAAAGTAAGTATTAGTGGAAGTGTAGAAGCAGAATTACCCTACATCAAATTGCAAATGTGATCAAAAAGAGGGCTCATAATTTCAGTAATTGCTGAATAAAGCCAAATGTCCTAATACATACCTCGTACTAGTACTTGGTTTAGGATTCCCTTTTGTATGCATAAGATAGCAGAAGGATTCTGCACAAGCCAGTCTTCATCTGCATTTTAAGATTTTAACAGTAACCTAAAAAATAAAGAGACAGTAAATAGCTGCAACGCTTCAAACCACAAAATATAGTAGCTTCTCTTTTCAAATAGCTATAAGTATAATATGGAGAAATAAACCATAATAACACTTTATACTACCAAAAACAAAACTCCATTTATTCTCCACCCATTCTTACCACTTAGTTGTTACTACAAATTTCTGTAATTTAATTGTACTACCTCAGCAGTTAAAAAACAGATGTTCCAAGAAAATTAACAAGTTCCTAGATTTTCATACTTTTGCTTGGAGTAGAGTTAAGTGCAGTTCTGCTCCAAAGAGCCGTAAGTCATTTCTCTTTGGAGGGTTTTTAAAATACACATATCAAACAACACTGTCGCCTTCTAGGCCTCCCAATGCATGTAGCCAAAGTGACATTTCATCTTTCTCATATTACTGTCACTACAAAAATTAGGATCCCGGCACACAGCACAGTTATTAATGAAATTTGATAACTAACTGCTCTCACAGTAGTTGTACTGAGGGGTACAGAAGCAGAAATAGTCTCTGCCCTGCTCCGCAGCCTGCTGTGGTACAGCCATTTAACAGATACTTAAAAGGGGCAAAGCTCTACATGGAAGTAATACACCTGAACTGGAGTAAAATGTCATCCTACTTTATAACCACATCTCAGAACAGAACTGCATACAAGTCTCATTAAAATACATTTTAATACTAAAAGCATGAGAAATTGATGCAACAGTTTGAGACTTCTGTAATTTTAAAACTTCTGCAATAGATTTGCTTACATTTGCAGTAAGTGCAAGTTGGAAGAACAGCAAGTCAGTATAATTTAATTTGTATTACATTTATTAATTCATAATTAAAATTACTGTAATTATATTCAAGAAGGCATAAATAATAACTGAAAGCATTAATAAGGATATCCATTCTGAACCTGTGTGTCTTATTCCAGAATCCACATGCAAAATAATTATCCAGTGTTTAAAATTCCACAGCTCCCTGTCCCACTCATTTAGGCTTCAAAAGAGCTCTCAGCTATAGGTACACATTCCCACCCCCTCCAAGCCTCAAATAGAATAATCTCTTCCCCACAAAGACCTCTGATTTAAAATAACACACAAGTACTACAATGTTTTATAGGTTTAACATAACCCATTACTCGGGCTGGGAAAGCAGACATAGAAACATGTTGCAGAGCCAAGGAGCCCTAAAGAAATCTCTGTAGAGAAAACGACTGCCTGGAAAGCCCCCGATTACAGCAGTGCAGGGGGATGGAGAGCTCTGTATGCTCTCAGACAGAGACTTCTTAAAACAATTTATCAACATCTTGAGGTCCTGTTTGATGATCAGAAAACTTAGCACACCCTGCAAAGTATTTGTTACAGAAAGAATTACTTTGGAAAGCCACACACAGGTTGCACCTTTCAGGCTAGCTTTGCTTGAGGAACAGCCCTGAAAAGCAGCTCAGAAGTGACATGTGCAAACTACAATGCACAACCACAAAAATTTACAATAAAGGTACCATTTGCCTCATCAAGTACAGCTGAAAAATGGCTGAGGGTAGCAACTCAGAATAAATAAAATTCCAAAGTTGGCACAATTTAATGTTTGAGTCCTATTAAAAGTGCTGTTAACTCATCAATTCTCCAACTTGCTTTCTTTTTATATATCACCCCCCCCCATGCTGCAGCTTGCTATAGATCAAATTTCAAAGTTTCTGTTATTGTTCCACAACACAGAAATTCCACAAGATGGATACTTTCTTCCTAAAGCAGATACGACAGAGCACAGCCCACTAACCTTTATAACTAATACTAGCACTCACAAAATTATAGCTCTAAAATCATTTAGCAGATCAAATACAATAATGGCTGTAGCAATGACCGTCAGCTTCAGGGACCAGGCTGGAATTGTCATCTGGAGAAATATTAGTGTCCTGGGACATTACCTCCACATGGTGAAACTAATCCAGCTATTGATAAGTATGCACCCATCTTAAAGGGAAGCCACAATAACAAACTCAACGTCTTTCAGTCTGTATTTAAATATTATGAAAACCACGTAATAATTAGGCTTTTCTCCCTTTCCCCCACTATCTACAAAAAGCAAGGCTAAGACCTCCAAAGGCCCAACACAGTCTCTCCAGTTTCCATAACAGCCAGCATATGTTACCTTCTCTTTCTTGGCCACCCGTATTTACTGAAGAGACAGCACTGAGCCAGATTCTTGGCAACTAGTAGATATTAGTGACCAAACTGTAGCCAAATAAATCTGGTATGTTTTTGAAGACAAGCCCTAAAATCAGCCAGTAAGACCATATAGTAGTGCTGCAGATTAATCATTTACCGTAACTCAAATACTTAAAGCCATTATATAGTGTGTGCGGTTTTGGGTTTTTTTGAACAGTATGTCTCTGCCTCTACATTATTTCTTTAGGATTCTCTTTCTACAAGAAATTAAGATCATTTCAAACCCTCTACCCCATAGAAGAGACTTTATGATTAACAGTAATTACCTTGTTAGACCTGAACTTATCCTAGCAGCTAGTGCTGAAAATAGGGATTTGTAAGAGTGAGCAGGGGTACTGCAAATAGTTATTTTCAAAGTAACAGGCTCTGAATCATCTTCATTCATATGATAAAGCTTTAAATTAAAGCTCAAAGTTGGTATGGTGCCAAGCAAAATGAATCTAAACTATTCTGAAAGGCCAACCGGATGATAAACATGTCTATTCTGAAGACAGCAGATGCATCACACACAAACTGATTGATACTGTGCGTATATTGTGCCATTATCAAGGAAAGTTGAAAACCAGTTCCTCAGTACAACCTATCTCAAGTAACACATATTCATCTTAACAGAGTACTCTCCACGGCTGCCTTTCTAATACAGAATTGCTACATGAGTCAAGCTCGAAGCTGCCACAGCAGAATACCAAGCAGAAACAGCCACGACCACACTGAAGGACATTTCATATTTACCTTGCACGCTGATGCTATGCAACT
The DNA here is from genome assembly GCF_963921805.1 of Phalacrocorax carbo. Classification (NCBI taxonomy): domain Eukaryota; kingdom Metazoa; phylum Chordata; class Aves; order Suliformes; family Phalacrocoracidae; genus Phalacrocorax; species Phalacrocorax carbo. The sequence continues at coordinate 198,698,884 of NC_087513.1, read as the reverse complement.
TCACTGACTTGACCAACAGAACAGGTTGGGTTTCTTGGGGGCTTTTTTGTGTGTTTTTTGTGTGTGTGTGTGGTGTTTTTTTTTAACTAACAGGATTTTTGATGGCTACTGTAATGAAGACCTTCCCCCTATGTTTCCCTCCATTTCCCCCTTTATTTTACAATATCTACTTTTAAAATTACCTAGCAACACAGAACAGCAGCATGGGTAAATCCTGACTTCCACTGAAGTGGACCACACGACACTTTGCACCAGCAGGCACAGGTATCATTTGAGAGTAGCAAAGCCACTATCCATCCCACAGAAAGGACGAACTCCAATGCCGAGCTGTTCTCAGGAAAACACACAATCCCTTGTGGCCATTTATTTGGGGTTTCCAAAGGGAACCCAAGATGATCCGCAGAGCTGTGTTCATGTTTGCATTTGTTCAGGTTTACCTATCAAAAGGTAACAGATAACAGTGTTGGCTGCTGACATACTAACAGAAGATACAGTGCTAGACATTGTTAAATGATTATGCAATCTTTTCCTCCCCATTCTTAGTTTTTACTAAAGTCTGGCCAAACCTGCTCACCTTAGTCATGAGTAGCCTCTTCTGAGGCCAAAAGCACACATTTGCAACAATAAAACCCTCAGAGAGTAAATCAATTGTCACCTGGGCATCACTGCATGGCTGCCAGTGGTTATAGGAGACAACTGCAACAACCTCCCCACGTTACATTCCCCTGAATTCCCTCCTTAAAGCACATACTTGCAGACAGCTAGAAGCAAGTATTTAAGGGAAAAAGTGAATTAGGTGAAAGAATTAAGGCTCAAAAGGAAAATTAAGTTCCTAGAAACAGGGCAAATACTACTTGACCTGAGCCAGTAAGGCATTCAATTTCCTTGACAAGACTATCAAAAACATTTTACCTCTCACAATTTTCAGTTTATAAGGTATAGGGTATCTGAAGTCAGCATCTTAACACAGAATGAGGAACGTGAACTTAGTATTCTTCCTCTTCTGGGATCAGATTTCAGAAAAGAAAAAATGGTGGCAGTTACTAGTGACTAGGTAAAACCCATACCAGTGACAATACTACTACCAAGGGACACTTATTTTTCTGTTTTGCCTAGATTGCAAAACTTCACTCATTCAGAATTTATTTCTTCAGTATTTGGGGAATGATGAGCGTTTGAAAATATTTAAACAGAAAGGCCAAAGATTTCATTTGTGCAGCTTAAGCTATGTTGGAATTTGAAGACACTGAAATTTATAAGTACTTTGTAAATTCAATAAAAATTGTTCACTTGTGAGTCATTATGTTCCTAGCTGTTAAGACTGTGCATTTAATACAAAAGAAGGATCTTTTGTTGTTCAAAAAAGATTCCCTACAATTTCAAAGAAGCTTGGATTTGATCAGCAGAAGGGAATAAAGTCTTCAACTTCTTAACATCACTCAGGCTTCTATCACACAGTATAGTGTTATATTTTATATATATTATATATATGCATTATGTATTTTGCAAAATTTTGTGAGCTGTTAGGCTGCAGTCATATAGTCATTAAAGTAACACTCTATGAAACAGCACCTCAATCCCATACTTTTGAATGCAGCCCCCTCCCCTATATTGCTAACATTCCCATGTCAAGCTGAGGAATCTGCAGCACCAGAATAACTGGCTAATCGGTGATTTTCATGATCATCCAGTCTACATATGTTGGCATTAATGCAGCAGAAATTTCTCCAGATGTGCAGACTTCTACTTTCAATGATTGTGTTCATGCTGGTCAGCTTGGAAAAACATCCAAGTTACAGTATCATTTTCTCCATTTGGAACTCACATGACCTGTTACACGGATGCGAAGTTCCTGAGCATTTCGTGATACTTTACCTTATCATGAACAGCTAAGAAGTATAAAACTGCTGAAGGAGCAAGGGAATAACCTTTAACCCGTATCACCTCTTTCACCTAGAAATAATGATGTGTAGATGTCACTTCACCAATTAATGAAGAAAACTTAAGAAACCTGACAGATCAAAAGCATCTGAAACCACTGCATCACTCAGCACTGGAAGTTAAAATTTCATGAGCTTGTTTTACATCAGGTTCTTCCGAGTGAGCTCACCTATCAGAGACTCATGGCTTGTTTACATACAGAGTAGGAAACAACTTTAGAAAAGTCTTCTGTAAATAGTTATAGTTAAACAAGCACGGCTAGCACAGAGTTGAGTAGTATCAGCGTTGCTCTACTACTTTTAACATAAGTCAGGATATCATTGTGCTACACACTGTGCAAACAAGTTTACAGTCATACAATCTGAGATGAGCGAACTAAGAAAATTTTAGTGATAATAGGCAGTTTTATTAATGTCAATTTAGTTTGATTTCAAAATAATTTTTAAATTGTTTTAAAGTAGAAAAACGTGTACAAAGCCTAAGAGACAGTTTTCTCAGATTTCACAGTTTTAAGACTACAGAAAATCAGCATAAACTTCGTATTATAGAAAAATACTTATACATAGTTGAGATGTCATGACCTTACTAGTTTAAGGGTATTTTGGATCTTCCAAAAACTGGGGAAGAATCTATTTTCAAGGGAAACTTCCTAGATTGGACATAACCTAACTTTCTCTAATTTAAAAAACAGCATTCCTAAGGCATTGTGAAACTTTCAGAAGTGTTAGCAATGCTCTTTACACAACTTCACACAACACTCCCCATTCCCTCCTGCAGGATTCCTTACCTGTCATTTTTGCAGCAGGTGCCAAGTTAGGCCAGTGTCCTAAACTCTTCTTCCAAAATAATGACAGCAGAACTGATTATCTTTGTGGGGCTAAAAATCTCTGAAGCCATAAGACTGTGCTGGGGGAAAGGGCAGGGCAAGCTGTGGTTGCACCATCCTTACAAAGAACAACTCAAGATTCACTCAAAGAGCTTTCACCTTTGCAGTGCTTCATTTGAAAATGCAAAACTTAACACTAGGCAATATATACATCTGTACTGAAATTAAACCTAGTAAGGAATCATTCAAATACCTAAGCATGTAATAGTTTTTTAATGTTAATTCATATTAAGTTCAATAAAAATCAAAGCTTTATTTAGATGACAGAATCACAGAACAAGTAACATTGGAAGGGACCTCTAGAGATCATCTTGTCCAATCCTCCTGTTCAAGCAGGGCCACCTAGAGCCAGTTGCCCAAGATCATGCCTAGATGTTTTTTTAATATCGCTAAGGAAGGAGACTCCACAGCCTCCCTGGGCAACCTGTGCCAGTGCTCGGTCACCCTCACACTAAGAAAGCATTTCCTGACTTTCAGAGAGAGCCTCCTGTGTTTCAGTCTGTGCCCATTGGTCCTGTCAAAACATTCTGGTCATTCATTGTGCAGTTAAGTAATTTCCTTCCTACGCTAATTCTGTGGGATAGCAATTTTAATCTCAGATTACTACATGACAAATACAGAGCACCAACTTCTAGCTTCCACCGTAATAAAGCAATATTTAGTAGAAAACAAAAAAAATCTTACATTAGATTTGAAATATACAGGAAAAGGAATCTGTATTTCAAGACAAAAACAACAGAATAGCGTTAAACTGCAGGGTATCCAGCAAATGTTTAATCACATATTGGTCCACTGATATAAAGACTTACCTGCTTATGCACAACACACAAAGCAATGTTGAATAAAGCTATCATTTCTCATGAAAACTTGTGTTTTGTCAATATTAAGGTATTTATGGATCTATTTCAGTATGACATAACTAGTCCTTGCAACAAGCCAAGCCCACACTTGCCCCGTCTAAGCAGATTACTATTCAGACTGGGCTAAACATTGTGCATACCACCACCAAGGAACCTGCAAAAATTTTTAAGGCAGGATAGGCTGTGGACTCAACCAGATAAAACTGAAAGCAGAGATTCCCTACTTGCTGCTGTTGTACATACTTTGTCATCTGGCAAGCTGGGACTCAGACTCAGCTTTTTGTCCTTTACTTGCACAATTGGACATACTGCTGATGCTGCATTAAGTAAGACCTATCTCAACTTTCTACTACCATATTACTTTCCTTATTTTAGTAGAAGTGGCTACTATTTGTAAAACAAAGTTATTGTACCTACCCAAAGTGAAATCGCCTTCTGAGTGTATCAAATATTAAAAGAAGTATTAAGCCTCAGCTCTCATAAGCAGAGCTAAGGAAGCACCTGCTAATGTGTAATGAGGAGGACTGAAAAGCACGTTATTAGGAATAATTTCAACTTTGAATAACAGATTTTACTATCAGGCATTTCAGTGTGTTAGGAGTACTATTAAAATTAACCCTTCCACCATGTACCCCCCTTAAGACACTCCAGTTGGCTACAACTTTCTTGAGAACAAAGTACAAAGGCCTTAAAGATGAAAACACATTTGCACAGGACTAAGCCAAGACCACATGGCAAGAAACAGGGAACATCCTTTTGTTACCATCTTACATACAAAGGCAGTCAGTTGGCATCATATTCAAGATAAAGCATTTCAAATCAGAGAGGTTGATAGTTGGCACTGTTTTTTGTCATGGTTCATTCAGATTCCAAGATGCAAGCTCATACTGTAATTCTCACATTAAAAATATGCATTTAAAAATAAGTTATCAAAATTGTCAGGTAAATCTGTAAATATCAACGCATTAATGAGAAATGGGTTTTGAACACAGACTAGAACACAAAAGTTACTTCAGTTACCTGTTTGTGACACAAGGAAAAAACTTCCATTCTAATGCACTACAAACATTATTTGCTATGTCTTGAGAAAGAAACTCCACATAAGCAGCACCTTCTCCAATGAAGTCCGCATTTCAAAACGAAGTTCTGCATACTGACACATCAATTCCTTTGAAAGGTTAACAGAACATTCACTTGTTATCAGATTCTTCTACTACTTTTTACAGACCATCTTCAAAGAGCACACAGTTTGCTCTCCTATTCTGCTCAACCTGGTTCTTGCCTTCTCACAACTTTATTTCTGCCTTATTTAAAAACCTATTTTGGTCAACTTACTTTCATTGCGAGTTCTGCAAAATCTCGCATCTGATCAGCATCTGATTGCTGAGTATGCTCTGACAGGGTGTATTTATGCATGAATTTTGAGTGATTCTAGTTTACACCACACTGTGTAAACTAAATGCAGATATCCAAACAGTTTACAGATGAACCTCAGCACCTGGAGGTAGAATCAGGTCTCTGCATCTTTATTACAAAATTAGGGAATCAGACTGAAATAATCACCCAAGCAGATCCATAAAGGAATTGGTCTTGTTAACAATTACAAGCATAACCAGCATGTATTTTTTGAAAATTTGTGTATATTTATTAAGTCGCTACTTAAGCTTGCTCAGATCAATACCTCATTGAGAATACATTTATAATTCATGAAAAGTAACATTTGGAAGCACACTGCAATGACTGAAAAGGTGTAAACTAAGATGACCAGAGCTGGCAAGAGCAAATACTGATATAAGTGCTCCATGACTATACCACACTCAACCCCCAACTGCAGTAGCTGTCACTGTGAGACTGATATTTGCTAAGCAGAAGAGATAAAGACTTTGAATAGCATCCTTGTAGCCACGAAGGAACTTCATTAACTGAGGCCAATGAAGCACCCGCTGAAACAACTGAAGGCACTACCATACTCTCAAGTCCTGGGAAGGCTATGACATTCATGTCATACCACATACATCACATGTACCCAACTGGCAGACAAGCTACCTCAGGTGCTGACTGTTCAACTACTCTGATTTATCACTGTGGCAAGATAATTATGTTCTTCATGAACTTAAATTCTGATAGCCCTGTTCTTGTTTTGTCATGAGCAAGGCAAAGAAAACATTTTCCTGCAATACGAGCATGACCAGATTTGGGCAGCATTCATTTTTAAGCAGGAGCTTTCAACTCATGACAGAAGTCCTCTACTGGAAGCATCAGTATATTAAGTTACACATATATGAACTTCAGTCCTTTCCCAGCATGATTTCATCTTGTATATTTAGCCTTTCCCTGCATGTAATTAATAAAATTCCACTTCTGTTCCTTTAAGGTCATGTAGGCAAAAACTAAAAGTATGAGAAAATGTAGCCAACTCCCCAATAACATTACTCTTCATATCTTAATGAAACACAGGCTTTCAGACTTATTGTGTCCATTAAAGCATGTATTTTATTTGCACGTTTACATTGTCTGAAACAACATTTAAGATTTTTAGATTAAATTTCTCAAGAGTCATATTTGGGTTTTTTTTTTTTAATTTTTATGGTAGCTTCCAATTTTTAGAACTGAAAGATGAGGTCAAACCACATCTTCATGCTCTTCCACATTACCATCTTCCCCCATCTGTAAGTCCATGAAGAGCACTTATCTACTTCTATGTTTCCATATTACTATTTCCACACATCTATGACTCAAGAACGAGCACCTATCTATTTTCTAACATTGTCATGTATTCTGTCACTTAATTTTTGTGTATTGATTTACACAAAAGAGAAAGTTTAAAACCAAATTAATCCAAAACAAAGTCGTCGTCGTCCCCCGCCCCAGAAGAGCCATAAATCCTTATTAACAAGACAACAGGTTAAGAATACATACATGATATTCATATACTAACAGAACACGTATGGAGATGTACGTAATGACTTGTCAAATCATATAACTGGTTTTACTGTGCATCTGACATCTGGTTCTTCCCTTTAACCCATTTCCTTCAGGTTTAGTATTACAACCCCCAAAGTTTTATACAGCTTATTTCTTCCACATCATCAGGAAAAGTTAAAGCCATTTACAATGAAGGAAAACCTAGAATTCAGAATAGGAAACAATGTCCTAAATGGAATGGATAAGGATACACAGAGCAGGCTGGTGACAATCTTCAAAGATGAATGATTTGGCGCAATCCTATAGTCAGTATGTCACATTACCTCCTCACATCACTTCTAAAGCTTTGCAGAAGCTTGCAGAATTTTCACCATAATACTAATGGAAGGTTAGGGTTGAGTCACAATGTCACTGCCAGACCAGTGAAAGATTTAGAGCACAAATACTTCATAAATGTAAGACCTCTAGTAAAATAGTTTTCCCACCTTCTTTAAAGAGACACCATTCAGCTTCCTCAACACAGGGCAATTTTGAAGATACCAGATTTGTAAACTTTTTTAAAAAACAATAATAGCAAAAAGATTCTACATTACCAGTTTTCCCACGTGAGGCCTCAAGAATTAAGCAACATACAATAATCAATCCCTTAGCCTCCCCCAAAAATCTAGATGAACACTTTCAAACCTGCAAGTACTTCTGTGACTACTACAGCAATAAAGCAGAAATACAAATGTAGTACCAGGGTTCCCGGCACAGAGTTTTAAAATCAGTATTTATTTCCCCAAAATATCAGACATCTGGGAAATTCCGGTTTATTGTTAACGAAGAAAAAGATAGAAGAATTCATTTCAAAGGTACTAAGAAAAATGCTCAAGATCAGCTTTTATCTAAATAGGCTTAAAGGCACAACATATCAGTCTTCAGTAACTACCGTTGCTCCAACTATCCTATTTCTGATATTTATACTACAAAGCCATCATCTCCAGTAAAGTACATGTGCCTAATCTAACCAATTCAATTTTTAAGATGCTAACAATGAATTAATACTTATAACTGGTTAAAAGAGGACAAATTATATTTCTTGTTAAGTCTTTATAGAAACAGTTTCACACAATGGTCCCAATTTAAGGAGTTAAAATTGCATGCCCAGTAACATAATGCCACTCAAAACAAGGGCATGATTTGTCCATAGATTTGTACCTTCCCCTGCCCTCACAGTGGATTGGCTTACTCTCAGTGCAACTTTTAAAGTTTCACTTTTAAAGTGATGAAACTAATTAATTTTGTTTAATACAACTTCGGGAATTACAGTACTATTCAGAGCAAACATCAAGTCACTTGTGATTCATTTACTGTCTTGTACATATGCTTGTGATTCAAGCCAGATTATCTATGGAAACTATACTCAGACTTTTTTATCCTTACCATTAATACTGAAGTGGGCCATAAGCAGGAAAAAATCTAGGTGTAATCGTGCATGAATGTATACCAAGTGATTTTATTCTCCCAAGACAGCTGTCATTTTAGAAGCACTAAGAGGCATCCAGGACTTCCATTTACTTTCCTTAAACATGTTTTCAGGACTTGCTACTTCTTCCCCATATGCAATAGAAAAAGCATATTTTGCACAAAACACACAGAGTGAAAACAAAACAGAAAGCAAGCTTAGCAGTGAAAAAGCATCCTAAACAAGTTACATAACACTAAACAAATGCTCTAGGTACCCCCCTTCTACAGAAACTTGCATTGAGCAGTGTGAATAAAATATGAAACCGTACACAACTGTGATGCAAGAATGATGCTGAACATGCATTAAGTGGTACTACAAAAACTACACAAAGAATAACATGGCAACAATAACTGGCACATATACAGAAATGGTTCTAAAATCCCAACTGCCAACTTAACATACTTTTCACTTTTAAACCAGTAATTCAATATAATTATTTCATACATTTTAATTTCAAAACTCTGAACATTCAGTTTTTGAAATGTAATAATTGCATCCTTCACACAGGCTAAGACAGAAACTTTATTTGCATTATTTGGCACAACTCTGGTTCGGAAAACGTCAGATGTGGAACTGCTACTGATACAATGCTGGAAGTTCCAGAAGCACAACGTTCACATTTGGAACAGACCTGAAGATGAACTACTGCTTCATTATTAAAGGTTTCCTTCTGTAACTTCTGGAAAAGGCTTTTGATTTAAAGCTGATTAAAACTGGATGGAGCTGCAGCTTACCTTTCACATGCTCTCTCCCTTAAAAGTGGAACATAATATATGGAACAACGCAGAGCTATTGTATCAGAGAATGAAGAACATTAGCATTTGAAAAGACAGTATTTCTCATCTTTGTAATTGCAGTTTACAGATTTTCTTCCAAGAAAAAGTACACGTGAATAGTCTTGCTTCTCTAAAGCAACTGTGTATATCATCCTTCCTGGAGAAATCATGAAGAACACTATTTTCCATATTTTAATAGCTTGCATGAAACCTTCTTGGCAACTGCAGAAAGTAAACACATAGATCAAACTCACATACAATCTGGCTCAACATTTTAGTGTACTTTTTTCCTTCAAAGCATCAAATACTTGCCTTTTGGGCCAACTATCACTAAGAATGTAAAACAACCATGCTATTCACACGTCTAAAACAAATATGTTGAGGGCTTTAAGTTATGTATTTCTTAGAAGTACTGAAAAGTCATCCAAACTCACTTAAGGAGAACATATATAAAACTACATTCTCTATTAGGCATGTAGATACAGCACAAACTAACCAATGTCTGCAGTTACAAAGAGTCTTACTCTGCTGCCCACTCCTTGCTGTTCTTTCCTTCCACCCAAAATGAGCAGAATCTATAATTTTCACTGGCTTTCTTTTATCCTGCTCACTGCACGGGAACAGAGATAAAAGGGTGGCAACAAAGCAGGCAGGAAGCAGGACCAAGCAGCAAGGAGGGCAAAGGGCTATTCATTTCTGCAGCAATGCATGTATTGAATTATTAAATATGCATGCAGATGTCAAATCTCCCATTAGCATACAAATATTTAAACCATTTGTAAGCAGCTTGAAAGATCACTTCCAGCTGGCAGCTCAAAGACTGCATTCTACAGTACCACAATAGCCGGTTTAATACAGGACTTTTTCCTCCAATTTTACACTAGATAAAAATATTTAACGCTTAGTAACAGCACTGCAGAATAAATCCTTTTACAGCAAATAATGAACAGTAATGGGGCTTTTAAAATAAGAAACACATCAAAATGCCCAAAAGACTGCAAATGAATAGCTGCAAAAAGAATTACAATAAATCCTTGTGGTTTTCACACCTTTTTAGGTTTATTACATTTCCTCTTCCACCTCACTTAAGTGTATGTGGTTATTTGAAGAGGGAAAACCTGTTTTGCTTGAAGGGGTTAAGCAGTCGGGGGTTTCATTTTGGTTTTTTGGGGGAGGTGTGTTCTGATTTGGTGGGGTTTTTTTCTTTCAACTATTAACTTGAAATAAAATTACCTTCCCTTTCACATAAATAAAAAACTGATTACAGTGTAATGAAAACAAAAAACTACTGAAAATACCTTAGTCTATCCCATAATTACTAACAAATATTCACTAGTTTATGTTCCTTTATACCATCTTCTTTTTGGTGCTCCTCTGGCTCTGACACATAGGTGTAACACTGGATTCTCACTGGTTTGATGCGAGGCTAACAATCTTAAAGTCAGCTGTTTCATACTTACGACAACATGAGGTGTGTATGCTGTATACAGTTGCTGTATTCAGCCACAAAGATCAAGTCCTACAGAACAATTTCATAACAACATAGAAGAAACATACCCAACTGCAGTGAAACCACCCTACATCCCATGAATCTTAAAATTTTTTAGAACATTCATTCATTTCAGTTTTTCTGATATTCCTTGGCCATCTATACAGCCCTAAACTCAAAGTTTTAAAAAAATCAAAGATATTTTAATGTTACCAGTATTTCCATCTTTTCCATTAAAATTAGTTTGTGGTTTTCATGTATAACAAACTTAGTTATTTTTGTGAACCTGCTGTAGATACAAAATTAAACCACATTTCTCTCATTTTTTATTGTGTTACTTTATTCCCCTTCCCCCACCTTTTTTCCATTTACATACAGGACCCTTCACACTTATTCCTGTTCAAGGTTCTATGCATTATTATTTTTTACTGAGAAATTAAAGGCAAGAACAGTATCTTTATTCTCACTACACTTCTTTCAAGTCAAACACTTAACATCCCGCATACAGTTAGCATGTAAATCGAATCAAGTAATACAGCTACGCTTTACTCTACAGAAATTAAGATGTAGAAGCACACTAGTAAAACTAGGAACAACACAAGCTCTCGACAAACCATTTACCAAAACAAATGGAAAAGCATTATCGACACGTGTATGCAGTTAACAGTCAAGTTCCTTTTGAATCTCATAACATTTTGTCCTCTATTCAAGGGACTACATACAAATCAATAAGTTTCTACCCACACTTACAAAGATTTTTTTCTTTGAATGTTATTTGGGTATAAAATAACCATTATATGAAAGCAGTTCTTTTAAATGGTTTTACCTATAAGTATGCTATGCTTATCTTCTGAACTTAATCTTTTCTGAATAGTTCCTTTAATTAGGAAAAAATGGTTGCTATTCTAAACTGCTTTTCTGAAGAAACCCATCTCTTACTGCTTTTAGAAGTCAGGCTGAGATCATTAATATGAATACCTCCAAATTTCAATTACATTAATTTTCATAGTAGCTTAAGGAAGTTCAAGATGGAAAAGACCTATTAAATCTATCCCACTGAAAATGAACACATTGAGGGCTTGGTTCCATGCACTTAAAACCATCAAAATATTGTTTTCATGAAAATTTAATATTCAGTTTATCTATTCTACAACTTACATTTTAGACAGATAACTTAATTTTGATAAACTTCAGTATTTCATTGATTACTGTGAAAACAAACCTGAAATGCCTACAGTTATGATTTTTAAAAATATTTTATGCAGAAAACCTCAAAACTTAGCAAAACAGATGTCTTCATAACAGCAAAATGCCAAATCGGTGAGACCACCTACTAAGATTATTTTACGGTATACCCCAAAAGGCAACAAAAAGCCCATCCAATGGGAAAAGTGATACCTGACATGAAGTATTACAAGTTTTTAGTCAATCCTATTGTTATTAAGTTCTCACATTTCACCGAACTGATTTTTAAGGAAATGAATGTTTCTGGAATAATACACTCCAACATTTGCCACTAAACTAGCACTGAATAGCCAATAATCTAAAGGAGTAATGTCCAACCTCTGTATTCCCCATAGGCCACACTCACTGCCTCCTCACTATTCAAGAATCAGGGAAGTCTGGACAGATATTCGTCGTGTGAGAACTCAGCTAACAGCCCATGGAAAGCACCAAATCCCAAGATGGTTCTCAATCTTAATGACAGCACAGTGGACAAATCAACAAATTCAGGGCTCCTGAGAAGACAATTAAACTGCATTTGAAATACGTGCTAAAGTCCCCCAGTCTTGGCCTCAAGCATAAGCTAATATGAGATGCTGGGTTTCCATATTAAGTAGTATGCCAAAAGATTAGTTTCCACAACATGCTTAAGTAAAATGAGCCTCATGCCATCACAGCACACCACTCATCTGCTGAACATCTCAAAGCATACCCTCCCTTCAAAAAGGTCTAAGAGGTTTTGTTTTTCACTTGAGGATCTTCCTTTAGATTGGTTTTTTCAGCATTTTTGAGCCAAGATATCTCAAGGCAGACTGTGACCATTTAACAATCAGTACTTTATAAAAATCAATGCATCTGTATTTAGTACCTTTCAAAAGAATTTGTAGTTACAGATTATTCTATTTTTCAAGTTTTTTTAAAAATCTGAAATCAAAAGTGGAAAAGGGGGAAAATGAACTTGGTCTAACATTTAAATATGACAGCATACTTTAGATCAGAATGCTCCTCAAATAACGCATACTACAAAATCCAATGGAATTATGGTTAAATTAACGTAACATTTAGTTCATACTGTCTTCTTGCCATCTATTTTAACCTTTTGTTTTAAGAAGAGTCTCCAGTCTATGTCCAATTGGATAAAACAGATGTGCACAATAAACAAAACAACTTATGGTCAGGAATTTTCTTTATAAGCAATCCATAGTAATTTGTATTTTTCTTAGGAAATACAGTTAAGTATATTTGAATTGCCACCAAGTTTCCCAAGATATCAATGTGCTTTATCTAATGAGCCCACTGGACAGAACTTCAAAGAAATTAACTCACAACCAAATTGAATTATTTTTTTTTTTAAAGTGTCCAATAGCTCCCCTTCAAATGACTGAGGTGACAAATGCAAATTCTGGTGGCGTCACGTTTTCTTTTACTTAAATGGGATACTAAAGCTTTGCCATCTTTCAGCATTAAAATTGTATCTCATGAAAAATTAAGCCATTTAAACCAAAATTGTAGCAATAATGTAAAAACTCAGTAAGTACAATAAAAAAATAAGTGCTCTGTAGTTGTCAGTTTCATATCCTTTCCAAGCTTGTTCTACCGCACCACACAGCAGAAAGAGTCAGGACTTTCTAGTCAAACAGATCAAAGGCAGTTAGAAACTTAAGTACACGTGTACACAGAAAAAATTATAAACTGATTGGACAAATGAGGAACAAGAAAAAATAATCACTTCCAGCACATGGGCAGCACCTGCAAGCAAAAACAGTTTGGCCGCATCTACACACCGTTTTTAGGTACCAGATTGGGACCATTCCTTTTCTACCACAATTTTGCGTAGTTGTAGCTCACAACTACGGAATGGAAATCACCAATATTTAATTAAAACCTACAATAACGTTCAAATACATACTAACTCTCTGCTTGCTAGCAAAATGCAGTGCACAAACCTGCACTTAAAATAGCATGAGCCTGGCAAGGAAAGAATGAAGCACTTTTTGAGGATTTGAATGTACTTCTGAAACATACTGATACTACAAGGATGAGGTGTACATATCTAAACAAATATAGAGGAGTTAGCCAAACCGTCTGAATGATACAGCCTTTTCCTTTGAAAAACTGAACAGACCTCTTGAATCCAGTTCAAGTTATATTTAAAACATGTTCCCCTTTAAAGCTTTACCATTTAGAATTACCAACTCACACCAGTACTTTCTCAATCCCCATAAAAATCTCCATGTACAAGGGCATAAAAGATGAGACAAAAGTAATCTAATATTTAGACACCTTACTAGACAATGACACTGCATTTTCAATGGAATGCAGTACACCAAAGCAGAGAGCTTAAGTGGTTGCTATATACACACACTAGTTTATACCTAGTGAAAAAACAGCAATTTTCTCAAATGTTGAGTTTCAGGAACAGTGTCTAAGTAAAACGAGCTACAGGGTTGTTTGTTTTTTTTTTTTGAAGACTGTGTGCTGTAACATGATATATATATATATATTAAGTAGGGGAAAGAGTATTTTGGACTTAAAACCTAACTCACGATTGCATTACAAAAGTGTGGCATGTTATCTCAAGTCAAGCAAAAAAGGGCAACATTAAAGACAGTCTGGAGGAAAATGTTTAGTAGTTACAGATTTCACAAGCGAGGACCTACATGTGATAACTCCTGAACTGTATTAAAACAGCCTCTGTCTCAAGTCATGTAACAGTGGCAATCTAAATAACAGTGTACTTCCAAAATGCCAGCAATGCCGCAATTTTCCTGTTACCCATTTGCTCATAATTCACCAAGACCATCACTGCTATATTATGAAGTAACACATACATCCTCTCTCTGCTGCTTGCATCCCATGCTTTGAGCTACATAGACATTTCAATATAATTAGGGCACAGTGTTATCTCAAATCAGTTTTTTAATCAATTTAGTATCACTATTCATGCAGATAAATTTTCATAATTTCTATTTCTGAAAACATGAGTGAACTGAAAAAAGGAACACCGATATTTTACAACTATTTTGCACAGGAAAAAAACAATAGTAACCAAATATCCCTACTTTCTTGCCATTTCAGGAATAGAACCAATAGGTCTTTTCCATCACCTTCCATGACTGCCAAAATCTGAATCATAATAAGCTTCCTAATAGCTTTATCATCAGTTTTACCTTAAGACTCAATCAGCAAATTTAACCCAAGTTGTGTTGGAAATGGGTGTTTTTCAAATTCATCATTCTATCAAGCATTTATTAAGAATACTCATGTGCAATCCTTCTAAATCCATGACTACTCTAAGTGAACAATTATTTTAACTGGAAAACATGTATTTGCCTCCTAATTAAACAGTTTATCATTGGTAACAGACTTGTCTCTATTCAAACCAACCATTGGGGGAAATGCATACTTATAATAATGATGCATTACACAGTGGAAGGCTTTAAACCACCTTGCACAGATGTCTCCTTCCTTGCAATGGCAAGATACTTTAACAATCAGTAGAACAGATGTCAACAATTTTTCTTCTGCAGAGTATGGTTTAGGTAAATTCATTCATACTGTTAGGAATAAAGCATACATACAGATTCCTTTTCCAAAGGTTTTTTTTTTTTTCCTCCCAAGTTAAATTTTCAATAATTTGAATAACGGATATACTCTACTGATAAGGCTGTTGTGACTAAGTTTGCAAAGGGAAACTGAGATGCAAGGACCCAGTATCCTTGAAAACATTTTGTATAAAATTTTATGCTCTTCAGAAGTCAAAACAAAAGCAGTTGTGTTAACTTGTTCATAGTACGTACTGCAACACAGTTTAGCTAAACAGATTCACTATTGCGAATGGAACTTCCTTGACACGTAGTAGAAACTAGATAATGAAAATTATGCCATTTATAATTAAGCATAAAATTATTCTCACCCAGTATTAGCAAAAACATTCCCAAAATCCTTTAAGTGATTTTTATATTTTATTGTAATCAGATAACCGCATGTTTTACAGCATAGTCACACATTGTATTTTGCTAGTCACAAACACATTGCCTTACATAATGATCTGCATCATTTCTGCTCTATACTACAAAGCCTATGACTGAATACAAAAAAAGTTTTACAAAAGAAACTGTTTTAAAGACTACAATAACAATAAAACTGTTTCCAGATAACAGCTAAAATTATCAAGGCATATCACTGTATAGTTTTACTGGAATTTCTAAACAGTAAGGAATGAAATAAGTTTTAGTATCTGCGACGCTTGTTAGGTCCTTCAAAGTTGCCCCCTGGGTTTCCTCTACCAAAGCCACCAGGTCCACCACTCACGGCACCTACACCACTCATTGGCGGCTGAGGAGTTTCAGAGCCCGTTCTACTAACCAGAGGTGAACCCATCTGTGATGGACCTCCTTGAGGGAATCTCTCATTATGCTAATACAAGTCCATTTGGAACATGCCAAATGTGAGTTACAATAAAAACCATAAGTGATGTTGTCATGAAGTTCAGCAGATAGTCCAGCAGAATCAGGATCACACATAGAGGGAAGAAAGGAGCAATTCAATTAGTTATTATGGAAAAAGAGCTAGAAATTAAAGAGTGCTAATGTTACGCTCCAACTTTGTAAAGTAAAAACTTTAGTATTAAGACCAACTCTGGTGCTGAATGTAAATTTACCCTTTCAAGTACATCTGAAGCAATACATATTCTCTATGTAACAGAAGAGACAGCAAACAATTTTATACCTGAGCCCTATTCTGCCCTACATAACAACCTACAATGCTTCTCCCTTAAGTAAGTTAGACACAGAAACATCATCAAACTAGGAAAAAAAAGGATCACCTTTCGTATTTCTAGAGACTGCAGATTTATTATTTGAATAGTAATATAACCTGAAGACTTATATACGCACATATCTGTGGATAGAACGTATTTCAGTCCATACTACTTGGATTCAGCCTTTTGTATAGCACTTCAGGAATCTTTAGACTTTAAATCCAGTCCAAATAAACTGACACAACTAGTGATAAAATGCATAACTGGACTATGCTTAGCTTAAAAAAAGGTGATATATCGGTTTCAAGCTTAACCTGAAATATCAGTAAGATGCAAATCCAGTTAATGTTCCACATTTTTCTTAGTTCTGTGCCTAATATTAATAAAGGTATACGTGCTTACTCAGATTTATTTGGATATAGCAATTAAGACCTA
The DNA here is from genome assembly GCF_963921805.1 of Phalacrocorax carbo. Lineage (NCBI taxonomy): Eukaryota > Metazoa > Chordata > Aves > Suliformes > Phalacrocoracidae > Phalacrocorax > Phalacrocorax carbo. The sequence continues at coordinate 198,682,076 of NC_087513.1, read as the reverse complement.
AAACAGAAAACATGCATCTGAGCACTTATAGTTAAGTATTTATGCAAGTATTTAAAAACAGAACCCCACATGATGAAATGTAAAACATTAACTCAACGTAACACAAACCATTAAAAAGCATAGATATAAGGTATAATCAATTCTTGAAATAACTCATCATTCACCTGCTGAGGACAGTTAGGCTTTCAGAAGAAATTCCTTTTGTACAGAGATCTACATTAACTGCCCAGGGATTCAGAGTTTGACAAGAACATTCAAGATTGTCACTTACTTTATATGCCTGAATCAGAAGAGTTCTTCTGAAAGTCTAACTCAGGTAACAGTGGTAAAGCTCAACAGTTCTAAAGTCTGCTAATTCATATATGTATTATTTTTAAACAGCACTTTATCTATATAAAAATTAGATTATTGTATGTGCATTTTTTTTTAATTTGACATTGAATAAGAAAAAACTTACTTCAACAGCTGCATAAAGATCTACTACTGCCCCAAAGTACCTTAAAATCTGCAACACTGGTTAAAAATTGTTGAAAAATTATCTTTCACTCCTGCCAGCTTGTCAGCAATGGATATGAATTTCAACAAATAGCTTATCACATACTCTGATAAGTTTTACCATTTGACTCTTGGACAAAAAGTCAAGTCAAGTCCTCTTTCCAACAAGGACCACTCTCCAGCTAGCAAGAAAGCTGCAGTAATTAAACCTTTTTAAAAAAAATGTTAAAACCTAGCTAAAGTATGGGGGGGATAAGCTATTTTTAAAATGTTATGTTCAAAGATAATCTATATTTCAGAAGACTGCACTGACACAAAAAGTGATTGCTCTAAGTCTCCCCTAGAAGTCTTCAGAAGCCATCCAATTTAAAAAATGAAAACTGCATTTCTGGTCTGTAAAGCATATCCTCTATTTTTCTCAGCAGAAACTGAAATTAACTCTTAGTGTTTTAGTAGACAGCCCTCAAAGGATCTTTAAAGTGCCTTTCCAACAGCAGCAAAAATACAACATGGCTATACCTTCCCACAGGGGCCTGTCCCCCAATTTAAAAACCTTGTAAGTAAAACAAAAACCTAAAAAAAACCAACAAAAAAACCCACACCAGCATCTAATTTGTCCTTCAGTAGCATGCAGAAGAAAATGGAAGTAAACACCAAAATATTTTTAAAACATGCATTTCGAAGTGTCAGTATACTCCCTACATTTCCATACCTGAAATGACTTCTGGTAGAAAAACAACAATTTGAGATGGATACCATTATTTACAATATCATGTTCTTTTCCTTACAACTCTTTTTCAGTGTCCTTATAATCACAAGAGAATGTTCCAGAGGTGACCAGTAACACACTGGTCTCCAGTAAAAGCATCTCTGAGAACAGTATTTTGTGAAAGGCATCCCTACACTTTGTGAGGAATGATACATCCGATAAAATGAGCTGGCCTCTCTGATGTGAAATGAGATACTCTCCTTCAACTGGTAAAGGAGAGACTCATTACATATTTTGTGCTCAGTCAAAATCTTTTTCCTCTAAGGAACAAAGGGTTTTCTCCAAACTTCATTATATAGATTGCTCAATCACAGATGAATGCTGTTGAGAAAGCATATATAAAAAATAGAGCTACAAAATGCTTCTGCGTTCCAATAAAACTCTAATGGAATCACTGTTTATACTACATACTCCTTTACATCACATCACCACTAGAACATCTCAAATGTTTATTTACAGAACACTGAAAAATAGGCAAAAATCACAATTAAAAATTATATAGTTGTTTTTCTACATAAGACATTACAGCTAGGAAAAGTGACTGGCTATGAGAACAAAAATGGCTAGTTATTTAACTGCATCCCAATAGCTTATCTGCTCCTGATAAAAAATTCCAGATGTATACATGACATTCCCTACTACCCTTGGCAACTGGGCAATATTATTTTCCTTGTGTTGATATGACAGTTATCCCTAATAGCTGCTCGCATACTTTTCTAAGTGCATAATTACTGTCATAATCTCATGCTTTCAACACTGTTAGAAAAAACACTAAAGCTGCTTTAAAAAAATTAAATAGTTTACACAAAGATATCTTCACACTACATAGCTTCCAACATTTAACTGTTCGTCAAAAATACGACATAAGCTAATACCTAGAAATTACTAAATTTGCAGATTAGTCTTGTATGCTGTTCCTTCTTCATTTCACAGAAGTGATTTCCTTACGAGTTTTTCATGACAGGTCATACACGCAAAAGTTCTGCTGCAAGTGCTGTATATTCCAACCTCAATTTAAAGTCTGATTACTGATCAAAGAACTCACCCCATTCTTAAGGGAAGTAGGATTTTCACAGTAATATCACATAAAGATTTCCTGTCTGTGTTGTTAATTATTTGCATGAAGAAGTTTTACCAATTACTTTTAACAGATTCAAAACACATAACAAGTTCTTACTCAGTGTGAAAATATCTTTGGTAACAAAAATGGGCCATGAGACATGACAGCTATTCAAAGTAATTAAATTTGTGATACGTTACCACTGTTCCATTATCTGGCATCATTGGTGTTCCCATATTTGCAGCTCCTTCTGGTCCCATGGAAGGACCAGGACCCATTGCAGGGCCAGGTAAAGTTCCTCTGTTGTTCATATTCATACCCATCATTGGAGGAGGGCCTTGGTTACCAGCAGGTGCTGGGCTAAACGCATCTATGCAAAACAATCTATACTTAGAGCTGTCCTATCTGAATTTTACAAGAATAAACAAACAATTTACAATATTTAAAAAGCCAAATGTACAAGACTTCCAATACTTGAAATAAAAAAGATTATTCTTTGAGACTGTACATTTATCTCAGTCATCTGCTTTTAAACAGATTTTCATTAATCCCTATTATTCTGCATGACAATCTGCCTCATGTATTTGAAAATCCTGAACTTTACAGCTAAATATTGCTGTACCATTTCTGTGCAGGAATTGAAGTGTTCATATAGGATATACCTGCAGTATACACCTCACAAATTAGCAAAAATCTCAAGTGATTTTGCAGTAATTGGCAGCTATAAGGCAACTTGGCTCTTTAGGGATCATAACGTGTTAAATATACATTTGCAAGAACTGTTCTACCAATATTATATTAACTGTACATAGTGTTACAGTATATTAGTCTAACATCTGAAAGCAACACCAAAGATGGTACTCAACTTTAAAATAAATTATTTGTAATATGGCATAAATAAATCTTGTATTTAAATGTAATTTATTACAGTAGAAGTACCAGAAAACTAAGGGAAGTTTTGTTAGAATTGAAAGGGACAGAACAGTCTCCCCCAAAATTCTTATTCACAGTAAGACGAAGAAAAGCTTAAAGACATGTTCTGAGGAGATCATTTAGCTATAATCTTGAGGTACGAAACACCACTCTGCCAGTATCCACTAATATATTCAACAGTTAGGAAAAACTGCCTTCATAACGTTTTCTCAGGTTGTTATAAGGAAAAAAAAGTGGTTTTATATATATATATCATTTATGCCTGCTATTATCATCATCATCAAATTTAAAACTGGGGGTGATGCAGGTTTTTTCCCCCCACAATAACAATCGACCCGTTTCAGTTAAATGGGTGTATCCAAAATTTGACAATGGAAGAAGAGATGCCTTTGGAATCTAGCCTATGTTTTAAGTCATGACAAAATACAAGAATATCAAGAAATCTGACACGTTGCTAGACTAAAAAAAACTTGTTATTTCAAAAATCAACCTCTCATCACAACTAACTTCTTTGGTAATGAATACATAAATGTGCATCACTGTAAGCAGGGCATTTAGCACACACAGAGTACTAGGACTATATGCAGGTATGCAAATTTGCATCTTTATAACCTGCCCTGAGTACACATATCACAGCAGTCAGCGCAACCACTGCATCCACGATATTGCTGCTAAAATTGCAGACCTGGACTTGATCATATACATTATGCCAACTGCAAGCTGCTTTGCATGAACAACCCATGCAACACAGTAGCACACGTACAATGCTTCACAAGTTTATTAGAAGCCATAGAGAAAAATCCTGTAATTTTGAAAAGCATTTGAACTTAGTAATGAGGAACTCCCAAGACCTCTCACTATGACACCAAGCCAAAATGAAGGTCTGTGCAAGTTGGATCTTCTTACCTACCCACAAGCCAATCAGTTCATGTAGCAGGTAGAAGATTGTGCTAGAATTCAAGAGAATTACAGTTGAATATGCCCTAAAACTGTTTTTAGCATGATACATTCACTGATTAAATATGGAAGAAAACTGGGAAGTCTAAACTGCCAGTATAAGGAGAAATCTGTATTTTCAGAGGCTAGAAGTACTCTGCAGGACTATCATAATGGCAGTGCTTAGTGCTAGTAGTAGCATCATTAACTAGAAGTAGTCAGTGCTCAATTATTTGTTAGTGGCTTGCTTATCAGCATAACTGAACTTAGCCAGCTGGCCACACTCAGGTAGCCTTCCATTACCCTTCAACTGCAAAGTTCTTATCCTCCATCCATATCATACAAATGCACCTGTATTGCTTCCAGGGTGACATATAGTGACCTATACTATCAAAACTCTGTATTATTAAGCCAGTTTAAAGCAGAGTCAGCTCTGATATGAGGACAACTGCGGAATGTAATGCAAGGAGAGTGGGCTTTGCACAGTTTCATCAAGAGGCTACTACACCATTTTAGCTATACCTCAGAGGTCCTCCTAGTTCCAAAGCAAACCCTAAGAGCTAACCACTTGACTGCCCATTCTTTTTGGTCAGACACTGATGTTAGCAGTTAAATCACAGGTTCAGCAACAGATGGAAAGCAGTCACCAGTGTTCATGCCACAATGCACAGAAACTAAAAGTCTTTTTCTGCAATCTGGAGGGCTGAAAAAGTACACTCTAAGTGTCCAAACTGCACTTACCAAGGTCTGGCACAGCTGGCAACAAGCCACAGTCAATAATCCTCATCAATGCAGAGATAGTTCCCAGAAAGGCCTTTTTCCTCTCCCCATATTGAAAAGTTTATCAGCTGCACCTAGCACTACAAATCCAGTTAAGTGCTATGGTGAGGCATACAGATTCTCTCAGAACTTGTTTGCCACAGAAAGCAACGTAAAAACGAGTAGTTGTACACAAGTCAGCCCAATGCTACTAAATTCTGTCACAGAGTTACCTTGCTTTCTAATAACACTATCATGAAGGTATTTCCATCAGGCTGTCCCACATGATGAAAAGTCACAAATAGCACAGGTAAAGGCCAGTTAAAAATAAAGTTACAATTCAACAGAAATGTTGAGAAAGAATGCTAAGATCAACAATTAAAGGTCTACTATTTAAAGGTCTACTGCAGGTTTCTGGGGTCAAGTTTTTTTGTTGTTGTAGTGGTAAGGTTGTTAATGAGCTGGAGAAAAAAATCTCTACAGTGAGCCAACCTAAAATCCAGATACTGTGGAAACAAACACCATCTTTAACTATTTGCTATGGGTATTTCTCCCTTTTTAAAATTCTAGTTCACTTTTATCATGACCTGTTTTGGAACTACCAATTTATTTTTAAAAGCATTCCTATCAAGTTTAAAATCAAAAGTTATAGCACAAAGCTTACAAAGATTATGATGATCATTGTTAAGCATTAAAACCTGAGAAGAAAAGAGCTGTGAACCAATTGCTATAAATACACATTTCAAATTCTATATAAGTGTATCTTGTGGATCTGGACAACTGGCATTAGTAGTTACCACAGTATCAATATTTACAGAGTCTCCTAATTAAATGAAATTTTCAAGTAGACTGCAATAACATACAAAAATACAACTAAAGTAAAAAATTAGTGACAATTTATGCTTCAGGTTACTATTTGTAAATTCTTTCACAATGTCTTCCTTTAGAATTCTTTTTAAAGCTTTTCATCTTCACTGAAATAAAAAGCCTATTTCTATTCTGCAGCTATAAATGTGCCTCAATTAATAAATGCAAGGAAATTATGAATAATGTATTTTAAAACCTGGACCAAGCAGATTCATTAGTCTATAGATTCACATTACTCAAAAGGTTAACAAAAGCAACAATGTTTACTAAGTTTTCAATGTACTTTCACATTTAAAATATGCAAAAATAGTATTAACTTTTCTTAAAATTATCTTTATTTTCAGTGAACATCAGGAAGCTTCCAAGAGATATATACTGACAGTTAATATAGTTTAGTAAGATTTTTTTTTAAGACACATTTTCAGTTTCAGTCTTGTTTAAAAGCAGATATTCTGGTTAAGTAAGATTTCAAACTGTTTCAGTCTATATATATGAGCAAGTGCTAATTATTAAGAATGTACTTTTCTAGACTTCACAGTAAGAGTTTCTAGCAGTGACAATATTTTAAGTCACAAAAGTGAACTGGGAATATTTGCCAATGCAGACTTGCAATAAATTAGTAGAACACCAACCACAACATTCATTAATCATTTGTCAGGTATGTCAACAAGAACTTAAAAATTTAAAAGCTCTACATCATTTCACTGCATGCAATTACAGTCCCAACTTTTCTGAATAGGCAGTCCCTCAAAAAGAATGCCAAATACTTTCTGAACAGAAAACTCCTCTCAAGATCAAATAACTTCTAGAGCATCATCTTTCCCTGCCTTTTTTTTCCTCTTAACTTGCACATCATATTTTTCTCCCACAGGTAGTCAAAGCAGTAAAATAAAGATACAGATTGTGGAAAAAAACTAGCTGTTTGGAAGCAAAATGTGAGATTTTTTTATTTCCTAACACTGTTTACTCCTTTATACTAGTAGTTTTCACTAATTAATAGTGCTTGAGTAACATGTACAGTCCCAAAGAAAAAGAAATTTTACATTACAGAAGCCTTTTTCCTTCAGATCCCTACCTCCCATGTTTATTGCTCCACGAGGACCCATATCACCCATTCTCATTTCCTGTTCTCTCTGAAAGTAAACATAGTTTTCATGATCAACCTATCATTCTTAGAACTTAAAACATTCCCATTTACTCCATGAAAATAAAAATTTTCAAGTTTCAAAAGTTTCTGTTAATCACAAAAATGTACGAGGAATGAAGTTAACTATACTCCCGTTTTTATAAAATCAAAGGGAATAAGTTCAATATAGCAACGCTGTACATTTTTACATAATGCTAAAGGTTAAATATCATAAGTTTAATTTATCAGATGCAGCAGTCAAGTTCCCAAATAGTTATGTGATCAACTGCAAATGAATCCATCTTCACTCACCATTTTTCATTAATAAACAGCAGTATATTTACATTTTAACTGTAAATAAAGAGGTCTTATTACAGTATTGCCTAAAGGCCGTGGTTCAATAATACAGTCAATCCAGCTTCATGACTCAAAAATGCTTGTGTTGACTGGAAATCAAGCTCTGATGTGTTACATTATGGTATATAAACTCAATCTGCCAGTTCATCTTCGTTCAAATAGTTTTGACTTAACTTGGTGGTGGTACATTTTCTGATAAATTATATCATGCTATTGTGATATCAGTTCAGATAACGAACGACCTTTTGAAACCAGCATAAGAATGTCAACAAACTAAGTAACATGCATTTATACTAAATAGACAAACACACCAAATTGATACAGATTGAACTAATGCTCAGTAATCCAACACCAACAGAGTTCTGACATTACTGATCATGAACCACGGCCTGCTGTGAAGCAATACTCAAGAGAAGGTACCCAGAGTGGCAAAAATCATCACTTAGGGGAAACAGATCACAGATAATTCCAAGGGATTTTAGTATTACTGTTTACATCAAAAGGATAAAACAAACAAATTCACAGTTCAAAATGAAAACTAATGAAAGTTACCCCAAAAACTTTTTCTCATTAATTTTCTGCAAGAATGTTAACGTATATTCCACTCTGGAGCGAACACACGTATGTTGAGAACAAGCATATGCAAAAGAATTTACCTGATTCTGAAATCATTCCACTTATGATTTAAGAGTATAAGCTCAGGTGCACTTTGAAAACAATTCCATGTACTAGGCAACTGAATCAGTCTTGCTAAAAGCAATCTTTAAACTGAAATATTAATCAAATCAAAATACATTCATAGTACTTTTATGGTTTCACAAAACTCTCTTGTTCAATCACATTTGGGATGCCAAACATGAATCTTGTATCTTCACACACTTGAAGCAGCAGACACCAACATTTGACAGAACAGAGCCAACAGTTTTGCAAAAATATCCTGGTATTCGAAATCATCATAAGATAGATGACAAACAGCTCTCAGGTCAATAACTTTGTAGTAACCCATATTAACCTAGAAAATGAACTTAATGTAAGATGATTATACGCTATTTTCAAAAGACTATGGCTTAGTGTGGAAAGGAAAAGTAAGGCCTCGTAACTAAAAGACAAAGGCAGTTTTAGGGTCCAGCTATGAAACGCTGTTGATGAACACTAAGAAGGGCCTCTTCTTCTGACCCTAGAGCCCCCATTAAACCTTTGTTACAGAACACGCAACTACTTTGTCAGACAGTGATGTCAACTGACATATTAAGTAAAATCAGCAGCCCCATTAAGATCAATCGTACCAACAAATCGATACCAATGAATTTGTCACAAAATCAGCATACAACCTTGTTGACATTAGTCTGTTTTATACCGCAGCCCTGACATAAAGAAGAGGAAGGAAAAGTGGTATATCATCCCTAATGTCAACCCCTAGCCCAATGTGGGAGAAAAGCACCACGGCTATCAGTTCACATCAATCAGACTATGTGTGCACACATGCTTGCAGATGTGCATGCGTGAAAACAGGACACGCCACAGTGGTGAGATACTCTTTAGCTACAAGCGAAAGTACCAAATTTTTAATTACTGCACATACTTACTTGATGCATCTCAGGTTCAACTGCCAGCTGGTGGGTTTTTTTTTTAAATGTGAAATGTGCCATAAGGCAGGGTTGAGTACAGTACCAGGTAGATAAGGATGTTAAATACAGAGCTATAAAGCTGCAGTAGTTACTAGAACTTCACTCGTTTTCTTTGCAAAGGATAGAACTATTGGCAAGCTACACCACACACTTTTTTTAAAAAGCACACTATACTTCCTCGTTCACAATAAACCAGTTTTTTCTCAGCTTGAAATGCTACCAGTCTTCAGTTAACAAGTACAACAAGAGAGGGGTAGAACCTGTAATTTTTATGGCTTTTAGTCTAGTCTAACCTTTGTAACAAAAACCATGATGCAATTATTTGCCATTTTGTAGCTTTAACTTTAGAGTTGAATTATTACCATATTAAAAAAAAAAAAAAACAACAAAAAAAATTTCAGCTACAGACTCAGGATTCATAAATGTGCCCTATCATCTCTGCTGCCTGTTAATCTAACAACATGCCTACAAGAATTATTATTATTCCTACTGTTGCATGTTCACAACTTCTCGTTTTCTTTTGAATTTTCAGCACGGGGAATTCTTCTATACGGTTAACAGGGAATTAGAAAATTTAAGATATATCCCCTATCAGAGAAAATACTCGATTTCAAATGTTAACTGAGCATATATCATTAATGTAACTAAATGCTTGACATATTAACTATAACATGTACTTAATTTGTCAAAATCTGCATTCGCAGAAGTCCAGATGATAACAAAAATTCAGTCCTATCCCACACGAATCATATCCTAGACAGCTAATTACTATGGGAGCATAAACAAGTTATTGCAGGTAAGTCAGGTCAACTATTCCATGGGTTTTGCCTAAAATACAACAACGGACTACCAACAGGCAATTAGAATAGCCAAACCAGCACTGGTTAATATTCCAGCCCACCTGACAGCTTCATTCTTGGATATTCAAGCCCTTTGCAGAACATAGCAATGATAGCATTATCTTCTCAGAGCTTGCTCTTCTTCACTGCACAACTGCTCATTCTTCTGTTGAGTAGTAGCCTGCTTCAGCCCTTTCCCTGAAGCCACCCATACAGCAAGTTAAAACTGAGTAGCAAGAGAGAAGGGCTAAACTTTTACTATTAAAATATCTACAGAGGAGATTAAGACCATCTGAAGTCACCCGGTACCTGGGAAAGCAACTTAAACTGGAAGAGAACAGTAAAAGTGGATGATATGCAATTATGGGGGGAAAAGTAAGACACAAAGAATGTGTAGTAACGTGTAATTTGAGCTTTGGAAAGATTAAAAAACCCAAAATGAAAAAAACAAAGGGAAGCAAACAAATAATAACATCCTATTGTAAAAGGGTAATTCTTCACACAATTCAAAAGAAAGCTTTCCAAATACCTTCTCTCACAGGATTCTGTAAAATATTTCAGAACTCACTAATGCAAACAAACCTCAAGAAGGTCTGATTCATCTGAGTAATCTGCTTTTAGAAAAAACTGCTGTGATGGCAACCACAGCATCATACTTGCTAATCACTTTAGATGCAAGCATTAAAAATGCTATGTCCTCACAACTCCAACTCCTTTTGATGTCGTCCGTAAAAAGTAGATCTATACAAAAATACTGAATACACCCAGTTTTCAAATTACATACATATTGTACATTTAATATTGTATGGATGCTCCCTTTTTACAAGTATTAGAAAAAAGATTTCTTGAGCATTTGAGGTATATCACACACAACATTCTTACACCTCAGTCACCATTGCTACCAGTAGTCTAAATATACACAGAACTGCCAAGATGATTCTTCTGTTTTCTTTAAATATATTAGTATATTTTTAAATTCACTCTATAAAACCATGAAACTGTTTTGAAAACATGCCTAAGAATTTATACAGGAGAATGTATCAGATGCAGCTCCCTTATCACACTGAAAATAAAAATACGAGTAGTTAAAAACTGGGGGGTTTTTGTTTGGTTTTTTTTTTCTTTTTTTTTTTCTTTTTTTAAACTGACAAACCACTACTACTTTTTTGCCCCCGGAAACAGGCCTTGCACTTGCAGCAGCCTGAAGAAAATTAAAAATCTTGCCTCTAAATGATGCACTATTCATGGTAACAATACTGTCCAAAATTTTTAATAAATATGGAATGGAATATTTTAGAAATGCAAAAAGCAAGATACCAACAGAAATATTAAGGCAACAGATCATACCGTTTTCTTCAAGTGTTTGTGGCTAGGAGATCGCAATTAACGTATGTCTATTCACTCACCTTTCAGCTAAGGAATGGTGACCAAAACAATGCTTAGACACACCATCAAAAAAATGCCTTATCAAAAAAGAACACTTACCCCATAAACTTAAATTTGCATATTAAGATCAGCAACTTAACTGGCACTTTATCTAGGTTGCATGTGTAGAGCAAAATGTAATTAACAGTGCTGTTGATTCTCACCTGTTTTCATTAACATGGAAACTGAATTCTACTCTCTAGCAGACTTCCTATTTGCCAGAAGAGGTAATACGTTTCGGTATCTGTTACTAGTAAGACATTTCTGTACCTATTACTAGAATTCATTACTCCCTTTCAAGTGGTTTATTTCACTAAGTTCTTCCTAGAAAATAGAAATTGCTCCCAAAGGCCTCTACAGGAGGCATAAGTCCCTTAAACCTTACACAAAATTGTAATATACTGAAAGATGCCTATAAAGACATAAATCATACAACTGGTTAAAACTGCTAGTTTGACAGTCAAAACTGGAATTTGGGGGATACTTTTGATTGTGCATTATTTGTCTCTTCCTCAGAATATTCCACTATTTCAATCCAATGACTAGCTCACTGGAAGTTAAGCTGCTAGCAACGAGTTCAAGTAATAAAAGCCTTCTCTTTCACCCACCCCTCTTGCCACCTTTCCCTCTTTGGTTTATCCATCAATTAAGATCTAGATGTAAGATCTGAAAGTTACAATATCCCAAAACAGTTCATTTTATTCCAACACATGTAGAAAAAAAGTAAATACTTTTAAATGAAAAATACGGATCTTTTTTCAAAATCCAAGATTTCTATGTGTTCCTGAGCACAGCAAATTCAGAGCTAATTGCTCCTCTGGGCTGGGCGTCATACTAGATCATTCCAGAAATCTCTTCCAGCCGAAACTACTCAAGAAGTCTAGAAACTCCCATCCAGGAGTTTGAAAAAAGGTAAGGTCTCTTGCCTCACACAAAATGACACAAGCAAATACACTGAACTAGATAACAACTAAAGCAAATGTAGCTATACAGGAAACTACACAGTCCTATTTTTAAATAGGAAGTCTAATGAAAAGAATTATCATGTTTAAGAGCTGTCAACAGGACTTGGTCTTTGAGGAAAAACCATTCTAACAGGGCTAGAGCAGACAGTTAAAGCTAATCTCCTCCTTGGTGACTCAAGTCATGAAGAGTTGATGGAGATGACTCACTAAGTTATACCATTAAAAAAAGCTATACACTAAAAAACCTATCACATCAGTAAAACCAGGAATACACACTGCACAAAATATATGCAGATACGTATATTCCAGTCAATGCTATAAGTTGGAAAAACATTCCCAATGGCAGTAACAATTATAGCTGTTGCCCAAAAAAATGTATGTTACAAACACTATAATGTAAATCTCATTGTATGCGTTAGCACTCAAAAAGACCGTCATGTATAGCAGCTGCAAGGTGTTAGTAATGCAATACGATTACAAGCATTAAAAACATTCAAGAATGATTATTACATTACTATTACTCTCAAAAGATACTGCTGCAAGTAATCTTTTTCACTTAAGCCTAGTTTCAACATGACTTGTAAGATTTTAAGTTTTCCTTTTTTAAGTCAAAGTACAGCTCTGTACATTAACATACTTGCTGTTCTTGCGTCTTGGCAAAAAAAGATTGTATTTCATACTTTCCAAATAGGACTGCTGTTTATAAGACACAGCAGTCCACGAGTTCTTTCCTATGTGATGCAGAAGAACCATTCTCTTACCTACAAGATTTTACTTACATTTCAGGTGTCCTTTTTTAAAAAAAAAAAAATCCAAATCCTAGTTAATCCATGTCCTAGTTAATTCCACCTCTAAGAAAGCAAACCTGTGACATCCTGTAGGCTAGGAGTATATACTTACACAATTAAAAAGTAAAACAGGATCACAAAATGGTTTCGTTTTATAAAATGTGGACCAAAACACCACCACAGAAAGAGGAAAGTAAATTTATTTTTCACAACAAAAGACTCCCAAACATTCCTGCTATTCCTCACCCTCCATATGGCACACTGGGCTTGTTCCAGCCTGGAAATATGTTTCAGCTAGTACTTCAAAATTAGCAAAGATAAAAGTAAAAAAATTTGTAGAAAAACACTGATGTGAGAAGGTAAGTTAAGAGCCGGCTGAAGTTCTTTCAAGAAAAAGTCAATCTAAAATGGCCAACACCTTAGAGTGACAACTGTCTGCAGTAGAGAGTCACTCTCAGTAAACTGTTAAAATACTGTCAAAAATATATTTTTTTTCCAAAATTTAAGTTTGGGGTAGAAAGTAAACAAGATGAGGAACACAGTCCAAAACGCTTGCAACTGTTACACAGTGAAGACATTTCCTCACTCCTATGTCATGAGAAGCAGAAAATAACCACTGCTCTGAACTACAGCAATAACGCAAAGAAGCTAGAAAAGACAAACGAAATTCAAAATTTTGTGGAAAAAAGGTTAATCATCATTAGTGGATTTCATCTCAGAATAAGTGAACAAAAGAATACTTACTGTCTGAGCCAGAAAAGGTAAGAGTACAAAAATTTTTTAAAGAATTTCCTGAGTAGCTACTTCTTCATGGAGACAACTGAGAATCCAATCACTGATTTGGATGCAGAGATATTCACCCATCTTCAATATTAAAAACTGGCATCACTACTACAGAAGTTGTCTACAAGCCTATGGAGATTCTTCTGAATGTTATTATCTAGTGACCTTAGACACTAAACTTGAGAATTGCAATCTTATACAGAAAATATCTAAAAAACTCAAATACTTGAGTAAAAGCACAAATAAATATCTTTCTATGAAAAATCTTGTGCTTTTTAAAGACCTTTTATCATTTAAGCTACTGCAGCTTCATTTTACACAGAACTCATACTTTCAGAATGCTATATTACAGGCCAAAAATACAAATGACAATCTAACTCCTTAACAAAAAAGAATATAGTCTAACATAAGCCAAGATTTATCGTAGAACCTACTCTGTTGATTACAGAACTTTGCTCCGTATTGAGATTTGTCTTTTCTCCATTATTTTATCTTGCAGTTACTTGCTGCTTCTCTAAAGTTCAATACTGCATCAATATATCATTACTTCCAAAGGTTTTTTCCCCACCTCTCCCACTTCCATTTGTTATAATACAGTCAAATATTGTATATACAATATCTACAGAATAAAACTAAAACGGTTCCTCATGTTCTTACAGCCTGTGGAAAATGTTATTCACCAGCCAAAAAATTAATGTATACAGAAGGCAAAATCTGGCCCCAAACAAACTGCATAGAAACAGTAGCTAGGAATAAAATCCAAAAATTTTAATTCCATGCCTTTATTCAATCATCTTTGTCATCTGTTCAGGTAGAGGAAAATCCCACCATCCTACCTTCACTGTCTATGGCTATAGAGATGAAGTACTCTCTAAAGGCATAACAGCAAAGACAGATTATACACACCCTGCCCCCAAACACCAGGCTGCTGACCATATGAGAGCAAACAGGAATAGAGAAAGTCTGCCAAAATTTCTCCTCAATCTAACAACTAACACAATGAAGGTAAAATTCTGCTCTTCAAATATTTTAAAGTAAAATTCAAAAATAATTTTTCACAAAACGAAGGTGCTTAGAGAAGGTAACCACTTTAAGAGATCTGGAAATCCTGGGGGGGGGGGGTTTAAAAAAAAAAGGAAGAGATATATATAGATATTAACTCTCTTGGTAGCAACTTCCTCATTACAACATTCTGTCAATTAATTTGGTTCCATCGGAGTTAAGAGCCACTTTAGATCCATGGAACCGATTCATAAAAAAACACTTCACCTATTTCTATTAGCTTCATTTTTTGAATGACAGTAAAGAAATTAAAAACAAATACAGTTCAACAGCTGAACATAATGCAAATATTTATTTGTAATCAATTTAACACATTTAAATGTTTACTCACCTGCAAAACTACTCTCTGAAAGCAATATCCAGCATATCACCAAGTTCACAATTGATATATGTAATGTAATTACATTACATTCACAATATAATCACATCTTCAAAGGCCTATTAGAGACTTCTATGCTGCAGCTTAGAATTATTCTGGTTTTATTTTAGCTA
The DNA here is from genome assembly GCF_963921805.1 of Phalacrocorax carbo. Lineage (NCBI taxonomy): Eukaryota > Metazoa > Chordata > Aves > Suliformes > Phalacrocoracidae > Phalacrocorax > Phalacrocorax carbo. The sequence goes on along the minus strand of NC_087513.1, from coordinate 198,666,792 downwards.
AAGAAGTGGCATGAAAGTAGGCAATTATCAAAACAGACATCCATGGGAGCATGGAGGATACCTTATTTTCACAGAACAAGTTGCAAATTATTTAAGATGCACTCCACAATTCACCCTGGCGTGTATGGAGCTGAAGGGCTGTTTAGCTGGTAACAAAGTCTGGGCTAACTGTACCATCAGGCAGAAATACACTAAAATATTTAACTGAAAAGTGGGTGTTCTAAAACAATGCTGCATTTTAGATTTCCCAAATGTTAAGTTTTCTTTGCACAAGAAACAAATCTAGGCAAATATTAAAACAGAGGGGGCACTGGACTGATTCAAAACAACAATTTTCCCCACCTGCAAGATCAAGGATAAGATGAACTGAGTGTCAATATTTACTTAGAAGAAAAAATAAGCAGCCAAGAATATCCTAGATCATGTTTATGTAAAAACCTGCTTTCTTAATTGGAATGTCAAATGTAACACTGCAAAATCAGCTTAAAAACACTTTAAAAGCAGCACTAGTAGTTATAGCCACAGTACACACAGGCTTTTGCATTAACAGTTTTTTTCTCACCAAGATGATGTTACATCTGCTGACTGAACTGTAAGAAAAAGAAGAGGTCCAATTGTAGTTGCTACCCTATAACTGATCCGAGTTACCAAGTGATTAGAATATGCAAGTATTTGCCAAAAGGAAGATGAAAGCCAAAGTTTTTCATAGCTACAAAGAGGTCCTGTAGGAGAAATTTCTAACAAACATATGCAGTCTTTTATACATGTTATGAATATTGCTTACAATGAGAGTAGTTCAATGTTTAAGATTTCCCCAACAAAGTTCTGGCACACACACAAAACATTAATAAAGAAGCATCAGTGAAACTTCCTAGCATGAAACCAGGCTCCATAGTTTTCTAGCTCTCCGTAATTTTCCAGCTAGTACTTTTATACAACCTGGAGACCATTTACTGTGAAACAGGAGCAAGATGAGGCAGACTTGAATGAAGACAGACACTTATTTCATTACACAGAGTTCTGAGGAAAACAATATACATTATAGCAGGCAATTCTAGTATTTTAATCAGAAGTTTAAGAAACTGGTCATCTGAACAAATCCAAACGGATTAAGAAAAATTGCCTTCAAGTTAAATCGCCTGACCTAAGTCCACTCTTAACTCTTAAGCCACAGCATCTACTATTTTATGTATGTACTATAGACCCAAAGGTCAGAATCACGTTAGGGACACAATAGGCATCACAATGAATAGGAACAAACAAGAATAGCTGGTTCCTACCTAAAGAACATACAAGTTCCCCTACAGATAAACAAATGTTTAGTAATTCAGAAAGGGCAGGGGGAACTAACACAAAGGTTCCATAAGTAAATCAAAAGGATTATAAAATCCAGCATTATATGCAGAAGAGAAACAAAGCCTGAAGAACCTAATTCTGACATTATATTGTGTTTTTCCGATCTTTTGTATTAATACATTTAGAAGAGACACCAGTTAACCTGCCACAAATATATCAACAAAACTGCATTCCGCAACACTAGTAAAAGCAGTATGCTTCATGCCATGTACAAAACTAAACTAATACAAATACTTTTTCATCCTATACAACACTAAGCCTAGATTAGTGAACCAATAGACACTGTAGGAAATCATAATAGGGACAGACTATTTAGCAGGGCCTGTTGGGACAGGACAAGGCGTAATGGTTTTAAAATAAAGGAGGGTAGATTTAGACTAGATATAACGAAGACATTTTTCACAATGAGGGTGGTGAAACACTGGCACAGGTTGCCCAGAGAGGCAGTAGATGCCCTACCCCTGGAAACATTCAGGGTCAGGTTGGACGGGGCTCTGAGCAACCTGACCTAGTTGAAGATGCCCGTGCTCACCGCAGGAGGGTTGGACTAGATGACCTCTAAAGGTCCCTTCCAACCCAAACTATTCTATGATTCTGTGATAACGTTCAGGAAAAACATCTTTAAATGGTAACTCTTAAATATATTTGACTCTTCAAGTGTTAGTTTCCATTAAGGAAGATATTAAACTCTCCATCTGAACAGTTACAAAACAGCTCTACTGAAACTCATCTCTTCTTTCCAAAAAACACTACTTCCTAAAAATGCTAATTCATCAAACAATAAAACCTAGTCTCTGGAAAATTAAAGTAGAACCTAAAGAAAAAACTTGATGGAAGACAAATATCGGATTGAAATTCCATATTACTCATGGAAGATTTAATAACCAAAAACAAGCATTAGCTCTGGTAATGAGATAAACCTGCTTGACGCCTATACTACAAAAGAAGGCTTGTGAAACATTAACAAGAAAAACCCTAAATATTTTAATTAAAAAGAGCATTTAGCCTGGTATCAGACAACAGGCAACCTCACTACAACAAGTTAATTTCTATGTCTCATTTTACTGCATTACCACTATTAAAACTTTCTGCTCTGAGTTACTGAAGCAAAATGTTAGAGGCTAAGCAAAAGGTGAGAGGTTTACTGCTCACACTAAGAAAAAAAACCTACTCAGAAGGTACTGCCTCTTCAGAGCAAAACCAGATCTATAAATAAGCTTTCCTCACACTAATTAACAGATCCATTAACAGGTTTCCTCACATCAAAAATACTACTTCTACAGACTCACTTATTGCTTCCTGCGTGTTTTAGTCTTTCTTTAAACACAGACCCCAAAACTTTTCTAACCAGGGGAACTTATTTTGGCTGCAAGTCTCAGTGCCACCAGGTAAGATCTCAGGATTTAGACAGGTGGATAAGTCCAAAAGAGCCATCAAGTAGACAACTGAAACTGAAAGTTAATTTCTTCTTAGTCTGGGTAAATACATGTACAAACTCCAAGTCAAACTTAAATCCAGTAGCTGAAGAAGAAAAAATGAAAATTATTAATGCAAGCATTAATTTTAGCTTCTTCAAAATACGCCGGGCATTTATCAAACAATTACATTAACAAAGGATTTTTCTAAATTATTTATAAAAGCCTTATTCTTACTTGTCAGAAGATGGAAAAATGAAGAACTCAGTATTTGAGGAAATTTAGGTAAGTAGGCTTATTTTAACAATTCTCAGAAATTATATTAAAGATATGGAATACAGACTTATTACACCTGCTCTGTAACAGGGCTTGTTTGTGGTTTGGGGGGGGTTTCTCCACTTTTATCTGTAAAAATCCATAAAATCGGAGGGGCAAAGTATACAGAGCATTCTATAAACAAGCACACAGATGCAGTGGAAATGTTTCCATTAATAATTGAACAAAAATGGCATCTGCTAAACCCAAGGGCTCATGAAACACAGACTGGCAAAGCTGATGTCATTTTGCCATTGTATATGAAGTACCTTTAGAAAAGTGTTTGTTTAGTTTCTTGATCCATTAGTCTTACTGAAAGAAAATTACGTTATGAGCAAAACCAGAAAAACCTAAAAAACACAAACAAAAATTCCTTGTCCAGTACCGTAGAAGAGAACAAACCTGGGAATGCTTACAAGTACTGCAACACCTAAATTCATACTAGAAATTTATGTACTTTTGACAGCACATTAAGGGAGAAAAATTCTTTATGAGTGGTCACTTGTTGTGTTTGCAAGTTCACATGAAGTAAATATTATTAGGTTCTAAAGCATTTTATGCAAACATTAGAAGATGATGGCAACAGAGTGAAAGATTTTAGTCTCCTAAATATATATAATTTAACACAAGGAAAACTTATCACATTACCCTAAATATTCATAGTTCACACACACACTGAAATATAGTTATAAATTAAACGTAACATTGCAATGATTATTTGCTTCATTACCGAAAAATTACCTTAGTAGCATCCTTGATATACATAAAAACAATCTAGAAAGTCAATTATGAACCATCCTAAAATCATCATGAAATAAATACTTATATACAAATACATAACGTGCTACAAAAAGATGGCTGAAGTTCTGCATTGATATTTATGCAATGTCTTTTCCTAACAAAAACAGATATGACAGCTAAAATAGTTTTGATATCTGGCAGTGTAATTAAGGGCTGAGGATAATTTAGTAGTTTCTGGAAATAATGCACTGTTAATATTTTAAGGCCTGTTAAGGAAATATTATTCTTGCCTAACGCACCAAATTTAGTATCTAAATCCTTGAGGACCAAAAGAAATGATAGATTCAATTATCTGTCTACATATCACTGCAATCCTGCAAAAATAATTAAAAAAAAATGTAGTGCTACTGCCAAAACTAAGACCATCCACAAAAACACAAATTGCATATTTATAAACTGCTTGCTCAAAGGCCTAGCCTATGTTGCTTTATGCACAGGGAAAAAAAACTGATCACTGAAGTAAAACCACTGCCAAGAAAGCAGGAATGTTTTGGCAGGTTGGTTGGATTTTTCTGTTTGGTTGGTTACTTTGTGGTGGGTTTTTTGTGGTTTTTGTTTGTTTGTTTGTTTACTTGGGTTTTTTTCCCCCCTCTCTCTTTTTCAGTTCTACATTTAATGACCTGCCTTTCTCCAAGCCACTTTTACCTTACAAGCCTTTTAAAGTGACAAACATGAACTACTTCTTCCATGAACACATATGCTGGATTGCAATAAGGAGGTAATTCATCTCTCCCAACCAAAGTCTACAAAAGAGCTTTTATAAATCAGCTTAGCTTTATAGCAGTTTGGTAAGAAACAGACACTAGATTCATACAACCTCACAAAACTTCACCACCATAAGCTTCATTAAGTACACTAGGCTATCAAGATAAAAATAATCAAAATTTATTATTAGTAGAAAGCAGATCAAATTTGAAAAGATCCTTGGAAATTTTTATTTATTTATTATTGGAAATCTGCCTTAGCTTAGTTTAGTTTTGAATAAGGTAGCAAAGAATTCTGCACTTAGTGAAAATTCATATTTCTTACATTACTGGGGCTTTTGAGCCCCATGCTGTTCTATTCACTGCAGAGCCAAGAAGTGCAAAAAACTACTTCTGAACTACCGAAGTCCAAGGAAATCTGATAGTCTTCTTTCAAAAAAGTCCATTACTTAACCTGCAAGTGAATGCAGAAGATAGACTTTCATAGGCTCAAAATAATAAAGAAATGGAAGCTACATTTATAAACCACTCTAAAGGAGGACAAAACTCTTGGAACAAAGACTGAATGTTTTGGGGGTTTGTTGGTTTTTTTACTGGGGGGGGGGTTCGTTTGGTTTTTTTAATCAGGTTTCTGGCATTGCTGAAGCTATGAACCTTGTTCTTGTTTTGGGATGTGCTTTTTTTACTCCCTTGCTCTCATCTTACACCTTTTCATCCAAGTCCACTACAATCTCTGCTGTTGAGGCAATCTCCACTGCTTTAGAGGCTGCCACTATGCTGATACTTACACAACACACTCGAGCAGCAGAGCTTCTGTGTAAGAAAAATTAAAGGAAAGCAAAACAACATCTAGAAATAATTTTTGAAAAGGCTAGGAGATAAAATTATTTAATATACATCTTACATGAAAGAACAGTAAGCATTCAGAAGTCAAAACAATTTACAGTTCCTTACAAATGCAAGTTACACCTGAAAAAAGGGGACTTTCCCTGGAGGGAAAAGGACACAGGTACCAAAAAACCTCCACTCCCTCTTTAAGCCATCAGTTAGAAGAGCTTAAGCTGTTGGCCAGTATCGCAAGCTATTGTTTCATTAAGTACAATACCCACCTGACACTATTTTGCAATATTACTACAGAATTAAATCTGTGCACCATAAAAAGACTACAACTCCTACATATTTTGGTCTCTTTTGTAGACACATGAAAACTATTTTAATATATTAAACCCAAATCACTCTCTTTTTACTCTTCTAAGTTAGTGACATGAATAAAAGTAGCTCCTGGAACTGGAATTATTTAGCAAAAAGGCTCTGATGGAGATTTAACATTGTAAATCTATGTAAGCCATTCACAATAGGGTAGCAACCACTGCACTGTTTGAATAATTGATGTATTATTAGCACTTTGAAGTACTACTTTTTTAAAAATATTTGTGCTGCTGAAGAATAAAACATTGCTTCCAATCACCACCAGCAAGCTCCTCCTTTAGCAAGAAATATTATGCAAAATAAAAATTAGCAAAATATTACAGGAAAACAAGTTTCCTGATTAAGCTGTGATGAAGTTACTATGCATACATCTTGAGTGGTAAAAGCAGATTTCAACTAACCAACTTTTAGAAAGCAAGGGGAAAACCCTAACCAATGTGAAAGTATTTATCAATAACTTATCTACTACAGATCACACAACTAGACTAATAAATTGTTTATGTATCACTAGGCTGTCCATTAGATTAACAATCAATGCAATTAAATTTTTAACCTACAACTTCACCATGCACAAGAATGCCTCAGGAAGAGAAATCCCCACAAAATATTTTTACCATCTGCAACTAAACTGAGTAACTGCTAACCGCATTAAACTTGATTACAAGGCATTTTTCAAAAGCAGACAGACTGAAAAATCAAAGTTTAACAGTTAGGGAAAAGATATAGAAAGAAACTTCAATGCTAATACTGCAGCCTTAAGCGAGAGGTTCCAATTCTGGTTGTCATTGCACTTACCATTTATGTCCTCCTTTTATACTGAACAGTAAAAAGGGATAGGATATAAGTGAAGGAAGCTTACTTTTCAAAGCTTTTAAGAAACAAAAACAAGGATTAGACACAATTGTTATTTTCCTTCTAAATACATCATTGGCAGAAGACTTCAGTGTGTTATAAGGGTTATGCCAAAAAAGTTTATCAAGACCTGATATGGTAAAAACTATCCACCATTATCATAAAATGCAATTCTCACCAAGAGGCAAGTTTTAAACTCGTAAAAGAGAATAACTTTCCTCTGTACATACAATGGTAATCTGAGATTAGAAGTAACTACCAGATGGAGTCTGTTCACAATAAACAAGTGTTAGTAAGAATAAATAAAAAAATAAGTTGTATAAGAAATTCTACTAAATTGAAAAAAAGATTTGATCTATCATTTTGCAATCTCCAGAAATGGTTTACAATTCTTCTCTGCTGCAAATCTGAAAAGCTTTTCGAACTCCCATTCACACTATACAGCTTAAGTACATGTATCTAAAGACATGTTATAATGAACACCTATGAAATAATAGGCCATGCGAGTTACATAACTGCCCTTATTAGAAACAGTTGCTAAAGAAAGTAAATACACCACTTCTGATTTTGCTTCAATTCTTCCCCTTTTAAAGTTGAAAGGACATTAGAAGTAAAACATAAGTGAACACATGACCAGAATACTAAAGAATAGTCTGAAGACTAGAGAACACTTTTTTAATTCTTGTATATGCCACTTCAACTTCACATGATATTAAAAAACCCACATGTATTATATATTCCTTTTTATAACTTCTAACACTTTTGGTAGTGTTGTCCTGCACAACTAAATATTAGTGTATTAGTTACAGATTAACACACAATTCCACTAATGCAACTCAGTGTGAAAGCTACACTCTTTCCAAAGCAGTCTTGCACCTTTACCTTCTCCCCCCCCCGAAAAATTTCACCATATGAAAGTCACAAAAAAATATGCATAGTGGTTGAAGTGCTTTCCATTTGAACCATTCCTCTTCCTTTCTTACACCACTTTTTTTTGCCATGTCCAGCCCACCGACTCGAAGAGTTTCTATTCACACAGACTTTGGAATTTAAAGATGCAGATAAGCACGAGGATGTCCAAACTGTGGCAAGCAATTCAAGCACAGAGGCTAAGTAACATTATCTCAAGACAGTTGCAAGAAGAAAACCAGCAAAGGTTGCTGTGGCCAACATTATCTAGTTTCCCAGCACCCCAAGCTGTAAGGTTTAGGCCACAATCTCCTAACAGTAATGGAATCTGAGGGAGCTACTCCCATTGCAAGCCTGAGTTCGCTCCCCAGCTTCCCCTTCCTGCAGCACTCTGCAGTGAGCAGCATGGGTCTCAGAGATCAGTCACAAGAGGGTTTCAACAGGTAGCTTATAGGGTCAGAAAGCCAGGCCACTCCAGATATGCTACGTGAAGATATTAAGATGAAATGAAAATTTGTATTTGGCACTACAGAAGTTACAATCAGTAAGTGCTATTTCTAAATTACATCAGAAAATAGTTACGTACTATTTTACAAACTATGTTTAATAATACATGGGAACACACTAAAGGACATTGAGTTTTGAATTCTTGATCTTCATCACCCCAAATACAAGACATATTGAAAGGAGTTGTCTTTCACAATGTGAGCACATATGTAAATAAATGATTGTTTTCTGCTGAAAGTTTCTCAAAACACAATCAGCAAAATTAACTGACAGCTGTTTGTAACAAAGGAACAATTTTGCTTCCTTCCCATCTTTACTAAAAACACTAAGGGGCAGAGAATGGGGAAAAAGCACGTCCTGCTGAGAAAAGGAAATCTTATTTTCTAATTTCTCTTAGGACATACATAATATATTCTTCCCAAACCTACAGAAAATATTACAGTATAACATAAAATAGCTATTTCTTCCACAAAACACAAAATCAGAAAGTAGCTGGGAAACCAGCAGTTTATTTTTGATTTATGTATCAACTTGTACTTGTAAAGGAGAGCAAAACTCTCCTGCAGACTACAGTTGTTGAAAGAATGTAAGAGAGCATTGTGTGGATCACTCATTCACTGCTTCTTCACTAATAGCTGTAACAGTAAAAGGTATCCTTCTCATAATCTAGAGCAAACACAACACAGATTGCATTCCTTTAACTGCTTTGGTTGGTAGAAAAAAAAATCATAGACTTGACCAAAATAGATCATAATTAAAATTTAGAAGCTGACTCCTCTGATAGCACCATTTTGCTAGTCCTGCAGAATGAGTCTTCAGAGGCAAAACACACCTAAATTACTAATATAAATACAGAAATTATAAGCAGAGGGCCTTTTCTTTTCCCACCTTTATAATCTTTCTTTTTTAGTAAAGATTTTGAGGTTCCCCCCCCCAATCTGGTTTTACAGTACAAAGGGGAGAGTGATTTTAGGCACCATATGAAGTTAACATTGCCCATTTTTGTTTCTGAGGTATATTCTTCTTAATAAGTTAAGCATAAACCAAACCAAGCAATTCAAACTAGCTTAACAGCCTGAACTGTTTAAAATCTAAACCTTCAGTCAAACTAGGGTACCTTTTTATGGAAACATTTATTCCCATGACCTGCCATTTACAAAAATTCTACTATTTTATTGCAAAAAATTCATTTCCCAAATCAAAAAAGGGCAAATTATCCAAATACCTTCAACTTAACTGAAATGTTACATCACCAGCTTGTAGGAAAAATAACAGTGATGCCATTGTCAAAGAAAATAACTACACTACTGAAATTGTACCCCTCCATTCACGGGAATGATGGAATACTGAAAGAAAAACAGTATGCAAGAGGGCGGCAGCTCAACAGCTAGTATATAACAATACTAGAATTAAAAAAATTCTTTTACAATTTGGACTTTCATCATAGAATTTTACTTACATTGTCCATGAAATTTGGCTTAAATCCTCCCTCCTGCTGTCGTCGTAATTCCTCCTGTTCCCTCTGACGTAGCATCTCTTCTTCACGACGTCGATGTTCTTCTTCATGTCTAGAATATTTTTCAAAAGCTATGTCAGCTTCAACTCTTGACCTGTTCGGGCTTGCACTCACTCTCAAGAGATGAGATCAAGCATATAAATAAAACTGGTCATTATTTTTTTCTATGGCGTAAGGCACTAAGGTACTCCACCTGATGGGTTTGAAGTTTGTGGGTTTTTTTTTTTAACTGGAATACAGGTAATTACAATACCAGTACACTGTATACCTGTTCTTCCAGCTACATATTGGTAAGCAGTTAAAATAGTCCATTTTTTAACAAGTCACTATGGATTAAAACATTTCAATACTGCCAAAAGACATGTTTTTAACTCTGAAAGGTGTTTGTGTTTTGTTCTTTTTTCTCACTATATTTCTTCTAATATTTAACATAAAAAGTATAAACTCAACCAACATGATACTTTGTCTGTTTTCTCAAATTTTAGAGATGTGAATGCAAATATTTGTATGAATCAAACCTTAAAATTGTTTGCAACATAGCAGAATATCAAGCGAAAATACCCCACAAAAATCTCATGTCAGACTATACATCTGCAATGCTACTATTCCACATGCAGATCACCCGCCCCTAAGTCTCAGAAGCATGCTCGTATCCATTATGGCTCTATTAGAGCTATGTTTCAGTCACAAGGTTAAAATAAATAATAAAAAAATACGTTGAAACATTTCTATACTATTTAGAAAGCTCAGAAATTTACAAAACTAGTAGAGCTGAAATAAATGAAAAAAATAATTAAATACTTGAAACTATTCTTTTATATTAGCATAAGTGAGCACTTTTCTGTTCAAGAACATTAACATCATACATCATGCTTCTGAAAAACAACTTTTTAGCAGCACACACCAGATATCAATTTTATTTGATATCAAAAGCAAGTCTGCAAGCTAGAATATCTAAATTCAGGTAGGCCTACAGCAGCTGCATGCCACACCTCTGCACAGTAGAAGACAAAATACCTCAATTGTATCTGCTTGCGTTTTTGAAGTTCTTGATTTCGAAGTTCTTCCAAACGCCTCAATTCTTCTTGACGTCGCATGAGATCTAACAGGATTAAAAATGTAATAAAGAAAAGCTGCCAATCAGCAGTGTGGCAACGTAAAAAATAGCTACTACTGTCATATTGCAGTTCTAATACTCAGTTTTTAAAGAATTTTCTCAATGCATTTAACTAGTTTCTTCCCCAAAAGTTAAGTCTAGTATAGGAAAAAACACACTGGATTCATGCCTCACAGAAACACGGAAAAATGCAGGACTGGCAAAGCCCCTGAAGCAGGTTATGGAAACAGAAATCTGAAATCCTCAAACACGGAAAATGAGGAAAAAAACTCTCAATCACTTAAATCACATCCTAGTTTACATCTAGAGCAAGGTATCAATTCTCTCACAATGTTGTGTACTGCTAAATTCACAATAGCAAGAAAAATGGTACTATATATATGGGCTTATACCCTCCACTACCTATTGCAGACCACCGCATGGCACACATCAGAAAAAGGCAATACTAACTTCAGGTGCATGGAATCTGAGCCTCCATAGAGGTTTATCCCATGACTCTGCTTGTAGTGACTTACAAATTAGTAACCAGAACGGAAGAGCTGTATCCTCTTAAAAAGCAGCATCCAACTAATAGTAACTACTTTTACTGTACTTGTTTCTGACCAATCACATTATCGGTTTCTGCCTGAAATCTTTAATAAATATGAATTCTACTTTTTTTTAGAAAGCCGTTATTTGCCTTTCCTATCTTCATAGGATATTGGCCACATCACATTATTTACAGACGCCATGAGGAACATTCCACTATACCACCTACTATACGTCTTTTATGCTTTAGTTCAACTAATCCACTCATTTCTCTATGCATTTCTTCACTACTCTAAAGCATCTTTTTTAGCTATGCAAATCACTTTCCTCAAACTTGCATCAGCATATATTCTTACAAACTACAATGTCCAGTACATTTCACTAAAATAACACTTGTTTTCTAACAAAGATTATCAAATTGCTACTCTCACAGCATCTTTATTGTCATTAGAAGTCCTTTCTCAAGCACACTTTGCATGCTTGCCTTTCCAATCTCTTCTGCAAAATTAATATCTGTCACACTTCGATAGAATATGATTACATTGAAGATTCACACAAATCACGAGGTCTCATGGCAAGCGCTGTTGCAAAAAAGCAGCCCTAGCAGGTTTGACCACCGTTATTCCTGATACTCCGGGAGTGCCACAAGCAAACTTTCATTTGGGTTTTTTTTTGTTTGGTTGGTTGGTTGGTTGTGGGGTTTTGTTTGGTTAGGTTGGGTTTTTTTTCTAAATAACGTTTAGATTACTTCAGAGTAAAAGTGCACTTTTTTATTTAAAAATTAACCTTTAGGTTGGTTCAGAGGATTACTGAAATCAAGACCTGATCCATTCTATGCTCAGTATTATCCACTGTTGTAAAAGTTGTTTCCCTGACAGTTCTTTGTTCTTTCAAATTTAAATAGCATTTCCTTTTTCTTGTATTAATACACTGCCACAAGATTTCCTACTTTCTCTCTACCACTAATTCATACAAATTTATCATTTACTCCCCTTTATTCTCAAGGCAGAGAGTCCTACTTTTTCCAGTGCCCTTTTGATTTTTTTCCACAGCATAGTTCTGATTAAAATACTAACTATTTCAGGGAAGGCAATGAAGTTCAACATACCAATTCATGATCCAGTACCATTTGACAATGGCAGAATATTGCAACAAGGCCACACTAGCCAGATGACAATATAGATATAGAAGTTCAGGCTGTGCACAGAACCATTCATATTGAAAAATCTGCAATGATGGTAATTCTGGATTGACATATGTTGGACACAGGCCCTTCCTTTCTCTGAATAAAAAAAACCTGCACTAAAGCAGCTGTGAAAAAAGAGACAGCATTATTATTCGCTTCTGCACTTTCTTGTGCTTACAAAAGGGCACGGTCTTCATTTTACCCTCAACCTTCTGCAGAGCAGAGGGCAGAAGGTAAAAGTGTACTCTCACCTCAGAAGTTAATCCTACAAGCAGGAATGAAGTCCAAAAAGATTTTTAACTTCTTTTAAGCAACTGATTTTTCAGGTCTAAAAATGAAGAACAAATGCCCAGCTTCCATAAGGTAGATAAAGAATGAAGCCTCTGGTTAAATTCAGTCACATTTTCCAGTATTTTCGTAAACTATTTAACCACCATTATGAGGGAATTTTTACAAAAGTCTGAAGCATACAACCAATACATAGATCAGAAACATCATGCCAATTTACTTACACATGGAAACATGTATTCTGCTTTACAAATTACTTCTGACTCAATCTGTCAAAACATGACACTTAAAAGTGAAAAATTACATGTATCAAAAGAAGTCTACCTTCAATATTAATACCATGCAGCAAAAACCTGAGTACTTAAGCCAACATATTCAAGTCCTACTAGCTCTCATAAAGCAACTTCAATAAAACCTTCACCTGCAGTAGTATATGGACTCTAGTTAAAGCTCACCCTTTCTATCTTCTTTTTAGCTCCTGACAATATATCCCATATTTCAGAATAACTCTTTCAATACACCCTTAAATCTGTGCTTTGTGCATCAGGTATACAAAAATGTTATTTCTAGGTTTAAATGCCTCAAAAGTTTTGTTGCATCTTTCTTAAAAGCCCTGCGATGCAATCCCATTAATATAATTAATATTCATGCCACATTCTAACATGGCATATCCAGAGACACTGTTCAGACCAGCAAGATTTAGAAGCAGCTAATGTCTGAAAATAAACACAAGAGAAAATAAACCACCTTATTTTCATACACACTGAAGCAAGGCAGTTGAGATTAAAACAGAAGGAACAGAAGGAATGTTTACTAACCCCTAGAGTTTGGCAAACTAAACATCTGCAAGTGTATGAGCAGAAATCTAATAATCTGAATTATTAGTGGAACAGACTGCCCAAAGAGGTTGTGGAGTCTCCTTCCCTGGAGACATTCAATACCCGCCTGGACATGTTCCTGTGCCCCCTGTTCAAGCAGGGGGCCTGTACAAGATCTCCAGAGAACCCTTCCAACCCCTACCATTCTGTAATTCTGTGAATAAAATTCCAAGTTATTTGGTACCAAAGAAGTACTCTATCAACCAACCAGGGAAAGGAAAAAACCCTCTTCCCACACTAACAAAAAGCATATTTCCTCACTGGAATATTAGTGCCTAAAGCATTCATATTCCCGTGGCCCTTTAACAGGAGTAGTCATTCTCTTCCTTTTCTGTATAGAAGTGGAGCTTAATAGATATTCAAAGAAGGAATATTTTTCCCTTCACAGTATCCTTAAAAGAAATCCTAATATCCACAAAGCATACCTAAGCTGGTCTCCCCAGTTTTACCATCAAAACCTTTTCTATCTTAATAAACAGAACACTGTCATCTTCATTCAGTTTTAAACATGATTAAGACCTGACAATTTAGGAAAAAGTAATCCCTAACACTGCTGACAAGTACAGGCAACAGGCGGATAATTTCTAAAAAAATTAAAGTGTAAGATCTAGAACTGGATTATTAGCCCTGTCAAATATTAGCAATTAATTAATGGTAAACTTACCCAACCTGTATTTTCACCACTTCACCATCTTTACGAAAATCAAACACAAAATTAAAAATATGTGTCCAACTGAAAAGGGGGGGAGGTACTGCATATTATATGCATTGTTGGGTGTTGCTACGGTTAAGTCAGCCTACGCCCAACATGAAAACTGCTTCCATGAAGAAAAAAACCAGGTCATTATCATAGAAGACCCCCTTCTGAAGGAAACACAAGACCCACTATGCAGGCTGGACCCACTTCTTAGGGAAATCCGCTGACTCCCTGGGGCTCAGATTAAAGATGTGAAGAGAAAGCTTCCTACCCTGGTACAGCCCTCAGATTGCTATCCATTATTGATTTCTCAGGTAGGCAGCAATGAAGTTGCAACTAGAAGTCCAAGGGCAATCAAGAGAAACTTCAGGAGACTCGGGATGACTGGTAAAGGCATCAGAAGCACAAGTAGTGCTCTCCTGTGTCCTACCAGTTGCAGGGAATGATGAGGGAAGAAACAGGAAGAGTCAGCAGATCAATACCTGGCCCCAAGCCTGGTGTCACCAGCAGAATTCTGGGGTTTTTTTCATCATAGGGTCATTTATGTGACACCAGGCCTGCTGGCAACAGAGGGGTACACCTGTCTCAAAAGGGGATGAGGATCTTTGCACAGGAGGTAGCAGGGCTCATTGAAAGAGCTTTCAGCTAGATTGGAAGGGGGAAGGGCATAAAACCAGGCTCACTAGAGATAAGCCTGAGGGCAGCATGCCAATATTTGAGGGATGGTGTGCTAGCAAGGCCCTTTGGTCTGCCATCTCAGTGGAGGTAGGGGATGGAGACACATGTGGCAGCAAAGACACAAGGGTTATTGATGTATTAGAAACCATGGAGGCACCCGAGAGTGGTCACATAGGAATTAGGGCTTCTCATCCCAAAAAGGTGGCAGGATCAACAGCCCAGCTGAAGTGCATCTACACCAATGCATGCTGCATGGGCAACAAACAGGAGGAGCTGGAAGCCATTGTGCAGCAGGAAAACTATGATATAGTTGCCATCGTGGAAACACAGTGGGATGCCTTGCACAGCTGGAGTGCTGCAATGTCTGGCTGTAAACTCTTCAGAAGGGATAGGCAAGGAAGGAGACGTGGTGGGGTAGCTCTGTATGTTAGCGAGGGTTCTGACTGTCTAGAGCTTAATGATGGAGATGATAGGGTCGAGCATTTATGGGCAAGAATCGGGGGAGGGCCAACAAGGCAGATAGCATGGTGCAAGTCTGTTACAGACCACCCAACCAGGATGAAGAGACAGACAAAATATTCTATAAGCAGCTGGGAGAAGTTTCACAATCACTAGCCCTTGTTCTCATGGGGAACTTGAACTTATCAGATGTCTGCTGGAAATGCAGTACAGCAGAGAGGAAACAGTCTAGGAGGTTCCTGGAGTGTGTGGAAGATAACTTCCTGACACAGTTGGTGAGTGAGCCAACTAGGGAAGGCACCCCACTGGACCTGTTGTTTGCCAACAGAGAAGGACTTGTGGGTAATGTGACAGCTCGATCACAAAATAAGAGTTTTTGATTCTTGGAGAAGTAAGGAGGGGGGCAGCAGAACTGCCACCTTGGACTGCTGGAGGGCAGACTTTGGCCTGTTTAGGAGCCTGGTTGACAGAGTCCCTTGAAAGGCAGGCCTGAAGGGTGAAGGAGTCCAGGAAGGCTGGACATTCTTCAAGAGGAAATCTTAAAGGCTCAGGAGCAGGCTGTCCCCACGTGCCGAAAGATGAGCCAGTGGGGAAGACCACCAGCCTGGCTGAACAGAGAGCTTTGGCTGGAGTCAGGAGAAAAAGAGGAGAGCTTATGACCTTTGGCAAAAGGGGCAGGCTACTCAGGAGGACTACAAGGATGCCATGAGGTCATGCAGGGAGAGAATTAGAAAGGCCAAAGCCCAGCTAGAACTTCATCTGGCTACTACTGTAAAAGACAGTTAAAAAAAAGTTTCTACAAATACCTTAGCAACAAAAGCAGGGCTAAGGGTAATCTCCATCCTTTACTGGATGCTGGGGGGGGGAACGATAGTGACAAAGGTTGAGGAAAAGGCTGAGGTCCTTAATGCCTTCTTTACCTCAGTCTTTAATAATAAGACCAGTTGTTCACAGGGTACACAGTCCCGAGCTGGAAGATGGGGAGTAGAATGAAGCCCCCATAATCCAAGGGGAAATGATTAGTGACCTGCTACACTACTTAGACACACAAATCTATGGGGCCAGACAGGATCCACCCAAGGGTACTGAGGGAGCTGGTGGAAGTGCTCACCAAGCCACTTTCCATCTTTTATTGGCAGTCCTGGCTAACAGTGGAGGTCCCAGTTGACTGGAAGTTAGCACATGTGATGCCCATCTACAAGAGGGGCTGAAAGGAAGATCCAAGGAACTATAGGCCTGCCAGTCTAACCTCAGTGCTGGGGAAGGTTATGCAGCAGCTCATCTTGAGTGCCATTACATGGCACATACAGGACAACCAGGTGATCAGGCCCAGTCACCATGGGTTTATGAAAGGCAGGTCCTGCTTGACTAACCTGATCTCCTTCTATGGCAGGGTGACCCACCTAGTGGATGAGAAAGAGGCTCTGGGTGTTGTCTACCTGGATTTAGTAAAGCCTCGGACACCGTTTCCCACAGCATTCTTCTGGAGAAACTGGCTGCTCATGGCTTAGATGGGTGTACTCTTTGCTGGGTAAAAAAATTGGCTGAATGGCCAGCCACAAAGAGTTGTGGTGAATGGAGTTAAATTCAGTTGGTGGCCAGTCTGTTGATAGTGACACTCTGGCAAATACATTATATGTATTTGTGTCAGAAGTAGCGTAGCCAGCAGGAGCAGGGCAGTGATTGTGCCCCTGTACTCGGCACTGTTGGAGGTCTGGCCTCACCACTGTGTTCAGGTTTGGGCCCCTCCCTGCAAGAAAGATATTGAGTTGCTAGAGCATGTCCAAAGAAGGGCAACGAAGCTGGTGAAGGGTCTGGAAAACAAGTCTTCTGAGGAGCGGCTGAGGGAGCTGGCATTGCTTAGTCTGGAGAAAAGGCGGCTGACAGGAGACTATATCACCTTCTACAACTACCTGAAAGGAGGTTGTAGTGAGGTGGGTGTTGGTCTCTTCTCCCAGGTAACAAGCAATAGGACAAGAACAAACTGCCTCAAGCTGCACCAGGGGAGGTTTAGATTGGATATTAAGGAAAATTTCTTCACCGAAAGGGTTGGCAAGCATTGGAAGAGGCTGCCCAGGGAAGTGGTTGAGTCACCATCCCTGGTGACTCTTGGATCTTTTGGATGCGGTACTTAGGGACATGGTTTAGTGGTGGAACTGGCAGCACTACGTTAATGGTTGGACTTAATGATCTTAAAGGTCTTTTCCAACCTAAACAATTCTATGTATGATTAACATTCACATTCCTCATCTGTAATATATACCTATGCTTACATGTAAACCAAATGCTTTAACATTTTTTTCTCAGAAAATAAACCAAGAAACAACTTGACCATTGTCATTTCAGGTGCTCCAATAACTATTTGGCATTTCAAAACAGTGTTTTACTGTATTATGCTCTGTATTTCAGTACAAGATCGTATATAAATGGTATGATTTCACACTGAAAGCAAAGCATGCCTATTTAGAAGAAACAGAGTAAATTAATTTTTTCCTAACAAGAACTTCTAGTTGCAGTAGACTTGAGTGCTATATAAAGAAATCAAATATGCTCCTTTTGATCTTTTTCCAGTTACAATAAGTTTTTAAAACAGATTTTAAAGGTTTATGTATTTACATTCAATATACTCAAACATTTACGTGCTTTAATTCTGCCAACCTAGTTAATACTTTAACTCAGCTCATATAGGTATTTTCAACATGTCATTCAAGTCAGCAGAAAAAAATGAAGATAAACCAGTCTCACTCAGGGAAGTCATACTATCAGCAAAAATGTGCTTTAAGAGTAAGCATTAAGTAAAGCCAAATAATTGCAGCAGACAGCTTGTATGAGTTATCTGCATTGAAGTTTTGAAATGCATTCACTACTTAGAATCTCAAGTTCAAATCCCTTCAAAACGACAAGACACTAATTCAGTCTATCAAGCTTGTTGTTTTACTGTCTTAGAATCTAACGCTCTTTGGGATAAGAATTATTTTAGATAGCCATGATCTCCCTTAAATTAAGATTTTAAAATACTACAGTGTTTCACTCATGCAACAAAACTTGAGATGCTTTTTGACAGATGTGCAATATATCTAAACTTCATCCACTCAGGTCTTCCAATTTAGCAGTCACACAGAGGGAACTAAAGTCAAGCAGCAGTTCAACAGTTCTGAACTGGAAAGCAGTGATTGCGCATCCACAGCATTTTGGGAAAAATGTGTTGGGGAGAAGGCTAACAAGCAGAAAGTACCAGATACTCGCCCTGCTACTGCCCTCTCTGCCCAAGACACACAAGCTCCATTCAGCTCCATTCTTTAAGATAGGGCTTGAAAGCAATTGCTAGAAGATTTGATTTCCCCCCACATTAGTAGAAGACGAGATGTCCAAACAATTATGAAAGAGGGATACACGATCTTAAAATTTCAAGAACAACTGAAATTCATGGCAACTGTGAGTTGAGTTCTTATATACATATAATGCTAGGAACCCACCAGATTTCTCAGCTGAGTTTCAAAGGAAAAAAGTAACACTAGCTAGCGTAACATTTAAAATCATACCAGAGGTGCACAGAACAGCCAGAAGTACAAACTATCATTTTCTTCTTCCTGCACATGGCCCACAAACAATACTTAGTCCTATATAGTACCATAAGCAACACCCAAAAATGGAAAATAATTTTACTGATTAGCATGAAGCTACCACTCAATTTCTTTATATAAACCACTTACATAATTTTAAAAAGTGATGAAAACAGACCTAGACAATCACCCCTTTCTCAGTTTCTTAATCGATCTCTGCAAATCATCAAGGAATATGTGTAAGGAGAAATATTACTTCCTTTTTCTTGGTTCAATGCATTTAATTAAATAGCATCTGGCAAAATCTCTAAGTTTAACATACAGTTCAATACGCTATGCAAAGGAAATCTGTCACAAAACAAATAGTACTAGTAGATTATCTGATTTTACCTTGCCTCATCAGCATTAGCTGATGCTCATGTCTAGCTGCTTCCATTTCTGCCTCTAGTTTTTCTTTGGCTTCTCTAATGTTCCTGTCAACCTGTTCACGCTGTTGCTTTTCCATCTCATCAAGAGCCTTCCACCGTGAAGCATACTCAAACTCAAATGTTCCAGGCTGAGCAAAACGTGGAGGCTGTTCTCTTTCCCTAATAAAAATTTTGCAGTTAAAATGTACATAAGGACACATTTAGATTAACAGCTGCAACAGCCAAGAAATTTACAAATAGTCATTTCAAGTGTATATCTGACTTTAAATCAACCTGTCAGATGACTACATTCTAAACCAAAGCTTAATTCAGCTGTTAAGACAAGTAATATGATCAGTGAAATTGTCCAAATAAAGTCTGTTCAATTTACATACTTTTAAGGTAAAAATTCATATTTACATCAGTACAAAATACTAAGCTCCAACACTAGATTAACTGGGATCAACCTTCTAAAGCAAGCACTCAATTCATAAAATGAGTTATTTAAATAAATATTGAAGCTTACTAGACAGCTCAAAATATTAGCCAGAATATCTAAACATTAAAGGTGCCAACATTGTGCTTCACATTCTAATATTGTAACTAACAGCAACACATTTTTAAAAAGTGGTATTCTACAGCCTTACCAGAATAAGCATTTTAGCTTCAAACAACAAGATCTCAAAATGGCAATCAAATTTCAATAAGAAACATTAATATTATCAGAATGGGTGACGACTTTTTCACCTCACAATTAAGACTCACTTTCTCAGGTCATGCTCAAAGTTTTCCCTGAACCATGGAAGCTGCAAAGATTCACACCCTGCTAACTTTACAAACAGTTACGGGGCTGTTCAGAGAATAAAAAATCTGGGCGTATAGGGATCTCTGCAGGATTAGACCACACCCCTAAACCATAAAAGACTATAGCTTAGCTGGCAACAAGCTCCAATTGATTTCAGTGTAGGCCAGGAATTTAGTTACTGTAGTAAATGCGCAGAACATTAAACCAACAAGTCAAGTCTGAATTTTACTATAATTAGGAAACCTTGGCACTAAACAGCACAACGTACAAAACACTATTTCCTGTTACACAAACTCAAAAATAAAAATCAGTATGTATTTACCAAGCTAAGGAATATAAATCATGTTTTATAAAATAAAGCTAAACACAACTTACTTGTGATACTGTTGAGTTTTTTGCATTAGCTTCTCTGGTAGCCCATCTTCATCGTCAAATTGCTCCATTGGTTCCACAACAACAGGTCGAGGTGTTCTGTAAGAGTTTCAGTTGAATAATTGAATCATAAATGAAGCCGTTATTTCAGTATTTTGAGGAAACACTCCAGAAAGCTAACATTTGTTATCTATAATTCCCGTGCCTTGCAAATTCTTCTTAAATCATAGAATTCCAATGGACCCTGATTTTAAGATTATCTTTTAAAATAATTGTTTCTACACCCAAAACCAGCTATTCTGCCTAGGAACAATTTACTTGATGTAGTTCTCTTTACTATGAAATATTTCAAGATTTAAAAAAATCTCAAAACCATCTACATACAATAACAGAATATTCAGAAAGGAACTACCTTTTTGTTTTCATCACTGAGGCAACACAGGGGCCATGATTATACTGGGAAAGTACCAAAACCAAGCAACACAACCTACTCATATTTCCACAAAATATTAGAAGTTACTTCCAAAAGTTACTCTACAATTGAAAACTGCTTGATAATTTGGCATTGATATTCCAGTGATAATTAGAAAAACATTTCTGCTTAATTTATTTTAAAACTCATTCTTTGAACAACCACACTCTCACAAATCAGAATCCTAATTTATCTTCAAAAATACCTTCCTTGAACTCTCATTATCTGGAGTAATTAGATGCAAGTATTAGCCAGTACTGCCAAGTATAGCAGTGTAAGGATCTTGAATTGTGCAAAAAGCTCTCTGCACCCATCTTGGCAACACAGCCTGTAACACACTCCAAGCAGCAAGAAAAGAGCTAGTGACACTATTTTCAAAATGCCTGTGCTTATTTATTGTGTTCCACACCCTTATTTCACTATGCAGGTCTTTTCACAGAAAAAAAATCAATATATTTTAACAACATAGACAGCTGAAAAAGAAAACTTTGGACATTGAGTGAAGATTAGGAAGATGAAGTCTGGAATCACAGAGCACAACTCAGCAACTCTTATTTAAATGCAACTGAACTGCAGTGTTAACAAGTTATGATTTAAAAAAAACTATTTTAAATGGCTAAATTAATGTTTCAAATGCCTAGTTTTGAGATATTTCTCCATGAACTGAAAGCTTTTCTTCTGATCAGGCACAGTTTGCAGTTAAAAATGTAGAATTTTAGATTATGAAGCAAAACACCAGAGTATCATGGCAGCATATTCATGCTAATTATCTTTGCAACTGCGCATTAGGGAACATGTCAGCCACCTAAGCAAGATAAAGATCAAGTGCTTTTTATTCACTCAGGCATGGTTAGACAGTCATTTCAATCCAACAAATCTATCCAGCTGGTAAAACAATAATACCTTTCCTCATATCCTAGCTTCTTTTTCCCTGCCACATCTCTTATGTCAAGAATAACATTCCTGTAACACTGAACTAGATTAGTTCCCTGGTTTGGCTCACTGTGCTTCCATTCAAATACTAATGCCAAGAAAACCCAGGGGATAAGAACAAATTGCTGGCACCTACTGATAACAGTAAAGACATTCAGATTGAATTTACTACGTAGCCAGTAGTGGCACACAATTTATGAGATGATCGCAAGAGGAGCTCCAGACCCTTTCTCCACGTGCAATCTCCTCCTGGCAACATTTTCTCCTGCTTTATTCTCATATCACCCCTGTTAGCAAGCACCTTCACATGCTTAAACAGCCAAAAATGAATGCAACAAGCAGCTGAATACTTTTCTGTTGTTTTAGCAAGCACAAGTGGTTTACGGAAATATTAGGAAGTTCTCAAGCAGAGAAAAGATCAACGGCTCAGCCAGGGCAGGAAGAGAAAATGTACAAGTTCTCCAGTTTGACGCCAGCAAGCTGCCATACTGTGGAACCACAGCCTTAATTTCCCAAGTGAGACTCAGAAAATAAAAACTAAAAAAAGTCCTGAATATCTATCACTTCATGCAGCCTTTAAGAAAGCATTTGAAAATGTCACTAGTGAAAGTGTTAAAGCACAGCAGTTATCAACTCTCTTCAGCGAGTACAAAAATTAAAGATGCAGGAAAGAAGTGCTGTAATTTGCAAGCTTGCTTGCCCTTGAAATACCAAGTTTTCCAGAGATGGTTGCCATAAACTTCTGCAGAATCTAAGGTGGGTTTTTTTTGAAAATGAAAAGTACTTCTGGCCTTTCAAGCCACAAATAAAACTTATGAGAGAGAAATAAACACAGGAAGACTTTCCTGAGTTTATAGACATATGAGCAATGTAGTGCACTGTTTTGCTAAGAAACAGAGGAATATTATTTGTGACATTGTTCCTGGGATCAGGAAGAGTGCAATCAATAAAAAAAGAGTCACTAGAAAAGACCTGCTATATAGAGAAGAAAAATTAATATTGCATATAGACAAGGAAAAGCAAAATGTTGCTATCAGACTCCCATATGGTAATTACAAGTCTTATAAACAGTAAGCAGAAAAAGATGATTTTCCTCACAAAAAAAAACCCACAGTATTTGGGGTATTTATGTGAAACCCTTAATTTCTCACCTAATGGCTTTCATAATTTGAAAATGAAATAAGAACTAGGGACTACTCATTAATTCAGTTTTGTTTCACATCAGAAATATATACTCATACAAATTCAAACAAAAGCCTGTGAACTTACGTTGTTAGCAAGAATGCCCCATCACTGCATCTTTCTAGAGCTTTCCGTGCTGGAGGTTTTGCTGCAAACTCTACGAAACCTTTTCCTGTAGCTCTGCCACGATCATCTACTACAACAACAGCTCTTTCCACTGGGCCAAATTGAGAGAATGCTTGTTCCAGCAGCTCATTAGAAACCACAGGTGAAAGATTCTTGACTGTTAGGGCAGCTCCATGTGTAGCAAATCGAATTCGAAGTGGTCTGCTCTTCAAAATAGTACCATCAAGTTCTGCCTTTGCTATTTCAGCCAGTGTCCTAGATTCCTTTTTCAAGATATAAAATATTTTATATATTTTATTTTCAAAGCAACAGATATCACTTTTGTGGTTCACCCTCACCCACCCCTCCCAGAAAAGTACCAATTTTTTTTTTCTTAACTTGAGCACATTGGCATCAGGGTCATTGAACTATCTATGTCCCCCCTCCAAAAAAAAAAACCACGTAAATTCCCTGTCCACTTATTGGAGGGGGAAAAATAAAAAGCACTTCTCATCCCCTATGATTTATTCTAAAAAATTACATAGGTTAAAAATTTTGTTGCACCAGTAGAGAACTTAAATTCTTATTACGAAGGACGCATCTGTGCTGCTCTGTAAAGGCTTTCAGCAGAGTTGAAAACCTGATACTTTCTCACATTTACCTACTCAAATGTTCATATTCTGCATCCCTAGCTCTATGTAGCAGGAAACAGTATTTTCAAAATTATGCTAACATGTTTTGCGTTTTGGTTTGGGTTTTTGTTTTGGTTTTAAATAGTGAAAATATCACAGTTGGACAAATAATTCGAATTTCATCAACAAATGATGAAATTACCTCCTTTGCTCATGTATTCATTCTTCTCACGTTTATGGGCTTTCTGCACCCACACCCGTAACAGTCTGCATCAATAACCGCCTTTTTTCTCATTTCAGAGATTGTCACCGAGTTTGATACCTACAGTCCCTTACCTTAACATTTAAAGAAATTATTCTTTAGATCATACCCATTTTCTCCACAGTGCAACTGTGGAGATAAACTGTTAAAATTAACATATTCCCTAAACATAACGGAAAAGAGTAGTTCACATAAAAGCTATATCTAATCTGTATCATATAGAAAATTGAGTAATGACATGTAAATATATCGCACTTCCTCCATAAAGTTGCTGTTTCAGGCTGGGGGATTGTCAGGGTAAAATATGTACAGCAGAATGTCACAAGCACTTATCTTTAAGATGACAACCAAAAAGAAAAAAATGCTAACCAGTAAATTATATGGAAAAATAACTCTAGAGACATCCAAAGCACTCTAAAGCTACTCCCAAAACGATATAAATCAGTGCATTCTAGACACGGCAGTCATGAAAACTAATCCTACCCATTAAATTGACATTTAAATACAGTCTCATAAGCTTTTCTGGTTATGCCTTTTTTGCGTGCTTACTTGAGCATATTCGATCAAATATTTCATTATCCCTAAAAACTTAGTCTTGACTGGAGACAAGAAATTTCACCAACCCAAGGTCCCATTTCTTTGCAGTTTTGAGATTACACGTTCTGTTTTCACGATGTGGTATTTCGAAACAAACCTATCCAGTCTTTAAAATTAACGGTCTTTGCATAGACCAAACTTATATTCATAATGAATTCTACAGGCTGAAATTTGCTTCTGCACGAAGAAGGATTTTTTCTAATCGTAAAGTACGATAAATTCTCCCAGTTAAATAAGGAAAGCCTTTACACAGATATTACACCAACAAAGCAGATCGCGCGACCACATCTTCCATTTACTGAAGAACAGGCTGCAGGAGTACCCCTGGTAGCAGCACGTAAACGGTAACTGGTGGAGGGGCCCCGAGACCAGGGGACAACCCCGCAGTGAAGTGCGATCCTAACCGCCAGGGGCTGGGAAGGCTGCTCTCACAATGCAGGCCTCTGGGTTGGATGTGTGGAGGCAAATAGGGGAGGGGGGAGAAGGAAGCTGCGGGAACAGCACTAGCAGCAGACAGAACGAGGGGCAGCCTTTTTTTTTTTTTTTTTTACACCCGCCCGACAAGGCGGGAGGGGGGGACGGGGGGGACACGACACTAAGGGACAGGAGTCTCCCTTTTGCAAAGGCGGTGCCTGGGTTACGGGGCAGCCACAGAGACACACGCGAATCCTCACCAGGCGAATGAAGCCGAAGCCACGGTCCCGGTTGATGAAGACCTCGCTGGGCTCCCCATAGCGCTCGAAGAGGCGCTTGAAATCTTCCTCCGTGATATCAGTAGGCAGATTTCCTACGAACAGCCGGCAACGCTGCGTGTAGCTCTTTTCGCCAGGTTTGAGAAAGCTTTTGATATCGATGGTGAAGCCAACCTCCTGCTCTTCATCTCCACCTTCTTTGCTCGGAACCAGCGCCATGGCCGCCGCTGCCTCGCTCTCCGTTTCTAGGCCCCGCAATCCCTTCAGGTTGCCACCGCCACCGCCACCCCCCACCATGCCCAGCGGCGCCGCCGGGGAGCTATTCTCGATCCGCACTTGCTTCAAGTTCCTATTCGCTGCCATATTCAGACCTCGCTCCTTTCTCGCTGGTTTCCTGGGTGGACGGGGAGCCCCGTTCAGCAGCCACCACCTCCGACCCTCAGCCAATTCAAAATGGCGCCGTCGCCAACCTCGGCGAGTTGTAACGTCCCTGGGGAAAGCCCCGCCCACCACCGCTCGCCCCGCCTTCCCCGCGCAGCGCCGGGCGCAGGGAGGGCTTCCCGCATGCGTGCTCCTGTACGGCGGGGGGCAGGCTGTGGGGGTAGGCAGCCTGTGGCCCGGGCTCCCACAGTCGTTCAGCTGCGGACGCAGGGGAGCCTGCCTCAAGCCGCGGGACATCAGTCCTTCTGTCTGCAGAGGCAGATGCGTACCAGCGGGATGCGCCCAGAAGCTTCCCTGCTAGCTCGGCGCCCTCGGTGCCTGGCCCGCGCGTACGGCGAGCAGCCGCGAACGCAACCATGTTGGATCAGAGTAGTGGCCTTGGGAGCGTTCGCAGCCTGCGAGCACCGCACAGTATGTCCCCAGGCCGAAGAGCCCCTTACTGTGGCCTCCCCTGAGGGAAGGGCAGGCAGGTGGGGTTCCCTGGTGCGGTGCCAGGTCGCTGCGGGAGCGGAGGCAGGCGTGACGGGGGTGGGAGATGCTGAGGCGGCTGCAGTGGAACGGCCCGGGGGAAGGAGCGCCCGAGCGCTGCGGAGTGGCCCAGGGGCGGAGTGGCCCAGGGGCGGAGTGGCCCAGGGGCGGAGTGGCCCAGGGGCGGAGTGGCCCAGGGGCGGAGTGGCCCAGGGGCGGAGTGGCCCAGGGGCGGAGTGGCCCAGGGGCGGAGTGGCCCAGGGGACGGAGTGGCGCGGCAGACAAGAGGGAGGACCTGTGGGCAGCACAGGAGAAGCGTTCGCTGACTTAGATGTGGGAGACAAACCTTCCCTGGCGCAACTTAAGGCCGTTTCCTCTTGTCCTATCCCTAGGAACTTGAGAGAAGAGACCAACACCCACCTCACTGCAACCTCCTTTCAGGCAGTTGTAGAGAACAATAAGGTCTCCCCTCAACATCCTTTAGTCCAGGTTAAAGAACCCCAGTTCCCTCAGCCACTCCTCAGAAGACTTGCTCTCTAGACCCCTTACCAGCTTCGTTGCCTTTCTTTGGACACGCTCCAGCAACTCAAACTGAGGGGCCCAGAACTGCACACAGTATTGGAGGTGCGGCCTCACCAGTGCCGAGTACAGGGGGATGACCACCTCCCTGCTCCTGCTGGCCACACTATTCTTGATAGAAACCAGGATGCTGTTGGCCGCCTTGGCCACCTAGGCACACTGCTGGCTCATGTTCAGCATGATGAATCCTAATGTTGAATCATTAGGATTCAATGACAAGTGTTAAGACAAAAAAGGAGTGACTTAGAGCAAACCAATAGCTTTTTAAAACTGGTAAGCATGTAAAAGGAGTGAAATATGTATAAGAAATGCCATGACTATGCACTGTAGAGAGTGAAAGCTTAGTAGATGGGAAAAGGGAGATGCGCAGTAGTCTACTTAAGTTACTGTCAATGCTGTATAATAAAATTGCCATGTTTTCAGACACAGCTTTCCAAAACAGGTTAGTAATAAAAGCTACAACCATTTAAATAGACAACCATGAGTTCCTCTGTACTACAAAAAAGCCAATAGGAAGAGCAAGGTGTGATTACAAATCCCATCCTATTCTTACATTTCCTTAGCTGTAGCAATGTTGAATAGTAAATGATAATCCAGTAAAATAGATTAATTCCAACTTCCAGAAACAAGAAAATAATATATCGGGGAAAAAAGAGAAATATATATTTAATATGCTCATGCATCCATAGCTTACCTTTGTTAGTCAGACTTGTGGTATAACCATAATGCACATACTTGCACTGTTTTTAAACTTTGTTGATTAGGAGCAATTTGCACATGCCCTACAGTCAAACATTTTAGGGTGATGTACAAAAAGAACCCGATATTTGCTATGCCAAATCACTTCCTCACCTTCACTTACAATGTATTACTTCACATTTTACTCATTCATCAGGACAACCCCAGACAGTTAATCTCCTACCTAAACACCCAGAGCCTTTGTGCCTTGATGATTGCTACGTCTTGCCACTGACACCAGTTAACAAAAAAATGTTTTGAAAGGAGACAAAATGGATCCCTTGAAGTTCTTGTTCTAATGCTTTCCTTCTGTTATAAACATCCACTTAAATTTTTATGATTTACTAATAACAACTGGTATCATGGGAGGAGTTCTGCTAGACTGTTCCAGCCACTCTCCCTAAATTCAATATTTAAGACTTTGAATACAACTGAACTACATGAAAGAAATTTCAGAGAAGTGGGGGTATAATAGTTATGATCACATAGTAATTTGCTTTCACTATAATTTTTGAGGGTTTGTTTTTTTTTTGAAGTCTGAATTTATTCAACTTGGCATTCAAAAGGCCACAACAGACAACGCTAATTTTGTACTAACAAAGTTTGTTTTGGTCTGGAATTTTTTAAGATCTTAAAAAGGTCACAACTTCTTGTATTAGTAATATACTGCCTTTAAATATACTACCAGACTCCATTTTCTGACTCATGTATAGCCTTGGATTATGATCTTCCAAATAGTTGTTTAAATTTATTAGCATAAATACAATATTCTGCATATACACAACTGTCTGCAGTACAATCACTGTTCCCCTAAGAACAAGAACATTTTAGTGGCAGAAAACAGGAGCAGAATTGTGAAAATCACCAGTATTTTTCATTTTTTCTGCTACAGAGAAAGGTTCTGTTTGGTGTATGCTAAAGTGTTAACGCTACCAGGAGATTTGGGTGTATTTCCAAAACACCCACCAGCCGGCCATGTGCCGTGTAAGACACAGTCAGAAGCAACTGTTGTAGCTTTCAATTTTCTGTATCACAGCATTACTTCCCTACCAAATATCAGGATCCTGCTGAAAATCAGGGAGGCATCAGACCTATAGAAGAATGTCATGAGAGATTTTTATGCTGCGAACTTGTACATGCTACTCATCTTGATCTGCAAATAAAAATCCCAAACTATTTGTATTTACCCTTGAACAACTTCAAAGTGATTGCTCGGGTAACAGCACTCCAGTGGTGACAGCTGTATTAATGCTAAAGTCAGCGTCTCCACAGAGGCAATTGTGGCTTACTGCTCAACGCGTCTCTGGACTCCCAGGTTTATTTCTTTCTTCTTCCTAGACTCTGCAACGAGTCACGGTTAGGATCAGTACTCGTAACTCAAGGTACAGTGGTAGATCATGACGATATATCGGGGAGCACTAAAACTGAGAGGTAAATTAGGACATGGAGGGGGACGCTCCACTTGGGAGGAGGAGAGAAACAAGAAAGCATGAAATTCTGCACTGAAAAAGTAGGGAATGCAGCAGGCAGTGGCTGATGGCCTGAGGCTGGGATCCTATTCAGAAATGCAGGACCAGGGAACAGAGGCACACCTCTGTGCATGACTTGACACAGGTGGGAGCTGCTGCTGCTTTTCATCTCTTGCCATTAATGACAGCGTTTGCATGCAGTATTACTCATGGCAATATCTGGACAAATTAAGCTTAGGGTAGGTTTTCGTCTCCACTATTGAGCTTTTCTTACAAAGTTAAATTGGCTAAGAATATTTAAAACACTAGCTGTCATAGCTGTGCCAGCAAGCCTAATGATATAAACGGAGAAAGAAGTGCTCAATGCAATCTGAAGTGATGCATACTTTGTAATTATCTGAGAATGACCTCATTACGCTACTACTCGGACGTTGAGCGGGGTTACAAGATACTGTCATTGCACTGCCATCTGGTGACAAATACTGGAATTATCACTAGAACTTGAATAAAGTGAAAATAAAGATGGAAAACCTACAATAAAAGTATCTCTCTGGTCCCAGATGAACAGGATGACTTGGATTTTCTATTTTTAAACTTGGTGGGCAGGCCTTCTTTCTCTGTTCTCCTCAATATTAGCATAATTTAACAAAATACATTAATTGCTTTTACATAGAGAAAAATGTATATGAATCACATCTATAAAATAAGCTGTAAAACTTAACCTAATATGGTTAGTAGTCACCTATATGCATGCCATATTAATAGGTTTTTTACATGAATGAAAGCCAGTATTTCAGAATTATATGAGTATGAGAAGTCAATATTATTCTTTAAAACAACACTGGTCTCAAGGAAACAAGGACTGAAAATATATTCATCTGTGAAAATGTACTTGTCAGATGGACATTAAGGCTCGACAAAAGTTACCTAACTTTTCCAAAGCTACTGTCCCCACTAATATAACCAATGCATACAATGCACTTAATTTTTAATACTTTTCAGCATACTGTCTTTGCCTAATCTGTAGAAGACTGACAGTTAACTACCAAGGCAAGCGGGAGGTTAAAGCCTTAAGGAAGCAGTACCCAAATGTATTCAGGCCTTAATTTATCTCTAAACAATCATTCGGTGTGCTGTCAGCACATCAGGCAGTAGAGCTTCCTGACAGACAGTCCCTGGATTAGGTTAGGAAGAAGAGGCAGTTTGTGTGGAGCAAAGTGACTGGGAGACACCCAGAAGGGTTGAGCTCCTAGCCCTGAAAGAAAGCAGTGCCACAAATGTGTTTTATTCAGGCCATTTTCTTCCGAGCAGTTTAACACAAACTTGGGCTGTTGCCATTTACCACCAAGCTGGGCAATTAGCCCAATGAAAATAGCCCGCAGACCCGAGAGGCCTTCCGCTTTGCACTTGCCACTGGGTGTATTTATCTTTCTCTGGCCTTGGGAAGCTTCTCTCTTCCTCTGAAGTCCTACCATGACACATGGTATGCAGACAAACTTTAACCACTCTCTGACACTTTAACTCTGATATGAGCTGATGAAAACTGCACTACCAAATCACAGAAACACCTGCTATTCTTCATCCTGTACTTTGTGCACCATGAAAATGATCCACCACCAGTCTATATGTGGTTATGGCTTCTACACAACAGCTACCATCCAAATAACCACACACTAAGGTCATGGGAACAATCTTTGCAGTGCAATCACTCGAAATTGAACCATGCCATTCAGTACTAGGTACTTAAAAATACGAAACCCCACATCCATTGGGTTTTTCTTCCTCAATACTTGTGACACCATTTATGATGCAGGAAGAATTTGTTGTTGAGATTGCATGAGTAAGAGAAGAGCACTGGCTTGAAGATGAGTAGTCTACCAGCCGTTGAGGATGAACCCTGTTACGTAGCACAGATCCTGATGCAGAGCTAACATGGTGAATTCACGTAGAGGTAGTAGGGAACTGTTGACCCGCCACATGTGGAGCATGGGTTCACAGAGGAGGAGAGGGCTATGGCATTGTACTGAGAGGATGTGATACACAGCTGTTGGTCCAAAAGACAATTATGGGAGCCACAGTAAATGTATGAAACTTAGTATAGCCAGAAACATGGGACAGGCTGAAGATGCTGTTAACATCTAATTCTCAAATGCTAAATAAGCAGGAGACATGCCTGGCAATTAGATCATTGATATGGAGGTAAGAGGTTCCAAGCACTGGCTATCTCAGTTTCTTTTTGTGGAGACTTTTTTGGGGATAGTGGGCAATTCTTTTCAGTGCTTCTCTATTGCCCTGATGATTTTGAGCAAGAGATTTCACTGCAGTAGCAGGCAAAAAAGAAGCTGGAGTTTGAATGAGCTCCCTATGAACTGTTTCCCTTATTAAAGTGATGGATTCATAGTCTGCGCGTACAGTGATCTAGTAACAGTTCTCACAGTATGTTTAACATACATTTCCACAAGCAACTGAGCTGATCTAATAGTACATTGTCACCAAAATGGGGGGGTAAACACTCTTTGCCTTCCTCTACTGCTTTTCCCTTACTTTCCTCTCATCCTTGGCCATAGTGTCTCCCTCCTTGCGCTGGCTTGCATGCTCAGCAGACCCTTCCATGATCCAGTTAGCTCTCTAATCAACAGAAAACACTTTTCTACTGAATTAATTTTCTGCTGTGTTAGTGAATTGAATCAGCTCAAAGCGGGGTCTGACAAGCACGTGACCCAACACAAAGGTGGGCAGTGTGTAAGTGGCCAATGGCAGTAAGAAGGCAAAATGACAGAAGAGTTGATGTGTTTCAGTTTCAACCATTACAAAACTTTACCTTTTGTCATTTTTTGTTTAGACGAGCACTGGAGGCTGAAGTCTTGGGTCAGCTTGGGTACCGAGGAAGGACCACATCCTGACAGAGCAGGAGACGAGGATGCCTTGCTATCACCTGGAAACCAGGGCAGTGTCATCAGGTGAAGAAACAACCCTGGAAAAGTTCCCTTTCAAGCATAGCTAGGAGTTTCTTTGTTTATGACTTCTTCATAGTGATGCTTTATGAATTTGAGGATAATGAAGAAAAATTTTTTGTATGAAAATTACTTGGTTACAATATTGTATCTTATAATCATTATTAATGTTATCTAAAACAGTTGCTGAGTTCCAAGCCTGTGTACAAGGTACTTTCACTGTAAATTGACTTACTCTTCCACAGTGCCACTGGTGCTGAAAATGTTCTGTAATCTGAACAATTTAAGAACTCTTGCAATAGAGAGTGACTATGATCTGGAAAAGTATGAGACATTTCTCTGTCATCCTTTTGGGGTTTGTTTGTTTTTGGTTTGTTGTGGTTTGTTGTTTGGTGGGGGGGGTTTGGTTGGTTGGTTGGTTGGTTTTTTTTGCTTTCCAGGTCTACGATTGCATTTTGTATTTGACAAGGGAAGGAGTTTAAACTGAATTAGGAATGTGTGAACTCAATTTTCAGTAGTTTATCTACTACCTAAACCTCTTTGATTTCACTCATATCTGTGAATCACTCTTACAGCTAGACAAGAAATAGTATTTATAATCTTTAAGCATTTTCTATAGGTCAAAGTATTTTACCATCCTGAAAATTCAGTAACTTAAAAATTTTACCTAATCAAGGTTATGAAATAATGAACAAATCAGGTGAATTGAAACATTTTGACATATTTTTACATTTTTAATTTCAATTTTATTCTATTTAATTATTTTTAAGGTAGAATGTGGTTTGTCTGTAGTGTAGCACACGGGAATTCAGGAACTGCCATAATAAAGAAAACCCAAAGCCCATCTAGTTCATCATATTATCTTTGACAGGTAGTTGATGCCAAACATTTAAGAGAATAAAGTGCTCACCTGTCTAGGAAGTAGATGTAGGAAGCAGATGTACAATTCTATTGAAAAAAAAAATCAACAAAAATAATGCAAGATGTGTAATCTCAAAGTTGCTAAATTAAAATTGATGTCCGAAAATTAAGTTTCATTCCATGTTGTGTAATTTGGTATTAAGCTGTTTTCAACTTGCTATAGTTGCTATTCAATATTTGTTAATCCAGGTGTATGTCTAAAATTATACTGCACATACATACATCAGATTTTAAACATTTTATATATTTTTATTATTTTTGAAAAACTCTGAAAATCTCTGAGTCTTGTGAGTGTGGCTATGCCCAGCAGCATCAACTACACTGGTCTGCAGAGCCCCTGCTCCATTCTTTCCCCTTGAGCTAAAACAGTGGGCTGAACAGGAGCAAATGAGACATGAGCATGTATTTCTTGCTCCCAGCTCTTCTTTGTATTAAGGTAAAGTTATCTTGGCAAGGAGGTAGCTTAGCTACCAGGCAGGCAGCTGAGAAATATATCACACTGAATCACATTAGTAAAATTAACCATAAACTTTTAGCCTAATTAAAATATTAAATGTAGATCCACTTTTTTTCCCAAAGTTATGGTCCCTGTAGTAGTCCAGTATAGCCTGTTTTATCTATTTCCAGACCAGAATA
Source organism: Phalacrocorax carbo (assembly GCF_963921805.1). Lineage (NCBI taxonomy): Eukaryota > Metazoa > Chordata > Aves > Suliformes > Phalacrocoracidae > Phalacrocorax > Phalacrocorax carbo. Next base: position 198,633,149 of record NC_087513.1, on the reverse strand, counting down.
AAGTCTACAGGCTCCCCAAGTTAATCTCTCAAGCAAGCTTTAATCCCAAAATAAATGAAAGAGCAGTTTAGCTCATTCTACAAACAAATACAATAAACCACTCTACATGCCTGCAGGTCAGGCAGCCTTGCAGTGATAGCCTCGTCTCAAAGAAAACCTCTTGCACTTAAAGACAACCTTCCTGTAGCCAGCCAGCTCCTACTTCTGTTGGAATCCCATTTAAACCTACTAGCAGAGAATTGTTGCCCTGAGCACTTCCCAGCATCAGTGGACTGATTAGTTAGAGGGCAGAATAAACTGCTCCCACAGGTCCTCATGGTGCTACTTACACTGTAGGACAGTTACTGCAAGTCACTGGTTAAATCTGTAGCATAGAAGATTGCTTCATTGCCCAGCAGTTAAGAAATCTGTTAGGAATTGTACTGTCTCATATAGAAATTTAAGACATAACCGCTTTTTGCCAGCTTCTAGATAAGACTATATATATGAGTTCCTTTTTGGTATTTTTCTTGTATGTTTTTTTCCCAGTATTAAACACTGTAAAGGGAGCTAACATAGGTTTTCTGTTTGCCAGCAAAGGTGGATACTTCCTGAGAACACATTTAACATATTACCCTCTCACCCAGGGCAATTTATTTAAGTCAGTATCCCCAAAAGCAGGTGGCAAAAGCTAGAGGGTAAAATCAGTGGAAGCCATAAGTACTTACTACTTTCAAAAATAAGGCCATTTTTATATAGATATCTATGGGATGTATGGTCTACAAAGTCGTGATCTTAATATCTCAGTTTCTGCACTGGGGGAAATGTTTTCTTGCTTCACAAGGGTAACGAAATGTAATATGAATTAACTTTTAAGCACGTTGAATCCTCAAATGAAAGAAACTCTTCAAGCACAAATTCCCAAGATTAATAGTGCATTATCACTCCAGAATCCCAGTTATCCTATGGGAGAAATGTGAGCAGGGCAAACCCCCAAAGCAAGTGATGTTCATTTGGTGTTCCAATTCTAAGAAAAATTGGGACACTGTGGTCATTTTTTATCAGGCAAAGGACTGATAGTACGTCTTGTAGGAACAGGACAGGAAATAATAAAAAAATTAAAGCCAGATACCCCTACTACAACTCTGCAAATCAGCTCATGTGATCACGTGATGCCTCACAAAGAGGCATCCTCAATGCAACTTACATTGCCATGTACAATGTACAAAGCAGCCCACATGCAAAACCAACAACTTGCAGCATTTTCTAGGGAGTCTAGCTAGGAATGAATGCCTTGTTTAATGTGTATGGGAAATAGTGTGAAGTTTGAAAAAAAATGTCATGATCCAGACACATTTCTGGAGCCCAGTGACATTCCAGGGTCCGGTGCTGTCCAATATTCTGTGTCCAATTCCTTTGGATATAGTCAAACCAAACTGGAATGATATGGTCACTAATAGTCAATAATTCAGCTTTCTGCCGATGAACTTATTTGCTGGATACTCAGGGAGAACTGTGACCAGAATATTGGAGATACTTTTTCTCAAACTAGCCCAGTCCTGACACACTATGCTGACTGTGATGGGATGCAGAATGCAGTGAGGGGAGCCTCCTCAGACATGTCCACACACTTTCTAAGGCATGTCAGACCTCAGTAAAGCCTTAAAATGGAGAGGCCAACTCGGTGGGGAGGGAGAATAGACCAGCTGGGGTCCAGGTGTGAAGGGATACCGCTATCTCTAAGCCTGTGTATGGAAAATAGGCCTGGTGAGAGGAGGTTACTTTATTTGGCCACCAATAACTTGATGACTTTTACCTGAGCTCTCTGTGGTAAAAATGTTTTCTTCCTCTGTATTTGTCATAGCTCAAAAGAAATTAAGAAATAATCATATCCTTGTGCTTATTTTTACTTTTGCTTTCTCACATGACCAAGTGGAATCTTTATGTGATCTGGTCCTGGACTCGGTCACTAAGCCTGGCTGGTGGCCGCACTCAGGCAAGGTACTACCATGTACTGCAGCAGAATTTAAATGGTTTTGCACTGAACAGATCTTGAGCACAGGCAAAATTGGCCATAAAGGCATCTGCAGGACTGAATATCAAAAGCTAAGTAGGGAACTGGAGTGCTGTTACACAACTTTGAACCATCAAGATGCATCCTTTGAGGGGCTAAACCTTTACTTTTGATTTGGTAATCAGTGGACTTACTAGAGAACAGATTTTTCTACTTTCGATAAGAAGAGCAAAAGAACCATGAAGAGTATGTTTGAATTAAGAAAAGATAAGGCAAAGGAGACTCTCTGCTATAATCAGAGACAAAGACCTGAAGTTATTATAGATATTACAGACAGTTAAGCATCACTTTGTTACATTGAACAGTGGCAAAAGGCATTTTTCCAAGCTGCACTGCCATGAGTCATAGGAGGAAGCTATAGATACAGGTCAGTAATAGGGACAAAATGGAAAATAACTGGAGAACAGTGGCATCCAACCCACCTGTCAAGACAGATAAGGCCAAGTCTAGAACATGGATGACAGAGAACAAATGCAACGTAATCTGCCCTGATGTGGAAGGAAAGAAGAAAGAAGGTGCATGTCCAGTGCAGGGAACCAGAATGTGCCAACCTGCAGAGCAAGTGCACTGGAAGGATGAAAGCCTTCATCTAACAGCATGGCAACATCACCCTCACTTCTTTGTGTTTCTGCTGTTAGTGGGAGACATCCAAGACAAGAGTGCTTGGAGGATGAGGAGACAGTTGGTCAAAATACCAAAATGCATTGAGGGCTGAAAGCTATTATCTCTGGCATGGGCTGTACACTAGTACCCGCACCCCAGAAAGTAGTGAATGTTCTTATGAAAGACAGATGAATGAATAGTGTTAAAATGAGAATACGCTGCAATCAGCACCAAAATTGGAGGTATTAGAGTGAGCAGCAGAAAGACCTTGGAGAAGGAGCTAGGCTACACAAACAGCAATAGATCTAGCTGCACTTGCAATAAGTGGCCAGTTTGGTTTTTGAAGTGTGAATTACTTTCATGGACTTACCCTGTGTATGCTACAAAACACAGATATTATTTGTTATGTATATGGTGATTCTGTCCTTTATTCTACATCCTGCATAGCATCACACATTTATTGTAATCTCTTACCATCTTTTTAGTAAATGTGCTACCATAGGTTGCCTTTAAAAATACTTATTTAGCACTGATGGTCTAATTCCTTTTTCAATTATTACTTTTTTCACCCCATGTAACTGGAGGCTTATCTGTCAGCAGAGGCTGGGCGTATATGGTCGCCTGTGGGGAACTTCATGAATAATTGATTCCTTCCACAATTCCAGCGCCTCCCATTCTTCCCAAAGGGGCCGAGATCACAGGCCGATGTGCTCTTTTCTGCCATTTTTCAGCCCCGTGCCATCCTTGCTGTGGGCTGAGCTCACCGCCCGACGGCCCCGGCTGCGGCTGCCCGGGAGGCCCGGCCCACCCGCCGGCCACAAAGCCGCCGCCGCTCTCGAAATGGAGGCCTGAGGGCGATGGCGGCTTCACTCCCGTTGAGAACTATGTGAATCGGCCGCCATTTTTTAAGAGGGCGCTCGTCGGGGCGTGCCCTGCGGCTTCAGCCTCTGCGGAGGATGAGCCTTTGCGTTCGGGAATAGGGGGAGATAGTCACCAACTAGGAACAGCACCGAGTGGGGCACTGAGGGGGTGCGGTGCCTGAGGTCTCAGGGGTTTTCAACAGTGTAGGAATCTGGAAGATCCACCTTGTTTCCATATTAGAACAAAATGTAGGTGAGTAAGCCTATATACAGCACAGGAAACTTTAGATACAATCAGTTTTAACCTCTAGGTCAAATAATTGATTTACACAATCCTCTAATTGACTTTGTGCTTGAGAAGAGAGCACTGAAATCTTCAGAAGTATATTCTCTATTTTTTATATGTAGTAAAGAAGTTGACTGTATACTGATACGTCTGTTCATGCCTGGAAACGTCAGGGCCAAGTCCTGTCTCTCAAGACAGGACTCTCTCTGTCCACGGGACTGAGCATTACTCACCTCGATTGTGGCTCGGCCAGGATTCCCCAATGTGTATTTACTCTGACAAGATACTTCTGCAGTGGCAATACATTTGAAAGATAATAATGTCATTTTACTGTTTCTTTTTCCATTTAACCTTTCTTACAGGAAGCATTTACCATATCCTCAACAGAGGTGTTGCAGTCATCCTTGCCCATCCATCATTGCCTTGTCATCCCTGGTATCTCAGTGGCTGTGGGTACGTTGCCCTGAAAAAGAGGTGGTGGAGGTGACTGTAAGGAGTCTTACTTGTCAAAATACTTGCATAAATTGTACAGTGATTTTAAAAGTAGAAGATAATACAGGCTATTCAAATTTCTAAAGTTTCAAAAACAATATAAATTCTAATATGCTAGATGTTTACTATTTAATTAGTTTTTAGCCATTGATACTACTTGTGGTGATCTCTTGAAGGAAGGGATAGATAAATAAAATATTAGCTATCTTCAGAAAATTATTATAGTACAATCTGATTTTTTAGAAATCTGAGAAAGAAATATATTAAATGTTCCTTAGAAATATTTATCCAAATAGCTAATGGGAACTTATGGTATTCTTTTTTTCAAGATTGCCTCAAGCTAATTCTGAGAGTGGAGCAGAAAAGCAATGTGTATGTTGGGGAAGTTAAATGGAATGTTTTGGGTAGATATATATATCCTCAACTAATTGCTTCTTTCTTAAGTCTGAGTCAGATATTATGTGAATATACACACTTTCTTTTATACAATTTCTACAATTTAATTTCATTTAAAACTATAATTGCAATATATTTAAAGCAGATATTGATTGATCTTATGGAACTAATTTTAAACCCAATATAAATTAGTACATTAAGGCTGTATAAAGTTAAAATGAACATACTTAAAATGTAAATACTTTGGAACGGGTATACAGATGTTTATAAAGTCATTAACACTGTTGGACTTAGTGATACTCTTAAGTGATACTGCAGTGTAAAACATTACATTAAGTAGTTCATTATACCATTGGGATTACCTGTTACAAGTACTGAAGATTGCATTATAAGATCTTATAACTTATCAAACAAAATTTTACGTTAATAAATGCAGCAGGATGAGCATTCAGTTACACCCCCTTATACTGCTACACATAATACTTGCTAGAAATTGCTACTTTTTAGTAAGACAGCAGTTGCCAGGACGTAGGCTGAAAAATGCTGGGTTTAATTTAAAATTTCATTGCCAGATTTCACACTTTATACTTAGCAACAACAGTTTCTTGCCAAGTGAACTTTCAGAAGACCATACTGTGCAAAATGGGTGATACTGTATTTGAAAAATACACATAAATCTGTGAACACAGACTGCAGTCCATCCAGATAGTGTGAATGTTTAACCTAGAGAAGAGCTGCCTGTGAGAAGCAGTGTATTTACTGTTATAAAACATTCTTTGTATATTTCAAAATCACTTCAGGGAAGCCTATCCCAACATCCTCAGATGCAAATCAGTTTGAGAGTGTGATAAAAGTTTTGGTTAATCAAGAATTAAAAATATATATTCCATATTCTGGTATGAATCTCTTACTTCTCCCAACAGAAATGTTTGAGGATCAGAGGAGAAAACAGTACAAAAAGGAAAAGCAACCACATTGTAAAACTGGAAAAGGCTCACATCATACAGAGGAGTACAGTAAGGCTATCAAAGGCACCTAATATTCTTTTTTTTAAACTTGTTGAAAGAGACAGAACTGCAAAACTTGCTTTCCAGGTAGCTTGAATGAATGGATGAATGGCACAGAAAGATCAAGCTTGAATGAAGTCTCAGTGAAGAAATACCATTACAGATTACATAGGTCTTCTTGATATGCAAAGTTATTTGATGTAGAATCACAGGAATTACAGTGAAAAGTGGTTCAGAGATCGTCGCTACAGTCAGCTAGTTGTGCTACACAGTGAAATAATGATGAAGGAAGAACATCCATCAGCCTGCTTAACTGCCTCTCTTGAAGACTAGAGCTACTGGCAGTTGACATTTTTATAGGAGTATGTGTTCTGCCTTTGCGTTTGCCTCTGTTCAGCAGGTTTAAAGATCTATGTGGATCTGTTTTAGAACTGGTCTCAAAACTATCTACCTACAAAGACACTCTGGTATACATATCTAGTATCCCAAATACCAGGTGTTCCAGACAATGTGGGTTTTAAAGTTACACATTTCTTCTTAGTGACAATGAAAAATCCATTTCTACTCACCTCTCAGAGACTGACTGGGAGTAACTGTAAAGCAAAAAGTAACTGTGGTTACTTAATTGACTGTTAAGGGACAGAATATTAAATCTCTATTTACTCAACCGAAGCTGGGACATGTCTCCCAATTTCCTGAGTATTTCACTAGAATACATTGGGTTTTACTGTAGTTAAATATGCAACTCAATTAGTTCAATCTTTCCTATAGAAATTGTCTGCTACAATTGTAGAACTGTTGTCAGCATAGTTAAGCTTCCATCTAAATTCTGTCTTTAGTCCTGTTGTTTTATTTTAGTAAATTTGTTTGACCTGAAAAATTGGACAGAGTAGTTCTGAGTTCCAGATGATGAAGAAAAAAAAATCCTGGTGCTGTGCAACTTTGACATATGTTTTAAAATTTCTTCAACCCAAAATATTCAAGTTAAGTTATTTAGAACTATAGCCACTATAGTCTGATACCCAACCTTGTAGGCTCTGCATCTTAGGATCCACTAGTTCAAAAGAATCTATTTCTATCTTACCTTGCCTTCCACTCTTAAAACTCCTGGGAAAATAATTAATGAGATATTTTACTTGAACAGAGGTTGTAATTAAATAAAACTATACATAATTATGATGAGTGCAGTAAGCATCCTGGTCATTTACTGGAATACTTCGGATCAGGAGAAGCCTTAGGACTTGGTTCCAAATTTGTACATGCTGGATCACCTTTCAGTACAGATTTCATCTAGATCAAGCGTGAATACAGCACTGCATTTCCATCACACTACCAGAGCACTGAATACAGTGTTTATGTCTCTTATATGGTGGCTATCCTTTTTCATACTGTCTATATGAGGACAAAAGATGCTCGATTCAGCAGGAAGTGAAAAATTGCTTGGTGAGATAATACCTGATCCGATATCAAATCCTCTAGGATAGAGTTAGCCTTCACATTTTTTACATACACTTGAAGTTGTGTGGTGGGCTTGTATGAGCTCAGGACTTTGCATCACGTGGCTGTAATGTTTTTGATCCAATACTACTAGATTTCGTAAGAGAGATTGACAGCCTTGTGAAATTATGGCCTTACAGTCTGTTCCTATCAATCAAGCAGAGGAAACATGTCTTCAGAAACCAGGTATAGGACTTGCTTTTTTTATTAAAGCACTCGAGTAACAATTTCAGCTGCACTGTATAAAGATTGCTAACAAGAATGATTCTGAGCTAGTGCGCTGTGAAAATTACTTAAACAGGGACATTTTCATTCTCAAGGTAGAATGTGTCACGTGTCCATTATTTAATCTCAGGGTGCAGGAGAAGTTTCTCGGTGTGCTGTAAACTGATTATACAGTTACATTATAAATCCTTAAAAATATGTCAGTTTTTCTCGTGGGAATCTAAAATTAGCATCTTCTGTCTGTATTTCATTTTCTAAATACATTGTTTGATTTTGGGCAATAGTAATCAACAGCTACCAGTAAGTTCATTAGGAACTATCAGGTGTCACTTTTGAAAATACAGTTGCTTATTCAATGTCTATCTTACTGTCTTATTCCTAGCCTACCAAATAACATGATAAAAAATCTACCTGATCTGAATAATGCATTCCAGAGTTTTTATAGGACACTGAGAGCTAACTTTACCTAGGGTAGGATTAAAGCATAGATACTATAGCCCAGTGCTGTCTACATTCTGGAACAATGTACTTAAATAAAAATGTCTGACTTATGTTTAAAATTTAAAAGCAAATTTCCAGTCTTGTGGTTGTGAAGGAAATACTGCAATCATAAATTAGGTATGACTGATTGAGGGTGCTTAATCTCTCAGCCTAAATAAGTAGTGTGAGCAGCAACTACCACTTAGTTTGTGAACTAAGTTTAACTACCATTTAGTCAAAGAACTCTGTGAACAGACAAAAGAAGTCACAGATGGCTTTTTTCGCCCACAGATAAATGCATAGCTTGGCTACTGAGAAGCACTATGTATGTATACCTCTTCCTGCTGCTCCTGCTTCTTCTCTGAAGGGAGGTGGGGATTCCTGTAGTCACTTCTTTGTTCCTGAGTCATCCCCCGAGGGCTGTCTGGGAGTAGATAACAGAGTCTGTGCCACTGTTCTTGCCAGGATGGTGGGGAAGGCAACTCCTGCCACCACAACCCTGGTCACGATATACCTGTGTCCATAGACTACTTCAAGGACTAAGAGAAGATGCCCCAGAAATATAGGGACAGTACACTGGGATTTGTCAGACAGGTCTTTTAGGCTGAGAACTTGCTGAACCCCACTGTAGAATATAAAGGAGAATAAAAAGCCGCTGGGTCTTTGCAGTATAGAAACCTACAGGATGACAAGGATATCTTAAAATAACCAGAAGCCCTGAGTGGTCATGGTTAGTACAAGCAGTCATGAATCTGCAGTCTTCACCTGATACTTAGAAGATTAACACCTCCTTCCCTCTGCTTAAGTACAACTGTTCTAAATGACTGTGTGTAAAGACCTTTACATCTTAATACATTATTCAAGTTATGATCAAATTGGTGTAACAGATTGTATGATTTTTCAGGGAACTAGAATACTAATGGGGTAAAACCTGTTGCAGAAGGACAGATAAGAAAATAAGCAAAGACTTATCTTTGCTATGAGCTGCAGAAGGTAGATCTTCTGCTGAAGATCTCTGGACAAAGAATAAAGGAAATATGTATGTGAATTACCACTGTGGGAACCTATTACAGATCAGCAAACCAGAAGTTCTTACTACTTGTGAGCAAGTAGACGAGTGATCCAGAGCAATTATTTGATAGTAATGTATATTATTAATTAGGCTTATTAATTGTTGGGGAAAGAACACAGTTCAACACAGATTGTCCAGTAAGGTCCTACAATGCTCTTGTTTTCCTGAAAAGCGGGAAAAAATGAGAGTGGGCAAGACTTGGAAAAAATAAAAACAAAAAAGGAGGCAGTGAGCTAAGACCATCAAGCAATAGTACCTGTATATTTAACTACATTAGCAATAACATGAATATCAAAAGAATTATCCCACTGATCAATGCATAAGAAAGTTATCAAGAGATTTAACATTTTAATGCTTTTTTTGCATCAGCTTTCACCACCAAGGTCAGCTGCGATCAGATGGTAGCACAATTGCATAGTTAAAGGAGTAAGTACTCAACCAAGAATAAGAAAGACCAGATTAGAAAATACTTTGTGTACTCTCAAATTGTCTGAAACTGAGGAACCTCAGTCGAGGACACTTAAAGCACTGGGTGGATTAGTTAGCAGCTATCTTTGACAAATTGTGAAAAGTAATGAGATATTAGAAAAGGCAAAACATTGTACTTATATTTAAAAAGGGGCAAAAGAGGAATCCGGGAATTCTAAACCAATCAGCCTAATGCCTTTTGGAAGGTGTTGGAATAAAATGAATGAGTTTTAGAGGTTGTTTAAAAACAAGCTAACTAAAGTTTCAAAGAGCATGTCAGGAATGATAAAGATGTAATTCATTTTGCATTGGGCTAAAGCAATGGGCTACATGTCCCTGAGAGATCCCTTTCAGCCTTAGCATTCCATGTCTTTTCCACCACCTAATTAGTTCTGTGAGATTTCAGCCTTGTGAAGCAGAGGACCAGTCTCTGTCCTAATTACTTCACCTTTCCAAATTGCCTCAGAAATATCTTTTTAACATGAAAACTGCTTGCTCAGATGTTTTTAGCTGTGCCTGTTCAGTTATAATATTTATTTTCAGTATCCTTCTGTAGATTAAGGATTAGGACATCCTAGTGAGGTCTTAAATTAAGTCTTATAAACAATAGTGCTAGAGTGTGTTTCTACAGACAGAAGATTACTGTGTTGTTAACTAGCTTGAGCTAGCTAGCTTAATACCAGGCAGAATGGAGCACAGATTGCTTTCTCAAATGGCTGAATGAATAACTTGACTAATCCATTCATGGCAGGAGGGTAAGAGGCTGATGTGTCATTTGGATACCATTTCCTCAAAAAGCAGCAGGAACTCTTCGTATGTGAACTGAGCCGTTGTCACTTATGGTCTGTTCAGGGAATTCTTTTTCATGGGCCTTATTACTTTCACTATTTCCAGTTCTTTGCATAGAATGCTTAAGACTATTTTAGATGCCTTTTGCACCTAAAGATACAGCACAGTAGTTGAAATTGAATTAATTATTAATTCTCCAATCAGTATCTGAAAAGTACCACAATATTTGTTTGATGTTCTAAAAAGAGCTGTATGGCATACTGTCACATGCTGACCCCTTCTGATCATTCCGAGTGCACAGACTGCTACAGAGTAATTAGCCATTCCCAAAGGTGCAAGACAGTTTCTTTTGCATGTGTTGTGGTTGTCATTCTCCTTGACTTTGTAATTTCTGTTTATTTGCAGAAGATGCTACACTATGTGGGTAACAATGACTGTCATTTTACCAGTCCCAGTGGTAAGTTTCCCATGAATAAAATAAGTTTCCCAGGAATAACTGTTTAGGTGCTGCAAGCTATCTTTGGTATGTTCTAAACTGTAATTTTAAGCAAATAAAGATAGAATAAGTTGTTCACTTAAGCAAATCCTTTTTTCTCATTATAATACCATATATGTTAGCCAGCACTAGCACACTTTTTGTTTCATGTTGCATCTCTCTTTCCACAGTATTCAGCTTGTGCTATACACAACAGGTGAGCTGCTTCTAGTTATGTATCTTAATAATCCTACCTGCCATCACTGATGGCAAATGTGAGAAGTCCATTACTCTGCTTGTTGTTACTTTTTATCTCTTTTTCAGCAAGTGTTCAAAAACATTTGTTTCTCTTAATTGGACATCTGCCGTTCCAGGTATTCCTTTTTTTGATTACAAATCAGGGTAGATGGTCCAAGTCACATCCTTCCTAGCTTCCCTTCCAGGCTCACATTAGCACCCCTGCTGAGGTATACTCTTTCTGTCATGTGGTGGGTAAAAGAGGGCACCCGGATCCAGCTACCACTCAACATAGGAGCCGTCTCCAACACTGAAAACTAAAATTTGTAGATATTACCTCCAGGTGAAGTAAATTGCTTTCCATATCAATACTGGTGATATTTTCCAGTTCTCAGTTGTCAGAAATTCTTATCAATGCAAACATGGTTGTGTTCTACAGAGGTAAGAGGTTTAGAGTTAAAAATATAAAAGCCTTCAGTATCACCTTAAGATATTTAAAAATACTGCTTATCTTTTCTCCAGAGGAGGATGACAAGTTATGTGCAAATATATACTATGATATGAAAGGATCATTTCAGATGACAAAAATTTAATGACAACTGGAAACTTTGGTCTGCTGAGATCAACTCAATTTTTCTCTACTGTATAATGCTTTGTTTGAATTTACCTGTTCTGTCCCAGTGTTAGGGAAAATACATGCAGTGTTTTAGGCAAAGAGGGTTGACCTCAAGACAGTATTATTAACCTTGCATATAAAATGAGAACTCTCCAAGTGCTTAACTTTTATGTTTCTTTCTTAATGCAAATTATACTGGATTAGCTTTGCTCCATATTCGAGCAATACTGCATTCCTGTGTTTAAAAGTCCTGTGCTATGCAGAAGAATTCATACTGATTCTTTTCTAAAAGGTTAGCTAATTCTGTTTTTCGCTGGAGTTGTTTTTTTTAAATTATGAACATAGTTGAATATTCCTCAGTCACTTACTATCAAAGAGTACAATTCTTTCATTTCATAGCAAAGAATTGTAATCATGGTTCCCTGGGCCAATCCCAAATGTGCAAGACAGCTGCTACATTAGCTAGTATATACCTGAGAATATTCAATACATTGACTTCTAAGCGACAACTAGAAAGTGTGAATGCTAACAGAGGAAAATGCTGAAGAATCCTGGAGGGACTGCAGGCATGGGCAAGGCCGTGTTGGAGCAGGTTTACTTCTGGAGGGACTGCAGCTGTGGGTAAGGCCATGCTGGAGCAGGTATATCTCTGAAAGCACTGAGGCTCATGCAGAAGGCCACGCTGGAACAGGTGCACCTCAAAGCGACTGTAGCTCTGGATAAGTCTATGCTGCAGCACATGTATCCCTGGAGAGACTGTGGCTCCTGGGTAAGGCTCCACTTGGAGCAGGTACAACCCTAAAGGACTGCAGTCTGTGGATAAGTCCAAACCAGAGCAGGGGCAAGGGGAGGAGTTCATTACAATGTTAAACCTGATGGTCTGTTCCAAATGGACCAGGGGTGGAGATTGTAATGGAAATACCTTTAAATTGTTGTAACTCAGGATTTGAGTTACATGTTATGGAAATTACTATAGCAGAAACCCCTTGTTGCTAGCCAGGCTGGGAGCAAGGGGAGGAGTTCATTGCAATGTCAAAACCTATAACCTGGCCCAAAGGGGCCAGGGGTGGAGATTGTAATGGATATACCTTTAAATTGCTGTAACTTGTGATTCGAGTTGCATGTTACAGGAATTACTGCAGCAGGAACCACCTGAACTAATGGAGGACAAGCCTTTCAAGAAGCAGTGCAAGTGCAGCAGTGACCCGACCTGAGCTGGTTTTGGTGCCCAGTAACTCCATGCAACACACCACCTCTCCTGTCCTGAGTGACCACAAGAACAGATGGAGACCAAAGCCGTGGACTAAATGATATCCGTGTATTTTATCAAAGGATGGGAATGGGGGTGGAGGTTAATGAGGTTGTATTGGATAGTGTAGAACCTGAGCATGATGTAAATGGTATGGAATAAAGGGTGGATACTGTTCTTGTTTCAGCTGGGATAGAGTTAAATTTCTTTGTAGTAGCTGGTATGGGGCTGTGTTTTGCATTTTTGCTGGAAACAGCGGTGATAACGTGGAGATGTTTTAGTTGTTGCTAAGTAGCGCTTACACTGGTCAAGGACTTTTGCAGCTCCCCGTGCTCTGCTGGGTGCACAAGAAGCTGGGAGGGGGCACAGCCAGGACAGCTGACCCAAACTGGCTAACGGGATATTCCATACCATATGACATCATGTTCAGTATATAAAGCTGGGGGAGAAGGAGGAAGGGGGGGATGTTTGGAGTGATGGCGTTTGTCTTCCCAAGTAACCGTTACGCGTGATGAAGCCCTGCTTTCCTGGAGATGGCTGAACACCTGCCTGCCCATGGGAAGTAGGGAATGAATTCCTTGTTTTGCTTTGCTTCTGCGCGCAGCTTTTGCTTTACCTGTTAAACTGTCTTTATCTCAAACCATGAGTTACCTCACTTTTACTCTTCTGATTCTCTCCCCATCCCACCAGGGGGGAGTGAGCAAGCGGCTGCATGGTGCTTGGCTGCTGACTGGGGCTAAACCACGACAACACGGTTCACAGTTAGTCTGAAATTTAAAAGTGATCAATGCCCAAGAAATACCTGCTTTAGAGTTTCTAGAACTGAGGGAACTGGGAGAGGTAGGAATTCTGTGAAGATTCTGAACCCACCTCTGAGTCAGTGAAAGAAAGAAAATGAAAACACTTCCAACTTTTACTTTATGTACTGAGAAATGTTTACTACATAATCTTACAATATACAAATTAAGGTTTTGCTTTTAATTTCATTTGTACCATCCAAATTCCTGTTTACCTCACTGCTTCTACTCCTAGTAAAATAGTTTCATTTTAATTCTGAAAGCATCGTAGTGGATTTATACATTTATTGTGATTATGATATTCCCAGCAGTGACAGACAGAACTACAACGAATTCTGAATGCACCCATTAATCCACACAAAAATGTCAGAATCAGGTTATTTTCTCTAGCAAATACAGAAATTGACAATGATGTAATTACTAATTTGAAATATCTGAATTTGCATCTAGGTAAATGTGAAGAAAATTAAGCCCCTTGCTGTTTGTTCCTGGAGGAAAATCAGCATTAAGTAATGCAACTCAATTCAGGAAAAATAACTGGTCAACTATTATTAACTGTTCTTTGTAAATAAAACACAAGTTTTTCCTCCTATGCTTATATTAGAATTTAATCACCCTTGAAAAGATCTCATACCAAAATGAGTAATTGCTACAAACAACAGAAACAAAAGCAAACAACAAAAAGATGTTTAGTGGAAAATGCAATACCTCTCTTTAGTTTCAGTGGCTTTCCCAGCAACTTTGGGTGCTGATTTGTTTCCTCCAGAAGAAAAACTGATAATAAAGCCGGTTATCTCTTGATTCAATCCCACTTATTTCCAAAGAAATAAAAAGATATATATTCTGAGGAATATACAAGCAATTTTATCTTTCTTTTATAGCAGAAGAACAAGAAAATTATGGTAATTCTTCTCTAGCAGTTCTACATTCTGAATTCCTTTCTCTCCAGTTCCTTAATGTGCCATCTACTTATGTATAATCACATCTAAATAAAGAGAAACATGAAACTCATCAGTCTTCCTCTGACAAACAGATTAGACCACGTGTAGTTTAAGTGTCACAGGACATTTTTCCATTTTTCTTCCTAATTCTTGATTCTAGTTAAAATACTTGGGCCCTATTACTGACAAAAGGATCTCCAGGATGGCTTCACTGATTAGAAAGCCAGGAAGGGCTGTTGTGTCCCCTTTCCTGACTGATTCTAGAATAGACCCTTGGCTGCCTAATCAACATAGAACAAAGAGTTTCTTAGAATTAATTCCCACATGAGATATTATAGTTTTTAGGGGGAGGGAGGGGGAAAAAAAAAAAAAACAAACCCAAACCTGGGATTAAAACATTTGTAGTGGTGAAGAATCCCCACCAAAGCTTGATAAGTAGTTCCAGTGCAGCTTGTGCCTTTCTTCTGTTATGTCTGACTTCAACATTTAGGCAATAAACAAGGAGGTCTTGTACTAGCAAATATAAGTAAGTTTCCCATGGGAGAAATCTTAAATAAAGTTAGGATTTGTACAAAGCTAAAGTCATCTGAGCTTCTCAGTACATTGGTGTCTCTCACTACAGATTGGCTTTCCTCTCTTCAGACATCCAAAAGTTGGGCATTTAGAATAAGTAGCAAGACTACCCTAAACAGTCAATGGTGAGAGAAAAGTGCAAAAATACTGTACCATCTACAGTGCAGTGCAGTTTTCTGAGACAAAACCACACATCCTAAGTCCATTTTTTCACTCTCTTAATTATTCTCCATAATTTTCTCATTTGCTTTGTCTATTTTTTCATGTTTTGGACCATGTACTTCAGTACTGGTCTACAACTTCGCCAAGTACTGTTGTAATATATCTTCCCTACAACCTCTTAATATTTTGTTCTTTATATATTTAAGGATTATAATGGTCCTCTTGCCTACAGGAGAGCGCTGAAGGATCATATTTCACTGTAACCCATTTAGCATTGGCCAGGATAGAGCACCTGCACTCTTAAAGATGGTAAAATTTCTTCCCAGCTGATGAGCTTGTATGTAGAAATATTAAAATGCCTATTTCTTCCTTGCGCTCTCTTACTACGTGATTTTATCATTCTATGTGAGTGACATGCCCTTACAGATTAACTGTATTAACTGGCTTATAGTCAGAAAACAAGGAAGACCCACTATTACATTTCATAAATGTCTCACTGGATCACATTGTGTTATGTGCTGCTCCTGTGTACAGTGGAAAGTGACTTCTCATCTCCTACTTCTGAGTCCCCACAGAGTTAAAACAAGAGTTTCTTTAAGTTATGCCATCATAAGTGTTGCTGCTATTATCAGTGACCCATCAGGTATAGTGTAAGAAAACTCTGATACTCATTTCTTTCCCATTCCCAGACTGCATGAATTACATGATTACATGAATTCCTGCTCTCTGATTCCCTAGTTGTCTGCTGATGGAGAGCTCTTCATAATGGGGATTTTCCACTCATTATCTCTAGCCATTTTAAATTGTGTGTGTTGAAAAGTGACTTTGTATAGCAAAGTTTCCAGCCTATGATCTTTTCTCACAGGTGTCTTCATAGTTTTACTTCTGTTCCATACTTCTACTTCTGTTTTACCAACACAACTAGAAATAGAGTCAAATCTGTATTTTTTCAATCAGTAAAATGTATCTGTTAACACTTTCCCATTAAATTAAAGCTCCATAAACAGCAGAGAGTTTAAATTTATGGCAATTGGCTTTTTTTTTGTAAAGGGATTTATGATAAAGTGTATTTAAGTTCAAATGAAGCTTTCTCTTGTAGGTTATCTGGTTGTAAGCTTCCTCTCTCATGTGTTACACCAAAGTTCTACCTCTTCCTTGTCTAGCTGGTATCTCACTTCTACCTGAGTAGAGAAACAAGCCGCCTACCTCAGTGGGTCATCTGTTCTCTAGCAGAACAATGACTTCAGGTTGGTTGGGGTTGTTTTGATAATATGGACAATGTTAGGTATCTTGAAATCCTGAATCTTTAAAATGTGACACATGGGTAACTGCATTATCCAAAAGCCATGGGGCAGAGCCCATAGAAATCCATAAGTACCTACTATTTGTTCCAGAAGAAACCTTGAAACCTATGTATTTAACAACTATGATCCATGGTAATATAAGCAACCCACTGTTTCCCATGTCTCTCCTTCCTGATCTCTATCCACTAACCTATATTTGCAAAAGTTGTAAGCTGAAGGCTGAGAGAATATTTGGGGAGGGTTGACTCTGTTGTTGTCTTCTGCTGTTCTCTACGTGTCCACCATTGGCCACTGCGAGAGATGGGATCCTGGGCTAACTAGACCTTTGGTTTGACTGCTTTTATGTTTCTATGTTCCTGTAAGCCTGAAAATTCTCTGTTTGCATAAGTTAGCTTGTGACTGATAAATTCTTAGATTCCATCTATACTGATATGCTCCAGTCTGAGGTTCAGACTCTGTGATTGTTCCTGAACAGTGTGCTATAATGCCAAGAACTGAGAGCAGGGAAGTGGTGCTGCAGTATGGGAATGTGAGAAGATGTGCTTGAGGGGACTGAATGATTACTGAGATGAGGTAAGGGTGGGAGCTGGAACAATATTTCAAAGAGATATGGGACTAGGATGGAAGCCTCAGATGTGCCAGGATGTGCATCATCAGACAGGAAGTTAGGACATATGTGAGAAAATGGAAGACTCAGACATAGGCTGCAGGGCAGGTAGCGATGGAGAAGAAAAAGGAATGCATGGTCCTTTTGAATGCAGATTAAGATCCAGAATTCCTGAGTTAGCTGATAAAGAGACAACATAAAATATTAGTTTATCTCTCCCTAGTGACTGAGCTGCACAGAATTAATGGATGATAGTTTTCTCCTGCTTTTATTTGCTATTAGCTCGTGTCACCAGAATTTGTTCTAGAAGCTCCTGGGTTTTGAACTTTCTGGATGAGCCCCAGGGGTGTAAATTTGCTTCAGGAAAATAGAATTTCTGATGGTTGTTATTCTAGATTGCCTTTTAGGAAGTTACCTCCTACAAGTAATTTGGAGAATGCTAACATTACAGAGACCTAAAACATTCAAAAAGTAGAGATCACTCAAACTCAAGCTGCTTGTGAAAACTTAATTCAAACTCCTGGAGTACATAGGCTGTGATACAGTCTTTTATTTATGAGATGACATACTATTTTTACCACAGGCCATTCCTTCCTTCAGTACACAAGATATGTAGTGTTCAGAGTACGATGTCATGAAATAGCAAGTTGTTTTTATGACCCCTTCCTCATCTAGTACAAAAGCTACACAGTACAGTGACTGAGGCAGAAGATTTCAAGAAGAAAAGGTTGGTTGTGTGTTTTGGACAGAAGAGTAACTCCTGAACAACTGGATTATCTCTTTGACCCATTTCAATTAATCCTGCTTGAGGCTGAAACACATTTAATTCAGGTTTGGGATAGGCGATGAGACATATGTGGTTTTCACTTCTTAGGTACCCAGCTCATGATCAGGAGACTTCTCAACTGCAAGCGAAGTTGTCAGATGTGATTGACAAATGAAGTGTAAAAATAAATGCTATATCCTTGTCAAATGCACCCATCCAAAACAGGCAGACAAAACAATACATATTTTTGACACTAATATAATTGTACTGTAGTTCTTTGTGTAAAATGGGGATAAATGGACTAATGTTTGTGAAGCCAGCGATAAGTGTCAAAAGAATCATAGAATCGTAGAATATCCTGAGTTGGAAGGGACCCATAAGGATCATTGAGTCCACCTTCTGACTCCACACAGGGCAACCTAAAAGTTAAACCATATGTCTAAGAGCATTGTCCAAATGCTTCTTGAACACTGACAGGCTTGGGGCCATCAGCACTTCCCTGGAGAGCTTGTTCCAGTGCTTGACCATGCCCTCAGTGAAGAACTTTTTCCAGATATCCAATCTGAACTTACCCTGATACAGCTTTAAGCCATTCCCTTACGTCCTATCACCAAACACCAGAGAGAGGAGATCAGCACCTCCCTCTCTGCTCCCACTCATGAGGAAGTTGTAGAAAGCAATGAGGTCACCCCTCAGTCTCCTCTAAGCTGAACAAACCTAGTGTCCTCAGCTGCTCCTATTAAGTCATGCCCTCTAGTCCCTTTACCATCTTTGTTGCCCTCGTTTGGACACATTCTAATATACTGTTATCCTTACGTTGTGGAGCCCAAAACTGCACACACTACTCAGGGTGAGGCCACATCAATGCTGAGTATAGTGGGACAATCACTTATTTTGACCAGTTAGCTATACTGTGCCTAATGCACCCTAGGATACAGCTAGGATACCTTTTCACTGCCAGGGCACATTATTGACTCATATTGAGATTACCACCAACCCAAACCCCCAGACCCCTTTGTACATAGCTGTGCTTGCACACCAGACTCTTGTTCCCTAGTATATACATACATCCAGGATTACACCATCCCAAGGAAAATTATTTAGAACATGGAATGGTGTTTCTTAAAAAAAGCATGAACTGAATTCCCTAACATGGGGATAAAAAAAATGTTGAAGGGTATGCATGAATGTCATTCACTTCATATGCTGAATGAGACAGACGTGATTTGAAAAAGGAGTATTAGTGTAATTTGGGAATATGACATAATGCATACACTCAAATGTGCATTGCCAGTTAATAACTAGTTCAAGGGGTGGAGAGCATAGGAGCAGGTCTGGAGGTGGGATCACAGGATGGGGATTTTTGAGTCTGACTCAGCATAAGCTGACAAAGTGGGAGGAGGAGCTGCCTGTTGAGCTGAACATAAGCTGAACTTATTATTGTTTCAATTACTTTTTTGTGTATAACATATTTATTTATAATGGAGAGCACAAGAATGGTTTAGAAAAAAATAAATAAATGCTTGTGAAACAAGATTATAGTTTTAGAGTAAGACCAAGAGATTGGACGGAAGGTAACTTAAGAAACACTATAAAGTTAAAAGGGAGTGATAGACCTTTGGAGAACCACAGAATAGAGAATACCACAACAGATTCAGAACTGGGGTTGGGGGTATACCCATGAAGGGACTGCACTTGAGGATCAAGCACTAGTTAATGCAGCAAAGAAGGAAGAAAATTTTTGGGTATGTGGAAAAGAGACTGCAATATGATGACAGATGTTTAAAGAACAATAATTTTAGATTTCTGGACACAAGTCAAAGTCTCATTTTGCAGTCATTTTAAAGGAAGAAATGGTAAGGTCAGTAAGGAGTCTTATGAGAGCCTTATCACACAATCTTATCTTTGTGGAAAGTAGGGTTGGATCCTTCCCATTTGCAAGGCACTGTCTGGCACATATTTTGAGTCTCATGGCAAGGGAGGGACTGTGCTGTTTACCATACTCTCCCACCCACCTTATAGTTCAATGAAGGCCTAGTGGAAAGATCCTGTAGTAAATTTCCTGTGTCCTGCCCTAACTAATTTTTCCAAATGACCTTTTAGCATATAAAACAGCAATGCATTAATCCAGTCTGAAGGTACTGATGACCATGGCACAGTCCTCATCTGACAGAAAAGGACAAGTTGCCTAAAAAAGCAAGTGTGTTCAGTGCTAGAACAGGCTCAAACACTTTGAATGAAACAGAAGAAAAATGGCTTTGCTTTGAAAACGAAAATGTTTGCAAAAAATTAGATTTTCCAAGTTTTGTCTAGAAAGTATGTGTCAAAGTATTGTCAAAACTAACATCACAGTGATTTGCAGTAAAAGAATCTTATGATTTTGAATAGTTTGATTTTTGAGTTAAATTTCTTACAAGAAATTTCTTAAAGAATGTTTTAAAAACTGACCAATTTTAAGCGTTATGAAATAGAATGCACTTCACAATTTCATATTTTGCAGTTTTTTTCCTCTCAGCCATCTCTAAACAATGTTAATAACTAATTAAAAACTACATTGTGAATCTTACTGAGATAAAGCAGAAGCCAGATCACCAGTCAGAACCTACTCATTCCTTGTCATGTATGTAGCATCACTTTGATTCTTTGATTTATGCAGATGAGCAGTGCAGTTTCACTAATGGGATATACATTGTTCCCCTGTGCTTCCCACTGTGCCCCCTGATCCGGCACTATCACTTGTCTGATTGCACCTGCAGAGATCAACATGTTGGTCTAACTGGAAATTGGCCAGTTGTTAACCACATGAACGCTCATGTCGTCATAGAAAGTTGACAGAAATTTGTAGCCAGTCGTTGAGGAGAGGAGAGGACTGCTACTTTTGGTAGCAGCTTTATCATGCAGCAACTTGCCTGTGGAGAAACCACACATGAAGCCTCACGGAGCCTGATCTTATACAAGCTCCTCAGTATGAGAAACACTGGGAAGATAAAGGAATACTACATTCTAAAATTAATGGAAGGAAAGAGTTCAAGGTTCCTGTATACTGAAGCCCTTTCTTTCAACACTCTTCTTAGAGACCCCACAGGAGGAGATCTTCAACCCGTAAGTAGAAAGATCTTGTTCAAGAGGAGACTAGGAAAGGTTTGATTTACCAAATCCAGTATTTGATTAACATTTGTGATCAAATAATTTTTGAGATCCACTAATGAAAACCTAAAAAGCAATTGGATTTAGAAAGAATAAGGGATTTTCTTCATATATATTAATACATACACAGATGTTGCTCCAAAGATAGGTTATGCTAAGATGAGAAGCTAGGTTCATGCAACAAAATCCTCCTGCTGCAATGGAGATATTCTGTCCTCCTTCAGGCTGCACGCTCTTCTCTGCTGTCTTTGGAGGCACTTTGGTACCTGTCTGACACATAAGTCGCTTAAACTCACTAAGGAGGCAAAAAGCTATTAGCTTTTTTTTTTACTTAATCGGAGGACAAATGTTAATAATGGTGGCAGGATCCCAAATATAGCTGAATGTCATAGCTGACAGGTTTTCTCAGCAAAATGTCACTAAACCAACATGAAATGATGGTATTTTAGACTTGGACTTATAGTTTGAGGACAGTATAGAAAAGCTAGTTGTCGAAAATTATCCTAAAGTTGATTTAGTGTATATTGCATGGAAAGAAAACAAAAGCAGGTCTGTATCTAAGCCTCTTGATTTCATAAGGCAGATTTGGTAAGCTAAGGGACCTAGTTAATCAAGTCAACTGAACTGAGGAGATTAGGAGTTTGAAATGGAAATTATTTGCTGTTTCTTCATGGGGCAGGTGCAAACACAGTGCATAAAAAGGATAATTGAGAATAAGTAGACAGCTTTTAGGGAAAGAGGGACTGACTAGCAAAAAAGCTTTGCTACACATCAAGAAGCACAGAGATTATATTTTCCAGAGCAGAATGAGAGAAATGGCAGCAGGCAGTACTGAACAGGAGAATGTCAAATTGGAGAGTATCTGCTAGTAGATTTCTTTGGAAGTTATTCTTGGAATTGATCTTATTGTTTGGTAAAGAAGAGAAAATAAGCTTATTGCATTGTCTGGTTTCACAAAATTAGGCAGCATCATCAACACAGCTGCAGTGGGATGTCATATGGAAAAACAATGAATGACCTTGATGATTTAACTAATGGAAATAAAACAAACTGCTGTAATACAAAATGCAAGGTCACACACTTGGAGGCTAACAAATATTTTGCTGTTAGCAGAGAACCTTCCCAGCAAATAAGTGGTGTAGAAAAGAACATAAGTACTACTAGAATAGATGGTGGCTATATAATGTAGTTGTGCAAAAAGGCAACTGCACATGCAACACTGCGATATTTCATGGAGATATGGAGCTATGGAAATATTAATGTACTGTACAATGTAACAATTCAGTTTAAAATGGAATATTATGGGAATTTCAACCCACATTAAAGACAGATAGGTTCACACTGGGACAGATGGCAATATAGGCTAGTAGAATGACCAGTGGAATGAAGATCTGCTGAGCAAGAAGAGACTAAAAGATCTTTGTTTAGTCTAGCAAAAGAAGGCTGAGAGGGAATATGATTACTGTCTATAAATATATCAGGGGTAAACACTAGGGAGGGAGAAGAGCTGTTTAAGCCAAGGGACGAACACTGGCACAAAAACAAATGGATAATGGATTCTTGAATAAATTTAGTCTGGAAATTAGAAGGTCTCTAAACACCAAAACAATGTAGTTCTGGAACAGATTTGCAACAGGAGTAGGGGGTAAACATATCAAACTACCATTAAGATGGAGCTTGAAAAGTTTCTGGAAGGGATTATATGTCACAGTTTCCTGTAATAGCAAGAAACTGGACTCACCGACCTAGGGAGTCTCTTCCAGTGTTAAGGTCCTATATTCTGTTTTACATTGTCATTCCTTCTCCATAAAGACAAGAGATTTAACCAACTAAAACCCTCAAATGTTTAAAAACTGATAAAAATTATTTTGCAAGCAAAAATTAAGTTGATTGTTGGAAACTCACTGCAAGTGATTTCAGAATAACACTATATTGGGTATTACATTCTTAGCCTTTACTGTATGGCAATGTCTTCTGTGGGGAGGTTGCCCAGTGCAGAACATAAGTTATTCTTTACTTTTTCAAAACTGAAATATGGGATGTGGCAGAAAGGTAATTTGAAGACATATCATGCAAAGAATAGTAATCTTTTTGGATAGTGTAAATTGTGTCATTATTTGACCTTTTGAAAGATCACTTTTGGTTAAATAAGCTGCAAATTAAACAGCTGAATGCAATTTATTTATAGATGCATATTGATTTGTTTATAGTTATTATGCAAAGTATAAGTAGTTCAACAACTATAATGAAAACCCCAGGTAATGTTTTGTAGAAAGCAATTTTTTTCAGATTTTTAATAGTATGGGTTCTGTTATGTACAGTACAAACATATACACATATATGGTATCTTTTAATTAAGAAATTTAGTCTATAAAGAATAGCTACAATGCCTAATGAAACTCAAAAATTGCAACACCAAGAGAGGGAACATTATATAATGAAAACAAAATGATTGAGATGTGACTGATCATAGGTGTTTTAAGATTCTTTTTTAAGATACTTTTTGTTTGGTATTGGTTTTTTAATCTTTTTCCTCCCACTATTATTTCTTGAAGTTGTATTGGGCAACCAGCTAGTAGACAAGAATTCCACTATTGCCACGACCATGAAGAACACACCATGTTCCATCAGCTAATACAGTTTGTTGAGATATTTCTTCTTTGTGATGGCCAAGGGGGATTGAGGCGAAATAGACAAAATAAGTGAGATTAAGGACAGAAAGAAAGAGAAACATTGGCAAAAATGGTAGGGGAAGAAAGTAGAGAAAAGAATAAGATCAAGAGGATAAATAGAACTGTGTAAAGCAGAGATTACAAGGTTTGGGGGGTGGGGCAGTATAGAAGACAACAATGACATTGAAGAAATTTTGGGGTCACATACCATGGATTACACTCCATTTTCACTTCCAGAGGTGGTGGAAACACACAGACATTTCTATAAATGTCATTTTTATCTGCATTCCAAACACAATTTTTTTCCCAGCCAATCGTCAAATCAGTTGTAATAAACTGTGTTCTAAAGGGTTTAATGAACCTCTACTTTTGAAGTCTTACATATATGAAGTAGTAAAAGACATCTTGTTCAAGTACTTCCTCTTCATTCCTCAGAATTCTGTTCTAGACACCCAAACAATTAGATAGATGTAAAGCTAAAAGTGTTCAGGCTGAAGAAGTCCTTCAGTCAAATGAATATGTTTCCTTCTAATTCTGGAACAAATGTCACTATTCTTTATCATACATAAATATCGCTGATAACAGGAGGTAGCTTTAAACTATGTTCATTTTGTCCCTACAATATACTATGCATCACTTGAGGGTTGGCTTGGTAGTGTTCTTAAGATTCCTGCTCAAACATAAACTCTTTAAAATATATCAGATTACTCCTTCTCAATTCAAATACAGTTGACTGCTTTTTGAGACAATTTTACTCCATGACAGATAGAAGGATGTCTCTCTTGTAAGTCATTGCGTATACTGTTGGTTCAGCTTTGTTGAATTTATCTACTGCCAGTCAATACATTTGACATTTTTTAGTGAAGTTGCTGACATCAGGCCTGTCCATGAAAGCAGTGGTATGGAGCCTATAAATACATTCGTTTTAGATCTCTGGTGTTCACAAAAAGATTTTACTGCTTTGTGTTCAAGTTAATGCTAACTCTTCCAAAGCATAAAACATAATTACTTGATCTGGATTACTCTTAAAAATAATCTGAATTATACATGGTTTTACAGATTAAGAGGAATTTACATAGGTGTCTGAACATTTTCCTCCTTGTTCCTGATGTCAGTTGAAAAAATAATAGAAAAATCATGGCGTATTTCATTATTTTTGTCTACATTTGAACATACAAATTCAAAAATAAGGTTACATGTCTATAGGGGGACAAGGGTTCTCTGGAGTTATAGACTTTTATATATAAATACATTTCAGTACAGTTCCAAAATTGCAACCAAAACCATTAAAATTTCTGTTTGAACTATATAATCTGAAACATTAATGAAAATGGTCTATTGCTACATTGCCACATAAAAGTCCTAGATAACACTGTTAGGTAATGTCTATTCCTAACGCAGTGGTAAGAGGAAGGTGCTCTTTGGTTTTTTTCTTTAATGACTAGTAAGAGTTATGATAGCTTTCACTTAACATGTTCTAAATTAGAAAACCATTCATTTTCTACCATCCACCTCTGGAGGCATCAAAGTTCTCAAAATCAGGTGTTTAAATCCTCTTTAATTTCTTTCTGAACTTCCTCAGAACTTAAATGTTTACAGGCAAGCACTGTTGTAGAACAAACAGCATCTTCCTGAGATATGCAACTCGAAAGGTTGGAAAATATGTAATGTGGAGGATGACTTGACATGATTTTGACTTTTACCAACCTAGATGATGTTCAAGCCTAATAATGGAAATGGTCAGGAGCCAGGTGACCTGATGGAGCACATGAGATCTAATGTTGAAATTTCAACAGCCGTCTGGTTAATATGAACACAATTAGCTGAACAAGTGTGATGCTGTAGAATAGAGTTTATGAATTAAAGGGCAACTTTGAGGAGACCTTCAAAACCAGGGGTGGTTCATCTCCACGGCACTTTCTTCCCTGGCAGTGGTTGTGTTAGAACTGTTTTGCCATCAGCTCACCTTTCTTTCAGGTATGAGCAATGGCAGTGCAAGCTGCCACGAGCCTTGAGGTAACTGTCTCCCCCCCACACCGAGCAGCCCTTCCAAGCTTCATGTGATGGCTAGGAATGTGCAGAAAAAAACCCACATTAATTCTCCTCAACAACATTCAGTAACAGTGTTTGAGAAGCTTTTGGCTTGAGTTGTTGACTGAAGCCTGTGTCTCTGGGTGGGACCATAAGGAAGAAAGCAGATGTATTGTTGTGACAATAGGAGATAGAAAATTTCTGGTCTCTCCCACACATGAAAATTATTAACCAAACACATCAAGGGTGGTGGAAGAAGGAGCCAGCCCTTAAGTGACTTCTGCACCGCCCAAAAGCAAGGCTACTCTGCAGGCTACCCAAGCTGATCCCGAGAGAGGTTCCCAGCTCCGGCCTGGAAATGGCGCCAGCGGCTTGAACCTGGCTCCTTGCACATGCAAGAGCCTCTCTCCAGGGGACACTACTCCGCGTGGTTGACACGAATTGATACCGGCTAG
Source organism: Phalacrocorax carbo (assembly GCF_963921805.1). Classification (NCBI taxonomy): domain Eukaryota; kingdom Metazoa; phylum Chordata; class Aves; order Suliformes; family Phalacrocoracidae; genus Phalacrocorax; species Phalacrocorax carbo. Next base: position 198,606,889 of record NC_087513.1, on the reverse strand, counting down.
AAGAGGCAGGGCGGGTATTTGCTCGCTCGCTCTCCCTCTTCTGGGCAGAGGAGGATGAGTAAAAGGGGAAGAGTGGGACTAGCACGTAGCAGGGCTGGCTGAGCTCCCCAAGTCCTCGAAAGAGCGGGCTTGACTGCCATGGCCCGAGCGGGGGGAAGGAGCCGCGCAAGGGAAGTGCGCATCCTCCATTTTGGCGGAGGGCGGGCGGAGAGCTTGGCTCCCGGCGCCTGGTCGCCGGGAGCACTGGTACCCACCCCGCGGCAGTGCCGGGGGCACCTGGCTCCTCACCCCGCGGGGAGCCGGGCAGAAGCGCCTCAAATGGACGCCCCGCTGCGCCTCACGTTGGTTTGAATTGGTCCCAAGCTCCCCGCAGCAGCTTCCGACAAAATGGAGGACGCCACCACTGCTACCACCACCACCACCACCAGCAGCTCCTCCAGGAGCCCTATCGGCGGCTGACATGGCGCCCTCCCCCGCAGCGGGTGGGGGCAGGAGGGCGTCCTAGGGCGAGGGCAGCAAGGAGGCGCTGCTCGGCGGGGCAGGCTGCGGGGGCGCGGGGGAGGCGCCCTCCCTGGGATACGTGCGCTCTCTCCCTTTCCCCTGGGGGAGCGCTTCCATTATCCACGCTCTGTCCCTCATGGAAATGGCCCCAGGTTCAAAGCCCTGCTGGGAGAAGGAATAGGGTGAGACCTCTCGGAGGGCCACGGAGGAGCCCTGCCAGCCGTATCGCTCAGTGGCGAGGGGCGGAGAGCGAGAGGTGAACCCGCGCCCCACGGCCGGGGCTGTGGCGTCCACAGGGACCGAGCACCAGGCTGGGATGGGCAGCGCAACCTCCCTGCCGGCGAAGCGCCCGGCCCGGCGACAGAGCAAACTTCTGCAAGTTGCTGCTGTCAAACAGCTGCGCGGGGGAAGCGGGAGCGCAGCCCTCGGACGCGGCTAACAAGCCGGTGGGCAACGATCCGGGTTCCTCAAACCTGATGGATCAAAGTGGGAAGAACCCCGGGCATGTCCAGGAGGAAGATTGGCAGTTTATAGGGTCAACCGGCTGCGGGCGGCTCTGATGGATGGGAGGGCTACCCACTCCGCTGGACCAGCGCGAGAGCCCGCCCTCTGGGGGAGCCAATGGCGGGGCAGGGAGGCGGATCTCCCCCGAGCTTGCTTGGCCCGGTTCCTCCTCCCCTTCGCTAGCAGCTGCGCTTCGCCCGGGACTGGACCGAGTTAGAGTTGAGACGCCGGAGGAGTAGCGCAGAGTGCGTGCGTCCCCCGCGGGGGGGTGGGGGGGTGTCCGCGCCTGCGAGCGGTGGGGAGTCGGGTAAGGTGGGGGTGCTGCGCCTCAGGGGTGGGCTGGCGGGCGGTTGGCGGCGCGGAACTGCCCCCAGGGCGGGGATGGGAGAGCAGCCGCCGTGCCTCCGAGCTATCCGGGCTAAGTACCCCACGGTGTCGTCGCTACCGCGCCGCCACCTCTCGCGGCGGCGGAGGGGTCGCGGGTAGCAGCGGGGGCAGCCCCGCCGATGACCATCGTGGCCTGGAGGTGGGCGACGGGAGTAAACGGGGGGTGCCCGGGGGCAGCCCCGGGGGGGGGGCAGGGGCATTTGGGGGAAGGGCCGGGTCTGGTTTAGCGCCACCTATTTTAACTCCCTCCCACCCTCCTTTCCCCGCCGGGCCCTCGGCTGTTGTTCTGCCCCAGTGCCTCCCCCACCCACCGCCCTCGCCGCCCCCCCGCGGGTGTCTCCCTGCCCGGCGCTTCACGGATCCTGCCGCCGTCGCTGCTCCCCTCCCGTATTGTTTGGCTGGGTCTCTCTAATGGCGGACAGGAGGCGGCAGTGCTGCTGGCCGACTGCAGGGGGGCAAACCCGAGACCGGGGGCAACTGCCGCGGGAGCCTGCGGGGGGCCGAGGCGCTCGCCTGGCGCTGAGGCGCCGCCGCTGAGGGCCTCGACACCCCCCGGGGCGCCGTTTCAGGGCTGCTTAGGCAAGTTAGCAGGTAATACTTGCCCCCCGCCGTGGGTGCCGTTGCTGCCTTTCCCCCCCGCACTCGCGCCGAGATGCCCCCGGTGCAGCTGCGCCTGGGGCGGCTCCTTGTCCCCCCGCCTTCAACGGCGTGGGTGTGCTTGAGGAATGCCCCACCGCCCCCGGCGAGGGCAATTTTTTTTCTTATATATTTATTTTAAAGGTTGAGATTAAAGGGGAGTTGTGGGTGATGCAGGCGGTCCTGCCCTGGCCCGGCAAAGGAAACGGTGCTTGGAGGCGCTGCCTGCTCCTCGCTGCCCCATCTTAACCCCATGTCTTTCCCTTAGGCTCCAGCCCAGTTTGGTGCAGCCTTGGCAGAGACCAACAAGGAGAGGGAGCTCCATTGTGAGTGTTATTTATGTATCTGTTTCTGTCTCCGCTAGACCTGCTTAGGGACGGCTTGACCAACCCCCCTATATCTCGGGGGGCAGGGGTAGAAGGAGGGGCCTCCAGGCTTGGGTGGGGAAATTCCTGGGTCCAGCAGCTGCTGCCCTGGGGCGAAGCCCCAGTAATGGCTGTGAGGCGGCTCCTCCTCGGGGTGGGCGCTGCTGCTGCAGACATCCCTCCTGCAATACCAACTCCGGCTAGCAGACGACGGGCTGCTGCCGCTGCTCACGTTACCCGGCTCAGGAGGGAGGGGGAGGGCATATTTCGGGTGCCCTCTAGAGTTTTAGAGTGTGTATTAAAATCTGTGACGAGACATCTTTAGCCATCTTTAAATTTTTCCCTTCTTTCTCCAATCCTGCATCCTGCATATCTTGAGGATGAGAAGAGGAATGAGAGGTTTAAAATAACCCAGCAATTTGCAGAGCGTACTCCAGTGTCTCTCCTTTGTGCGTTCAGACTGGTTCTTCACACCCGCAGATTTGCCTGGGTGATTTTGTTGGGTGCCTTTGGCAGTTTGTGCGCCTTGGCAAGGCTTCTGAGTCATCTGCTTCGCCCCTTCCCCAAAAAGCTGGAGGTCACTGGGGGAACACATAGCTTCTTAATAGTGAGCATTTTCAGTTTTTTCATCAGTGTGGGATTTGCAAAGCAGACTGTGATCTCTGTTGGGTGTTAGGTCGGCTAGGAGAGGCTGATTACCAATTCTTCTCCGTAGGATCGGGGTGTTATTTGACTCTGGCTTGCGCCTTTTTTAATAATGGGGCTTTTGGGGGGCTGCACGGGGGATTCTGAAATCGCCAAGTAGTGCAGCGAACGAGAAAGTAAGGCGGTGTGCGCCATGGGGAGAGGTTTTGGGAGCCGAATTTGGTTGCGGCCGCCGTCTGCGGGTTGTCGCCGCTAGAGGCCGCCGGGGAAAGCGCCGCCGGCCCCGGCAGGTCTGGTGGGTAACGTGCAGCCGAGAACAAAACAAAAAGGCAGCGCCTGCCTTGCGCTCTGTGTTCCTCACTTGGGTACAGGGGGGACCCAGGTGTTGTAGTCTTCCCCACCACTTGTATTTTGAAGTATTTTTTTTTCTTATTTTTTTTTTTCTTCCCTTGCCATTCTACATAGTAGGTTTCCCAGATTTGCATAGCTTGCAACTTTCTTTGTCACTTTTTGGTGGCTTGCATACACAAAGAATAAGTGGTTCTCTGCAAAACCTCACTGCTTAGGAGGAAGGCATCAGATTTGGATCTATTCTGAGCTTCTAAAATTACCAACCTCATGAAAGACACTGAGAGGTTGTATGGCCTGTTATTAATAAAGTGGTCCATTTTAAACCTTAACTTACTACTGCAATATTTAAATTGTAATATTTTAACTCTCACTGTATCTTAGGTATAAGGCTACCGTCTAATTTTACTTCTGATTCATTACATTTTCCAGTCTAACAGCTATTCTGTTTTTTCTGATGCTTCTTCCTGTTGAAAAAGTTACTTCAAAGAGTGATCAAGCCAAATAATGCTTTGGAAGGAGGGAGGCTGTTGTGTTGGAAGGGAGTGAAAAAGGATGTTGTGTACTGGAGCTGGTTTGAAAAAATTATTGCAGCTTTTTGTGGCTGCCCATGAAAAGATGAGAATACTGCCAAGAACAGCTGTATAGCTAAGATTCAGTAAACTTCAATAAGCAGTTGCCAGCTGGTTTGTGAATTAAACTGTCTTGCACAGAAGCATCCTGGTAGATGGCACATTGTCCTCCTCCAACTGTGGTGGTACAGCCTTTTCTCTAGCACATGACTGGAGGTAAAAAGTGTTTCCTGTGGCACGTGATTGGCCGTGCTGATGTGTGAGGGAATGTATTCAGTGCTTACCGCTGCGAGGTCAGCTCTAGGAACCAAACTCTTCAGCCACAGTTTGACATGAAGGTGATGATGGGACATTATTAGGTAGTCAAACTAAACTTTTTAAAATAAAAGACTCTCTGAGAGTATCTAGTAAATTTACTATATATTATTGATTCTTTTGACCCCAAATATATGCTTGCATTCTACTATTGCTTACCCTGGAAAAATATGCTAAGAGGGATTTGCATCGACAAGAATGTACAAATGCCAGTGAAAAAGTGAAAGCAAGTTTGTCTTCTACAGAGCTTGCTCAAGTATATGGAGGGATATGGGACCAAAATTGGTACAACGTTTTTCAGAGTTTTGCTGGCTTTTTCCCCCCCCCCCCCTTTTTTTGTCCAATAGCATCATGAACAGTCTTGCATTGTTACAGTATTGGTTTTGAGGACTACTTACAGAATTACTGAAGTTCGGTCATCTTGGGTCAGAGTTTGCAACCAACTGATATACTCTGGAGCAAAAGCAGAATGAGGAGTTCTGAGAAGAATTTATATCAAGTATTGTCACTAATGAAAAATCTACTGTTCGTGGAGAACTATTTCTTTTTCCCAGAAGACATGCACATCAGAAATAACAATGACCATAACCTAGCTGTGGAAAGGGATTGAGATTTGAAGTTCAGAGGAGTTCAAAAGACTACTAAGTTGTCCGTTTTGAGAAGTTTGAGGAAATACTTGCCTCATGAGTCTGTTAAAGCCCTGTATGCCACAGGAGTCGTGTTGTTTGCTGAAATTGTTGAGTTTAACTCAGCAGTTGAAAGCGCTTTTTTTGCAACTTCTTTTTAGCTTTAACTTGGTTCCAGTGATTTAATCTTTCTAGGTGAATGCTCCAGGAGGATAACTGGCTTTTCAAGAGGTTGGAGTTCAGAGGAAAGTTAGCTTTTCTTCCCTACATGCTGCTGGCATATATGGCTGGCAGTATATTCTAACTTGGTATATGAATGATCTGCTCAATTTAGATGATAATGTTAAGTCTTCATTTTGGAGCAAGATTTGTGAGTTTGCCAGATAGTGTTTTCTATTTCTGAGAGAAATTCTAGGTAGAAGGGAGTAGTGTGAGGCTTCTGGAATGCAGTTGCATGGTATGTCCTCTTTAGTTAACACTCTGACTATATTGATTTTATATCAGTTTTCCAGCTGCACAGTGGGTTCCAACTCCTCCTCTTTGTTGCATGCTGTGTGCACTGGTATAGATGTACTTGAATTGGGCTATTGTTCCTGTTACCTTTTTTGGGGAGGAGCCCTAATTCCTGTGACTGTTCTGGATGCTTCTGTGGTTTCTAATGCATTTTCAAGCCTTGCATCTTTGCTTCCATGTGGATCTCCACCCCTTACCCCCACTGAGATGGCCAAGGAGTATTCATTGCTGCTCTGGGTGGGTTGGCTGAGAGTGAGCTGGCAGTGTGCCCAGGTGGCCAAGATGACCAACAGCATCCTGGCTTGTATTAGAAATAGCGTGGCCAGCAGGAGCAGGGCAGTGATTATGCCCCTGTACTCAGCGCTGGTGAGGCCACACCTCCAACACTGTGTTCAGTTTTGGGCCCCTCAGTACAAGAAAGACATTGAGGTGCTGGAGTGTGTCCAAAGAAGGGCAATGAAGCTGGTGAAGGGTCTGGAGCACAAGTCTTCTGAGGAGCAGCTGAGGGAGCTGGGGTTGCTTAGTCTGGAGAAGAGGAGGCTGAGGGGAGACCATATCACCCTCTACAACTACCTGAAAGGAGGTTGTAGTGAGGTGGGTGTTGGTCTCTTCTCCCAGGTCACTAGCAATAGAGTGAGAGGAAATGGCCTCAAGCTGCACCAGGAGAAGTTTAGGTTGGCTGTTAAGCAAAATTTCTTCACTGAAAGGGTTGTCAAGCATTGGAAGAGGCTGCCCAGGGAAGTCTCCATCCCTGGAGTTATTTAAAAGACATCTGAATGTGGCACTTAGAGACATGGTTTAGTGGTGGACTTGGCAGTGTTAGGTTAATGGCTGGACTTGATGGTCTTAAAGGTCTTTTCCAACCTAAATGATTCTATGATTTCTATCCCACTTCCAGAAATTATCCACACCTTCCAGAAATTACCAATTTTTAAAACAAAAGTAATATTTATTCTCTGAAACTCTGTGCCACTAGAGTTCAGTAGGATTTGTACACACACACAAAATTTGATGGTACAGAACATAAATAGCTGCATTAGATGAGATCAACAACTGTCCTTTATAGACAGGTTAAATCATAACTGTCTTGGATTGGACATGTCAGCGTGGAAGTTTTTTTTTCTTACTCCAGTTTGCTCTCAGAATAAAATTATTTTAATCAATGGTTATAATACAGATGACAAATTTAGATACTACTAGTCCAACATAATTAAAATTAACAGAGATTGGTCAGTTTTGTGGTCAATGGAGAGTTTCCAGTGATGTGATTGCCACCAATGTATTTTTCAAGCTCCTCTGTGTTAAGAGGGTATTTGTGCTTGTAAGTTTGCCCTAATGCTTAAGCACTCAATCTTTGTGTTTCCCGAGCCTTTTGGAGCTACCTTCATGATAACTTGCTTCTCTGCCCCTTCTACCATCAGCCACTGGAGAATCATCTGATGGGGGTGGAAGGGGTTCATCACTGGGGCAGGGGTGCAGAAGCAAGTGTTCAGTGCTCCAGAGTAGCTGCAGTAATGACTTGAGATGTACTCGGACATTATCGGTGCTCTCCCCAACCATACTGAGTGTCAGTTGCACAAGAGGAATGTAGAGGGTTTTTTGTTTGCTTTAAGTTTGTCTGGAATAAGACTACTTAATCATGCATTGCCGTTGTGCAGAAATGATAGTTTTTCTAAAATGCTTAACATATTACTGCTTTACCTAAAATAAATGAATTAGGCACTCTGTACTTAACTGTACATTAAGGTTCGTAAACTTTTTTCCTTAACTCTGACAAGACTGTCAGAATCCTTCAGCTTGTATCACTAGCTCTAAAAGCAAGTACCTAAATATCTAGTCTATCCAGGCATAGTCCCTACTCATTAGTTTTAATATCTACTAACACATGCTAAGCAGGATGTCATTTAATTCCAAACCTTTTCCCCTGTTTAATAGATTGTGCGAAGTAGTGACGTACACTTGGTCACACACTGTTAACTGAAAGGGCAATGACTGTACTTAGATACGTGCACCACAGCTCACCAGTCTAACTCTTAGGAGGCTGGCAAAGAAAGCGGATCATTAAGAGAGGACAGCGGCATTATGTAAGTTTGTATTGGTTTCTGCAGGCAGTTTCCTCAATTCTTGTGTTGTGAAAGATGGCATTGGAAGAAGGTGGTAAAATTCTGGCATAATCCATAGAATAACTCTGTGTGTGATTTTCTAATTTAGGCCTGTTGTGGCTCATAGTCGCTCTTAGAAACATGGATGTGTTCTGTTTTCCTCATGCAGACTTGTTGGAAGCATATTGGCATCTTATGTTCCTTTAGGCTCTTCTGTGCAATATCACCATACTGAACTGTAAACAAAAGCCCACTCATGATGCTTTTATCCTCCTGTTCCCCTTCCCCCTGAAAGTTTAACCTTGGTGAAAGCGTTACTTCTTTCTGGAGTTCCTTTTCTTTAGATCCCTTTAAGTCCTCTCCAGTTTGGCATTTACCCCTAGTACTGCACCAAACTTATCTAAAACTTTGTTAATCTCATTCATAAACACAGCTATCACTCTCTATGGATGACCTTCAAGACTCTCGCTCTTCCAGGCTTGCTGCCTTCTATACCAGCTAAATCTCGGTGTGTACTTCTGACTTCTCTTTGTGGCTGGCTGACCTTTAGCTCAGGCTACTATTGCAAAGGCAATCCTTCCTCCCCAGAGGAAAACTCTCTGTGCTGTCTGTCACTTGTGGACAGTGTTGTCATGAGGTCTTTCATTTAAGCCTGTAATCTAGCCCTTGTTTTAGACACAGCACACACTACTTTTCTAACAGATGGCAGATTTCTTCCACGTAGTAAGCTGTCTCTTAATGGTTAATAAACAATTAAGTGTTCGTCACGTTAATAAATCACATGACTAAATCTCATACCTTGCCTTTGGTCTTTGTATCATGTGGTAACAGTTTTTCTTATGGATAGGGTAAAAATGATCTTGCTCTGTTGATATGGATTCAGACTGCTGAACAAGAGCGCTTTCCTAGTCTTCTGCTTTAACTGTCTAGTCTTTTTGCATCTTATATTTTATGGCTGTAAAAGTAAAAAGTTACTTGCCTTTAATTTAAAGTTGGGGTTTAGCTGTATCTTTTGCTGTTGTTCATGGGTTTTTAAGTGTTATTTAGAAAGTGACATCATGGGCAGTTGAACACTTGTTTATTCTCCTGTGATGCTCCTGGTCATTGGAGGAGTTCCCTGTGTGCACCCTTCAAAGCAGTTGCAACCTGGTAATGCGAAAGAAGGTAACTTTAGGAAACAAAGCCTACTAAAAACCAAACCAAACCACCACCTTTCCTCTCACTCCGGGACTCAAACACCTCATCCTTAGAGCAAGAACTAAATCTAAACATTGTTTATGGTGGTGCTGGTTCCTTGTATTCTCCTTTTTGCCTCTCTCCATCTGTTGTCCCTCATGTTTAGCTTGTTTGCTCTTTATGGTGGCTAGCATAGCCGAAGTCTGTAACTTTGGTTCCTAGGAGCATGTGATAAGAGCTGCAATATATTGGTGTGGTATCAGTGTCTTTTTTCTTTTTTTTTTTTCTTTTTTTCTGTGTGTGTGGAAGGAGACCTAGTGTTCTGTTAAACCTGAAATAATTTCATCATTTTGAGCAAGAATTGATGACTAACATGCCAACCTGGTATGTTAAGAACTCTTATATATGTTTAAAAACTCTTGCTAACCTGGAAGAGTTTACCAGACATCTTTTGAATTAATAGCTAGTATTTCTGTGTGCATGGGGTTTGGGGGGGTTTGTTTTGTTGTTTTTTTTTTTTTTTTTTTTGCTTGTGGTGGTTGTGTTATTTTTGAAAAGTGTTCATTCAGAAGGTGAGGTATTGTTCTGGTAGATGGTGCCTCATTAAAGAAGCCAAGTGGTATCTAGAAAGGCCAGGTGAGAAGTTCTCTGTAATACTCGTAATAAAAAACTTGCAATTTAAGAGTGACAGAAAATGAAGAGCATAGCAAAGGTTGTTAGTTTATTTTTTACTGGACAAAAATGTTGGATATAACTTGGAATTGTTGCCATTGTTGCTGTGTTTGGCCATTATTACAGGTACTTCTGCCCAAAGAATTAACAAATAGAAATACTGAGATGGTCTGACTGATATTGTGCATAGTACAGCAATTATGATCTGAACTAAGTCCAGCATTTTTTAATAATCAAAAAGAATTAAGGAATTTGGAGAAGATCTACAAGAATGATTTAAGGAGGAGTAGGAAACATGCTTTCTATTAGCAGACTTTAGAAACTCTGCCTATTCCTCAAATAAGAGAATAGATTAGGGTGTCACTTAATCCTGGTCTAGGAGAGACTATGTGCCCAATAACATGTTAGATAACAGGGTGCTTTTCCTGTCCCCCCCCGCCCCTTCCCCCCCAGGTTAAAGGCTTAATTTCTGAGTGCTGGTTATTGCCTAAGTAATACAAATTCAGACAGGGAACAGTGTGTAGCCTTTCAAACAGGTAAGATACCTAAGACTTGGAACAACTTATTGAGGCGTTGCTTTCTTCTTGGGCAAAAGTTTAAAGAGGATTTGAAAAGCTCCCCACTAGCAAAGTTAAATGGTTTTGGTTTACACATTATGTTCTGCAGGTCTTTATTCCAGTTGCAGATTTGGACTTGAAAGACAAAATACTGGCTTAGAACAAATGGTATACAGTATATTTTTCCTGGGGTTAAATTCAAATAAGCATATATACTTGCATGCATGACCACTTAAGCCAGCTGAATTTAGGGTTGTCATTGTCTTCTCTTTGTACCAACACTGGCCTGTTCTGTTTCTTTTTTTGGGAGTCAGTTTAGCTCCATGAATCACCACAATGAATTTTTGGGGGGGAGCTGTGTAGGTGTTGGTTGTTTGCTCTGTTTTTTGTATTTCAGCTTTCTAGCACGTTAGCTTCCATGGCAGACTGGCTGTTGGGACCCGTGAACAGCCAGTGAGAAAGGGAGAAAGAGTTGTGCTGATGAAGGTGGGAGAGAGGAGTGGGAATTCAAAACCACAGTAGTCCTGTCCTAGGCTGGATGTGTTTTTTTGTTGTGGAACTGCTGCAGCCTTAGCAAATACGATATGCATCTAGTTGTTTAAAAATAAAGCTACCTTTTTCTTCTTAAAACTAGTTTGATAAACGGGAGTCTTGATTGCATACTGTAGCTTGCAGCCAGCGTGCGAGTGCAGCTGTGAAAACCTATCATACTTGCCTTACTGACCATATCCATTCTGGATCCCATTTCCTGTCAGCCTTACCTCAGCATAGAACAGGAACTGTTCTGTGGTTATTTTTTCTTTTCTTCCCCTTCTTTATGTCGTTTATGATGTTAATATTTTCTTTCCTTTGTTATACTGTAGCTTCATTGGCTGTTTACTTGGTCATAGTCTATGTGGGTTTCTCTCCTGTATGTAGCATAGTATTAATGTACTCTCTTAAATCCATTTTTTTCTTGTCCTAAATTACTAGATTAATTGACTGCTAATCACTGCAGGTAAATTGTGTTACAGACATTTGTCCATACTGGGCCAAAAATACTAGGTTGTTGGCCGATAGTTGGGTATTTCTCAGAGATGAAAAATGTGTCTGAGACTACCAGCTGATGTTATTGTTAAAGGCAAGAAAAATGGTCTGTCTACAAACTTCTTGTTCACTTATGAACTATGGCATGACAGTTTTTCCTCTTTTTAAACATGCAAAAGTAAAAAGAAAGGACTTTAAAAGCATAAGTTAAAAAAAGATTTGTGCAATCAGGCACTGAGAAAATAGGAGCGCCAATAGGCATAGCGGCTACCAGTTACCCACGCAGAGACTTGTTCCATGAGCTGTATGTATACAAATGTAGACTGCATACTAGTTTAAAATACAAATTTAAAACACCTCAACCAAACAAGAGGAAGCAGTAATGAAGACTAGCATTAGTAGTCCTTGTTAACAATTAGTAAAGCATGTTCATTTCCAGAATGTATGGGAATAGTATAGGCTGGGCGCTGATAGAAGACTGCTTTGGGTAGTCCTGGTGGATGGCAAGTTGAACACGAATAATGTGCTCTTGCAGGGATGAATGCAAATAGTATACTAGCCTGAATTAAGCAAGACTGTAGCCAGCAGTTTGAGAGAAGTGATTGTTCCCTGCTGTTTGATATTTTGGAGACCACATCTACAGTGTTTAGTCCAGTTTTGGGTAGACCCTGTTGTAATAAAGACACTGATATGCTGGAGCGAGCCCAGTGGAGGGCTACCAGCTTAGAGGGCTGGAACACGTAAAAAAAGAAGGAAAAGCTGAGAGGGATGGGTGCGTTTAGTCTAAAGAGAAGGCTGGAGAGACATGCTTCTGCTGTCTGCAACTAATAAATGGGAAATATTAGAGAAAACGAAGCCAGGCACTTCTCAGAGATACACATTGATAGGATGGCAGGTAATGGGCATAAGTTGCACCAAGGGAAATTCTGCATAGCTGAGATAATCAAACACTAGATGAGGGTGTCCAGAGAAGCTGGGAAATCTGTATCCGTACAGATATTTGAAACTCTGGCTATGACCCTAACAACCTGACTTAACTTCCACATGGATCTCATTTCTAATCTGTCACTGCTCTGAGCTGGGGTGGGTTTGATAAGGTGATATACAGAGGTCTCTTCTACCACTAGCTATTCTATTAAACTTGCAGTGGCTAAGCTAAGTCTGCTGTCATTTACTGACCAGGAAGATGCTTTTCATTGATATGCTGTGCTTTTCTATAAGTTAATCTGAACACATCGTCCCCCCGTTCGTCCCGTCCCCCCCCAACACAAAAATAAGAATTTGTGCTGTTTGGGTAAAATTATTAATAAAATGTAAATGCATGAAATGCTGTTTAAAAACTGCTTCTTAAAGTTACCTTAAATGAACTGCTTGGGGGGGGAAAGTATTTTACAGGGAAGGTTAACTTCTTTCCAGAATCAGCATTACTGTAGTTAATAAATTGGTCTGTTTCTGAACATGTAGTTCTACAGGATGCATTAGATCTACTAGATCTCATCCTCTTGCACTTGAGATCTCTTCTTTCCTGTCTCCGTGTTTTGTGTGTGTGTGGTTTTTTTTTTAAATCTGATTGGTTTATACATGATTAGCTATACCCCAATTTCTTGTGACTTTACAAATTTGAGGGATTGCATGCTATTTGTGTGTATTAGGTACTTACAGATTAGTATAGTTACTATAATCATGATACAGTTGTATCTAAAGTATAGCAAATGCCACTGTACCTCTTATGAAAGACAAATACAATATTTGCTTAGTTACAGAGCCTTTTCTCGTAAGTATCTATACTAAATTTGTAGCATTTGCTTTAATACCTCTGTTAACAGAGTACTTCCAACCCTGCTTCCCAGAACCTGTAATAATTAAATGCAGTTTTAAAGGGACTATACATTTTGTGTATTACTATCTCAATTGAATTTTTGGAATGCTAGCAAAAGTTAGGGACTTCATAGATTTGTATTCTCAATTAATCTTCATTGGTCCCTGTGGAGCAAGAGTAAGGCATGTTCTTAAAACGTGTGCTGTGACCCACTGACATTTACCAGTGGCCTGTATGCTATTGCCCAGTCCAGACATCTAAATAATATTACTATTCTTGGGTCTGTTTCTGATCTAGCCATTCATTATGTATTTTTCTCCTACTAAGTGTTATATCTTTTAAACTTAGGATATGTGAAATTACAATTTGGCCTCTTTGCCTGCTGTATTCAAGCCACTTTCTATTTATTTCTCAGTGTTTTACTTGCCCTTTTCCTATTTTCATGTCTTTAGCATAGTGTGTCTCTACTGTTCTGTACTGCTCCCTTTCCTCTTAGGTCATCTTTCAAGTCTGTTGCTATGGTCTAGTGTTACCTACTTTCCTGGAAATAGATATGTATTTGGATATAAGTAATAGCTAAGCATTTAGATAGAACTTCTGTGGGGCCTTTGGTTCTTTGTCTTGTTTCACCTTTCTGTACTGTTTATAATAAAGGATATCCTTAAGCAGCATGTTACTGCTTGAGTAGTAGAGAGAGAAAATTTACTGTCTTCCACATTACACATAATGGCTTTTAAGGCTAGTAGTGGTGCTTGGTTCTTGCTGATCGGCACCTTTTCATGATTAAACAGCTGTGAAATACATTGAAAGTGTGTGTATAAGGGCAGGAATACATGTCAGTATGGCTGCCCTAAAACTTAGGCATAGTTAGTCAACATTATGATTTTGATTTGCCATGAATTATGCCAAGTGCTGCTTATTCCCCTACGAGTAATCTTAAAAATGGTAGGTGCTTGGTGTGGATACGCCTGCAATCAAGATTGACCCTGAATAGAATTGAGTATAAGATTGACCCTGAATTTTGATTCTGTTCATGTGTACAGGGGAGCAATTCTCAGCACTGGTTGAGTAAGAAGAGCCAAGGAAAAGGCTGTATTCAACCAAGGTATTCAGATATTCCTGGAAACATCAGCTGGAAAACAGATGCAAGCGTTCATATGTAACACTGGTGGCTGCAGTGCAATTAAGATGCTCAGGGAAGACCAAAGTTTGCATGTTTTCAGTAAGCTTTACTTTGTGTGTAAATAGTTTCTCTTTTGAATAAAACCAAAACTTACTGACTCAACTGCTTCAAAATACTTCTTTCACTACATAGATCTGGCCTTTTTACTGTTCTTAGTTGCTGTCTGCTGGATTTGTGTGCATATGTTTTTCTCTTAAATTTCCTGAAATCTGTGTGACAAACACATTTTGGATGTTACATTATGACTTTTAGTAAGCTAATTTCTCCAATCCATAAACTGCTTTGAAAATCTGGGGAAAGAATAAAATTTGACTCCAAACCTACTGGAAAAATAAATTCTAGAGTAGTGTCTCCAGGCCAGATTAATGAGATATCAGGCTTTTGTAATAATGGTTCTCAGGCAATGGATAGATTAGATTTGTGGGCTTAACTTAGTGTCCTGTTCCTGAAAAGCTCTTACCTGTGTTCTGAAAAACAGCAATATAAATACATTGATGCATTAGTGTTAAATGTTATTAAGACTTTTAGGTTAATATTTGTAATTAACTTATATAATATTTCAAGACTGACCCCTAAAACAGGGGTCTTTCAACTTTGGTGTTGTGAATACTTGCACAAGTTTAGCCCTAAGTATGCAAGTATCTGATGAATTCACTAGCATGATTTGTGTGTGAGGCTGGTTGACTGCTTGCGTAGTTGTGTCACTGTGGCCTTAATGTAGTACGTTAGGTTGTTTAAAGTCTTGAAGTTTGAGATTCACTACTGATTGTGACCAGTGGATATACATGTGTGTTAATGTTCAGTCTGTTGCTGCTTGCTTTGTTGTCAGTTAGCACATGCATTTTGGAGTGTTTCAGACAGTATTTGCTGTCAGGGTAGTGCAGTTCAGTCTGTGATATTGGCTTGTCACTACTCTCCTGTCTGCTAAAATGATCTCTACACTGAAGTTCAGAGCTGTGGTGCCAACCTTGCTATGTTCAGGCACAGCTGTTAGTGTTGTACAGAGATTTTTGTTTTGGGGAACTGATCTGGCTGGAAAGGACTCCAGCAGGAAAGTCTCTGTGAGTTGGATCAACTTTTGTCAGGTTATGTGTGTGTTTGCAGAAACAGCTGTGCCACCTGATAGCATAACAAAATGAGCTGGTGGACTTTCAGAAGTGTTAAAATTATTGTTAAAGTCAGAGATGTAAAAGCTGACAGTAAATCAGAACCACCACATAGGTGAGGCATATGTGAGCATAAAATGCTAGGGTTGATGATTAGGTATCCCTCAGGAAGGATATAAGGAGGGGGAAAAAACCCCAAACCAGAACAAAAAACCCACCCACCAGACCAAAAATGCTGAATGTTTATAGTAAGAATGTTTAACAAAAATGCTTGTACTGTGTGATTGCTGATCGCCTGTGGTAAGTTTTATATTTGATGACCCAGAAGAGCCCTGCATCTCCTTTTTTTCTAACATGGAGTTCTGCTCGCATAGGTAGTTGTCTGTCCATACACAGTATGTAATATTCACTACCCAGACAGAGACTGGACTGCAGTAGCAGCATTCAGATTTAAAGCTGGCTTAAATTGCAACCCATTAAAAAATGTTCTATTACTTCTGCTTTTCTAGCGTTTTTCAGTCCTTACAAGTGGCTATAGTTGGGCTGTTAGATTGCCTCAATTGCAGTGTAAAACAGCTACTTAAAGAAGATTTTAATTGGGGTGGTTTGCTTTGCTTTTGGGGTGAACTGTGGAATACTTTTAGTCAGCCACTGGAGTTCAGTTGGTGGTTCATATCCCAAGAAAGTCATGGTATGTAGGTTGCATCTGGTTGTGTAGGGAATGAACGTTCCTGAGTTGTAGCAAGCAGTTACAGCATACTGTTAAGCTAACTTGAGAAGGAGCTTCTTGATAGCTGCATACAGTCTTTACAATAGACTGAGGTTTTGATCATCGGACATATGAAAAGTCAAATGATTTAAAAGTTACTTCCTGTAATAAGGAAAGATAAGAAATCTTGGAAGTAGCTGAGTTAAGGAATTAAATGATGTTGTGGTCAAAGAAATGTCATGGTGAGGAACTGATCATTAGAACCGTATAGCTGCACAGAACATTGAGACATGTTCAGATTAGTCTCTTCCCTGATTATTTTGCCTAAATGTTGACACCCATCCCCCAAATGAAGTCAGACTTACAGCCATGGGCTAAAATTGAGATTCTGGGTAAGTGGATAAAGCTTCCTGTCGTGGTTTAGCCCCAGCCAGCAACTAAGCTGCACACAGCTGCTCACTCACTCCCCTCTGGTGGGATGGGGGAGAGAATCAGAAGGGTACAAGAGAGGAAACACGTGGGTTCAGATAAAGACATTTTAATAGGTAAAGCAAAACAATAATAATAATAATAACAGTAATGTAAGGAAAAGGAAAAGCAAGAGCTGCGCATGTGAGCAAAACAAACAAGGAATTCCTTCATTGCTTCCCATGGGCAGGCAGGTGTTCAGCCATCCAGGAAAGCAGGGCTCCATCACACATAATGGTTACTTGGGAAGAAAAACGCCATTGCTTCAAATGTGCCCCCCCTTCTTTCTTCTTCCACTGGCTTTATATGCTGAGCATGACGTTGTATGGTATGGAGTATCCCTTTGGTCAGTTTGGATCAGCTGCCTTGGCTGTGCCCCCTGCCCTCCTGGCTTTTTGTGCCCCTAGCTGAGCATGGGAAGCTGAAAGAATCTTTGACTTGTATAGGCACTACTTAGGGACACTTAGCTGCTACTTAACAACTAAAACAGCAGTGTGCCATCAGTACTATTCTCATACCAATTCCAAAACACAGCACTATATTAGCTATGGTGAAGAAAATTAACTCTATCCCAGCCAAAACCAGCACACTTCCATGAGGCTAGTGACATTTCTCCTTCATGTAAGAATATTATTCCTCTACTAGGTTAGATTAATTGCTGTACTAGTTTAGTAGACAATGCAGTAAATTGTTTGCAACAGTGATGAAACTTGGCAGTTACAGCATGACTTTTCTGCAGGTGTATTCTGGTTTTCAGCAGCTGGCTAGCTAAGGGCTTTTGTAAAGTTGCCTTTGGACCACTGTGTTTAACAGTCAACAGTGTATTTATTTTCATGTTTGCTCAATCCCTCTTTGAACTGTTTGCATTTCTGGCCTCTCTAGCTTTCTACAGCAGTGACGCTCACAGTTAAGAAGGCAAGAAAATGTTATCCTGCATAATAGATTATTAAAGCTACTTAAGTATTTCATTGGGCGCCTTTTTTTGTGTGTTGCAAGACACTGGGTATAGGTCTTTATCATCTGTTGGGCTTTTTTTCTTGCAGATTTATCATCTTCCTTGAGTTGTCTCTTCCACGAGAAGACTTCCTTTAATATAAATTGTTCATGTAACTGATCAATTTTTTCCCTTCTCTGAAAAGGGGGTGACCCGAACATTTCTTGATTTAAAAACCAGAGTTCACCAGCATCTTGCTTATATACTGACAAATGTGTCACTATATATGTGATTTGTTCTTGATTCTTCATCTTTTATATTGTTTTTCCTCTTTTGTCATTGATGATTGAGTAGCTTTGGTTGCAAAGAGTGGAAGAGTTTTAACTTGCATCTTAGACTTCCACTTCAGAGGAATTACTGTGTAGGTAGTTACCCTTTTCATTACCTGTTCATTACCTTGCATTTATCACTAGTGAGTTTGCCTATCATACCTAATCATACTGTCTGAGCATAGAGCACTGTGATATCCATCTGTAGTTCTTTACAACCAGTTTCTGTTTTCAGCTGCTGTGAATAATTTGTATGATTAGGAAACTATTGCTTTGGTAGTCACTGTTTCTTATGGTTGCTATATCTATGTTGACCTACATCGTTTTATCTTGGAAGCCGTCTGGTAACTTCTCTTTATTGTGATAACAGCAAACAGCCCGTGTTTTTTTTTTTTTTTCTCTAAATAATTACAAATCCCCAGAGAACCCTTTCTCAAATCTTTATTATAGATAATTTCTACTGCAGTCTTCAGTGAGGAATGCATGTGCGTTTTGGAAGTCTTACGTGCTGTATACCAGTTTAATCAGGGTTGGTCAACAAGTATATGAACTCTTCAAAAGATCTCTCCAGTGGTCCTGCAAGGCACTGCTTTTTCTTTGTGAAATCTATGTTAATTCTTTCCCCATATATTATATTTCATTTTTTGTGTATTTATTCAGCTGTAGTGTTTATCAGTCTGTTTAGTGATGGAGATAGGACCGTAGTCTGTAATTCTTTGGGTAATTGTTATCACCTTCTGTTTAAGTAATTGGTGACAGATACCGAAATATAAAAATGCTGTCTTCAGAGATCTGAAGTGAATGCCATGTGGCCCTAGTGATTTGTTCTAAAATACTCCTCTATTAGCACTTTGATATGACATTTTTTACTCTGACTTGACCTGTAGAAAGAGAGCTTAGATGTGGTCTTCCCTGATCTTTTCTTTACTGACCATCAATGCACAGACTTTATTCTGTGTTTTCTGCTGTGGTTCAGGATTCTTGGCTAATATTTTTCTTTAGGAAAATTTTACTGTTTGTACAATTGGCAAAAATTGGCATTTTAGACAAACATTTGCTCTGACGTAGCTCTGAGTCTTCAACCATGCATAGCAAAAGGTAAAGAATAGGGCAAATGTATATGAAGCTTCCCCCTTGTAGAATTCCAGCATCTTTTTAGCTCAGAGACTTTCTGATAGTAGTCTTCATGGTTTTTTGGGGTCTTTGTAGATTGGTTGTACACTTAATGTGGTAAGTTTTTAAATGGCCTTAATGCTCTCGAGCTTTTTGTTTTCTAGTTGCTCCATTTCATATTCTTTTAACTGGGTTTCTCACACTTATGTTGTTCTCCTTTTTGAAGTCAAATGTGGAAGTGATGATTGTTGTTGTCTTTCTCCCCTGGGAGTTTAAATATGTTCTTCTGGGGTGCTATCAGTATAATTAGATCTTGAACTATGTTGCGTGGCTCAGAATTACATCAGGAGTATTTTTTCCTCCTTCTAGCTGGATGCAGCTGGCTGTGTTGTAAGAATTTGTCTCCATCATTCAGTGGTGGGGTTGTTTCGGGATTTTGGGTTTTTTAAAATTTTTGTTCTGCCTTCTTCCCCTAGTCTGCACAACAGTAGTTCAAGTCTTCAGTTATTACTTTGCAGTCTCTCTTGTTCCCCTTATCTTGCATGTGCTGTCACCGTTGAGTGGAAGTGATAGATAGTATAACATTAATACGCAGTTTCTTCTAGTTTGCCTGTGGAATTTAAATGTAGTACAGTACCTGTTGAGGTAAATAATTTAGTTAGGATACTGTGCTTTCCTAGCAGAAAGTAGTTTTTCTTTCCGGGACAAATCACTCACACTGTTCTTGTTGCTATGTTTGTAACTTAGTATAATAGTCTACTGAATTTTGTTCGTCCATTCAATTTTTGAGATAATACATAACTGAGACATGTTCAAAACAGTCTCTGAAGTTCTCTTTTTATTTTTCAGCTTCTAGTCGTCATATGGAAGCACTTGCACATGCTGTTCCTACTTTGGATGTCTGTTTCAAGTGCCCTGTGTTGGTGGAAGTGTAGTTTTGGCTGGATTTCAGTGACTCCATTTGATTTTTGTGACTTTGCTCCAACTGTACATAACCATGACTGTGCTCTTCTGTCACCTTCATCTCAGTTGTTATTAATGGCACTCATTAAAGCCTTCTCTCTTTTTTTCTTTAGGTAGGCACACATTCCACCCCAATTTCTGTAATTCATAACAAATTTAAAACTGTGTTTTATCATGAAACTATGGAGTTGAGACTTGGCCTGTGAAGCATTACCTAGCCGGCTGTTTTAAAAGCTGTAGTATTTGCCATCCTCCCAGAGAAGTGCCTGCGTTTTGCCTTTTCACTCTTCCAGCAATTAAGCCTTAAATGTAGCTATGGGATTGTAATTCATTTGATCATGAAGACTTTTATAGATGAGTGATGTAGCCTAACTCAAAAGGAGGACACACAAAGCCTCGTTCAGGAAAGACTGTTGTATATTGGTAGTGCGTCTTTCCATCCATCTGTGATTTTGGTGCCAGCGTGCTACCACAAAGCTGTGAGCTAATTCTGCAGCAGTGTTGAACAAGCATTTTCTGCAGACTAGGTCTCACCAGTTTGTGTTTTGTTGGGTTTTTTCAGCCTCAACAGTTTATCCAGTGATCAGTCTAATCAATCTTACAGGTTTCTAGCAATTGTATTTCTATTGTTAAGTATCTTTCGCTGTTACCGGTTGTGAGGTGTGAGGTTTTTCCTAGCTTTGTATTCTAAACTTGTTTTTTTTTCACTTTGCAGATCATTCGTTTTTTGGTAGTTGTTCATTTAGAGATACTGACTGTGACATTGCCTCTCTCGTTTTTGTGTTTCTCCTTGGTACTAGCATTTTTAGAAAACAAGCTACCTCATTTTGCAAATTTTGGGGAAAAAAAATTCTGATTTTTTTTGTGGTAGTTTTGTTGCTGAGTCTTGCAGAGGTAGGAGCTGGTATTTGTGAGGAAATATATGCAGATTTTTATGACTATGCAGTAACAGTTAAGTGCACAAACTTCTCTTATTTTTATGTCATACCTAATAGTACAGGTCACTAAAACCTTTTAGGAGCCTTTGTGGAAAAAATAAATACATTTAGGCAAAAATACATGTTTAGGGTCTTACCTTTGCTACATATTATGTTCATGTAATACAGCCCAAGCCTGTCTTTCTATTAAGGATCTGTAAAAATAAGAATAGTAAAGGCTTGAGTCAGGCCTGAGGTATAGTCTTGGCATAGTCTCATTTCTTCTTTGCTCCCATCTGTTCAGGTATATTTAAAACTTTATTAAAAGCTTTATGTACTTGTGATGCTTTTGTCCTTGTAGAGAAAGAAAATACATGGAAAAAACCTGGGAAACCTTTAAGAATCAGTTAACTGAATGAATTCTTTTCAGCAAAAGCTGAGATGTAGGGAAATTAGCTTTGACTTACTCAGCCCTAGAGGGTAAAATAAGATAGGTAGAAGAGGATGTTGGATTAAATTAATTTTCACTGTAACTGACTGATTTCCAGGGAGGTACAAGCCAACTGCATTGATGATAATTTTTTTTTTTTTAAGAAAACCTCTTTCATTCCAGTAGAATGTTACCTTTATTCCAGTTCAAATACTATTACATAATGGCATTAGGCTGTAAGGCTAACATATGAAGGAATTAAAAGGTGGTCGCCTCTCTTCAAGGATTAATCTGGTTCACAGCTTTGCTGTTTGGTGTCCGACTCCTGCTCAGTTAATGGTCAAGAGGGCTTGAATAATGTTGTAAATGCATAGAAGACTATTGGAGCTTTATTCTTCTTTACAGTCTTGTCTGGTGATTTTAAGGGCTGTCCTCAAACAGGATCAACACAAGTTGATGCTCTCTATTTAAAAAATGCTGCCGAGTGTGGGAAACCTAATGACTGTTATAAAACTGAGTAGTAAATACAGGCTTCATCTTGTCAGTGTGTTGTGAATGATCACATTTGTTAATATAAGCTATGGATGTCTGAACCTGTGCTATCACTGCCGTGCATATATACAATTTGAAAATTTTTAGCAATGTAAGGTTTATATTTAATTTTAAGCTTGATTTTGTAATGTATGTTCTGTAATTCTTCTTTTGCTGTATCTTAATTTAGCGTAGTATATTCTGCTACAAGTATCAAGGAGGTGAAATGATGAAAAGCAAAGAAGTATAACTGCTAAGGTTTCTTTTCTCTGGTTCAATTTACTTGAGCCATTTATTTCATTAATATTCTGTTACAGATATACTACTTAATTCTAGTGTCTGATTACTTAATTATAGTTATGTGTGTCTGTCTCTTACCAAACATTGTATTTTTTTCCATCTACCTATAAAGCATCAAACAAAGGATTCTGGAAATGTGTTGTGACAGAGTGGAAAATCTAGAATAAACAGTACTGTTGCTGCTTTACTTACAGCAGCGATGGTATAGGCTGACATACTCTCTCTAGTGTTGTAGGTTGATGGTGCTAAAAGTCAGGTTTGAATTTAAACTGTAGATTTAGAAAGAAATCAGTTTAATGAACATAGTTGGTAGAAGAGGTTTGAGATTAAGAGACTGTTTTGGCTATCTAATGTTTGTTTAAACCCTGTTTCAGAGCACACTGCTTCTGTGGAGGGCAGCGGGTTGATACAAGAACAGCAGGTTACCACAGGAAAGAAAATAAAAGCTCTTGGAGCGACTTATTAAGGTAAACAGATTGCAGTGGATTTCTGGATGGGTAAGTATTGATGAGCGGGATATTTCTACTTCCTCTGTTTACCTTCCTCTATAAAGGATTTCTAAAAAGCACAGATAACTACCTCTAGCCTTTCACAAAAGCTCAGTGATGTCACACATTAGTGTATACTCCAAGGCATACCAAATGATCACATAATTATGTATGTATTTTTCTTGTTGTGTGTATCAAGATCAATTTAGCGTACTGATTTTTAGTACAGATGCTTTTAGAGAAATCTTGGGTCATTTAGCACCAATTAGATAGTGGTTTGGAATTACAGGTACAGAAATCATATATCCAGGTTGCCTTTTATAATTTTTTAATTCATGGTGGAATTAAGAATTGTAAACAACAGATTCCCCAAACTGAAAAATTACTAAAAGGAAACAACCCCCCTGGGAAAGTAGCTGTTGGGCAGGAGCCTGAAGAAGCATTGCTTGCTGTGAAAAAAGAAAAGATATAAAGTTGTTGTCAGCTGCAATGGAACATGAGGTAGTAAGTCAGGACCTAAAATGCGCTGCCTTTGGTAGTGGCCAGAAATGAGAGGTTGCTGTGCATCTTCTGCTGCCCAATAATGTATCTGTTCTCGTCACATGGAGTAGTTCCATATCTCTCTTGCATACTTCTGTGTTCCACTTGTACTGGGGCCACCTGAGGAGCTTTGGCATTGTGGGGTTGGGGGAAAATCAGCCAAATGTCAAAGTTGTGAGTTGGCAAAATGAAGTTGCCTTCCCCTCCCTCCCCCCCCTCCCCCCCCAGCTCTTGGATATGCACTTCAGTCTTTTATTGTATAAATTTACTGATATTGAAACTCTGTAACATTTCTAATAGGAATAAAATTCAATAGGAGTATACATTTCTTTCTGCATGTCTAACTTGCTTTGCAGTCTTGCTTTGCAGTCTAGCAAAAGCATATGTGAGTGGGAAAGGGACTGAGAAATCGGGATTGTGTAATAAATATCAACAAAAATTCTGTTTCCTATGTATGTATTGCTAAGCTAATCATGTGTAGCTGTTGTGTGGGAAACGTTGGTAATGGCAGTTCTTTTATGATAGTGTAGGATTAGAAAGTAAACTAATGTTAAGGCATTCAAAGAAGAGCATAGAGAAAATCATCTTTTTCTGTACATGATCTCAGGAAGAAAGTAAAAGCTGGAACTACTAATTCTGTAATTATTTTTAAGAACTGTTACTGAAAAGTTATGTCTTCCTCTGAAGTTGGGTGGTTTTTTTTCTTGCTTTATGTTTTTCTTTAAACAGCACATCTGGAATGGACACAAGTCCTCTGGGAGGATTAGAACTGTCTGAACATACTCCTGGTCTACTAGGGAATACCACCATGGCAGCAGGCCTTGCAAATGTAGGAAATACGTTTGGAGGTCCACCAAGTTCTTTAGTTTCTAGACCTAATAAATTTCAAAACTCGCCTATAGAAGATGACGATGATGTAGTTTTTATTGAACCTATACAACCTCCACAAAATTCTACGTCACTGATGGCAGATCAGAGGAACGCTGCATTTACATCATCAAGAAATGAAGAACTTCAAGGGAATGATTGCAAAATGCTTCCTCCTCCAAAAGACTTAAATTCTCAAAAGGGGAGTATAAGTGAAACTATTATTATTGATGATGAAGAAGACATTGAAACAAATCAAGGACAAGAGAAGAATGCTTCCAGTTTTAATGAACGAAAACTTCCAGAGTGTAAAAATAGAACCAACGATATGGAATTCTCAGCTTCCAGTTTTTCGAGAAGTAAGGTAAATGCAGGAATAGGTAATAGTGGTATAACCACAGAACCAGACTCTGAAATTCAGATTGCTAATGTTACTACATTAGAAACAGGTGCTATGAGCTCTGTGAGTGATGGTCATTTAGAAAATGCTGAAGGGCGTGACATGAACTTAATGATTACACATGTTACATCACTGCAGAATGCCAACTTGGGAGATATATCTAACGGACTGCAGTCAAGTAATTTTGGTGTTAATATGCAAACATACACCCCATCTTTGACTTCACAGACCAAGACTGGTGTAGGACCTTTCAATCCTGGTAGAATGAACGTGGCTGGAGATGTATTTCAAAATGGAGAATCTGTGACTCATCATAATCCTGGTAAGTTGCAATTCTGAACATTTCCTTAAAAGCTGAAAATAAATATTTTTGGCAGTGGCACTGTTTAGTTTTTTAGCTTAATTTGTATGGAAGATCTTGGTTCCCTTCATCCCCATCACAGCCTTATCTGTGGCTCTAGAATAAAATATGCTGAATGATATATGTTAAGTAGGTAAACTATCCCAGTTTAGCAGTTAGTCGCACCTTCAGGTGTTTTGAGATGTAAGTATTTATATGTAAAGCAAAGCTTTCTTTGACTTAAGTGTAACCCCTTAACTGCCACAACTAAAGGTTAGTGTATCAATGTAAGTTTTGTACCTTTTTGTGCAGTTCTCTGACTAGTACAATGTATCAAAGTTACTTAAAAATGTAGTGATCTGTGGTTTTGCCATTTGAATATAATTTGACATACAAGAAACCTGAATTTAAGAGTCTGATCTTAAGCTGTAAGTAGCTAGCTGTCATAATTCATTGCATACTGAGCAATTCTTGGTGCTTAACGAAACAGGGTCCAAGTTACTTTGTGAACTCGCGTATTCATGCAGGAAGTTATATATGCTTTATAATTGCTATTTAGTCACCTGTGATAACATGTATTTATATCATACAATATTAATTAGTTTGGATTGGCTGGTTTTGTTCTATATCTCTGTGTAAATAGCAGTATATTGTCCTATTTTAGCAAGTAAACAGGTATTGCTAAAAGTCAAATGGAGCAGCCTTGACTGTTCTTCTGGAATTGCATGTCTACAGAGTTTAAGCTTTCACATAAGCTATTTTAAACCTTCCAAGTTCTGACATATACTGGTACTTTGCTGCCCTGTTAGGCTAGAAGTGGGGGAAGAAGCCAAATTACTGTTTTCGCTACAGGTTCAACTTCAGACTAGTAAGGATCATTTTAAAAGCAAAACTTAAAATGGGTAGAATCTAGGTGCAGTAGGCCCTTGATAATGCACAATTTCTTAACTTGCTCATAAGCTGATTAAAACACATGGATTATTTTTTTAACCTGTTGTTCAACAAATATTTAAGCAGCACAGTTCTTCAATTAGGTAATGTATTACGGAATGTCCTTTTGCAAAAGTAATAATACCTTTCATATTGTATTATGGAAATAGCAGTATGAAGCTAAGCTTTAAGTGCGATGTTAGGTTGTGGGGTTTTTGTGTTAAGCTTGAAACTGATTATAAAAATTTACTTCTGAAGTTGAAAGCTGGGAAGTTTTTATAACCTGGATATCTCATTGAATAACTTAAAAATTGAATTCCTAGTCTTTTAAAACCAACATTCCCACTATTGCTAGTTGATCCCTTAGACATGAGGTATGATTATTGTGTTATGATAGATGGTCAAGTAGTTGTGGATGAGAACTTAAAGTATTTGTTAGCTTAAAGTGGTGCCTTTGATTTTCTTGGGAAAAGTGCATCTTAAGAAAATCAACATGTGCTTTCCCTTAAACTACTGAACACTTATTTTTGGTGTGATTAACAGAGACAAACCAGAATTTTGCCTGTATGAAGTCTGATAGGCTGGGACCATAGCAGTATTGAAATCGGCTGAGTTCAGAAGGACAGGAGTAGTTGGACTTGATGAAAACGAGGAAAAAAATAGGTTTACAAGTGGATATGAAAGATGTGTTTCAAGGTTTACCTATATAGGATTATTTTTTTGGCTGTGGTCTTTGTATGTGAAAAATAAAGATTGGTAGATTCAAAAGGAAGCAGGAAGGGCTGCCACAGGTAAAAGGGAAGGAGAAAAATACCAAATGAGAGGAATTATAAAAATTACAAAGAACATATGAAGAAGAAGCAAGAGGAGGAAAGAGGGAAGACAGCGATAGTGGAAACGGCTTTTACACAAGAAAAAGCCTGAAACACGGTAGGTGCAGATCATTTACGGGTTTTTGTACTTAAAAAGATGTAAAGGAAAAGTTTTCAAGATAGAAGTTTAAATTTCTTTTTCCCTGCCACCTTTTCCTCTAGATAATCTTGTCAGTAGAAGTTAATCCTGCCTGTTAGAAACTTTGATAATATGGCAGGAAGTATTTGATCTCAAATATGTTTAATATATTCTACACAATTCCAGTCCAAGATTGCTAAGGATAGGTTAATCTTTTCTGGATCAGTGGTGTTCCATCTGTTTTGATTTCCAGATTTCTAAAATATTTCCAATGGAAGTGGAGACTCCTGCTTAGTTAATTTATGCCAAGTGATCATAAAAATGCTTTGATTTATATAATTTGAAGATCATGGATTGAAAAACACTGCTTATAGTTCAGAAATAGGAAGCAAGAAGTTGGTATGTGAAAACAAAGTTTGCTATCCACAACTTTCTTCAGAGATTTGCTAGTTAGCATTTGTTGAATGTCGAAACTTTGTGGAAGGACTTCACACTTCAATTTACAGAGCAGTTTTGCAAATCTAAGAACTAGTCCATTACCAAAAGACATTCTAGCTTGCATCTTGGGCAAGACCTATCATTCATGTTTGCTTCCTATATAGAGGATTTGAAGCCTTTAAGATGCAAATATTTGTTTCCTGACACTTCTTTTTTTCCCACTAGTTCTAATTTCTTTGTCACATCTGACATCTACATGTTGTTAAAAAAATAGCAGATCAATATTATCGATAGTGAGGCTCTGGCAAATACATTATATGTATTCGTGTCAGAAACAGTGTGGCCAGCAGGACCAGGGAAGTGTTTGTGCCCCTGTACTCGGCACTGGTGAGGCCACACCTCGAGTACTGTGTTCAGGTTTGGGCCCCTCCCTACAAGAAAGACATTGAGTTGCTAGAGCGTGTCCAAAGAAGGGCAACGAAGCTGGTGAAGGGTCTGGAAAACAAGTCTTCTGAGGAGCGGCTGAGGGAACTGGCATTGCTTAGTCTGGAGAAGAGGAGGCTGAGGGGAGACTATATCACCTTCTACAACTACCTGAAAGGAGGTTGTAGTGAGGTGGGTGTTGGTCTCTTCTCCCAGGTAACAAGCAGTATGACAAGAACAAACTGCCTCAAGCTGCACCAGGGGAGGTTTAGATTGGATATTAAGCAAAATTTCTTCACCGAAAGGGTGTCAAGCATTGGAAGAGGCTGCCCACGGAAGTGGTTGAGTCACCATCCCTGGAGGTATTTAGAAGACTTTTGGATATGGTTCTTAGGGACATGGTTTATTGGTGGACTTTGCAGCCCTGCATTAGTGGTTGGACTTGACGATCTTAAAGATCTTTTCCAACCTAAATGATTCTATGGTTCTGTATGTGGTTTGGAAGATCTCTTCTGGATCAGTGTTAGTCTGTTCCCCTCAGCTAGGTGCCCCCACTGTATGGGGAGCAGTTGGTGCATAAGAGAAACTTCTGTCCAACATGTTAATTCAGAGTGTAATGTCCCTAGTAAGCATTGGAGTACATTTGATAAAATGGTTTGGTTTGGTAGGGACCTTTAATGGTCATCTGGTCCAACCATCCTGGTTTGGGCAGGGACATCTTCGACTAGATTAGGTTGCTCAAAGCCCTGTCCAACATGACCTTGAACAATTCCAGTGATGGGACATCTGCAACTTTTCTGTGCAACCTGTTCCAGTGTTTTGCCACCTTTGTCATAAAAGAATTTTTTTCTCATGTCCAATCTAAGCCTACCATCTTTCAGTTTAAAACCATTGCCTGTTGCCCTGTCACTACAGGTCTTGGTAAAAAGTCTCTCCCCATCCTTCTTATGAGTCCCCTTTTTATATTGAAAGGCTGCAATAAGGTCTCCCCAGAGCCTTCTCTTCCCCAGGCTGAACAACCCCAACTCTCTTTGCCTTTCTTCACAGGAGAGGTGTTCCAGCCTTCTGTCACTTTTTGTGGCCTTCCTTTAGACCTGCTTCAACAGGTCCATTTCTGTCTTGTACTGGGGAGCCCAGAGCTGGACAGAATATTCCAGGTGGGGTCTCACGAGAGTAGAGTTAGAGGGGCAGGATCACCTTCCTTCACCTGCTGGCCACGCTTTTTTTTAATGCAACCCAGGATGAGGTTGGCTTTCTGGGCTGCAAGCACACATTGCAGGCTCATGTCCAATTTTTCATCCACCAGTATCCCCAAGTCCTTCTCTGCAGGGCTGCTCTCAAACCCTTCTTTCCCCAGTTTGTATTGATATTGAGGATTGCTCTGACCCAGGTGAAAGACCTTGCACTTGTCCTTTTTGAGCTTCGTGAGGTTCATGTGGTCCCATTCCTTAAGCCTGTCAAGGTCCCTCTGAATGCCATTCCTTCCTTCTAGCTTATCGGCTGCACCACTCAGCTTACTCTCCGTAAACTTGCTGAGGGTGTACTTAATCCCACTGTCTGTGTTGTTGATAGAGATATTAAATATTATCAGTCCCAGTATGGACCCTTGAGGGATGCAGCTCGTTACTAGTTTCCACTTGGACATTGAGCTGTTAACTGTAATTCTTTGGATGCAAACATCCAACCAATTCCTTATCCATGAAATCCATATGACTGCAGTTTAGCAGCCAGAATGTTGTGGGGGACCATATCAAAGGTCTTAAAGAAGTCCCCGTAGAGGAGCAGAGGTCCATGTACATGAGTTTCAAGTGCTTCTGGACTGGAACTTAAGTTTTGTTTCTCTGAGTGGAATCTAGTTTGTGTGCTTCAGAACTGCTCCAAAACAGATCCAACACCTAGTAGAACTTGTGTTTGTGGAAGGAGAAAGTTTTGCTTAAGTTCTTGTTGTGCAAGTTACTCTGTAGCATGTTATGGTACAAAAGATTGGGCAAAGATTACTTCGTTCCATAGTAGTTTGTTGTCCAGAAATATAGATGGAAGACTAGCCGAGTCTGGAACACAGGGATGTGGATGTGTGTACTGCTAGAACTTAATGATTTATTATTTTCTAGGTTCTTTGGTTTCTACTGAGGAAGACTTGGAACTCTCATGACTTTGCCAGTTTGCATATTAGGTGGTATTCATTGCATTGAAAAGGTTATTGAGAGAAATGGAAACTCTTGCAGGAATCAATGGCATAGATGCAGAACCCAGATGTGCAGCCACTGTGCCTTGCTCTTAACTGCAGTATAGTTCCCTGGCTACAGGCTGGGCTAGGAAACTAGTATGGGAAACCCCAGCTGTAGGATTTTTCACTGAGGCCGGACACATGAACTTTTACAGATGTTTGTTAAAGTTTTCAAAAAAAATAACTAATGAAAATCTTAGATTTCATGTTATAAATTTGCAGAGGTTATATCTCAAACCTTAGTTTAGAAATTCCATGTTCTCTATTGGTCTCTTTTTTTCTTTTTTAATTGCAGTTGGTAATTGCACTTTTGTTTGTCTGAAGATAAAATTGAGAGTTTGCAAACCCAGTGCAAGTGAATTGAGGTCTGCAAAACTTGTCACTAGTTGTAGGATGGGAGCATCCTGAAATTTGTTCATGTTCTGAAGCTTTGTAACAGTGGAGAATGGTACCATCAAACATCATTTTATTTTAAACTTGAATTTCTAAAATATCATCTTCTGTTAATTGTCAGTTCCAACAGAAAAAATATTTTATGATCATATATCTGTGAATATCATTAGATATAAATGTACATGTCTGTTCACTCTTATGTTTGTTTTTTGTCTTGAAGATTCTTGGATATCCCAGTCAGCTTCCTTCCCTAGGAATCAGAAGCAACCAGGTGTAGATTCCTTGTCACCTGTAGCGTCACTTCCTAAACAGATTTTCCAGCCTTCTGCGCAGCAGCAGCCTTCCAAACAGGTTAAAGTCACATGTGCAAACTGCAAAAAGCCTTTACAAAAGGGACAGACTGCATATCAACGAAAAGGATCAGCTCACCTTTTTTGTTCTACTACCTGCCTCTCATCATTCTCACACAAACCCACTCCAAAGAAGCTTTGTGTTATGTGCAGAAAGTAAGGGATTTTTAAATTTTTTTTCATATTAGCAGCTAAATCCAATAATAATAGAGATTCTCTCACATGTGAGAGTTGCTCCATTAATGATATAAAATCTGACTATACAAGTACTTTATATAGTGTAAATTTAATCTTATTTGGAAATATTGAATTCACTGGCTGCTATAACAAAATAAAAAGTCTACCAGCTTTTGAATTCGGTGTATGGCAGATTTGTTTCTATGAAAGCCAGTATACTAAAAATTAACGTTTGGGTCTTATTTTTTAAAGACAAGGTGTCCAAGTTCTAATATATCCTGTGACAAGATGTATTCCTTATATCTGAAGTCCTATATGAAAAACGAGGACCGTGTGTGGTATAGAAAGCATTAATTTTGATAATGTATATATAAAATCAGGAGGCTTCAAAAGGAGGAGAAACTGATACTTGTAAGAGGCTGGAAGAAATTTGGGAGCTCTTCCACTGTTGGCAGTGTGGGGAGAGGAGAAGCCTTAGACTTGCCCCATAGTTGGGGCAACTATGGCAACTTTTGAAGCTGAAGATATCTTAAGTGAGCAGTACAAAGGGAGTGACAGGCATAAAGTGACTTGTTCTAAATTATTGGTTAGGTTTGACTTGTAATTGTTTGTTACTTCCTAAACTTAAAATTGCCAAAGAGGAGTCTTCCATAATTGTGCTGTTGTAGTGTTAGGTGTACAGAATAGTTGTACTTTTTCTTTCTGTGTACTGATTACTGAGATACTTGCAGTTATTCATATGTTTTCAGTAAAGCCTCAATCCAGCACAACCTGCAGTGACACTGGTTAAATGATGAATTCTTGCTGAAATAAAGAAGGCTTTCAGTAAAAACTGCCTTTGTTATTGTGTGTTTTGGAGAGGGTGGTCTTTGGTCAACCATGGATTTAAACTAGTGAAAAAGTTTTACTTCAGTTGTGCAGTGTGGTGGATTAATGGCTTGTGTTCAGGCTACTGATCTCAGTATCTCTTCTTTTTTTCCCCCCTTCTTTTTCTTGAGACTCAGTAAAAATAAACTATAGAAAGTATTGATACCTTGTGTATTCATACCTTGGTACACTGAAAACATAGCAGACTTACCGTATTTTAGCTTTCATTCAATACACGCAAAAGCTCAAATTCTCTCAACCCTTGCCTCTACAGAGCTAGTTAAAAGCACTGTGTACTCTTTCTGTTGGCTTATAGATGTTTATACACATGGTTTTCTTTAGAAGTAACTTGGTGACTACCATATTCAGCTAGTTGTATTATATATAAAGATGAAGGTAGACTAATCTTTTTATTTCTGACTGAAATAGTGAAAATTCATGGCTAAATGTGTGCTCTCTTGCACCATTGGAAATACTTATCTGTATATTGTAAGAGGCTATATATAAAACTGTCCTAAATGAAGAGACTTTATTTTTTAATTATGAGAATAGTTTATTTCTAGCTTTTGGAGTTACTTAAAATAGTTTTAGTATATTTGATTACAGAGAACCTCTGTGAAGTCACCTTTGACAATTTTTGAGGTGATATTGGTATTTGCTTTTCCACTAGCATGCAGTTGCGTACTCAGTCACAGTTAAATAGAAGGCAGTATA
This sequence comes from Phalacrocorax carbo, assembly GCF_963921805.1. NCBI lineage: Eukaryota > Metazoa > Chordata > Aves > Suliformes > Phalacrocoracidae > Phalacrocorax > Phalacrocorax carbo. The sequence continues at coordinate 198,575,037 of NC_087513.1, read as the reverse complement.
CGCATGAAATTGTTCCTCTGAGCACGGCCTCATTGTGAAGCCCAATCTTATCCAGCCTTTTTAAGCTTTTTTTAGCTTTATTGCCAAATTTTTGCTATCTGCTTGTAGTAAACCAGGTACTCTGCTTGTACTTGCCTCTGTTCTTTTCCCACTAAACCAGACATAATATTGTCAGATTGCAGCTCAGTGAAAGGATAAGGGAACTCAAGCAAAGTCCAGATCTTGAATGTAGGTTGGATAGATGGTAACAGTTGATATGTCATAGGTCTGACGTTCAGAGGTAATGCTCAGGTTTATATTTAAATATGTAGATTACTTTAAGTGGAAAAAGTGATGCATACAATAACTTCTTAAAAAACCTGTAAAACCCCATCTGAAAAGTCAGATTTCTTAGGTATTTTATTGTAAACCACTTTCCTAGAACTCTTCTGAACCTTTGAAATTATTATAAACAGGAAAATACAGGGAAATATCCAGCCTTCTCCTTAGTGTTTATAATTTTTATTGACTTGTGTTACTCATTTTGACTTCACACTTGTGTCCTTTGATAGAACTTAATATGTGCTTTGATACAAGTTTATAGTGTTTGTAAGTCCTGGTGGAATCCAGCCAGGAACTGTAAGCTCCTTAGGGCAGGAGCTCTGGCTTTGTTTTGCGGAGCAGTGGTAATACTTGCCAACACAAACCCTTACTAGCTTGCTAAAGGGCAAGCCAAAATCTGCTGACTTCCCTTTGATGGAAGAGGGCAGGCTTGCAAGTGTTAATATCCAGGGGTGGTACGAGTTTTTCAAGGGAGTCTGTCTAGGGAAGCATACAGCCATTTTTCCAATGTTTTCCACACATCCTGGTTTTAGGGCTAGGTATGAGTGTCTGGAGTATGTCTTTAACAGCTGGTGATCCATTGTGATGTCAGTAGAAATCCAGATGTGCCCAATCAGTTTTTGTTCTAATTTTCTGCCCAATAGAATTTCCTGTATGTCAATAATAGTTTTTTTACTTAGAGGGCAAAGAGGGAGGTGTTTACTCCTCCTCGTTACTGCTTCTAACTTACGGTGTGTGATAGTTTGGCATTAAGAGTGAAACTGCCATGCTTGTCAGTGTACCTTTGTTAAGTTAGCAGCGTGTGCAGCATACACTGAAGATCAAGGAATTCTATAATTAACTTCAGTGAAAAACAGTGTGAGTCAGTTTGGTTAGAAGGAGGATTGTTATCTTTCAGATTAATTTTATTTTGGTTACTTGTCTGGTTTAATGCATTAAATTGGTGCACTTTTATGGGCAACTGCATGAAGTGTTCAGGTACTTTGGAACTTTAAAGTTATGATGGAATTAACTTTTAAAATTTGAAGTTGTAAAGCTTCCAGGCAAGTTTGTGTATAGTTTTAAGCTTTTTGGTTATATTTATGAGAAAATAACCTTCTCTCCTCCCCATGTCCTATCCTGAGAGTAATACTGCGAATTGGTGGAGTTTTATACAAATAAAGACCATTTCTTGCCTTTTACTATGAATCTGAATTTTTCATGTGAAACTTAAGTATAGCTTTTGTGTAAAGTTGCAAAAGGGGGCTGATTTTAAATTTGCTATAATTAATTTTTTGTATAAATGAGTTTGGCAAGCTGTTACTGGATGGTGCATTACTGTCACTTAGTTCTAGAATTATGTAATGGGAAAAAATAAATCTAATCCAAACAAAAAAAAAGGTTTTTACACAGGAAGGCATTGTACTTGAAGTACTTGTAAAAAACATTATTAAACTTGGTGTTTGACATGTGACTAACAACTGTATACCAGTTTTGGTTTGAAATGTAAGCATTAAAAGGAAGAATGAATCTTGTAACATGTAAAGTGTTCTTGTTTAAATACATATATGTATTTATACACAAACACACTAGAGGTTTTTTTGTCTTTCAGAGATATAACAACAATGAAAGGTACCATTGTTGCTCAAGTTGATTCAAGTGAGTCTTTCCAGGAGTTTTGCAGTACATCATGTTTATCCTTCTATGAAGATAAACAGAATCCATCAAAAGGAGTTTTGAATAAATCAAGATGTACTATCTGTGGTAAACTAACTGAGGTCTGGTTGACTGGTTTTCTTCTTTTTATCTTTCTCAGTAATGACAATATTAATAACTTGTATTCTGAAATAAGAGAACTGAAAATAAGGAAATTTGAAATATGATTCAGTATTTTCATACACAGTGAGCTATTAACATATGCAGGCTTAATATTAATGAAGAGCAACTGAAGGAAGAAAGAATTCAGAGGTTAATATTTGATTTTTGTTTCAGAAACTTGAAGTGTCTTTTGCTGATCTTGTAGCTACTGTCAACACTTTCATCAGGTGTAGAAACTTGTAATTATAACCCAGATCTCCCACATAGAAGAATTGCTAATGAAAAAAGTCAAGATTTACAGCATTATTGACTTTATTTTTACTGTACATTTTGCAAAAATTATGCAAATGTTTTTAGATATGTAGAATATACATTATTTTAAGTTCTTATTAATGTATTAATTTACTCTCGATGCCATGACTAGGTCCACCCTTGTTCAGGCTGCTACTTTACACAGCATATGTGTCTGGCCGGTTTTCGCATGCCATGTTGTTAGCCTGCAAATTGAGTATTTTATAAAATTGCATAAATTGACCTTCTACTGTGATATGCAAGTATTACATCCTTCCCTCTGATCTTTGCTTCTAGGCTACAAGAACAAATGGGTCCAAGGTTGTTTTTCCAGAACTTTGGAGACAACAGAAACACTGATATCTGTTTTTGTATTTCATGGTCATTTCAAGCATCTCTGTTATTAAATAATGAGCTAGTGCAATCTGGTTTTGGTTATTATACTTATGACTTGTCTAGTAGTTTCAAGCAACTTTATGCTTGTGTGGTAATAAAATATGGGTTTTATTCTTATTTTTTAGATTCGTCATGAAGTTAGCTTTAAAAATATGACTCATAAGCTGTGCAGTGACCATTGCTTCAATAGATACAGGATGGCAAATGGTTTGATAATGAATTGCTGTGAGCATTGCGGGGAGTATTTGCCCAGTAAAGGAGCTGGAAACAATATTCTTACTGTTGATGGTCAGCAGAAAAGATTCTGTTGTCAGAACTGCGTTGGTGAATACAAGCAGGTAATTACTACTTTACCTATAAATTAAAATTAAACATCAATACTCCTTAAATATGTCCTGTTATTCGTAACATGGTTTTACTTCTCATTAGAAGTCTTAAGTAACAAAGACTTCTAAAAAATGAAATTAATTCCAGTGAGGGCAGACTATCTGGAATGGACTTTTTACTACTGGCTTTTTTTGATGTTGCTGTAATAGCAATGCCTATCTGTTATTAATGAAAATAACACTAAAATTAAACTTTCTGTTAATAATTTCTGTTTCTTTCCAATGGGTATATCACTTGCGAGTATATTAATAGCAAGCCTACTGGTCCTTAAGTGATGTTCTATTTTAGATATAAAAGCTCGCTTGAATGCAATCAGAACACTCAAAAATGTGCAGAGCATACAGATTGGACACTGCTGTGAGAATGCTCTCACTGATTATGCATTGGCTACGTACCTGTTTATGTTTAATCTCCTTCACTGTGCAGCATAGGATTTCAAAATTTGATTGTTGCTTTCATCCTTCCACATGTTAAATTTTGTGCTTTTTTATTTACTTGGTTTGGTTTTTATGTAGTTTTATGACCGTTAGAATAGTAATTAATTGTTTTGGTTAAAAATAATTCTAAATCAAGAAATGTGGTGCTGATGTCTTTTACATATTGCAGAGCTAGTTTAGCTCTGAACCATTGCTAATGTTGGCTGGAAGGTTTAAATGTTAATCACAGTATTTATGGTATAATAGGATAGCTATGAAATATTAAAACATTTTGGGGGAATTTTTTTCCCTTTGGGTTTTTTGCTTACTACATTCTGCTCTGAGTTTGTAGGGTTAATGTTATGAAATATGAAAGTACTAATTTACTAGCAAGAAATGCCTTTATCTGATTTTTGAAGGTCACACTTGAATATGAGTCGCCCCACTGCTGCACATTGCTTTGGGTTCTTTCTTCATCTCTTCCATTTTTAAGAAACCAATGGTCCAAGCGAAGAGGGAGTGCAGTGCTGAACATATTTAGGTTCTTTAATGTTGCATCATGTGTACTTGTGTTTTCTCTTTGGACATTCAGTTTTGATACTTTTGGGGATGGCTGTTGTTTTGTATATGCAATGTGCAAACAGCAAATCTGGAAACATGCATATGTAACTAGCGTAACTGAAAACGTAACATAAGCGTTATTCTTTTGTCACAGCTATACCAAAAGGGACAGGATAGGTTTCCAAGATACTAAAAACATAGTCATGCCCAGAAGCCATGGAAAAACTTGAAGAAACGTTGAATACTGTCTCTCGAAGGAACAAAAAGGCATGAGATTAACTTTGAACTTGAGACATTCCCACACAACCTTTATAACATGCACTGCACATGGAATTATGAAATGAACGTGGAATTTTGAGAGGTCGAATGATAAATCTGTACTTAACTTTCATTACAGACTGTACTCTGTTCAGATATTTTTGTATTTTGTGTTTAGATATGTATTTGAGAATGAGGAGGATATGGGTAGCAAGTTGTATGTTCTGGTTTGATCTGGGGCGGAGGAGCAGTTTGCAATACCAGGAATCTTCACAAGTAGTGTCGGGTATTACGCATTATTGTGAGGATCCTTAAGAGAACGTATAAAATTAAGACGCATTGTTTTGGTGCATTCAGTTCTGACAGCAGACTTCATTCAAGCAAGTTCTTAAATATTTTGTGGAAATATTTGGTACTGGGGAACTCTAATAGGCTGAGAAGCTTTATTCTAGTGCTCATGTGCATCTGGTTTGGAGTGGTGATTAAGAATAATTCTTAACTGGTAGGTTTCAAATGTTCCTGGAGTGTGGGGGTTTGGGGGTATTTTTGATATTAAGAGACACTCAAATGATAAAATTAGTTTTTTAGTTGTTGTAGGTGCCAAAGTTGCTCAGGACACAATTACTTGAGAATATGTAGTTGTCTAGCAGGGTTTATTTAGGTTTGAACTTATATTTGCATTAAGGTTTTTTTGAACTGAATGTATTCAAGGAATTCTGTTTTTTTTTTTTATAAAAGGAATTTAGACTTTAGAAAATGTCATGGCCCAATGAGTTGTCAACAATTGGTAAACTGTAGGTTGCTTTATTTGGTCATAATGATGTTTTCTCGGAAATTTTTTATTAGATCTTGCTTTTAAAGGAGAAGCGGTGAAGGAGAGAATGTGGGAGAGTTGCTATTACATTCTGAAATAAACTCAATGGAATCCGTATTACAGGAAAAGTTGATGTACCATTTGATAACAGCATTGTGTTGTACAACTCATTATCGTGTGTCACATAACAGTTTTAGCAAATGTTTTCTTACAAACAGTTGTAAAATACGTAGGCCTTACTGCTATGAGCTTTGTATTAAGCAGTTTATATTGTAAATGTCATACACCTATCGATATGCTATACATCTGTAGTAGTAATAAATGAAAATGATTCTTACTACTTGTACCTATCTATATACTCAATCCCTATTTTTTTAAATAAATATTACACTGATTTCAACAATTAATTTTCAGTAACTTATAATGGACATTTTTTTTTTCCTGGAATGAAAAATTAAAATTGTGGGTAATAAAAATTACTGTGGCTCTTGGAATGGCCACAGAGTGCAAATAATCCATCGGCTACAAAGGGTTTCTTTCCTCTGCTTTAGACTGTTGGTGGGAGTAAAAACCAGTGTTATTCATGGGATGGGGAGAAGGTTTTTTGTGAAGTGCCTAAGACACCTTTCAAAGTGATGGATGCACTTAGCTTTCTACGTACCAGTTTCAGAACCTGCTCTCAAATATTGCATCCTGTGTTTTGCTTTTCTGAGAGGTGATGGCTGTTCTTTCTTACCTAAAACTGAAGTAATTACAGAGTGTAGGTTTCTTTCATATTAAAAAAAGCTAGGAAAAAGAGAGTAATAAATTACGTAAGAATTAAAAAAAGTTAAATAGATATAGCCTAACTAATGCTCACTGTGGTTATATGCAAGAGCATGTTAATTCCCTGGTGGCACAACAGCCATTCCTGAAGACAGCTAAGTGCAAGTCAAGCTTTTTTAAAAAAGAGAAAACTACAATAAAATACTTCCTCAAAAAATGAAAATGAAATCGCTGAGACAATGTAGGTAAAATGTTGAAACAAAACCCTTATTGGAAGTGTTGGGTTTTTGGTTTGTGTGGGGTTTTTTAATGTGTGTGTGTGTGTGTTTGGTTTTGGTTTTTAGTTTTGTTTTTCATTTTTGTTTGGTTTCTTGTTTGTTTTTGTTTTTTTTTAAACCTGAAGGCAACTGCTGCTTCTAGATTATAAATTCTTTACTTGCTGCACTAAGTTTCAAACTCTTCACATGTAAAAGGGCAAGAGGGACTTAAAGAATGATGCTAAACAAAACAAATAAAAAAACAACGCTAGAAGAGAATGAGATCATATCTGACAAGGAGGTGGCTAAATTGTTAATGCCGTTGTGCAAATGCAGAAATGTTTTATTTCTTCGAGTAAGCATTTCATATAATTAAAATGAGAACTTAACCATTTTAAAAATTACTGTAGTGATTCATTTAAAAATAAGTATCTATGCAGCAAATTGAAACAGATCCCAAATGTGCCTGCCACGAAGATGTATTAACCAAAAGCACGTATATATGTTGTTTCAATGTTTCTGATACTATTGCATATTTTGTGTCTCCACAAAATTAGTTGACTTCCTCTTCAAGGACCTTGCCATGTTTTTTGTGTCTTGGTTTCCTGGATTTGGGTACAGGCTTGACAACCTGTTTCTAAGGAACAGGTGAATTATGTGACTTGGCTTGTGCAACCAACCATACCTTTTAATTTTCAACTATTCAACTAAGATAAAGCCAAGTCTGTGTCTACTTTTTTTAAAGCACAGTCTTTAACTACTTTGGCCTGATCAGTCCACAGTGTTCTTGATTCTGCCATGAAAGCATTTAATGCTTTACTAGTTTAAAATGTTCCTTCAGTTTTTTTCCTTTGTTTCATTAGCTAAAATTATTTTTGTTAGAATATGACCTGGGATTTGCTTGCTTTGGGTTCTTCTTAAAAGTTATCTTCATATGTTATCAGAAAAAGTGGGGACGGACCTCTAGCTATTTCGAATATCTGTGGAATGAAGTGAGTACTAGGTGAATGTAAGCTAAACGAGTATTTTCCTAGTTGGAGAGGATGCTTGCAGTATCTTTTCATCAGTGAAAATTTTTCATCTAGTGAAAATTTTCCTTCAGTACTGAATAAAAGTATATTTGATTGGCTTTTTTGATTAGATGAAGACTTACTACTGAACGTGCTTCAAGACTAACCAGGCTATGTTATCTCTTTAAGCTATTCACTTATAAGCAATAGAAAAAAACCCAACCATGGCAGTTGCACTTCCTTCTTTCTAATTCTGTTCCCTGCCAAACAGCTGCTTTTGTGAAACTCTTAAAAATCATTTCATGTGCTTTATCTGTGTGCCAGGCTTTAGGAGCCTTCACTGTATATACAATAATGTGCATATCAGTTGTGCAACTTACGACTCATTGCTCATGTAGAGTTTGTATATAGTCTCACAAAAGGTATTGTTATCTACTGGTTTAAATTTCACTGAATGGTATGCTAGAATGTCTTGTCATGTAGTACTTCAGTAGAAGCATCTAGGGTTTTCAGCTGTGTTTTGTCCCATGCAGTGTCTGTACTTTTTCTGTGCTGCTTTGCTATTAAGACAGATCTGTCCTTCTGATTTTGATAGTGTGATTAACTACAAAGTCTGCTGCTGCCTGCTGTTGTTACTGCTTTCTAAGCTCTTGTTTCCAAGTGTCTATTTCAAGAGTAAATACTGTTGACAAAGCCAGTAATTGTGAGAGTTGAACAGCTCCCCTATGTTGAACTATTAGAAATACTGACCTCTAATGTTTATGGTTTTTTTAATTTCTGGTCATTTTTAAAAAGAAGTTCTGTGGTTTCAGCCAGTTCAAACTGTGGTTTAACAGTGGAATCTCTTCCTCATATGGTAAACCACTTCTGTCTCACTTCACATAATAGTTTGGTGTTAAGTAATCTCTGGTAATACTGAAGTCTGATACTATGTATGCTTCTACAAATGGGAGATAGCTAGATGCACTTTATCCCATCTGCCGTGGTTAAATGACAGAAATCTTTATCAGCCAAGAAATAACTCAATTCCTCTTCCTTCCTGCTTAGTGGGTGTGTGCACGTGTGTGTGTGAGGCCTTTTGGTACTCATGCCTCCAGTTTCCTGCGTCTCTGATGCAAATCAAGTCCTTCTAGAAACCACCCTGATCTACCTTTTCTTTTACTTGCTCTGGTTTCTGGAACCATTGCTTTTGCCATTTCTGCTTCCAATGTCTGTCTTCAGCTGTAGAGTTTGCTGCTCCTCAATAAAAACTATATAATCAGCTTCCTTAGGCACCTGAATATCGCTCATAGGAAGTGTTCAGGATGTCATTTTGTCACTATTTTAGCAGTAAAATGAGATCGGTACACCAGAGATATTAAAACAGCTTTGTAGTTCTGAAGAAAAGTACTTATGGTCGTCAAAATCATGAGGTGTGATCTGTGTGAGAGCACAGGAAACGCTTAGGAAGAGGAAGCAAGGAGGCGATATGACTAGGTATTGGAGTTAGGATGGATATAACTACACCTGGGCACTGCTGTCCCTGGAATAATTGGACAGAATTGAGGGGAAGGGGGAGAAAAGGCAAAAAACCAGCTGAAACATTCAGTTAATGTAAAAGTAACATGCTCATTGAGGCAGGGGAAGAAGGGATGCAGCCCTGCTTTTCTTGAAGGCATGAAGGCAAGAGTCTTGAGAGCAGGAATAAAACTGACAAAAAGAGGGAGCACTGGCAGTTGGATATGCCTGAAAAGTTACTGGGCAAGTTACTGATTTGGCTGTTTGCAGAGTTCTGCTGATGGAATGTAAACACAAATCAGGTGTTCAAGGGCCACAAAAGCAATTACTTCAGCTTTTGCTTTTAAGACTTGCACAAATGCTTTTGTGACATTACTAACCTTAACCTCTTCTGTTGGATCAGGGAAGAGTTTACAGTTGTTATTCTTGGGGGAGAGATGATTTGGGTGCAGCATCTCAAAAGACTGTATAAATAATAAGGTTTCTTCTTTCTTTGCTGTTACAGATTCTGCTGACATCTGTTTCGTTTCTTAGACATGCATGTTGCTTCAGGATCCATCCAGACAATCCTTCTTTCAAATAAATCTGAAGTAGTTTAGCTGCTGTTTTCTTGATTGCCTTACTAATGGATCTTTTGTTGTAGAATTCCATGTAATGAATATCTCTGGGTTTCTGCTTACAGAAAATTTCTATCTTCTTTCTCCTTTACCTTTCTGTTTGAACACAGGTTGACTGTGTTTCTGTTCAGAATATTCTTTTCTAAAAGCTTTCACAGTATTTATCTTATTTCTAATCTGAAACTGTTACTCTGTAAAGCTACCAGGGAGAAATTTACCTGGATTGAGAAGTGTGTACCAATCTGTTTTATCATGGACCATATAAGTTAAACTGCAAAGCATTTCTCTTAACTGGAAACAAATCACTGGGCTGCTACATGGTGTTGTAGCAATCAGCTGGTAATCTGGTGTTCTTGATTGACTGGCCCTTGCCTGGGAGAAGTTGTAGCAAGAATGCTTTCTTTACACTGTGGGCATGTTCTTCATCCTGCGCTCTCGCCTTCTGAAGGCACCTGAAGCAGATCATACTGCTTTTTTCAGTCAAGAATAAAAGTCTGTAGCACTGATGCCTAGATGCAAGGCACTAATAGCATAAAGCCTAAAGAAATACCTTGCAGCCAGAAAGTTCAAGAACAGAGACTCTCACTAGTTTCAGGTGCAAACAGAAGTGAGGCTTATTTCTAAAATACCATGAGATTACAGTGTTGGTCTGATACTTATTTTGGGACTTGATGTTTTTTCTTAGTAGGATATATGCAAGAAGAGCTCTAGACTTCAGCTTTCATGATCCTTTCAGTAAGATGTAAAGGAAGATCAAGATTCCTTCTAAAATTATTTTGCTGATAATGGCAAGAGCAAAATCTCAGAAACACACCAAGTGAATTTTCTCTTTCTGCCATGAATTTGGATTTCTGTTGCAACAATACTTGTATTTCTGGAATATATCCCATACATTTGTGTTGTCTTGCACCTTGATAGCCACTTTTATAGTTGCCTGTTTGAGTTCAGCGCTATCCTAGTGGACAGAATGAAGATTTGAAATGTATATAGAACTAGTAACTCCTAAGAATTTTCAAATTGCATGAAGTGTTTTATAATATATCTTTTCTCAGTTACTTATCCTGAGATACCTGTCATGAAGTAGACCTGATTTCTAGGATTAAGTCTCTAATAGGGTATACAAACAAATCATGAAAGGATGAATGAGTTTAGAATAAAATATAATAAGAACAGAAGAATAGTCAGGCTTCTGCATTTGCCTTATGCATTATGCTTAGGAAGAGGTCAAATATGCAATGGTATCTAGCTAAAATTAGGTCATCTCAATGCAGAATCTAGGTGGAGTAGTGAGGGAGAGGCATAGTCAGATAAGCTTCCCCTCAGAGAGCACTGGGCTATTATTCTCTAGAAATTTTGCCTCTGTACTAACTTGAATTTTTGTACTTAGTAATCTAATTGATACAATTTTCTTTACTAATTTGTTTTTACTTAAAATTTTCCATAAAATAGCAGTCCATAAATTTGCATGTATTTTATAGGCCACTGTAGATTTGAATTTGCTGGAAGTGGTGCATAGAAGGAAAATGCTTGGTATTTTCTTTTGTGGATTGGTTTTGAGGTAATTCCACCTTTGAAGGAAACTTGAAACTGAAACTATTTTGAATGTGCAGGGTTTTGTCTATAATCATTTTTGGCTACCATTGAAGTATTGTGGGGAGCACAAGGTGTAGTAGTACTTCATCTGGAATGGAAGGAAACTGCCAAGAAAGCAGCTCTGGAAAAAAAAGACTTGGGTGTCCCGGTGGACAACAAGTTGAACAGGAGTGCCCTTGCAGCAAAGATGGCCAACTGCATCCTGAGTTCTGCTACAGAATGTTTGAGGTTAGAAGGGACCTCTGGGGGTCATCTTGTCCACCCTGCTCAAGCAGGGTCACCTGGAGCAGGTCGTCCAGGACCATGTCCGTTTGTGTTTTGAATATTTCCAAGGATGGGGACTCCACAGCCTCTCCGGGCAACCTATTGCTATATTAGCAAGAGTAGTCAGCAGGTGAAGGGAAGTGATTTGTGTGCCTTGGCCCCCCTGTCCTCTGCACTTGGGAGACTGCATCCGGAACACTGTGTCCAGTTTTGGATTCCATAGGATGAAAGGCATTGATACACTGATGCAAGTTCAGTGGACACCCACCAAGATGTACAGAGGGATGGAACGCATGACAGAGGAGGACAGTCTTGGGAAATCTTAGTTTGTTCAACCTTGAGAAGGCTAAAGGAGGAGCACTTATCTAATGGGAAGGTATAGAGAGGACAAAGTTGGACTCTTTGAAGAAGCGCATAGTGGAAGGGTAAGAGACAAGAAGACACAACTTGAAAACCAGGGGGGAAACTTGATTTAGATAGAAGGAAAAGTTTTTTTTCCTGTGAGGGTTGGTGAAATCCTCCAAAGAGGCTTTGGAACGATCATCCTTGGAGTTGCTCAGACTTGACCAGCTCTGGGCCTGCTTTGAGGAGGAAGTTGCACTTGACCCCTGGGGATCCCTGTCAGTCTACACAGTTCTGTGATTCTATATATATATAAGTATATATATACTTCTGAAACAAAACATGAAGCAGTGATGTTTAAAATGGACAGTGAGGAAGTTTAGTATTTCTTTCATTCCCTCTTTACTTAGCAATGAAGATTCTGGTATTCTTTGTTTTGTTACTCTGTCTTCCAGTGAATTTCTTTCTTTTCTCTCCTGACCATGAAATACCAACAACACTGACACAGCTTAAGATTTTTTAAATTTCTTTTCTGAACACCGACTTTTCCTTGAGGATGGTTAAAATACTAAATTGGGGGGAAAAAAATACCCCTCTGTAATAAGATCATAATAAGATCATGAGAACAGCTGTTCTCATTCAGATCAGGGATAGAGACTCCTGTGGATGTATGTAAGTGGGCATGCAAGGAAGAATAAGAACAGGGCAAGTACTTCAGATATATTTGCCCTGAGCATTTTCTTAGCTTCTGAATCTCTAGAGGTCAGGGGATTTCTTGAACTTCATGCAATGTTCCAGTATGCTATTTTTAGTAAATATCTTTAATAAATGCTTGTTCAGTCTCCTTCTGAACACATACAAGCAGTTTTTCCATCCGTGACACTCTTCGGTAAGTTCTGCTGACTTGCTGTTTGTTATGTGAAGCGCTGTCTCTGGTTGGTTGTTTTGAAACTTGTGTTGGTATTCATATGCTATATTTGTTAATATTGGAAAAGACAATGAACAGTTGATCCACGATGCCCCACATTATACCATTTTCAGTTGTTTTACTATCCTCTCACGTTATCTTGTTTCCAGGCCAAAATCCTTACCTACTAAGAATGCTCTTTGACCCTATGTATTACCGTAGTTCCTAGTTTTAGTGACTCTTCTGTTTGTTTATTCTAGCTAGAAGGGTACTTCTAGGGAAAGGATTCTCAAATCCTAGTATTTCTACAGAACTACAGAATGAAATTAATACTGCAGATTCTTAGAGATTAAAGACATGTTGTGATGAATGTGAGAGTAGAAACAGAAGGTACCTGAGAACCTTGAGAAGAAGAGAGTCTCACCTAGAAACTTGATGCTTAAGGTAACCCTGCTCGCTGCAGGAGGGTTGGACTAGACCTTTAAAGGTGGCATCCAACCTGAATTGTTCAATGATTCTATGACTCTAAGAACAAGACATGATTCTTAGTTTGCATTATGGCTATCTAAAAACACATGGGATAATACAGTACAAGGTTCTTTGTTGTCAATGGAGGAAACTTTTGAGTTAGATGATTGAATGTTTGAGACACTTGTGTAATGCTGATTGATGAATACTTTCAGGTATGCTTTAATCTTTTTTATAATAGTGTTGTACTCCTTGGTTTTTGAATGGTTTTAATATTCAAACTTCTAAGTTTGGGGAGTGCTGGCAAGAGTAATAAAAATGCAGGAAAAAGTTCAGCTTGAAGGAGATGATGATTATGATGTTTTGGGAGCAATACATTTGAAGAGGTTTCAGGCCTTTCATTTTTTTTTGCTTCACCGGTGTCAATGTTCTTCACTTGCGTCACAATATGTCTAAACTTCTAATAATACAGAAATGCGCAGATGCTCTTAGTTGCTGTGACAAGAATAAAGTGAGAGCTTTGCTGTTATGCTTTTGTTTCTACCTAAAGAATCTTCTGCATCCTTGATATGTTTTTTGGAAATTCATGTTCTTTGTAGTGTTGATAATTTAGATCTAGGTTTGATAGATTATTACTAGATATTGGTAAAGATTCTTCTTGCTTTTAAGTTTTGAGAGATCTAGGGTGAAGTCGGTAAACAACTCCAGTATTATAAGGATATTTGAAATTCAGAAGTGATGGGCGTGCCGCTGCACTGTACTTTGTGTGCATGGTCCTTTCTTGACATGACTTAAATAATGAGATACTTGACATGTTTGTTAGCAAATCTATTTCTACTTTCAAGGATTTTTGTTGAAAATAGTTTGTTGGATAAAAGGAATCTTTTCTGATTATGCTTTAATCGGCTTACTATAAATTCATTTATTATAACCTGTATTTCCATTTTGTCTCTTGAAGTCATCATGGCCTCAGTTTGATCTCCCCCCTCCCCCCCCGCTAGAGCTTGTGAAAGCTTCACTTACCAATGCATTGTTTTCTGATTATATTCTGAATGCTCTTTGTTAAGCTGTTTGTCAGCGTATTTGTATCAATGCTTCTAGATTTACATTTTGGTTTATTCTAGAGGTACCAAGGCTATTTGCACATGCAGGTTTTTTTCATGGTGGTTGTCCGTTAAGCTTGTTCCAAGAAGTGAAGTCCTTTGTAAACTGTGACCTCCTGTGTTCTCACTGGTAGTATATCTTGAAGTATTTTTGATGCCCTGCTTTTGTCTATTAGCCTGTAAGAGGAGATGAATGTATAGTGGAAGAATAGCTCCAACTCATAGAACAGTACAATTGCTGCATTTTGGTCTCAGTAGTACTTAGTGTGAATTTTGCCAGTATTGTGGTGGATTAGGATTATTAGGTGCTGGGTAGCACATTTAAATGCAAAAAGAAAAAAAATTAGATGAAAGATCCTGGAGTTGTATAAAATATTGTCCTGTAGGTAGGAGCTTGGTATCTTGACACACATTGATTTTTGGAGGAAATCCACAGCAAAGGTTTCATCAAAGCAATGTGGAAATTGTGAAGTTGTGTGGTATTTTGAAATTCTGCTGGTCTCTGCAAGATGCTACACCCAGTTTGTGGCAGAGGCATGTATATTTGTATGTCCTTATGTACATGTTTTTAATATAGGGAAGAAAATACCTGTTATAAAACCATAAGTTTCTTCTCTGGCTGTAAACCTGGATTTAGGTAGTTCTCAAATGTAAGTAGTTAAAGATATGAAGAGCAAAGATACCCACTGAGGCTTTGGTACAACGAACAGAGAGAGAAGCACCTATGAAACATGCTTTGCCTTTCCTTCCCTCTTTAGACCTTGAAAAGAGAGGTAGTGCCAAAATTATTCCCAACATAAGGGAAAAAATCATAAGTGCCTAAGTGTCAGTAGTGTATTTTCTGATATTCAATAAGGAGAGAGTCTGTCTGATAGGAGACTCGTCGCTGTTCAGTTGAGGAATTCTCTGTCATCACTATCAAAACCATGATGCTATTTCTATGGGCAGGGAAGGTATCTAGGCATTTTTTTCTGAAACTTGCTTTATGGTGCTTGAGATATTTATATAATACTGAAGTACATAATACACGTGGCAGATCAGAACTATTGATTTTGTGTTGACTGTGTCATTGGTAGTTCTGCTTGGTGCAACTTTTCCGTGCTTTTTATAGAACACTTGCTCCCTTCTGTGGAAAACTGTGGATTGACTGACTGCTGTGTTAGGAGATGTCAAAACTGAGTCTGTTACGAGGTTGAGAGTCACAGTTCCTCATTGGATCCAATGAGGAGCATAGGAACTCTGCAGTGTGTTTTTCCTGCTTGGAGGACTGCAGCTAGGAGAGCTGAGAAATTAGAGGTTCTCTCAACAGTGCTGCTATAAGAAACTGCTACACCTAACTCATATTTCATAATATTAAGGATCTTATCATTTGGAGAGTACAAGTTTTTTTCAAAGTTTAGCACCGTTATTTACCTTTCATCTTTGCCGTGCCAGATTCCTGTTTCTTTTCATAGAACCATTGTCCTGTCAACAAGGAGAGAGGAACAGTGTTATTTCAAACTCTCCAACTCAGCACAACTTGCTGTATGCTCTTACCCCGGTTCACAGTTTGCAGATGGTGGTGTTTAGGATGGGATTTTTTTGTTTCGGTGGTTGGGGTTTTTTGAGGGGTGTGTGTTTTTTTTTGTCTCTACACAAAAGTTTTAGTTTTAGCCAGCTTCCATGCAAGAGTAAGAGACCCATCCATAGTGCTGAATGCTCTTGAGTTAGTTAATACAGGAGAGTTCTGACAGGGAAACAAAATGCAATAGTAAGTAAATTAATTTTTACTCTGTGTTGGTTCTACCATAATTTAAAACCAAAAGCCAAACATAGTTTTAACTAATGCATTGTTTTGCTTTGTTTTATGTTTTAGAAATATGGCAAATTAACATCTTGTACTGGCTGCAGAGCTCAGTGCAGGTTTTTTGACATGACTCAGTGCATAGGACCTAATGGACATATGGAGCCATACTGCTCAACTGCATGCATGAACACACACAAATCAAAATATGCAAAATCACAAAGTAAGTGAAAAGGATGATGGATTTTCATCACTGATAAGAGTAGACACTTTTCTTATTAAGTTCAAACACTGGGGGTGGGTTGCTTGGTTTTCGAATTAATCTATGCAGGTATGACTTTATAGATTTTTAAACTTACGTTTAAAAAAAAAAAAAGAAAAAGATCAATTTATATTCAGCAGTAGTAAATGGACCCACGAGGAATCATTTTTCCCACTGGCCTCTTTGCTTGATGTTGGAAACAGTTTTCAGCTGTCTCAGCTTCTGCCCCACCCACCCCCCCCACCCCCGCCCCCAGAAGCCTTGAGACATAATGTGCTCTGATGTGTCACAGAATGATATTGCAATTTTCATGCATGTGAATTAATATTCTTCTGTCTGTGATCCAACCCTACCCCATTTTATCTCCTCAAGCAACAGCTGGAGAGATAGATGTAGTTACAATGTATATGGATATTCTCTAAAACTTTCAGTCTGTGTGAAAGGAACTGTTTAATAAATCGAATCGGGTGTTCTTAGATATGCAAAGCAGGCATAGATCTCAATTCAGTGAACTCGAAGTTGAAAATCCTCTAGTGAATTTTGTAGAGGAAGGTGCTATTTCGTATTTGATGCTCATCTTTAATGGAGAAACTCAGCAAAACCTCTGCAATTTATTTCCTTTTATGAGACTTATAGAAGCTGTCTGGAAAACAGGCAAATCTTAGCTTTTTACATTGAAATGCTGGGAAGAGCTGTCCTGTAGTCCAGTTTGGTTTTGTTGTTGTTTTATTTTTTTTATTTACTTATTTGTTTGGGTTTTTTTCATTATTGTGTTTGCTTTGTTAGTAAACTACATTTTTCTTTTAGGTATGGGAATTATTTGCCACTTTTGTAAACGAAACTCTTTACCTCAGTATCAAGCCACAATGCCTGATGGAAAACTGTACAACTTTTGCAGTTCCAGTTGTGTAGCTAAATTTCAGGTTAGCTGTTGTGTTAAATCTTTTCCTCCCTATATATTTGTGTACCTGTATTTGTGTTACATCTTTGTATATTAAACTAACCTGCTGGTATATACATGTTTGAGTTACAATTAACATAGCTTCTGGCTCATAATTTCTTTGATCTAAGTACTCTTTCGTTATAACACTAGCTGCTGTCTTAAACTTAAAAAATCAGATAATAAACCCCCATTTTTTTCTTGACACTGTAAGAAAACTCAAAGCAATATCACTGCTCCTCTGACTTTTACCACCCCAGCCTCTCTATGGAGATGGGCCTTGCTGTTTTGCGTTGAAGATCAACCAAGTTTCATCTCTTTCATATGAAATACAGTAACAAAACTCTCACATTGAGTATTGTACTAACAAAGGCATGTCATGGGGAATACTGACTGTCTGTGAAAGGTTAGAGCCTAAGCTATTAGAATGTTTATGGATGAAACTAGCTGTTTAAATTACATTCAGAAACCAGAGTGTTGCAAGCCTAATGATAGGCACACTGGAGGAAGCTGCTATACTTTTTGAAAATGTCATATTTTTAATATGACTTAAGGTTAGAGCGTACATAAAATCTGTTGCAGAGGTTAACCTCTAAGTGATTAAAGAACACTTTTAATGAAAACGTTTCCATTTTTATGTGTAAAAACAGTTTCCCAGATACGCACTGTATAATTGATAATTGCCTCCTCATGTGTGGTTGAACAATTACACCCATACAGGATTTTCCCTTTTGTCATTAAGCTTAGCTGTTTTCTGTCAACTGGAAAGCAGATCAATCTCTTAATTGCTTCCTTAATATACCCTGGATAGGGCCTCCATCACATAGCCCTATTCTGTGCTTCCATCCTAACCAATGTAGTAATGTTTGTCAGTGGAACAGATTAACCATATAGATGCGGATTATTTAGTATGTAATGACAAATACGTAATACATTTTGCAAGCTCATTTGGCGTCTGTTTTATTCTGCATGGTTGTAAAATTGATTGCAGCCCCAAGAGCTCTCAGAACAAAAGGTTTCCACTATCTGAGCAAGAAAAATAAAGCTAGTGAGTGAGAAATACAGCCTGGGCCTTCTTGGATTTGCAGATAAGTCAACATGAAGCAACATTATTGAATATAACTGCTGGATCAGTTGATGCTGGTTGTGAGTTTCTGATGTTACTGAGTCCTTGCTCATGCTTCTGTTGCAGTTTCAGTGCTACATGCAGATCTGTCTCTTTAATGTTGTAGCGGAATTTAGTTAGAGCAGCCATGCAGTCTGTTGAGTTCTCAGTAAAGACTAAGAATGGGTAGGTGGTCACTTGCTTGCAGTTAGTTTGCTTAAACATCTCTGTCAGATTCTGACTTTTCATAGTTTTCATATAATCACTGTCTAGAATAAAATATATTCACCAGTGGGTAGGAGTTGATTGCATGAGAACAGCTTCTTTGTTCCATTCATTCAGTATTTAGATGGAAAGGATGGTATACCACAACATGAGCGTTGGACTGTAAGTGTTCCTTTGAGGCTTTTTTTATACCTAAGTGACACCTAAGGGATTTAACCTAAACGGAGAAAGTGGTTTAATCCATTCAGTCAACCGCAATGCTTTCTGCAATGATCTTTTGAAAAAATGGCTGATCTACTACAGTACTCCGTATTTTTCACTGTTTTCTAATGCAGGTAACTCTTGTTTTAATTTTCTGGCATTATATTAATCCGCTTTTCTTACTGTGCCTGTTCTTCCTCTATGTTTTTCTTTGCTGGGGGTTACACTTCTCAGAACAGAATAACTGCTGTTTCAAGTCTGTCTCCCTTCTGCAAAAATTTTAGTCCTTTTGGTTTACAAATGGGTTTGAACATTTAAATTCCCAATTTGTTTACAGTACTTTAGGGTTAATAGTAATTTTGTTTTATGAATAACCTTTTGTTTCTAGCTAACTTGTTTTAATGTATTAAAATATTCAAAAGGTTCAGTCAAGCTGCTTGTTGTGCAACTTATGCCCATATCTATATTCTCCTTTGTGCAGGTGGCTTGCAAGAGCATTCATCCTTGTAAGAAAGAGGGTAAAGAGAGAGAATAGCCTGCGTGATGTGATTTTTGTTTGGATTTGGTGGTAGAATAGCATGACTGTATCTTGTCTGCAATAATATCCTCCAAGACAGAGCATGAAAGAAGAGTTAAGGACAAAACTTTTCCAAAGTTGTATTGTTTTAAGCCAGTTTTGCTATCAGTACTTTTACTGGGTCAGTTAAAGATCTTGCTCTGAATTTGTCTCTTAAGAAAAAACCAAACTGCTAATTTATTTGTTGTGAATGTGGAGGCTGTAGTACAAGCGTATTCCCAAAATTACCCAATGTATAGGTGTCTTGAAGTACAAGCTGTCTTGCCAAACATGAGCATATGCAAAATCTTCAGAAAATTTGACTGAAGTTTTTGGTTTTGTTTTTTGTTTGTTCTGGGTGTCCCTCCATACCACCACCTCTCCCACCCACTAACTTAAGGATGTATGTGGAGAGTTGTAGGACCAGTATGTGTAAGAATAAGTACAATTGTTTGTTTTTTTTTTAAGCAGGTTACTCACTCTGGTTATTCACTGTGTTCTCTTTCATCATTATCATGGTGTCTGTAAGTGTTCTTTGTTATATACCTTACATCTCTCTCTCTCTCATACACGCACACATATATCTAAAAAAAGGAGTATGGTGCAGCGGCAAGTGTGGGGGAAGCTTGGCATGCTTGCCACAGGAATACTTCTCAAATTTCATTATAATAAAAATAACTGAGGCTTCCACACTGAGGCTGGAAGGTCTGTGTATGCATGAGCATAAGTGGAATGTTTGGTTTCTTCCCTGTTTAGTTTGATGCTCCTGATTTTGCTTGTGTTACGGTCCTAGTGGATGTCTCTATGTAAAAGATGCCTTGTATGTAGTTGCTTCTCTTCTTCACATTAAGAACAACTTGATTCTTTCTAAATTTGTTTTTGTTTTTTTTTTAACTAGGAAAAAACCTGACTACTGCCTGGCTGCCTATAAACCCTTCCACATATATATTTATGCACAGAAGTGTTTCCACAATTTGAGTTTATGTTGCTGTGAGCAAGGATAACTCCTCTATCGCTTATGCTTCCTTGGTAGTGGCAGGCCAGAAGCTGTGCTACTACACTGGTCCTCTCAGAAGAGTCCTAGGTTGTGTCTGCTTACTGTTCATTAGTAATTTGGCAGGTTAGAGCAGTTTGAGGTGCCATTGAAGGCTGAAAAAGGCTTTACGAAGATTTTTCACTTTGCTTGGCACTTCGCATGCTCTTGTTGCTCAGGGCAGGCTCAAGAAAAATCAGATTAAACATAACTATTCTTTGATTGAATTTAAGATACTCAAGAGTGCATATTATATATATATGATTTCAAACATTTATTCGATAAAGCACAACATTGATAAAACCTTTCTGTTTGGGGTGACCGGTGAAAATTTTTAATGAATTTGACCTTTTTGCTGCATTAGTCTCTGTGTGTAATAACGCTCCCAAATAATTCCTAAAGATATTACGTATTCTAAGCATCTTGTAAGTTAGAGGCAAAGTAAGATGATGAAAATACTATGTGCATGTCATCTTGACTCATTAAAATACTCTACAGAAGCAGTCCTTAATTGTCAGCAAGATAATAGAAACATTAAAGATGCATACAGAATCATCTTGTGATTAACTGTTGGTTTTACAACCATCTTCTGATTTGTTTAGAGCTTTCAGTAATAGGAATTCAGTTCTTCACTGATTTCTGTGGGAAAATATTTAGTTGACCATAGGAATTTATTATAAAAAACATTGGTTTCATTTTAGAAGCAGTAATGCTTGATTTAGATTTTTTTTTTTAATCTACATGTAAATATTCTTTTAAACAAGTCTTAATTTTAGACAGTCTCAAACTCATTGTCACTTGTCTAACTTTTGTTACCAGCCCCTTAGACTATATGTAGGGCCTGAATTTCTTCCACAGTTGGGAAAAGAAATAAACTAACAGTGCCATACATCAGAAAACAAGAATAAAACATGTTTTACTTTCAACTTGTAGCTCTCACAATAGGGTCTTTCGGTTCCATATTTAAAGGTAATTACAGACACCAAAAAATACATTTGCTTTTCATTTAATGAGCACTTGCTATATTTCATCTTCATTCTTCCGTCATCAGTGTTTCTGTACAAGTTGTCACATCTGCTAGTTCTTTAACATTTCCTTCATTCCTGAACTGGAGGTGGTGGTTATACTTGCTTCTTGATTTCTTCTTGTTTTCAGCCAGAACTTCTAGGACTTCCATTGTGCTTACATAACCCATATGGTAGCACTTGTTGAGCATGGTGTTTGCTCTGTGAAGAATCCTGCAAATGCAAAAATGCACAGGTTGGACCTTGAACTTGAAAATGCCTTTCATAGAATCATAGAATCGTTAAGGTTGGAAAAGACTCTTAAGATCATCGAGTCCAACCACTAATCTATCACTGCCAAGTCCACCACTAAACCGTATCCTCAAGCACCACATCTACCCTTCTTTTAAATACCTCCAGGGATGGAGACTCCACCACCTCCCTGGGCAGCCTGTTCCAATGCCTGACAACTCTTTTGGTGAAGAATTTTTTCCTAATATCCAACCTAAACTTCCCCTGGTGCAGCTTGAGGCCATTTCCTCTCGTCCTATTGCTTGTTACTAGGGAGGAGAGACCGACCCCCGCCTCGCTACAACCTCCTTTCAGGTAGTTGTAGAGAGCAATAAGGTCTCCCCTCAGCCTCCTCCAGACTAAACAACCCCAATTCCCTCAGCTGCTCCTCATAAGACTTGTTCTCTTTGTGGCTCCCATGTTAGTAAAAGTCTTCCACTACCTATTTAGAGCAAACCTCTCTCAACCACAGGGACATTTGCTGGATATAGTGGGGAAAAGTATGATCATACTGTATGTGGGCATCAGACTTGTTAAAGTTGTTATGAGACAGTGGGCCATTGGGATAAAGGTGGTGTCTCTTCCGCTGTATATGGCCTTTTGTCTCGGGTCCTGTCCATGATTGGGAAATGTGCATGACTGCTCCATGTCTGATACAGAATTAGTGCATCTGCATAAAACAGTACTCTTTGCACTGCTAGCTAGCACTCAGCAGTACTGGTCCACTTATGTGAGGGTTTATATCGGTAATCAGTCTCATCATTTTTGTTTTTTTAACTGTAAGTGAACCCTTAGTAAGATGAGTCTGAAGAAAACTATCCTGTAACAGAAATGTTTTACATTTTCACTGCTACAAGGTGGAGAGGTAGTAACAAATCTGTCTGAAGAGAATTTGTCATCTTTAAATATATTTGTCGTGTTGGAAACTGTGGGAGAGTTTGTTGAGCAGATATATATTAGAAATTTGTCCTCTGGATTCCTCAAGTTACTGTCATCACTACTGATTCAAATTTTGTCTTGACCATCGTATGTGTAATACACCGATAGTTGTTGCTTGATCCAGGGAATGTGCAAAAGACTGTTCTGTAGGCATGTAAGACCTACTGGAAGGCTACAGGTACTGTAAAATTGAGTTCTCTATCTTCTGATTGCCTCAGAAAAGCACTAAGTGAATTATTCAGTTACACAATTAAATTCTCATACCTACACATGCAATCTGTAATATTTTTCTCAATCTGAAAAATCTTGTTTAGGGGCTGGCTGTTTGAATGATTGCATCTTCCTGCTGTGGTGATTGAGGCCAGCTAGGACTACTAGCTAGTTTTCTCTTAATCGGAGTAGATACAGTGTTTCTCACTGAAGGCCTTCTATTTTAGCATTTATATTTTCAAATGGTATGCTTAGGTAAGGTGTTGGTAATCTCTCTTGGTGAGGTTTGGATTTGAAAATATTTGTAGGGCTTTGAACAACTGTGACTGAAAGAAGGCAAGCTGTGAAACGTCTTTATCTGAAAATACATGTTTTGTGATTAACAGGTGTTCAGTTTTGGGAGACTATTTTTGTGGCACTTAGAATTACACTTAAATAACAGGCATTAGAAAGGTAAGGTAAAAGAAATACGACCTAAAGTAATTACAGTGGAAGCAAGAGTAAAGATGCAAGATCGGAAAATCTGAGACGACAAGGCAGAAGGAATTGAGGGGGAAGACTAACCTGCTCTGCTTTTGCCAGAAATGCTCCTGAGTTTATAAACTCCCAAATTCTCAAACACTATAGGCTTAATTGAAAAAAACACATTTTAAAAGTAACTTTTTTAGTGATATGTTTGTATATTTTTGTTTTTCAGACTCTCAGTGTGCAGTCTTCAACAAATGGTCAGTTTGTCTCTCCCAGTGATATTCAGTTGAAATGTAATTATTGCAAAAGTTCTTTTTGTTCAAAGCCAGAAGTACTGGAATGGGAGGTAAGGGGTTTTGGGGTATTATTTTAAAATGATGAAGTGTTTAAAAGTTTAAACCTGTAACTCCAATACAGTTTTTCTAAACAGCTATCTTATAAGGTAATGAAGCTTAAAAAAATTAAATTAATAACATCTTCCTGGTTCTGTAGAATATAATTTAACTTCAGTATGGATAAAAGCAGTTGTCTTTGTTTATAAATAACAAAAAAGCATTTGTGGAAATCAAAAATGTAGTTTCTCAAATCAGCTATAAGTTTGAAATCTGCTTTCATCTTCAGTTATGGTATGACTGTAGATATGACAGACCCTTGTTACGCTTTTCTATGAATGGAGAGAAGTATCTGAAGAGGATATGCTAAGATTGATTGGCATATCTTCTGTTTAGCATTTTCATATGAAATGATGAGTATTTGTAGCACTCGCTGTCACTCTGAGTGAGAGTTGTTAATTTTTAGCATCAGAAGTCGTATCCTGATTGTGTTTGCACTTCTGTTTACTTTGCATATTAGTGTCTTAGTGCAACTTTAATAGTTTACTGTTATCCAGACCTTAAGATTTTATCCATTAACCCTATTCATGATGCTTTGCAACTTTGTATTTAGAACAAAGTGTATCAGTTCTGCAGCAGAGCATGCTCTGATGATTATAAGAAGCTACACTGCATAGTTACATACTGTGAATACTGTCAAGAGGAGAAAACGCTGCATGAGACGGTGAATTTCTCTGGCATCAAAAGACCCTTTTGTAGTGAAGGTATGTACGTATTGGGGTTTTTTCCTAAGGTATTGGTCATTGTAGTTTTCGGCAGTTGACTTACTATGTTAAGTATTAACATAAAAAATTTAAAGTAACAATTCATTCTGCTGTGCTTGAGACTAAAATAGAAGTTTCTTTGTTATTGTTAATGAAGTGCATGTACCTGTTGTTATTAGTGCATGTACCTGTTGATTTATGTGAACTGCTTTTGTGGTCTTTTGTTGAGTTTTTCACCACTTACTCCAGGTTAAGGAAGAGTGGGCAACGCTCTAAGTGTGTGTGTGTGTGTATAAATACCTACACATACACATATCTATGCACATGCATATATGCATATGCACAGAAAATTATATATTAATTCTTTTTTTAAAATTTGTGCAGCAGCGCCTATACTAACACTAACTGCACTGAGGAATACCAAGCTTTCTCTTTGATCAGAATTTTCGAAATTTAATATGACAGTGGAAATTCTGTGTTGGCTTAGAATGGTTATTGAATGATGCCTGTTGATGTTTGTTGATTACTGTCATTATGATTTTCCTGAGTAATGATTTGGGTTTTCAAAAAGAAAACAAACTAAAAAGGAGGTATATGGGCATAGGATTCTTTTAAGCTGCATTCAAATATAATTTTAATAGAAACAGCAAAATACAGTCTTAACAAGAACCTATCCTTTCCACTTCTGGTGAGCTCTCCTTTGATACTGGTATTTAATCCTCATCTTAGAGGTTTAACTATGAGTTTGGATGACCTATCTCTGGAGGATACAGTCAATATTTTTTTTTCTTTAGTAACAGTAATAATGCTTTCACTATCACTTGATAAACCTTGCTCAAGATCTCTGCTTTCAAGCAGATTACACAGCAGGTGTGCGAATTTACTTGTAGCAGGATCCTCTTAAGCTGGAGAGGGGTGGAGTGCAGGGCTGGAGACAGCCTGCCCTCGGTGCCATTCCCCCATACCTCTGGACCCTGCAATCTTGTTTCTGATGAGTGGAGCGTGGTGGCTTAGGTTTCTTTGCAGTCATTACTTTCTTCTTGTGTTCTGGTCTGCAAAGTGATAGCTGGAGAAGAAAAAAGGACAAAGCAAGGCCGAATTTTACAGTGTATCGTTGCAGTGCTCAATAACATCTACCTATAATTGTTTCTGTGAATAAAACAATTCCACAGAACATGTTGACAGATGAGAGCAAACTTTTTTTGGCCTGGTGATTATACTATATGCTGGTATTACTGTGAATACTTATGACTCCCTCATTTTAAAGCCTGGTGGCTGTCACAACAAAATCAAGACTCCTAATGCAAGCTATGTCATATTACTACTTCTGTAGATGTATTTCTGTATGAGGAGGCTTGAAATAAGCGAGGACATGTATTTCCTATTGGAAAATTTGAGGAAGGAAAGAAATAAAAACACTCTCCCCTGCATTAATACGGCTACTGAATGTGGGGAATTAATTGCCAGACATCTTAGTGTGGGTCCTTAGTTTGCATGTGTTGGACTGCCAACCTGAGAGCAAAGATGATCTTTGAGATGAATATGCCAAATGTTACCATTAAAACAAAGTTTATCAGCTTACTGTGATGTACTGAACCATTGAGTAATAGAGGGAAGGTAGTCAAAAGCACCATTAACTAGAATGTAAGTTGAATAAACATAGCACGCATCTGCTAGCTGTAGCTTAGGTCTACTTTAGTGATGCATGTGAAAAAAGCTGTGTTACTCAGTGAAAATAAACTGCTGATCTGGACAGAAGCTCTGTAGAAACAACCTACGCCCTGTATTTTAAAGGAAAGCCAACAATTGTCATTGATTGCTGCAGAAATACTGGAATCCAAGAGTTAACAGTGTTTAGATCTGACATGGGGAGGAGAGGGCCAGGTCTTTATATGGACTGAGTGGAGGTCAACAAATAGAAGTTCCATCATCAGAGGTGACAGATTTCTCTTCCCCCTTTTGCAGGCACCTAAACACCACCAGTTTTTCCTTGATGTTGTAGCCTTTTTCCAGAAATACGTCCAACTGTTTTTAAAGTAGAAAAACTAGCAGATGTACCAAATAAACTTGTTGGATATGGAGGCTGTGCTGGTTTTGATATTGCAAAAGTAGTCAAGAAATGTCACCAACATAGATGTCTTTTGGTGAAGAAAAATTGCATGCTCAACAAAATAAATGTATTACAATTTGAGGAGAAATAACCTAAGGCACTCAGCCACAAAAGTTAGTGGCATTTTTGGAAGAAACTGAACTCTCAAAGGAAGTTTTCAGGTGTGTGCTTACAAAAGAAGGCTCCCAGATAAAATCAACAGAAGTTCAACAGGTGTTGAAATTTCTGCAAGAGTGCTGATTTGTTCATCTTCAAGCAAAGTGATGGGAAAGCATATATAAGATCAACAACAAATACCCCTGACTGCTTATGCCTGCCTAGCTGGAGTACTGAAGATATCGTCATTCCTCACATTCTTCGTACCTGAGGCTTTTTTACACGTGCACGTACCTATATATTTGCACACATATTAAAGCCTCTGGGATCAGCATTTCTGTGCAATTTCATTTCAACTCTGTTTCTTTATATGTTTCTCTTGAGATGTTTAAAAATGCGTGCAGTGACCAGCTGAAACTTCCATAGCACAAATGATAGGTCAGTTCTAATTACACCTTACTGCAAAAGATGGCTATTAATTCTTTCCTGGCCTACAGTATGCTTTTTCTGTTTTGGTCCAAAACTTGAATGCTACGTGGAGGATGAACAACCTGAATGGACTAGTTGAAAGAGTTTAATCGGTTCCCCTGGTGCTGAGGCTTTGGAAATTAAATTGTCCAGGTGTTTTGCCACTAGAATGCCTCATTTCAAAATACCAGTATCTAAATTAAATAAGATGTATATGCTAAAGCAAGATTATCAGAGTTGCTTGTGGATTGCTATGTATGGATAGCTTCATGAGTGACAATTGAGGATAGGCTCTGCAAGTTTTTAATCCTAAGGAAAACCAAGTTATTGAGTTTTGGGTTTTTTTAAAATATATATCCCTTCTGAGGGTCTAGAAGAACAAATGAGTCTTTGGCAATCCAGCAATTGAACTATTTTATTATGACAGTCACCATAAATTTTTTTACTTGTAGACTTATTTTGCATTTAATCTTTTCAATAGAATTAAGTGTTATGATTTAAATAACACAGGCTTTGTAATAATTTCATAACGTGAATTTTAATAACACTGATTCATATCCAGTAGTCTGCTTCTTGGAAGGAGAAGGTTAGTAAGCTGTGGAGAAACTCAGTTATCTGATAACTTGGGAGTTCCTTTCAAGTGGGTAATACAGATAAAAGACAGCTATGGAACTAGCAACTGTAGTATCATCTCGATAGTATGCTAGTAAGTTTCTGGGAATTATGGATTCTTAAATTAGTGTAGACAATTCTGATGTTTCATGTAAGTAGAGATAAAACCCTGTTTGAAATACTGTAGAGCTGAGAAGTGGAAAAAGAAATTTAGGAAATGAAGTGATTCAGAACTGAGTATGTCTAGGAAAGGTGTATATTTAGGTAGAGCATTGTAAACTTTAGAGTGGCATTTTTCCAACCACTGCTGCACAGGGGATTGTTCAGTAAAGTATGCTGTTAAATGTTTAGTTGATCAATTTCCAGTTTTATATGCAAACATTACAGATACAGTGAATGGCCTTAAACGCGTGTTACTTTTTACACAGGTGCTTACGTATGAATGTTTCACAACCAGTTAAGATATTACCTGAAATTTATGGCAATTCCTGTTGGTACTAGAAACATTAACAAACTGGTTCCAAAACTGATCTGTGGTATAAGTGTTGCTAAGACTTGGTTACAGTTACTGGGCTTCTCTGGTAGGTGGAGAGCTGCACTGAGGCAGAGTTGGTAAGCTGGCCCTGCCATGCTGAGCTGCTGTGTTCCCCTAGGTGAAGGGGGTTGCCATCAAGTCTGCTTGAACCTCTTCACTGCTGATGTTTGGTTTCATTATTGTTGAATGTGAGAGCTACAGAAACTGTTTAAACATAGTGCTTTTTTAATATATATTTGCATTATCAACTATTTTTAGAGACACCGATACACCTTTTAAAAATAAAATATACAGAATTTGTGCTAGTGTATGGAAATTTTTGAAGACGGTGGTAAAGCACCCATTTCAATGACAAATTTTATGGCATAATTGAAACTTCCTAACTGCATGCTACTTTTTCAATAGGACCTCATAAAGCTATCAAGGGTTGGTAAGTAGTATAGAATCTAGTTAGAGGGAAAAAATTATATATATTTAGTATATGTAAAATTACATATCATAGTTCACTGTTTTGCATAATAAAAATCTTCTGTTACAAGCTCTTGGGTTTGTGCTTCACCAAGCTGTTACCTCCCTCTCTGCAGCTCTGAGAGTGGCCTACCATGTTAAAATAACTGTGCTTGCAATGGTGCCTTCTCAGATTTAGCCTACTGTGTTAGAAGGTTTCGTTTTGCTTCTGACCACTTTGGCAGTGTCCCTCTGAGTCAAATTATAACCTGAAATCTCAGCTTCTTTGTGGCTTTCTTTGAAGGTTTATTTGGTGCTGAGCTGGAATATCCTGGCAAAAGGGGACAAAGGAAAAGTAAACTATGTTTTAAGTACTGTAAAATGTGTGGTCTATAAAAAGCCCTTTCACAATTGCAAGAATCACATTGTAACTGAGGGAAGGTATTCCTTTCCCACAGTCAGATTAGTAGAAAAGTGGAAGTGAACTTCAGAGGGATTTTGAGGTGCCTGAGTTATTCTGATAGAATATGATCTCCTTTGACTGCTATGGACAAAAGTTACAATGGGACATCACTGGCATCCATTTGAGGCACGGCAGTTTTCATTGGCACAGTACAGTTTTTCAGGCCATGTCATCTTCTTTTGTAGTCTGGTATTAAATCTTTGAGCTGCAGATGACTATTCCAAACAAATTTTGTTACTGTAAAAGCTCAAAGATACCTTAATGCTGATAAAAATGAGTTAAGGTGTGAAAGACAGCATATTCAAATCAGACAAGTCTCTTACGAAATACTTAGCAGGCTCCCTTGCTGCAGAAGCACCAAGTGAAGGTTCTTGGCTATGCTGAAGGTCCACGCCTTCCAGATAAATGCACATGGAAGAATTGGAGAGTTGATTCTTGTAGCATTCCACTCATGGAAGAGTCTGATCTTGTAGATGTAGCTTCCAGTTAGTGCTTGTTGAATGCCTGTTTTCTGCAATGACTTGAAAATTTTAACTTGTTAACCTGGATTTTGATACTTCTGGCAGCGTTCTTGTCCTTGTAGTTGAAAAAATTGGAAGATAAAACTATGCTGAGGAAGAGATTATATGTTTATCTTCTCTCTGTCTATAGAGGGAGAACATTGATACTGTTAAAGTAACATAATTTTGAGTACAAGTTATGTTGAATCTTGAGATTTTTTTTGTCCATGGAGAGCTAATTTCTAACATGATAAAGAATATCAAGTGAAACCTGTGCATTTTTTTTTACTACATTGGTCCTTGTTAGGTGGTGTTCAGTGTTAGTTCCACTGTTGTGTCTTTGAAGAGGTTTGAGACAGTTCTGTAAATGAAGACAGCATTGGCTGTTGCAGGTAAGAGGTGATGACAATTCAAAGTGCTGAGATTATGAACGCAAGAAGGAGAATGCTTATAAAAAGGCTTCTTATTAACCTGAAATAACAATCAACTTGAAAAGATTTAAGAACAAGCAAAAACTGAGTAACTGGATGGGAGTAGAAAGGAAGGATAAAGTATCTAATGTCAGAAAATATTAGTGTAAACTGTGGATCTGTAAAAGTTGAGTTGATTAATACAGTAGTAAAAGGTTCTTAAGCAGAAGACAAGGAAGGAAGTGGGATGCACACCCTCTGTTTTACACAGGGAGGATGGAGTCTGTTTTAATGATAATCCAAGCAGGACCCAAAATTGGATGCATTGCATCTGTTTTCATAAGGATAGTGATGTTTATTGTAAAGCCAGAGACACAGATTATAGGCATGTGGGGGTGAAGGAGGTGGCTGTTGCATTCAAATCAATACAGAGGGAGGCAGCAGAAAGATGTGAATGGAATATACCTCCAGAAATCTTCAAGGCTTAGCTTGTGATGCTGCAGGCTTTTGATACTACAGGCTTGTGATACAATAAGCCTGTTGTTACTCTTATCTAGATGAAGCTGTTAAATGATAACAGCTGAAGTTATTGCAAGATGAGTGAGCACTAAGTCTTGTACGTAGCTTGAAGGAAGAGAAAGGTAGTCTAGTAAGTACAGCCTCTCAGAGGTAAAAAACTAATTGCTTTTAGAATGGGACAGTTACTTGCCATAAAAGGTGGTGTTCTCTGTGGTAAGAAGAGACTGGTTGTTGAGGGCTCAAGAAGTTGTTCTAGTCCAGCAATTCTTTCTCACAGCTGCTTGATTTGTAGATGTACTGAACTTCCAGTAATTCAGGTAGGTGCTGCTGGTAGAATAGGATCAGGTTCTTAGTAGCTTGCTTACACTGAGTCTGCAGACAGTCAAGTGAAGCATGTTTCCTACCCTGGGTAGCTCTGCAGGGCTTGACCTGGCAGTTCTTGGGTCTGCCAAGAGAAAAGAAGCTCTCTTGACTTGGAACATGCCTGAAGTAGAGGTTTGGAGGAACTGCTTGTGTGTTGTCCTGTCAGTAAGCCTCTTGTTGCCAGTGTTGCGATGCTTATCCTCTTTCTGCAGTTTATGTGAGGAATCAAAGTTCACAGCTGTTGGAAGGGATAGGTTTTGGTTGGGTTCTGCTTGGAAGCCAGAATTCTAATAGCATATTTAAGGACACATTATGTTGATTTAGTGTATACTCAGCAGCTACTTTTTTGCCTGGTTCAGATTTTAAGTTGGAGATACTTCGTCTGAAAGTGCTCCTAGTGGTCTCTCTTAGATAGTTGAGTTGCAGGGTGGTCTTCTGTTAAAACTTTGCTAAAGAACATAATTGATTACCCGTGTAGCTTGAACCAAATGACCTGCCGTATATTTTTCTTTGAAATTAAGAGCTATTTCTCTTAGAGTAACTTTGAAGCACTAGAGATTTCCATCTGGTCACTCACACTGTAACTTGTGTGTCTGGTGTTACAGCAGAAATCCTGAGGAACTTAGGATTTCACTCATATCTTTTTGTTCGAAATGATGGGGCTGTCAGCTGTTTATCTTAGTGCTTATACTCATGAACCCCAGATTCCATGGGGAGTTAGGCTAGCCAAACCCTCAGGATTTTAGTGTTGATATTGAAAAGATCAGACAACCACTGTTTTTCATATTACTCATCCACAGTGTATTGTCAGTCAAATCCCACTTCTTGGTCACCTCTACAAAGCAGGCATGGGTGCTACTGCTCTGTTGATTCAGGATTTACATTGTGCACCGTGAAGACCATGTTGTTTGAGCTCAGAATCTGTTTAGCCAAAGGCAAATACCTTTTTCCATACTTCACAGAAAATGTTACTATTCCAATCAAAACCATAGCATTTGAAAAAAAGGTATATCCTAGGTAAGCACAGAGTACAAAGGACCTAATTAAAATACATCCTATGGAAAAAAAAAAAAAAAGGCATTTTGTTTTCCCTTTGTCTCAAGTGACAAGATCTTGAAGCAACCAAATGTTCCCTGGTCAGGTGGATTAAGTTACCTATTACAAAGACATAAAAAAAGGTATCAGACAAATCTGAAGAATTTTGCTCATGATGTTGCAGAAAGAAAAGCCTGTACTTCCAATTCAGGAGTCTTCTGGGTTGTAACAATCTTCTGTCAACATCTGAAGTTTTATAAAGATGGATTTTCTGTCTTCTGTAGAGGCCTCCTTCAGTAAGAAGCCCTGCAGTCAGTGATCTATTAAAAAAAAAAAAAAACCCAAGTTTTTCAGGCATTTAGTCTTAAGGGCTGGAATTTTGGACTTTTTGTTTCCCCTTACTTAATGTTCACTGTTATTTTCCATGAGTCATGGAGATGTGGGAGATGTTACTGTAGAATGGAAAAATTCCTTACCTGATAATTTTTTTTTAATGTAACAGCAGTATCATCTTCAATTTTACTCCCTATAGTTAAGCAGCCAAGAAGAAAATCAACTTTGGCCATTCCTTTTTGTAGATTGTTTAGCCAGGTGCACAGAGCTTACCTGATTGCTAGTAGAGTGCTACTAATCTATAGTCTTGAAAGGTTGATGCAACATTGAATGGCTCTTCTACACAGCTGAAGAGAAGGAGAAGTTGTAGTGCTGAGCGCTCTCTGGAGTTGTAAAGAAGGGGAAAGAATCTGATGCCCCATACAATAATGAGAAATAGAATCAGCAGGAAAAAATACTGGCAAGAAATTTTCAGTGCTTTAATGGGTACTTCTAACTAATAGCTTGTACACACTGGCATATTCAGGATTATTATTTCCTTCAGAGCAGTGTATTTAACATGGGAATTTGTTGCACTGTAAGGATGATTGCTTGATCTGGCACTTTCCATCTGCACTGCCTGTTTGTGTATTATTAATTCTGTTTATTCTGTTGTTAAAGAATCAGATATATAATGAAAAAAAGCTTAAAACAGTTACTGCCTACGGAGTCTTATTTGTACAATATTATGTAATTGTTTTGATGTTGCTAGCAAATCTAATTTGTTAGCAAAGGTTGTAGCATTGCAAGTTAAAAATTCTCAATAACCTTTTGTTTTTGGAAGATGCTGTCTGCTGCAGCTTCCACTTGCATTCTTGAGCTTTTAGTGATCTTTAAATAGTATCTCAGTTTCATACATATGAAATTCTACCCTCATAGATAACAGACAAGTCAATTATAATGTATACAGTAATTTCAATTATAGTATTTTTATATTCTGTATACCAGAGGAAGTGCAGCATGTATATTACATATTGAGTTTTATAACTTACCAGAAGTACAGAAGTGTGCATGTGTTAGACTATATGCCCTAGCAGAGTGGGCCCTTGGAAGCCTTGAGTTCTGGTCTTGGTGGTACTGTGATATTTGGGAGATCATAAACACATGTGCAGTATCTTAGATTAGATTGAAGGACTATGTAGATGTTACCTCGTGCCTCCAGTGTTTAATATAGACGGTTACTTCATCTTCTCATACTGTTCTTTTCTGTAAAATTAGCACAATTACAGAGATGTATGGTGTATGATTTAGGCATCAGCTGAATAGACAGTAGATTTGAGGTAGTTTAAATACATTATATTCTTAAAATAGCCTACATAATACCCACAGTATTCATCTGCTAATGCATTTAATACATTAGAATGTCTTTTCTCATTTGCTTGAGGGAGGATCAGATTATAGAAGAATATAGCTCTCATTATGGCAACCTTGAAATTATGACTGCATAGCAAATGGAAAAAAAAAACCAAAACCCACCTGATGTGAAAAAAAATAATATTGATTGCATAAATATCCTACACAAATTTCATACGTAAGATCCTGTCATTACATAATTATTCTCAGTACTGATCATTGCTTACTTTGTAGTTACATTTTTTTAAAAAATCTCCTCAGTTCTTAGGTCATCTCTTGTACCCATCAGTGTTCTTAAAATAAATTAGTTGTCTTAAGTGGTTTGTTGTATTAATATGAATGAAAGTAGTAACAGAAGTAAGTTGATCGTTGAAGATAGGTATTATTATAGTGGATAGTGCTGTCTAGCTTAAAAATTCTGCTCATCATTGTCTGGATATCTAGCATTCTAAGGATGTGTAACTAAGCAATGTAATTCCAAGTCAAGACTTTTTCATGGGTCTCTATGGAATGAAAATTATGTATTTTTTTGTGACTGTTTATTCAGGGATTTGATAAGCCCAGATTCAAGCATAGTGTTTTGAAAAAGATGCAGACATCACGTGAACCCATAGAGTTGTGCAGGAAAGGTGTTCGGGTAAAAATGTCTTGAAATACAGTCTATTACACAACCTGAATTTGTCTGAAGCCCCAGTTGTTAGCTGCTGTTGTATTCATATAATTTTCAATATTTAACTCTTAACTGTGATATCTCTCTGTAAAAATTACTTTGTTCCTAATGTCTAAAATCTGTTTCCAGGCTGCAAGCTGCTATATAAACAAGACTTTGCAAGACGGTTAGGACTGAGATGTGTTACTTGTAATTACTGCTCACAGCTGTGCAAAAAGGGAGCAACTAAGGAACTTGATGGTGTAGTGAGAGATTTCTGCAGTGAAGAGTGCTGTAAAAAATTTCAGGACTGGTACTACAAGGCAAGTAACTCAGAATTTTTGACGAGAGCTCCACAGTTTAAAAAACCAAAAATGCACATGTGAGGATATCTCAAGGACTGTGCAGCAAATATGGCTTACTTCAGCAAAGCATTTGCTACACAATGAGCAAATGTATTAGTTTCATCATTTGCGTTTTCTTAGATCTTAGAGCAGCGTTTCTACCATCTGATTTTATTAACTCATTTGGCAAGGAAGTCTTGAGTTATAGAAAACCAAGAAACTACTATATATATTTGTTACTTTACAATTCCAATTTTTTCTCCTGAATTGGTACCATATTTTTCTTGTCAAAACTTCTTAAATGTGTATTCAGATTGTTGAAAACGCTGTTAATAGCAGCTGGATGATACCTTGAGTTGACTGACGGTAAACTAGGTTAGCAGAGTTTTTCTTGTTCCTGTTTTTGCCTCCTTTTTTGCCTTTTCCCTTCTCCCCCAGTTCGAACTGCAGAGGCTTTGATTGTTCAGTATTTCCCAGTGGAAAGGATGCCAAAGGGAAAAGCAAGACCAAATGGAGTTCTAATAAAAATTTAAAACAAACAGATGGCATCTATTTCTAAATCTCTGGAAGCTTAACTACCTTGTGAAGCACAACCAGCAAAGAGTTCATGTTAAGAGTTTTTTTGTTTTCATTTTTTGAAAGAAATAAAGGTGAAATTGGACTGGGTTTAACCTGCGATTAGTACCATGGATAAAATATTTGATCTCTGATGTGAACATCCTGGAAAGCTACAGTGATAATATCAAAACAAGAACTACACTTGTGGATGCAATTGCCAAAAAGACAGTACAAAATTCATCACCTTACCAAAACTCTGTACACAGCCTGGAAGGCAATAAAAAGCTTGAAATGAGGGCTAGATACATGTCCTGTAATTCAAGATGATCTACGTACTGTAAAAGAACTGAACCTGAAGACATATCTGATATTTTGGAATGGCTGGTTCCCGAAATGCTACAGCCAAACATTGTAAAGTCTTTATTTTGAATAATGTATGTAGGGTCATTTTAGGCATTCCTGAAAGAAAACTACTGAAGACCAGAACGTGTTTCTTCTGTCTCATGTGAAAATAGGGTGACGAAGTTTGGCTGCAAAGTTCTTAAACTTACTAAAGTGTTAACTTCATACAATAATAGTTGATCTATATGCCTTAAAACTTGAGGTATGGGGTGAAATATATCTACGTAACAAATGCCTTCTGATAGAGAATTTAAATAAAGCTTTGATGTGCTTTAGAAATCTCTTGGTGATTCAGCAAAGAATATAGTCTGGCGGTGTGCATACCAAACAAGTTTCATGCACATAAATTTATATGGAAGCTTGTACTCTGATTCAGATTTGAGAACCACTTGAAAACCCTGATTTCAGGGTATCCTTCTTACCTATCGAATAATGCAATAATTTAATTGGCCCATTAAGTCTGCTTAAGAAATGCTGTTGGTACTGTGGTACAGGAAAGTTAGACATGATGCCATGAAAAGGCAATTTAGTCTAAACAGACTTGCTGGTAATTAATGACTTTTGATACTTTTCGATATTGAAGTGTTAGATATTTTTACTTCTTGAATCTTATGCTGGCTAGTAGAACTAGTGTTACATGATGTTGAATTGTTGATTGTCAGTTTTTCAAGTACTTTTTAAAGCCTTTGCCTAATTCAGTTCTGGTTATAAAAGTTTGGGTTTTATTACATGGGGAAGACATGTAATAGGTTTTGGGAAATTGTGTCTTTTGCTAAAATTGTCGTCTGTCTCTTTTTTTTATCCTTCTTTACATCCTTGCTGATAACTCCTCCCTCATTTATGAAAGTCACTCCAGATATCTTAAATTTGGTAATGCATTGTTAGCTTATGCTCAGACCTAGCCATAAATAGATAACGATCAAAACATAGGAAGACAGAATAGATATGGACCTCTCCCCAAATTTGTACTTCATTTGCTGTTTTGTCTGTTAGCTTCTTAGAAGAACAGTTACATATGTATGAGCTTTGTCTCATTTATGCGATGTCCAGTGTTATTCTGGAGTGTCAATGAACGTATACATGAAGAAAAATAAGTAGTAATAACCTAGTAATGTTTTAACACCAGCATTGTGTTCATTAAACAAGCGTTTGTCTCCATCTTCTTTGTCTACCTTTTTTATGGACACATCTTTCTCATGTAGTATTAGCTGGAACATCTTAACTTTTAAGAATAAGTAATATGGGAAAGCTTCCCTGAAATCCAAAATTCTCTTCTCAAAAAGCCAGAAGAAGGTAGCAGTGGTAGAAGCGCAACAGACTATTATCTAGAAGTATTAGAAGCACATCAGACTTACCTAGAAGTGTTCTTCAAACCAAATATGAGGGATTGAAATGTAAAAGAATAGTTCAGTCCTATCATCTGTTGGGTGACAGGTATAGTTATGAGTTGGTGCCAAGTTCTGAGAAAATTTCTACTGTGTGGTGTCCATGCTTCTCTTAAGACAAAAGGTAAAATTTTTGGTGTCTTGAGCTTAGCTCCCTGAGTTATTAGAGCTCCTCCTGTAAACTTCAATTGCATGCCATGGTTTGGATGTTAGTCTGAAAAATGCCTAGGAAATTTCAATATAAATATGTAATAGCCTGATGTTTGGTAGTTTCAATCATTTGATGTTACTTATGCTAGAGCATTGAAAGTACCTTGAAAAAGAGTATACAGTTCTGAGAACAGCACAGAAATCTTTGTTTAAATATACATTGTGAAACATCGCTGAAAATACTACAGCTGAAGTGTGCTTGCAGGTCATTCAAGGCTACAGTGGAGTATTGACTGGACTGAGCATGTATGGTGATGACTCTGTTCAGTGCAGGTCAGGTGTCTTCAGCAAAGACTTAAGTAGGAGGTGGGGATCTACAGTCTAAGGCACAGAAAAGTTATTGTGACTGGTGAGCTCAGTGATTGTCAATGGCAGTAAAATTTGAAGCAATGGAGCCAGCACTAATCTAAATGGTAAAGGCAGCAAGACAACCTTGGGGAATTTATCTTGTCCGAATTTAGCCATTGTATAGTTAGGCATCTCAATTCCAAGTAGGTGCTGTTTTAGAACAGTTGATCTCCTTTCTCTTATGATGACTCATAATCTGGAAACATCTCTTGCTTCCTAGTTATTGTGGATGGAACTCAGAATAGGCAGCTAAGGTTAGGTCAAATTAATACCAGTCCAAACCACTGGAGAACATATAGGAACAGGTCATCGGAGGATTAAAAATGTAAATAAAAGCCCACATGTGAAAATTGTGTTTTTAAACCAAGTTGGGGGCAAACACTAGTGACTTATACTAATCGCCATGTCTATTCGGACATGTTGAAGTTGGACTAGGGAAAAGAATTGGACCAAAAAGCAGTCATGAGTGGTAAAGGAGTTATGTACAATTGGAGCACAGAGAGTATAGGTGGACTTTCTGGAAACACAGAGATAGAGCAGACCTGAAGGCAGGTATTTTGGAGATTCAATTAACATGTAGTGCCAATACCCCAAGTGAAAACATACAGAAAAGGCAAGGAAGGAAAAAGCAGAAGATTATCAATTCACACTTTTGCTTTCAGTTAATTTCATGGTGAGGGAAGTGGGGAGAGCAACCGGGTAGGAAGAAAGGTCAGTGCATGGAAGGGTGTCTAGTATTGACTGCAAGCATGATTATGGAAGTGTTAGAATTACAGTGTAGCAAATGTAGGGATGAGAAGTAAAGCATCCTTATAAAGGAATCTTGGGCTTGCTAAGGAATAGTAAGGAAGCAAACCAAAAATTTTTTCACCTAAATACCTTAGTAGCAGAACCAGGAGGGGGGGAGAAAACAATTGCAGGAAGGCTGTAGTGGCTGCATTTAGCAAGATTTGTCATCTTTTTCATACTTTGAAGGAGAAAATTGACCAGCAAGTGGTGCTTTGATAGTCGAGCAGT
Source organism: Phalacrocorax carbo (assembly GCF_963921805.1). Lineage (NCBI taxonomy): Eukaryota > Metazoa > Chordata > Aves > Suliformes > Phalacrocoracidae > Phalacrocorax > Phalacrocorax carbo. The sequence goes on along the minus strand of NC_087513.1, from coordinate 198,536,664 downwards.
GTGCAGCAGGTCAGAATAGGTGGGTTTTTCTGTCTGTGGGTCAGCTGTCATTCTTAATCAGTGTTAGGAGGCTTGAGATATAAATTAGAGTGAATTATACACGATTGATTCCCCCCTCCCCCCCCCCCCGACTGGTATTTCAGCCTTTCGGTGGCTTTGGAAGATGTGTTTGCATTGAAGGTGTGAGTTTCCCTAAACTGTTAAATGTAGGCTATTTTGGCAACACTCCACACTACTACTTCACTTCCTTCCAAGAATACAGTTTACTTGCTCTTTTGTCCCACTGGGAACATCTCTGCTGCAAAATGAACTGTGGATTAACATCAGCAGAAAGTCAAAGTGACAAATGTAACAACAATTGAGGGAGGATGGGGGTGATGCAGTACTGTAAGGTCGTTCATCTTGTGTACCCTGCAGGTGCATAAGCACTACTGCTCACACCTGCACAGAGGAGGAAGAAGCAGAAGTACCTGCCCTTTCAGGGGCACCGGGTGCTTAGTGTGAGGTGATCCTGAAGCCACAGTTTTAATTGCTCCCAATTTAAAGTTGGTTATACTGTTAGAATCAAGTCTTTATATGTTATCTTAAATATTGGAAAATTACAACTAAGAGCTGCATTTCCTACATTGCCAGAGCATGGTGCCAGACTGTTAAAGTACAGAGAAGGAACTCAACATTTAATTACTTTTTAAAGTTTTAACTAATTAGTTGCAAGAACTAAGTTGGAGACACATTCCTTTTTTTGGCTTTTTTTTAAAGCCATTAGAGCCTTGTGCATAACTGCAATATTGTGTATGGTTTTACATATTAATGTTTTATGTTGCATAGAATCATAACTTCCCACTCTCTCTCCTGGCTATATTATTAGATTGGCTTATTTTGATACCTGAGCTTTTACTTTAAGGACTGCTTTAGGATGGAGGTTGCAAGCAATATCAAGGGGAACAGTAGAGCAAACAATTCTTTGCTTACTTGAAGATCTGAAATTGAGGCTGCCGCTGTTCAGACAATAATTTATAGCATGGCTGATTATATTCAGTGGAATCTATTTTGGAGAAAAACAATGTCTGTCTTAGTGATTCTCATGAAATTATGTAGGCTGATGAAAAATATATTACTTAAATACAGAAGAACCAAGTTTTGAGTTTCAAGTTATGTGCTAACTAGATTTTGTGGAAACCTCTTTAGTTTGAGGGCTATTGTTGCTTATAAGTCATAGAGAAACTTCAATGAACTAAATAATTGGAATCTAAAATTATTGTCTAACCACTAAAATAGTGGAAATACAAATGTTATTTACACTAAAGGAGAAGTGATTCTGTTTGTGACTTAGAACAAAAAAAAACCCTAAACCAAAATTGGGGGCAGGGGAACCTGTACTTGTCCTCAGTTCAAGAGAGTCATTAAGGAGTCTCAGTCACTTTCTGCTCTTGTTTTGCAGAATGCTTCCGTGGAATTAATTAAAATTGATGCATAAAATTAATTTTTTGCTGACTGCCTAGAAGTGAGTAATTTTTAAAGACTTAGTAAAGACTTGGTGAAACAAAGCAGATCCATTCTGGGTGTTAACTCCCAGCAAACAATTGAAAATAAAGTGACAAATGTGCCTGTACCTACAGGTTAGAAGGTAGTGTAACTATCATAGAACCTACGTGAGTGAAACTTAACTGTATAGCAGTAATGATTCTTCAGTACCCTTAAAAACCTAATCTTTTAAAATGTAGAAGTAATTTTTTTCCAAGGCTTGTTTAAAAATGTCAAAATCTTCCTTTGCATTAAGGCTGCACGATGTGACTGTTGTAAGTCTCAAGGAACTCTCAGAGAGAAAGTGCAGTGGCGTGGCGAAATGAAACACTTTTGTGATCAGCACTGTTTGCTCCGTTTCTACTGTCAACAAAACGAACCAAATCTGGCAACGCAAAAAGGACCTGAGAACTTACACTATGGTATGTTCTGCTTCACGGCTGCTAAATGGCAAACAAGATGCTTCATTTAAATGAAAACTTTAAAGCTGCATGAATTATTTATTTGTTGTAATAAACTGTGCTAGAGATCGCGCTTTTTATTTTATCATCAGCGGCATCATTGAACTGCTTGCTATGCTTTGTCTTGGCTCTTTATTGCTTTTTCAAGAGCTGAAACATTGTCAGGTAATCAAACAGTTTTGTAATCACTTTTTAAAAAACATCTTTTTAGGTTAAGCATAATTTTAGTGTTGTATCATCATGGGGACAGAAAATGTTTTCCTCTTTAATTGTGCTCTGGTTTGTCATTACTTGCTCTGTGGAAACACTTCCTTTCAAAATATGTTTTGGTCACAGAGAGCAGATAAATGCACTGGGAATGAAAAAAGGAAATACATTAAATGGAACTAAAAGGAAATAAATTAAATGGAAACTAAATGAGAATGGAAGTATCTAGATAAGAGGAATATGTTGGGGGGTGTTTTGTTTTTGGGTTGTTTTTTTTTCTTGCCAGTAGATACTGTGTAAATTTGCTGATGGGGCTGAATGCGTGTTTACATGGTTTAAATGATAAGTCGGGCAAAGTTCAAATAAATCAGCTTTTTAATTTAATTATAGCAACACAACTTCTTTGTATGGCCATTTTCATATTTGAACTTTTTGGTATTTACTTTTCTGAAAGAGGCTGTATTCACATCTGGATGGAGAGCTGATTTAGCATTTGCCTTTGTGTAAGGTTCAGTGCTGGATTAGTGAGGTGCCTATGAATGAGAAGTTTTGTGTGCAGTTCTTACCTGCAATACAGTACTAATCAGTGCTGTTAATTTAATGTTATCCTGACGATAGATGTTTTCTGGGTTGCTTACTGAAATTTGCTTTGATTCTGAAAAAGGGAAAAAAATTCTAAAAAAGTTTTTTTACATTTTTAGATCAGGGCTGTCAAACCCCACGAACAAAAATAACAGTAAGTACATATATTTAACACATATGTAACAGAATTACATGTATTTAAAATGTGAGATCCTGGTGGCTTAAAGGGATGCTATTAAAAACAAAAAATTAGTATCTTTGAAGGATACTAAGCTAAATTTATGGAGTTTTTTGGTCTTTTTCACATCAGTAGTTGAAATTCATTTTTTAAGTGTTCATATTTTGTCTTTTCAATGTCTTCTGGGAAACCAAACCATCACCATGTATTCATTTTATACGTATAGGGCATGGAAGTGTTGCTTAAAAGTTAATCCACAAACGACGTGTATCTCATTCACATGTTTAGACTTGCTAGGTGTATTTATTGAGTGTAGAAAGGGAAGAGGATTTCACTGGTCAATTAGAATATTACAGTTGTATCTCAGCTTTGAAGGGCTTGAAAATAAAGGTTCAGATCTTAAATTATAATTCCAAAGAACAGAATAATTGGTGCTCAAGATCTGATAAACTTTGTTGCAGGTGACAGAGTAGGGAGGCATCACCTTTTGCAGGTTCACTGTCTGGGAGGGTGGGGCTCGTCAGTGGAGCAGCAGCCTTCATTTTGAGGTTCAGTTTTTGTCAGCTTGTCAAAAGTATTATTAATGTATTTTTTTTCAGTTAGCTTAGTGTATTTTTTTAACCTTATTTTTGTTTTCATTCATCTGTTAAATGGATGATCTCAGAAGTGTCTATTTTTCCATTAAAATATTGACTCACCTTTTTAATGCAAATAGCTTTTATAAGGTACATCTTAGATTTAAGTGAAAATATTTTTATAGCATTATAAACTATATTAATGAAAAACACAGAAAATAAGAGTGTTTAGGTAACTAGATATACCACACAAGCTAAGCTGTCATGTTAAAAACATCTAGTGTTTTATGTTTAATGATGTTAACTCCGTCCATAAATTTTTAAAGATCATATAAAAGCTATGTGTGATACAATTTATTTTTATATTTTAGAAAGCATAAACCTGTTAAAGTCTACAGCTGTTCTTATGACTTGATTTTCTTTACATATTTAAAAAGATATGTGGGGCTAGTCTTACTACATATGACCAAATAAAGGTGACAGTCTGTTTCTTTAATCAGGTTCTAAAACAGGTGCTAGGGGACAAAATCCGTGTCTGGAACAAGAGGTTTTTTACCTGTTGCCTGTAAGGACGCAGTTTGAGCATTACATGATGTTCCCAAGTATTTCTGTTCACTACTATAGAGCCAGCAGGGGGCGATAGAAGTTCATATTTTAGTATTAAAAAATTGTTTAGAGATATTTTATGCAGAATTATTTTTTCTTAGATTGGACTGTTGGATTATAGCATAGTTGAAGAAGGTTAGAACTTGAGCCAGAAGTTTGTTATGCTATTTACAGTGAATTAGTTTTACTTTAAAAATTATTTTTTAAGTAACAAAATAGCATAAATTGCACTTTCATTTAAACAAAAATATAAAAAAGAATATCTTAAGAGTGTCTTAAATTTAAAAAAAAAAAAAGAAAAAGAATGGAAAATTAGCCAGAAGTTGTTTATCAAAGTGCTAGCCCTGACTGAGCAAAATACAACTATGTTACATTCCTGGCAGTAGCATCTCATTACTAGAAATGTAGAATAGCTTGCAATTAAAGAATGATAGTTATAATAGTTGGTGCTGTTGTATTGTGCTGTTGTGAGCTTCCTTTTCAGTTTTTCATACATGAAAAGTATGAACTGATACATTTAAATCAAGAACGTTCTGTTGAAATCAGTGTCGTGTAACTGTGTGGTCTCTTTTATTTGCTTGTGTGTAGGGCTCAGCACCACCACCTTCTCCAACACCTAACAGAGAAATGAAGAACAAGGCAGTTCTTTGCAAGCCTTTAACAATGACGAAAGCCACATACTGTAAACCTCATATGCAGACAAAATCTTGTCAGACAGGTAACTCTTAAACTGTACTGGAACTACCCGTTTCTTCATTGGAGATTTTTTTACCTGTTACTGTCTTGGAATATGTTGCAAATATTATGATTTTTTTTTCCCCCTAAACTGCAGGTGTAAAGTATATCTAAGTACCTGGCAGTGTTTGCCTTTTTCTTTTTTCTTTTAATAGAAGATGATGATTGGAAAAAAGAGTATGTCCCAGTGCCTATTCCTGTACCTGTCTATGTTCCGGTGCCTATGAACATGTATAGTCAAAATGTTCCTGTTCCTACAACGGTTCCTGTTCCTGTAAGTGAGACTTCAGCATCACTTATAAATTGGCATCCATTCACAGGCATGTGTGGGACCGCTTTATACATTTTTCATTCTGGTCCATCTAAAGGATTGCAGGATGCTGAGGCACTATTTATTGAAAAAGTATTAGAAGTCTGACAGTGGCGCTTAATTTCCTGATTGTTCTTTAGGAGCTATATGCCTGCTTTCCATGTGAAAATCTTGTGCTACTGAACTTCCTCGGAACAATTTAGGAAAAAAGGAGTGGTACTTTTGAGTTTGCTGAATAAGCATTAAACAGCAAGATTTGTTCTGGTAATGGGGAAACTGAGAGAATGTGTTGGGGAGACATGGCAGAGCAGAATAAACGGAAGGAAAACAGAAAACCCAAACCTTGTGCCAGCAAAAGAAAATAACTCTAACTTAAATTGATTATTATTTATGTACCAAATCTGATCCAAATGGTGGGGAAAAAAACCCTGAATTTCTAAAATTCTGTGTTTTGCAAGAAAGCCGCTGAAACAGGATGCTGATTTGTCCAAACTGTTAGTCTGAAGTTATAGTCAGGCAGATTTGAAGCTCCAGAGTCCTTTCTGTTCTTACTTTGACCCACTATATTTTGTCATATTTAATTTTTTCTGCATCCTTTCCTGCTCTCTGTTCTCTTAACCATTTATATTGAATTTTTAATCTCTCAATATTTTTTGTTAGCCCACACTTAAGTAATATGTTTCTAATCTGTATTAACTCTGTCTTTTAGAAGTGGGGTGTAGTTTATTTCTATGTTGACTGCTGTTGATGCTTTGTTGCAGCATTTTTTCCTTTCTAATTATCTCTTCCTCCCTGTCTGCATAGGTACCAGTTCCAGTTTTCTTGCCCACTACCCTGGATAACAGTGAGAAAATCCTTGCAGCAATAGAAGAGCTGAGAGGAAAAGTGCCCTCAAATCCTTTGGAAGCTGAGCTACTGAACTTATCAGGGATGGTACCTGAACATGATGGAAAAGCTGAAGCTTCTGATGTAGCCAGTGAGTTTCCTGCTGAGTTTTTGACTGTTTGGAGCGCTGGAATGTGTGAGTGGGGGGAGTGAATCAAAAGAAGGGTTAGGGGTTTTTTTTATTTTAGCCAAAGATTCTTTGAGTACAACAGTGCTATTTATTGGGTTCTTACATTAAGTTGAAATCTAAATTATTTAAATATTTCTAAAGATCATTTTAGCACATTTGAAATACAGAAAACTTTCTGAAGTCTGTTGTGTGACTTCGGTGTGCTGTACCAGACCTGTCTTTAAAAGCACAGGCATTCCATTTGCTTCTCCCAGCTCCCTGGCTGATGGCAAGCAGTCATCCAGGATTGCATGCGCGTGTTTTCTCAGCATAACTCAAAACAAACCAAAACCAGTCCATTCTTCTTCCCAGAAAAGCTCAGGTCAAAAGTTTAGGGAGAGTGATCTCCGTAGCTGTGTCTTACAGGTGTGAACGCAACTTTCTCTGAACCAGGTGGGATATGACAGGAGTCTGATCTCTTTGTAGTAACACGTTACTAGGCACATTTTATATCTGGTGCGGGGAAGCAGGGACTGCCAAAACTACGAGAAACTTATGTTTCGCAAGTGGAACTGTGGTCAGCAAAACCAGGTGACCTAATGATGCTTTCGCCCTTGATTGACCCTGACCTGCAAATATCATCTCTTTGAAGGTAGTATTGCATCAGCTGATAAATCACTGGGGATGTGATGCTGAAATGGCTTGTAATCCCACCACCTCACCTCAAAGGAGAGAAGTGTCTGGGACAACTTTACAGCTGGAGGTCGAAAAACCCCATATATCCTGTAATGATGTTTTTGCAGTGGACATACCTCTTTGCCCCTCTTTCCCAGCTCTGACTGCCAAAATCCTCAAGTCTCTTCTGTGTCTTCCCAGGAGAATTTGCCTTCTCTTCCAAAAACTAGATTTTAAGATTTTCCCATGACTCAGGTGAAATTTGGGGTGTTTTTTCCAAGCTCTTTCAACAAATGTCTCAAAGGGTCTTGATAAATGACATGAACTTATGCTTTGGGCCTAGTGTATGGGAAGCCAGTCATGCTGCAGTCCCAGGAGGCTTATTGTTTTCCAAACTGGATATTTCTGGTTGTGCTGCAAGGTAGACGTTTGCAGTTCCTCGCTCTCTTTTGCTAAGTACAGCTAGCTGAATGAGGAGATCTGTGGGATCAGAGCTTGCTCGTTGGCAGAGAACTGACTTCGGAGAAATCTGTCTTTGTCAGAAGTTGGAAAGAGGTCAAGCTCTTGTTTGTCTCTGCCTGCTTGCCTTGTCTGTGTTTGTAGGATCTCTTTCACAGACTTGAAAGTCTGTCCTGTTGCAGGCAGGATCATGTAGAAAAACAGATAGCTACGTTTGTCGAGCTTGTTTGAGTTCTGTGACTGGTTGGTATGATCCAGATTCGCCAGTATTTGATTTTCTATACATGTGCTTTACTGACTCATCTTAATGAAGAAGGACAGATGGACTAGTAAGTATCTTTCCTGTTTGAAGGAAATCAGATTGGAGATGTAAATAAGAACAACAACAAAAGCTAGGATGGTGATGAGCAGAAAAAGCAGCTTTAGAACCACTCAGCTCCTAATGTTCTAAATCTGTCCTGTTTTGACTAATCCATGTGTTGGTTAAAATAATGAGAGTTGTTTGGTTGGGGTTGTTGTTTTTTTGTGGTTTGTTTGTGTTTTTTTTTTTAAACAGGTGTGATAGTTGAGTCAAGTCTACTGAACTCAGAAACAGGGGCACGGACAAGCTTGCCTGATGTTCCATATGAACCAGACCTTGATATTGAAATAGACTTTCCAAGAGGTATTTTTTCTGTCATTTTAATAAATACTGTGAAATAGACATTGTGAGCAACCATTGTACTTTGTTTCATCATCCTTTCAGAGGAGCTTTATTTGACTGCAAGATCCACTTGACTGACTGTTAGGTAAAACTGTCATGTCTTTGCAAGACTGGGGACTTCTGAATTAGTTCCTCCATCTTTCTAAATACAATATTTGAAACAGAATGAAGGAAGGGGGGGAGTTAACCTTTCACAAACGAACTTGCCTGCATCACTTGGTTTTGGACATGGATTTAGGAAAGCTATTTCAAAGGCTCATAGTCTCAGGTGGCATGTGTCATGGAAAACAATAATGAATGCATCCTTCAATCATCAGGTGTTTCCATGGGAAATGGTTTAGAGCAGAAATTACAAAAGAGCAAATTTCCTACTCAGGTTTGTTAGAAAATTGCAAGCTGGTATGCTGCACATCACTTGTGTTACCTTTTAATATCTTGTTAATGTCCGTATCTGTATTTGAAAAAAGTAGTGTTATTTGAATGAGCAGGGAAATCGCTACTTTGAGACCTTTCTTGAAAGAAGGTCTTGGGTTTATGTATTAAAATTCCTACCACTCTGCAGAATACAGGCAACAGTGTCTGTTTCTTTTTACCATGTCCTAATCAATCCAAGGTCCAAGAAAGCTCCTGGCTGTAGCTAGTGTCTCCCTTGACATAGCTTCCCTTGGACATACAACTCTCACACCTCCCCAGATAGCTTTTCTATCTGATGTTGAAAGTCTGCTTTTGCCTTGTGCCTTAGATATCCACACTAGAAGCCCAGACCGGGTTTCTCAGTTTGATCTATGTCTAATTTAAAGATCAAGTCTGACCTTAGCCTTAGAAAGTTTATTAGCCAGATGCATACTAGGTTTTTAACCCTCTTTATAAGTGAGGCTTGTTACATGAGAAAGAAAGAACATGGAAGAAAAAAAATCATCAAAGTGGAATAGTAAATAATAGTGGTTTGTAATAGATACTGATGATGCTGAAGTGCTTCTGAGATAAGATTCTTGGTGGTAGCCAGAGGACTGGAGTTTAGTCTGGGGCAGAGTTCTTAAATCCTTGCATGTGAGTGCTGTTTCATCTGGACCAGTTCAAATGGTGGTGTGAGTAGTAAGGTGGTGAAATCAGGCTATCAGAAGACCATTCAGTTTTGTATGAAGATGTTGGTGGCTAAACCTTCTTAAAGTAAAGGTGGAACTTCCAACACTAAATCCATTCATATGTTGTCTTATTCTGCTGTATTGCCTGAAATAGTCCTTCATCCTACCCCTGGAATGTTAAGCAACTAGTATTTTTACATACTACTGTATATCTGTTTACTGAAGTTACTGTAATATGCATCATGAGCTAGACTTCCACTATTTGTATAAATGTAGACTAAAACCTGTTTCTCTGAAAGAGTTTATATTCTGATACTTAATGTTTTTAACCAAGTATAATGTGGTATCTAAAATGTAAAACATGAATAGAAATGATGGAAATACATGAACAAAAGTGTATGTAGTAAGTTAATTTGTATTTTTTCCACTCATAGCTGCTCATTCTCACCATAACTTAAACTTCTTAATACCAAAGACTGCCTAGGCAGGAAAAATTGTGCTAGGGTCCATAGTAAGAAGTGCTGTCTTAGTGACTTGAGGTAGTGCTTGAAAATGTTGAGCATTGTGTCCTTTACAGTTGGTTTGGAAATAAAGATTTTGATAGCTTTGCCTCACTTTTAAAATAAGAATAGCTTTATTTCCTCTTACCGAAATCCAGTCATTGGTAATGTTTATATGTGTGCTTTTGTGGACCCCTTATGTTAATCCACACTGATAGAGTTAATTGTTTTTTTCAAACGAATATTATTCAAAGGATGTTTAGAAATAGGTTTCTGTTAATGTACTTTCAGCAACCGAAGAACTTGATACAGAAAATGAATTTTTGTTACCTCCTGTTTTTGGGGAAGAATATGAGGAACAGCCAAGGCCTCGGTCCAAAAAGAAGGTAATTTTGTCATGCTATTAAAAAAAATATTAAAAGCACAAAATTTAAGCACAAAAAATATGCTAGGGTTTGGGTTCTTTTCAGTTCTCATACTGCTCTAAAATGCGTTACTGCCTATTCATACCTAATATCCTATCTTTATGATGTAAATTGATACATTTCAAAAAATAAAATGATATCAGTCCTATGTCTGTTTCAGTTAACTGTTGAATTTAATAGGAGTGTTGTTTGTGAATTCTGATCCCATTGTTGCTTCACTTCAGTAGAACTGTTGATGTAATGCACCAGTGTGTATATACTTATTGTACTCCTAGTAATGCTCTTCTACCTTCTGCTTTGAACTAAGTTGTTTTGGTTTAATGTGATACTAAAATGGAAGAATGTTGGCCTTACCATGGCTTATATGGGAGCTGTGTAATCTCATATATAAAATAGTTTTTTAAAAAATTATATGCTTGTAATTTCCCCAGATTTTCTTTTCAGTTAAAATTCTTAGTTTAGACATTGCAAATAAATTAGCCATATTCTTTTATTTAGAAAGAAACTAACAGGAAATAGTTTCTGGTGCCTGCCTGGCACAAAGCTGAAATGGTTTCATTGCAATAATTGCAGTAGATATCGCAGCTTTAAAAAAAACAGCCAGCTTCTAATAAAACTTCCTAAGAATAAATGTGTCTTTCTAGTTTTAAATTTGGAGCCTAAACTGTTGGTATTATCCACTGGACACTAGCCACATATCCACTGCTGGACATGCTTTCATTTGGGACCAATGTTGGCTTTTTCCATTGATGGGTTCAGCTGAGCCTAAAAGTTGACTTTCTGACATAGATTTGTAGCATCTTTAACTTCATGTGCATTAACACAATGAAATCCTATAAATACCTGAATTATTTGGTGCATCATGTGTTTGTTGCTTAATACGATATAACCAATACCGCAAGTCCATTATCAAAAAATATTCTGTCTGTGTTAGGAACCAGTCTGAAAGGCAAATTAGAAATGTTTGTCAGCTTAAGTAAATGCTGTCCTTAGAAGTATGTTCAACACAGAAACTACCTACTGAATGAAGCATGTGTTTCTTTACACTGAACATTCAGTTTGTAATTTGGCCTGCAGCTTGCTTATTCTGCCCAGCTCCTACATTATTGCTGTCAGCGGCTGTTGGCGGCATTAACCACTGTGTTTCAATGGCAGGGAGTGAAGAGGAAAGCGGTGTCAGAATACCAGTCTCACGATGACAGCTCTGAAAACTCAGAGTGTAGTTTTCCATTCAAATACACATATGGTATAAATGCATGGAAGCACTGGGTGAAGTCTCGGCATTTAGATGAAGAGCTTCCAGAATTAGAGGAACTGAAATCAAGTAAGTATTTCCAGAAATCTGGCATCCAGATTCTTATTTGGTAGGGAGAATTGCTGTATTCATCTGACTTTCAGCTGGCCTTACACTAGCAGAGGGAAGTTTTCACATGTTCCTAATGTTCCCACAATGACTGGGATTATTTTACCACAGAGTTGCCAAACTTTTACTTCCTAGCTTTCCCTACTTGGTTCAAAATGCTGGGCCTCACACTTCTTGAGCAAGCCAGGACAGCACCTTCCTGGCTCTTCTGACTTTCTGTGACCATTTTGATATTTCGTTTGCATCCTGTTTTTCCTCATATTCTAACTCACCTTGAGGCTCACACCTTTTCTGGACTTCTAAATTGCAAGGGAGGGGCATCCTACTCTCTCCTGGGAAGAGATCTTCGTCTGAGGCTGGCGTTACCTGGCTGTGGAGCTCTGACATGAGGTGGCCTTCGCTCCCATGGAGCCTTGCTGCTCTTTCTGCAACACTCCTCTGTGTGTACATTTGTACTGTGAGGGAAAAGGGGATTGCTGCCACTCCTGCTGTTTTTCAGCTCCCGCACACGTCTTTGCACCCTTGCATTATGCTGTTGGATCTTTGGAAACTACCATTTCCCCTGAAGGTCTCCCTCTACAGTACTGTGTTCACTTCAGCATCTTGGGTCGCTTCTGTGTCATCCTCAGCTGTGCATGACAGTACCTTTGTCAGTGGATGATACTGCATTTGGTTATTAGAATTTACTCGGGTAGCCTTGTTTATTTTAATATAGACCTAACATTTGAACTACTTCATACATATAGATGCAGTCATTGGTTAGTGGAGAGGACGTCAAGGTGGTTTCCTGCCTCCAGTCCAAAAATACCCCACCCCACCCCCACCGTGTAATAATACTGTTGTATAATGTAGCATTTTTTTCTTTATTTTACAGCAAAGTCTGTGAAATTAAAGGAAGATCTATTATCACATACTTCAGCTGAGTTAAACTATGGGTTGACACATTTTGTCAATGAAATTCGAAGGCCAAATGGAGAGAACTATGCACCTGACAGCATCTATTATCTGTGTCTTGGGATTCAGGAGGTTAGTAGAGGCTGTAGAGATGAGAAGTAGAGCTGCTGATTTAACTCTAACCCATTTCAGTGGAAGAATGGAGATAATGTGGATTTATTGGCTAGGAGCTATTCTTAATATAATGGCTATGATCTGGAACACTAGAAGCTGCTGTGTAAATCACATTGTAGAAAGCTGTCTGTATAGAAAATTATTTTGTAGACCCATCCTGAAAACCCAAATGTAAACTGGTCTATTGTAATAATTTTAAGCTTCTTCCTGGGTTAAAGCAAGGAATTTGCAGTCTAAAATGACATAATCTTTCCAAATGCTGTGCTTCATTTTATTTGCTAAAGATGGCTTTATGTAAAAGCAGAACAAAACAGGAATAATCTGTAAACGTTTTACTAATTCAGTTACTTAGCGTATAGTGGAAACAAGCTATTTGAAGCATCTTCTGGGGAAAGTCTAATTTACTGAATGTTTTAGACACTGGGCGGTCAGGCTTTTTTGTGGAGTGCAGGAAATTCTGCTATATTTTCTGTCTTATGTGTACACGCTCCCGCCCCCAAATTGCAGTCACATTGTATTTCAAAGCAAAAGGGAGTAAGTTTAGAAATATCATATGTGAAGGCAATAACATATCACTAGGTGATTAGAAAAGCTATTCCACAGCTTATCTTTTAAGCAGAGAATGTCTTAATTTTTGGTGCAAAAGGCATCTCCTGGATAAAATAAGCTGTGTTCAGAGCCGAGAACACAGAAAATTTCATTCAAGTTAAAAGGCAATAAAAAAAATGCATGTGATGTGGAAAGCAGGCTGTTCACAGGCTTTGCAATCCTGCTTAAACTTTTTTAATACTTAAGGTGGACTTGAATCAAATAACAAATCTTTTAATCTAAATCTTTAAATAGTACTCCACTAATTATTCTGTATTGAAAGTATGCAAAATTAGGGAGTTAGTTGATATCTTTCCCTTGTGGCTGAAATCTGAGAAGGGAGCATTTGTTGTTTGGCATTTTAGTCAATATTGCTACAAAGCATGTTTCAAATTCAGCTAGCTTTCTGCTGCTGCACTTGCATGATCTACTGTCTCTATCTTTCTGTTGAATTGAGAATACTCATATTAGGCTGATAAATGATACTTAGAGTGAGCTATGTGTTTATAAAATGGAACTCAACTAATATCTTTTCTCTTTTCACCTTTCTCTTCATGCCTTGGACATTGTCAATCTTGTCTACTGTGAAAGCTAGTTATGTGTAAAACATAAATTTCTTTTTTAACTCATCAGAACCAAAGTTTTTGTGGTGCAACAGAATTACCATGAGCCATAATACACATACACAATGCTGGAACATTAGAGGAACAACCTGTTGCGTTGTTATAATTATTTTTTATACTTAGTGTCCAGTATTTAATTCAGCTGATGCTAACAGCCTCATTTCATTGGCCCAATTGTGCCACTGCTATTTAGACTGGTAGGAAGATTTGCCTTATTCTGAAAAGATTGCATATCACAAGGGCAGACAGCAAGCGAAGGGCAGAAACATGTAAACATGTGAGCTGTCAAGGGCTACAGCCAGCGTCTGTATGCTAATGGAAATTTCATAGAATCATTAAGGTTGGAAAAAACCTCTAGGATCATCAAGTCAAACCGTCATCCCAACACTACCATGTCTCCTAAACCATGCCCTGAAGTACCGCGTCTACATGTATTTTGAACACCTGCAGGGATGGTGACTCCACCACCTCTCTGGGCAGCAATTTTATGTATTTGGGTATGTGTTACCCTTCTGAAGAAACAGGTTTAAACAAGTTAGTGATACACTAAATGCAATGTAGTTGTTGCAGTGTGCAGCAGAATTCCATTGGCTTCTAGTATTTTTTTAGACCTTCTTTCCATCTGACAACCCTCATGTGTGTACTCCTGAAAGAATAAATTGTCTGCTACTGCATAAAAGATACTGGCTCTGTTTGACTCAGAAGGGGCTCAGAGGAGAATAAATGATGCCATTTAAGGATAAAGTTATGCAAAGATCAGCAGTATTTTGCTAACTTACTGTAAGTTTCTCTTCAAAGGAAGAGAATGTGGAAGCCGTAAGTTAGAAAGAGCACTTCCCCACCACCACCAGAATTACTGCACTCACTGTGGCTATGCATGGGCTCAGGTTGGAGCTTTTCCTCCTGGGTGTAATATAGTTTGTGCACAGGGGAAGTGCTCAGGAGTCTTCAAGTCTTGTTTTTTTGACTTCGTAAAAGAATTGTTTTCCTTAAAGGAAGCACTTGGAAAATCTGTTCCAGCAAACTAGTCCCAGAGTCAAACCTGTACGTTTTCTCAGTTCAGGTTCATTCACAGCTGAAATTGTTCTGCTTCCAGCCAGAAACAGTTCAGTAATGGTTTTGATAACTCCGAAGTACTAGTCCTGAAAAATACCACACTTAAAAGTAAAGGTTGTTGCATGGTCAGGTGGGCATCTAGTGGAAAGCGTTTCTCTCGAAGAGGGTGTTAACCTGCTTTGCTCCTTCGCTCCTGCTGCATTGTGGCCTTCATTCTTTGTCCCAGTACAGATTGGGATTTTTTTTTGTTGTTTTTTTTCATTTATATATGTGTAATAACGGGGTGGTTTGGGCAAAATTCAGGCTGGTGGGGCTCAGCAGATGTTCGTCTGAAGATGCTCTGGGCAGCGATTCAGCTGGTTCTCCACTGTGAGACTTAGAAGTATGTCAGGTTCCTTCCCATTCTCTGCAGTTTCGGTAGAGCTCACCTCAGGTGGAAACTGCTTATGCTAATCCTGCCCCGTCTAGAGCTTGTAGAGTAGTAGAGCACAGCATTATGGTGTGGAAATGGGTATTTGTGAATGTGTGTTGAGTATTGTGTAGCAGGGGAGACTGCACACAACATCATTCTCTAGACCCTGCGGTGCTAATGGTCCAGGGTGCCTCACAGGTTTCTACTGGAGCTGTCAGGGTTTAGCCAATCACTTATTCTAAAGCAGTAAACAAAAATATTTTTGTTGAGTCCTCATAGGCTTGTGTGGGAATTGGTTTTGTACCAGTTTTCAGTTCGATTTCTGTTTCACTGCCAGCATTCAGTGTGAGTGTTTAATGCAAACCAGAGAAAAAGAAAATTCGTGGAGGAAAAATGTGCCAGGGAACAGAGGGGCAAACCCCATGAAGCTGTATTGTCTGGTTTAGAATTGCTTTACAAAATCCAAACCGATACATGTAGAAAAAAGCACATTTTGGGGGATATTGTGCTTTAAAGAATTAGTTAAATGTATTGTATACAATAGTTATCTAAATGAAGATGTGTTGGAAATTTCTAGGAAGTATATTAATTCATTTTTCTTTATTATAAATAGTATAAATGAGTGCTGTGTTTAATGTTGTTTCAAGTATGTGTACAGAAATAGATGCTATTTCCAGAAGTGAGTACATTTTTTTTGTCTCACTTGTATTGTATTCACTAACAACAGGCTTGTTAACGCAAAGATAACACTGAAGTGGAAAATTTAAGAAGCCAGTCATCCATTTCTTAGAAATGTCTCCAGTGAGGATAATGTCAAATACTCAGTCATTAATTCTTGGTAAAGGTTCAAAGGAGTTTCTGTCTGAAAGGTCAGGAGGGTTAAGATAATTAAATTGCAGGATAGGCAGGCACCTTACACCATCATATCACTTTTCTTGAACTGCTGCATATCATTACCATAAATATATGGGGGGTTTTTTGCTCCCACTTCTGTGTTGAAGATGCTTTGTCAGTTTCCAGAGTTCATGTTTAAAATGGCAGGTTCTTGCGAGATGCTTCTTTTCTTTGAAGATCTATGTAGAGGAAAAGATAAATTAATTGGTTGGGTTTTTTTTAATTACTCCCTATTCACTGATACAATGTTGCACAAAAGCAATTTTAGAGAAAAATGGTAGAGTCCTAATTAATCTGTGATTCATATTCAGTTATAAATTTACAACATACATTATATTAGAGGTAACTTTTAACTGCTAAATATTGGAAAACTGTCATTGCTTTATTTGTTTAGGCACCTTTATATAAAACTGCAAGCAGTGTACTGAAGAAGAACCCTATAGCACAAGATTTGTTCTAATCTGGAATTGTAAATATTGTCTGTCTCTCTCTTTTCTGTAGTATTTATATGGAAGTAATCGAAAAGACAACATATTTATTGATCCAATCTACCAGACATTTGAACAGGAATTAAATAAAATCCTTAGAAGTTGGCAACCAAGCATACTTCCAGACGGTAATTTTATTTTCGGTCATGTGTGTTTTTCGTCTCTTAATAGTTCTGTATTCTTAGACATGTAGATATATACAAACATTTTATGCATTGTGATAGTAACTGATTCAAAATCATGAAGATCTCATCTAAGAGTTCAGTTAAGACTGTACCTGTTCTTACTGTCTTGTTTCTTGGTAACCCATGCTGCAAGAGTTGATTTGGCCACTGCCTGTTAAACAGACCATCCGTTTTTCGGAGACAAAGTTAGAATAAGCACCTGCTCTTTGACCTGTACTTTTTACCTAAGCTGAATTTTTTTCCCCCATTGGTTTTTATTGGATGGGAAGCAGGCAGGCAGGCACTGGGCTGTGTGTGGGTAGGGCTAACGAGCTATGTATTTTAGTCTTTCTCACCTGGGTTGGGAGGACTCTTTGCTATGGGCCTTCTACTCAGGGGGTTGTCAGTTCATGGAGAGAAGAGGAATTTCTCCCAGGAGATCAATACTGGCGCAGAACTGCAGAATCAACTGTTCTTCCATCTTTCTCACAATCCTCTCCTGAGTGAGGGCTTGTCTTTAGCAGCGTCTTTGCTCTCTCTTCTTGATACTGGCTTTTCTCTGCATAGCTTGGAGAGCCTCTGTATAGGGCCCTCCCTACACCCTGATATGGTCCGGGAGTGCTTTCCAAGTGAGGTATCCATTAGCAATAAGAAACAAGAAGGTATAGCTTTTTGCAGGCCTTGCCTGAGCTGAATAAAATGAACTCCAAAATACGCCTTTTAAGAAAGGATTAAGATTAGCCCCTTGAACACTTGTTTTTATGTAATAGCATGAGGGAGCTGCATGTAACCAATGCTGTTGTAGTAAAACCTAAATATGTCTGTGTGAAATTGCCTATGCTGATATTTCCCATTGACTGTCTCTTCCTGAAACTAAGTGTCTGTGTCTTTAAGAGGTGGTTTTGGGAGTGTGGACATATAATTAAATATGCTTATTTGAGGCTTCTGTCATGAGCATTTTGTTATATTTTACAATAAACAGAAACATGATTCTTTTGCACCTGGACAGCTTATGGCCTAATCCATTGTATTTTCTCTGATATTCTTTTATTGAAGGATCAATATTCTCTCGAGTTGAAGAAGATTACCTTTGGAGGATTAAACAGCTAGGATCACATTCACCGGTTGCTCTTCTGAATACTCTCTTCTACTTTAACACTAAATATTTTGGCCTGAAAACAGTAGAGCAACACTTAAGACTTTCTTTTGGCACTGTTTTTAGACAGTGGAAAAAAAATCCTCTAACAATGGAAAGCAAAGCTTGTCTTCGATATCAAGTGTCTTCCCTGTGCAGAGCTGATAGTGAAGGTACTATGGCAGTTCCAAAATAAGTATTGCAGGAGCATCCACATCACGCTCCTCTGAGGGACATATGAGCACCTTGCCAGGAGCCAGAGGTCTGCCTTTTGCATGAAGTTTAGCAGCTCTCAGCTCCTGGATCTTTAGTCGGAGTGTGTGGTCTGCGGAGACTACAGGGTCTCTTGTGTTAAATGATCCCTTTGAGCCCACTGGTCTCCATGCTAAATGCTGCCACTTTGTTGCGGCTGTAGGTTGCATTTTGAGTTTGCAGATATGCATAGCTGTGGTGGTTGCATTGCAGTGCTTGGTGGGCTGCCCACTCTGGGGTGTTTACTGAAAAATGTAAAATAACTTCAAATTGTGGCTTAGATGTTGATTTTCTTCTTAAAGATAAAATTACTACTGGAAAAAGGAAACACGAAGATGATGAACCAGTATTTGAACAAATTGAAAACACGTCTGATCCAGCTAGATGCCCTGTGAAAATGTTTGAGTGCTATCTGTCTAAAAGGTATGTATGATATAGGGTAATACAGAAGTGGTCTAGAGTAGACCAGGTACAAAAGGCGAATGTTTTGATGAGACATGAAATACACCCAAGTAAAGGGAACGGATTGAGATCTTCTGAAAAATAGCTAAAGGAAAGCATTGAAATGTCCGGTTCTGTAACTGGACAAGATGTGCAGAAAGTGTGGGAGCAGCAGAGTACTTCAATGTTAATTGTCAAGGATTCCATCTGGGAATGACAGTATGATTCAATTTTCTTACTGGGAAACACGAAGTATCTCTCTGGAAAATTACCATCAAGGGGTCTGGTAGGTTTTGCTACTGAGGGTTTCATTTGTGAGGTCCCTGTCTCTTCAGTAAGAATTGGACTGAGACAATGGACTTGCTTAAACCTATCAGGAATTTGAAATGTAGATGCTTTTAAGATGCTTAGTTTGAAAGCATGTTTAAAATACTTTATAGTGGAAAAAAAATACTAGTGACAGTAACCAAGCATTTAAAACAGCTTGTTTCCTTCCAATCCTGCACAGAAATTAATATATTAAAAAGAAAAGCTTATGCAACTCAAAAAAAAAAAAACACACAAAAAAAAAAACAACACAAAAAACAAAGCCAAACACCAAAAGATTTAGCAGCTAAGTGTTTTGAAAGTGGTGCAAAACAGGATTTCATGGGAAATACTTTTCTTTAATTGGAACAGCAATTCAAGCAACTGATTTTAATGGAGATTTTATGTAACTCTAAGTGAAATTCAGGCAAGTGATACCGAAGAAATAAAAATCACACACAACGCAATAGATCAAATTAAGTATAAGACCCAACATGTGTTAGGAAACAGTATCTTATGCACAATGTAGGCAGAAGAGTAAGTATGTGGTATTATAGAGAGAAACATGTAAAGATTAACTTGTGGTCTGTTAATGCTAGAACCTGTTTTTTTTCATAAACTCAGTTAATTCTGATTTTTTAATAGGATGTGGGAGGGTTGCCTGCACACTATCCGCTATTGTGGTTTGGAGAGAGTATATCGGTAAAAGTTGAAGCTGGATTTTTGATCTGAGTTACACAGCCAGTAGGGGGGAGAGAATAAATAAATTATTTTTCTTTAGAAATATCTCAGCTTTGGGGATAGAATGCACTTAAACCCATTTGGAGCATCTTTTATGGTGTAGTTTCAAGTCCTGCTGTCTTACAGCTATTGGTCACCAATGATGGCTACAGCAGCAGACTGCTTTTCCTGGTTCCACTTCTAACAACATATACCTCTCATCTTTGATGAAATAATTTCAATAAAATATCTAACACTTTAAAAACTATTGTAAAATTTAAGGTAATGCCAGCTGTTTGAAGCATACTTGGCAATTAGTGGACAGTTGCAACTGAAATTTCAGGATCCTCTCATTTACAGCTATGAGCACAATATCATTGCTTGTTCCTATAAAAATACTGGCTTGTAAAAAAAGAAAGGTAGGAAGGGGGTTAAAATATTTAAACGATTAGAGTATTTTGAACTATCATATTTTGCCTTCTTACCTGACTCTTAATCTGATTTATGTGAGAGTAGAACAAGCCAACATTCACCCCAGCAGGTGAAGAGCAGCACCTGAAACTTTATCAGCTAGTTTGGGAAGACAAGCTGATAAAAGTCCTTACTTTTACCAAACAAACGTGAAATACAATTGATCTCTGAGTCTACAGTATTTTTGAAGGAGGGAGCATGAATGAGCTTGTACATGCAGAACTGATATTTTTTTCCAAGGCTTGCCTAAATGGACAAAATGCTAGAATTTCCTTGGCGGGGTCTTCTCTAGGGCTTAGAGGATATGTTTGAGCTGGATCAAGCATGTATACAAACTCCAAAGTATAGCAGGTCAGGAATTAAAGGATTTTGAGACTTAGAATGACCAACCCTTTAAGTAAAATAGGAGGAGGAGGAATTTTAGCTTGCATTTGTGTGCATGTCTCAGAACTACTATCCTTGACTTTCAGGGGGACCCCAGGCTCCATATTCAGAGATAGGTGCATCAGTCTGGTGCAAGCAATTACTGGTGTCAATATTAGTCCCCTCGCAAATCTGATTATTGGGGGTTCCTAAATAGATAGGAAGCACTTTGTGGTTTAGCAAGTCCTGGAGCTGCAAGTTTTTGAAAGTTGTGGTCTCCCATACACGTGCTCAGTCCCAGGTGTCTGCTTTTGGCTGGGCTCTGAGGATGCAGGACTGGCTGGGCTTGTGCCAGACCCAGCACAGCTCCTTCTATGAACAAGACTGCATTTCTCCCCATTAAGCTTTTTGTAACTTGCCTAATTACAGTTAGAGTTTTGTTTACAGAGGATATCAGAAGGGCTAGTGTACTGTTTTATCCTGTGAAACTTTTTTTTCTAACCACCTGTGCTTCTTCCCCTTGTAGCCCACAGAATCTGAATCAGAGGACAGACATGTTCTATCTGCAACCAGAGTGCTCTGTCTCCGCGGAGAGTCCCATCTGGTACACTGCCACTTCACTGGACCGCAACACTTTGGAAAATATGCTTGTACGGGTTCTTTTAGTAAAAGATATTTATGATAAAGACAATTATGAACTGGATGAAGACATAGATTAAAACAAACTTCCAAAAAGCGTCAAGAAAACAAACAGCATTAGGTAGAGTCATGCTGCTAGACCTTTACTATGGAAAGCATTTCAAGTTTACCCTTTGTTTTATGAGTTTTGTAGCAGTGTGTACCCTCACCTGGGTATTACCATGTAAATAGTCTGTGAGTGAAAGTTTCCATTATTCTGCGTAGTGGTCTTAGGTTACATAACAAACACATTTCAGATTTTTTTTTAATTATTATTTATTTGACTAGGTATGTCTGTAACTTTTTACATTGCGAAATATGAATGAAAATGTGCCATGTGTAATTTTTCCCCCCCCCACCCTTGTAGTAAGAGACATCCATATTGCACAACTCTGCTGTTGGAAGCTCCCTTGAAAGGAGGCCCTTTTGATGGGTTCTTAAACCAGATGGTTGTGTATGGGTAGCACTACTAAAATTTAGAACTTGCTGTGTCTTTCAGAATTTTTAACTATATTGTAAACTAATAGGTTTTTTACTTTTTAGTTACTGAAGCCTTATAAGGTTATGTAGAGAGATTCCATCTTATGTACCAAAAATAGACAAAAGAGAATGCTGTCAATATTGGTGTACTGTAATGTGAATCTATTCTGGTGAAAACATTTTTTTGTTGCCCTTATTAAAACCTTAGTGTCCTTTCCTTATTTGTGACTCTCTCTCAATTGCCCCTACAAATAAAAAAAAAAAATGTATATAAAAAAAATAATATAAGCTTAAAGCATGTGGTCATCAAGACATGTATTTTGTAAAAAACAAAACCAAAACCAAAAATCCCTCAAAAAAAAAAAAAAGGAAAAAGAGAAAAGAAATGTCTGATGACAGTGCTATATAATTCTTTTCCTCCTTTACTTTTCCAGCCGTAAATACTGGTACCTCATATTACTGTAAATCTGTCCTTTTTAGCCTTAGCAAAAGGGATTTCAATGCTGTATTACAGAAAGTAATATGGTATACTAATTTTTTAACTTTTGTTTGTCCTTGCGTTGCTGTATTTACAGTTAATACTTGACTATGGGTGGGAAAATTCCTTTAACTTAATGCCTCCATTCTAAAGCCATATGAGACATGAAGTTGCAGAAAGTTGATAGTTTTTTCGAAAAGTCCTTTCATTTGTTCTATATCCTTTCATTGTGCTTACTTTGCTTAAGGAGTCTGATTTCCAGGTATACATTTAGCTGCATAAGTTTTGTTACTTGCTCTTGTTTAACTGATGTGAGCGATATGGTGGTTCATGCAATGGTTTTGCTATTGTACTGAAAAAAAGTAGTAGAATATTCTACTATAAAGTAGTCATAACTTTGGCTCTTCTAAACGACATTAAGCATCTGTTGAGAGGAATCATCTACTAAAGGGGAAACTTTCTATGTGTGTATATATATGTCACCACCTTAGGATTTATTTCTTGCAAGGGCTGCATGGCTTTTTCCTTTTCCTTAGCTTAAAAGAATGCACTTAGGGACACCTCTTTCTATATAGAGAAATAAAGCTTCAGTTGCTTTGTTTTGTTAAGCAAGTTTATTTAAATTTCTGCTATTCTTGTGTGTCCATGAGTATCTGTTAACTTTAGATATACCACTATTTCAAAAGTAGATGGAGATGTACATGTTAAATTTTTCACTTTTTTCTGGTGGCTCTACCCTTCCTGTGAAATCAAGAAATACTACGCAGCACCAGTCAGCAGATCACTAACAGCTTCAATGCTCTTTTCCCTTTGTAAGTATGTAAAAACTGAGTTGATTAATGCTTGGTTTTTTTAAGCAGCAGTCATAGAATGTGCCCATGATATATGAAAATGATAAAATCAGAAATCATAATTATGGTTTTGTGCTGGCCTCTCCAGCTGAACACCTGACTTAACCATAAGTTAAATTTTACATATGGGAATCATTGTTACTAATTACCTGCCTAAAATGTATCCTGTGCTTATCTTGAAATACTTTATTTAAACATACATTTCAGTTTTTTGATAAATAGCAATAAGGATCACTTGTAGCCCCTTCTCCATAGTTCAGACTTCAAGTACTTCAGCAGGGGCTTTAATTACTGCGTGGTTAGGACAGTGTTTAACTACAAACACTTTTGTAAAACTACAGACTTTTAACCTGAAGCTTAAAGTACCCTAAATCAGGACTAAGTATGTGTGTGTTGAGTGTTTTGTCTTAAACAGAGTTTAAATTCTTGTTCTCAAACATACTACAGCTATTTCTTAAATAATAAGATCAGTTTTTAATATGGCATGCTGTACAACAGATGTGCATTTTCAGTGTCATTAGAAAATGACAAAATTAATTTCTATTTGATTAATTTCTAATGTCATTACAAAATGCTCCCTGAAGTTTATCAGAAATCACATTATTGTCCTAAATTCCTTCCATTTTCTACCCAAGATTCACCTTCCATATCAGTGAAAATGTTCAACTTAGGTTTTGAAATTGAAATTTTTACACATAGATTCATGTTGGAAACATAGAGATGATTGTCAAGAAAATAACTTTTATTCCAGAAGATGGAGCTATTCCATCATCAGCAATAATGTTTTTCAAGTGTTCAGCGTGTTTAGATTGATGGTTGTAAACTACTGAGATACTGCAGTCAAGAATGCATCATGGCTCAGTGTAGGTGTTTTACTCCTAAATTTGAATCTTGATGCAAAATGCAATAAAAGGCCTTAGTTCTGAAGAAAACAGACATGCAATTTCATAATAACTAGGAACTCAGGGCAAACACGTTTTTGTTTCCTTTGTGAGAACTGTCAGCAGCTGGACTAGAATCAGGTTGGTGTAACTGAGTTACCTGCAGGTTGCTTTGCAGGAAAATGTATGATGCCCTGTTCTACACAGAGCTTCCAAGTAATGACATGTAGGAGGAACCTGCCCTCGCTTTCCACCTTAAGAGGGTATGAAGTGGCAACCTGGCTGTCCCAACCATCCCTGTGAGCTGTGGCACAGTTCACCTGAGAAATGCAGTGCGGGGACTATGCTGCTCTGTCTGCACGGAGCCCTGCGGATGGTGCTGGCGATGCAGCCCAGTCTGGACAGGTGTTTCCTAACTTCTCAAACCATGCTAGTGTGTGCATCTCCTCAGTTTGAGATCTAGTTTTGAACAATTCACAGGTAAAGTAGTAGCCTCAAGATCTTAAGTAAATCAGATGGCAGCAGTAGGCAAATTACGTACAAAATATAGTTCAGTGTGAGAAATAGGGAAAAATTCATGCAATTTTCAGAAAATAAATTTGATTTGTTACTCATCTTTATGAATAATTGTGTGCAGTCATTTAGGAAAATGCAGCTTTTTGTAATTACTGCACTAAGCAGAGGTTATGACAGTTAATTTTTATTGAACAAAAGTTTGTGGAATAATTTCAGCGTGTACAGTATTAATTATCTTTCAAATGTTCACAGTGTGACTCTATAATGCAGCAAAACTTGTTTTCTTAGTATTTAGGATTTTGGCCTGTGAGAGGCTGTGTGAATAGGTGGGAAAACAGGAGAGGTGGCCTATAAACCTTGCAGTCCCAGAAGGAGGAGGTGTGTGGGTTGGAAGAGAAAAGGCATGAGTGGTGGTAGGCACTCACTCCATTTCCATTTTCGCTGACCTTTTTTATTATATAGAAGTGGGTTTTTCTGTTCTACTTTTCCTGGTTTTGTTTGTTACTCTTAGGAAGTGCAGTTAAATATTTTAATTTCCATACTTGTAAACAGTCACTTTTCAGTTCATTACACTCCTGTTGTGCATTATGTGATACACGTTACGTGAAAGACAGAGTGTGATACAGAGTAAATGGAGCGGGAGCATTTTTATTCCTCTTGCACTGAGCATGGGGGCTCCCAATAAAACTCAAATTCTCAAAGTGTTTTAAGGCCTAGAAGTTACCAAGATTTAAAAGGGTGTTAGACCCTCATATGTGACTCCAGAATATGTCAAATGCTAAAGATGCTTTGGAAGCACTGAGGGTTGAGTTACCCTTTGTTTAGGGTTAGAGCAAAGCTGTAGGGTTTCTGGGAGGGGTCTGAATGTGGCCACAGCATGGACATGCTGTCCCCAAAGGCTTGGTTAAGCACAGCATTTTCAGCTCTCTCAAGTCAGAAATAAATCTTCCCTTCTAGCAGCTTTTTAATTTGGAATTTTGAAACCTGACAGCCTTGGCACATGAGCCACGGCATGGATGCTTGAAACCATCATGTAATGTGACATGTGCTTCAAAACTTAGGCTGGTGTTAATTTCTGTAACGCTAATTAGCCATCTTTTCGGACACCCACAAGCACAGCAGGCATCTCACAGATGTACAAAGATGACGTGGGGATTAGTGCCTGCTCGTTGTGCTACTCCAGTCAGAGCTGGCAGCCTCTGGCAAGTGGCTTTGCCTTGACAGGGCCCCGGCTCACTGCAGGCACTGGCGGGCGGCACTTCCCCTCTCCTGCCCGCAGGCAGGGCAGGACCTGTGCCGCGCTCTGGGGCATATCTCGTGCTCTTTCCTTTGCTGTCAGGTTGCTTCAGAGTTTCTTGCTGGCGGTCTCTGATGGAAATTGCGTGACTGCAACATGAGCCAAGTTCATGATTGGGTGTGAAATAAGCCTTGGGCAGGGAAGGAAATGCAATGAGAATTTCACCTCTTCCTTATCCCTTAATAAGGCGTAATTGCATCTTAACGTTACCTTTACAAAAGCCTCCCCTCTACCCAGCCTAGTTCTCACAGGCAAGACACCAGAAAGGGTGTGATGGTGACTAGACAAGCTGGTATTGGTGCGCAAGGAGAGTGAGCAAACGCACAAGGAGAAGGGACAGAAAAGACTATATCCATTTTGAACAGTTAACAGGGTTTAGGAGTGTGGGTTTAATTCATACTTGATGATCCCTTCTGAGCTTCTGTCACCTGTTCCAACTTCCCACATAGCCTGACTTGGAGGATTTCACCCAGTGACTGCTGTGTGCTGTCAGTGGACATCAAAATGAGGTATATATTTAAAAGTGCTTAGTTGTATTTTCAGGATATCAGTATGTTGGTGTTTCCAAATACATATATCTGGGAAATACTTGTATTTCCTCACCCAAGAACCAGTTGACTTCATGGAGTAAAGCCACTGATACAGCAGTTACAGCACATTTGCATGTGCATAATTTGAGTAGGGAAGGATGTAGTTAAATCACTGTATTGTGTCCCAGGTTCCAGTACCAGTGAGGCATCACAGGACTTCAAGTAATTATTTAATCAAATGTTTTTCTACTTCCAGTGTCATACTTTTTTGTTTCCTTTTTTGTGAAATGAAAGAAGTGAAATCTCTGAAGAAAGAATGAAATCTCTGAAGATAGCCGAGTCCTTGGAAAAATCCTTCAAGGACACTGTCAGTCATTTTCTCTGTTGCTGGCAGGAGAATGTGAGAGCTCGCTACGAGTGAGGAGCACCAGGGTGACCCTCTTGTTTGTCATAGCTGGGAAAAGCAGCCCAGATTGTTGCCCCCCCCCACAAAGCATGGTTTTACCCGGGCACCACCAGTGCTGGTGGCAGTCCTGGGAACACTTCTGAGCAGAAATGTTTCTGCAGATCTTCTCAAAAAGCAAATGGAGAAAGAAAATAAGATGATTTCTTATTTTGATTTTCAACTTTGATTTCTTGTTCAAGTAATTTTTCAAACTCCAAGGACGTGAGTATCAACAGGACTGGAACACAATGTGAGTTTTGCTTTCTCTGCAATGTGGTGTTTCTCAGAGAAGCAGCATGTGGCACTTGGTGAGGACCATTTCTGGCTGACCCCTCCCCACCTTGGGGAAGAGGGCAATGTCAAGGCAGCAGCAAAGTGGCTCTCTTCCTTCCTGATGTGAGTGCTGAAAGGTTCCTAGAATTGTTCCCCAACTTTAAATCTTTATTGTACTGGTTTTACCTGCCTTTACCCAAAATGGTGAGAGTTTGACAGAAGGGCAGGTACTGAAAACGTGTGTCCCTCTGTCGTGTGTTGCTTCCAGCTGTGCAGGAGGTGAATGCTTTGGAAAGCAAGGCCCACTGGTGCCAAGCAGGGGGGCTGGCAGTTTCGACTTGAGAGGTTTGGAAAGAATGAAACCTAGCATTAAACCAGCTCCTTCTTCAAATCATGGCTGTTTCCTGAGTTTGAGTTTGTATACTCAAAAAAAAAAAAAAAAAAAAAAAAAAAAGCAGCGGTTTTGGTGGCTGATTCTTCCCAAACACAAGCAGGCTGTTTTGGTTTCTCTCAGAACTCCTCAAGGATGGGTATTCTCCCCAGTAGAAGGAGAGTTAGGTTTATTGCCATCTTCCTCCTTTATGTATTTATTGATTTAGTTATTTAAATAATTGTTCCTGGTTCCCAGTCACAGGGGATGGAAGTATTCAAAGCATTAGTGTGTTGTGTCATGTACAATATGCCTAGATCCTTTTAAGTCCTCTATTTTGTTTTTACACTAAGATTCTGGTTCATAAAACGTAAAACCTCGTTGTCCTTTCTGGGAAATGAACAGGAACATCCTTATCATCTGTGTAATTTGAACTGCTGACATTTCATTTGTGCCAAACCACTAAAAGTGCTTTACTGGTTTAAAATATGAAATATTACTTTATATCTTAGTATGTTTGCTGTGCGAGCAGTGAGCAGTATGCTTCCTCCAGTCATAGAGATGACTTCTGCTTTCAGCCTGCATTATGCAAGGCAATATAAGTGTAGTATTTGCATTTCTAGTCTTTAATTAATATTTTTTTTAAATACCGTACTTGGAAGTGAAGAGGGAGCTTTTCAGCTCAGGATAAAGCTGTGTCACTAAGGTAAAAGAAGGGGCCCACTGTTGTTCCAAAATCAACCTTGGTACCTCTGGGAAAAAAAATAATCCCAGAAGTCTCCCCTCCTCAGTATATCTAAAAACATTTTCTATTTGTTTTTTCTCTAGCCCCAGACATGACGTTGACATTAGTACATAACAACTCTATGGTGGTAATCAATAAATACAGAAAGATCTACAATCTGATTTCCATTAACTTAAGAAATAAAGCTTTTATTTTTTGCCTCTGAGTTCTGGCTGTATCAGTGACTTTGTGGGAATTAAAGGTGAAAGTTTTAAATAAATAATTTAAAAAGACAAGTTGTGAAAGACAGCAAGAGGAAGAGCAGTCTTTGATGGGCTTAATATCAGCTGAGGGATCTGAAAAGGAAATAAGAT
Organism: Phalacrocorax carbo; assembly: GCF_963921805.1. Classification (NCBI taxonomy): domain Eukaryota; kingdom Metazoa; phylum Chordata; class Aves; order Suliformes; family Phalacrocoracidae; genus Phalacrocorax; species Phalacrocorax carbo. The sequence continues at coordinate 198,508,404 of NC_087513.1, read as the reverse complement.
TAGTTCTGAGCAAGCATGTCCATTCTGTTCAGGTTGGCTGGAGGGTAGGAGCCCAGGTGTCTTCAATGTACAGGCTTGTTCATCTACATGTTCTTTTATCTTGAACAGCTCCTATAGCCAATGTACTTAGAGTGATACCTCTTCCAAGAAGTACCTGTGGGTTACACTGTGTATTTATATATGTATGACTGTTCATCCAGAGATGACCACATTGCACTGTAGCAGTGACCACATTACACTGAAGCAGCAGGCTGATGTCTTCTGACTTTCAGGTAAAAAGTATTTCTTATAAAATCCCACCTCACCCTCAGAGGCAGAGTCAAATGTGTTTTCATGTGTTTAAAAAAAAAAGTGCTCACACCGAGGGAGGACATTGTTGTCTGCGTCACTGGTGTCTCATCACAAAATGTGATTTCTCCTTCAGCTTCAACTGGAGAAACCCACAAAGAAAGAGAGGAGGAGGTTCAGAGCAGCAAGTAACACCTCACATCAACTAAATCCCCAGAACCACAAGCAATAGGTCTGGTGACTTAAGTTTCACTACATTGTCAGAATAAGAGAAAATCCCATAAAGTTCCTTGGCAGCTCTGCAGTCAGTATAGCAAGGGACCAGCCTTTGTGCTGCAGTTACTGAACTTTCTAAGGATCAGAGCCTAGCAAAGATGCAAAAAGGGTTTTCTGGGAGAAATACTGAATGATTTGGACTGTTTAAGCTCAGTAGGGAGGAAGTGAAGAACATGGAATGTTACTATGAACTGTCAAGCAAAAGAATTCAAAATTAACAAGAGCAATGCCGCCTTCATAGTGTGTTTTGTTACTCTGCAGAAACCCATTGGGGTGTGATTTCAGGGGGCAGCAGTGCTAAGTCTAGGTACGGGTGGATGTGTTTTGCATCAGGAGAGCAAATGTATAGATTTTTTCTTTAATTGTTTAAAATATGTAAAAATAAATTTTCAAAATATATAATAGCTTTTAAAATAGTAATATTAATATATTTTTAAAATATAGATTTTTCCTAATATTTTGGTATATTATGTAATATATGTTCTAGAATAGAATTTACACTTTTAAAAATATATAAATTTAATTTTTTTCTTTAAATGCAAAATTAAACCTCTGCCCTGTATTTTTAAGCAAGTATCCCAGCTCCTTTTGCTCTATCAGCAGCACCCTAACACAGATTTCTGCCATGCAAGGAGAAGCAGGCAAGCAAAAGGGCCTCAGAGAAATAAAACCATCTACAAGTTGTTCTGTGCTCTGCCTTCCCAAAGGTACTGCCATTCCCAGCACAGGATTGGAGGTTCCTGAGTCATGAGGGAGATGTGTCATACTGCTAATCTTCTTCTAAGATGATTGTTACTAGGAGGAAAAAGATTTCTCAGTGCCAGTGGCGTCCTCGCTGCCACCCTGGGGTAGAGGTGCACCGACGGGGGCTGCGTTTGCTCTGGTGGAGGAGGCTGGGAGCTGAGGCAATGTGCTTCTGGCGGTGATGGAGGTGCCTGTCCTGGGAAATGCTTCCCCGGCCCACTCTTGCATTTGGCTGCTCCTGTCTGTTACTCTCACTAGTGTAGTAATTCCCATGTACTGCTGGAAAAGGTCACCAGCTGCAAGGGGCAAAGCAGTGGCAGCTCGACGCTGGTGCCGCACGGTGACTGCTGTGCCCTGCCTGCAGAGTTCCTGAGGTAGAAGCAACCACCAGGAGATTCACCTCATCACAGATCTGGCAGAGCTGGGAGGTGAGCAGTGTAAGGCCTTCCAAAATCTCCAGGGGTGCATTTGCACACTAGTCCAGATTCAAGCCAAGATGCCCCAGATGTTAATGGATGATTCAGGTTGGGAGCTAAAGACAGCAAGCTACAGTGTTAAGTGTGTTGCTCTTCTATGTGTACAGATTGCAGAAAGTGATCTGCCTTAACTTTGCAGTCCTGGGGCATATTGGCTCTGGCAGGGTTTTGATGGTTTATGACAGCAGAGCCTGAAGGTATATCCATCCAGAACCTGCTGTGATTTCTCACTCACATTGTGGTGCACATTACAGTTGTATCCTAATGTTCAAAGAGCAAATTAAAAAAAGCAAAATGTTTTAATTAAGGTCTCCTGCAGCGGGTAGCTACATGCACCAGCCATGCCTGAGGACTTGTGTTCTGGTCTTTACATCTCCAACAGAAGCCTGCCAGGTCCCCCAGCCTTGGTGCTCATGGCAGGCCCTAGGAGTGCGTGTGAGGGATGGGGAATTTAATATAACCTGGCTCACTTGAATGCAGCTCTGGAAGCCCTGCTACAACTTATTTTTGTATGATTCTCAATTTATGGAGGAAATTAGCATTAAAATTCCCAATCTGTATTTTACAGAAAATGCACGTACCAAGGAGAGTGCTGGGAATCCTTTAAGGGCTTGGGCTGCTTTTTCTTCAGAAAGATTTTGAAGATGAGCATTTACAGCCCATCATTTCTGGTTCATGACAATCACTTTGCCGAACTGTTGCTAGAGGAATCAGTAGATTCAAGCTTCTTGTTTCAGGAAGGTAACAGAGTAGCAAATGCCTTTGAAACAGCTTTACTGGCTCTGCAAATTGAGATCCTAAAAAGTCATGTTTTGCACTCTATAAAAGGTCTGTTTCTTTGTGGTTAATAAAGGCAGTATAAATATTGCCACAGTCAAAAGGGAGGGCCTATCCCAGGATGCTCAGCAAGGTACCAGGCTAATTGCATTAAATTCAAGAACAAGCACTGTTGACAATATTTCAACTTCTGAGAAAAGCCTTTATTTGGTACAGGAAGGGGCATCAAGCACAGGAAGCTAATCTTTTCATGAATCATTTTCGGCCCTTAAGCAACTGGGTTTGGTCAAATCGAGCCCCTGACTGAAAGCTGATTTCCTATGGATGTACCAGGTAATAAATATCACTGTAAGGGCATGTTTCACCTAATGGCAGATGCTCATGCACATTTGCTATCACAGTCTTGTTAAGATTGATTTCCTCAGAAGGAAACTCCTGCAGTCAGAGCAAGGCATATGTGACGGGAGGCTACATCAGGAACAGTTACAGCTTTTGGCATTTTTCTGGACAGTGCAAAGCAGGTTTTTCAGATGGAGATCTTGGGCTGTGTTTTCTGCCTCAAAGGTCAAAGCTCGTTTGCTATTTTGCCCCCTGCATGCTTCTGGAGATGTCCTGCTGCCTGCCAGGCCACCCAAACTCCCCACCTCCTCCTCTTCAACAGAAATACCTGAAATGTTGCTGTCTTGCAGCAATTTGTCTTAAGCTATATCTCAAGCAAGGATAAGAGGCAGCAGAATTTTTTAGCTTATATGTGGCGTTGGTTAAAAGAGAGTCATGTTTATGATATTTTTAGAAGGCACTCCTATATGCTCATCCCAAATTGAGCTGCCTCATATGTGAATGAGAGAAAGCCTGGCTAAGGAGTGCTGATCTTAAGAGAAACTCTTCCCTGCAGATAATTTGCAACATCATAGAAAAAAAAAATAATCTACATCAGCTACTTGATGTTTTATGCATGAAGCTCAGAAGGAAGTATAAGTGCATCCTTCATCAAGTGAGGAATCTCATTTTAGACTTGTTTCTACGGTGGGTTAAGCCTGTACATGCACATCACTCCCTGGAACTGCTGGCCAGAAATAGCCTTTGTGAGAAAGCATCTGCATGACTTTTCAGTGGTGTGAACCCAATAGCCAACAAACCAAAGAAATACATAAACTTTTCTAAACTGTTACACAACCAATTTAAGGCTTATGGAATTTGTATGTGAAACCATTACTGAATACAACACAAGTGGTGGCTACAACAAGGAAGAAAGCACAGATTTTCCCTCCTTTATGTTAGTGCTTTGACCCCAGTTGTGCTCATTTTACGCTTTCTCTATCTGGCCTAGAGACTCTTTGCCTGTTCCATACCAAAACATTACAGCTTTGGTAGATTTTAGGTGGAGCCCAAGCTGCCAGAGAAAGTCCATCCTCACATCAGACCCGTGTGGCCTGAAAGCAAATTGGCTGGCTCGTGACTGCTGCCCAAGCTGAGGTGCATGTGCACATGTCTTTCAGGATTAGACCAGTTGCTGACTGGTGCATCAGGGATTTTTGCCACCAACATTACTGCATGGCATAACCCTGGGTGGCCAAAGTGCAAAGGAGGTAGGACAGAAACTCTCAGCACCTTTTCCAGGCCAAGGTCACTGCCACAGAGAAGGGACCTGAGCATGTTTTCTCAACTCCAAGACTTCACCCTGAGCTTATGGAGAAAAAGGGGTCTGTGAAGCAGTCACTACCCAAAACTATTTTACCAAATAGTCTCCCCTTTCACGACTGCCTGGCATTTTGCAGGGCTGCTCTGGTTTCTTTGCACGTGTTCTTTCAGGCTTGTGAAATTTCTCTGAACCTGCCCAGACCAACCTGCCAAATCCACCCATCAAACTCTTAAGTTAGTGATTTTGGGAGTTGCTGTGTTACTTGCAGCATTTTGGTATTAGCACAGGTCACCACCAACCAGCTTCTCCTGGGGCCCAAACCCCATATCACCTGTCCACCTTCCAGCTTTGTTACTGTGGGTCTGTAAGGACCAATTCTCACCTCTGCTAGTGAGAATATTGCAAGAGACAACCCCCACTTTGGCCCTGATAGCAAGACCCATGAACACTGGGAATATAGAACAGGTCCTTCCCTTCTGCTGGTTACAAAATGCACGATACAAGCACTGGAAACCTGGCAAAAGAAAGTGTTTTACAAGGGAGAAACAGGGAGCTTTTACTGGAACTGTAGTGCAAATTCCTCAGGTGGCCTTTGCTTCTTTGGCAAGCTAGGAATTTCCAAGCCAGAAGAAACAGAGGTCTGTTCTTGCCATGATATTGTTTGTTTGCTGGTTACAAGAGAACCTTGAGGTGACTGTATACATGAACCCAGCGAAAGGCATAGTGGGAAATTGCAGTACAAGCAGTTTCTCCTACTGTAATCACGTTCACTAGCAATCTCTGAGCACGTGTAACACACCTGAGACAACTTTTAACAGAAAATATTTTTAGTGCTAAGCATTTTGCATAATAATTATGGTTTTCCCCTATATCAAACAGTATTTCTTTAATACAAAAATGCTATGTGCATTTTAACCTTTGTAAGAAGCTCATCTCATAGCAGCTATACCACCTGCCGCTGGAGGTCCTGATCCAGTGGTGGCTGCAGGAAAGAAAAACAGTAACATTGGTTTCTCTGAGCTTTGGATATAGCTCAATGGACATATTATGGTCATAATGTTTTTCGATTACAGTAAGACTTAAATCAGGTTTTTTCTGTAAATGGGAACGTTAACTTTGTTTACTATGTATTGCTGTAGTCTGCCAGATTTTACTTCCATATGTGTAGGGTCAAAAATTCAGCAGTCATCTTCACAGAAGAAACAATATGTGCCAGCAGGCAGGTACTTTATATATAATACTACTTCATAATCTGTACTCATTTTCAACATAATTTTCAGCTGTCCAATCTTCTAAGTGTTGTAAAATCTATTCTGACTAAACAGGAATCTCACTGGCAGTGCCAGGCAATATAGCTTGTGATACACGAGGGAAGGCAGATCGCAGTGCAGCCATTACTCATTTCTCAGTGAGGCAAAAAACATGACCAAGTACAGATTAGGAAAACTTCAGAATTAAGTCAATGACAATTGGTGATAAATTTATTTTGAAGTAGGAATTTAGGTGATCAAAATCGGTGCCTTAAGTAATATGTGATGCTGTCGGCACCTAAATTAATATTGTATTAAAAGATAAACAATACATCAGAGCTATCTACTAAAATATATGCTCTTGCAACAGAATACAATTGTTTGAAATCTTTTTCTTTCTTTTTTTCACCAAATTTGGTGTTGCTGACAAGACGAGAGCCTTTTTATGCCATTGTGTGCAGTGTCTGAGACGGTCACGTGGGCACCCGCACAGCCAGTGCCTAACAAAGCCCAGAGCGCATAACTGACACCACATACAATGAAAGCTCGATGTAACCACATTTTTGTTAACTCTGTGAGAACTCAGGAACGTGAACAATGCAGGTCTCGGGGAGTTTCATATAAAAGTTAAATGAGATACATTAATTACGTAGCACTTTTAACAAGCAAAAGATTTTTTTAAAAATCAATTTTATTTAAGAATGAGGGGGAAAACAGTAATCTAATTTCAACTCTCCTCTTTTCCTGAACTTCTGTAACAGTGCTGCTGGTTTCCAGGCATATAAATGTGCTACAATAAAGCAGGACAAGACAGAGCCAGCGTTAACCAGACAAATTCAAACAAAAATATATTATTAAAAAGGAGTCAGGGGGTGGTGGGGGAGTTTACACTGCACATTTTCCTTTCCTATTTGACAGAACAGAGAGAAATGAGATGAAGCAGCAGAGTGCTGCAGGAGACCCACAGCTGCCCCCAGTGTGGGGTGTGTGAGTGCCTGTCCTGGAGGAGGACTGACCCAGGTAGCGATGACTTGACTGCTGACTCCCTCAGCATGGAAGGAGAGGTGTTGGGACACAGCACTGAGTCCTGGTGGCCTGGGAGGACGGCTGGGTCTGAGACGGGAAAGGTTGCGGCCTAACAGGAGTGCTCCACCACCTCATGTGAAAGTTACTGCGCTTTTCCTGACGCCTCTCTCATGAGTGGCCACACGGGCTGAGGCCTCTTCACGTGCAGAGAGGAGCACCATGATAAGCACAATGGACCAGTTACACAGGAGCCCCACACTGAGGACCACGCACCATGTATATGGGAGAAACATGCACACAGGAGCGTATATGGGAGCACCACGCTGTGGACAGGTTTGGATAGTGATTGAATTTTTTGTTTGTGGCTGTTTTGGGAAATGTTCAGAGGTGAGCTGGGGTGACCTGTACACATCCTCGCTCGCACGCAAAGCGATTGTACTCTTGCAAAGAGAAATCGCTGGCCTAAACTGGCTGTGCCCACAGTTCTGGGTCCCAGAACAGGTAACATTTGCAGGCTAGGGGAAGCCTTAGTTGTGTTTCCTTCTATGTTTTATGGAGAGCATGTCTTGGCTGGGAATGCTTTTCATGAGGAAAGAGGAGCTTTATCACAATAAAAAGAAGGTGCTTGCTGCTGGGATCACGCTTCGAGCTGTGTGGTGTTTGTGGCCTTCAGTTGTCTCCGCTCGAGCCCCACAGACACCCAACACAACTGAGGAATAGGGTCTTTCAGGCAGAAGGGTACAGGAAGAGGTTATGATGGAGTCTCTAGCTCCAAAATGAAGATGAGAGCCCTGGGTGACTCACGGCAGCAGCAGCAAGGAACAGTGTGGTCTGGGGCCACCCAAACCACTGACCAGGGAAAAAGGATGTGGGGAACGCTGGGGAGGGAGCAGGGTCTCTGGCTGGAGGCAGGCCTTGGAGGTATCTACCCAGCACTCATGGCACTGGTAACTGTAGCATTGAAAGCTGAAGAAACAACTCTAGAGAAAATCATTCCAAAGGAATGAAGGGAAGAATTTACTCTTAAAAGTTCGTGCTTTGCTGCCTGCTGGCAGCCACCCCATGGGTCCAGCCTCACCTGCTCCAGGCAGGCTTTCTGTGGGCTCAGATGGCAGATACTTGGATAACAGATGCCTTTTCCACCTTGAAGATACACAGAAAAATCATTGCGGCTTTTTATACCGGAACACAACACTGGTGACTCTTAGAGTGGGAGAGGTTGAACATCACTCAGTGTTTTAACTCACCAGCACATCCGTAGCCACCCCTGTTAACAGTGCAGCAGTTAAGAGTTGCAGGTGGGGAAGTCCCCTCCATGATGCCAGGATCTCCATCACAGCTCACCCCCTTGTCTCCCTCCAAATTCAGAAAGAGAACAGGCAGTTTTGGGGCACAGCTGTCTGTTGTGCAAATCCCAGTGCGGATACCTGAAGCAAGTCAGAAGTGCCTGTCTGCACCTCTGCCTGGCTGCAGTGTCAGAGGCACTGCAGAAGTGCCTTTCTCTCACCATGGACTCTAAGGGAACCCAGGTTTATTCCCATCTAAACTTAGACAAGTTGAATCCCATCCCAAATGTGTTTAAATGACCCAAATAACTCACAGGGTTTCAGTTTCTTTTATCTCATCTACTTATTTTATTTTTCTAGATGTGATAGACGTAAACATGCAATATCCTGACCTGACAAAATCAAGAAGCTATTATGGAGGAGTGTTAGAGGATCATTTCTGTGTTAATAGCCATATCACACCTGGGTATTTGCATAGTCCAAGTGAACGTGTGTGTTCTAAGGTGGCTGCCCACAGCTCTTCTTGATGGCTGTGGGCAAATCCACAGCTGCAAAACAAAAGTAATGAAATTTCCCTTCCTTGCCTGGGTGCTACAGGGTATGAGGAGGTTGGATGCTACAATAACTACTGCCACATGAGTAGTTAGATGCTACTTAAAATAATTATCTAACTATTTAACTCTTACTTTTGCTGAGTAAATGCAGATTCAATGGTGAAATAACACCAGCAGGCAATGGATTCTGGAAGAAATAGAAGATCTCTGTGGCAGCCAGCAAAAGGGTCTGGTTTTGGTGGGCAGGAGATGAAAAAGGGCTCCTTTCCCATAGGGAAGGAGCCCCTGGCAGCCATGGGAATGGGCACACGGATTCCAGCACCGGACACTATTCACATATCAGAGCTCTGCAGCATATGTGCAAGCAAAAGGGGATGGCATCTGACTGATGCCCGTGGGGCTGGACCCCGGTAGGAGGAGAGCCGAGGTGCATCAGGACCATGAAAGCTATGGAAAGGGCAGGATACCATCAGCCAGACTGGAAGAATAAAAGAGATCCCCTGTAAGGCAGTCCTGAAACCTAAACTTCAGAAGATATAATGAAAAATACATTAAACTGTTTAAAAAGTCTCAGCCAGGATAACCAGCCATTGCAAAATGAGCAGGGAAGATTTTTTTTAATTTGAAAATATGAGCAAAGTCCCCCAGTGGTGGTGTGAAATACTTCGGACTGTGCGATGTCTTGTGCTTTTTCTGTACACAGGAGTTTGTACACATCATTTTTTTGAGAGCTATGAAAGATTTGGGGAACACCTAAGTCTAGCTTGATTTTGCCAAGCAAAAAAGCGGCCTCTGGAACAGACCATCTCTGTCCCAGAAGAAAATGTGAGCAACTGAAAGAGGAGCAATAAGCACTGTGGAGTAGGGTTTTAAAACAGAGGAACTGCGGTGTTGTGAGTCAGGTCGATTAGGATTTTTTTCTCAGGAAGGGGAACTACTGTTGGGTGGACACCGGCCATCATTGCACACCTGAATTTCAGCAAAGCTGGAGAAGGTTTGGTTCAGAAGATGAGTTAAATTGGCTTGGCCCCAGGTGTAGCTCGGAAATGTGCAGATAGCTGCGCTCAGGACCTAGGAGCAGGGTTACAAGGACAGAAGGACATTTTCTGCCTCACCCCAGCCACAACATGCACCCACTCAACAGCTTTCATTCAGACCTGCTACTCTCTAAGGCTATCCTAGAACTGCTGAATAAAAGGAAGTCCAGACCAAACCCCCTGTCCTGAGGCACCAGGAAGACAGTGCCTGCAGTGCTCTGACCCAGCCCTATCTCAAGCAGATTTGCCATAGAGAGGTGAGTGGCAGAGCCCATAACGAGACAGCATGGACATCAGGTGTCCAGTGCTCGTACTCATGGTCTGCTCCTTCAATTTTGTCAGCAGATGACCCCCATCAGACAGGCTACAAGGGGAAAAACAAGAAAAACTCTGGCAATGTAAAAAGGGCAGTGCAGGCTTCTAGATAGGCTTTTTTTAGTGAGCAAAAGAGGGCAACAGCCAAGAAAACTGATGGGGGCAAACATTAAGACTGGTTAGGAGGTAAATGAGTAAGGATGCATAATGATAACGAAGTGTAAGTAGCAGAGGAACACAAACTACCAGGGTAAGCCTCAAGCTGGGCTTTCTTTTGAGCCTGGGCTTCCTCACCGTATTTCCACCTGGAAGATCTTGGGGCAAAACACAAGAGAAACAGGCTGTGGCACCAGCGGATGGTGTGCCAGAGCCCTGCAGGCTGGATGTGAAGCTCTCCTTCCCTTGCCCATAGCAGGGCTGTCTGCTCTCCTCCCATCTCCCATAACCCCAAGACCTGCAGCAGCCTCCCTGCCCCTCCACCGGCCCCAAGAGCCCATGGCACAAACCTGCCAGCAGCTCAGCTCTAGCAAAGCTTGTTTTGCTAAGCTTCAGACAGCACCTCGATACCTTTTATTTTTACATTGTTTAGATATGCAGCTCTCTTAAAAGAAAGAGAGGAAAAAAGAAAGAGCTAAAAGCATAAAGATCTGTTTTGGCTGTTTGTGTCACTCCATAGAGACATGAAAGCTATTTTCATGATGTTATCAGCAAACCATGTGTAACAAAGTTGAACCATGAAGGTGCACTTTTGCTCTATTATAGCTTGATTTCTTTCCTAAGCAATACGTCAATGCTTCATTACCTATTACAAACCTAGAGAGAAAGATCTAATCAGTAGCCTTCAACCTTTCAACACTTATCATCATCATATATTACCAGCATGCCAAGGAAGAAATTAAACACCACAAAACAGTGGTAGTGCATAAAGTATGAAGCTGATACCGTATTAAATCAGGTTGTCTTGAGTGTTGTCCTATATTTCTGTGAAAGAAGGTTCTTGCACACTGGTTTAGTTGTTCAGTTTATTTTAAACACATCAGGACATTTTTTTTGGAAGATGGAGATTTCTATCGAGCAGTGTTGGCCAGACTCCAGATTTCTTCTATTCATCTAGAGCTATAACAGCACTGAACACATAGCTGTGAGTGTGAAAGCAATGTTCACCCCTGCATTTTTGTTTCTGTTCAGTCCTCTTGTCCTTTTAGACAGCATAATAGAAGTGCTGCAGTAAGCAGGGTCAAGTAGGATATGCCAGTGAGAAATGTTAAAACGAGACTATAGGCTGCGATTATGGGCTCTAATGTGTGATGAATCCTTTTTAATCACATGATATGAACTAATGTCACCATTTATTATAAAACAACAAAGTGTTCAACTACAGGAGGAGTAGAATGGATGACAACTGCATTTTTAAATGTTTTGTTTAAGCAAGTACAGAGTGATCTTTTTAGATAACTAGGAACAACTGAAGTTAAAATAAGTGCAAGTATTTCCAGCTGGTTTCGGTTAGAACAAGTGTCTTTTCAGGGTGTGAGGATTCATCCCCTGAAAAGGGGATGTGCAGTCAGTATCCACCTCCACCCCTGAGCTCAAGTGAAAACTAAACTTGGTTATTATGCTAAAAAAATTTGCAAAATTTTAAATAGTGAATTCAAATTGTGCTATTAAAAATGCAAACATAAAAAGTTCAACTCCAATTCTGTTCTAAAATTGTTTCTAGTGGTTATTTAATTATAATTTTCTTAAGCTATAGACTGTTTTACGCCAAAATGTAGGAGGAAATGTCTGAAAATACTATCATCAGTTTTGACGCATCTTCAACACTCCATCTAGTCTTCTAGTTACATATGTCACAAAATATTTCTAATGTTCAAGACAGTCAAGAAGTATGGTACCTGAAGGGAAAGTGTGCATTGAGACATTCCAGTGCCGTATCATCACTTGGAAATTGTGATTACAACACTGTCACTAATGTGGGGGCCGGTCTGCCCAGCCACCCCTATTGCTTCAGATCCTAGAGCCTCCTTCTGCTACCCCAAACCAGACTGTCATGCCTCCCCTCCACACTGCACAACAGCCCTGATTCCTCTGCTTTCTGTAGTAGGAAGCTGCACTACTCATCACCCTGCTCCCTAATCATCAAAGTTTAACTGAACATTACTGTAAAGCTATGTGTTATTGATGCCCTGGAGACCAGCTGTCTCCCCATGCTCCTGTGTATCACTGGAACCTCATCAAGGACATTATTGGTTTCACAGGTTTGAAATGCATTGGTTTAGACAAAAAAATGTCATGACTTGGGTTGAAAATAGTTTTGTAAGAAATATTTTAGAAGGTATATGAACTGGGAAATGTCAATTTGGAAGAGGTATACCATGGCAGAAAGTCTTATGGGGAACACCACTGGAGTTACAGAGTGTAAGAGTTTCTTCAATTTCCAGAACTGCAGGATCATGAATAAAACCATGCCACCATCCTACACAGGTCTTTTCCGAGCATGTGCCCACATTTTAAGTCTTTGAAGCAAAGCTCTGCCTATAATTGTCTGGTTTTGTTGTTACAGGATCTTTGCTGATAGATGATATAAACATTGCCACGTTGCCAGAGTTTGCCCTGTCTCACAGTCTTTCACAGAGTCATAGAAGGGTTGAGGTTGGAAGTGACCTTCAGAGGTCACCTGGTTCAACCCCCTCCTCAAGCAGGGCCACCTACAGCCTATTGCCCAAAACCATTCCCAGATGACTTTTGAATATCTCCAGTGATGGAGACCTCATAACCTCTCTGGGCAACCTGTGCCAGTGCTCAGTCACCCTCACAGTAAGAAGTGTTTCCTGATGTTCAGCAGGAACCTCCTGCATTTCAGTTTGTGCCCATTGTCTCTTATCCTGTCCCTGGGCACCACTGGGAAGACTCTGGCTCCATCCCCTTTTCACCTTCCCTTCAGGTATTTATATATGTTGATAAAATCCCCCTGAGCCTTCTCTTCTTCAGGATGAACAGTCCCATCTCTCTCAGACTTTCCTCATAGAAGAGATGCTCTGGCCCCTTCATCATCTTTGTGACCCTTCGTTGGACTTTCTGTAGCAGCTCTGTGTCTCTCTTATATTGAGGAGGCCAGCACTGGATGCAGCACTCCAGGTGTGACCTCACCAGTGGTGAGTAGAGAAGGATCACCATCCCTGACCTGCTGTCAATGCTCTGCCTAATGCAGCCCAGGATACCATTCACCTTCTTTGCTGCAAGGACACATTGCTGGCTTGTGTTCAACATGATGTCCACCAGAACCCCCCAGTGCCTTTTCTGCCAAGCTGCTTTCCAGCTGGGTGGACCCCAGCATATACCGGTGCCTGGGATTTTTCCTTCCCAGGTGCAGGACTTTGCGCTTCTCTTTGTTGAACTTCATGAGGTTTCCAGTGGCCCATTTCTCCAGCCTCTCAAGGTCCCGCTGGATGGCAGCATGACCCTCTGGTGTATCAGCTACTCTTCCCAGTTCAGTGTCATCTACAAACTTGTTGAGGGTACACTCTACCCCATCATCCAGATCATTAATGAAGATGTTAAACAGGATAGGCCCTGCTATTGACCCCTGGGTTACACCACCAGTTACTGGCCTCCAACTAGATTTTGTCCCACTGATCACCACCCTCTGGGCCTGGCCATTCAGCCAGTTTTCAGTCCACCTCACTGTCTGATCATCCAGCCCATACTTACTAGAGACAGTGTTGAAAACCTTACCAAGTCTAGGCAGGCAATATCCACTGCTCCACACCCCCGTCTAGCAAACCACTCATTTCATCATAGATGTTTGTGAAGTTGGTCAAGCATGACTTCCCCTTGAAGCTAAGATCTTTTTCTTGCAGCAGACAAGATAGGCTGACATCCCCAGAAAAGTCTCTTTTTTCTTACTTACATGTTGCTGCTGACTTCAGCTATTCCAGGCCTGTTGCACATCTATAAATAAACCAAATTAAACCAGTGTATAACTGGGTGTTCTGCAGCACTGATTACCTTGTCAAGTGAAGCGTAAGAGTGACAAAGTAATTATGAGTAACATAGCTGGACCTCAGTATCAAGTCATGTGCAAGCTTTACAAATGCACAATAAAAGAATTATAAAGCTGAGGTTTTTCTAATCTGAGAAATCAGGACAAAACAGGAGAGAAGAAAGAAAAGAAAGAAAAGAAAAGAAAAGAAAGAAAGAAAGAAAGAAAGAAAGAAAGAAAGAAAGAAAGAAAGAAAGAAAGAAAGAAAGAAAGAAAGAAAGAAAGAAAGAAAGAAAGAAAGAAAGAAAGAAAGAAAGAAAGAAAGAAAGAAAGAAAGAAAGAAAGAAAGAAAGAAAGAAAGAAAGAAAGAAAGAAAGAAAGAAAGAAAGAAAGAAAGAAAGAAAGAAAGAAAGAAAGAAAGAAAGAAAGAAAAGAAAAGAAAAGAGTTAATTCTGCATATTTCCAAACAACAAGCAGTGAAAGAGAATGGATGACGCAGCCCAGGTCGGACGGGAAGTCTGCAGCAAAGCTGGAACCTCAACCTGTGTCTTAGTCTTTCTCTAGTTTCTCAACCATAAAATCATTCTTATGCTCTTTATATATGGAAAATCTCCCCTAAGTTCTTGATGCAGGATGTCTGTCATGATTAGAATCAAATTATCTTTTAAGTGTATATTTGCAAAGTTTGCATCTCAATAACATTCACATGTGCCAAAATTCACAGAGGAAATCATTACATGAGGTTAACAAATGGAATCTCTGAAACCCAAGGCAAATACTGTCTTCCCTGGAGAAAGGGAAGTGCTGATGTCCATGGTGAAACAGGAGCTACTGGAGAAGACGAACACAGACCTGGTGGTATGTCTGAAAATAATTTTCTGCAGCCCTGAGAGTCAGGCAACTGCAGCCAGGAAATATGATTCACTTGTCAGCTCTGTATCACTTGCCTTTTTCATACAGGCTTTTTCTTGATGCAAACTCCTTTCTACTGTTATTTCAGTCTCTGAATACCTGGCAAGAGCACAATGCAATGTTCTGCACTTGAAGGCCAAGACAAAGCACTGCAAAAACCATAGGTGAAATGACAACGGCAGCTGCTGATTGTTGTGTCCACAGCACTTTCTCTTGCTTGGTTTCTGTCTCCTTACAGAGACAACAGCAACAGGAGTTCAAAATATGTCCTTTGGATCAGAAACATTTTTACACAGCTCAACTAGAAGGAAGGGGAAATTAAGGTCAACAAGAAAGGAGTACCACTGTGTGTTATCAGAAATCATGTCCATGGTTTCCCATATCACAGAGTTGTGCTCTACTGTGGAACAAAAGATGACTGCTAGGACATTGTAATACAGCGCACCATCTAAGTGATCAACATGGATTTTCTTTGTTTTAAAAGTACAAAGTTAAAAAGAACTAAAGAAGCTAAAGGGAAAATCAGTCAAGGAAAAGCATGCTGGAAAGATTAGGCTGGGCCTGCACCACAGCATTAGAAGGACCAATGGTCAGCAACAGAAAAAAAAATTCCTAAGCCACTCAAAGTTCATTCAGAGTACAACAATTTGTTCTGCCTTGGGTAATCAGTGTAGGACATTGTCTTCCTTCAAAGCTCCAGGAGAACTGATGTTCAAGGCAAGGTGTTGCCCTCTGCAGCTGGAGGAAGAGAAATGTCAGAGGCTGTTTACTCTCCTCAAGAGCAAGGATTATGTTTTTCATGCGAGCAGAATTTTACAAACTGGATAATATCTGGGAAACCAGAAAGGCCTTGCTTGATTATTCACTGGTGGCATCTTCTTGCACTGGAACACAGTCTTCTCAGAGAAAACCCTTCGTTTCTCTGTAGGTAACTTCATAAGTATGTCCACAGGGTGACCATGGCCTCCATATCCAGCCAATTTTCTCTTGGCAGCCCTATTCTGCTGACGTTGAGTGTGGCCATTATGTGATATCAGTGTCTTTTCAACCTCTGACCTTCATAAAACAGCAATTAACAAAAGTAGTATGTACAGCTTAAGTGGCAGGAAGAATGCCTGTAAAGCCCATGACTAAAGCAAAGCGCTAAAACCATGGTTGTTGTATGACAATAAGCAAACAAGCATGTCAGAAAAGTGAATTATTTATTAGGCAAATGTGCCCTTAGACAAGGGTTGCTCAGAAAAGTGTTTTAGTTCTGCTAATGGACACTGAGGTCCCATACCCTTGTGCTGGGTGACGGGTGAGTTTCCTGCCCGTGGCTCACCAGCCCCAGGGCCTCTTTCTGCCCTTGCTTAGGAAAGCACTTGCCAGAGGAAAGCATGGTAGAAATAAAGAGTTTGTAGTCCACTATGGAATCAGAGGACTGAGGATTAAATTGCTGTCAGGAAATACCATTATCTCCCCATTGCCCATTGGATTAGCCTGCATGAATGGAACGGACCAGCTGTGCAGCCCTTGGGCAACTTGGACAAGATGTGTTCTGCCCTTCCCACAGGGAAATGGGTGTGGGAGTAAGAGCTGTGACCTGAGGACCAACCTTTTATATGTTTGTGCTCTAAGATAGGTTTGTCTATTGTGTCTGGGCCACAAAAAGAAAGCACGTTGTCATTCCCCAGCCCAGGCATCGCCTGCATTTTATGAGCTGCTCTGGGCTTTTACCATCTTTGGACTTCTGAGTGAGCCCTTCAGAAGTCGTAGCAAGTGTTATCAGCTTTGTAGGGTGGGAAGAGTAGAACACACAAAACTTCCAGAAAAGTAGCCATTGTTACTCCTTGCCATTTTCTGAGAAAAGCAGGAGCCTAGGTAGCCCATGTGGGAATATAGGCATACAGAAACTTAAGTATTAGGTGGATTGATGACTATATTTCTGAGGTCTGGAAATGCGAACAACACAGACTTCAGGTTTGTGCGGGTAGAAAAGCCAGGTAGGATCAAAACTAGACAGAATTGACTGTTTTCCCACAAGAGGAAAGCTTGTTCATGTCTCCAGCAGGTAGGCCCTCCTGAAATTCAGAATAATTATTTCATTGGCAATATGAATAAATATAAAGCTTCAGAATAGAAATAATAGAAGTAGAAATCAGAGTATGGAAATACATCTTCTGGCTGTATTTTAAAAGCAATTTCATTCCTTTAGGATATAATTTTTCAGTTTGATCCCAAACTTGTAGAAATGCGAAGAAGTCTTCAAGGCTTCTGGAACAAACCTGTAAACTGGAAAGTTATTTTCCATTTTAAAGATAATTCACCAGTACCTGCCAGCCCAGCTCAATATGCACTACTGAGACAGTGGTCACCTTATACACCCTCCTTACGGTTATATCCAATTTTGAAACTTCCCATAAGGGAGCATCCTATGTGAGGGTATCATTTTAGAGACACCTTGCAGACACTTAGGGGGAAGCGTTAACCCCTGCATTTTCAAACACATGGTTCTTATTCAAACAATCTATGAGACGAGGATCAAGAGCAGGAAATTTGCATCGCACTGCCAAGTCCACCACTAAACCATGTCTCTAAGTGCCACATTCAGGTGTCTTTTAAATAACTCCAGGGATGGTGACTTCCCTGGGCAGCCTCTTCCAATGCTTGACAACCCTTTCAGTGAAGAAATTTTGCCTAATAGCCAACTTAAACCTCCCCTGGTGCAGCTTGAGGGCATTTCCTCTTGTCCTGTCACTTGTTACTTGGGAGACTGACACCCATCTCTCTACAGCCTCCTTTCAGGTAGTTGTAGAGAGTGAAGAGGTCTTCTCTCAGCCTCCTTTTCTCCAGGCTAAGCAATCGCAGCTCCCTCAGCCACTCCTCAGAAGACTTGTGCTCCAGACCCTTCACCAGCTTCATTGCCCTTCTCTGGAGATGCACCTCAATGTCTTCATTGCAGTGAGGGGCCCAAAACTGGACACAATATTTGAGGTGCAGCCTCACCACTGCCAAGTACAGAGGCACAATACTTCCCTACTCCTGCTGGCCACATTATTCCTCATACAAGCCAGGATGCTGTTGGCCTTCTTGGCCACCTGGGCACACTGCCAGCTCATACTCAGCTGACTGTTGACCAACACTCTCAGGTTCTTATCCACCAGGCAGCTCTCCGGCCACTCTTCCCCAGGCTTGTAGCGCTGCATGGGGTTGCTGTGACCAAAGTGCAGGACCTGGCACTTGGCCTTGTTAAACTTCATACAGTTGGCCTCAGCCCATTGATCCAGCCTGTCCAGGTCCCTCTGCAGAGCCTTCCTACCCTCAAGCAGATCAACACTCCCACCCAACTTGGTGTCATCTGCAAACTTACTGAGAGTGCACTCGATCCCCTCAGCCAGCTCATTGATAAAGACATTAAGCAGAACTGGCCCCAATACTGAGCTTTGGGGAACACCACTTGTGACCAGCCACCAACTGGGTTTAACTCCATTCATCACAACTCTTTGTGGCTGGCCATCCAGAAGTTTTTTTACCCAGCAAAGAGTACACCCATCTAAGCCATGAGCAGCCAGTTTCTCCAGAAGAATGCTGTGGGAAACGGTATCAAAGGCTTTAGTTTTTCTTTTTTTTTTTAAGGTCGACAACATCCATAGCCTTTCCCTCATCCACTAGGCGGGTCACCTTGTCATAGAAGGAGATCAGGTTAGTCAAGCAGGACCTGCCTTTCATAAACCCATGGTGACTGGGCCTGATCACCTGGTTGTCCTGTATGTGCCATGTAATGGCACTCAAGAGGATCTGCTCCATAACCTTCCCCAGCACCAAGGTCAGCCTGTAGTTCCCCGGATCCTCCTTCCAGCCCCTCTTGTAGATGGGCATCACATTTGCTGACTTCCAGGCAACAGGGACCTCCCCAGTTACCAAAGACTACTGATAAAGGATGGAAAGTGGCTTGGTGAGCACTCCCACCAGCTCCCTCAGTACCCTTGGGTGGATCCCGTCTGGCCCCATAGATTTGTGTGTGTCTAAGTAGTGTACCAGGTCACTAACCATTTCCCCTTGGATTATGGGGGCTTCATTCTACTCCCCATCTTCCAGCTCAGGGGACTGGGTACCCCAAGAACAACTGGTCTTAGTATTAAAGTCTGAGGTAAAGAAGGCATTCAGGACCTCAGCCTTTTCTTCAACCTCTGTCACTATCATTCCCCCCCAGCATCCAGTAAAGGATGGAGATTACCCTTAGCCCTGCTTTTGTTGCTAAGGTATTTATAGAAACATTTTTTTAACTGTCTTTTACAGTAGTAGCCAGATGAAGTTCTAGCTGGGCTTTGGCCCTTCTAATTCTCTCCCTGCATAACCTCATGGCATCCTTGTAGTCCTCCTGAGTGGCCTGCCCCTTCTGCCAAAGGTCATAAGCTCTCCTCTTTTTTCCTGACTCCAGCCAAAGCTCTCTGTTCAGCCAGGCTGGTGGTCTTCCCCACTGGCTCACCTTTCAGCACGTGGGGACAGCCTGCTCCTGAGCCTTTAAGATTTCCTCTTGAAGAATGTCCAGCCTTTCTGGACTCCTTCACCCATCAGGCCTGCCTTTCAAGGGACTCTGTCAACCAGGCTCCTAAACAGGCCAAAGTCTGCCCTCCAGCAGTCCAAGGTGGCAGTTCTGCTGCCCCCCTCCTTACTTCTCCAAGAATCAAAAACTCTTATCTTTTTGTGATCCCTGTGCCCAAGACAGCCTTGAACTGTCACATCACCCACAAGTCCTTCTCTGTTGGCAAACAACAGGTCCAGTGGGGTGCCTTCCCTAGTTGGCTCACTCACCAGCTGTGTCAGGAAGTTATCTTCCACACACTCCAGGAACCTCCTAGACTGTTTCCTCTCTGCTGTACTGCATTTCCAGCAGACATCTGATAAGTTCAAGTTCCCCATGAGAACAAGGGCTAGTGATTGTGAAACTTCTCCCAGCTGCTTATAGAATATTTTGTCTGTCTCTTCATCCTGGTTGGGTGGTCTGTAACAGACTTGCACCATGCTATCTGCCTTGTTGGCCTTCCCCCGATTCTTGCCCATAAATTCTCGACCCTATCATCTCCATCATTAAGCTCTAGACAGTCAGAACCCTCGCTAACATACAGAGCTACCCCACCACGTCTCTTTCCTTGCCTATCCCTTCTGAAGAGTTTACAGCCAGACATTGCAGCACTCCAGCTGTGCAAGGCGTCCCACTGTGTTTCCACGATGGCAACTATATCATAGTTTTCCTGCTGCACAATGGCTTCCAGCTCCTCCTGTTTGTTGCCCATGCAGCATGCATTGGTGTAGATGCACTTCAGCTGGGCTGTTGATCCTGCCACCTTTTTGGGATGAGAAGCCCTAATTCCTATGTGACCACTCTCGGGTGCCTCTGTGGTTTCTAATACATCAATAACCCTTGTGTCTTTGCTGCCACATGTGTCTCCATCCCCTACCTCCACTGATATGGCAGACCAAAGGGCCTTGCTAGCACACCATCCCTCAAATATTGGCATGCTGCCCCCAGGCTTATCTCTAGTGAGCCTGGTTTTATGCCCTTCCCCCTTCCAATCTAGCTGAAAGCTCTTTCAATGAGCCCTGCTACCTCCTGTGCAAAGATCCTCATCCCCTTTTGAGACAGGTGTACCCCTCTGTTGCCGGCAGGCCTGGTGTCATGTAAATGAACCAATGATGAAAAAAACCCAGAATTCTGCTGGTGACACCAGGCTTGGGGCCAGGTATTGATCTGCTGACTCTTCCTGTTTCTTCCCTCATCATTCCCTGCAACTGGTAAGACACAGGAGAGCACTACTTGTGCTTCTGATGCCTTTACCAGTCATCCCGAGTCTCCTGAAGTTTCTCTTGATTGCCCTTGGACTTCTAGTTGCAACTTCATTGCTGCCTACCTGAGAAATCAATAATGGATAGCAATCTGAGGGCTGTACCAGGGTAGGAAGCTTTCTCTTCACATCTTTAATCTGAGCCCCAGGGAGTCAGCGGATTTCCCTAAGAAGTGGGTCCAGCCTGCATAGTGGGTCTTGTGTTTCCTTCAGAAGGGGGGGTCTCCTATGACAACAATCTGTCTTTTTTTATTTATGGAAGCAGTTTTGATGCAGGGCATCATAGGTCAACTTAACCTTGGTGACACCTCCAAGCTAGATGAACCATTGTCCTGGTTATTGTTCGGTTCCACTTGCAGAGCCTCATACCTATTATGCAAGGGCACCTGGGAAGGTGGGGTAGTCGCAGAGGAGATGTGCCTGTTGTGCTGGGCAGGAACGTGCTGCCATTGCACCCTATCCCTTAAATGACTGTGTTCAGCCAGGTGGAGAGAAGATAGGGAATCCTCTGTATCATTCATCCTGTCTACCTGTTGGACCTCTCTCAGGGAAGGTAAGGTGTGATTCCAGTAGTCTCTCTCTCGCACTCTGATACTGCTCAACTTAGTCACCTCCTCCCATTAATGTTAAATGATATTCAGGTGTGTAAATGAAAAAATGCTACAGCATCCTACTTTTTGTATCCCTGGGATTGGTTTTTTCCCTTTCTCTCAAAACAAAACTGAAAGCAACGCCTCCTCTCTAAGCAGTCACTGCAACATAACCTCCAGACCTCATGTGTTGGTATCCAACTTGTCATTGGTTCTCTCTTTGCACCTTTTATTATTGCATCTCTCATTATCTTTGCATACCTCAGTCTTTGCATCATCAGTCCCTGCATCTGTCAGTATCTCATTATATTCTAGTATCTTTAACCTTTAACATTGACCTGTAGATGCTATACATCAATATCATATCTGTGCAGCATCTATAGCAAGTTTTTTCCGGAAGAAATAATCTCTAATCCCTCTGTGTGGCACAGCATGAAGGGAAATCTGAACCCAACACCAAATTAATTTCCTAACAAGATGCTGAAAGCATCTCTCTGTGTTAACCATTTTCCCTCAAGTTTTCTGTAAAAGCTGAAAGTTACTGTCTATGGAGAAGAGCAGTGTGATGACGCTGAAGTCCTCTTCAACAGATCAGAAGCACCCTCTTCCCTCCACACTACTTCCAGCTGGGATCTCAAGTTCTGGCATAATGGAGGAGAAAGAATGAAGGACTGAGCGCTGGTGCACTTTCAGTGCTTGACCTCATCACTAGCACTGCCAGCAAGTTGTCTCTTGTGATGGTGGCTTTCAGTGTGTCAACATCTGCACAGGAATGGGGAAACAAACAGCTGGGCACCATCTCCATAGCTGCAGGCTGGATAGAGTCATGTCCACAGCCCAGAGATGCTCCCAGTCCTGCCATTCCCTGTGCCATCCTATCCATCTAGTCCATATCTAAGCTTACGCCAATGTTCCTGCCTTCCACTTCCTGAGAACTTCCAAAACAGATTGTCATCTATAATTGCCTTCTGAAATGAACCATAAGTAGATGTTGTCCACTGAAGGATTCTGGGACAGGGTTAGTAACTGAGAAATGCAGAATCAATAAAAAGGCATTTTAAAAATTGTTGTCTTGATCCCACAATACACTTTCAGCAGTAGCCTCCTGATACATGACCACAAGCTCCTTCTGCCTCTATCAGTGGTCCTAGTTTCATGAAGACATTGCACTTGGTTTTAACCACAGACATAGAGCTTCCTCAAAAATAAAATCTCACTGCTTGGAGGGTCCCACAAAATGTAGTGTTTAAAAATGTCGGAAGTTTCTTATTGTTTTCCAGTGCATGAAAAAGCAGTTAACACAGATAATCAGTAACACACTGCAGCGGCCCTCTCATGATGGACAAAACAAGCCTGGAGATGTACCAAGTCTGCCTCTCTCAGCTCATTTCCCCATGTGGTACTGTTTACATCCCAATCAGTGATGCTTTGGTGCTTTCCATGTTACACTGAACCCCCATCACTCATCACAGGTCTTCAAATTCTTCCTCAGTTTGGGGCTTCCCTCTTAAATTATACTGCATTATATTTTAGGGACTTGGTGGAACATAATTCATATGAAAGAAGACTATGGTAATTGTCATGAAACTATATGGGATGGTTTGAAATGTCCTAGGCCAGTTAGTGAAGCATTAGAAACATGGCAGGGATTTTTAGAGCTCTAGCAAGGAATGAAGTGATATAGAGAATCAGCAGTGTTACGATTAGAAATAAATAATTTTGCTATAGGTTGTATTCCACAAGCCTTGTGTTTTACCCATCATGCACAATTTGCTAAATCACACTTGCTGAATTTTAACTATTATTGTGTATGTGTGTATAAGCAAAAACTTATCAAAATTACTATACTTGGTTCTTAAAAATTTGCCTCCTTTCCAGTGGCTGAAAGTATATCTGTGCAACATAAAGTTGCTCATCTGCAGATGTGAAAGCACTTCTTAAAGCAGATGAAAGTCATGTCTCCCTTTTTCAGATGGGGAAAGGGAAGTATTGGATGGTGACAGGACATTCTCAGGGTTAATGCAAAGGCATTGCTAAGACAAGTGAGGTTTCGTAGCTATTGAATTAACACTGAGCATAAAGAGAATGCACTAAAATACTGGGGGATCATTACAGAGAAGTATAAAAATAAGCTACTACACTTAGTTCATAAGAAGGGTGGTGAGTGCCAAAGCTTGCTGGCTGTGTGAATCCGGTCTTGGCAGGAGGGCATTTTTAGAAAACACTGCTCTGGCCAGCTAGCCCTCCTCTGAAATACCAGGCTGACATACGCAGTTTGCAATTCCTTGCCTTTCTGACATGAATTCAGAGATACAGAAAAATGTTCAGTCAAGTCAACAGATCAGTTGGATTTTGGATACTCAGAATGTGCTTTTCTGGCTTGGTGTCCCGTACTTTGCAGCTATTCTTCCAAACAGACCAGCTGAGCTTGCAGGAGTAAGGGACATGAAGCTATTTACACTTCCTGGGCCCACTTCACTGTGTCATTCATGCCTATCTCTGAGCAGCACAATGATAACACAGCGTTGTATACAGAAGGGAAAATAGTTGCTTGGTGACCGCTCTGCATTTTAGATTTAACCCTTTAGCTCTTCTCTTCAGGGTTATCCTTGTTTGGTGCATATATAAGGACAGCCAACAAATTGCAGCTTTGACACCAATAGTCAAAATTTTATCTTAGTTTCTTAGATGTAAAAATTGGGCACCTTAGCCTGAAAAGCATAGCTTGAAAAATTCAGTTGACCACTGCTGGCCAAAAGACCAGCCAGCTAGCCAAGTGTTGGTGATGACGCACAACAAAGGGCTCTGCCTGCAACGTTGAAGAGGAACATTCCTGGTGAGGAGCCTGGCTGATACTCCCTGCAGCCAGAAGTTATCATGCTTGGCCAGTAGATGGAAACAGTCAAACAAAAGCAAATTCACTTTGCATATCACAGATATTAATTTGTTGTTTTTCTAGTACAAAATACTTATAAGTCAAGCACAGAGGTATTCTGCGAGCATGCCCCTTTTTGGTCCAGGTAGGCAGCAAGATACCAATGGACCTGCTCCACAATCAGCTGCTCTGGGGGTAAAATGCAGACAGACCCATCATACAGTTAGCAGAAAATCTGGCCAGAGACACTGTTGCACAGGGTCTCAGTACAACTGGGCTCCTGCCAAAGGCAGATAAGCATCCTGAAGTGAGCAGATTCCAGTGCATGGGGATGTGTCAACACTGTTGACTGCAGCAGAGTGCAGAGATGCCTGACAGCATTAAATGAAATAACTTGGGGACCAGAACCAGAACGAGTCAACTCAGACTGAGTGCTTGATAGAACATTTCATTCAAGGAAAAAAAAATACTTCTGAGCAAAGTACGAAGAAGGCAAATACACTTTCGGCCTGCCATGTCTGGGTGGTACTAGCCAACCTATCAGGAAAAAATAGTTTATTTTTACAGGCAGAGCTCTCTGTCCTTGGAAGCTGTTCCAGAACCGAGCAGGTTTCTATGTCTGGATCTCTTCATGATGTGTGTTTATCTGTAAGACATTTGATATGTATGGGCCTGCTTCATTTTTCATGACTGACCTTACAGAGTGCAACCCAAGCACCTTCCAAGTATGCAACTTCGAAGACTGCAATCTTTTAAGCTATACTTCAATTGTGTCTCAAGAAATCACCTACAAAACTCTGCTTCAAATTAGGCTGAGGGAAGGGTCACAGTAGCTTTAAGCTAAATCAATATTTACATGAGGGCTAGTTTTAGAAAAAGGCTGAGTAGCGCCTGGTCCTAAGTGAAATTGGTCTCTTGGTTTTGTAAGTAACCCATATTTAGGTATTGATAAGCAAATTTAAAAGCAGGTATTTCGAGAAGCTGGAGATAATTCAGAATCAGAAATCAACACAAACTTTCACCAGAACCTGGAAACTCTCATTATCCTGAAAACTCCTTGCTGGGCCTTCGCAGGACCTAACTTTTGGCAATTTAGTCAGAAGAAGTTGCTTAACCTTTGTTACAGGGCTGATGCTGCCAACACACCCTGCTAAGTGACACCCAGGAACCTGGCACAGTACTTCTGCATGTCAGGTAGCCATAATGATTATAATGTATAGGCACCAGAGTCTGGCATAGGTAGTGATACCTCCAGAGTCCTTTCTGAGGCATAGGTATGTCCCACTGATGGCTTCCAAGGTCTTGAGAAGACCATCTCTGGTGAGATACTCCTGTCATTTGGTTCATTCTTCCCCAGATTGTTAATCTGCTCCACACACTGTCTGAAAGTGCCTAGAGAGGTGCCCAGGACTGCAGAGGACGTGGACTGGTTGATGCCAGGACATGACATGGCTCAACAATGTCTGCTGCAGGAAGCCAAGCTCAAGCAGGCTTTGAGTGTGGGGGCAGCACCAGTAACAATATCCTATAAGATGGCACAGGAAGCTTAGAGGATCAGTGCTAACACAATACCACTCCTTACAGGAGTGAAATGTAGAAATATTACCCAAAAAGACTCTTTGCAGTCCTTGTATTACCCACAGTGTAAGCAGGGCCCAGCTGTAAGAATGCATAGAGAAATTTCCATAGAAAATGACACCCAGATAATGCCCGTAAGTGACTGAGTGGATGGTAGCATTTAGTAATTTAAAATGTTTGGAAGTGAAGATCATAGAGTGTCTTTTGGCTATGCAGAGCTGGAACTGATGATCATCTTCAAATGATGCATCTTATAAGCCAAACTTTTATCTTGGAAATTCCCCTGGGAATGTGTGATAGCCTCAAGGAGATGCTAAAGGAGAGGCTACACAGTCCATAAACCCTGTCTCCAGAAAGTTCTGACATTTCCTTAGGTGAACAACCAACTAACCCTGACCCCTGTGGCTGGCAATATCAGAGCTTCCCAGGATCTCTGGACAGCAAGAGATCTCCTGGCTGGAGTCCTTAACGGATTTCTACCTGACTAGAAATCGCAGTCACTAAAAGAAGTCACCCAAGCTCTATAGCATATTGCCTCTGTCCCTGCCAGCAGAGTCCTTTCCACTGAAGAGAATATTCCCAAAGTACCAATGCTCTTTAGCAAAGCCCACCCACTGCCCAGCCAAGCTCCAAATGTGTGGGAGAATACTGCTAAGAGCCCCCAAGAATCATCAGCATTTTCATTCCTGCCTAAACTCCAGTCTGTCACAGCAGCTGTACAAAAGAAGGTCTGCCAAGACGCAGACATGTCAAAGGCATATCAGTTCAGGGGCCCCATTAATCTTGCTGCAAGCAGGGGTTGAAAGCTGCAAGACAATACTGCCTGAAATTCCAAAGATGAGACTACCACTTGGGCAAGATTGTCTCAGGGTGCTGTAAAGGACCTGAAAGTTCATTGTACCAAAAAAAAAAAAAAAAAAAAAAAGGGGGGTGGATGGGTGGGATGGGTGGTGGCGGGTGGTGTGAGGTGCTGTGGCTGGAGCTCTAATCATAGAAAAAGCATCACAAGCAGCAGCTTTTTACACTCTGAGAAAGGCTAAACTTCCACTGGGTATTTAGCCACCACACACAGCTAATAAACACCAGAGGAGATACCGGACATTCAATAGACAATGGAAGAAAAAAGACAATGCACCATGTAGGAGACAATATTCTTTTAAGTGCAAAGATTCTTGCTAGGAGTCGCTCAAGTAGGTCCAAATCTGGCCCTAGCCATGAAACCAAAAATCTATGAAAATTCTTGTCTTGCACAGAACTATTTCGCGACTAGTTCTTCCAGAATATACTTTGCAATGCTTTCAGTTCACTCTCTTCTGGATTCACTTGTGTTTGATATTTTCTTGTTTTTTAAAGGTCTACTTCAAATCTACCCATGAATCAGAAATCTCACTCCTGCCCCAGCAGAGAGCCAACTGCACACCTCTCTGAATGCTCGCTGCCATGCTGTGGCTGTCCTGGGAATCATCTTCTCAAGGACAAAAGTGAGGATGGCTTGCTTGATTTTACTCTGCACCAGTGAGGCCACAATTAGAGTACTGTGTTCAGTTTCCTGGTCCTCACTACAAGAGGAGGGGATCCAGCAATGGTCAGTCAAGACAGCCAGGAGCCTTGAGCCTCAAAGATGTAATAGGAGCCTAAAACTACTTGTAAGGGAGTTACAAACACAATAAAGCCAACTCTTCTTGGTCATGACAGTTGGTGTAAAAAGTGGCAACAGCCAGAGGCTGCAGTTTGGGACTTTCGGAGTGGATGTTAAGAAAACCAGAGGATAGTGCTTGTGGGATCATCATCCTTGGAGGTATTCGGGACTTGGCTAGACAGACCCCTGGCTGGCCATATCTAGTTTTTGGGATAGTCCCACTTTGAATGGGAGGTAGGATGACACATCTTTGGAGGTTGCCTTCAACTAGCATTTCTATGATTGCATGATACATTTTATCTCCTCACAAAAAAAGCATGAAGAAGCAAAAGTCATTTGTGCGACTCTAACAGATAGTGATTACCTAAAGCATGCAGCCCATGTGTTCCTCCGGTGGAGTCTGAACAGACAATGATCCCCAAAAGAATCACACTTACTGTAGGGACTCAGTGCATGTAGCAATGGCTGGTATCACTTATAACATTTATAACTGAAAACTATACAGAAATCAAGTCTGAAAACAGAGGAAAATTAATGTTACTTTAACTTATCTAAAGCTGAGTTATTTGTTTCTGGATCTGGTTTGGTTCAGTCTTCACACTCTTCAACTCCTATTATTTTTGAGGGTTGTTTTATTAGAGCATTTCAACTCCTTTTGAATTAAAGAGCTAACTCGATCAAAGAGTTAAACTGAAGCATTTCAGAATTGGTGAAACAAGTAAACTATTTTCTGTATTTGGTTAAAATTTTATTTCAAAGTGCACAAAAGAGTTAAGGCACGCACATCCTAGAGTAGAAATCGTGTCTGACAGCTATAATGTCACTTTGTAGCTAGGTGGAACATTTCTGCTATCACTAAAATATTGTGGATGTAGCCAATTGAACAAAAATGGTACTGTCTAAACAAACTCAACACACAATGGCTAGTTCCTAGCTTCAGAGGTTCAGCAGAACAACTGTGCTCCAGACAATGCTGAGTTTGTTTAAAGTGTAATACATTTAGTTGTGCATGCTTATATATATGGGTTATTGTAAAGTTGCTTTGGGCTGAATTCATTCCTGCTGCAACACCACTGAAACGAGTGTACTTACAGCAGAGATTAATTTGGCCCATTATGTACTAAACTTGCAGATCTTTCTTTAAAAAAGAACTATTCTTTCTGCAATTGATCTTGTTCACTGCAGTCATTTAAACACAAAGAAAGTCTTATCTGTGTGACACCAGTGTGGTGGAGTTATACTGGATTTACGTTGTTGCAACTGAGAGAATTCTTTCAGCTGAAAATAAAGACAGCTGCCCAAATTACTTGCAGATCATTGCACTTCTCCTATACACCAAAAAACTTGTAATGCACATTTCAGGGTCATGCATGACTTGCTATAGCAGCTGTAGGGAAAAGGAATTCAGAGTGATACACAAAACTTTGTTAGAAAGTTAGGTCATGGCTTTAGCTGTAACAGATTTCAACATCTAAGCAAATATGTTTAAGCTTTTCTGTTACGCATGGATGGCAAGCAGTCCATACTCTGTCCATTTTACCGTGCAGCAATGGGATTATTTTCCCATCTGGATCATCTACAGAGATGGCACTTCAGCATTCTGGGTATGAAAGCTTTGAACTCAAGGGTGAAAGATTCAAAATAACAACTAGGTGTCTAAAACACAGCTATACATGGAATTTAGGTGCCTAAAGGGAAGTGCTCAGAAATCACCTCATCATCACCGCCCCCGCTTTGTTTGGCTTGATGCTGCAGGAGGTGCAGCTACCCTTCATGTGTTGCAAGAAAAATTTAAAATAATATAAAATAAAAAAAGAACTACATTCCAGAATGACACATTGCTTCCAAAATTATCATCTAGATGTTTTTCTAATGCAAAATATTTTCAGATAAATTTCTCAGGCTTGGTTTCATGAAGAATATGTGAAAACATATTGCATTCTGATTTGAAATCTCAGGATCCCTTGGGAAACAGAAATTCTGAGTGTCAGCTGAGCTTAGTTGCAACTATCATTGTGCAATGATGAGCTTTTATTTCACAGACTAGACCAATAGAAGCAGGGACTGTCCTCTTCCTGAAAGCATTTTTCTAAGGCCTATAAACTTTCTGTAAGAGAAAGAAGCTTTTGAAATGTAACAGGTGGCAGAACAAAGCCAGGTGAGGGAAACATTGTCAGCAACGAGCCTACAGGTTGTTCCATTCCTGCTAACAATTCTTTCTCTGTTGAGGACAGTGGTGAAAATTCAATTATTAGTGGTATTTTTAAATCCAAGGCTTTTCTTTTAAAGGCAAAAAAGAATAAAGAAAAATAAAAAATAGCCGTGTACTGGGTTCAGCTCTACTCTCTAGTTCTATAGCCCTAAAATATGGACAGAGTTTGACTCCAGTTGACTTCTCACAATTGATCTTGTCTCGAGCTTGCCTCCTGTCACTTCATCCAGAACCTTCAGCACCAAATGAAAGAATACTGAGTTGTGTGCAGTGTGCAAAGGCTTTTCCCAGTTCAAAATGCACTTGTTCAACCATTATTTCTACAGAAATAGCCACATTGGTACATTATTTTTTACAGGCTTGGAAATATTTGCTTTCTAGTTTAGTTGTTTTATAAACACATGATGACAAACAGGGACCCTTTTTTGATCCTACCTGATCAAAACAGCGTGATGAGTGGGCAGAAATCTTGCATCTTATTTTTCAACCCTAGAGGATCAAAATTCTGTTAAATTTCTAGTGTTGCTGGACTGACTAGATATTTTTCCTTTGAAGAAATATTGGGTATGCTGTGGCCAGAAGCTACGACTGCAGCAGACTGCAGACAACTGTGCTAACTGGGACCTCCAGACATTTGGGTTTTCATAGCGGGGAAGCAACACAAAAAGATGGACAAGGTGGCAAGAGTCACTGAGGCACATTTTATGGTTTTTAGCTTAGAATCATAGAATCATTAAGGTTGGAAAAGACCTCTAGGATCATCAAGTCCAACCATCAACCCAACACCACCATGTCTCCTAAACCACGCCCTGAAGTGCCACATCTACACTTTTTTTTAACGCCTCCAGGGATGGTGGCTCCACCACCTCTCTGGGCAGCCTGTTCCAGTGCCTGACCACTCTTTCAGTGAAGAAATTTTTCCTAATATCCAACCTAAACCTCCTCTGATGCAGCTTGAAGCCATCTTTCTCTCGTTCTATTGCTAGTAGATAGATATCACTAGTAGATAGCTCTATCTTACACAGGAAGGCAAGAATTTCTCCCTGGGCTAAAGTAAGTTCTGAACCTTAATTAAGCCATGTATAGCTTGGATGAATTGGGAGCCTGTGCTGCCAAGCTGTTCTGAAGGACTGACTTTGCTTGCTGCAAGAAGAATGGCATGGAGGCAGCTAACAGGCAGGCACTTGCAACTCTACCTACAGCCACAGATACACTGAAAAAAAGGTCCACTCGTGTAAACAATACAGACCAGAGCTTTTAAAAATACATCCCAGAAATTAAACTCGTAATCCTCATGCAGGCCACAGCAAGAGTCTGGTGCAGACTGCATCCTTCTCCATGCCACAAAATCCCAAACCACTGCAGTCATTAGTACAGCTGTATTCCCAGGAAAATGTAAATGCAGGCATTATTTTCTAGACTCTTGGCCAAGAATTTTGCTCTGAAAGCATTAGGCTTTGCTACTTTAATTGAGTAGAGAGTTTAAAAGACTCCAGGATGCTGAAAAGCCAGAGTCAGCCATGTGACTTTCTGGTACCCCAGCCAGGCTGACTTTGCTGCAGGTTTTTCTCAGTTCTGTCCAGGTCATGCCAACGGTGACTGTCTTCTCAAGAAAACAGTCGGCGTGGTTTACAAAAAGTCAATATTTTATTCAAACAAACCATGTGTGGGCACTTCTGTTACATGTGACAGTGATGAGTAGAGCTTCATGGTCATAAATTAGGACAAATCACATTCAGCATTGTGACAGCTATTTATGACAAAACTTCAGCCATGCTTAAATGTGGCTAATTTAAGTAAGTTTAACTTACACTGTCAGTCCTGACAGCTCATTCTGTTGTCTGATTTTGTTGATTTTATTGTATTCAAATTTTAGTCACAGAACTGTTTAGACGTATACCAGCCCTAAAGGATGTACTGGCAGTCTGAAAGACAGAAGCAACTTTATTACTTAAAGAAAAACTTAAATCCCTCTTACAGAGCAGAGACAGAAAGGAGGGATGGTGCATGGGGAGATGAAAGCTACCTCTGTTTTAGAGACCTGGTACAATTGAGTATTAAACACCTCAACAGAGAACTGGAAAGAAAGGTAACTACTCTTAATTCGCTGAGTCTGCCTTTCCTCATCTTCCACTGCTCATAATGAAGAAGGTACTTTCCCCTCAGAGTATCCATAATCCAAACACGAATGAGTTTGCTTAGGCAAACCATCCTCAACTGCTTACTTCTGCATTTTGCGTAGAATTTGCATAGCAAAAACCACTATTCAAGCCATGCAAAGCAAACAGTAGGTTTCTCCGTGGGGCCAGACAGTTCAACCATAATCATCTCTTAGTCTTTGCTCAGAATACCACAACATTCCTTAAAGCCAAAATCTTTAGAATGTTTAATCTTCTTAAACTGGGAAGTGAGATATACGATAGCTGATAACTGCTCCTCCTTTTTAGTTTTCATTTAATCAAGGAGTATAGAAATACAACCCATATCCTCACATGGAAAGTAAGGCTTTACTTCACTTTACTCCATCTATGCACCGACTTTGGTGGATCTTGTGTAAACACAGGAAAAATGTATCCCACAGAAAAAATGTACTGTCTTTTTGAGAGTTTGAACTTTTAAGCCCTTTGTATTTTCAAACATAGTGTCTAAAATAGCACAGGAACTCTTTAAAAAGCCATGTCTCATGCTAATTAGAAATGCAAAGGTCTGGACATTTTAATATATTTTATCATGCTTTCATGGGACAAATAAAAAAAACAAGGATTAAGAATTGTAGGCATTTATTTGGTTGGGTTTTTTTCTCAGGAAACAACCTATAAAATGACAGAGATCTGGCTGACAAAATGCACCCACCACACACAGGTTAGGGTTGGCTACATTAGTGAAGCAGACAAACACAGAGAGCCCGCGCAGCTCTTCATGGCTTTGGTGTTAGCCTACTCATCCCTGCTCTCCGTGGCATCAGACACCCTAACCACATCTGTAACCACTGCTGTAAGTGATGAGGGTCACCCTTAAAACCAAGGGATGGTGAAAACTCACACACTGAAGATCCTCCTCAAGCTACTAAAAACAGTTCTGATAGACCCTGTACTACTGCCAGTGATGCAAAGATACAGAGATCCCCTACTGCAAGAAAAAGGAGCTAACTACCCATGAAGGACAACGTTTTGTTGCAATGTACCACTAATTTCTTTCTAAAAATGAAAAAACCTTACATAATGATGTGCAGCTGCTGCAATCCAACTGTTCTACTAATGTAGTAACAGTACTTAAAGTTACCTGTAATTCTGGCATAATAAATTCTTTCACGTACCTGTAAGTGCTAAAATGTTTATTTCCTCAAACACCCTGTCTTCCTGGGCTACAATACTCCAAGAATAACACATTCTTCCTAGGCCATCTTTATGAGAAAGCGCTCTCTTCAGTTTTGACATTTTGGCTAAGCATCTGATTATTCTATTGTCAGCTGAAAATACACACAAAGACAGTTAGACCTGATGCACATCCAGTTGCCAAAAATTATCAAAATGACAGCCCTACTAAGGCCTGACATCCATTTCCTTGGAGGACAATGTGTATGATTGCCTTCATTTCTATGCCTGCTACAGAGTGGGAAAGCACTGATTAAATAAATTCAATCACATTCTTTCTGCAGTCACAGTGAAAATACTTGCTAAAGCCCAGCTGATTGTTCCTGTGCCAGTTCCCTGGGGACAACTGCAGCAGTACAGGAGGGTGTGGGATGCTCCTCATTTGGCTTTCAGCATGGCTGTACAGAGGAGGTTTACTGGAAGAGGTTAGAGAGCTCCTCCCCACCCCCAGTACACCTCTTCCCACAACCATCAGGATCTTCACTATGCAGCTGTGGATGAGTGGGGCGTACCTTTCACCTTTTCTCCACATGCTCCCATCAAGCTGTCTTGCTCAATGTGGCAGCAAAAAGTACCCACTCCATCTCACAGGCCTTCAGAGATCAAGAGTAGCAACATTTGTATTTCATACTCCAGCCAGAAATTCTTTAAGAGACAGTGGACGTAAGGTGGCAGCAGTGTGGCTGTGCCCCAGGGAGGGAGAGCCCGGTGCACAGATGCATCTGCACCAGCTGTTAATCCCAGCTCCCTTCGGAGTAGTCTGACTGTCCAGTCTTCAGGTGACAAAATAGTGTAACTTTATGATGAAACATGCATTTAAATATAAAGTATGCAACATATCCTGACCACATATGTCTGTAGTAAGAAGTGCTCTTGGTCAGAGGCAAGCGAGTTATCTTTAGCAATACAGCTGGTGTTACCTTGTCACTTTATTCACTTCCTTCCTTAGCTTATTAATGCTACGCATCATCTTAGTACTACCCATATGATACTCCTGTCAGCTTGCTTTACCCCTGCCCAGTCTTCAAAGACAGTGAATAATCTGGTTCACTGTGTGGTTACATCATGTAAAGCAGAAACAGCACTCCCTGAGACCAGGAGGCACCAGAAAAATACACAGCTGCACTAACACAAAAGCGACAAACACTCAATACTACAGGACGGAAACTGCCCTGCCAGGTCCATGTACATGCTGCATGTTAAATAAAGTTTTACAAAACCTTCATACTTATTTTAAGACTTCTGCAAAAGTCACTTAGTCTTGCCTGCATTGCTGCTTTTCACAAGTTGAACTTCTTGGAAACCTGGACGTGGCCTCTTCACGGGACTATACGATACTTAGACTAACTTGCCGCTAGTACGTTATATATTTTCAGTACAAAATTGGGTTACACTGCTGACTGCTAAACTGTCAACTTTGCCTAGAAGGGGCATATCAGCAAATTTCAAATGCAGCGGGTACTCTGCATTATCCCCAGTTAGGACACATCTTCCCTGCACTAAAATCCTTCATGCATGTACAGGTAACCGTCTCATTAGACACATCAGCTAGATGGATAAATCCAAGTTCATGAGTTAGCTGGGGAAGAAGATGGGAGTCACTATTAACACCACATGACACAGCATGAGACGAACAGTGAAGGAAACAGAAGGGTGAAACCTCTCTTTGGCGGAAGGCAGAGGTAGGCCTCCCACTGATTTCAGCATTTCAGCCCTCGTGCCCACTAGAGTGGGTCTTGATCACACGTGTCTTCTGAATTGTGAACTTCCTTTGAAGCCACTGGGAGTTCTGCATGGAGCTGGAGTCAACATCCAGTTTTCCAACAGATGCAACTGAGTGAGCACTTCTTATGAAGAAGGGAAGCAGTGGTGTAAGTGAATAAAGGGAGACAGCTGACTTTGGTTATCTGTTCCATCTGGTTCGTATTTTAAATAACCATCTACACGACCATGAAAATTTAATCTAAAAGAGACAATGTTGTGGTACAAAAAGTTTATTTAGTCATGATCTTGTAAACATATGAGGTAAATTAACGTTTACATCAACTTGTTTCTTACAGAATTTAATACACAAGGCACTTCTTTGAAGACAGCACTTTTAACTGTTTTTAGCTGTTTTTCTTATTACAAGTTCCTGATGGCCCAGAAAACTCGTGTTTGTTGTCAGATTCTGTCATAGAACAGACAAACATCCAGTAAGCAACAAGAAAGCTCTGAGTAAGCCTTCTTATGCTTTACAACCCTTTAACTGTGAGAAACAGTCTCAATGGGAATAGGAATATATTCTCCACCTTAAAATATATGTTCACATATCTTGCATAACTCTTCAAGGACTGAAACTGCTGGAATTTGATTGGCATCTTACAACAAACTTAAAATGCAAATCTACAATTTCTTTTTCACATCAGTGATTTTTGCTTATGCAAATAGCCCCATCACCTTTAATGGTCTTATTTGCAAGAGTGAAAATAACTTGCATGAAATTGTATTTGCAGGCTCAGAACCATAGATTTGGCTAGAAAGCAAAACACTTATTTTTTGTAAGGTCTTCTACAGTGTAACAGTGCAGTGTTTCTCCACAAGTATTTTCTTTGGAATTTTAAACCAGGCTGTAAATTTAGCTCTTAAAGGACGTATGTCACAGCTAGTTTTGTCATTGAACCTCTAAACGCACAAGAAGGCACATCAACCTT
Organism: Phalacrocorax carbo; assembly: GCF_963921805.1. Taxonomy (NCBI): domain Eukaryota; kingdom Metazoa; phylum Chordata; class Aves; order Suliformes; family Phalacrocoracidae; genus Phalacrocorax; species Phalacrocorax carbo. The sequence continues at coordinate 198,473,050 of NC_087513.1, read as the reverse complement.
AATTTATTTGGTAATAATTGAGTTCATGATGAAAACTATATTTTTCCACAGTGTGCTCCCTATATATCCAGCTCCCATATTTTAAATGTACAGAGAAAACTGATATTATAGATCAGTGATTAGGTTAAATTGTCTTTAATGGTACTGCCTTATGTCTGAAGAGTTCCCACGTTATAGTAAGGCATTTCTCTCTTAGGTTTAACATATTGGCAGAGTCATTCTTTTACTTCTTATACAAATGTAAACTTAGAAAACAGTTTATTTCATCCAAATGTGCAATTTGAAATCAAAACCTGAATGTAAACTTCAGAAAAATCAAAATTACAAGAGCACACTTTCCACAAGAAAAACCAAAGTAAAGGAAACAAAAACATTTGAAATTAAAAAAAAAAAAACCCAGCCTGTTCAAATCTACCATGTTAGTGTCTGTATTAAACAAAAGGTCCTGGGGGCTCAACGCTCTGTTTCTGCAGACTGTTGTCACCCACATGAACTCAGTGGAATACAACAGTTCGTATCAGCTGAGGAGGTGGTCCCATGACTAACCAAAAAAGGATCTAAGTACTGATCTGATTTTTAAAGCTTGCCTTAATTATTTTACTGATCCTACACTTACATGTTCATCCCAGAAAATAACCTCAAGAGCTGCAAAATGTCAGACATTTAATTAGCTCTATGTGCCTTTATGCATGACAGATATACTGAGCCAAATCAATCCCTGGTATCACTTTGCACACAACTGGCTTCCGAATTACACCAGAAAGAACATAGGTCGTCTGCTTTTACAGCGCATGCTACCTACTTTCAAGAAGCTATGATTTTTCAATGCAAGCACAGACCAACAAATTCAAGGAGCACTTTTTTATCTATGAAAAAACAAGAGATTGATTTTCATAGATAAGATATTCCACTTTAATAAAGGGAAGGTTCTAGCAGGCTGTCTTCATTTAATCAAAATGCAAAGAGAAGAAATGTGAGCTTTTGTCTATACTTCATTTTCTTTTGTATTAACTGGCAGCTGTACTAATTAAAAAAGCCCAGTGACAGAAAATAGACCAACTGTGCCCATGCCCAAGAAACTGCGTACTTATGTGCAATGCAGATATATTTTTATTATATCTTTGTAAAACTATTATGAAAAACATAGTAATGAAATTGGTGATTTGGAAAATACATTTTACATAGTTATTGCGGTTGGAAAGGGCCTCTGAAAGTCATCTAGCCCAACCCCATACGCTCCAAGCAGGGTCAACCAGTACCAGTGAGTTGACTTACTGCAAAAAGGAGTAGCACATCATACACCTGGTAACTTGTTCAAGGAGTATCTTTTTTTTTTTCAGTTTTCTCCTTTTCTTTTCCAGAGCTTTCCTTAGCATTTTTTTAACTTCAGGTAACAGAGAGAACAGTTTTCCCACAATCATTCTACTCAAAGAGCAAAAATAAGTGGGGGTTTTTTCAGTTTGCTTAATGTCAGGCATGATTCTGTTCTGACTTCCGCTTTTGCGGTAACTTACCTACTGGTTTCATGTTAGGCGTGTGTATAAGATCCTTCAGGACTGTGGTTTGAACAGCCGCATGACTGGGCTAAGGCAAAGTAGCATTTGCTACCAGTTCCCTCTTCAGAATTAATTGATGTGAAAGACTAAACGACTTGGAAATTAGCAATTATTTTTGACAACAGACTCTGTTCTGCAAGGGATTTGGTGTTTGTACATATTTTCTAAAAATATGGAAGTCATGCTTTACTCATAGCATGGTGAATTCAGTGACCGTTCATGAGTAAATATTAATTTAAGTACCCTCTTACTGGCCACATCAGTAAGACTTTCTTTCAACAAATCTGATTCCAGATGTTATGCGGAAACTAAAAGCGGTTGTAAGCACTAAGGTAGAGTTGTGCCAAAACAGTTACCTGGGCTTAAATGAAGACACAGTTACTGGACACCAGATGAAATTGTAGGTAACCAAGAAGCTGGATGCTGTATAGTTATGTGATGAAACTTAAGCTGATCTTAAAAACACAACTTGTGAGTTGTAGCTTTGCTTTCTCAGACCAGCACTGCTTGGATGCAGAGGCTGCTCTGTCAGATTTCTCTTAGGGTTACAAGAGAGTTACATTTCTCCCCCCAAGCTTCACCTAACATGAAAAATCATCCTTTAACAACTCTCCAGCAGTTATTCTGCCTGAAAATACCATATATTCCACAAGAGCACCAGAACTCTCTGCAGGTCTAACCACACATGTTAATTTGAAAAGGGCAGACTAGGTATCAGTTGAACCTAAGTCAAACCTATCTCTGTTATTATTTTTTATATACAATATGGATGCAATCCTGAGGACACACTCTGTGAGGGTTGTACTAAAGTAAGGACTGCAAGATTCAGAGCTCCATCAAACAACAAGCCAGTTTTGCTCTCAGCCGTTGATATAATAAGCACATAATCCAGGTGGTCTGGTTTATATAAGTACACTCCAGAGAGACTTTGACTTCATTCTTCAGAAGCATAAAAGAAAGGAAAACATAGCCCATGAATTTTGATGTACTAAAATACAGATATGCATATTGCATTATTTCAGCAATATAATTATTTGGCATTTAGCAAAACTTACAAAACTGCTACTATCGATGCTAGTAAATCTAAAAATTTTGAGTGTTAAACTGCTTTTGTTCATATCTAGGCAACTTTATCAGCTTTAGTCTAAGTTCCGCATAGTTGCATGGATACAACAGAAAGCAGAATTTAGCTTTTAGCTTTCTTGCAGAAAGTTTTTATGGCTTATAACAGAAAATGCACAAAAGCGTGTCTGAAGGTGAACAACCAATAGTGAATATCTTTATTGTACTACTGTACATTGACTTCTAATGCAGTGTCTGCCCCCAAGGTCAGTGGCAGCAGAAAGACGCCTCCTCAAGGAGGAGGTCACCACAAGCAGGTCAAGGAAATCATGAGACAACATGCCCAAGGATTGCAGAACAGTGCCTCTGATCATGAGAAGCTCTTTGTGTCTACTCAGAAAGCAGTAAAAATAAATGTTTAATCTTGAGTGGTGGGAATATATTTTAACTGTTGCATAAAATAAACACATTCAGGAAAACATTTAACAGCAGAGATAACTGGCAATTTTAACTATTTGCTACAGGGTGACCCTGCTTTGCCTGAGAAAGGACTGCACTGACAGGCCAAATACTTTGAAGATGCAAAAGGCTATCCCAGTGTGTTTGACTGCTCTTCTCCAATTACAGTACTTTCGACTTACAGCAGCAACAGGACTGACTCCGAGCTTCAGCTCTTTTGGCTTTTGCTTAGAACAGAAGTTGGGCCTAATCCTGCATTCCTTTTGTACCCAAACCCTCCTGAGCCTTATTAGGTATTCAAAGTTCTGACTAATGTCTCTCAGTGTATGTTACAAAGGAATGAAGGACAGAGCCAGTTGTGAGGAAAGCTGCACCTTAGAAAAAAATACCCAGTACTTTCCTCCATCTATTTTTAAGGGAAACACACAATTTTCAAAAGCAGGATTTTAATGTCTTTATCTAAGGCCCCAAATCTACATTCCTTCTGGCTCCCAAAACTCCATGTGAATGTTAGTTTTGCTTGAATAAGGCCTGCAAGATCCATCCCCAAATCTTGCTCCTTGTTAAACTGAATGGAAAGTCTGCAAGTGACTTCAGCGGGATCAGAACAGACCCTTCAGCCACTGCATGTTGCCCAGATATTTTAGCCACCTTTTCTGCAATACAATATTGTCTAAATCTGTTTTCGCTGACCTGTAAGACACTACAGATTGTTATTAAAGGAAAGGGTAGAGCACAACAGGAAATAATGTTGCTTTGGGAATTTTACCATTAATAAGTTTCTTTCCCCTTGCATTTTCTTGTAAGATCAAAGATTAAACTAAAATGATTAAGTATACAGTCAAGTATCTTTAAACCTACAGATCCAAAATTATTCTCAAAATGTTCAAATACTTAAAAATATGCACTCAAGTTTACTTCTAAAAAGCATTTTTCCAACAAACTTACACTGATACCTATTAGTCTAAAATGCAGAGCTGTACTTTATCCTATTGTTTGTCCACGGGCAACGTATGGGGCCACAATGTATTGAAATCATAATCCTTGCTTTCTGAAGAGAAATTGTTCTGTGTAATAATTTCTGAGGTGTGGTTTAAATTCCTGTCCTCCTCTAAGCAATTTCAGAAGTCATCTAAAATTATAATCAAACATGTTCAAACATATTTGTGGGCTGAAAAACACTGTGTGATCATGGTTGGCAAACACTGGATAGAAGGTCAAACCGAACACTTCCTAACAGGTCAAGAGTAAAAAAAAATTAAAGAAAGATGAACCTCAAAAATCTATTACAGGGGTTACCTAAACTCTGCCCGGCCAAGGACCACATTGGCGATTTGCCATGAGCCCAACGGCTTCATTAAATAATCTTATACGGAAGAGACTGAGTCACCTTTAAAACGGCAAGTTGGTCCGTAGAGATGACAGGTGCCGATAGGCAATATGCCACCCTGATGTTTGCCATAGGGCTGGTAAGATTTAAGAGGAGGAAAAGTCATCGCATCTGCTCATATAGAGCTTATGTGAAAAATGGTGGAAGTAAAGGCAAGGGCAAGAGGGAGATGATGGCCAGGCACATGAGCACTAGGGATATTAACATTTTTCTCAGATGAAGGTCAGCCTCAGGGCACATGACCAGCTGCCATCACCACCTGTTATCTGTGCAGGCCTCCCCTATGGCTGCCCTTGGGAGATCTGCCATGGACATGAAGGAAAGTGGGATTGGTCCCCTGGCCCACGGGCTGCGCTTTGGCCACCCCTGACCTATTAGAAAATGTTGATATTTTCCCCACTACAACTCACAGAGTGCAAAAACAGCAAGCATCAAAGTTTGAAACCCAGGCCTTCCCACCCACGCCAGGCCTGGTCTCCCTGGGCAGCTCCCCTGCCCACTCTGCCTTCCATCACCTGCTCCTCTGAGCAGAGGCGACCGCACTACACGGCCAGGTCGTCTGACCTGGCTCTGCAGCTGCTCGACTTACTGGCCCTGCTCAAGCGCCGTGTGTCTACGAACAACGGTGGCTCATGCATCTCCACGGTGGTGCAGGCAGCTGAGATGGGCCGTTCCTCTGACAGCTCCTCCTCACCCTCTACATCCCACTTGCCGCCGCTTGCCCCACTCAGGCTGGCGCTGCTGCCACTGTTGGCTGCAGCAACGGGTGGCCCAGCTGGGGGTGGGAGTAGCTGCTCCAGTGGCTCTTCCTGCTCAGGAAGGGGATGCCAGACACTGCTGGGGGTAGAGGAGCCTGCCGAGCTGGAGGGCACCTTCCCCTGCTGCTCAGCTGCCATGTTGACCCAGTTCTGCTCAGCCGCCAGGGCATGGCTGTTGCTGTTGAAGTAGTTGACGACGGCTGGCGTGGGCGTGGGGATGGGGGTCGGGATGGTGACAGGAGTGGAGATGGGCGTGGGAGTCACAGCACGGTGCCTCTCCTCAGGAACTGGTGGAGCAACAGGGTAGCTGGCCACAGAGGCCATGGTGGAGGGGGGCCGTGGTCTTGGAGCAGCTGCAGCATAGTATGGTGCCATGGTCACCGGGGCCAGCAGTGGTGTGACAGCGCGGGTGTCAGGCAGGATGGGTGGGGGCACAGCAGTTGTTACCACCACTGGTGGTGCTGGTGGTGGTAGGGCAACAGGTTTGGCCTCCCCTGTTACCATGACTGGTGTCATTGTTGCGACAGGCATCTCAAGGCTGTACCGACTTGTCATGCCCTGCTTAAGCTTCTTCCACCCCAAGTGATATATCTCAAGCATGTTCAGCAGCAGGGAGACAGAGGCCACCACCAACATGAAGATGATGAAGATGGTCTTCTCAGTGGGTCTTGAGATGAAGCAGTCCACAGTGTGTGGGCAAGGTGAGCGGCTGCATTGGTAGACTGGCTTTAGCTCAAAGCCATATAGGAAGTACTGGCCGACAATGAAGCCCACCTCAAACAGTGTCTTGAAAATGATGTTGAAGACGTAGGTACGGAGCAGGGCACCCCCCATACGGATTCTACCACGTTCATCTCGGATCGGGAGCCTCTCCTTCCCCTTTTTGCCAAGCGGATCCCTGATGTTATTGCTGCCTCCTCCACCACCACTGCCAGATGCTGCTGCTCCTGGATAGTTGCTGTCTTTGAAGCTTCCCTTCTTTTTCAGCTCTTCCTTCTCTTTCCTCTTCTCCTCCATGCGTACAATGTGCAGCACATGGCCCAAGTAGATGAGAGTTGGAGTGGAAACAAAAATGATCTGCAGCACCCAGAAGCGGATGTGAGAAATGGGGAAGGCTTTGTCATAGCAAACATTTTCGCAACCAGGTTGCTGAGTGTTGCATGTAAAGTCCGACTGCTCGTCTCCCCAGACCTCCTCAGCAGCAGCCCCCAGCACCAGTATCCTGAAGATAAACAGTACCGTCAGCCAAACCTTGCCAATAACTGTGGAGTGCTCCTGCGCATTCTCTAACAGTCTCCCCAGAAAGCTCCAGTCACCCATTGTTTCAGATTTCTAACCTACAATAAGAACATTAGAGCAATTAGAGCAATGTTAAAAAATCTTATATAACTACACAATTCTAGGGCAGAACAGATTGATCCTCAACAAATGACGTGTTAAGTGCACTTCCTTTTGCAGAATATTGCATACCTATGTTAAGAACTACATAACCCTCTGACCATGCAGCCATGGGTTCTGGTGAGCACAGAAGAGGGATGTTTAGTGCTTTTACCTAGCCGACACAGGTTTAGTGTCTATACACAATGACAGGCAAGAAAGTTTGTAACAAGGGTTTCTACAAGGTTTAAATATTTAAAAAACATGGCTTCTGTTTCCTCCACCTGAGATGTCTCTAACCGTTCTTGCCTGTTTTTAGAAAAGAACAGATGGAAATCAGTTCAGTTAAACTTAATATTCCGACTATTAACGTGGTTGTATTTGTATCAGTGTGTGATACAAAGTTTGCCTAACTCTAACCATTTTATTGTTATCAGGACTTATTTTCTCCAGCATTCAGGAGGTTAACTATGTCCCACGTCTCTGCTATTTTCATACTGTACAAACACAGAAAAATAATTATTTAAAACCTATGGAATTTACAGTTTAATTTTGGAATGCGTACACCAACAAAAAGCATGTTCTCAAAGCCTACTTGTGTTTGAGTTTGTTTATTTCTAAAAAGAGAGAATTATTTTAATAACTTGAAATACTGGGAAGAATGAGAAATTCTGAGAGGAATGGTGGTAAGGTTTCTATGCCATGTCCCCTACTGTCCTGCCAGTTGGTGCTACTGAACCACATGTACTGCAACATTACTTTAAAAAAAAAAAAAAACAACAAACCCCCACCTCAAGTGCACTTCAGCAACTGTTCACAGAGATTTTCATAGAAAAATAAAATTATATCCTATGACCTCACTTCTATGATAAACAACTGGTATATATTCTCAGTAGTTTCCACCAATTTATGTATGATGGGCTTCCCATGTCCAGTTCTAGGCAGTGATATAACTTCTGATTTACAAAGGCTTAAAGTACAAGATTATTTTAAAGATCAGATTCCTCACAAGCTGCCCTCAGTTGAGAAACAAGCTGTTATCTGCTGGTATCACTTCTGTTACCCTTGGCCTGTTCCTAACTAGAATACATGTAAGAATATTGGAATATATGCAAGAAGTACATGTCATTCTCCTAATGAACACGCTTCTATACTTTATATGTCAACCTTCAACTGAAAACAAAACACAAAACTTTATTTCCGGCTGACTTCAATACTTTCAGAAATACTTAGATCATTATAGTTCAGGTATAACAATTTGCACGCAAAAAACCACTACAGAAAAGACTGATCATCCTCATTTAAAAATCTCAGAATATTTTATAAATATAACTGAATTCCACTTTACTCTTTTTATTTTTATACTTCTTGTCCAAATACTAAAGGCATTCATCATTACCAGTAGGAATTTACCACTGAGAAAATGTACCGCTCAGTATTATATTTACTGTGATTTCCAACAAGGATGTCACTGTTTTTCCAGAGGAAACATTTCCAAAGTCTGCACTGAACTTCTCTCGGGCTTTTAGTTAAGGTAATTAATGAAATTAAAGTTATTTCAGTTACTTATTTTATAACTTGACTTTACTATGAGGCAATGAAATAAATACCTGTAACTGCAGAATAATACACTTTCACACAAAAAGCAACAACACACCCATTCGCATTTTCAATTTTTTTAAATCCTGGAATACTTTCATTTTTTGTCCCCACAAAGCTAATGCAACAAAAAATTCTCTCTAAAAAAAAACCAAATCTTTGATATTCTACAAAAACATGTTCCCTTTAATATAACTGAATTCTTTTTCCAGTGTAGCACAATAAACTGCCAATGACGACATTAACAATGAAGTACCAATTTTGTGTAGTAACTTTCCTGGTCCTAAAACAATTTTTAATCTTTTTTTTTTAATATATTGATTTTTTTTTTTAAAGGAGTGTACTTTTTCCCCTCTTAAAATCATAACCCAAACCTGAATATATTTTGTTAGAATACTTTAGTTTTATTATTCTAATTTAATATGTTTATATGATTTTAAAACTTAATCCTCAATCTTAATTTTATGAGATTTACAATATTTTGGATGGTGAAGTAATTTTAACCTTGAGAAGTATTAATTTTTCAAGGAATAAGGAACTAATTCTGTATGTTTTTTGAAGATATACTCAAGTTTACTTCCATCTTTGGACAGAACTAGTCTGTTGTTTGGGAATGTTCTCATTTTGAGTAGTAAAGATTGTTATGTAGGAACTGCAAAATGAATAATGTGGTATTTGAGGGATTAAAGAAGTTTAGCCTAATCCTAAATGCAGTATTTTGTTTCTTTGCTTTCCTTTGCATTATTCTGTGCCTCTCAGTTCAGTTCTCTCTGCCTCACTCTGTTTCCTATCCAGATCAAGCAAAATAGGCAGCTCAGATAATAAGTAGTCAATGGTTACAGTTTGTTCTTTTCTATTAATCAGCAAAAGTTAGCCCATTAAATCGTCTTTAATTCATTAATTATGTCCATTTTCAGCATGGCTGCCACTACCCTTGCTTCCAATGGCACAGACGCCACACCCTGTTCTTCATATAGCCACAACTCAGTATTTTAGCTGAGAACAATTCCAAGCTTGCTTTTGTAGTATTACACAAACTTCAGCTGTACCATACTACTTTCAGGGCTGCTGAAATACAGAGCTAATCTTACAAATGGATTGTGAAGGGAGACATTTTTTCTTTCTGTGCTTGGCAAAAACGCAGATTAAGAAATGAAACATCTTTATCTGTATTTCATTACATTCATGCAGAAATACCCACTAGGGAATGACAGAGAATCTGCCTCAGAAAGCAATCCAATTCAATGGTTTGAAAAGCAAGGACTTCATGAGCCTTGGGATCATTTAATAACAACTGGGAGTGGTATATTGTTTGTGTCACTTAGTAAATCATTCCTCTGAGACAAATATTGAAAAATGGGCAGTTCATAAAAACTGGCATAGCGTTGTGTTTAAGAATCAATGTTGTGCCATTAATTACTAAGTTTAGTACATGCACAAATACACTTTGTGGATGGGATGTGTGTATTTGGGTGTGTGTGACAAGGAGAACAAGTGAGAGAACACATTTTAAAAGCTGTGATGTCATATATATCCCTCTACAGGAGAGAAATAATTCTCATCTGGCATCTATAAACTTGCCCGTTATTAGTTCTATTTCTGATGACATCACCAAAAGGTTAATCACTATTGTGAAACACAATATTTTAATTATTTTTAATTTTCACAGAATCACAGAATAGTTTTAATTTTACTCATACGTAAATGTTTATGTATTTATATACATATATGCACACATACACACACATAAGTAACTACACAGCTATATTATATACATTACCAGATTATGACACCTCACGTTTTTATGATTTTATTATACTGGTGTATCTAAAATATGTCCCTTAGCAATTATTTAGAAACCTAACATGTCTTTGTCTGAGTAAGACTGCCTAAATTTAGCCTATGTTTTCTTTCATTTCTTGTGTCAATCTAAAATTCTGGGATTTTTGTTTTTATCTTCAGAATTATCTAGATTTTACAAACCAGTATGAGAAAAAAAATGCTGTTAAAAAGAAAACAACTTGCAGTATTTCCTGTTTTTACACTAAACAATTAGGCATCTCCATTACTACCAGGGTTTTAACACTACCAATTTAAATCCAATAAAAGTAGTCACCCTGCACAAAGTCTGCAGCGTGACCATGTCATTCCAAACTGGCAGATATGGAGGGACGGAACAAGCTGTTATAATTTCCAGTGAAACCTAATGGTATTTGGTCATGTATATATATATGAAACACAATGGCTGTGGTTTCATAATTCACTTTATAAACTTGTTCAATGGAGGACTTGAAAAATACCCTTCTTCTTGCTCAGAGTGCCATACTTTCAGACACATCTATTACCACTTTCATTGTATTTTAAACACTTGTTAAAAATAAATCCCTTAGATGATCTTGTTGTTACCTTAAACTTACTTTACTGCTATGGAGCCTCTTCCTTAAATCCCAGGCAAAATTTCTCTTGTATTCTTCTTGACTTCTCTTGACCTCTGAGTGAAAGTTTGGCCTGAATGAAGGAAAAGCGCAAGGAGCGCAGGGCTGAGCCCAGAAGGAGAGCTACATCCCACCTGTTAAACTCCTGCTCCTTGGCATAACAAACATTTGCACTGATTCGATACTCACAGGAGAAAAACAGGAACAAAAAGTAACCGCTTTTCTCCCCCGAATACTCAAATGCCATCTTAGAGCTCTATATTGGAATTAAAAGACAGTGACTTACCAATAAAACTCTGAAAGGTGTGATGGGTGTGGAGTTACCAGGGGACTATGGAATAGCCGTCAAACACAAGGGCAACAGTCCCTACATCCCGAGTGAGCGAGGCATGAATGAGACAGATCTGTCAGGTGCCCACAATCGATCAGCCGCACAGATCTAAAAACTGCACAGTAAGGAGTGTCCCGCCCCCTGCCCCAGACATACAAAGGAAAGACAGCCTTTCTGGAGTTCAAAGACTCAAGACCCTTTTTCACTGCAGAGAAGCGGTTACCCCAACAGACAGGTATCTGAGGGGACTTCAGGCAAGTTACTCCCTCTTCAAGGGAGACGGTGCTATACACCCTGTTCAAACTTTTTAAAGGGCACTTCTGTCTTATGAAAGCCATTTAAATCTTTTTCTAGTTTAATTCTAAAATGTTCCAGTAGAATTTTCAGTTCTCCCTTTAAATCTCCCTTAAAGGGAAACTACAGAAGCTCTGGCTTCTCAGTTCACTTCCTTCTTTGTATCTATGTCAGTGTCTTAAAGACCTAACGTGCACTTAGGATTCCTAATGATATCCTAGACTTAAATGATTTCTTCAGTAAGTCAGGGATGAACCCAAATACTTATCTGATACTCTTTTTGCCTACGGGGCGGGGGGGGGAACACCAAAACCAAACAAACAACAAATTAAACAACTTTTCTTCCTTATAATTATCTTCCAAAGAATTCAAAGAATATTTATTAATCTCAAATAGCTTGCATCCCTTGTGAGTTCTAAGTGAACAAGCAAGTAACTGACATGTTTGTGGGTAAGTCTCAGACCAAAGATGTGACCAGAGTGAGATAAAAGCCAGGTCAATGCAGGTAGGCCACATAGCTGTTTTCCCTTCAGGAAAAAGTTGTTTGTACAGGCCAGGTAACTCAGAGCTCACCTCAAGAAACCCCAGAACCACCTCGGGTTACACTCATGAACTCCGTCGTTCTGTGTGGCACCACTTACAACGGTGAAAGCAATTCTGGCACTTTACACTCCCAGTGTAAAACTGGCTTGAAATGCTCATCAGTTTTCAAATGTTAGTGGCAACCCTTAAGGAAGAAATTACATGCCCCTACACGCCCACACTTGGGTGGGCAACAGCCGCGGCAATTCTGGGCACAAACATGCGGCGCTTCCCACTCCACTGCGTTTTCTGATGTGTTTTTTGAGGTTTGGACACTTTTCCCCGCCATGCCAGACTCAGTTATCAGTCCCACCTGCGAGCACCGCTGCCTGCAGAAGGTTCCCTCGGTGGGGCAGAACCGCGGCTGCTCACACCAGGGCCCCTCACGGAGGTACTTAAAGCAGTAACCCCTCTGGTACTCCTCCTCAGCACGATGCGCACCTCCCGGCCTCGCCCTGCCCTTCCCTAGCGCCCAGCCCAGGGCCGAGGGGCACGGCAAACGGGCCGACGCCCCGGGCAGGCCCCCGCCTCCCGCCCCGGCGCGGGCCACTCGCCCGCGGCCACCTCCCCGCCGGCGGCGCCCCGCGCCCCGGGCTGCGGGCCCGCAAGCCCTCCGCCGAGCGGCGCAGCCCGGGGCCGCTCTACTTACGCTTTGCGGGAGCAAGGCTATTTGAAGGAGCAAAATCTTAACTCGTTCACAAGAGTCTCGCCACTGATGCCGCATAGCTCATTTAATTGGGGGGGGGGGGGGGGGGGGGGGGGAAGGAGAAAGAAGCCCCCAAACTTAGCTCGGGCTATGGAAAAAAAGCGGTGGAGGGGCGGGGCGGGGGGACAGTGCTCAGCTCCCTACCTGCTGCCTCGGCAGGCGAGGCGCCCCTGGGGCAGCCGGCTGCCACAGCCCGCCCCTGGGGCAGGGGCACTCCCCGCAGGCACTGGGCACCCCTCCCTCTCTCCCCTCCCCTTGCCCGCCTCCCGCGCCAAGCAGCGCCGCCGGCTTCACTCGCAGCCCCCTCCGAAGGGCTGCGGGCGGGGGTGGTAGTGCCTTCTCCTAACCCGGGGAGCTCCGAGGGGAGCGGCCGTGGCGTTTGCCCTTCTCTCCCTGGTTTATAAAACGTTGTCACTGTGCAGACAGTCCATCCTCCTTCGCAAGCCAGTGTGGGATTTCCTCAGAAATAGCTTCTTCCACCGAGAGGGTAGAAGCGTAAGAAGCCCCTCCGCGCTGGGGTCCCGCGCACCCCACAGGGCTCCGCTAGGAGGCAGCGCGTCGGGAGCCGCCACCCGCACGACCCCGCCACCCCCCGCTCCCCCTCAGAATTGCGATCCCGGCCGCCCGGGGGGCGCTCGGTAGCCGGGGCAGGGCTGCGGCACTGCCTGCCTCGACGGCCGCGGAAGAGAGGACACCGCCCGCGTGCCCTCCCGCCCAGCGCGGGGCTGCCGTAAGGAACATGCGTGTCCATCCGCCCACCTCCCGGGCCCTCTCGCCCACTCACTCGCACTCACGCACACTCACACGCTCTCTCACGGGGCGGAGCAGCGCCGCGCGGTGGCGGCCGCGCGCGCCGGCCGTTGGCAGGCACGTAACGGCTGGCCGGAGCCGGCTGGCTTCAGCGGAGAGCTTCTCCGCTGTGTCCTTACTTACTGCCTATAAGTCTTAAAGGAGAGAATCCCACTTTCATCCATGAGGTGTTAGATACATCTTAAAGCAAAAACTAAAACAAAAAATACAAAACAAAAAAACAAACAACACAAAGTTCTTCACCGAAAGAAGGGGATTTTTTTCCTGAGAGGAGGTAAGCTTTGCTGCTGTTGCCTGCATGTCCCCTGTGAAGAACGCCAAAGGGCTGCCAGCCCCGTGAACCAGAGCGCTTCACAGGCGGCGGCTACTTCCCTTCGGTCAAGGCAGATCCTTTGGTTTTCAGAGTGAAGGCAGCATTGCATCAACTCCTTGAACTATTTCAAGACACTTGTCAAATTTTGTAAATTACAATCCTGGGTCTTCAAAGTTTGATAGCCTATACCTGGGACTGAGCCTACATTAGGAAAAGAAGGCATTATGAATAATTTTTTTAAAAAGTTTTTTCCCCCGTAGACTGTCCTCTGTCAAGCTGCTCTGCACAGACGATTTGAAAAACCACATCAGTTGCAACTACTTTCAAAATGATAATTTAAAGGTGGCTCTTGATACTTTCAGCATCAGTACCCAAAAGTATTGCTATCACCTATATTTTGTTTAGGTTTCTGTGTGCTCTTTAGTGTTGCCCTGAGAAAGGAAAACATTAGACAGAATGACTTAAATTAGTATGACGACTTGATGACTTTTCAGCAGCAACCTGAGTTTCTGTTGGTAGCTACTTTAAAGTCAGAGAGCTGAAAACTTAACCACACCAGGTCATTCCCAGGGCTCTCTGTTGCTCTATTTAGTAAAAATACCATCCAAGAAAGATTTTGAGATGCTTTGAGGAGTTGTGTGTAGCAGGGGATTGGTGACAAACTGAAACAGACCACCCTCATGTTCTTGTATCCTTGCAATACTTGGTTGCTCCCTATAATTCTTCCAGCTGAAAATGCTCTGAAGATCTCTGTTGACCTAAGCACTAGTGGTGGCACAAGGACAAATTACTTTATTCAGAGATGGGTGATATATCTGAAACGCGGTGCTGCCATCATTGTAAGTGTGGTAGTATTGCAGGGTGCATCCTGAAGCAGTGGGGCATGAGGGACCGTGTTAGGGTACAGGACGGAATCCCAGCAGCCCCAGTAACTCCTGACATTATAACTTCCTTCATCAGTGAAGTCCCTCAGCTCATCAGGTCAGCTGAAGGGCAGGAGGTTTGATTTTAGGGAGAAGTAGAGAGAGATCTCTCACTTTCAACCATCTGTCCAAAAGGTTTAATAGCATGAACCACTGTGTGTTTCCATGATGGCTATTTCAGTCTCTGGAAGGTTTCAAGCATTATTTCCCATCATCTGTACAAGCTGGCCTTGACACCTTTTTGTAAGAACAATATTCTTACTCAGGCAAGCAGTGAGGTTCTAGAGTGGCCTTTCAGTAGTGCCACAGAAGGTTTTTAAGATAGAGTTTAATACATGTCGAACAGGGATAATCTGATGCAATGCCTGCCTACCATGGGCCTACCATGGGACTACACCATTCAGCTAACAATTTCCTTACCAAGAATTCCCTTCTGGGTTCTTAGAAGAAGAGGTTTGGGCTGTCGACAAAACCCTCTGGGACATTTGTAGAAAATGAGACAGGCAAGGATGCAAAATCCCTGGGGGAAACTTGAAGGGAGCAGCTTTAAAAATAAAGGACCGATTATGTACTGGTGAAAGTCTGAGCATGGAATTATGTTGAGGAGGTATGGAGGGCTATTTGTTAGTCACATACCAGAACAGGAGTATCTGAAGCCAAATAAGGGGGAAACAGAAAAAGTATGACTTGCCTCCCTGAGGAATTTATTTAGAAGGAAAATATGCTCAGATTTAAACAATGGTGTTAAAAAGTGTCTTTGCATGTGGACTTTCTGACAGAGGGATTCCCATGAAAGAGCCATCCTGCTAGCTTCCTCACTCTCACCTATCTTTAAAGGTACACAGCACTGCCAGTGGCCAGATGCCACTTTAGTGTGCTCCAAATCCCTAGGTCCTTATTATGCTTAAAGGGTTCACTCCATTGCCATTAACACTAGACAGCAATAAAACTTAAAGCAACATTTAAATTTTTACATTAAAATGCATATTTACATAATTTTCATCCTTCCTTTAATTATCTTCTTTAGTACCACTTCCATCTAAGCCTCCACACAGGTGACAACCCCACCCCTGTTCCATGTGTAGACAGACCTTTAGCAGTTTGTGGTTTGGCTGGTGCTGAAACAAAGTGTGTTCAAGAAGCATGTAGACAGAACAGTCAGGCAGGTATTTTTAAGATCAGAAGAATCAGGTTTGCATGGCAAGGTACACAGAAAGATCAAAAATAGACTCCAAGCTTCATGAAATGATAAAAAGATCTTGTAAGTTAAGGAGATATATCTTGATCTTAGTCTGAACCTAGGCTGCTGCTCAACAAGAGAAATAGAAATTTTTCAGATCAGCATAGATCCAAAACAGTGTTTTATCCCATACTATTTCTAATTTAAGCATCTATTTGCAAGTACAGAAGAGGATCACTCTTACCACAGCTGTGCATCCAGACACAGTTTAGTGGAAGGACCTGTAAACTATGGAATGTGTCCTTAGTTGTAAACAAGCCATGCCAAAGTGATACACGGCTCGGCAGTGCTGATAGCAGTTCTACCCACACAGTCAGCCTAAAAAAAAAAGAGCTACAAATGCCTGCTGTTTGGCTTGTGGCACTGCATGGTACATCAATAAAAAGAATTGGGCTTGACATGCCTCTGTGCTACAGAAGATGGCACTAAAGATATTTAAATGTCGGGAAAGAGTACTGCTACCTCAGAAGGCACAGTTTCATAGAATCATAGAATGTCCTGAGTTGGAAGGGACCCACAACGGTCATCAAGTCCAACTCCTGTCCCTGCACAGGACAACCCCAAAATTCACACCATGTCTCTGAGGGCGTTGTCCAAGTGCTTCTCAAACAGCATCAGGCTCGGCGCCGTGCCTGCCTCCCTGGGGAGCCTGTTCCAGTGCTCCACCACCCTCTGGGTGAAGAACCTTTTCCTAATATCCAACCTAAATCTCCCCTGGCACATCCTCCTGCCATTCCCTCGGGTCCTATCGTTGGTCACCAGATAGAAGAGATCAGCGCCTGCCCCTCCTCCTCCCCTTGTGAGGAAGCTGTAGACCACAATGAGGTCTCCCCTCAGTCTCCTCTTCTCCAGGCTGAACAATCCAAGTGACTTCTGCTGCTCCTCGTACAGTTTCCCCTCTAAACCCTTCACTAACATCACGGCCCTTCTCTGGACACTCTCAAGTAGCTTTATGTCCTTAATGTACTGTGGCGCCCAAAACTGTACACAGCACTCAAGGTGAGGCTGCACCAGTGCAAAGTAGAGCAGGGCAATCCCCTCCCTCGACCCGCTGCAATGCAGGGCTTGATGTACCCCAGGGCACAGTTGGCCCTCTTGGCTGCCAGGGCACACTGTTGGCTCATGTTCAACTTCCCGTTTGAAGCAAGGAGGATTAAAATCTTTTCTTCTCTAGTTGATTTCTACATGGATGAATCAAAAGACTTTTTAACTAATTAACTAATAAATAAAACGGTAATAAGACTGAAGTAGTAGTTTAATCTCATATTCTGTAGTAATTATTATTATTGTCCCAATCAGTGATTAGTGTTCTGTTCTGTTAGACACTACTGACAAGCACATCAGAGAATGCAGCATATGAATAAATAAGCACTGGTGACAGGAAGAATTATTCTTATTTCTCATTTGTAGGAAGACTTATTGTGAATTCTACTTTGTAGGAATGGAGGCACAGGAAGACTTAATGATTCGTCCTAGGTTATATGGTTCTGAGAATGGCACTGAGATCCTAGGCTGGTGTTTTACCCACCAGAAGAGGCTTCCTCTCAAAGGCCCTTTGGAAACTGTGGGGTCTCCTAATACAAAAAAAAAAAATCAGACTGCTCCAGGATATGTAGCAGTGAGATGCTTTCAGGTCATCTTCATGGAAGCAAAAGCTCCATGTGAGATGTGGCAGAGGAAGAACTATAACTGTATGAGCCAGACATCCGTTAAGAATCAAAAAAGAGAGACACAGGACATGCAGAATTCTAAGAGGAATGATGCTTTTTATCATTCTGTCATGGTGTGATGCTTTTTTCCCCACACTACCGACAGAAATATGAAGAAATAAGAATACTGATATTTGAAATACATTCATGCCTGTCACAAGCCTGGCAGAAAACTAACTGAGCTGAAAACAACTCAAAATGCAGAGTTCAAATAGTTCTCTGCTGAGTTAACAAGTTAAATCAACTCATACAAAGGTTGAGAGGTTGTGTCAGAGCAAGGGAGAAGATGGCCAGAAGGTGAGAAGCAGGGCCAGCACAAAGCAGCAGAGAGCAGGGAAGAGTACAAGCAGTGAAAGAAGGAAAAGGCAGTAAGACTTTTGCCTTTCTAGAGAAGTCACTTATGAAAATACAGCCAGAGGCTGTGGTTTGAAATTACAGTGCGTGTAGCAGCAAATACAACATGTTGCCATTCCCTCTGCCCCTTCTGCTCACGCCCTGCAGCTCTTCTTGCCCAACACCATGGCCTGCTGCCCCACAGTCACGTCAGCATAGAAGTTCCTGTGGCCTCCCTGTAAGCCAGATCAAGGAATTGATCCAGCTAAAAAACAATCCAGCAACGGAAAACATTGGTTTCTTCATCAGCTAAATCAGTCAGCCAATCCAGTGCTGAGCACAGCTGTGCAAACAACTGTGCTGGCACAGTAAAGATCCTGGAGTGGAGGCACTGTGTTGAACAAGGTGGGAGAGAGACACAGAAAGGATAAGAATGAGCCAGAAGGGATGACATCAGTGTTAATGCCTTCAACTAGTACTACCAGTGAGCAAGTCATAGTGCCAAACCACAACCAAAGCTCCCAAACAAGGGTGTTCTTCATTATATTCAGGCTATGAACAAATACAGTATGTTGTACCAGGAATGTACCTTACTGATGTGCGTGATGAATTTGTAAAGGCCTCAAATACCGGCTACCTTCCACAAAAGGAACAGCAATAGATATCTTGCATTGAAATAGAAAAACAAGCTCATGCATGGAAGAATTTCTGTACAAAATTCCAACTGCTGCACAACATGACGATCTGCCTTTGAAATTAAAGAAAATGACATGCTATTGCTGTGAAACTTCTGGACTCCTGGACGCAGACTAGGCTTCAGTGAACCCCACCAATGTTTGCATATTTAGTCAAGTGGGCATCAAAACTGAAAATTAATCTGGGTTTCAATTTTCCTCCTGTTGGGAAGAATGCCTGTTTTGTGAGACACAAAACAGAGGCAGAAGGAGCTTTTTACCCACTGTGCTGAGGAGAAAAAAACAAAAATTCCATCACCAACTTAATTCATATTGATTACTGTTTTATTCACTCACAATGCCACCTCATTTGCTTTGTCAGGTGGAATTTATTATAGTGCAATAATTTATTATTACAATTGCTAAAAGCACAAAAGAACCATGCTGACAGATTGTACTGGATGGACCCTGCACTGACAGGTAGACTGAATTAATATGAAAAATATTTTGATACAGCAGCTGAGCTTTGGCTCAGCAAAAGGGACCTGAACAACTGACTCTTTCAGTTAGGGTCTCCTTCCTCACAGATTTTAGAAGTTCCCTCTGTCCTGGAGCAGAGTCCTACACCTAGGCCATCCTCAACAGATGTTGGGCTGAGTTGCCATTTAACAATCTTCAGTGATGGAAAGTCTGTCATTCAACTCAATGCTTAGCCCTCTTCACAGAGAGCTTTTGCAGAAACTAGCTTACATCTCTCTGCAACATAAACCTATTATTTCTTGTCCTGTTGCCAGTGGATGTAAAGAGCAACATCTTCATCTTCTTTGCCACAATCTTTTACCTATTTGAAGAGTGCTGTTGGGTCTTTCCTCAAACTTTTACCAGGCCAACTCATTTCTTTCAGGCTTTCCTCACAGCTTTTGTGGTTTAGACATTTGGTTGTATATTATTCCTGACTCCTGGATTTCTCCAGCTGATAAATGGGAAGATGGCACTCAAAAGTAGGGTCCAGATAAGGACTTTCAGGTGCTAAGAAGAGTGGAAATATTATTTCTAACATCCTATTTTTCACCAACCTTTAATGCATACCAGTATGATGCTTTTCCATGTCAACAATGTTAGTGACTCATGTTCCATGGATGATCTACTGCAAACGCCAGTTCTTCTCTACAAAACTGTTCTTTGGTTCAGAACAGGTCTCCAGCCTGCAAGTTCTGCAAGTGCTTAGTGTTTCACAATAGTAGCATTTTGTCCTTCCTAACTTCTCAAACTGCTTTTCTTAAACCATTTCTCCTGGTGATAAAGATCTTACTGAATTCTAAGCCTATCTTCCCAGGTATCTGCAGCTCCTCCCAGCTGCATACAGTTTATCCCATTTGGTGGGTGCTTACACTCTGACAATGAGTCATTAATAACTATTTTACTGGTATACACAAAAGCTTTTATCGTGGCACAGGCAGAAATTATTCCTGACAAATCCATGTTGCAATGTCTCAGTCTTCTATCAGATAACAGTAAGATAATGGTTTAGTCAGTTTTTTCCTCGGTGTCTGTGTGCACATGTGTGGGTAAGTGTATAGATTTTTTTGTTTATTTGTGCTGGAGAGATTGTGGAAGTTATTTAAACTGTATATTAAATACACAGTCCATGGAAAGGGTGCAACACTTAGGGCAAGGGCATGACTAACCATAAGCAGACATTACACTAATGATGCAACATACAATAGGTTTGAAATCTTTACCACATAATAATACGGTTTTTTCTGGCACCTGTTGCAATGATCTTAACAAACAATGCTTGATTAAACTGTTCTGCTCCCTGTGAACATGATACAGTCGTCACCTTTATCTTTCAGTTGGGGAAACTCAGAAACAATGGGATTCAGGGTTAACTCCATGTACCAGGGCTGTTATAATACTTTCAAATCAAGTGAAAGAGGTCTTGTGACCAAAGAGATGTTGATAGTTGGATACCAGAGACCAAGTTTTCCAGTCACCCCATCAAAAGAAGGTGCAGCATTCCTGCTAATGTGTGGATCACATAGTAGAGATGTGGGAGGGATTTTAATGTGTTGTCTTAAAGGTTGAACCTCAGTAGAAAATGATCTGCAAAACACTTTTAAACCAAATTTCATGATCCCCACTTATCAGTTTTAAGACTGCTATTGTCTTTCCCAGCTGACAAGCCTGTATTACCATAACTGCCAAGCAACAGATAAGACACACCTTGCCTAAGCAAGTAAGCCTGCTCAGCACAGCTTATCCACTGAAAAATGCGGCCTGCTTCAGGCCAGTGGGACTGCATTCACACACTACAGTATTTATTATCCTGGGCACTGTGCTGGGCGATGCGTGAAATGCTGGTTCTTAGCAGCACAGAATATACACTGCTGCTTCCAACATTCATCCATAACCTGCAGTGATTCACAGCTCAACTGTGCAAGTTTTCTGTCAGTTCACTCAAAGCATACTTCCCTAAACTGTATGTCATATCAACACCATATCACTCCTTTACCAGAAAGGCTTATGCAAGCATCTGGCTACCTGGTGGTATTCTTGGAGAGGATATTTTTTTAGTAGATGGCCTATTCAAATACAGTGGATTGAGTGGCAGATGTAAAATAATCCTTGAGTTAGTGGAAGTGGTTTAACTGGCAGAAAAAGGGAGAAGCTATGTGTGATTATGTGGCCTATTCTGAGGCTGAACTCTACGGTAGTGCTGGGGACCAGCCCTAGCAGGGGCACGCTACATTCTCGGTCAGCGATTTGACTTGTTTCCTCAGATTAAAGCTTAATACATTTCCAAACCTAGGTCATAAATACTTTTTTTTTGGCAGCTAGGAAGGCTTAGAGAGAAAATACCCAGGTTGGAGCTGGGCCAGCTTTACAGAAGAAAAACATATTCTGTGAAAGAAAATTACAATGACAATCTGGGTTGGTCAGATGGGGAAAAGTGTACGTATCTCTGTACCTCCTGAACCATCTTGAAGATCATTACCATTAGTCTTAGTTCATTAAGTCTCTGATAGCTATCATTACTCTCCTCACCATCTACAAACAAGTTCAAATGACTGTATAGATAGTAAGATGGTGAAAATCCAAAGAAACCTATAATTAACACCCAGTGTAGTGGCTGTCCTGAATATCAGAACAGGTGACCACAAAATACAGTGCAATTCTTTGAGTGTGGTTTTGTTACCTGGTAAAACACATTGGCCTAAGTTGCAGGGGATGGAGTTGTGATCAAGGGAAAAAAGATTCATTTTCACCCAGTCCAGTTTGTAGTAAAGTGCTTTTAGCTGTTGCTCATTTGCTGCAGCACATTGTTTTACAAAATAAAGCAACATTTAGCAGTGTTGCTACTGAATTGAACCTTCATGGTACAGGAGTGCTCTCCTCTGTATGGACCGTATCATTTGTCTTTTATAGTCTTGCTGTGAGGTAGGAAATAACACCATACATTGGCTCACCATAACTGTAAAACATCTGAAGGCTTTTTTTTTGTCTAAGAAAACCTTTAATAAAGGTACTTCTATATCCAGAAGTCATTAATACACATTTATACTTCTGATTTCCTTTTAAATCGGTCTTTCTCCTATGGGAGTTAGGGTTTTTTCTCTAGCTGGGTCTAAGAGTTAATAGTGACATTTGCTTCCCCCTTTCTGACAAACACGTTTGTAGCTTTGGTTTCAAGGTTTTGGATGAAAGTTTATCTTGATGAAGTCAACGGTGAATTTTCCTGGTGATTTCGATCACTCTATAGTTCTAGCCAGTCCCACTCCTACATTTCCCAGTTCTGATACATTATTTGGCACTTTATATCCTGACTACACTGGACACTGAAGAATCAGCCTCTTTCAGTCATGACTTCAGATTTGCTCCTTCAGTTTTGAACACTCTTGCAGCCTTCATTCTGACAAGAGTCTAGAAACCCAGTGCCAAAAATGTAGACACTTCTCATGTATTTCAGGAAGGAACACACACAATTCCAACACAGCATTGTATTTTAATCTGTATGACATCCATTTGTAGGAGGTCAACCATGCAATGTAGCGCATGTAGAAATAGATGCAATTCCTATGTTCCTATGAAGTTATCTGAACTTATTTTCCCTACAAAGCAGCTATTTCGTCAAATTTAATATACAGAGAAAAAGAAATCTCAGAGAGTAAATATGTCCTGGTAGAGCTATTATCACCTAATTGCTGCAGTTCTGGACCAAAGCCCTCTCTTGGTCACTTCCAGACACTTTCCCTATTTCTATCTTTTTTTCCCCTGTGTGATAATCTGTTTGCCAAACTGCTACCCAAAGATAACCTCATAGTGTTAGTGTTACCAGTTTTAGTGTCTTATTCCAAGTTCCAGTTAAACTCAGAGGCAGGCTGAGAAACAAACACTCTCTCCTATGGAGCTGGTTAAGTTATTTAACACCAGCTTTTTCCAGCTGCAGTTCTGCTAGTACAAGCCTGACTTAGGCCACACATTTGATTTCTAGTAGGCATCACTTGTGTGACCTTCCACTATCAGCATATGATGTCTGCAGGATAACAGGCAACAAAACCAACTGCAGCAGAAGGCTAAAATCCTTACAGTAGCCCTTGGCTATTAAATGTAGTATTGGTGCATACATTTTCCATTATGGTAAACAGATTTTCATTAGACACATTAGGTAATACAGGGCACATACAAGTAATACAGAAAACAGATGCCACAAGAGTGCTTTAATTAGAATTTCAGAAAAAAAAAATCCCATTTTTACAAAAGAAATGCAATACTAGAGCACTGGGAGCTTAGATTGTTCTCTTTGTACTTGTACACAAAACAATGCAGGAACTTTACCAAGCACAAACCCGATATGTGCCAAGCCTTGTTCTTTAGAGTTGAATTAAGGATGTTTTGACAGTCCAAGTTTGCAGTTCAGGTCATTATTAATCACTTTCCATCTTTTTGTTCATGCTTCTGAGGATGGTGTTTTTCTTGCTCCCCTCTTAGATGAGAGATTTCCATCCACAGTCAGGTTGTAACACTGGATGTAGGTCACAAGCAATGGGACCTGCTTATGCTCTGCTTCCAGTGCAGTGAGGGGTCTTGATGCAGCTTTGTTTACTCCAACAGTGATAAACTTAAGTATACAGTAAGAGATGGATGCAAATAGAGAAGCTGAGACAGCACTCACTCATTCTGGGGAGAAGCCAGTTATTAAAGCTAAGGAGGAGAAACAGCCACTTTCCTAGAAGTGGGTTCAACAGGCAGGCACTTGGGAGGCAAACTGTGTTGCTGTATGTGCTGGTGTAACTGCCTGTGACAGGCATAAAGCATGTTTTGAGACTACTTTGGAGAGACAAGACCAGACTGACTCACATAATTCTTCAAGTTAGTAATACACAATTCACAGCTCAGCAGCACGAACTTTAAGAAAAACATCTACTTCCTGCTCATTTCTGATTGGGTTCCTTTGCTATTTTAGCTTTGCAAGCTGTCTGCAATTCCTGCTAGACCTACTCTTAAGAAAAGAAAGGGTGATTCAGTCTCACAGTGTGGAACTTCTAAGAGATTGGGAGTGGTTTGAGGGACTCACTTGAAAAGTACCTCAGATAGGTAGAAGGTTTTATTAAGAAAAGCTGTGTGGGTTGGATAGGGAAAAGGGACTAACAGAAGGAGTACTCATAGGTGCAATCTACGGCATATCATCCTGTAAGTGCTGAAGCACTTATTTTGGATCACAAATAGAATGAAGCAAGGCAATTTTTCTTGGCTTTTGCTAAAAAAAAAAAAAAAAAAACCAACCACAAAACCAACCTTTTAAAGATCCACAGCTGAAGGAGGCACAGGAAGGAGGTAAAAAGTCTTTTCACTGAATAAAATCTACTGTACTGCAATTCTGTACAAAGTGTTGGGAGAGAACAAGAGAATAAGGAAGACTATTGCACTGCCCCACCTTCTCAAAGGTGACAATCCTTTCTTTCACCTGACCGAGAGAATGAAGAAACAAACTATTCCTCCGGCTGCTGCAGCCCCTGTGAGTGCAGGGAAGCAGTGCTGACCTAATGACATGCACAAGCAGTTGAGACTGGCTACCCCCAACCCTGAAGGAGTTGCTCCTCGGTGCCGGTGAGGTAAAAAGATACAAACCATTGCTGTTGCCCAGCAGAGCTGATAGTACACATTACCATGGAGTACCTGCGTTCCTAGGCTCTTTCCTTGCTCTCCAGAATACTTCAGAGCATATAGGCACCTACTATAAACACAATCCCCTCCCTGTCTTCTTCCCTCTCATTAAGTTCTCCTGAAAAACCCTTCACCCCACTTTTGACCAAAACCCTTTGTTACTGGCTCACCTCTGATGATGATACAGTGCATTTGTAATTCCTGGCTCTCCTGTGGGCACTAGACCCTTCTCTGGGCCTTTCCAGTCCCACTTTTTGAAAAGTGATTCTGTCCCAGCAACAGGATCCCAGCAGTAGGCATACTTGGAAAAGCTGCTGCCAGATGGCTGCTCTTTCTATTTGAGGATGCAAGAATACTGAATTAGCTCATGATCTTTAAAACGTGCCTTAGTGGCAGCTTCCCAGGGAGACTACCATTTCTTAAACGTGAATGAACTTTCATTTTTACCCTTTTCCTCGAGTGTGAAAAATATTCTGAATGTTTTCTGACACCTAAGAAAGTTTGAGGGAAATGGGGAGCTAGGAAATCCTGAAACTGGGGAATTATTTTAAAACTGTTGTTTTCCGGGATGCATTCATGCAAATTTTTACCACTAGGTAACACAACTCAGCCAGATTCAACATCATGCAGATCCCAGACACAGCAAGCATGAAAATAGTAAATGTGGTTTTCTCAGTGGGCCGAGACACAAAACAATCCACTGTGTTGGGGCAGGGCCATGCATTGCACTTCACGAGGCGAGGCATCTGGTACCCATCGTACATGTAGTAGAACACATACATGAAGACTGCTTCAAAGACGATCCTGAAGAAGATGCTGCTGGTGTATGTCCACCACAGGGGACCCCGAATGTGAATCTTTTCATTTTTCAGCTCTTCAATATCAATTTTCTCACCATTTCTGAACCGTCTTTTCTTCTCGTGCCTGGTGTAAGCTACATGCATGGCCACCAGCAGTGCGGGTGTGGAAACAAAGATCAGCTGCAGGGCCCAGAGTCTGATGTGAGAGATGGGAAAAAAGTGATCATAGCAAACATTTCTGCACCCAGGTTGAAGTGTGTTGCAGACAAAATCTTGTTGTTCATCTCCCCAGACTCTCTCTGCAGCCACAACCAGGATCATGATACGGAAGATGAACAGCACTGTGAGCCATATCTTCCCGATGCTGGTTGAGTGCTTGTTTACACCTCCTAAAACAGCCTGCAGAGTTCCCCAGTCCATCTTTTCTGTGTCCTTTTACCTGCAGGATGACATAATACACCAAATGGTCAGTTTTCAAAGGGTGAAGAATCAGCTCTAGACCTACAAACAAGAGGACTTCTTAGCACTCAAGCGTCATAGGCAAATGCAAGCCACTTTCACCAACGTCACCCATATGTTTATGGATTCAAACAGCTTATTAAACTCCCTCCTTCCATGTACTTATGATGGGACAAGCATACCTCGATATATCTCTCAACAAGGCTTTGGGCAGGAAATAAGTTACATCCTCAAAAACATTTCCTCCATACATCCTCTATGCCCTCCTTCCCTTTCTTGAGATATTTCCCTTTCTGTGGTTGACTCTCGTCAGTGTTTTGCATCTCAGTATATTTCCCAAAGCAATAGAATTTACTTACTATCACTGCACAAGTTAAGGCCACAAAGTAGATACTTCTCTTGTAGTTTTCATCAGATTTCTTTGCCAACGTCACAGCCCTAGAAGGCTGGTCTGGTGCCTTCTTTGTCTCCAAGGTAAGAACTACTTGGCCTCCTTGAGCAGAAGCCCTCACTCCTCCCACATACCTCCAGCAGGCCTCCAAGGCTTTCTGCTGTAACTCAGACATATCCCTTTCTTGGCAGGCCCTTCATCTCAGAAGTACAGCATTTGATTTTGCTAACACTGCTGTCAGGCTGCATGCATGCATATATATCACAGAGTCACAGAATCTCAGGTTGGAAGGGACCTCAGGGATCATCTAGTCCAGCCTTTCTAGGAGGAGCAGAGTCTAAACAAGGTGGCCCAGCACCCTGTCCAGGCGATTCTTAAAGGTGTCCAACGTGGCCGAGTCAACCACTTCCCTGGGGAGATTATTCCAATGGGTGACTGTCCTCACCGTGAAAAGTTTCCCTCTCGTGTCCAATCGGAATCTCCCCAAGAGCAATTTGTGTCCATTCCCCCTTGTCCTCTCCATGTGACTCCGTGTAAAAAGGGAGTCTCCACCTTCTTTGTAACTACCCCTTAAGTACTGGTACATGGTGATGAGATCCCCTCTGAGCCTCCTTTTCTCAAGGCTGAACAAACCCAATTCTCCCAGCCTACCCTCATATGGCAGGCTTCCCAGTCCTTGGCTCATCTTGGTGACCCTTCTCTGGACCCCTTCCAGCCTGTCCACATCCTTTTTGTATAGAGGGGACCAGAACTGTACACAGTACTCCAGGTGTGGCCTGACAAGCGCTGAGTAGAGTGGGATGATGACTTTATCTCTGCTGGCGATGTCCTTTTTGATGCAACCCAGCATCCTGTTGGCCTTCTTGGCCGCAGCAGCACACTGTTTGCTCATGTTGAGCTTTCTGTCCACCAGGACCCCCAGGTCCATTTCCACAGAGCTGCTCTCCAGCCAGGTGGATCCCAGTCTGTGCTGCACTCCTGGATTATGTATATAGATTATGTATATAGAGAGAGCACAAACCAACAGGGAAAGGAAGATACCCCATTCCTTGCTATCTCATCCAAAAAGGAGACAAGGAAAGCCATAGAGCTGGGAGGAAAAATCCCTCAGCTAAAAAGTTTATGTTGATTTTCTAGATGTTGTCACACCCCAGCAGAATAAACAGGAGATGAAACTTCAGGGAAGCTCCCTTCCATCTTTTCTGCTTTCCTCCTACTCTTGAAAACTAAAATCCACACTCTTTGAAAGTTAAATGTAAGTTTTGCTGAAGTCAGAATTCAGACTCAGGGCTCAGCTTTTACTGATCGGAGCCATTTGGAAACAATCACTGAATTGGACACAACACTGAAACCAGCACTGGGAACTTGCATAGCTGGTCCATCATCTTTCAAGGCTAGGGCCGAACTTTGCTGTGTGGGAGAGCCACCCCTGGCTACGATAAGAGCTCTTGGTGCAGGCTGCATGCTGTGGGGAGAGCATGGTACACTGAACCGCCACACTGGTCAAAGTTTTCAAAGCCTCTCATTCTCACATAACAGAGAAGAAAAAAAAAGAAAACCCCAAACTTCTCTACCCTGGTGTAGTTCCAACACAACTAAAGGACTAACATGCCCCAACACAGGGAATCTCCCTTGTACCAAGGGCCTAGCTTGTACAGACAAGCCTTGAGGCAAGAGGGAGAGGTCAGTTTTACTGTGATGAGGAAAGGTGAAATTGGGTAAGACAAAAAAGCCTTTGAGAAGATGGCTGGAATTCCTTAGACTTCTCGTGTTTTGTGTCTGGTGAAACTGGCAGTATTTTATGCAACTTTTTACATTGACCTAAACTCTAGGCTATGATCAGATACCTGCAGCTTTCTGTTACGAATTTCATCATGTCTGTTGCATAGTCATTAAAATAAAGTCAAACAAACCTTCACAAAGGGCTAATCGGGACTGATGGAAAGCATTTGGAGTGGTTATCCCAGGCTCCAAGCACGGGCTCACACTCCAGTTCTGAGCCAGTGCTGAAAGTCTGGGAGGAAAAACCAGCATTGCTCCCTGCTGATCAGAAACGCTGAAACGGGCCGTGGCGACCGAGCGAACCTACCGGGACACTCGCCCTGCCGACCAAGATATCAGCTGTTGGAAACCACCCGAAATCCCCGCTTCGTGGTCACAAGCTGGACGCCTTAGGGCAGCTCCCAGCTTGTCCCTCCGTCGGCGCCCAGCTTTGCTCCCGCTGAGGGCCGGGAGCACGCAACCCGCCTTCTGCGGCGGGAACGGCCGCGGCCGATTGCTGGCAGCTCCCGCCGGCAGACACTCCTTTGCAAACGCCAGTTTTGGCTTATAGGCTCGACGGCTCCTCCCGGGACCGGCTGCCCTGTGGGAGCACCCCAGCGGGCTGCAGCCCGACCCCACCCGTCCCGCAGCCCCGGGGCCAGGGGCAGCCAGCCCCCACCCCGGCACGGCCGCCTCACCGACGGCTCCGCGCAGGCAACCGGGGGCCGGGTCCGCGACGTGACTGGCCCAGCGCCCACCCCACCCCTCGCTCTGGCACGCCGCGGGGATCCCAGCCCGCTCGGGGGGCGCACGGCCTGATCCCCGGCCCGCCGCTCCAGCACAGGGGACCCGCTCCGGACCCTCACCTGGCGGGGCTCGGCTCAGCAGCGCCCCCGAGGCGCGACCGGCGCGCCGCGCTCCTCCGCTCCCGGGTCCGCCGGTTCCTACGGAGCGGCCGATCCCAGCCCCGCCGTCCCAGAGCTTTAAGGTCCCTCCCCGTTCACCTGCCGCCGCTTTTAACCCGCCCCTCGCCCTCCTCTGTCCGCGCCGGGCTCCTCCGGCCGCCCGTGCAGGCGGCGGTGTCCCGGCCCGGGGCGGGGCTGGGTCCGGTCGGTGTGGGGCACCCATCCCCGCCCCGGGGGAGGGCGGGGACCGCCGGCACCGGGCAGCAGGCAGGTAAGGGCAGGAGAGAAGTAACATTTACCGCTGCTCTTCCTTTGAAATCCTGGGTTTCTTACAGATTTCTGGTCTCCTCACTAGTGCGCACAACCTCGATTTCACTTTTGCCGCCCAAAGCCGAGGGCTAGAGCTCTTTCTGTGAGAGAAAATAAAATAATCTAGCAGAAAGCATAAGGAGTGAATCAAAGAAGGATTACTTGCCATGTGAAAAGTCACTAGGTGTTATTTTTCTGGAGCTTAAGCTCTGTTATTGACAATAAAATGAAAAAGCCTCTTCTAGTTATAGTGTCCTTTAAACTCTGATTTTAAGGAAAGTCTCTAGGGGTGGAGACCATGGCCAGCTAGACATGGATTAGTTGGATCAGCACTGCAACCCTTACCTTGGGCTTTGATTGTACTGCATAGCCAGCATTGCCGTCGGGCTCAGGTCTGCCTCAGGCGCTCTGCGCTTCACCCAAAGCAGCCAGCCAAGAATGACTTCTGTTAAATGACACTTGATTACAACACAGTAGAGAGTCGTTGCTTTTTAAAACACTATGACCAAAAATCCTAGCAAAAAGAATGCTGTGTTAAAGAGGGTGTATAGGAAAGCTAGAAGGTGCTGCATATGACTTGTGAAATAATAAAATGCTGTCGAAGTATATACAGTACTGCTGAAAATGGTGTGTTTGTTTCTGTATATTGAAGTAAAGATCTGTCCTGTATGTTGCACTTAGTACTTAGTACTGAGCTTGGTTTAATGAGGTGTGTCTGGAAGTAGGAATGCTTTCATCAGTAGGGATTTAAATAAAATTTAAGCTTGATCTAGTAATTTGTATAGATTACAATTACAAAAAACTAGAACTTGCATGTGTGTCTGCAAAATTGCAAAGTGAATGGTTTTGCTGTTGGAGGTTTAGAAAATGAAGTCAGAAATGTAAGATCTTTAAATCTAAGAAGAGATGTCTGGAAGAATCAACCATGTGTTATAATACCTAAGTTTGATAGTCATAAATGTAAATGCTTGCAAGAAATCCACAGCTCATGTTGCTCAGTACTGCTACAGCGGTTTTCATTACAACTGGACAAAATCTATGGTAAAGCTGAGTGCTACCTTTACTTTCCTTCATTTTTGTTTGCTTGCTTGTATGCATGAGGAATTTAAGTCATGCTTTATTTGGGAAGGAGAGGGGAATCCTGGCAAAGAATTCTGCCAGAGAACAAATCCAGGGGTTCAGGCTTATTGCCTGGGCTTTGCTTAACACCTGGCTAGTTGGCAGGAGGTGCAAGAGCCAAGTATCAACAACTCTGGCACCTGTAAAAGTTAAGCTGTAAAGAAGTGTTATTCTGGTGACATTGAAGGTGATGAATGTTACAATGTGTGTATGTATGTACAAAACATTCATTCTTATGGATTGTAAAGTTATGCGAAAATAAAAGCTTCATAAAAATAGGAAAATGAATACTGTTGTATCTTCCTCAGCACAGAAACACATTTTAGTTTATTTCAAGATAGCAGAAATCTTGGCATAATCTTCTAGTAATGTCTTGTGGCTTTCCAAAGACTGTGTCTGCATCTCTTCATTCAGTAGCCTCCAGGCACCTCCAGAGGCTCTGTCTGGATCTATACTTGTAATAGTCCTTGCTTCACTCTCTGCTTTGTCTAACCACATTTTGAAGTCACCTGTATCTAGATTATATAAATATTTAATATTTATCCCATATATATATATATATCTCTCAAAATTCACAAGATCCTGGAGTAATTAACTCAATAACTTAATTATGTGTGGTGAAAGAAAAATTGTTTCATGTGCTGAAAACCTGCTTATATAATTTCATGAGACATTCTGGAGTCCTCACCATTGGGTGTAATAGCTAATTGTCTTTCCCTGTTCATCTCCTCCATGAATGCGTAAACTTCTGTCATATCCTCTCTCCATCCTTTTTATTCTGTGCTGAAAGGCCTAATTTGTTGAATCTGTGCCATGCAGGAGCTGTTCTATTATATCTTTATTATACTCATCACAACTTTTTGTGCCACCTTCACAAGAGCAGTCCAAGTACCTGCACAGCTTATATATGCACAGAGCAATGTTTTCTGTTGCACTCTCCATAATTTTCTAGTAGTTCCTATTTACTTGTTTTCATTTTCAGACACCTCAAAGCAATGAGTTGACTTCTTCATAGTCATTCCAAGATTTTTTCCTAAGCATTTCTAGAAACTAGAACAGTACCTCCTGGGGTACATATATGCCCATATACTTGAATAGGTGTACTTTGGTTTAATTTTCTCACTGTGTACCAGTTTGCACCGGCAGACACTGAGATTCATTTGCCATTTTATTATCCAGGGACTCACACTGGATAAGATCTTCTGCTATTCCTCATAGTCAGGTTTAGTTTTGACTACCATGAGGAATCACTTTTATAGTGTGCTATTCACATGCATTTTGATTTTTGCTAATTCATATGTGTAGCAACCTCCTTATGCATAGCTTTTGCTTAAAATGAAGTTCTTTCAACACCTAGCTGCTTACTTGCTACTTGGCATGCACAATCGTTGTTAATCAACTGGAAATGCAGCTATAGACTCAGATTGTACTTTGGAAATAGTTTTCATTTCTTTGAGGCTGAGCTAAACATGTGCTACACCTGACATTTTTGCACTACCATCAGCAATAAAAGCACCTTCCCAGTTCAAGTCAGCATGTGTAACCAGTTTGTCTCTGCCTTTACTTTTCAAACACCCATTTTAGTCATACTAAGACCAAAAATACCATACTCGTTTAGCCTTTGAGCAAATAATTTTGTCTTCTTTGATATCTTTATATGCATAATAGTGTCTGAAATAGGTATTATTTTCATTTTCACTAGCCATTTTTTTCATGTTCACTTTAATTGCCCCCCCAGCCTTTAAAAATAAGCTTTGCATTTTATAGAACAGTGCCTGAAATGTTGTTGGCAAGGTCTGGCTAATGGTCTTAGGAGCTCAAATCCAAAAAGCTGTAGCTTCCATGTCTACTATACAACACTGAATTCTTAAAGCTTATGCAGCCACGATGTTTGGTACACTCTGCCTCTTCCTTCCCCACACAGAAGAAATAGGGTCATGTGTCATTTTCAATGAACATTTTATTTACAAAGAACAAACTTTTATTGTTTGGCACAAATACTTTGTTTGCTACTTCATCATCTTTCAGGTTTTTTAACAGTAAAATGTTAATTTAATAAAAATACCACTGTGGTTAAGTGCTGTAGGAGGAAAATCAGAGAATGTGAGGCTGGTCTGAGTGTGAAAACAGCATTTGATGTGCTTTTTAAACTCAATGTTTCATTTATTACCAGTGTTGCTGCAGGTCACTCTCACTTGTCTTGTGGCAGGCACTGATCCCATAATCTTTACAGTCTCCAAAAGCTTCTCTGTCAGACAAAGCATAAGACCACTACAAAAAGAAGCCAGTGCAGAAGACATCAACCTTTTTTATGCTCACAATTCAAACAAGTCAGGACGCTTTTGAAGAGGGACACAGCACTTAGTTTACTTTCACAAGTTAGAGCTGTCTTCAACCAGACCGTTCCTCAAAATTATTCTCCAAAGTTAGTCCATAAAACACCATGGGCCCTGTCTTTTCTGTTGGTGAAATCATGGCTGTGCAGGAGAGTGAGGTTAAACAGGTTTCATATTTTCATCCAGCTGTAAAAAAATAATCAACAAAACCAACAGTATGAGACTTTAAAGCAACACTTCAAGTGACACTTTAAAGTGTCAGTAGCTGCCCGCTCCCTTATTTCATGCCCACCTTGTGGCAACCAGAATTTACTTTGTTAGTTGCTGTTTGCCTTTTCTCCCTAATTCAAACAGATAAGTATTGTCCCCTCGACTTCCCAGGTCCCTCATCCAAGTCCTGCAGCTCCAGAGACGCCTTCCCAGACCTGCCACCTGTTCCCTCACAGGGGGCACCTGGCTGGCCCGGCTCACTTGCCCTGGCTGGCCTTGCAGCTCACGGGGTCTCCACTGCCCCAAACTCTGCAGCCCCTGGCCCTGCTTGTCCACAAAGGCTCAAACCCCTTCATGCATAAAGCAAAGTTGGTGGGTAGGACTCATATTTCTTATCTGTTGATCAAAAAAACGTTTTGGGAGAGGGTAGCAGTGTCTCATGTGAGAAAGGTGGCATGATACCTTTTCACAGAGAGGCTCCCATTTCACCAACAGCTGTACCATGAAGATGCACCATGGGCCAGGCACCGGCAGACAGAGGAGAGCTTATAAAGGAGGGTCATGATTTTCTTTGCTTCTGGGAAGGTGCTTTCCACTGTCCGTCAGAAATAATCTCTCCCCAAAGGAGAGGGTCATAGGGTACAGACCAGAGCTAGGGGCAGACCTTACTTTTGACTAATTCCCCCGACTGTCATGCATATTATGTATCTGTAAAACCACTAGTAGAGTTCAGGCAAAGTTTCCTCAGGTTTGCCAAGAACATTTTAATCCTTGATGCTTATCTGAGGAGGCTTTATTCTTCTGTGTCTCTTGGAGCACACAGAGCATGGAAGAAACCCACATTAGTTTACATATTCACAGATAAGAATGGGAAGAAGCCAATGAGAGAAATCATTGGTGGCAAATGCTGGAGCCTGGGGAGAGAAATCACTAAAGGCAGTATTGATGAAGTAGCCATAAAGGCTGCAAAGTACAAAGGTTAGTTGAACCTGAGGAGAGGCTGGATGCCAACAGTGGGAGAAGGACTGATCCTGTACACCCCACAGAGGGAAGGGGAAGACATGGGAGGGAGCACTGGAATTAAAATTTCTTCTTAGTTTAATTAGTTGTAATCTGATTTTATTTAATTAATTTTAATTGTATTTATTAATTTAATTTTTATTTTATTTATTTTAATTTTATTTCAATTAATTTTTACCTCCACAGAGTCCTTGGACTCAGTGACAAGTGCTCAAGGGGAATGGAGGGGAGAGCAGGCAGCACCCAAGAATGACCTACAGTTCCTCCATGGAAAGTAGACTGGATTCACGTTTTGCATATTTTTAATTCAGTCCAAATAAAGTACATTCTCTTGTTCCTTTTGTCAATATTCAAATCACTGACTATGTGACTAATCCAGTAGAGTTTGCTGAGGTCTCAAGCGCAAGACCCGAATCAGATTAAAAACAAGAATAGGGTGATTCAGTAATGACCTGGTTGCACCTATATATGCATCATATTAACCAAGTCATTTCTTGAATGCAAATAAGTAATGGGAAACATTTCCTCTTGCTAGGCTATCAGAGACAAAGGCGTTGAACTGGGTTTGGGAAGGAAGAGTCATGAGGAAGTAAGGGGAGTTAAGGTAAAATCTCATGCTGTTAAAAAAATAAAAAGAAAAGCGGTGGCTATTACAAAGAGCTTTTCAGGCAGAAGCTACGGCCAAGCCCACACCGTGTTCCGCCAACAGATCTGTGCTGGATTACAGCTATGACCTGGAGATCATGTGTCTGTGTGGCGCTCTCAGCCAGCTGCAGCCCTTTGGGTGGCATCCCCATGTCCAGTGGTACTCGCTGGAGCAATGCCCCTGGGAGCATGCTTGTGAAGCTGTATGGGATGCATCTGGGCAGTGTCCCAGGAAATAAGGGCAAGTCAAATTCTCAAACACCCACTGTTTGTTTTTTTCATTCCCTGTTTTTCTGCATTCCCCATTTTTAGACTTTTCTTCCAGGCAATTCAACTACTTGTCAAACAGCACCTGTCACTCAACCTGTCAGGTGGCTTCTTCGCATGTCAAAGCCAAGCAGTTCTTTCTTTATTTGTAGGTGTTCAAGAGCAAGGGCTCCATCACCACTGAGGGGTGAAGATAATTTAGCACTCTGCAAGGGGGTTATGCACATGATTTGGAGAATGCTCAAAATCAGCTGACTTTCGGTGGCCATCTATACCCAGTGGAGTAGATTAAAAAAGAGCACAGCGTGACAGAGTGAGATTGAGGAAAATCTACAGCACCTGCAGAGCTCTTGGGTGCTGAAGCACACAAAGCTACCTGCAAAGCTGGCACCGGTGCCCTGTGCAGAGGTAACAAAAGGAGAGCTCCTTTCATGACAGAAAACCAAGCAGGCAGCTGCATGCTTGAGCTTGAATGCTGTTAGTCAATGGGCAACAATCTGGAGCTGGAAAGTCAACAGAAATTGTGCAAGACTGTGAAGCTCTGCATTGTACAGGAAATAATAAAGGAAGCTGAAGTAGGCTTTAGGAAGACCTCTATGGCCGAGGACCACTGAGTATATAATGAAAAAGGGTATATTCCCAGATTGTATGTGTACTGGGAAGGTCAGTGGAAGCCTGCCATATAAAGTAACACAAGTTGCACTGGGAAACTACACCCACTCACACTTCAAAGACACAAAATAAGTAAGTAAGGTTGTAATATCCGTCCAGATCCATTCCTCCTCTTTGGAGTAGTGCTTTTTGAGTGATGGCTATGCTTCATCAATGTCTATGCTGGACACCAGACAGCATTAAGGAAGGATTCAGATACTGTTTACTCATTGATGTTACACAAACTTGAAAAGATACCAGTGACGATCCATACGCTACCTCATATCTAAGAGGGAAATGTTACCATCAGAGTGGGGAGTGAAGTCAGCTTGCTGGAATGATTCTGCTGACCTGAAACAACCAGACACAAAACCAAACAACAAAGTACAAAAAAAATGCTGTTGAGCTGAGGGCATCTTCCTTTGTCAGAGGAAGGCAGATCCTGGTTCACTGGGGTTTGGGGAAGGTGGGGCTGGACTACAGCACAGTATTGCTGCTTGGAAGGACTGTTCTGAGTTCTATGGCATATGCAAAGCCCAGGCTACTAGCACAAGCCTCAATAGTGTTTTTGATATGTAAAACCTGATAAATAAACACACAAGTAATACCAGGGGAAATGATACCTTGCTAACATAAGTTTAAAAAAAGCAAAATAACTTCTTACTAAAATGGTTCTTCTGCAGTTGAATGAAGGGTTCATGGGCCAGTAAGTGTGACCCTCTTCATGCCCAAGAATTTCTGGGTTTGCTACATTGCTTCGTTGTTGCACTTCTACATGTGACAAACAAATGTTCAGTATAAATAGATGGACTTTTAATATTTAAGGGCTAGATAATGATCAATGCTTATTATTTATTACCCTCACTGATAAATTTGGTCTGCAATTGGAGATAACAGCTAGAGACTGAACCAGCAGTTCGTTAAAAGAATCAGTAATTTATGACAGTATAAATCATGTGAACAGCCACGGGAAGGGTGAAGTGGTTGTTGTTTTGTATTCATCAAAGTTTTATAGCCCTTGCCTGTAACAGGTTAGAAAGGGATAAGGATGTTGGCTTTTCCCTGGCTTTGTGCAATAAGAGGTGGAGAACACTTTGAACATGGCAGTATCCTTGGGGTACAAAGGCTGCCTGTGAAGAAATCCCTGGAACTCTTCCGCTGATAGTCTGAATTGTCTGTCTGCTATTTTAGGCTCTTCCTGACACGCTTACAAACTTTACATTTGTGCTTCCCAGTCCTGACATTCCTAATAGCCCCTTTTCCGTGCCCGAAGAACAGTATCTTTTCAGCCCTGTCACTCTCCCCGTCATTTTGTCAGCAGCTGTCACAGGCTGGAAAAACTGAGACCTTGATTCACTTCTGTGTTGCTTTTTGTTGAGGACCAAGAAGTCCCTGGTGTGCAGAATACTCCCAGAGAGAAGAAAGGCTGTTTGCTGGGCCTGACTCAGACAGCAGAAGGTGACTTCCAAGCTCTTTGGGGACACAATTGTATTGGCTGATTTGAAAGGAAAATATAAGCTGCAAACTGCCAGGATGATCCTTAAAAGACCTCTCCAGCATTTCTGTGCAGCTGCAGGTGTATTTGAGCTGCACAGAACCAGGGAAAGGAGGTCAGGAGGTCATCAAGTCTACACTTAGACTGAATCAGCTGGATTTAGGCCAAGCTAAAGGGACCAGATCATTCAGGAGAGGAGTAGTAATTACAGCTAAATTAAAATAAGGAACAAGTCTTTGATATCTGGCTCCAAAGGGTGGTGGAGCCCCAGGGAAGGCAATGTTCCAGGTACCAGTGTCTCTCCACCTTGCTTGTCATCATGCTGCTAATTGCAGAAGTCTCAGCAGAGCCCAATGCAGAGATCTATGGGAAGGGAACCTGTAGACACAGAAGCAGAGCCATCATGCCAAGAAATGACAAAGAGCCACACAGCATCTCCTCAGAAGTGCCACTGGGATTGTTCCTAAGCAGTGCATGCATTCAGGTTTACAAAAACTCCAGGCAGAGGCAAGAAATATGTCTTTGGCTGGACAGGGTGCTGGGCCATCTTGTCTAGCCTGCACTCTTCCTATAAAGGTTGGACTAGACGATCCCTGAGGTCCCTTCCAACCTGTGATTCTGTGTGATTCTGTGAAACACCCACTTCAACCAGCACCCCCAGAAAAGGAAAAATTAACCCCCTTGGGTCAGTAAAGTTTCTGCCTCTGCTCTCCACTTTATTCAAGTACATCTTAAAGGGATTTGCTTCAGGCAGGGAAAGGTGGACATCCAAGAAAACCACCATCTTTTGCAATGTTTGCATTACCCATGCACTCTTAATACTTACTGCTAAAAGTCAAGAGCTCCAGCTAGGCAGGTACTTGGTGACTTGCTGGCGTATTTTAATGGGTCAGTAGATCATTTATTTCTTAAATAAATTTCTGACAGGTTGCTGCTCCCTCTTATCTGAGATTCTTTCCCAGCACCAAATTGTGGCTGGTGCTAAGTGGTTCCTGTATAAACTGACTTTTTTATGAGTAAATAGTGGGTGGCAAAATAAATTGACTATGAAAAAAAATCTATTCTTTTTTTGTATGTTTACATAAAAGGGTAACATTTTGAAAGAGAGGTTGGAGGGATTTGGGGCACCCTCAAGGGGAAATGCCCAAACCCCACGCATCGAGTGCATGCAGTGTTGTGTTAACCTGGACTTCCTTACCAGACTCCTCTTAGTTCAGCCCACGGCTGCGCTTGTCCGCAGCTCCGTCCTGCACCCTCCTGTGTCCCTGCTTCCTAGCACA
Organism: Phalacrocorax carbo; assembly: GCF_963921805.1. NCBI lineage: Eukaryota > Metazoa > Chordata > Aves > Suliformes > Phalacrocoracidae > Phalacrocorax > Phalacrocorax carbo. The sequence goes on along the minus strand of NC_087513.1, from coordinate 198,434,683 downwards.
GTCACATACACTTCAGTGTGTCACACAGGCTGCCAAATGCATCTGAGAAGGAGATCATAGCTGTGCTAGGATGCCCTCCAAGACAGCCCTAGAGTACCTCTGAACCCTTTTGGCAGACTCACTTTTGTCCCATGCTGCTCCGTCTGATCCCAGTAGCAGCCCCAGGCTTGCAGTCCCTCTGCTACCTACACCTCAGTGTCTCCCTTGTCTCCACTTGTGTGTGTAGCCCCTTCCCAGTATGGCACTGTGAATGGGATGTCTTTCCTGGTCAAGGCAGCACAGGAGAACTGGGTGTTGGGCTGTCTTGGCACATAGCGGTGCCTACTTTTTTGCAAAAGTAAAAAGCAGGAAAAGGCCATTTCCCCAAAAAGCTGGGATTTCAGAGAAAATGGAGAGGAGGGGAAGAAAAGCAAATTTCAGGTCTTGGTGACTCACAGGCTGTGGGGTTCAAAACAAAAATGAGACCAGGCACTGCCAGGAAGCATTCACAGTGGGACTCACCTCTTACGACTGGCACAGGGAACACAGTGGTTCTGCTGGCATGATACAGGCTGGGTCATGGCCTGAGTGGTACAAGGAGCTTTGTTTGGCCAACAGAAAAATGGGATTAAAACAACCTTACAGCAACTCTGTACATGTCTAGCTTGTGGAAAAAATGTAAAATAAATCAGGCATAAACCACACAAGATGTTTTACAGCTAGGTATTTTATTGTTATGGATAGAGTGTCAGACAAGGGTGCTCATAAATCAGTTGCAGTAGTTTCTATTATTTCAAAAGAGATAGAATCTACTGGAAATTATTCTGATTGACAGCATTTATGTGAAGCTACAAGGAAATTCCAGGCAAGATCAGAATGTGCTGAGTTTCCAGTTCTCATCAGGGACTGCAATTGCTGTTGAAACACTTTATTTCCAAACTGCAGCTCACAATCTCAGGTGAGGTCATTCTTCCTGTGTCAAGACATGTTGCATTGTTGTGTAGCCTATTGTACATCCTGGGAACAGGAATTTTGCCTGTAAACCAGCAAAATACACATGCATGTCTATAACTTCAGTGACATGAAATGTTGGCATAAAACCCAAGATTGTTCATGCCCAGGCATTGTTGAATGCCTGGAGACATTCAAAACCCTCCTGGACGTGTTCCTGTGCCCCCTGCTCTAGGGGTACCTGCCTCTAGGGGTGCCTGCTCAAGCAGGGGGGTTGGACAAGATGATCTCCAGAGGTCCCTTCCAACCCCTACCATTCTGTGATTCTGTGATTCCAATTCTGTGATATGTGCTATGAGAGTTGCAGCTACAGTCTGGCTTCAGGAATAAAACAACTTGTGCTCACTTTGAAATTCTGGAGAGTGAAGGAAGATAAGGGAAGATTTGGCTAAATACTCTCTAATAAGCCCTAGAAGCTACTGGCCAGGTTTTTGAAATCCAGCACTTTCTGGTAAGCATTAAATTTTATACCACACCCCAGGACAGCAGGAGAGGTCTTGTAAGCTGTGCTAGTTGTGGCGGTGTGCTCTCACCTCTCTCTCTTGAGGTTAGACAATCCCTTTGGATGTGGAGCCCAGAAGCCATTCCTTTGGCACAGAAGATGCTCCCACAGCTTTTCCTACCAAAAGCTGAGCAGCTTGTTTTCTTCTAAGAGCAGCTGCTGGTGCAGTGATTTAATGTAAAATGCAGAATGCTGCATCGAGCATCCTCTCTTTTTTCACACCTGCCTCATTTATAGAATAACTTTTGGCTATGCCTACATTGCATTACATTATAGTACATTACACCACATTACAGCACACAACATTGCAACATGATATTTACAGACATAGGCTATAGCTACAGACATTAGCAGCCACTGCAGCCCAGCAAGAGCAGTCTGTAGAAACAGCTGGTGCTGAGGATCCAGCAGGCACACTGTATACATTTCTAGAGGGTTTGCTTCAGGCCAGTCCCTGTGGACTGACTGCCAGGGCAGCTGGAGCATAGGGACTGTGCTCCAGGAGAGAGTTTTCCAGTTTTGCTCAATCAAAAAGAGACCCAGGCCCATTCCTCAATGTGAACCAGAACACCAGAGTGGAGGTAATCGGGGGATTCACTTCAGCAATATGTTCCGGTCCCCACTTGAACGCTAATGTAGAAACTTCCTTAGGTTTTCTCAAACTCACCCAAGATTTGGAGATTTTTGCTTTGCTTGACCTGAGAGGACTCACACCTCCACCTCCTATGCCCTACACAATGCCACAGCCACCAGGCTGTAGGTTAGCCCAGGCTAATATTGATATCCACCTCTGCCACAGAATTTATACAGCTGGGCAGAGGGGAACAAAAGTTCACACAAACAAAAAGACATGGCGAGGCAACAAGATAATCTGTGGGAGAATATTCCCTAAGGACTCAGCTGGGAAAGGGGAGGAGGCTCTGGAGTCTCTGCTTCCAGGATTGTTTATGCATTTTACATTAAACACTGAATAAAAGGCTGCAAATATGGCTCAGAAGTAGTATTATGCTTTCCTAGCTGCCAGTCTTAATCATCAGGTGCGTCAGGATCTGTCTAGCATTCTCTCTGTCCTTCTGTGCAGTGTCCCACACAAGTGAAGAGTGTCCTTTCTTCCTTCCCTGCCTCCACACCCATCTGCAAACCTTGGGAAGGAGAGATGGGGGTTTGATGGAGATGCTGGATAGAAGGAGAGATGTGAGATTGAACCCTGCAGTCTAAAGGAAATACAGGTCTCAGTCTTCTCCTTGTTGGGAGACAGACACACCCAGAGGGATAGACAACTCTCCAGCCAGCTCCTTTAGGAAATGAGGCATTTTGTGTGGTGCCAGATCATGCCCAAGCACATGCAGGTACATCTGCAGCATGCTGACAAAATCCTTTGGGGACATCAGTGGCTCCTTCTTCATGACCATGGTTTTGTGGTGCAGAAGGGACAGGGTGTCCTGAGGGCACCTCGCAGCCGTGCCAGGGGCCGAGGAGGAAAGCTCTCAGAGGTGCCTCACTGAAGTGTGTCCTGAGGAACCACGTTATGTGTGTCCACACAAGTGGAAAAGTGACCTCCTGAGCATGGATCACTTTCAGGAGTTGAGAATTTAAGAAATTCCCTCCAAAAGTGGTAGTTAATCCCCAAAATAACACATATCCAGGCTTTTGCTGACAGTGCTGGTTGGCTTGGGTGGGGCTGAGAGTTTATCCAATGTTCAAATCGGTTTAGCAGCCACTCATGGCTTCCCAAACTAAGCTAAAATAATGAATACAATCTTTAGACAAACTGAAGCATATCTACCACAGGATTTTTCCAGGAATTTACCGAGATAAATATAACATTAATTTAGTTAACCCAAACAGCTTTTCTGCTATAGAAAAAGCCCAAGCAAAACCAGATAGCCCTTATCTTTCCAGCATGCCATGTCAGACAAATACACCTCAGGTATGACCCAGGTGAATTTGATTCTGCTTCAGGTTTGCAGATTGGGCTGTGAGACCACTCATTTCTGATATTTTTTGCTTGGTTTATGTGTAGAAAATAGTAACATTTCTTCCTAACAGATCCATTAGGAAAAAATGCATTTGATGTTGTTTTTTAATTATGTTTAATAGGTGAATTGTGTTTAATAGGTGATTCTTCAGTGATTAGCTTTTCAGTGGTGAATTGGATAATGCCTCCCAGCTCTTTCGTGAAGGAGGCTATATAATACCAGCACTGTTAAAAAAACGAAAACAAAAACAAAAAAACCCAAAACAAACCCAAAAACAAACAAACAAACAAAAATACACCACCAAGAGTGAGAGTTAGCTTGCTGAGGAGTAAATTAAGCTGGTGAATCATGTGTGAACTAGGCAATGTTGCAAGACCATTCAGGCCCGGGGACGTGCAGCTGTATCATCCTTTGGGTCAGCCTCCAGAGGCAGCGGCACATCTGAAGAGCTCCCTTCGGTTCGTGAGTAGCTGGTACAATGTCTTTAACTGCCAAAACCTATGATTGCTAATCAAGGTTTTCCTACACAGTGATAGTTAGACAGGTTTTGGGATGAGTTCCAAGAGACTATTTAGGTACTTGATAGGATTTAAATAAATGTCAGACACCTACTTTCAGAGCTGTAATAAAGAAAACCCCCACCCAGCTGCCACCCATCCCTCCAGGCACTTAAATTTCACCTGGTGTCTTCCAATATGATCTTCAGGTTCACCTACAGCTCTTCTTTTCAGTGTCCCTGGAGGGGCCAGGGGGTAGAGAAGGTGCTTCCCCCCCCACCAACCTCACCTTGGTGTGGGGAAGAAGAGGGAAAATACTGGAGGAAGAAACCATGGGCAGCAGTCTGGCAGGTCAGGCTCTCCCTCTGGAGGAAGCCCCAGCATGACTTTGTGTTTTGCAATAAGCAGTGGATAAACACAAATATAATCTTGGGATCAAGGTTATTACTCTTGGCTGTGAGGAGAGAAACCTGAGTTATGCGGTATTCCCCTTTCATCCCTAATTCCTGTGAAATATCACACATTCAGCACGGTTCCGGGTTATCGGTTTCATATGTCTGTGACAAGTGAAAAAGTTACTCTTATCGATGTCCTTTTTTCCTTACAGTGACCAAGAAATAGGAAGGTGTCTCTGGCCATCACCCCTCACCTCTGCTGGGTGTGGACACACCTTCCAGTTCTCTGCCAGAAGGCACCCATGTCTTTAAGAGCAAACCCCTCGTGTCTTTGACCCTCCATGGATAGCTGAACCTGTCCCCCACATGCCAGCATGATTGGGTGACATAATTATCAGTTTCATTATTAATTTCCTTCTGTATACATCTAAATATTTGGGGTTTTTTCCTCTGTCAGCTCTGGGCACAGGGCAGAGCTGACCAAAGTGCCAGCCTGGCCAGCTCTTGCTTCTGAAGCAGTTCAGGCCACTGGAAACCAGGGAGTTGGATGAGGATTTCAGAATTTTCCTGGAGGTACATTTTATTTCCCACCTACCGTTGTGTGACTGGTAAAATAATCTTTCCCCAAAGTGCCTTAATTCTTCTCTGACCTCAACAAATTCTTTCTCACCATCTGATGATTTTGTCTTCTATCAGCCTCTTTTGGTGAAAATATCCCTTTAAACATAAGTAATTGTCAGGGATGCCAAAATAAAATTGAATCTTCAACCCAGAGCTTAAAGCATTTGCTGAGAATTTAATTTTTGCTGCATTCATTCTATGTTAATGCAAACTATTATTATTAATAATATTCCTCCCTTTGGCTGAGGAACCACAGGGTCGGAACTGGGTTCAGCCCCATCCAAGCGGCTGCCGTGTGTGACACATGAGCGATCCTGCTCTCTGCTCAAGCCTTATCTGCAAAGAGAAACTTTGCAGGGCCAAGTGAATTAGTTAAATTTTGACTAGATAAGAAACCAGCCACTGAATAAATGTGAGGGTGGCATTTTTTCCAGACAGGCTATTAAAGCTCTGTCATATGCTTTCAGACTGGTTTTTATTATCCCCAACTGAACATATACTCTGTGCCTACCTGGAAGATGTTTTGACTAAACCCAAGCCCAGCCCTAATAACAAGATCAAATTATCTCTCCTGGGTCACCCAGGCCCAGATAAAAGCTTCAAGAGTCCATCCAGGCTTCACTGTTGTGAATTTCAGCCTCAGGGAAATACAGGTAATTTCACCTGGGCCACAGGGTTCACAAGTTGCTTTTCTTTCCATGCTTTTCATACACCATAAGCATTATCAGAGGACACCATCCAATTGCCTCTTGAGGTCATCATCATGCTTTATATGATGTTGACATCATTGTCATTGTTATTTAATAATTGCCTAAATTTCCCAGATGTCCCTAAGACATCACTGAGATGGGTCCCTGGCCTGAGAAGTGGACTAACAGCTGACTAAGGTAACAGAAGTTACCTTAGCCAGGACTCCACTATGGTTTTGATAATACAGAAGGGCTGCACCACACTGCTCTGGAGAGTTAAGAGCATAACCAGCTCTGCCCTTGGCTCTGAAGGGAGTAAAATAGCCTAATTCTCATGGATTGGGAGTCCTGGTGGGTCAGGAGCCAGCAGGGTGTAAAACTTTCCTGCTTTATTAACCTTGCTACCCCCAGCTCCGCTGATTCGCGGCCTCGTACACAAGTAAATGGCTACCCAACATCCAAGCCAGTGGAGAAAAAAGGCTCTCAGATTTGTTAAAAGCCAAACCACTTTAGGGAGCTCTCCCCCTCCTTCTCTAAGTAATAAACTCTCTGCTGCTGCCACAAGCAAATCACTGGAAACAGCTAAAATGGTTGTGAGAGCATGCCCACATGTTGGCGTGGGCGCTTTGGTCTGCACAGCTGCCTGTGGGGGGTGGGCACAGTCCCGTTGGGGAATTATTTACCCGGTTTGCAGATCTGCTGCAAGGAGGTAATAGCTGCTGTGTGGAATGGGACCTGATGTTGCAAAAAGGCTGTGCAGAAACTGGCTGAGTGGTATTGCAGTGTTTTTAAGGAGTTTTTAAGGCCCTTCCTACTAGCCTGGCCCAAGCCCGCTGGAATCAACAGGGATTTGCTGAGTGACAGTGAGGAGCTTTGGATCCGGCCCTGAAACATCTGCAAGATTGCAGAAAGTGCCAACATGATTTTCACAGCATCAACAGGTAGGGGGAGGCTGAAGTAGAAATTCTGGCACAGATGGGTGACCCAGTGACACAGGTAGGTGATAGCTGGGTGGTGACAAGGTGCAGGGAGTGGCATTCCTGTCCATACGCCTCTTGGCAGGGATGAAGCAGGGTGCTGACTTGACAGCTGAGTCAGGGCTCTACAAGAACCTCTCCCTATCTCCTCCTCCCACCTGGTCGTTGCTCTGTGTGTCAGATGAAGTGTTGGGTGCTTCTGTACAGAGAAACCCACCCAGCTGTGTGTGCACACTGAAGAAGCAGTCATACTCCGCACCTAGCATCAGGGGTGCAGGGCCAAGTAGATGGGAAATCACAGCAGTGTTATTTGCACTCCACACCCATCTATTTTTTGGTGAAGCTGGCCAATTTTTGGCTTCTGTGGAAGTCGAAAGGAGGCCATTCTCCTTTACATGCCTAACTGAGAAATAAAAGCCTGACAATACAGGGCTGTGCAGGCAGATGGGTACACGTGCTGCCTCTGGTAGGGGAAAGGCTGCTACAACAGTAGTGCTGTCACTGCAGTCAGTGGTGCAAAGTCCCTACAAAGAAGTTTGCTGAGGTGGAGATGGTCTCTGCCCACAGGCCCACCTGTTGGGAGAACAGCGGCCAGTATGGTGTAGGATCTCAGATCCAACATCTCCTCTGGTTTCAGAGGCCACACTCTCTGAGAGCACAGTGGAAATTTTCAACGCACACCAAACAACTCAAAACGTGCATGGAGAACTCTTAAATGCCTGCCCCTCTGCCTTCCAGCCTGAACAAGAGCAGCTCAGCAAGCGTCGGGTAACAAAGACAAGAAGCAGCATGATCGCTCTTAAACCACATCCCCAGCTACTCCTTTTGCTGCAAATCAATAAACACAGTCTATGAGCTGAAAGTTGAGCTGTGAGTGATCATTACTCACATATATACAACAGGGACTCTTCTCCCAGGCTGGCTGCTGAGCACGTCCTCATCTTTCCATGCTGTGGTCACTGCAGTGACAATGGGAAGCGCCTGCGATCTAGCATGTGCTACTTTATGAAGAATAGAAATTGCACCCATTTTTAAAAAGGGTAGAAAGGAGGACCCTGGGAACCGGGCGTCAGCCTCACCTCTGTGCCTGGGAAGATCATGGAACAGATCCTCCTAGAAGCTATGCTAAGGCACATGGAGGACAGGGAGGTGATTCGAGACAGCCAGCATGGCTTCACCAAGGGTAAGTCCTGCCTGACCAACCCAGTGGTTTTCTATGATGGAGTGACTGCATCAGTGGACAAGGGAAGAGCTACGGATGTCACCTATCTGGACTTCTGTAAGGCCTTTGACATGGTCCCCACAGCATCCTTCTCTCTAAATTGGAGAGATATGGATTTGATGGGTGGACGAGGAGTTGGTTAGATGGTCACATCCAGGGATAGTGGTCAACAGCTCAATGTGCAGATGGAGATCGGTGACAAGTGGTGTCCCTCAGGGGTCCATATTGGGACCAGTACTGGTTAATATCTTCATCAACGACGCAGCAAGATGCACCCTCAGCAAGTTTGCAGATGACACCAAGCTGAGTGGTGCAGTTGACATGACTGACAGGATGCCATCCAGAGGGACCTGGGCAAGCTCAGGAAGTGTGTCTGTGTGAGTCTCATGAGGTTCAAAAAGGCCAAGTGCAAGGTCCTGCACCTGAGCTGGGTAACCCCCAATATCAGTACAGGCTGAGGGATGAAGGGATTGAAAACAGCCCTATGGAGAAGGACTTGGGGGTACTATTCATGAATGGAAAGCTGGACACGAGCTGGCAATGTACGCTTGCAGCCCAGAAAGCCAACCATATCAAAAGAAGCATGGCCAGCAGGTCGAGGGAGGTGATTCTGCCCCTCTGCTCTGCTCTGGTGAGACCCCACCTGGAGTATTTTATCCAGCTCTGGAGCCCTCAGCACAGGAAAGACAGACCTGTTGGAGTGGGTCCAGAGAAGGGCCACAAAAATGATCAGAGGGATGGAACACCTCTCCTATGAAGACAGACTGAAAGAGTTGGGGTTGGTCAGCCTGTAGGAGAGAAGGCTCCAGGGAGACCTTATTGCTGTCTTTCAGTACTTAAAGGGGGCTTATAAGAAAGTTGGGGACAAAATTTTTAGCAGGGCCTGTTGCAATAGGACAAGGTGTAAAGGTTTTAAAGTAAAAGAGGGTAGATTTAGACTAGATATAAAGAAGACATTTTTTACAATGCAGGCAGTGAAACACGAACAGGTTGCGCAGAGAGGTGGTAGATGCCCCATCCCTAGAAACATTCAAGGTCAGGTTGGACAGGGGTCTGAGTAGCCTGATCTAATTGACAATGTCCCTGCTCACTGCAGGGGGAGGGCTGGACTAGATGACATTTAAAGGTCCCTTCCAACCTAAACCATTCTATGATTCTGTGAAATAGATTTATTTCAGGAGCACTGTAATGAAGTGTTGGGCCAGTTGGGAAAATAGAGGTAACAATGGTAAAGAAAAATATACCGAGTAATCAAGAGCAAAGGTCTGCCTCGTGTTGACTGTGGCGGTGCTTTCCACCACACCATCACAGGGCAAGGATGGGTCAGCATGAATGGCATGCACTGGCAGAATCTGCTCGCAGAGGGGCTGGGGGAGCCAAACTCACTCTGACCTGGCAGTGAAGAGCTTGCGGCACCAGTGTGTGGGGTAGGGTAGGCAGCCTAACTATGCAAAAGGAGGAGGGTGGGTTCAGACCATCCTGAAACTGGTCTCATTTGCATTTAGCATTTTGGCATGCAGGGCTTAGGGCTTAGGACAATGGAAAAACAAAGCCAAAGTTGCAGGGGTGCTGGGCAGAGAAGAGGGAGGGATGGAGGAGGGCATGCAGTGCGGCTGGAGTCAAGGGCTGTTGTGTGTAATGGGAGCAGAGCCAGGCAGGCGCTGCTGCATGGTCATGGCTCCTACCTGTTTGATAGGAAAGCAAGATACCAGGGTGGGAGGGGGTGCTGGGAATTTGAAAGAGAGCTTTTCCAGAGGCTCTGATTAATCGCTTGGCACCACAGCCAATTTAAGCAATTTCTGCCCGAGGCATAACAAAGGGGAAATCACAGGGTGGGGAGACAAAGCAGGGATGGGCAGGGACAATTAAGCCAGCTGCCTTCAAGAGAAACTGGCTGAACTACTGCTGGGTGATGCTTGTGCCAGTACAGTGCAAACTGCCAGTCACCAGTGGGTCAGAGATTTGGGGGAGCAGACCCTCTCCCCAGGCAATGGCTACAAGGTAGGAGCAAGGGCAGGCACATAGAAGGGCTGGGAGCAGGTGTGCTCTGTGATTCACAGCAGCCCCAGCCAGCCTCAACCATCTTGTGAAGATGCAGGAGGAGGTCTGAAACCAAGAAAAGCAGCTCAGCTTTTCCCTGCAGAAGGGGTTACCTACCACCCTGCCAAACACAGCTGCCTCCCCTGCTCAGGCCACAAGACAGGCAGGTGGTGGGGAGGTGACTTGGAGAAACAAGACACTGAAAGCTGCCATTTCCTCATGAGGCCATCCTCTTCAGCCTAACACAACAGGAGATGAAGAATTATTTAGAGGGCACTAAAACCACCAGGGACTTTTCCTTGGTGGTAACAAAAGTCAGGGGATGTTTCAGACAAAGGACAGTGCCTGAAATCAGGGTAAGATCCCAGCCAAGCACATCTCAGCCACAACTGGTCCTTCCTGCTGAGTCAATGACTCAGCACTAGTGAAGCCTTGGATAAGCTCCAGCTCTTTGATTTACAGCCGCCCTTGCATAGGTTGGACAGGGACTGGCACACTTGCTCCTGACCCGTCTGGCTGCCGGGACACCCCAGGAGCACAGCAGTGTTGCTTGACTGTACCTTACCAGGTCCTGCTACCATGCATGGAAGTTGAACTAACCCAAACCCAGTTACAGCACGGCCATACAAATAGCTGTGCGGGCGCACAAAGAACCACATGTGCCCAATTTCATTTAAACTTTGCCCATTTATCCAGGCTTAAAGTAACAACAGACATGGAACTATCTTCTAGAAAAATCCAACTTCTGGAATAAAAACCAGTTTGAAAACCTGTAAGCAGGAAATGAAAATCTCATAGAGAACACTATTGTCATATTCCCATTTGCCAGGCCTGCGCTTTTATTGTAGACCAAGAAAAACTACCCCTCCTCCATTTAAGGAAAAATATCTGCCTTATGCTGTTTTCCAGGTTTATTGATGTTCAGCATATGGCTATTTCAATTTGATCACTAGAAGTGGTGAGACATGATCAGGATAACCATTAACTGACCTCCATTCATGTTCTCTATATGGTACGTGATTTGCAGATGCCCTGGGAAGTCCATAGCTCAAGCTGATCTGTGAAACACAGTTCTGGAAAAGAAGTATCTGTGTCTCCATGGCCTGGGATCAGCACAACACGAGGCCCTCGCCCTCGCTGTTTGCCCCTGGGCAGACTGGGGGGCAATCTGGCGAGGCACAGCCTGAGCACCCACCTTCCCAATCCTGAAGGAGCAGCTCTGTTAAGTAAAGATTTAAACCATTGCCATAGCGGGACACGGAGCCTGGGGAGGCAGCCACAACAGAGCCACTCGGAATGTGCAAACTTTTGTAGCACTTTTCACTTCTTGTATTTTCAGTCTGTAGACAATACAAGCACACTAATATACAGTTTTGTGTATATTTTTTGAGCTTGCTGGTAGACACATCCAGAAGACTAGCAGCAATTTTGTTTTCACAACAGCAATTAAAGAAAAAACATGCTGCAAAGACAGGAAAGATCAGGAGTTTGGCAGTGGAAGAGAACAGGTAAGTGACAGGGCTCAGCTCAGGCCCTCATGCAGGGACAGAGCTGACTCTAGGTATTTTCTCTGTCCCATTGCTTGTGCCTGCACCCTGTTAGGGTTCTGCTGGCCACACATAAAACAACCAACCAACTCAAACCCACTTACAGCATGGACACACACAAAGCTGTGCTGGCACCTGTAAGAAAAAGTGGGATACAATGGAAAGAGGCAAACCACACTGAGGGTAACCTCTGCTTCTGGCAATACCTGCTCTTTGTTATGCCCCTTGAAAGAGGAGCTCCACGATACAAACCCAACAATGCTAATCCATTTGCACTCATGCAAAATATGATCCAGCATAGGAAACACACACAAGACACTACAGCTAGGGTCGTGTACTACACCCACCTCTTTGACCTCTGGGATCTCCTGCTGTTGACAGCACAACCCTCCCCCAGGCACATACACCCATGCACTCAGGAGTTCTATGGGCACCTCCATCAGGGTATGGACAACAGAATTAATTAGGGCATCACTGCTCTGGCTGGGAACGGGGGCGTGTACAGGCTGCATGCACTGTGGATGTAAAGTCCCTGCTTAAAAACAGGTTTTCATAAGCACTTGTCCTGCTTAAGATCTCACTAGCATTGACATACAGACTCCCACTTCATTGAGAAAGGTTAAAGTGTTTGCCTTTTATTGAGAAAACTTGCTCTTTCCAGTGATACTTTTCCATGTCCTTCAAACCAAAGAGCCCTAGTTTCATAACAGCACCATCAGTCTACCACCAAAAAAAAAGCAAACAAATCAAAACCAAGAGTTCCATGATGTGATATAGCATAAAGAAATAAAAATAGAGCTAATACATCAGAGGAAAACATTTACATAAAGTTATGGACGTTGCTATAAAACTGGTAGTATGCAGGTAAAAGATCAATAAGATTATCAGGTCTGCTAGATGTTTAAAGCAAGCCTACTTAGGCTCTATCTACATTGTTATGCTGGTTTTAGGCGTGACTTTGCACTCAGGACCTAGCTACCTCAATTATCCACACTACACATGGTGGGCTTTCACAAAACTTCCCCTAGAGCCAGCAGTGTATATGCAAGCATCTCAGGATACTGGTCCAGCCTCAATGCTTGCAAAGCTGTAAGAGTGTAGCCTGTTGCTGCCTCCTCCCTGTGAATATGCTATTACAAGAGTTCATGTGTGTACGCGTGGTTAAGAAACAACAATGCAGCAGTCAGTTGTGTACTATAAGCACCTTAAGTAACATGGAATCTTAGATTTTAGAAAAATAGTTTTTACTTGTGAACTGACAATTAAAATATCACTATTACAAAACATCTTGTAATACTAAATTATCTAGCTTGGAAAGTATTTTGTTCTTATTGCTGTTGCATTTTCAGGAGCTGTGTCAGCATGAAGGTATTAGTGAGTTCCTCACTTCTCATAGTCAGCTTGTAAGGGTACTCATAGGAAGATACACTCTCCTATTTAATCCTCACACAATTTTTGTGTTTAGGCTGCCCTGACTTTTTTCAGACATGTACATAATTGACACCTGACACTACGTATCAAAGTCTCACCCCACTTAAATTGTTTCATATAACAAATTGCATTTGCAGCCTTTAAACAAAGAACACTCACCCCAAAAAGAGTGAACACCAGCACTGTCACCACCTTAGCTACCTGAAAATCCTGTAACAGTGTTCTGGCAGCTATCAGATATTAACTCATTCATTTCATTTTGTTTGGTTTCTTCCTTATTCTCATGGTTGGGGTGATGTTTTGGATTTCCTGCTCTTTTAGACCTTCTGAGGAAAAACTTTGCCATTAAGTAACATAATTCAGCAACATTTAAAAGAATGCAAATGCTGGACACAGCGATCATGAAAATAGTAAACACCGTCTTTTCAGTGGGTCGAGAAACAAAGCAGTCTACTGTGTTGGGGCAGGGCCAAGCATTACACTTCATTAAGCGAGGCATTCGGAACCCATCGTACATAAAATAAAACGCATACATGAAGACTGCTTCAAAGACCAGTCTGAAGAAGATGCTGCTGGTGTATGTCCACCACAAGGAGCCCTCAATACGAAACCTCTGTTTTCTGATTTCTTCAATGTCCTTGTATTCACACTTCTGGTCTCCCTTTCTGAACTGCTTTTTCTTCTCGTGCCTCCTGTATGCTACATGCATGGCCACCAGCAGTGCAGGCGTGGAAACAAAGATCAGCTGCAGGGCCCAGAGTCTGATGTGAGAGATGGGGAAAAAGTGATCATAGCAAACGTTCTTGCAACCAGGTTGAAGTGTGTTGCAGACAAAGTCATCTTGTTCATCTCCCCAGACTCTCTCTGCAGCCACAACCAGGATCATGATACGGAAGATGAACAGCACTGTGAGCCATATCTTCCCGATGCTGGTTGAGTGCTTGTTTACACCTCCTAAAATGGTATGCAGAGATCCCCAATCCATTATCTTGTTTTAATCGTTCACCTAAAACAAGACAAATAAACAAAACTAAGATTAATCAAGACAGGAGACAAACACCATCAAGCATGTGGTATAAAATAAGGGCAATATCATACAATTGCAGGATATCCATTGGCTGTGGTAACATTTTGTTGATGCAGTAGGCTTACTTATAAGTGGTCATAAATAATCCAATCATGTATCAGCAGGTAATATTTCATTATTTGATTACACACATGGTATCAGATTCATTTGACTTCTAGGTGTATTTGCCAACTGAAAACAGCTACTAGCCACATTAAGTAGGTAAAGCAGACAGGAACTCAATGAAAACAGCCTTAAATTAAAAGTACAACTTTAGTAGCTTGATAACAGTAACAAAAGAAGATGAAATCAGTAAAAGGAAGGTAGGTGTTATGTTAAAAGAAGAAATTGTTAGACAGCTAGAATTCCTATATAAATGAAGCAAAGTTGCCCCATCCTTAGAGTGCACACAACATTTTCATGAGTACATTCCAGCAACACAGACAGACCTTGAGGAACTGCTGCTGATGCTCTGCATCTTCCACCAGCAGGCCTGGATAGCCTGCTTTCACAGATTTTAAAAAAATGTGACTCCAGGGTTCTATATTGTTAATTGGACGAAAACTCCACAGTAGCTTGAGGCAGTGAAGATGAGGTCTTGGTCATTATCCAGCTCATCTTGAGCTGAATGTTTAAAACCAGTGCTTAAAGATCCATCCTAAAATTGCCATTTCACTCCACTAACTACAGAGAGGCTGGGGGAACTAGACAGAGACTCCTTCATTGTCAACGCCTGTCAGGTGATTTTCTTTTTTTTCCTTCCCCTCCTAACACAGACTGCATTGCTCCTACAACAGGGGAGACATTCCAGAGGCTGGGAGCATGCTAAACCCAACATTTGAAGCATTCAGACAGGCCAGCAGTAGCTCAGAGACTTTTCAACAGAAGCATGTGCTTTCCAGTAGATGAGTTTCAAAGAACTTTGACTGTAATGAATTGAAGGATTTCACCTTTGTCTCCCACATGTCTCCCCAGGAACATCACAATTGTCTGGGTTTGCTTAACTTCCACAAACAAGAGCCTTTCACAGAGAGCATTCAGAGGCATTTCAGCACACCTCCCCCCCACCCCTCCACTTCAGGTGGATTTACAGAAAGTTAGTTTGCAAGCTACTCTGAATTAAATAAACCAGCATTTCTCATGCCTGTCAGCCAGGACCCTCTAAAAGTGGTCACAGATCTCTTTGCTCTGAAATTCCTCGACTCTTATTTCTCAACTTTGTCTGTTTGTTTGCATCTCAAAGATGATCGTTCTTTGGCATTTACAGCACAGGGCACCGATAGGCAAAACCACATTTTCAAGATTTCTAGAGAAGAACAGCCACTGACACAAAGGCCATCATATCTGTCACATGACAGAATTTTTATAATTTCCTGAACCTTGAGCTGGGTCACATTGCATGAGGAAGAAAATTACAACATTCATTTGCAGTTATCTTCTGCATCACACTCCCATTCTGAATAACACCAAAAACCTTTCTGCTTCGCTGATTATATACAATTCTGCTGTAAGTCACATACAGTAATATAGAGCATTAGTCAAAGAACACAACAGCTCAGGGAAAATGAGGACATTTAATTATTATACGAATGCAAGTGTTTTTTTTCTTGAGTATTGGAATGTAAGTGTAATCTCCCTTCACTGGTTCCATGAACTACATTTCCCTCAGATTATGTTGGTTGACTGTGTGGTGTTATACTTCAGCAGGTGAAAACCAAGAGGGGGGACCCAAGATTTTCTTTGGAGAAAGAAAATTTTCTTGGAGAGAACCTTTCCTGAGCCTCCTTCAGGATGCAGTATCTATGTGGGTCATCACCTCTGTATCTGTCTGAAAACAGTCCTGGAAACAGAGTTACCTTTCCTGTCTTGTTAGGTTATTTTTCCAAGAAGAAAGTTTATTTTTCATTAGCATACAGATATAGAGAAAAATCTCTGTAGGTTAACAACCCTATGAGGGCACAGGAAAGACCCTTAATACCAGAGATATTTGAAAATCTGGCTAGTATATTTTGTAAGTATTTGTTTCCATCCCTTTTTTTGCCATCTGATTTTTTCATCAGTCAGACTAGCCTTTCTTTCAGGATTTGCTTTGGAGATCATTGTATGTTAAACGAAGGAACAGTTATAACTTTATTAGTTTTCTCTGTTATTATCACACATATTGCAATTACAGTACTTGTAAAATGACACTACAACTAAGTATTAATACTAGAAATACTCATGCACACCTGAATATAAACCCTGGAAAAGACTGGCACCATGTAAACTGTGGTATTACACACATCACTCACTCATCCTTTAATTCCACCAGACTCCTTGCATTTCCTCTCTCAGGCATTGCTCCTTTTCCCTGCCTGTCAGCATGGGAGGCTGAGAAGCGGAACCTGTGTATCCCTGCCTCATAAGCCATTTCTTATGCTTCACCTCTCACTGTACACCGATACCGCTGCCTTTCTGTTATTACAACTTCACAAGGATTTGTTTCCTCATGTAATTGCTCCTTCCCGTCTCCCTGCAAAGGGGGTTCAAAATACAAGTGCCTCTGGCTTGTCTTCAGTGGCAAAGTTCGCTCAAGATGCTTTCCCACCACTGTTTGCTCCTGAGGTCACACTGCAGTTCACCTCCTGCAACTTTGTGGGGGAGCATTATAAACCCAGTGCCTCGTACAAAAGTTATTTCCAGTACTAGTATGCTTGTGGTTTTTTTTTAAACCTGATCTGTTTCACCAATCTGCTTTATAGCACAGACCCACAAAGCATCTGAAAAGCACAACTTCATTTAAAAAAAGGCTGCAAATTGCAAAGCATGGGTAAGAATGAGCAGTCAGTGGAGAAGAGCAGTTGGCAAAGCTTTATTGCTGAGGCCAATACATCATGAAACTATACTATTCATCTGATTTGCTCCAACTGATCTGAGAATATATTGTGCTTGCTAAGCCAAAACATGGTGCTTCAATTCTAGCAAAAGCACGTCTGTACCTGGAATGATGCAAGAAAAGCCACCACACTTTGGAGAGGCAGCCTTTCGCCCCAAGTCTCCTAGTGACATTTCTTCTCCTTCCCAAAAAAGCTTTTGTCTTTCATATCTGCCCAAACCCTCCCCCCTTCACCATTCCCACCTACCTTTCCAAATCCTCCAACTATCTCTGCAGCTCCTCCTGCCACCATCTACTATTCTTTCTGCTGCTTGCCGAGTTAGTCACCAACCTTTGCCCCCTGTTGCTGTACCTTCATGGCCTCTCAGGCTTGTTTTCATGCTGGTGAGAGTCATATGACTTCTGGAACCCTCCAGAGATTGATACAGGCACTGACCAGATACCAGCGAGTCTCACTATCTTCTCCCTGAAGGGTGGCAGAGTTAAGATTGCGGGGCCATATTCAGGCAGCCTGAATTCCATCCAGATGCTTTGGTCCCAGTGTTTCTTACTAGCTGACTTTAACATGCTCTCATCAATGCAATTTAGAGGGTCTAATGAAGGCAAGACAGACTGCTGAAGTGCCCACCTCTGTCCAATAAACAGACACAGTGACCCAAGCAGAATTTAAGTTAACAGAGTATGGCCCTTCATGCTGTTAAGCCATCAGTGCAGATCACTCTAGCTAAACATCAGGTTTGGGCTATCTGTACTGATGTGATGGCTCATTTACTCCTAATGTACTCAAAAGCTAGGATGTGGACTCATGACTGTAGGTTATCTTTCTTCCAGATACTTGGTTTTAAGACCTTTTTACTAGCAAGTAAAATATTAACTGTCTTGCTGACCAAAGGAGAATAAAGCAGGAAAGCTACTTCCCTTTAACAGGTGGTAACTCTCAATTTCAGAGCCAGTGCAGATACTATTTCTACAGGAGCAAATCCAGCTAAATGCCTACAGAATTAATATTATGTAGGCCATCAAAGACTTACCTGGTTTGCTGGTCTCAGAAGTACAGCACAATACAAGAATAAGTTAAAGACAAGAAAGCTTAGGTGAATCTTTTGGGGGAAAAAGTAAAGTAGAAATGAGGATAAGGACTTGTTATAAAGGAAGAAGCTGGGAAAAACAGAAGATAGCTGGAGTCAGCGAGGTTGAGTAACTGAGCATTTAGAACCCATTCTAACACAGGAGTGTATTATCTTTAAGTGTTAAATTTTCCTTTAAAAAATTGCAACTGGGCATGAAAATAAGCCTTCCCAAGCCCCAGCACAGATCTCTATTGAAAAGGCACAGAAGGTTCAGCTGGCAGCAGAACGTTCAGAGGATCACGATAGTATATGGCTATTACAATAGGAGACAAAAAGACGATCATAGAAGATTGCCATGCTCCACTGAGAAGTTAGTTACAAGCAAAATGGTTCTATATAATCCCACAACACAGAAGCACATAAGTAGGTGTTTTGTTTTGAGTTTAGTTTTGGTGTGGGGTTGTTTTATTTTTTACTTTTTTCTTTTTTTGAGTTTTTTTGTGGTTTTGTTTGTTCTGGTTTTTCACTAGGAGGCTAGACAGCAGCAAGAAAAGAACTACAGCTTAACTGTTTCTGTATTCCAACAGCTTCAGGGCAGTGTTGTTTTGAACTCTGTGCTGCCATGGCTAGACTGCCTTCTACTTTAAAGCTAGCTCCTATAAGCCTACATTAAACCGCAATCACAGTGCAGTGAATCCACCCTGTAAAAAATCCCTGCAATTCACAACACTAAGGACAATTATCATTGAGCTCCTGTGTTTGAGTACGGCTCGTTAACAGATGCTTTTTCGACTCTGTTAAAGACTGTTATACTGGAAATCATTAGTCAATGGTTAAATCCACAGCTTTGCAAACCACAACTAGAACACAGCAAAGGTAAAACCAACAGAAGATACATTCCTTTCACATAAACAGCATGGCACTTGCTGCTACAGGGTATTACCAAGCAAAAAAGTAGTTAGCAAGTGTTACAATATTTGCTTATGCTATAGGAACTTCTAAGAGTCCCAGTCAAGATGTCCACAGTATGCCAACTTACACATAAATTCAGAGTACAATTATACCCTTCTCCCCACAGCTACAAACTGGATACCAATTTACTTGTTCTACTAGAATTACACAGAAGTGTACAGGGTGTTCACAATGCCTCTACTCCTATTAGAATTTTAGTGTAGGGTGTACCAAAAGTTACCAGTCCAGTGTGACATTCTGCCACTTTCAGTATCAGCCTCCAGATACTGACACAAGATCAGCAGTCCGCCAGGCCAAAAGTCACTTTATCCCACGTGGGAATGCATTAACCAAGATAATCTTTAAGCAAAAAAGCACTGATCCTGAGTGTCCCTCCCCACATGCTGGGGACAAAGATAACTCAGATGCCTAAGAATGGTAGTTCTAATGCAGAAGTTTTGCCATAGAAAAGCTTTAGAACATTTAAACTACATCAGACCCAAGATCATTACCAAAATTAGTTTATCACCCAACTTCACACAAGAAGTATTGCTCTATGTTGAGGTTCAGTGCGCATCCAAAGGCACTGCTGATACAACTTTCACTTCCGGTCTTGATCTGAACAGTTACACTGGGAGCACTAGCTCATATGGGGGCTGATAACCAGCATCAAGGTGTCCTAGGGCTGTATATGTGGTTTCACACCCAGATTTGAAGAACACACAAATCTGGATTTCAGCAGTTTTGTATCAGCATACCTTCGCCCTGCCAACCTGAGGTCTAGTTTATTGGTGAGTAAACAGCAAGCACTTCATTTGTTAGTGTGTCGATTTTGTTATTCCTATTGCTGAGTTAGTTTTGGTGCTGTACCACAAGAACAGCAGCATTGCCAGGACTGAACCAAGGAAGCTTCTAATAAATACAAATTAATGTCTTTCAAAGTTGGCATCCTTTAATTTCACCAAGAAAGGGTGGCATACAGGCTACAGCAATTACTTGCTAACTCTCTCAGACTTCCTATTTAATTTGTCAGCCTGCCCCATGCCTCAGTTTCCCAGACATTAAACTGGGGATAATAAAATCTCACCATCTCACTGGGCTGTTCTGAAATGCTCCACTACAATTATAGGCTTCACAGATTCATACTTTTATCAGTGGACTAAGACAGATAGGAACCAGTTCAAAACTGGAAGTACAGAACTTGAATTCAATCATCCAGGGTACTCCAGCTGCCTGAAAAAGAATACAGCTCCCTATGTTTCTATAGCTTTAATGCAGAGTTCAAAGTGTAAGAAGATGCAGCTTTGAACTTGGACTTAGGCAACCAAAATCCTTTAATTTCAGTATTCTAGGCAGCTTCCAGCTATTTTAATTTTACAGCTGTACATTAAAAACTTCAAGGAGCATGCAGCTGGAGCACTCTGAAGTATCAACAACTCTGCCTCTTTCCTAAAAAAATTAATAAAGATCAAAAGAGCAGTTTAACAATCACAAAAGCCTGTGCAGTTCTGTAGTAGCTCTTAAACTTTGTTCTGAACATCTATCTCCAGATCAGAGTGGAAACTAGAGAATAGAAGAGCCATGACAGAGGAGTTACAGTATATCTGATTTGACACAAGAACAGGCAAAGACTAATCAAGGAACAGGAAACCTCTGACAGCTGCAGGTCTGAACACTGCAAGAATTGTACTTTTCTTCTACTCAAGTTCATGAAAACAGGAGGCATTCATTGCTCTAATTAAACCCTGTGTGATACCCAGAGATAGCCTTTAACACAACAGATTAGGACCCAATATGTATGTAGATAAATGTTTAAAAGTATGCTAGTGAAGTATCAACAGCATTAAGGGTCCAGTTCTACCCACAACAACCCCCTTATGACTGCCCTGTATTCATGCCCTTACACAAGTTTTAAGTAGTCTTCTAAGCATGTTTGGAAATACCTATAGCTATTTTACGGGCCTACAACTGTAAGTGGAGGATTACCATCCTCCAGACCATCTCTGCACAGTCTCTCCACAGAATTTACTCCACTTGTGGAAAACAGGAAATCAGAAGTGCCAGGTACACTTGAAGGCATAACAAAACAGCACCAGTCCTATTAGGATTTGGCCCCTCCCAGCCATTTTCCACTGTAAACCTTTCCTTCAAAATGTGCTTTAAATTTCTTGCTTTGAAACAAAAACAAATTTCTAAGGACTATATATTCACTGATGCAAGTGTTCTATTTACCATATTTTAAAAGAAATTTTTATACACAGCGTGCCCTGCTCCCAGTGATGAAAACAGCAACTTTTTAGTTACGACAGTTTTATGTATTTTTTTTAACCTGTTATTTAATTCCTATTTCCTTCCCCCTAGACCCAGGCAAATATCTACATCCCCTCTACAAACCTGCCCACTCCCACTTCAATGTACCATTTCCTATGAAATTGGAAAGTCACTGTCTCACACACTTTTACACCCTTTTGGAAATGCTAATTAAATTTATAAACACCAAGATTCTATATTGAGGTGCAGCTTTTCCTTGAACATGTATTTTATTACTATTTTTTCATCAAAAGTGAAGACAAAAGCGACTTCTTCCTTTTTTAAAAAAAAAATCTATTACAGGAAGAAACATTTGTATGAGATAAGGAATAGAATTAGTTTTCCAGCTGTCTTTTAACAATTAATAGTTTATGTGTTTCTTTTTCCACATTCCTTCTGTTTTGACAGCATATAATCTCTCCTCATATATCATCACTTCAAGCTTTTCCTTAGACAAACTGGTGTTCAGCCAGACAAGAGTCACAGTTCTCCTCCTTTCAGATAACTCATCAGTCATCATTAAATAACAATTAAAAGCAGCGAGGAACAGAACAAGGAAAAACATCAAAAGAAAAAACAAAGATTTGACCCATGCTCCTGTTTCATTCATTTTCTGGGACCACTGATTTAACTGGAACTGTTCACATGAATAACACAAAAAAATCACCTTGTAAAGCTTCCTCTTTACTCACAGGTACCAACTGAGCTTACATAATGACTCTTATTAAGACCTCGTATGTATATCTCAAAGTGCTGCTATTTTTCCAGCTACTGAGATAGTCTACTATACTTTTTTCACTGTGCAATTTCACACAGAAGTCTCCCAGAAACCTGGACACATGCAGTAGAGGTGTAACCTCATGGCTCTGCAAGCGCATTGGAAATCCCACCTGGAAAATCACATTGCAATACCTAGTTAACACACTGAGGTGCCTCCTTCTTCCAGGCTGAGGCTTGGCCCACCGTGTCCTCAAAGCTAAACCTAACAGTCATGTGCACAACCTTCTGCCTGCTGCCTTTCCCCTGGGACTCTTCAAGGTAAGTATCTGGTAAGCAGGGTTTCCAGGCTGAACAGTGAAGAGCAAGAGATACTAGAAACCACATATAAATTCTCTAACAAAATCAAGGATGAAAACATTTTATTCTGCTCTCAGCTCAGTGCACACACATACACCACGGTAATCCCAAACAGAATCTGGGCCCAAACCCTCATATTTCACACAGCATAGAGCCAATAAAATCTCATTAGTGATCAAAGTAACGAAAAGTGGGTTTAAAAGAGTATTCTTAAGACAAAAGGCAACTTCCTTCTTTCAACCCTTTGCCTGTTCTCTTAGAGTACTTCCAGGCTACACAGTGAAAACCAACAGAGCACAAGACAGCAAAATTAATTCTTCTATTGCAGGGGGGAGGGGGAAGAGGGAAGATAGATTTTCAACACAAGATGTTGGAAAAGTAACACCCAATCTAGGGAAGCCCAATGATGGGTAGGTAAGGCAGCCATGCCAAGCATGCCACAGGAACATGGTCAGCTAGCAGCTACTGCTGCAAGCCAAGCAAGCGCTCCTGCCCCTACTCCAACATGCCCCTCGCGTTTTATTTAAGGGCTTGAGTACTCATTCCTTGTGCGATCTTCTCCAGCCCTGATACTCAGAAATACATTTTTTTCTGATTCACACCTCTCATTTCCTATTCCCCCTGTAATTCTGAGGAATGTTTCCAGTGTATGATCAGACACTGACAGGACCTGTCAGTTTTACTGATGCAAGCTGTTTACTCACATGCGGCTCTCTTAACATCTGTAGGCGTGTCACAAATTACCTGTAATTGCAGAAGCCTTTATTTTGCTTGGTGTTCTAGCTGGTCGGGTACTTCACATAACGTGCTTACAAAGAGTTGCTGGGAGAAGGTGAATTAAAAAAAAAAAGATCGGTTGTTAGAGGTTAAACGCATCATTAACTGAGACAAGAGTATTCCCAATTAAAACGGGTTCAAGCGAGGTTCAAGCACTCCCCTTCATACTTAAGCTCGGGAAGCGAAACCGAGAGCTCCCGGAGCGAGTGGGGACAAATCCTATCAGGCACAGGTGGGGCAGCGCACACGGCGCCCCAGCCCCGGTCCGACTCCGCAGCGGCCTCCGCTCCCTCGCCGCGGCGGGCAGCGCCGCCACAGCTCCCGGCTCCGCCGCGGCGGGCCCCAGCCCCGCGCTGCAATGCAACAAGTGTGGCGGTGGCCGCAGAGAGAGAGAGCGGGCTGGGCCTGCCCCACCGCGCCCCCCCGCCCCTTCCGCCGCCACCGGGCCCGTTCCTCACGGAGGAGGCGCGGGAACGGCCCTCCCTGCCGCCGGAGCTGCCGGTTCGCCCCCTCCCGCCGCGCCCCTCACCCGCCTCAGCAGTACCCACAACTGCAGGGGAAGATCAGCCTCTCCGGCAGCTCCCGGGACTGGGTATCGCGGGCGGGTGGCGGGGCTCAACGCCGGGCCCGCTGGTTCCTGCGGAGCGGCCAGTCCCAACCTCGCCGTCCCGGAGCTTTAAGGTCCCTCCTCGTTCACCTGCCGCCACTTTTAACCCGCCCCTCGCCCGCCTCCACCCGGCTCCTCAGGCCGCCCGGTGGAGGCGGTGGGAAGCCTAGGGTGGAGCCCGGCGCCTGTCCCCGCTGCTGTGCCCTGGGGAGGGGGTTGTGCGAAGATGAGGGCTTTAAACGTGAGGGGAAAAATAGCCAAAATAAAGGGTGGGGCAGCTGAACTAAGCCTTGAAGAGCAGGCAGAAGGGCTTGTGTCCCTCCCGGGTGCGGCGGGGGGCATCTCCCGCCCCCCAGGGTCTGGTTTGAGACTGCAGGGGAGAGCATGAGGGGAAGGGAAATCAAGATAACAGATGTGTGTTTTTTCAGAGGAAATGCACAGCTAGTTAAGATAACCGGGTCATATTTCCAGCTTATCAAATCCAGGTCTTCAAAAGGGCCTTGGGATAGAAATAAAGCCAGGCCTTTTCTACTGGAAATCATTAAGGAATTACTGGCCAAGCACAGTAAGACCCAGTAGTTTCTGGCTTTTTGAGGTTTATTTTCAAGTGTTATTGAAATGCTACAGCAGTGCCCTGCAAACTCGCAGGCTTTCACCAAGCTGCAGATATTTGTCAGTGCAAAGACCTATTTTGGAAAGCTTTCTGTTTCCAAGGAATACAGTTGCTGAGGAAACAATTTGCTTTGGGTTCAAAAATCTTTGCCCAGAACTGAATACTCAGTCTTGCACACGTGCACATCAAACTAAACAAATGCCTTCTAATCCTCTTAACTAAATTTCCAAAGAAAACACAGCACAACCATAACTGTGCATTCACTCAGGCTTTGGGTGAAAAAATGTATGTTTGTGCTTGTTTAGAGTATCAGTATGAGGGCTCAAATGAAAATTATTTCCAGCTAAATTCTTCTGCCCTTTATCTTCACTTCCTAGAAAAAAATAATCCCAGGGGAAATCTTTTGCAAAAGTCAGTGGCTTAATTGATCTCATGCTCAGGAAGAAGAGGTAGAAATTTCTAGCATGAGCAACGCAATCTTTTACTTGAAGGATGAGAAATGGCTGTCAGCTGTGGTTCAAACATGAACCTCTGTTTCTGTGGCTCTCATCTTTCCTCCACCATCCCTTACCCTTGCACTTAGATCCATGCAACCTGCATATTAGGACCATAGGAAAATTCATCTCAGGAGGCCTCCTGTCCAACCTCCTGGCTAAAGCAGGGTCAGCTTTTATCTTGGACCGCCCCATCCATGGGGAACCCAGCACTTGCTGCAGCTGGAGTCAGTTTACTGCAGCAACTGTAGGACCAGGCTCAAGGTATACGGTGCTATGCTGAACTAGACAAGCAATAAATACCTGAGGCCTGAGTCCTCCTGTGTTCACTGACCTCTGTGGAAGTTGTGTGTTCAGATGACATTCAAAGTCATGTGTAGGGCTATGGCATGTGTCAGGAAGGGAGGTGGCTCTGGAGCTGGCCACACCTCTGCACTTTGCAAAAGGAGAAGCCCATCTCCTAATGTAGAAAAGCTTTAGAAGAGACATCTGGAACTCATGTGCTTTTCTCTCTCCAGTCACCGTCCAGCTTGATTCAGTGACCTTGAAAAAGTAAAACATGTCCCATCTCTGTCTTTCCAAGGTCAAAATACTTTAAACATTGCATATATTTAGCTGCAGCAGAGGATTTTTTTTAGTTTTGTGCTGTTTTTCAAGGTTGCATGTGCTGCCCAAAGAGGTTTTGGTAGTAAGAAAAGTATTACGAAAGCTAGTGAAGACAAGACCCTATGGGTCTCACTGTGAAATTACTTAAGGGAGATGAGCTGTGGGCAGGGGTGCAGCGTGCACCTCTCTGAGCTGCTTTCCATCAGGTCTTCACTGCACTGCCTTTGGGAGGGTATTGTGGTTAGACACCAACTACTTGTGCTTATCCCAGGGCAGAAACACCCAGTTCTGGCAGAAAAAAAAGAATCTTTAATGATATTCTGTGTTTCAAAAATGAGACAATATCAAGCTAGCTGTTCTTTAGCTGGAATCATGGTGGGCAGCACTGGGTGAATGGGTGGTGGGGAGCAACAGGCCAGGTTCTCTTGCAGGGTAATTTTTTCACTCTCATCTGTTGAATGCTACTTCTCTGACCTGGTAACATCAGCGTGCTCTTTGATTATAAGTGATGATGCAAGGGATGCTAGGTAGGAAGAATGACAGATGTGTCAGTGATGGAAATTTAAGGACTAGAAAAAGAGTTTTCTAGTTTTAATCCTACGGTTTTCTCTTTAATTATGGGGGGGAAAATGAAATCTATTTAGTAATTGACTACTTAGTAATCAGAGCTAAACTGTACTTATTCCTTTACCGATGAGGGCTGTTCTGTGTATTATTTAGCCAGCATATCAGAAGTACTGTTTGGCGAACCTGAGAAATAAATACATGTAAATTGATTACTTCTACATGATGACAGCCCCTCCTCCTGTAATAGCTGTAGCTGTGCACTATAATGTGCATGAGTATATTTTGTTGACATAATTTTTAGGTAAAAAGGAGAAGAAAGGGGCGGATAAACATAGAAACCATCTATTACTGACATATAAACAAAGAGGAAAATTAAAGTTATGGGGTTCAGAAATTCTGTGTCACTAGGTGCTGTGCATAATAATGCAGATACAAAAGAAACATCTTCATAAATACTTTTTTTTTTTTAATAAATAGAGATTGTTGTCATGACAATGTTGAGGACCAAGAGTAGCTTTAGGTATGAAGCCTAACTTTAGGATCAGGCCAGTCTCTTTGGTAATGCATATCACCATCTATAAGACCATAATCACAGGCAAGGCTGACTACCCTGTAAAAGCATTTGAATCACGAGCACCCTTTTTAAAATACTGGCGTAGGTCAAGTTTTCCTCTTGGCCACTCCAATCAAGCCAGAGTCTGAGATGACTGTAACTTTTGGCTGAAATTTTAACCTCTTTTTCATGTATTTCATTAGACTAAAGATTTTTACAAAACAAATCAACTTCTCAGTTTTCTTATTATTCAGAAGGGATAAAAAAGGAGGAAAAAAATCCACCAGGAAGTTTCTTTTCCATTTTCCTGTGGCAGACTGCTGCTCAAACATTGTGGTGAAGACTGGAAGTGGGAGGTTTTTCTTCCTGAAAATTCCTGGTTCCTTTCCAAACCTTCACATCTCTAATTAGACTTTTGTAGCCTTCTGACTATTTTATCAGTTCAGAAGGGGAAAACAAAAATTAAGTCCAGTCCCTCAGTGTGAAACTGTTGTGCAGGTGTGTCTCAAAGCGCATGCTCTCCTGTGGCACATTTATTAGGAAATGACAGGCATGCATATGGTATTGATACTATATACTAAGTCTTGGATCAAGCCCCATCCTTGTTGTATGCTCTTCTTCAGCTTTTATTTTCAGTTTAATTTACCGGACAGTGTTCCTACAGGGATTGTATTAACCGTGATTTTCACACTCTCAGCAAATCCCAGGACTTCACCTCGCCAGAAATAACACCCAGAGAGTCACTTCCTTTTCAGTATAATTACTTTAATGACAATGTGTAGTATCACAGTGGTTGCCCATGTAATATTGCTGTTTATTAACCATTACAGCTCCTCAAACATGTGTACTGCTATGACAAGCTGTACTTTTTCCCACCTGCAAGGGCCTTACAGGTGCTCTTGCAGAACTATTAGGCTTGCACTTTCCTTGAATAATGGGCAGATGGCTGTCTCCCTTATCTTTTTGACCTCAGGTTGTCCTCATCAATGAAACCTTCCTTTTTTTTTAATTTTCAGTTAACTGATGATCATAAAAAGAGAAACATACCAGGTTCTTTCCTGCTAAGGTGACTCAGGAATCTCAGTGATGTTTCCTGCTTGTGGAGGTCAAAGAAAGAACAGGAGAGAACAAAAAAACCCACCCCAACCCCAAATGATGTGGAGGACCAACAAAAGGGGATGAAAATGGTTCCTAGCACTGCCAGTACATGATCAGCCTGACTCACGCCAATCATATAATTTACACCTTTTACCTCAAAATGAACATAGGCAGCTGTTTTAGTACATAGCCATGCTCTTCCAGGACGCCATTAGAAAGTGTACCTCTCCTGCATCCTAGGTAGGGTAGACTAAATCATTGTCAGACACCCATGAAAGCCTCTCAGTTAATTTCTTAAGCTGACAGTTCCAGATATCCAGCAACAGCTTGATTTAAAAGGTAGAGCTTTCTCTGTCCTTAGACAGCCCAGTAATTTCTGCAACGCTATTGCTACTTTGGAAGCTGACCATTTCCATCTCCCCACCCCTTTGGTTTATTACGAATATTTCATCAGACCAGCTGTAGTCTGCCATGTCCTTCTTTGCTCTAGGCAAAGGGGGACAAGAAGAGCTGTCAGCAGCAATGCACAGTTGCTGTTGTGATGTTTCTCCTGGAGCAGGCAGCTGCAGAGGGAGTCCCCTCACTCCAGTGGCACCTAGCCGAGGCTCCAGATGGACACATGGCAGCTTCCAGTTGATTTAATTAGTTCATTGTTCCCTGGTTTGATGTAACAAGTTCATTGTTCCCCAGTTCAACTTAATTGAGTCATTGTTACTCGATTTAACTGACTGATTGCTGCCTGACTTGATTTAATTAATTACCACCTGACTTGCTGAATAGGCAAATTCCTGCTGCCAACTGCCAGTATGGCTCCTGGCTCCAAACCCATGTCATCTGCCTCTGCCCCTGCCCCTTCCCTCCTACGAACCTGCTCTTCTCCTGGGATGTGCTCTCTGATCTCCTTTAGCTGCATCATCTGTTCCCTTCCTGCTTCTCCATTCTGGTCCTATAGCCCTTCCCCAACCCGAGGAGCTTCTCTCACTCATCCTCTAATCCTCTTCTTCCTTCTTCTCTGCTTTTCCTGGCTTTAGCCCTGGGCCTACCTCCAGCTTTCCTCCCAGAGCTGTCACCACTGCATCCCACAGTAACCCTCCCTGCTGAGATTCCTCTAAAGCTGCTCTTGAGCTCCCCCAAAGGCTTTGCACTTCTCCTGCTTCATGTGCCTCAGATTGCCCTCCTATAGTGGGATTTTTTTTAATCCTCTTCTGCCTAGCAATCCTACATAGGCAGCAGTGCTTGTCTGGTGCTCTTCTTTTCCTTCATTTCCACTACTTACCTGTACCTGTCTTTCTCTTCCTTTAAGGTATCATCGAGAAGCTTTTCCCCTTGTTTGCATGTTATTCAGCATCATCTAGGCTCTTGGCTCTTCTTCCTTCCTTCCCTGCCCTGGATCCATTCACTTCCTTTGAGATTTCTGTGTCCACTGTAAGGATATCTTCTCTGATTGCGCCTTAGCTCATACTCTAACCTTTTGGTTTCACCTAAAACTTTCTGATGATGGTTCAGGTTTTTCTCTGACCCTCTACTCTCTGGCTTTCACTTCATTCCCCAGTCTCCCAGATCTCCTTGGCTTATCCCTCTTCATGTCCCTCTGTCTCCATCCAGCAGAAAAATGAGATATAGGTATATCTTGTCCTCTTTTCTCTGCTCTTCTGCTCCACTATTCATCCTATGTCAATGCTAGGAGTAGACACGCACTTCTGCAGGCAGAGAATTACTGTTTTTCAAAGCAGATGTCTCAAGTTGTAAGTCTGCATTTATGTTAATGATCAGGGTGAGTCCAGGCTGCCCCTTGGCCGCTTCGGTTCAGTGCATACAGGTGAAGTCAGCTCTACCTGTGCTGTCAGTCCAGTCTGCACAACATATTGTGTGAGCATATATCCCTGATGGCTTTGCATTGGCCAGGCCCTGTTGGTCTTGTAATTCTTTCTGGCCCATCCTCACTCTTTTTATTTACCCATTTGCTCTTTTTCTTGTGTTGTCGAGTGCCTTGGAAGAAAGTTGAGGAAGGAATGCTTGTCTGTCCAGTGTAATCCCCATCACTCAGTGGCCAAACTGACAGCTGGCTTCAGTATCCCTGGGAACAGATTCAGGGTGTTTGCCCCTCCTGCCTCTGGTTCTCTCTTTTCACTAATAGGTCTATGTTTTCTTGAAGAGAGGATCTCACTGTCTACAAAGACACCTCTCCAGCCCTCTCTTCCCCTCTACTCTTCCTATACCTCTACTCATCCTACACTGCATGGCTGATGCTCTTCAATTTCACTTGCAGTGAATTAACCTGTCTCTGATTTGCTTTGCATGCGTGTAAAAGCCATTGTATTCCCAGGGCATTTTTGGTCAGCCCCCTCTGGTTTTTAGGTATCAGACCCCATTGATTTTAAATACCTAAGAACCTTGGAAGATGCTTTTGGAGAGCTGGGTCTTTGGGTTCTTGAAAATCAGCTACAGAACTTTTCTTTTCACCAAAAGCTTTCAACTGTTTGTTTCCTTTGGCCACAAATTCATTTCAGCTTGTTTCTTTTTCTTACAGGCTCCTGAACCTGAGTGCAATTCTCTAAGGGAGACCCGGCATGGTAGGCAGGGCAGGCTACGCATCTTCTGTATACCCTAATTAGTGCAATGAAGTAATATTCCTACATCTCTAACATCTGTTCTCTCTCCTATATAAGTGACCCCCTTCGAATGAACCTTTGCAGGTCCTCCTATTGTTGGCTTCATCTCATTTGCTTGCTTTACAAAGGCCATCTGACTTTACAGATGATACAGATACTGGCAATCCCTCTCGCATTACTAGTATATGAAGGAATGACACTCGGCCCTGTTCACATGAAAGCTGGTGCCAAACTTCTCATGAAATGTTATGAGAACAGGACTGGGCCGCAGATTCTTCATTCCATTCTCCATGATGGTAATTAAAATAACATTAAAATTAGCTGTAGAATTAGCAGCTGTCAGACTCTTCCTGACCTCTTCCATCTTCTGCATTTTGTAAGGCATCTTTCTGGTAATGGTTCCATTCACTGAATTGATATATGCAAAATATGGATGCTCCAGG
The DNA here is from genome assembly GCF_963921805.1 of Phalacrocorax carbo. Classification (NCBI taxonomy): domain Eukaryota; kingdom Metazoa; phylum Chordata; class Aves; order Suliformes; family Phalacrocoracidae; genus Phalacrocorax; species Phalacrocorax carbo. Next base: position 198,404,074 of record NC_087513.1, on the reverse strand, counting down.
CTTTTCAATGTATGGAGCATGCATTAAGAAAGAGAGAAATGAGGACAACTGCCCTTCAATGTACAACTGGCCTTTCCCTTTGTACTTGCAAAGCACCCCTGTGGCAAGGACAATACCTGCAATGGTGGTTAACATAAAGAAAGTATTTATAGCCTTTTACCTTTATTTGGTGTGAAGCATTCTGTCCTTTGCTAAATGTTAATGACAGCCTAAGGTTGTTCCCTTTTTCAGCCCCTCCCTGCACTTCAGGGAATTCTGCAGTTTGGGAAAGCACTGATATCAAGCACTCTGCACTTCCTCCAGAAACTGCAAATGAAGCTAAATCTGTGCAAGTCACTTCACTGCAGGCGTCTCAGAGGTTTTCACTGGTATCATTGCATTGATGTAATTATTGTGGTGTCAATATGCTCTAATAAAGAGACGGGCGGAGATAAAAAACCCCAAAGCTTTACAAGATTATGCAAATGGTTTTATCCCAAACTAAGAAACAAACAAAAAATACGTTGTAACCATTTTGAGGCACTAGCATGCAGGGAGGAGTTGTTGCCAGCTGAATGGGGACATGGTTCTTCCCTTCCACATGGGTGGTGTGTAGCTCAGAGAGGTCACCCTGTCACCTGGAATGGTTGTGCCACCTTCCACAGTGTGCAGGTGCAGTACCTGGAGCATGGGGTGCTGCTTCCATGCGTGGTGCTTTGTGAGATACTCATCATGATGCAGTCATGAAAGGCAGCACTGGTTACTCACTGGGAGGTAGCTGAGACTTTTCTCTCTTCCTCTCTCTTCATCCTGTAGTTCTCCTTCCTCTCAATTTCAGATTACAGGACTGTGGTGAAGGACAAGACATTCCTCTGGATTGCCCTGATGGGAGTCGGGATCAGTCTCTGTGTGTGGCTTCACTCCATGTCTCCAGAGCTGTGGGAGTTCCCCTCATGCTAAGCAGTGGCAGAAACAGCAGTTTTTGCCAAAAACTTCCCTTTCCACCACAGCATCCTCCTGACTTCCCTTAGTGATGTCTATGCCAGATGATTTTTATAAACACAGGACACCTACTAACGTGCCAACCTTTAGTTAACATTAGTACAGCGATCTGAAAAAGCCAAATCCTACACACATTGCCTTAGATATACATATTAGCAAAAAGCCCTGTTCCTCCCATGCATCCTAACAATACCATCTGCAAATGTCACCACAGTATGTCAGGAGTTGAAAATTTTCCAGTTACATCATGCTGATAATTATTTTCTCTGACTCTGGGCAGGAGTGGTTGAATACCTCGAATTTGGAAAGTATTGTTAGACTGTTCTGAAAGAAGGCCAGCCTCTAAGGGAGAAGAGGGTCCTCGCTGGGGGCATCTCTCAGAGGCAACATTCCAGGGGTCAGGTCAGGGGGTTCTATGTAGGTAACAGAAAATTAGAGTAGCTTGATCTCACATTCCTTACACATACATATACTGCAAAAGCCAAGAAGCCGTATGCAGTCTATGTCTGGAAGAGCTGAATGATTGCTGTTGGATATACATCACAGCAAAGTTTGGGCAAAGCAGTTTAAACACTTGTACCTGCTCCTATTTGACAGCCACTGAGAGACATGAATTTGGG